>NC_141166.1:35552500-36802500 GCF_055505025.1 Bos grunniens | reverse complement strand
TGTCTGCTTCTTTAATATGTGTTTTTGCCTTTTGGTATGCCTTGTAACTTTTTCTTGATAGACATGATGTAACACATAAAAGGAGGTGGTGTAAATAGTTCTTTAGAATGCGGTGAGGAGATAGTAAGTGTTCATCAGTCCTATGATGAGGTCTCAGTCTTTTACCGAGCCTATGCCTCTGAACTACGAACTTCACAAATGTTTCTGTTTTTTATCTCATCCTTTTGATGATCCAGGTCCAGGATGGCTAGAGTCAGGTGGAGTTGGGTATTTCTCTTCCCCATGGTAGTTAGGCTCTGATAATATCTAGCTTCACAGATGACACCAGTGGTAAAGAACCTGCTTGCCAGTGCAGGAGACATAAGAGACCCAAGTAGGATCTCTGCATTGAGAAGATCCCCTGGAGAAGGAAATGACTACCCACTTCACTATTCTTGCCTAGAGAATCCCATGGACAGAGTAGCCTGGCAGGTTGCAGCCCATAGGGTCACAGAGAGTTGGACAAGACTGAAGCCACTTAGAATTGTGTGCATGAATCTAGCAGGGTAGGCTCTCTCTTGTTAAGTAACTTCCCCTGAGGGCAAGGCCTGTTAAGAAGTATGGTGTGCATTTCAAAATAGTTCCTTTTCTCCTCCCCCTTCTAGAGGTTGAAAGAGATTCCCCTCCCTTATTTACTGTGGAAATTCAACTTAAGGTCTGGAGGTAAAACCCACCGTATTGTGGGGACTAATCTATGACTGGGTGTCCTGAAAAGTGGTTGATTTTTCAGTCTCTTCAGCTTTCTATTTGTTGTTGGGACAGAATGGTGACTGTGACACCTTTTGTGACACCTGTCCCACACACATTTCAATACATACTATTCAGTCATTCATTATTTATCTTATACTTTGGTGTGTGTGTGTGTGTATGCCAAGCAGTGTGCTAAGTCCTGGGAATATAAAGAAGGATGAAATGTAGTCCTTGATTTTACAGGATTACGATTCTGGGAATGTCTATGACATTTACTACCTGAAGTACTCTTTTAGCATTAATAAGTTTGGGGTTAGGGACTGTTAACTTATAGCTCTATACTTCTTTATAAAACACAGTACAACAACTTACAAAGAATTAGCAGTCCATAAAGATCTTGGGATTTCTTTGGAAGGAATGATGCTGAAGCTGAAACTCCAGTACTTTGGGCACCTCATGCGAAGGGCTGACTCACTGGAAAAGACTCTGATGCTGGGAGGGATTGGGGGCAGGAGGAGGAGCGGACGACAGAGGATGAGATGCCTGGATGGCATCACTGACTCGATGGACGTGAGTTTGAGTGAACTCTGGGAGTTGGTGATGGACAGGGAGGCCTGGTGTGCTGCAATTCATGGGGTCGCAAAGAGTCAGACACGACTGAGCGACTGAACTGACTGACTGACTGAAAGATCTGCTGGGGCTTCCCTGGTGGCTCTGGGGCTTCCCTATCAGCTTCCCAGATGGTAAAGAATCTGCCTGCAATGCAGGAGACCCAGGTTTGATCCCTGGGTCAGGAAGATTCCCTAGAGAAGGGAATGGCTACCCACTCCAGTATTCTTGCCTGCAGAGTTCCATGGACAGAGGAGCCTGGCAGGCTATAGTCCATGAGGTCACATAGAGTCAGACACCGAATGACTAACACTTCCTTTTCATTTTTCAAAGACATGCTGAATGAATGCTTATTTTTTTTAATTACAACATCTAAATCATGAAGTAGATAAATTTTTCTTGACAGTTTTTTGCAGGGCTTTCCTCATTTCATCAGCTACCTTCACTGACTGAGCCTGGGTCGTTCATGGTCAAAACTACAGTGGCTCTTCCAAGGCACATCTTCTGCCACAATCAATCTAGCTCTGAATTTTAAAATATGCTTTACTTTTTTTTCTATAAAAATCTATTCCCTTTGTTTCAATTTTTCTAAAAACCTGTTTTCTCCAAGAAACAGCTTTGGTAAATAGTAGACAAGTGTCTGAAGTCTGAATTGAAAGACCTGGGTGAAAATGCTGGTTGAGCTGTATGTTCCTGAAAAAGTCACTACATTCTACCATTTTAAAATGAGAATAGGGACTTCTCTGGTGGTCCAGTGGCTAAGATTCCATGCTCCCAATCCAGGGGTTTGATCCCAGGTCAGGGAACTAGGTTCTCTCATGCCATGTGGCCAAAAAAAAAATAATAATAATAATAAATTCTTAGAAGATGTGTGATTTTCCCAAAGGGAAGGGTGGAAAGGCATTCTAGAAAGGAAGGAAACTGCATACAAAAGCATAGAGACTTTACTTATAAAGAGTATATGCATATAAGGGATCATGTCAATGAAGACTGTCTCAGGTACTCAAGGAAGGCAATAAAGAAGATACTTAAAAGTTGTGATGGCCATGGCTTTGTTCTTTACACAGCAGAGGCAGCAAACTGGACTGCTTACCCATCCATTAGGTATCTGTGTATGAGCGTGCATATGTAAATTAAATTTCTCATGTTTCTACTATAGGAAGTATACTTATTATTAGCCAAATCGTTTCCTGGAACATAACATGAAAGACACTATAGATTCTACAAAGAAACTAGGGAAAGGGACTTCAATTAGAAAAGTAAATAATGTAAAAAAAACTGTGATTTATTTTGCTAATTAAAGACGTTATCAAGAACAAAAGAATTCACTTTCATTGTTCTTCAATTTACTTATGTACTCATTCCACAAATATTTGCTAAGCAGCCACTCTAGGATAGACACTGGGTAATGTTTAAAATTCTTCAGCAAACTAGACATGGCCCTTGTCCTCAAGCTATTTATTATATGGGAGAACAGATGGAAATTAAATACTTAAATAACTGCCATAGTGAAAGTGCTACAAAATAGCATGGGTGCTATGAATGTAATAATGGGAGAAATTCAGAAAGACATGGGAGTTAGTAAAGCTTCCTGCAGAAACCATTTTTAAAAGGAGATCTGGAATAAAGACATGTTTCTATGTGTACTGGTGGGGAGAGTCAGAGCATGAAAGGGCAATAGTGTTAGATTTGAATACAAAAAGGGAGTTGGGTATAATTGAAAGATGAACATGGGTTTTAACGCCATCAGTGATAGCAAAAGACAAGATTTATAGGCAGGGACCAGAAAATATAGGAATTAAATAATTTTGACCACTGTCTTCAGAGGATGGGAAGCTTTAAGAAAGAAAGGAAAGCCACTCAGCATACAGTCCATATTTGTTTGTACTTCACACTGTATTTCTTTCATGAACTCTTCCCAGTGCTTCATTGATACCTCATTAATTTTTTTTTTAATGAATGCTTCCCAATGCTTCCATGAGATACCATCTTGATTACTGAAACAACTGTCACTCATTATGTACAGACTTTTTACATTTTTAGCTATTGACTTCCTCTTAAAAAAACAACAAAGTGTTTGACTTGTAATTTCACCTTTCTGAAAATACAAAATCACTACCACCCAAAAGCTGAACCTTTAAAAAACCTTTGTAAAAATATATTGTCAAATCTTCAGAGCACTGCTCAATTGTCACTGCCTAGAGATTCAAAGAAGGAAGGAAGAAATCCAACAGTTACAAAAAACCACCTCTTACTAAGGAGTTACAGGTGCTAAGCACCCTGATTGACACTTTTATTTTTGGAAACAAATGTGGCACCAAATTGTTTAAGAATATTTACTTCAACGTTTGATTACACATTTTGATTTTCAGGTAGAAATTTAACAGTAGTGATTTCAAAGAGGCTTAAATTTACTACAACAAAACCTCAATTGTTATCACTTTCATTATATATTTTAACATAGTATTTTATATAGTCATAAGGGTTCAAATTAAGGATCAGAAGAAATAACTACAGTGTTTAAAATGGAAACATTTTCACATTTTATTTTTACACTTTTGAACTTTAGATTATGTTCTATGTGACTGAAGAGAGAGATCTTTAGAACTGATTTGGACTTGTACAAATTTGTTCAAGTTTAAGCCTGTCTTTTTTGAAAGAAAACAAAGTGCTCCATTTTAAGGATCAGAAAAAAATAAAGCTAATGAAATGTTCATAATTATGATTTTCTTAAAAAAATGTTTTATTTGATTAGATTCTACTGTTTGGAATTTAGAATTGAAAGGTAGCTCATTCCCAAATGTCCCTGAAGTGAAATGAAGTGTTGTGTCCGACTCTTCCATGCAACCCCATGGACTGTAGCCTGCCAGGCTCCTCTGTCCATGAAATTCTCCAGGCAAGAATACTAGAGTGGGTTGCCATTCCCTTCTCCAGGGAATCTTCCCAATCCAGGGATCAAACCCAGGTCTCCTATGACTCTTGCATTGCAGGTGAATTCTTCACCGTCTGAGCCACCAGAGGAGCCCTAGTTAGTTTTTAAAACTTATTATAAATACCATTTGCTCTGTCTCTTTGAACCAAGGTCTTTGCTTAAAAGGTTAAGAAATAACCTTTATATACCCAGTTTTTCTGAGCAAAGAGTATCTAAGTATCATAGAGCAAGATGGGTTTGTTACTTGCATTTACTTCTAATTAAGGTTAAAAGCTTATAAATTCATTATACTCACCATTTAAGCCAAATTTAAATACCTTAACCCCCAGAAATGTAAAGAAATGCTTTGCATCTGCTTAGGATCTTAATAAATTCATTTTTAATTTAAGTATATTTGCAACAAGGGCATTTTTTTCCTCGAAAATGTATTACAATTTAGGGACTTAAAAAATTTCTATTAAACAGTTTTATTTTTAATAATATTATCTGAGAGACATTATATACGGATAGTATGTTATACTAATCTGACTCAATTCTAGAAAATCCTAGCTCATTTATATTTATGTTAGCATATATGTATAAATCGGAGAAGGCAATGGCACCCCACTCCAGTACTCTTGCCTGGAAAGTCCTATGGACGTAGGAGCCTGGTAGGCTGCAGTCCATGGGGTAGCTAGAGTTGGACACGACCGAGCGACTTCACTTTCTCTTTTCACTTTCATGCATTGGAGAAGGAAATGGCAACCCACTCCAGTGTTCTTGCCTGGAGAATCTCAGGGACGGGGAAGCCTGGTGGGCTGCCGTCTATGGGGTCGCACAGAGTCGGACACGACTGAAGGAACTTAGCAGCAGCAGCATATGTATAAATAGTCACTAATTTATATTTATAACATATAATTGTATATATAATAGAATTATAAACTATACTATTCTAGTTCATATTTCTATTTTCCAAAAATCCTTCAAATATAAATATCAGTTTCTATCATATGTACATCTTTTTTATAGATACTATGGCATTTTATTTCTAATATTTTTAAGATATAGAGAAAATTATCAAATACATAAGAATATATATATATCATTTAATGTTTCACTTAATTAAGAAAAAAGTTTCTAAAATATGTTCATATAACTGCCAAAGTGAGAATATAAATACATTTTATCTTTTGATTTTTCATGTAGAGCTGCTAAAAACCATCAGGATTTTGAATCAATGTATATTCTCAGATTAAACAGTATTTATCCTATAAGGAAATACATAAATATATATATATATATATATATATATATATATATATTTACATATGTCCTGGCCAAGTGTAAATTATATAGCTTTTTCAATTGCAATACAAGTTCTATGATTATATTTAGTACAAAATCAAATTTCAATTTAAAAGCCAGCTGTAAATATATACATACAAAATTGCATATGCAGTATGCTTAACAGTCTTAGAAATAGCTTTCAGAAACTATCAAAGCTTTGAAAATTCCATTTAACCCAGAATGTCTGCTTTGGCCCAACAAACGTCAAAATACTATTTTCTCGATTGTATTTTTAGTATCCTCTATCTCTCCCAGCTAAAATTTCATCATCTAAATACAACTAATATGTTACATTTTACCGCAAATGTAGTTTTACACAAAATTCAAACAAAAAGATAAATTAAATAAAAAGTCAGAACATCATATCCTATTTTAATGTTTGTTGAAATGCCAGGCATTTCTTGACCTGGTGGGCTACCGTCCAAGGGGTCGCAAAGAGTTGGACACGACTGAGCAAGTGACTTAACCCTTATATTATCTTTTAGGTAAATGTGAATATGTGTGGACCCACCTTTATTATGCCACAGATATTTAATTAAATGTTGTTTTCCTCTCCAACTTTTAATGCTTTTAGAATATCACTACTTTTCTCATTCTGTTGCCAATCAATATCCTCAACAAAATCTCACAGAAGTCATTCTATCTAGTATTTAATGATCTAAAAACAAACACAATTAGACAGTACTAGCTTCATATATATGTGTATATATATATATATATATGTATGTGTACATATATATATATATATATTTTTTTTTTTTAATAGCCTCACTGTGCATGTGCATCTTGCTGGATCTTAGTTTCCTGACCAGGGATCAAACTCATGCTCTTGGCAGTGAAAGCATGGAGTCCTAACCACTGGACTGCCAGGGAATTCCCAATAGTTGCTATTTAAGAAAACTATTCAACAAAGCATTTTCTAACTCAAAGAAATAAAGTATTTTATAAATTATCTATTTTAAGGATGGGCTTTTCAGTGTAGGGTTTTCCTAAATCATACTACACAGCCAACAGCTTAGCCCAGGCAGAGTTCAGTATGAGTGAACACGATATGGAAACAACACAAAACAAATATAAACCCCCTCCACACACAGTTGGATTTAATTTTAGTCATCTGCTTTGAACTGCTAGAGGGGAATAAAAGATACATCCTAAGGCTAGAAGTAGGCTGAAATGTAAATATTTCAGAATTTTATAATGAGCACAACTAGTTGTTCACTCTTACTGGAAACAGCTAAGAAACAGATGAAAGTGGAATTGCTTGTTGCAACTTGAAACTCATTATTGCTCAGCATCATCCCTGATTTATTGTATCAAAGCCATGCTAATGAAGCCAAGGTCTTAGGTTTCAGTGAAGCAGTCACCATCTTGCATTTTGTTAGCTACAGATGTATCTGCTTTTCTACAAAATTTTTTCCTTAGTCAGAAGAGTAACTATGTGCAAGTATAAGAATGAAGTAATGTAGGTCCATCCTTACACCTGAAAAATGTATATTTATATTTATATTTATGTGTGTGTATAATAAAAAAGTAGGATAGTTCCATAGCATTATAAAATATTAATGATTAACTAAAAGACAAAGATGATATTTGGATTTAAGAATAGGACATTTTCTTTAGTAAAGGAAAATGAATGATTTATATGATTTCTATAAAGAAATAAAACTGGAGTTTTATTTTAGAAAGACAGTTTTAGATGGCACTATTTCGTATATATTAAATAAAACTCTTTATAGCTCTGTCAACTATACAATAAAAGAAGATTTTTTTTCCCAAAATCTGTTGCATTCCAACTGCAACATGTGTTATTCATTATCTGAGAACAGATACCTTTAAAATATTTTTTAAAAAACTATACTGTATTTTTTTCAAAGTCATCACCTTTTTGCTACCAATAACAAAATATTAATGCTGCTCTTTGAAAAGATGTCTTATCAATTTATTTTATTTCTTTTTAAGTAATAAAACATATGTTTAATCATTATGATTTAAGCTTTCTTAAATCTTAAATGATTTAAGCAGCACACAGAAGTCTAATTAATTACTGACACTGTAATATTCCAGGTCAATGGATCAAGTGCTAAATAAATTGATCTCTTCATCGCTTTTTAAAATACACATTTTCCTGACCCATTCAAAAAATGGACCAAATAACTAAACAGACATTTCTTGAAAGAAGACGTGCAGATGCCTCACAAACACATGAAAAGATGCTCAACATCACTCATTATCAGAGAAATGCAAATCAAAACTACAATGAGGTACCATCTCATGCTGGTCATAATGGCTGCTATCAAAAAAGTCTACAAGCAATAAATGCTGGAAAGGACGTGGAAAAAAGGGAACCCTCTTACACTGTTGGTAGGTATGCAAACTAGTACAGCCACTATGGAGGACAGTGTGGAGATTCCTTAAAAATACTGGAAATAGAACTGCCATATGAACCGGGAATCCCACTGTTGGGCGTACACACTGAGGAAACCAGAATTGAAAGAGACACGTGTACCCCACTGTTCACTGCAGCACTGTTTACAATAGCTAGGACATGGAAGCAACCTAGATGTCCATCAGCAGATGAATGGATAAGAAAGTTGGATTACGTATACACATGGAATATTACTCAGCTATTAAAAAGAACACATTTGAGTCAGTTCTAATGAGATGGATGAAACTGGAGCCTATTATACAGACTGAATTAAGCCAGAAAGAAAAACACCAATATACTATATTAACACATACATATGGAATTTATAGTAAATGGCATTTAACATAAATTGGTAATGACCAATTTGGTCGTTAAGATGGTAACAACAATCCTTTATGTGAGACAGCAAAAGAGACACAGATATAAAGAACAGTCTTTTGAACTCTGTGGGAGAAAGTGAGGGTGGGATGATTTGAGAGAATAGCATTGAAACACGTATATTACCAGATGTGAAATAGATGACCAGTCCAAGTTCAATGCATGAGACAGGGCACTCAAAGCTGGTGCACTGGGACAACCCAGAGGGATTGGATGGGGTGAGAGGTGGAAGCGGGGTTTGGGATGGGGGTGACACATGTATACCTGTGGCTGATTCATGTCAATGTATGGCAAAATCCACCACAATATAGTAAAGTAATTAGTCTCCAATTAAAATAAATTAATTAATTTTTAAAAACTACACATTTTCCAAAGCAATTCACAAACAACTGAATTCAAGCCACAAATTAAAAGTAATCACCTATTATAACAATGGTTGCAGATAGATATTAACAGTCCTTATATATACTCTACATTATTCATCACATGGCTTTATACTTATTTGGCACTTAAAACTTATTTGTTTAAAGTAAATATATAAAACAGAGAAAATACATTTAAAGTACAAAAACTAGCAGGTCAGGCATCTTGTTAGAAGCTCTCAGTTACAGAATGCCAGCAGCAGCAAGGAAGACCAATGGGATGACAAAGGTGAGATATTGGCAAGAATTTTAATGAGGGTAAAAGGTCTAATAGTTCATTCCCATTACTTGGTATACTTGGTTTTGTTGTAGAGAGTTCACAAAGTGTAAGATAATAGCGCAAAATCTGTGATTTTTATGCTTTGCTGTTTTCTATTATAAGTCTTAACCCTGTGACAGTGATAAAATACATAGTAAATAAGTTTTAGGGCCTTTTTCTAGCCAACTATGCAGTATCTCAAGGGTTTAATGTTAAACACTATCAACTACATTTTTTTTCCCAAAAAGAAACATAAAAGCTCAAGGTTACAACAAAGCTAGGTGAAAAGGTGCATCTAGGGATAAGCACTGGGTTTGATACAATAAAATAATATTGAAAGAATGCATTTTAAAGTATTTTAATAACATATATCTAACAAAGATTAACAGAGTAGGTACATAACACTACAGAGTTTTATTTTTGGGGGGATATTATATATAGACACATCTTAAATCCAATTTAAATGGCCCACTTTTGTGATGTTCTTGAGATCTTGGGAGATATACTTGATAGGATCTTTTAGTAACAGTAAAAGAAAACAAACCTATCTAGTTTAAGAAAAAAACAGGAAATAACTTCAAAGTTGCTAACAAGTTCCAAGGCATCATATGGGCTAAATGGCTGGGATGCAATCAATCTTCATAAGCAGACTGGCAGCTGCCCTCATTGTTAATTTGGGTTGAATGGTCTCTTTCCCTGGTCTCTATGTCAGATTCAGCGTGTTGGCTCTATTCTGTTGTTTGCACAGCTCTTACACTCAAAAAACCAAAATACAAAAAAATTAAACAAAACAAAACAAAACTGAGTTCTGGTACCAGTTGGTCAAGAAGCTAATTGATAAAAAACAATGTTCTTTGTCACAATTCCAAATCTTCACTGGGAATTGATTCTGATTGACCCAGCCTGTGTCTTAGGCCCAAACATCTGACCTGTGAGCTGTCACACTGAAATATTAATAACATGAGGAGAGTCCCATAAACTCATCTAGAAAATATATCCCATATGAAATAATGATTTATAATTAAGAATTATTAAAGTATTTAGGATAACACATTTTTCCATTCAACAAATAGTGAAAAGCTACAAAACTTTAGACACTGTTCTAGACACTGAATATTCAGATAGTAAAAGAGATAAATAGTGATGGTTAACCTGCTTTCATGAATCACAGACATTAGAGTGGTTTTCATACAAAACAAAACAAGGAAAAAAAAAACAAAACACTATAAACTTGCTAGTTAGAGATAAAAACAAGGATGGGAAATATTTTTAAAGCAAAGATAATTTCCTAACTTCTTAATGACAACATAAATTCCAAAATAGAATTCAAAATCCCTATCTATGATGTCTTTCTAAACACGTTGTAGATATGGACCATTCTTAAAAGAATGGAAACTGCACACCTCTATGAGTGGGTCAATGCATTACAGTTATATGTCAACATATATGAGGGCTATATAACCCATAGGATAAGTTAATGAAAGCTCCCAATTCACTCATACAATTCAAATTTTATAAGAAATGATAACATAATGTAAAATAACTATTAATAGATTCCCTTTACATGAACTCTACTTGCAAGGTATCAATATTGAACAGATTATGTATTTTCTAGGAAGCAAGCTACTAAGAACACAAATGAATTACATTTTATGTTAAATGGAAAGCTCTCATATTCTAAGGTGTAGTTAGAAATAATAGCTCATCCAATGCAGTAGTATGAAGATTTCAGCTAACAAGCCTAGATTCAGAGCTCATGAACATAAGCAGTTATGATTTTACACTGAACTCACCAAAAAACAGAGAATGGGACATCTTGAGAATTTTGACGTTGGACCACTTCTTGGGCTAATACAGGTCTGTCTCCCTTCACTCTTTCATCTAATCCCTAAACGCTAGTTTGTCATTTGGGTGCTGGGTGTCATTTGGGTGGTACATATTTATCCATACTACCAAGATCTCAATATCTCCAACTTAATACTTTATTCCACCCCACAGTATATCTTTATGCACACTACCCTGTAAGCTCTGTGAGAGGAAGAGCACTATTTGATTCATTTGAAAGCCGTGTCTAGAATCTAAAGCAGTAACAGTAGGTGCACATTTGACTCCAACTTAGGGCCTTCTTTCTAAGCCTTAACTTATATTAAACCGACTGGAATGTCCTTCCACCCACCTGCATTGTGAGCCCCTATTCATTTTTTCATGACTCAATCCAAGCACATCTCTGCTGAAATCTTTCCTGAATCCTTAGAATTACCCATTCCTTTCTTTGTTCAGCACCCGCACTTAGAATTAATACAATTACCATACCTTCATTATGACTCTGATGTCTTATTTCTGTATTGTCAACTACAAAATTTTGTATTTGAATGTAAATGTATATATGCACACACACTCATACATACAATAACTGTATATTAGACATCTGTAAAACTCTATAAGACTGCAATATTTTTGAAGCCAAGGACAATAGATAACTTGCTATTATATCTTTGGGCTAAGACTATTTGTTGAGTGAATGATATATAGCACAATTAGAAATGATGATTTTCCAAAGGAACAAAAGATAAGCGAAACAAAAAAACAATGTCATTAATAAGCCAAAAACAAAAAGAAAACCTATTACAGTTATTATTAAATATATTAAAACCAAGATATTTTCATGAGTTTATAGTATAAAGTTTACATGAATTTTTAGAGGTGCTTCCTTAAGAGCCAATAATTATTTTTTTAAACAAACAACTTATTTCTTGTTCCAAGTATAAAGCTTTAGTCCTCCTTATTTTCTTCTTTATCAAATATGTTCATTTTACTTTTTTTTAAACTTCAAAATAGTTCCTAAAAATGTAGAATATCCAACAGTATAGACCATGATGCTCAAAGACTTCTTTGCTTCGTTCACATTTCTAAGATTAAGTCAACTTTCAATCATTCTGTTTTGCAATCTTAAAAGAGCCTAAGAATGATAAAATTATAAAATATATAATAATCAAGACAATTTTATATTATTAAAGACTCTCACAGTACTGATGCTATTTTTTGTTAAGCCAGTGCAATCTAGTTCCATATAAAGCAAGGGAAATATGAGAAGAAAAACTAAGACCTCAGATTGCCTTTTAAAATTGTATTATATTATTCTGTTCTAAAAGATCTTTTTACCTAGTTTCCCTGTTTTTGAATTCATCCCTTATTTTCCTTTTCTATAATATCATTGAGTTTCTTGGCATTTCTAACTAAATCTACAAATCTATAGTATATGCTACCAAGTTTTAATTTTGATTTTGAAGAATACAGCTTAGCTGAAAATAATCAAGACATATTAGAACACTGCAAGCAAATTTTAGTAACTAATACTCATATGCACTCATTCAAAGAAGTTTTTCTAGGATAGGTGTACCTGTTCATTTATTGAAACAATATTGCAAAACAGAAAAAAAAAGCTATTATTTTAAGGTCTTTTCACTCAAGGATTTAGATACATTTTACTATCTACTCATGATAAACAAAGATGTCATAATTAAACATCATAGTTAATACAAACTACACAACTTGTAGAATTAGAGTTCTAGCAACCAAACAACAGAATATAGAAACACCTTAATTCCCTATATCAATACTAGCATGACAGTCATTTTAAAAGCAGATACCATAAGTCTCATAGTGTTACTTAGTTTTGAAGTGGTACATTTTCTGAGGTTGTCACCATTTCTAGACATGTTTATTGCATTCAAAGTATTTCAAAATCATTATTTTTTACTTCTGGTCTAAGTATAGAATTATTAAAATTATCACAGTTCTCTAAATAATTCACCATCTACTAAATAGTTTACTGAATCAGTATTCAAAGCATTATTCATATTTTCATTTAAATAAGACAGTGCTCCTGAGAAGTGTGTAAATATTATTGAAAATAAGACTAAGTATATTCTAGGAATGCTATTATTTAAAATATATCCTATTAATTCTTATATAAGGAATAAATTATCAGTTGTACAAAATGCCACATCCTCATCTCACTTTGTCGAAGTCCCTTTGAAGTTCAGATTTTCCTATACTTTTCCAGTTGAAGCAAAACTTAAGAAACTGCAGGCATTAAGTACTAATAACAGGAATAACAGGTAAGGATAAATGAGAGTCAAAACAAGTATGGAAAAGGACTTGTCATGGGGTGATGTCATATATGTGTGTCTTCAATTACATGCATGCCTATGTCAACTTATATATCTATGTGGGATTTCCTACTAGCCCACTTTAAGTGACAAAAACATGGCACTTTTATTCTAAAATTAACAGTATTACTCTCATTATGGTAATATAAAATAATTTAAAAATTCCAAAGTGACAGAAAGGGGCAGAAAAGGAAATTCCTAGGTAAAGTTACAAATTCTTATCTGACTGGTCCTCTGACTCTCCTAGTCCACAGCCTAAAGTTTCCTTCTTGGCTGACATTCAGAAAAGGACACACCTGCTGCAAGTCATGGCCTACACTCTGACAGAATCTTTCATCAATCTTAGGACAACAGTATTTGTCCTAAACTCAGGGTGTCAATCATGATGGCATGTCACTCTTTTTCTTTCCCGGAGTGTGCCTTGTAATCTCTTATCTCCTACATGCCTATAGTCATGGTCTCTGTCGGGCAGAGCAGGAGAGCACAGCCATCAAACACAAGAAGCGAGTCTGTCTTTATGCATCATGACACCACTGTCTATTCACAAAAAGAACAAAAAGAAAGAGTCAGCTTTACCCGCAGAAAGGAGAGGTCCCGGTTGTGCTCGATGCTGGTTATTTCCAGGTTGCCCATGACTACCTCACAGTTCTCATAGTATTTGCGCAAGGCTCGGTACTGCTGCTCCAGGTCAGAGAGAGAGCTCAGCTTATTCTCTGTGCCTGCACACACTGTCAAGACAAGAAGAAACATGGGAAGTTATATAAACTTTGTACGACAGGAACCATGATAACATTTCCCTCAACTCTGCTCTACAACAATCTACTCCAATTTCCTTAATTAAAATATTTTGAATCCTTTTAAGATCCATAATCATACACTGATAAATATGTTCACTTTCATTTTATACAGTTTTACTGAATCATAAATAACATAACATTGTCTAGGTTTAAGATGTGTACAGTTTATTGTGATCCACATAGTCAAAGACTCTCGCATAGTCAATAAAGTTGATTTGTTTTGGAACTCTCTTGCTTTTCCATGATCCAGAAGATGTTGGCAATTTGATCTCTGGTTCCTTTGCCTTTTCTAAAACCAGCTTGAACATCTGGAAGTTTACGGTTCACATATTGCTGAAGCCTGGCTTGGAGAATTTTGAGCAGTACTTTACTAGCGTGTGAGATGAGTGCAATTGTGCAGTAGTTTGAGCATTCTTTGGCATTGCCTTTCTTTGGGATTGGAATGAAAACTGACCTTTTCCAGTCCTGTGGCCACTGCTGAGTTTTACAAATTTGCTGGCATATTGAGTGCAGAGCTTTCACAGCATCATCTTTCAGGATTTGAAAGAGCTTAACTGGAATTCCATGACCTCCACTAGCTTTGTTCATAGTGATGCTTTCTAAGGCCCACTTGACTTCACATTCCAGGATGTCTGGCTCTAGGTCAGTGATCACACCATTGTGATTATCTTGGTCATGAAGATCTTTTTTGTACAGTTCTTCTGTGTATTCTTGCCATCTCTTCTTAATATCTTCTGCTTCTATTAGGTCCATACCATTTCTGTCCTTTATTGAGCCCTTTTTGCATGAAATGTTCCCTTGGTTTCTCTCATTTTCTTGAAGAGATCTCTAGTCTTCCCATTCTGTTGTTTTCCTCTATTTCTTTGCATTGATCGCTGAGGAAGGCTTTCTTATCTCTCCTTGCTATTCTTTGGAACTCTGCTTTCAGATGCTTATATCTTTCCTTTTCTCCTTTGCTTTTTGCTTCTCTTCTTTTCACAGCTATTTGTAAGGCCTCCCCAGACAGCCATTTTGCTTTTTTGCATTTCTTTTCCATGGGGATGGTCTTGATCCCTGTCTCCTGTACAATGTCATGAACCTCAGTCCATAGTTCATCAGGCACTCTATTTATCAGATCTAGTCCCTTAAATCCATTTCTCACTTCCACTGTATAATCATAAGGGATTTGATTTAGGTCATACCTGAATGGTCTAGTGGTTTTCCCTACTTTTTCAATTTAAGTCTGAATTTGGCAATAAGGAGTTCATGATCTGAGCCACAGTCAGCTCCTGGTCTTGTTTTTGCTGACTATATAGAGCTTCTCCATCTTTGGCTGCAAAGAATATAATCAATCTGATTTTGATGTTGACCATCTGGTGATGTCCATGTGTAGAGTCTTCATTGTGTTGTTGGAAGAGTTTGACCAGTGCATTCTCTTGGCAAAACTCTTTTAGCCTTCGCCCTGCTTCATTCTGTATTCCAAGGCCAAATTTGCCTGTTACCCCAGGTAGTTTCTTGACTTCATACTTTTGCATTCCAGTCTCCTATAATGAAAAGGACATCTTTTTTGGGTGTTAGTTCTAAAAGTTATTGTAGGTCTTCATAGAACCATTCAACTTCAGCTTCTTCAGCATTACTGGTTGTGGCATAGGCTTGGATTACTGTGATATTGAATGGTTTGCCTTGGAAACCTATATGCCTGTTAGGAAGCAACAGTTAGAACTGGACATGGAACAACAGACTGGTTCCCAATAGGAAAAGGAGTATGTCAAGGCTGTATAGTCTCACCCTGCTTATTTAACTTATATGAGGAGTACATCATGAGAAATGCTGGGCTGGAAGAAGCACAAGCTGGAATCAAGATTGCCGGGAGAAATATCAATAACCTCAGCTATGCAGATGACACAACCCTTATGGCAGAAAGTAAAGAGGAACTAAAAAGCCTCTTGATGAAAGTGAAAGAGGAGAGTGAAAAAGTTGGCTTAAAGCTCAACATTCAGAAAACTAAGATCATGGCATTTGGTCCCATCACTTCATGGGAAATAGATGGCCAAACAGTGGAAACAGTGTCAGACTTTGTTTTGGGGGGCTCCAAAATCACTGCAGATGTTAATTGCAGCCATGAAATTAAAAGACTCTTATTCCTTGGAAGGAAAGTTATGACCAACCTAGATAGCATATTCAAAAGCAGAGATGTTACTTTGCCAACAAAGGTCCGTCTATTCAAGGCTATGGTTTTTCCAGTAGTCATGTATGGATGTGAGAGTTGGACTATGAAGAAAGCTGAGCGCTGAAGAATTGATGCTTTTGAACTGTGGTGTTGGAGAAGACTTTTGAGAGTCCCTTGGACTTCAAGGAGATCCAACCAGTCTATCCTAAAGGAGACCAGTCCTGGGTGTTCATTGGAAAGACCGATGCTAAGGCTGAAATTCCAGTACTTTGGCCACCTCATGTGAAGAGTTGACTCATTGGAAAAGACTCTGATGCTGGGAGGGATTGGGTGGCAGGAGGAGAAGGGGACGACAGAAGATGAGATGGCTGGATGGCGTCACCGACTCAATGGACATGAGTTTGGGTGAACTCTGGGAGTTGGTGCTGGACAGGGACACCTGGGATGCTGTGATTCATGGGGTCACAAAGAGTCAGACACGATTGAGTAACTTCACTGAACTGAACTGAAGGTGTGTACATGCGTGATTTTGATACACTTACATATTGCAAAATGATTACCACCATAGCATTAGCTAACATCACCATCATGTCATTTAATTACCATAGTTGTGTGTGTGTATGAGTCATGAGAATATTTCAGACTTTCTCTTCCAACAACTTTCAAGAATGTAATGCAGTATTATTAACTATAATCACCATGGTACACAGTAGATCTACACAATTTATTCATCTTAAAACTGGAAGTTTGCACTTTTTACCCAAATCTCCCCATTTCCTCATTCCCAAGTCCCTGGTAGCCACCATTCTTCTCTCTGTTTCTATTAAGTTTGGCTTTTTTAGATTCCACATATAAGTGGCATAATGCATTCACACTCATAAATTGTATATACTAACCACAGAGGCTAAGAAGGCATGGGTTTCACAGATACATACAACAAGGAGATAAATAACCATATATGCTGTGAGTATATAAAGCACAAATATATAAATCCAATATATTTATTTAATTTCACTCAAATCAGATTTTCTTTCAGACTTATAATTCACTCTACTTTATATATATATATAAATCAGAAGATGATAAAAGTAAAAAATTTATTTTAAAATGATATTTTTGTATTGCAAAGTAATCTGATCTTAGTAAATTTTCTACAGAATTAAAACTTTGGCTTTTAAGCCCTTAAAAATGCTATCTTTTAAAATACAAATATTAAAATCTTAGACTGAAACATTTATAAATATATACTACAAACAGAATAAGTGGGCTAATTTGCTTCAGTCGTGTCTGACTCTTTGTGACCCTGTGGACTGTAGTCCGCCAAGCTCCTCTGCCCCCAGGATTTTCCACGCAAGAGTAGTAGAGTGGGTTGCCATTTCCTCCTCCAAGGGCTCTTTCCCAACCCAGGAGTCAAACCCACGTCTCCTATGTCTCCTGCATTGGCATTCGGATTCCTTATTGATGAGCCATCAGGGAAGCCCTAATGTACTGTAGAGACTAAAAAACACTCTTAATCCACGATCTTTATTTTTACTGCTCCCAGAAGTTTTATAACTTGTAAAATTTCAGTTGAAAAAAAGTACTATTATGTGGGCTTATCAAATGTAGATTTCAATTACTTTCAATTCCAAAGAGGACAAGCTTATTTTCAATGCAACTATTGATGAGGGTAATTAAGCATTAATTAATAAACTTACTCCGGAGAAGCCTATGGCACCCCACTCCAGTGTTCTTGCCTGGAGAATCCCAGGGACGGGGAAGCCTGGTGGGCTGCTGTCTAGGGGTCACACAGAGTTGGACACGACTGAAGTGACTTAGCATAGCAATAAACTTCCTCACCATTTCTAAAATGTATATAATGTCACATTGTAATTTACATGTAGCTTATGTTATACAAGTTTCCTTTGGTTGAAAATAAAACGTATACAAAAATCAGTAGGTAAACATCTAAATGAAAAGGTTTCTAAAATATTAAGTGCATTCTGACCTTTCCTGTAAAAGCTTAAACAAATTTTGGCAGAAAGTTTATTAGTATAATTGTAGTACCTATGTATTTTTGTATCTTTCTCATTCTGCATATACAAAAAGAATATAGAATATGCAATTATTAATTATTATTGCAAAAATCTCTTTATATAAGACACAATGCTGTAAGCTTTTTGAAGACAGATGAAATATATTAATCATTATTGTCTATCTGCTGAGCTATACAGCATGATGCTTTGCAAAAAATTATTTAATAATTAATTTAATTGCCATAAAAATAAGTATAACTTGTATTCAGAAAATAAACTGCAAGTCAGTAAAGTTCTCATTGTTCAAAAGTGATCAGCTGTATTTTGCAGTACAATGTGAAAACAGAAAATTAGAATAAGTACATTTAAAATTATCTTTTATTAACACAAAATATAATTCAATAAACAGATATTCTAAATAATCAGAATATTCTCAAACATTCTGATTTGGGGAGTTTCTGGTTAACAAAGTTTCAGTTAAAAAATATTTTTGTCTCAGTGAGGCTTTCCTTTATATTTATGTTCTAGTCAAGCCATCTAAATCCAGTAAAACATTCCTCCTGACTTTCATCTTGACAGACAGACTTGATTTTTAAAGAACTAGTTTGGATAGATGCATAAAAAATCATTTGTATTTCTTTTCATGAAGGCTCCACTGAATGCCTCACAACTTCCATTTGTCAATCGATTTTACAATCAGGCAATGTATACAAGAAATGCTTAAACCATCAACTTTCATTGATTTCACAAAGCTGTTTATCAAACAGAATTGAAAAATCTTTTTCACCAGCCAAAACAAGTTTAACGAAATTCAGCCCCCTTTGCCAACACTATTATAAAGTCCTTAAACTATAAGTTCACAATAATCAAGCTTCAAAAATCCTGAATTTACATGTGCTCCCTGGAGTTTTCATTTCAACTGTAACTCCAGGAATAAAGCTATATGTGAAGCCTTAAAAATCACCAATTATTCTATTTAGTATTGATTCAATTACAAATGTAGCTATAGTTGCAAACATGGGCTTTTCAGACTTCTTAAGATTTGTCATCAACAGTGACTGAACTACATGATCCTCATTCAGTAAAAAAATAAATAAATAAATAAGACTATAATTAGGAGTTTGTAGCAATTTACAAAGGTTGGTTAACAAAATTATTCATTAATTCATGAGGCAAATATATTAGAAGCACAAAGAAGAAACATTAACAATATCCATACTAATACTAAAAAATCAATGATTTCCTCCAGGCTTATTATGACTGTGGAAACCAGCACTCCATTTGCTTACTCAAGATAAAAAGAGGGGAAAAAAATAATTGAATCAATATTTTGGCCTGACTTTCAAATCAAATGCCTATGTGAGATATTGAGAAATGAGTATTTATTTAACATCTACTGTTCATTTAGCATGACCTAGTATCATGAAAAATATACATTGATTAAAATGTCCAAGGTTTATTGTAAGGGTTCATGAAGTTGTTCATGCACACAGTAAGGAAAGCAGTAAGCAGTATACACAAGCCACATATATAATGTGTGTGTAACATTCAGGGACTGTCTGCATAAAGAAATATTTGGTAACTTGATAAAAGTTCTCTTTTTTAAAAACATCTGATTTAACACCGAGTACTTTCTCTTTCAGAAAGTTTACCATAATAAACATGCTTTAGATTGATGTACCTTCTTGGGTATTAAAATTTTCATTAAAAATATAAAATAAAGAAAATATCAGAAGTAGCACACATTTGCAGAGACTATTGAGTGCTATTATAGTTACACAAACAATTCCTGCAGTTCTGTGTTCAAAATATATATTGAAACAGGGCCAAATTTGTTACTACTTCTTTGTGTGCATGCTAAGTCACTTCAGTTGTGTCACACAACTGAACCTTAGGACTGTGTCACGAACCGCCAGACTCCTCTGTTCATGGTATTCTCTTGGCAAGAATACTGGAGTGAGTTTCAATGCCCTTCTGCAGGGAATCTTCCCAATCCAGGGATCAAACCCTGGTGTCTTATGTCTCCAGCCTTGGCAGGCAAATTCTTTACTGTTGAGCCACTGAGAAAGCCACTTCTACTAAAGTTATTTAATCCAAGACACTTGGATGTTATTTATATTCAAGCTATTTTATATCCGAGGATATAGTTATTATATAGTTATCCTGTAGTTATATAGGATATAGTTATAGTTATTTATATCCAAGGATATATCTGCCCTAGACTTTTGACAGTAGCCTCCTAACTGACTTAATTCCTTACTTGCCCTTGCCCTGGTTAATTCTTTGTCCAGACGCCAGAATGATCTTTTTAAAAAACATCATTCATGTCACTCTCACTGAAAACAATTCTTGGTTTTTAATCATATTTATTATAAGATCCAAACTTCATACTATAACTTGTAGAATGTATATGAGGATCTTTATTCAAATGTCACTCTTTCAGAAAAGCCTTTTCTATCTTATCTAAAGTAGCAGATTCCCATTCATCATGCTCTGTCTTCTTTGCCTTCTTTATTTTTGTTTTACTGCTATCTGAAATTATATGCTTGTTTGTTTTCTTTCGTATTAAATATTTCTACATTAGAATGCAAGCTCCATTGTTAGAGGCCTTTCTCTATTCAACACTTAAAGACACATAGCAGACTATCAGTCAATATTCATTGAATAATAAAATGGACTTTGGAGAAATAATTAGCACAGGATCAAATGCTGGTCCTTCTACTTTTACGAGCTGAATGTCTTAAGCAAGTCACTTAGTCACTTAGAGTCTCTGTGTCTGTGCTGAGAGCTCCCAACAATAAACACAATTTAGAGGCGAATAACACAGAGCCTAAAGCCAGATGTCCAGCATTAAAGTCTAGCTCACTGGCTAGACTTTAGCAATCACTGGCTTGCAATTAACCTTGAGCAAGTAACTTAACCCCGCTGTCATTCTATTTCCTCCTCTGTAAAATGAACACAGTAACAACCACCATCTCATAAATTTAAATGAGTGAATACATGTTAACTTGCTTTGCACAATATTTGACTTACTGATAGAGGTAATTGTTAGCTAATGCTATTTAATTGAATGTATGTATATAATATGCATACATTATGGAATATATTAAATCAAATTTTAAAAAAGGTTTGCACAGTGATGTGCAATCAGTTTGATATAAAGAAATGATCACTGGGCAAGGACAATGAAGTTTGAGACATCATTCCTCCAACATTTTTTAGCTGTTTAAAATGGGACAATTATTTCCTTCTTATTGGTTCCAATTTTCTTTTTTCTTTATGTTTCCTTCAAGTTCAAAAATTTTGTGATTGAATTTATTTCCAAAATACATATGTAAAACCTGTTCTACACTGTTGGTGGGAATGTAAATTGGTATAGCCACTATGGAGAACAGCATGGAGGTTCTTTAAGAAACTAAAAATAGAACTACCATATAGCCCTGCAATCCCACTCCTGGGCATGTATCTGGAGAAAAACATGATCCAAATTATACAATGGAGAGAATAAACCCCAATGCCCCCTGCAGCACTGTTTACAAGAGTCAACACATGGAAGCAACTGAAATGTCCACTGACAGATGAACGGATAAAAAAGATGTGAACTACTTATACAATACTGGAGTGGGTTGCCATTACCTGCTCAAAAGGATCTTCCCAACCCAGGGGTTGAACTCGCAACTCCTGCATCTCCTGCACTAACAGGTGGATACTTTAACCACTGCGCTACCTGGGAAGCCCATATACATTACTTTACAATTAAATATTACTTTACAATTAAAAAAGAAAGAAAGATTTTCTATGTAGAGGATCATGTCATCTGCAAATAGTGAGAGTTTTACTTCTTCTTTTCCAATTTGGATTCCTTTTATTTCTTTTTCTGCTCTGATTGCTGTGGCCAAAACTTCCAAAACTATGTTGAATAGTAATGGTGAAAGTGGGCACCCTTGTCTTGTTCCTGACTTTAGAGGAAATGCTTTCAATTTTTCACCATTGAGGATAATGTTTGCAGTGGGTTTGTCATATATAGCTTTTATTATGTTGAGGTATGTTCCTTCTATTCCTGCTTTCTGGAGAGTTTTTATCATAAATGGATGTTGAATTTTGTCAAAGGCTTTCTCTGCATCTATTGAGATAATCATATGGTTTTTATTTTTCAATTT
Organism: Bos grunniens; assembly: GCF_055505025.1. Classification (NCBI taxonomy): domain Eukaryota; kingdom Metazoa; phylum Chordata; class Mammalia; order Artiodactyla; family Bovidae; genus Bos; species Bos grunniens. The sequence goes on along the minus strand of NC_141166.1, from coordinate 36,780,127 downwards.
GTTAATGTGGTGTATTACATTGATTGATTTGCGGATATTGAAGAATCCTTGCATCCCTGGGATAAAGCCCACTTGATCATGGTGTATGATCTTTTTAATGTGTTGTTGGATTCTGATTGCTAGAATTTTGTTAAGGATTTTTGCATCTATGTTCAACAGTGATATTGGCCTGTAGTTTTCTTTTTTTGTGGGATCTTTGTCAGGTTTTGGTATTAGGGTGATGGTGGCCTCATAGAATGAGTTTGGAAGTTTACCTTCCTCTGCAATTTTCTGGAAGAGTTTGAGCAGGATAGGTGTTAGCTCTTCTCTAAATTTTTGGTAGAATTCAGCTGTGAAGCCGTCTGGACCGGGGCTTTTGTTTGCTGGAAGATTTTTGATTACAGTTTCAATTTCCATGCTTGTGATGGGTCTGTTAAGATTTTCTATTTCTTCCTGGTCCAGTTTTGGAAAGTTGTACTTTTCTAAGAATTTGTCCATTTCTTCCACGTTGTCCATTTTATTGGCATATAATTGTTGATAGTAGTCTCTTATGATCCTTTGTATTTCTGTGTTGTCTGTTGTGATCTCTCCATTTTCGTTTCTAATTTTATTGATTTGATTTTTCTCCCTTTGTTTCTTGATGAGTCTGGCTAATGGTTTGTCAATTTTATTTATCCTTTCAAAGAACCAGCTTTTGGTTTTGTTGATTTTTGCTATGGTCTCTTTTGTTTCTTTTGCATTTATTTCTGCTCTAATTTTTAAGATTTCTTTCCTTCTACTAACCCTGGGGTTCTTCATTTCTTCCTTTTCTAGTTGCTTTAGGTGTAGAGTTAGGTTATTTATTTGACTTTTTTCTTGTTTCTTGAGGTGTGCCTGTATTGCTATGAACTTTCCCCTTAGGACTGCCCACTGCTGGGCATACACACTGAGGAAACCAGAAGGGAAAGAGACACGTGTACCCCAATGTTCATCGCAGCACTGTTTATAATAGCCAAGACATGGAAGCAACCTAGATGTCCATCAGCAGATGAATGGATAAGAAAGCTGTGGTACATATACACAATGGAGTATTACTCAGCCATTAAAAAGAATACATTTGAATCAGTTCTAATGAGGTGGATGAAACTGGAGCCTATTATACAGAGTGAAGTAAGCCAGAAGGAAAAACATAAATACAGTATTCTAACGCATATATATGGAATTTAGAAAGATGGTAACAATAACCCTGTGTATGAGACAGCAAAAGAGACACTGATGTATAGAACAGTCTTATGGACTCTGTGGGAGAGGGAGAGGGTGGGAAGATTTGGGAGAATGACATTGTAACATGTAAAATATCATGTAAGAAACGAGTTGCCAGTCCAGGTTCGATGCACGATACTGGATGCTTGGGGCTAGTGCACTGGGACGACCCAGAGGGATGGTATGGGGAGGGAGGAGGGAGGAGGGTTCAGGATGGGGAACACATGTATACCTGTGGTGGGTTCATTTTGATGTTTGGCAAAACTAATACAATTATGTAAAGTTTAAAAATAAAATAAAATTAAAAAAAAAAAAAAAGAAAGAAAGAATGCCATTGGCACCAACATGAATGGACCTGGAAATTACCATATTAAGTGAAGTAACTCAGACAGAGAAAGACAAGAACATGATATTGCCTGTCTGCAGAATCTAAAAAAAAAAAAAAGATGTAAGTAAACTTATTTACAAAACAGGAACAGACTCACAGACTTAAAAGAACAAACTATGGCTACAACAACACAAGAGAAGTCTCTACACATGGGCATCTCCAGATGGTCCACACCAAAATCAGATTGATTATATTCTTTGCAGCCAAATATGGGGAGAGGCAGTACTCTTGCCTGGAAAATCCCATGGATGGAGAAGCCTGGTAGGCTGCAGTCCATGGAGTCACGAAAAGTTGGACACAACTGAGAGACTTCATTTTCACTTTTGACTTTCATGCATTGGAGAAGGAACTGGCAACCCACTCCAGCGGTCTTGCGTGGAGAATCCCAGGGACGGGGGAGCCTGGTGGGCTGCTGTCTATGGGGTCGCACAGAGTCAGACACGACTGAAGCGACTTAGCAGCAGCAGCAGCAGCACCAGCAGCCAAATACAGGGAAGCTCTACACAATCAGCAAAAACAAGACCAGGAGCTGACTGTGGCTCAGATCATGAATTCTTTATTGCCAAATTCAGACTTAAGTTGAAGAAGGTAAGGAAAACCACTAGGCCATTCAGGTATGACCTAAATCAATTCCCTTATGATTATACAGTGGAAGTGAAAAATAGATTTGAGGGACTAGATCTGATAGAGAGCCTGATGAACTATGGATGGAGGTTCATGACACTGTACAGGAGACAGGGATCAGGACCATCCCCAAGAAGAAGAAATGCAAAAAGCAAATGGCTGTCTGAGGAGGCCTTACAAAAAGATGTGGAAAAAAGAGAAGCAACAAAGGAGAAAAGGAAAGATATACCCATTTGAATGCAGAGTTCCAAAGAATAGCAAGGACAGATAAGACAGCCATCCTTAGTGATCAGTGCAAAGACATAGAGGAAAAGAATAGAATGGGAAAGACTAGAGATCTCTTCAAGAAAATTAGAGATACCAAAGGAACATTTCATGCAAAGATGAGCTCAATAAAAGACAGAAATGGTATGGATCTAACAGATGCAGAAGACATTGAGGTGGCAAGAATACATAGAACTGTACAAAAGAGATCTTCATGACCCAGATAATCACGATGGTGTGATCACTCACCTAGAGCCAGACATCCTGGAATGTGAAGTCAAGTAGGCCTTAGGAAGCATCACTAGGAACAACGCTAGTGGAGGTGATGGAATTCCAGTTCAGCTATTTCAAATCCTGAAAGATGATGCTGTGAAAGTGCTGCACTCAATATGCCAGCAAATTTGGAAAACTCAGCAGTGGCCATGTGACTGGAAAAGGTCAGTTTTCATTCCAATCCCAAAGAAAGACAATGCCAAAGAATGCTCAAACTACCACACAATTGTACACATCTCACATACTAGCAAAGTAATGCTCAAAATTCTCTAAGACAGACTTCAACAATATGTGAACTGTGAACTTCCAGATGTTCAAGCTGGTTTTAGAAAAGGCAGAGGAACCAGAGATCAAATTGCCAACATCTGCTGGATCATCGAAAAAGCAAGAGAGTTCCAGAAAATCATCTACTTCTGCTTTATTGACTATTCCAAAGCCTTTGACTGTGTGGATCACAATAAACTGTGGAAAATTCTGAAAGAGATGGGAATACTAGACCACCTGACTTGCCTCTTGAGAAATCTATATGCAGGTCAGGAAGCAACAGTTAGAACTGAACATGGAACAACAGACTGGTTCCAAATAGGGAAAGAAGTACGTCAAGGTTGTATATTGTCAACCTGCTTATTTAAATTATATTCAGAGAACATCATGAGAAATGCTCGGCTTGATGAAGCACAAGCTGGAATCAAGATTGCTGAGAGAAATATCAGTAACCTCAGGTACTCAGATAACATGACCCTTATGGCAGAACGTGAGGAAGAACTAAAAAGCCTCTTGATGAAAGTGAAAGAGAAGAGTGAAAAAGTTGGCTTAATCCTCAACATTCAGAAAACTAAAATCATGGCATCTGGTCCCACCACTTCATGGAAAATAGATGGGGAACCAGTGTCACACTTTATTTTTGGGGCTCCAAAATCACTACAAATGGTGATTGTAGCCATGAAATTAAAAGACGCTTACTCCTTGGAATGAAAGTTACGACCAACCTAGACAGCATATTAAAAAGCAGAGACATTACTTTGCCAACAAAGGTCCATCTAGTCAAGGCTATGGTTTTTCCAGTAGTCATGCATGGATGTGTGAGTTGGACTGTGAAGAAGGCTGAATGTCAAAGAATTGATGCTTTTTAACTGTGGTGTTGGAGAAGACTCTTGAGAGTCCCTTGGACAGCAAGGAGATACAACCAGTCCATCTAAAGGAAATCAGTCCTGAACATTCATTGGAAAGACTGATGCTGCAGCTGAATCTCCAACACTTTGGCCACCTGATGTGAAGAAGTGACTCACTGGAAAAGATCCTGATGCTGGGAAAGATTGAAGGCAGGATGATAAGGGGATGACAGAGTTAAGATGGTTGGATAGCATCACTAACTCAATGGACATGATTTTGAGTAAATTCTAGGAGTTGGTAATGGACAGGAAGGCCTGGCATGCTGCTGTCCATGGGGTTGCAAAGAGTCGGACAGGACTGAGTGCCTGGACTGAACTGAACTGAACTGATGGCTACAACAAGGGGTGATGGTGGGAGGAAGCTATAGGCTGGGAATTGAGATTGACATGTACATACTGCTGTATTTAAAACAGATAACCATCAAGAACATACTGTATAGCACAGGGAATATAGCTCAATATTCTTTAATAACCTAAATGGGAAAAGAATTCAAAAGGAATTAAGTACATGAATATGTATAACTGAATCACTTTGCTCCAGACTTGAGACCAACACAACATAATTCATCAACTATGCTCCAATATAAAATAAAAATTAAAAAAAATACTAGTAAAAATAAAACAAAACTTACTCTACACTAAGTAATGGGTTGCTTTGAGGAGGTCACACTGTGGCAATAACATATAAAATTATATAGTTAAACATTTACCAAATTACCTAGCAATCCCATTTATAGGTGGTTTCCTAGACAAATGAAAATTCACTCCCATAAAAATATGTATTATTCATGAATGTTTAAAGGAACTCTATTCAAATTTGAATTTGCCAACAATTGGAAATAACCAATATCCTTTGATGGGTGAATGCTAACAAACTCTGGTATATTATAAATGTAGGCTCAAAAGGCTACATACTATACAATTCTATTGTTATGAAGTTTCTCAAAAATGACAAAACTACCTAGGACAGAGAACAAATCAATGGCTGCTAGAGGATGGGGATCTGAGAGTGAGGGTTTGATGGAAAGATCATGAAGGGAATTTAGGAGATGGCAGAATTCTTCTGCATACTGACCATGGTGATGATTACAAAGATCTATATATAAGCTAAAATGCAGAGCAATAAGTACACTGAAATAAGTCAATTTTATTGTATGTTTATAAACACACACACACTCAAGTTATCTTTTATGTTTAACAGAGTTAAATATGCCCCTTTACATAAATTATAAAAGATTCTTAATATATTTGTTTTTAGGCATTTTATGCTTTGTCTCTTTGAATAATTTTAGTTATGTTTTTGAGTTGCTTATTATTATTATTACTACTACATATTTTTTAAACTCTTGATGACTTTGACACTTTTTATCCTTCAAAACTTAGCTAATTGCTAACACCTTGTAATTTCTAGTTTTATTAATTGAGGTTCTTGACTTACTTGGTCTTCAATCATGTTATTTTATTTTGTTTTCTTGGCTGGTACTATCTAGAACTCCTAGAATAATCTGTTTTCAATTAATGGGCATAGTAGTCATTTTTATCTTTGTTCTAATCTTTACATAAATGCTTTCCTTGGTTGCATATATATATATTATTACATTACATATTCCAGTGTCTGGCTTTACAAGGTTTTTATTTCAGATCTGAATGTTGAATGTTGTTATATTTTTTGCTATTAATGTTAATTACATTTGCATTAATTTAAAAATTATTAACGAGTTCCAAATATTGAACCATCTTATATTCCCAGAATGAACCACTCTTAGTAATCACACATTATTCCATTATTACAGTTCTAGACTCATTGCTTTAATTTGGACCACTATTTTAATATTAAAAATTACCTATCCCTGGGAGCTCAGTGGTAAAGAATCTGCCTGTCAATGCAAGAAATGTGGGTTCAATCCCTGAGCTGGGAAGATCCCCTGGAGAAGGATATAGCAACTGACTTCAGTATTTTTGCCTGGGAAATCCCATAGACAGAGGAGACTGGTGGGCCACAGTCCATGGGGTCTCAAAAGACTCAAACATGAATTAGTGGCTAAACAACAAAAACAATCAATGATTTAAAAATATATGTACCAGATGTCATCACACGCAAAATGATAATAGAAGTGGGTTTATACTTCAGAAAAATTTGTTCTCCATATAATTAATTCTAAAAGTATTAAAATGTATCATCAAATAGGATGCTTATTTTATAATTTATATTACATAAAACTATAAAGTAAATATTATCAATCTAAAAATAAGTATCCTTTAAAAAAAAAACAAGGGACCGTATAGTGGTTTCCGATTCTTCTTTACCTTTAGCCACTGTTATTGACTTCCAAAGTGACAAAACAGGAAATCTGCTGAAATTAACTAAATCACTTTCAAAAATGGTTCTTGAGCCAAATGAAAAGGGAATTTGGCATCACAGGCCTTCATTAATAGAGTTGTAACTACAGAAGACATAGGCATTCTATATAACAGGCTGATGAAAGGCAGGTCCACTGACTACATACACTGCTATGTGCTGCTCCACTTAAAATTTAATTGATCTGTATTTTACTTCTATTATTTACTTACAATAGTCTCTAAATGCCCCCCAAAGATGCTTAAACAGCTAAATTATATTGCAAAGGGAAATAAACTGATCAACAAAGACTATAAAAAATAATATATATAAATATTGCACATGATTATCTCCTGTTCATCAATGACATGTTTTGTGAGTGGTCTACACCAAACTAGTCTTCCAATACAATAAGATATAATTGTAGTTTTTATTTAGTATTTCAAAGATAAGCTTAGTAAGATTAAAATTATTAAAAATTACTTTAAATGCATTATATGGATCATCAAAAACTGACTTGTAACTGCTTGCATATAAATTTTAGTTCCTGTTTTAATTGTTTTCCTGCCTTTACATATTTTGTTATATTTTTTCTTAAATTATATCTTATAAAGTTCCTATGTTGAAAGCTTAGAAACAGAAAGACTATAGATTTACAAATTACATTTCTGTAATCTGTTCTTAGATGAAATAATGTTCCCCTTACCACTATCTTGTTTAATTCCCTCTTGCACTTTTTATCATTTTTCATACCCCATTCCTGCCCCCCACCCAAAGAATCCTTCTTATTTACTTTGTAGTATTTCATTTTCTGTGTAAATGCTAAGTCCTTAACTTTAATGTAGGTACTGGACTTGACAAGCAATTAAAGCAAACAATTTCCACTCATCAAGGCTTGCCAAATTAGTCATCTGCCATCTGCCCCCTCATCTGGTTCTCCTTGAGGTCTTGCTGTGAATCTAGATACATTCGCTCAGATTAAGAGGGACAGTGCAAACCTCCAACCTGGTAAAATGCCAGTGGGAGCTAAGTATGTAAATATTAGTAACCATCTTTCTTCCCTAGATTATCATGCTTTCAACTACCCCTTTGTATGTAATAAAAACCAGTCTGTTCATAATGGCTTATAACTGTCAGACCTTTGCCATTCACTGTAATTAAAATTAAAAAAAATTCCGTAATTAAACTAGCAGTCTGTGTAATTTTTTTTTTTCCACTGAGAAGTATCTTTAAAAAGGAATTAGACTATATTTTCCTGATATGAAGCTATGGTCACCTATCCGCCTCATACCTTAAGCACTGATACAGATGTACATTAATAAATGGACTTTGCTCTTTCTATTTGTAAAGGTTTCAGAGTGAACCTTTCTTTCTTATTCTTTGCATCAGCAAATGTTTACTTGACTGATGATATGCAAGAAGCATTTTCTAATCACATTCAGTCAACCAGTATCAGGAAAGGGCAAACCTGAGAAATAGCAAGAGTAAAACATGGTACTCCTGTCACCCACGTGCTCCTTTTTAAGGGCACTCTTCCCTTAAGGCATTCTTCAGCCTAGGGCTGTTCTAGGGCAATTAGTGACTTCAGGCAAATGCACTAAGATGCCCCTTTTCTGGGGGGAAGAAACTCCATGGCAGAGCACATGGCTTGGCTACCAGCATATTGGCTGCTTATTATTCCCATCTGTCCCTACTCCCTGTGCCTCTTTGCAGTGTTGAGCCTACTATAACAGCAAACAGAAGTCTTAGTCAACTCCACTCTCCTTGGTCATCCATCCAAACTTGCTCATTCAAGATTAAAGTGTGTCTAAAAGAGTAACAATCCCTTCAAATCAAAAGAAAAGTGTGCCAATGTTACCTCTGGAATGAGAGGAAGTGAAAGAGAAGACAATTAAGGATTCTTCAAGGTATCTTCAGACTAACTTCACTCAAAGTCAAATCTGAAATCACCTTCTAACAAAGTGTTTGAAAGTTTTGGAAGCCATTTCTTAGTACCATAACTCTCTTGGATGACAGAAAAGCAACCATCTGATACTAAGAGAGTTAATTTTTAGGTCGGGTGATAAGGAGTCCGGGGCCCTCAAGTAGGAGAAAGGGGTCCTGGGCTCTCAAGTAGGAGAAAGGGACAAACTTTTTTTCTACATTGTGTTATTTTAGTCACATTAAGATGCTTTTTCTTAAACTCTGAGTTGTTAGGACAAAACTCTTTAAGACTAATTTTCTTTATGTGCTTAGTCACTCAGTCCTGTCCAACTCTTTTCAACCCCAGGGGCTTCACCCTGCCAGGCTCCTCTGTCCATGGAGATTCTCTAGGCAAGAATACTGGAGAGGGTTGCCATGCCCTTCTCCCGGAGATCTTCCCAACCCAGGGACGGAACCCAGCTCTCCTGCATTGCAGGCGGACTCTTTACCATCTGAGCCACAGGGAAGCCCCATCTTTCTTTAAGCCCAGAGCTAACGATTACACAACAAAACAACTCATCTTGCTCAAGTGTATGTTTTTCTTTACGCTCTGTACTAATGATTATTTAACAACAATTTACCTTGCTCAAGGACATGTTTCTCCTTAACAAGAAGCTTCTGAGTTATTTTGTTATCTTAAGGCTTATGTTGTGAGAGCAGGTCTGGTAAGACGTTTCTATTGTTAGTTCTAATCTTGTGGAGTGGATCTGGTAAAAGTATATAAGGCCTTGATAAAACTAGCAAGTGGGGCACTCTCTGTCCCCCTTCTGATGTCTATGTCACAAACTTTCTCTGTCCTTTTTCACTATAATAAAACTTCTGCCACACAACTGCTCTGAGTGATCAAGCCTGGTGCCTGATCCCTAAGCTAAATCTTCTTCAGAGATCATGAATCTGACATTGTTCATCATAAGCTATCAATACTGATTAGACTACATAATGAAATATATCATAATTTATTTTACACTGTTTTCTCATAAGCTAATGCCTATTATTCTAGGAATGGCATTCTATAACAGTAGTTTGATCCCTCTAAAAGAGATTCAGATGAACAATGTGTGTTATTTTTATAATATGCTAATTACAGTTAGTTGTTTGGTAGGGAGATATCCATCACTGGGGAAATATATGTCATTCACTCATTTGTTATTTCATTTATTCAATAAACACCAATTGGCAACCACAATATATGGGGCTTTAGACTAAGTGTGAAAGGAAAAATAGATAAATAAGATTGGTGCTTCAAATTTACAATAGTATATATTCTAATAAAAATCCTCTATAGTTTTTCTTAGAATGCAAGCAAATGCAAGCTGCTTAAAGTTTATTTATTGATTGATTGATTCAATGTCAATGAACAAAATTCACAAAGACAAATTCATCTTATCCACAATGAAATATGAAGCAGAAAAAAAATTGACATATGTATTATAAAAGGTGGACCTCACTAGTTGGGAGCAATTTTCTGGTAGTCACAGTAGTAAATGATGTTACTAATATATTCAGTAGCATCTACATCTGAAGAAACATCATACCTTATAAATATTTTATTCAGTCAGCAGGTTTCTGCCTATCTCTCTCTAGGTCCTTATCCATGACTGAACATGCATGTTTTTAGTTTTTTTCCTTCATTTTATTTATTTAAGATTTTTTTCTTACCATAGTTTTGAGATATTACCAATACATTGCACTGCTAATATTACTAGCAACTTCTCTATTCATTCCATGGTCTCATAGGTTATGTAACAGGGCATCAGATACTACATAGATGTGAAAAAGTGAAAGTTTCATTAATCTTTGGATTTAAAGATCTGATATCCTTTGAGATCTGATTCTCATTTCCTTTGGATATATATCCCAAAGTGGGATTGTTGGATCATATGGTAGTTCTATTTTTAATTTTTTGAGATATTTCCATATTATATTCTGAAACATAGAGTAGAATCTTGGTTACCAGATGAGAGAAATGGGGAGATGTTGATAACATGATACAAATCTCCAGTTATAAAATGAATTCTGGGGATCTATTGTACAGCATGTGATTATAGTTAACAATACTGTATTACATACTTGATAGTTCCTAAGAGAGCAGACCTTCAATGTTCTCAACACAAAAAAAGAAATTATAATTATGTGATGTGATGTTGGGGCTAGTTAACACTATAATGGCAATCATTTTGTATTATATAACTGTATCAAATTCACAGGTTGTACACCTTAAACTTATCCAACATCATATGCTAATTTCAATAAAGTTGGAAAATAAACATTTTTTAAGATTGGATATCTAACTTGGAGGCTTTATTATAATGAAGCAGCACTTACAAAACCTAATATAAGAAACTGAGAGCAAAAGTTCAACTTTTCAACGGAATATGCATCATTCAATATAACATCTAAAAACCAAGTTGATGCTTAACAACTTTTTTATTATTATTGAACATGACCTTAGAAATATCTTTTACATCTAAGAAACATATTTAAAAATATATATGAGGATATGGCATTCACTAGATAATGGTAATACATATTTGAACTTTTTTCCTTGCTGTGGTTTTGTCAAAAGTGTTTAGGTAATGATTAAAAAATAGATAAATGCCAAAATGTGTTATAAGTTCTGTAGTTTACTTTATCTAAGATAATTAGGTGGTGCAGGTATTAAGAACAACACATTCAACACTAAACCATAGGAGTTCCAGAGCATCAGGTTCAATTTTAAATGTAAAGAATAATCTATGATTTCCTCTGATAATATAAAATGATGCTAGTGATAAGAAAAAAGACTTTAATTAAAGGTTTAAAATCATATGATACTTGCATTGTCATTTTAGATTAACATGATTCTTTGAAAGCCCATTAAAATAACATAGGGGCTTTCCTTATAGCTCAGTTAGTAAAGAATCCACCTGCAATGCAGGACACCCCGGTTCGATTCCTGAGTCAGGAAGATCTTCTGGAGAAGGGATAAGCTACCCACTCCAGTATTCTTGGGCTTCCCTTGTGGCTCAGCTGTTAAAGAATCTGCCTGCAATGTGGGAGACCTGGATTTGATCCCTGGGTTGGGACGATCCCCTGGAGAAAGTGAAAGTGAAGTCGCTCAGTTGTGTCCGACTCTTTGAGACGCCATGGACTGGAGCCTGCCAGGCTCCTCCATCCATGGGATTTTCCAGGCAGGAGGACTGGAATGAGTTGCCATTTTCTTCTCCAGGGGATCTTCCCCACCCAGGGATCAAACCTGGGTCTCCTGCATTGCAGGCAGGCTCTTTACCATCTGAGTCACAAGGGAAGCCGGAGAAGGGAAAGGCTACCCACTCTATTCTGGCCTATGAGAATTCCATAGACTGTATAGTCATGGGGTCACAAAGAGTCAGACAGGACTGAGAGATTTTCACTTTTACTTTTCACTTTCAAATAACATGATTTCTTCATATTATAAAAACAAAAGCATTTATATTTGTATCTAGAAAAACCTTGCCATATACAAATATCTTGCTTTTATTTTTATATTTTTATCTGGCAAGGTTAATATGTATAAAATATTATCTAGGAGATAAATTTTAAAAATTTAAATTACTTACTGTTTACTTAGAGAAACAGGAACAATACTACTATTTTTAATTCTTTAACAGAACAGCACAAATTTGATCAATTTTTAAAATTTGAAGCATGCCTTTTCTGAACATAATTTTCAATTCCTGACACAAAAATAATATGTATTTTATGATAATATGTATTTTAGGATATACAACAAGTATCTTTTATTATAGAATTCAGATTTCTACCTGATACTTTCAGACAAGATAAAACACAATCAACTCTCTGTTACATTCTTTGCAAATTCAGATCTCAAATTAATTTGCCACCTGATTAGACCTTGTAAAGAAGATAATGCAAATCAAATGATAACTACAGAATTTCATTTTTAAATGTATTACATTTTTGAGGAAAAAGTTTCATATAATTGTACAATTTTCACCACTGTGATGTCAAAAACAAAACAAAATTTCTTAATAAAATTAATTACTTTTCAAAGATACTTTTTTAAGAAATTATGGGTGCATCTATATGTTTGTGTGTGTAAAAATATTCAGTGGGAAGGAAATATAATGATACGATGAAATGTTTTCTTTCTGATTGGAAGATTTCCAGATGACATTCATTTTCCTTTTTGGTCTACCTATAATTTCTGAATTCTGAATATGTATATATATGTATACATACATGTACACAAACACACACACACATATATAATTTTAATATATATGATTTTTAAAAAGGTAAGATATTTACTCTATACTTTGCCATTTCTTGTATAGGAATGTGCATACTAATTCCAATTACTATTAATACATTTGATAATCTTGGAATCTTATAAAACATTAGCATGTTTTGTAAGATTACATTCATTTTGGTTTTTAGTATAACTATTGAGAAATTGTATTTTAAAATCATCTGAAAGAAAAGTATAAAAATATATTATTCTAAAGATATAATATAAGAGTTACATTAAAAAACTAAAAGTAGAGCTACAGTATGATTCAGCAATCCCACTCCTGGGAGTATATCTGGAGAAAACCATAATTCAAAAAGATAAATGTACCTCAATTTTCATTCAGCACCACTCACAACAGCTGGGATATGGAAGGAACCTAAATATCCATTGATGGAGGAATGACTAAAGAAGACATGGAACAAATGTACAATGGAATATCACTCAGCCATAAAACAAATAACAAATAATTCCATTTGCAATGACATGCATGGACCTAGAGATTGCCATTCTGAGTGAAGTTAAGTCCGACTGAGAAGGACAAATATTGTATCATAGTACTTACATGTGGAATCTAAAAACTGGTACAAATGAACCTATTTACAAAACAGAAATACTGTTACAGATGTAGAAAACTTGTGGTTAACAAGGAGGGAAGTAGGGGAGTAATAAACTGGGAGTTGGGGAGATTGGGACTGATATATACACATTGCTGCTAAGTCATGCCAGTCGTGTCCAACTCTGTGCGACCCCATAGACGGCAGCCCACCAGGCTCCCATCCCTGGGATTCTCCAGGCAAGAACACTGGAGTGGGTTGCCATTTCCTTCTCCAATGCATGAAAGTGAAAAGTGAAAGTGAAGTCGCTCAGTTGTGGCCGACTCTTCGTGACCCCATGGACTATAGCCTCCCAGGCACCTCGGTCCATGGGATTTCCCAGGCAAGAGTACTGGAGTGGGTTGCCATTGCCTTCTCTGATATACACATTACTAGATACAAAATAGATACATAAAAAGAACCTATTCTATAGCACAAGGAACTCTGTTCATTACTCTACAATGACCTACATGAGAATAAGATCTTAAAAAAGAGTAGATATATGTAACGTATAACTGATTCACTTTGCCGTACAGTGGAAACTAACACAACATTGGATTCTTTACCAAGTGAGCTATCAGGAAAGCCCTATAAATCAACTATACTCCAGTATAAAATGGTAAAACATAAAAATTACCTAGCAATCTATAAAGTCCAGTGGCAAACCAACCATATGAGTGTGTATGTGTCTGTGTAATGTTGTGCATATGGATGTATGTGTATATAGCTCTATCTACATATGTATTCATAGATATTATATGTATAACATGCATATATATTCTAATTTCTATATATGCTTTCTTACTTGATATTATACATAATTGTATAATATTAATTCTGATATATTGTATCTTTTAGTATTATTTAAAATTATATTGCTATGAAATTATTAATATATTATATTACTATAATTAATAGCTCTTTCTATGTATTACAGTATCAGAAATTATTTTAATTTCTCTATATACACATTATCATTTACTCTACATACAAGCACCCATTATCATCAACACTACTGCATAATCATCTCTATTTTTACAGAAGAGGAAACTAAAACCCCAAAATTTAAATAATATAACCACAAAATTAACTAGTGGAAAAGCTAGGAGTCAAAATCAGTTTCAATCCCATAAGTAATTATCATTCAAAAGCACATTACTAGTTAGTTGATGTCTACAAATATTTGTTTCAAATCATTTGGATTTAGCATTAGTATATTATAATCAAACAAAAATGTACATAAACAAACTGAAAAGTTTATATGCCAAGAACACATTATCTTCTATAAATTTAGAACTACAGCATTATATTATTACTAGTGGTTAGTGGCTCAATCTTGTCTCATTCTTTGCTATCCCATAGACTGTAGCCCACCACGTCTCTGTCCATGGGATTTCCCAGGCAAGAATATTGGAGTGGGTTGCCATTTCCTTCTCCAGGGGATCTTCCTGACTCAGGGATCGAACTTGTGTCTCCTGAGGCTCCTACATGTAGGTAGATTCTTTACTGCTGAACGACCTGAGAAGCTCCATACCAGTTACATTTTATATTAGAATCCATGGTGGGTACTATAGGTAATAGTCACTAGCATTTTCTACCATAAAGGAATTTTAGAGCAGTATAATTTTAGCAAGTATAAATCAGCTTTATAACCGAATAAATTTCACTCCCTTTGTTATTCAGTTCCTTTTCATTTTTCTATCTCACAGTGGACATTGGACAAATAAAATAGATACAAACACAGCTACATTTCTAAGAATAATGATTTTAGATTTACAAATGGGCTTTAAGTAAGTTCAGGCAGAAAGTCTAATCTTACACTTTAACTGTTAATATTAAATATTTTGTTTTCTTTTAACTAGAAGGGGGTTTTAGAAGGCACCCCCACCTCTACCTTCCAACTCCTTTCATCTCCCAGTCTTCCTAGCACAGTAAATGGTTCTCCTTTCACTTAGTTACTGGGGTAAAAATCTAGTCAGCTGATCTCTTTCTTGTCTTAAACCACTAATGAAGTCACACACAGACACACACACACACACATTCTCTCTCAGCTCAACACTGACTGCCTTTACCTTCAAGTCATCACAGTTCTCTATCTGAACGCTGCAATAGGCTTCCAAGTGATGCTCCTGCCTGTCTCCTTGGATTAAGGACAATAGACTAGGTTATCTAATCTATTGTATATCAGATATAAAATTTTTTATATGTCTAACCCTTAAATCAGATCATTTGTCTCCTGTGTTGAAATCCCTCCAATGGTTCCTCATGCCAGTCTGAAGAAATGTCCTTATTCTGATGCAATTTGCACCCCTACTATTTTTTGATATCATCTCTCACAATGTTTCACTTTCTCACTAAGATCTGATTATGGCTATCTTACTTGTCTCTGAGCATTCCTATAAAAGGTTCTAAATACTGGTTATCAATTTATTAATTTAACTTGTGGTATAACAACAGACTGGCATTGGTCTGTGTACAGCACTTGGACTAGCACTGTTCTAAATCAATATACATTTTATCACTTATTATCCATTGTGTAATATCTTTATTCCGAATGTAAGTTTTATGAGGGCAAGGACTCTTATTCTGTTCACTGCTATACTTCTTACATTTACAAGTATTTGAACCATGGTAGGGAGAAGGCAATGGCACCCCACTCCAGTACTCTTGCCTGGAAAATCCCATGGACGGAGGAGCCTGGTAGGCTGCAGTCCATGGGGTCGCTAAGAGTCGAACACGACTGTGCATCTTCACTTTCACTTTTCACTTTCATGCATTGGAGAAGGAAATGGCAACCCACTCCAGTGTTCTTGCCTGGAGAATCCCAGGAATGGGGGAGCCTGGTGGGCTACCGTCTATGGGGTCGCACAGAGTCGGACACGACTGAAGCAACTTAGCAGCAGCAGCAGGCACCCAATAAACACTTAATGATTGGATGAATGGATGAATGGATATGTGACTGTGGAAGTGTTAGAATTTGTCTAGAATTCCAATCTTACATGTAGCCTACAAATTATTTTTGATGACCAGGATGTTAGAACCACAGATATTTTTAGATATCATCAAGTCCAATTTATAGATATAGATGAGAAAACAGACAGTTAAGTTAATGTGCTGAACAAAGATCAAACAGATATTCAGGAGCAGAAATGGAATAGGACTCTCCATTCACAGGCTATGTGCAAATGGTACAGTGTCTCAAGTTACACAGAAGGCTTCATGAAACTGTCCAGCTTTATGGAAAAGATTCCCAAGATTAATGTTCTGTGGCCAGTAGGAAAACTACAGCATGAAACTTGGCATCGGTGCTTAAGAACATGGGCCAAATAGCACTAGCTGATTATATAACTGAAAGTAGATCCTGAGCAGTATCTTCATTTTTTTTTCAATTTCTGGGTAAATGAAGCTAAACGTAGCTTCTTGAAAAGAAAATCTTTTAAAATTCGCTTTTTCAAAAGAGTCTGTTTAACTAAAGCACTCATATCTCTACAGAAACTAACCAATATTACATGATCATCTTCAAAATGTTTTAATTGAATTATATATTCATCATATTTTAATGTACTACTAAAACTTGTCTTTTAAAGGAATCATTTAAGATCATTTTGTAAAAAAATAATCTTTGTAATGGATATAATCAATCACCTCTTAATTTGACTGTTTTGCAAATTCCAACTTCAAAGATGTTTGCTTAATTATATGTACATCTGCAGTTGCATCTAACAATTATATGATGGTTTAATATCAGTTAATTAAAATATTAAATTATTATTAAAGTCATTATTATAGTTAATAACATTTACAAAGTATTGTATAAATTACAAGTCAGTAATATTCATATCAACTTTCTTAGTCCTAAATTCTTTGAGAAATGGTTATAAGAGCCACAATTATTAGAATAATTGCCAGGAATTCAAGTATTGAACATCTTGGACTAAGGGAACTTCTGAGGGACATGCAGAAATTCTTTGAATTAGAAATGAAGTGACAAATTTTTCCAAATACTAGGTATATTCAACTTGGTATTATGTGTGACTCACAAAGCAAGACGGAGAAGGCAATGGCACCTCATTCCAGTACTCTTGCCTGGAAAATCCCATGGATGGAGGAGCCTGGTAGGCTGCAGTGTCTGCAGTGTCCATGGGGTCTCTAAGAGTCAGACACGACTGAGCGACTTCACTTTCACTTTCACTTCTCACTTTCATGCATCGGAGAAGGAAATGGCAACCCACTCCAGTGTTCTTGCCTGGAGAATCCCAGGGACAGGGGAGCCTGGTGGGCTGCCGTTTCTGGGGTCGCACAGAGTCGGACACAACTGAAGTGACTTAGCAGCAGCAGCAGCACAAAGAAAGTGGAAAATAATGAGTTAAGTACAAATTGATTAAGTTTTCTATACCATGGAAAAACTGGGAGTGAAAAACAAGGTCTTCAGCTGACTCTATTATAAGCCTGATTTCTTCTCTGCACTTTGTTCAAACAGAAGTTAATTAGATGTAGAAACATTAGTGAGAAATAGATAAGGGAGAGAAAACAGATTTGATAACCACTGCAACTATGATTTATTTGAGGATCTCACTTAGAACATTTTGTTGGATGCATGTCAATTACTTTTTTAAAATTCTGGGTTTTTTACTTTGTACATAAATTCTCAAATATCATGCTTTACTGCCATTTGTACAAAGGTGACTTTCTTCTTTGGAGGCTATGTTAAATGTTACTAATTTTTTATTACCTGTTGAATCAAACAGTAGTCATCTGCTCAGTCTTCAAAATTTTTCCACAAATTGAGATCCTATTACCGTATCTATTCAACCTAGTCCAAAGTTATTTTTTTAAATAATTTTCCATAGTTGTTAAAAGATTCTTTATTGCCATCCATCATTCAACTTACTCACTCATTTTTTTTAATTTTATTTTTTTAATTCATTCCTTTCATCTTATCGTGGATCCTGCCAACTCAGACAAAATTCATATCCATCACTATTTCCAACACTTGACTAGAGGATTTCTTTCTTTCAGAAAAGGTCTGAGTCATTCATTCAATTTACATTCCCCTAAAATTTGTATTCAAAGGTTTATTCTATTTTTATTTATACAGTTATTTTAATATTGTTTTCCAATATGTGTACCTTAATTCTTCCCTAGATGATGAGCTGGCTTATACAGACTTGAGATCCTATATTCTATTATTTTCAGTTAGGGAGACCAAATTGGGTAATATATCACACAACAAGTATTGAGTAAGTACTCTACAAAGATTTGTAGATTTAAACCTAGACTAACTTACTGTGACCCATGCAGAGCAGATAATAATGCAAAATAATATAGAGAAAGACACTGGACTTAATATGTCTTAAATCCAAAATACTAAATTTTCTGACTAAATATTTATCTTGAATTGTTTAAGTTACTATGTCACACACTACTTTTGTGAAATTAAAAAATACTCTTTTAATTGCATGCTTATTCAGCAGCCTTCTGTAGATTTAAAGGTATTTGTTTTTGTAAGCATATGTCAAAACTTTGGGTGCTTCTATAAAATACAAGTATATACATGTATCAATATATGTATATAGATATACATAGATATATGTGCATATAGATATATATGTGTGCACACACATGTGCATATATGTGCATATATGTGCATATACATATATAGATATATGTATTTCTATCTACATATATCTATTTCTATTATCCATGTAAGTTTAAAAGTTGTAATATTAGCAA
Source organism: Bos grunniens (assembly GCF_055505025.1). Classification (NCBI taxonomy): domain Eukaryota; kingdom Metazoa; phylum Chordata; class Mammalia; order Artiodactyla; family Bovidae; genus Bos; species Bos grunniens. Next base: position 36,761,286 of record NC_141166.1, on the reverse strand, counting down.
AAAAAAAAAAAAGTCTATTTTGAATACCAGACACTAGAGAGGGTTTTACAAGAAGGTTTTCTCAGGCCACTGTCCTCTGACTCACAAAGTTTAAATGGTATTTTTATTTTCCAGACATAGCTAGACAAACAACTGCCTAACTACTATTCATTCATCTACTATTAAAGTCTTTTTTTACCTCATGATTATACCATCCTATTCCTCAATGAATGGTATTTTGGTACCAATTGTTGTAAATTTCAGGCTTGTCTAGTATAAAATTAACTTTCTTCCAGTATCAAAAGTATTTCACATGCCATTTGAGAATTACCTTACCCTTACAAGGGCTATAGATAAGGGGAAAAAACTTGTTTATAAATTAAGCGAGAATCCCAGGGACAGCGGAGCTTGATAAGCTGCCCTCTATGGGGTCGCATAGACTCGGACACGACTGAAGCGACTTAGCAGCAGCAGCACACATTTCTATGAAGGCTTTCTGTGATGAAATAAAAAATTTGCTCCAGACCAGTTAACTTTAGAGTAAATTTACCCATTAAATTTACTCTTTCTCAACTTGCTACCTAATTCAGCTGAGACCTGAGACTGAAGAGCCAGTGTACAAATGGCTCTGCTCAGCTAGCCTTGAGCCATGAAGCCAGCATACAATAAGAAAAAACCACTGAAACTCTTTCTGGTACTTTCTAATTCATATTTTCTTATTGCTTCACTTTGCCAACCTGATTCAGAACTCGGGCTTCTGATTACCTTACTCTCTCTCTCATCCTTTGCAATCGCCCCCTGTAGTGGTCTGGCTCCACTTTTGCACACTGCTCTGGAAACTCTGGTAGAACCTGACTCCACCCTAGCTCAGGCCTAACGAACTTGCTCTCAGTCTATAGCCCCTGGGTCCCCATGGGAGAAAGGGGCACAGCCCACACGTGCTTCCTGGTGTGTCCGCATTAGGGGGTCAGGTCCTTATAAAGGAACTCTGACGGATAGCTGCAATTCCATTCTGCTTCACATCATCCTGGCATCTTGATATTATTGCTTGTCTTAGCTCTGGTTGATATCTCCAGCTTCCAGCCTAAAAATTCAGCTGAGGTAAACAAATAATTATTCATTCTAATGCCAGTTATATTTTTAGACTGGGCCCCTTAATGACATTAATACTTCCCATGTCTGTTATCCTGAACAGTCAGGGACTGGAAAATGCTTTGCTGTTTTTTATTTGATTCCCTGCCTTCTGTTACACCCTGTTTTCAGCCTTGAATTAAATAAAGAGCAACACACGAGTGCCAAAAATGTTTGACAAGAGAACTCAAGAAGCATATGGTATTAAGTACAAAAAACTAATTCTTAGCTAAGTAATTATTCTTCATTTGAAAATATGTACTATTACTTCTTCTTTTTGAAAAGTCAGCACACTTGAGGGCCAAGTGTTGCCCGGGGACTTTAACTTGGATAAAGCGCTGTGTTGGCTCAGAAGCTGTGAATTACATAGCAACACCAGCAACACTTCAACTTCTCAAGTATCCCCTGTATTATTTGCCTCTCAACAGCTAGGGGGCTTTTTGCAGAGAGGTCCCTAACTACTGCAAGCATTCACTCTATTTAACGTTTTTTAATTAACATTGCACAAACACCAATTCTGTGTGTGCAGTGAAGTCTGTGTTCTTCCCCCAGGTTTTCATTCTCAAACGGATTCGGAAATGCAGCCACAGAACCTTGCAGGAATTCCCTTCTCCAACCCAATTCTTCCTCAAAACCAGAGGATCCCTAATCAAGTAGACAGTGGTTAAAATAGAATGAAACTGATATGGGAAGAGGAAAAAGGGAGGGTATATCTGGGGGGAAAAAATGAGTTGATAAATAAATGGTTGTGGTTGTTTGCACAGTTTTAAAACACTAGTTATAACTGTGAAATAATTGGATTTCTCCATAATACAATATGTGAAATTAGATAATCTGGCATCATTTAAAAGTTAGATAAAATGATCTTTAAGGTCACTGACAGTTGTAAAATTCTATATTTAAAATCATCCAGGGAGCCTTTAAGAGGCCCTCAACCATGGGGCATCAAATGAGAATTATTATTCCTAAAGCACAAAGGATAAACCTCAAAGAATGAAGTTCAGAGATAAAAGAAAAAAAAGAAGAATCTACAAACTAGTTTCTAAATATCATAGTGCACAACTCCAAAAATCTCTTTGTAAACATCTAAGAAACAAAAGAAGCATCTTCTCAAGCAGACTGAAGTAATACATACTGGATTATGTATTGAAAATCTCCTTCAGGGTATAAAACTTCTCAGAAACAAACTGCATCCACTAAAAATTATATTAGTTTGAAAAACATTGTAAAGTTTTGTTTTGCTTTCATCTGTTTGAAGTTCACCAGTAACCCTAAATTGGAAAAACTGACTCCCTAACATACAGTGACATAAAGTCCCTTCACATTTGAAATAGTTAGAAAATGGCATTTTAAATATACTCAGTCTGTCTTTCTTCTTCTTGTTTATTCAATTACATCTTTTTTTGTAGACTTGGTATTGGAATTTGCTTCTATTAATGAAAAATATATACTACTAAACTCATTTAAAGGTTCTACTCTATTACTTTGTGCATCACCAGGGGGCAGCACAATTCCCAAAGAACATTATTTTGACTTTAGGATAGAGAAAAGTTGTGTGCCCTGTACTAAGTCACTTCAGTCATGTCTGACTCTTTACAACCCTATGGACAATAGTCTGCCAAGCTCATCTCCCATGGGATTCTCCAGGCAAGACTACTGGAGTGAGTTGCATTTCCTCCTCCAGGGGATCTTCCTGACCAAGAGATTGAACCCATATTCAACTGAAGAACCTGTGTCTCCTGCATTGAATCCATTACTGCTGAGCCACCTGGAAAGCCTGTTGGTAAAGCCTCTATGAGCTACCTGAAGTATCATCTTTACATACCTTCATGCAGAACTTTTAAATTCTCAGGCTTATTACATGAATTAGTCTTCTTTAAAAAAAAAATTTTTTAGGTTTCATAAAATGAAATGGGTCATAAAAAGTTAAAAGGTATTACAAATTTTACATGAAAATAAGCAACTTATAAAATACAATAATATTTGAATACAACAAAATACAACATTACCAAAGGGGGAAAATATTTTGCTAACTTATAGGAAGACAGAAACAGCAGCACAATAGTATATGCCTCTGAAGGTGTTTCACAAGTCCTATTTTTAATCTTCAGAGATATCAATATATTCTTATATTTAAATAAATAAAACATGTTTTATATTAAAAATAATAAAACATGTATGCATACACACCCACACACACACACACACATCTATTACCCATTTCATCTTTAAACAATGTCTGTTTTCTTTTATCCCCCAAAGAAATTCATTTGTTCTCTCTCTTTTTTCCATTCCCTAAGAATTTATTTTTTATCACTTATTATGCCCCTGTCCTTAATATTTCACTATTTTGTTGAGGAAACAGACATGGCAACAAATTGTTCCAATACAATTTGACAACAGTTTCAGAACAGTATGAAGAACCATGGAAACAGGAACAAAATCATAGATACTGAGCTCCTGCAGAAGAGAGACTGTTCTGCATATCTTGTTCAGTAATGTTTCCTTCACTAGCTACAGAAGTACTAGACTAGCAGAAAGGCTTCAACTAATATATGTTCCTGTAGCAAATACCCAAATTTGCCCTGAATCAGAGTTGGAGATGGAACTTGCAAAACTAGTGAATTAGTTTCCTAGTGCTATTGTAATCAAGCACCGCAAACTGAGTGGCTTAGAAAAACAGAAACTGATCTCAGTTCTGGAAGCTAGAATTTCAAAATCAAGGTGTTGGCAGGGCCAGACCCTAAGGATGTATGAAAAGATCCTTCCTTGACTAGTCTCGCTTTTGCCCTAGGCATCCCTTGGCTGTAGCAGCATAATTCTACTTTCCACCTCTACCTTCACATGGCGTTCTTCCTTTGTCACTGTTTTTACGTAATTGTCTTCTTATAAGGACACTGCTGAGTGGGATTAGGACTCGATTTGTCCAGTATGGCCTTATTTTAACTAAATACATTTATAATAGCTTATTTCCAAATAAGGTCACATTCAGAGGTACTAGGAATTAGGACTTCAATATATCTTATGTATATAGGTTTCCCAGGTGGCACGAGTGGTAAAAAAAATTGCCTGCCAATGCAGGCAACACAAGAGAAACATGTTCATTCCCTGAGTCGAGAAGATCCCCTGGAGAAGGAAATGGCAACCCACTCCAGTGTACTTGCTTGGAAAATTCCATGGACAGAAGAGCCTGGTGGGCTAGAGCCCATGGGGTTGCAAAGAGTCGGACATGACTGAGTGACTGAGCACACATATGTATCTTGCTGAGACAGTGCAGTAAGTCATGTCCAACTCTTGCGACCCCATGGACTGTAGCTTGCCAGGCTCCTCTGTCTATGGGATTCTCCAGGCAAGCAGGACGCAATTCCACCCATAACAACCAGTATCAACAATTTTCTCCTCTTCTACACTTTCACTCTTTCTCCCTCAATCCTTCTCTGTCTACCTTCCTTCCTCTAAGAGGAGCTCATTTTGAGACTCTACTGATGACCACAGATTCCCCCCATTCCTCTCCGAGAGTACCCTGTATTTTGCTAGACTCATTCTGCTTGTGCTGGGTTTGGCTCTGCTAAGCTCATACAAATTACCATCATTTACACAACTGCTTACATTCATGCCTAATCATCATGCAGTAGAATAACAACTATGCATATCATTAAATTCATGTGAGATAACCTTCAGTGTAAGTTTTATTTGATTATGGCACTAAACTTTATTCACGCATGCTTGGCCTTCATGGCAGTTGTTCAGGAAGAATGGTTGTCTCAGCCACTTAAAAAGTAATGACAGTAATATTGACCATAACCCTAACTTTCTCCACCTGAAATAAATATTGGGGCCATAAGTTGGTACCCATGTTGTGGAAGGTTACTACAATCAAGTCCAGATTAAATAACATCAATATTTCATCTATCAAGTATGAAAGAAAATGAAATATTTTATTCAACATTTTTAAGCTTTCTACTTTGCATGTTTCCAGAATGACAAGATACATAGGTTCAGAGTAGAAAACATATTTATTTAACATATATATTTTATTCTAATATCTTGATTAAATTTTCTGAGAATTTTTTTAAAGTATTGTTGGCATATGACAATATGTAACTGCTCTATGTTCTGCTTCCAAACATTTCCTTGAGATACTTTTATGCATTTTTAAAGTCCATAATATGGCAGTGTGCTATGGAATCACCAATGTCAATGGAGTCAACATCTAACAGGTGCACAAAACCTTGGAATACACTCCATGCATACCACCTCATTTAATTATCTCAGGAGCTTAATTAGGTGGGCATTTTAAAATTGCATTTAATTTTTTAATTATAAAAATCATTTTCAATTTTAGAAAATCTAGGAATTATAAAGTGGTACACTTAAGAATCATTCACACCAACTGAAAACAGCTTCTTAGGAATATTAGTGTTACTCATTTTGCAAGCACCAAGTACCATTCTTATTCTAAGCGATCTTGGTCATTTCATTCAGATATATCTAAATGGGAACTCTTATTTTATAAAACCTTTTGTAGCATGATTTTTAATTAAAATTATATCACAAGTATTTGATCATATTAATAAAGCTTTTAATCGATTATATGATTATGTTGATTTTTGAACACCTAGGTCTATTCTGAATTCTCAAGTTTTGTAAAACATAGTAAGAGCTCTGGCTCCAGAACCAAATTTTGTTCCATGATCCCCTACATTTGTGACTTTGGATTAATTACTCTGGTTTAGTTTCCTCTATAACAGGGAGTTAATAATAATATAGTCTAGAATACCATAATGATTAAATAAAATAATATAGTTGGCATAAACAGTATCTAGCACATTCTAGGATTCAGATAATTGGTAGCTGTCGATGACCAGGTTTACATAAAGTATTGCTTTCTAATGCCCTCATCTGTTTACTCTCCTTGTTTTCTTCTTTCTCTTTGGACTTTCCTGTCAGTCTTCTTTGCAACTAACTCCTTCTTTCTGCTATTTAAATAGTTTCCTGTGAAACTTAGATCCTTTGCTGTTATTCTGCATTCTCTCTGTTTTCTCCATGAACAGTCTCTTCTATGTTCATAGGCTTCAATATTATCTGTATACTGCAGGTGCCCATATTTCTATCCTTAGCCCAGATCACTCTTTTCACCCGTACATCTAACTGCCTCATGCACATTTCCATCTGGATGTCTCAAGACACTTCAAAACCAGAAGAACCAAACTAAAACTGTCCCTTTTTCAAAATGAGCTTCTCTTCCTCTTACGATTCTTCATTCAGTGAATGACCACCAATAGCGCTTTACTACTCTGGACTGAATGCTGAGTTATTTTCCACTCATCATTTTCCCTTGCCTCAGAGCACATACATTAACAAGTCACCATGATTCAATATCTAAAATACCTTTTATTGTCCTCATTTCTCGGCAACCTGACTAGTACTGCCTTAGTCTATATGTCTGATATCTAATTGTCCAGATTGCTATGGCATTCATCTAAACACAGTTCATCTAATGCATTTTGCATGCTGCTATGAGACTTTTAAAAAATATTTAAAAAATAAATAAATCTTATCATGTAGCAGCTCATACTTAAAAGATGTCAATAGTTTCCCTGAGCTTTGGTAATGAAAGTCTTTCAAGATCATGCATCACCTGGCCCCTCCTTCACCTGACCAGTCTTAGGACTCAGCATCACCTACCCCCAATTCCTCCTCACCCAATTACCACTATTCACTGCTAACATCCTGAACTTCTCCAAGTTTCTCTCACCTTCACGCCTTTACACTCCTCTCACTGCAAGGGCACTTTTATTTCTATCCTTTCTTCACTAAACTAACTTTTTACCCAATCTTCAAGTCTCAGATAATGGTCAAATTATTTTTAAAAGTAAAATCCATTGTTATAGTTCTTGACTTCCACTGAGCACACTAAATGCCACATTATGATTAGTTGCACTGAAAAATGTGTTTTAAGAACAATGATATATTTAAACTCAATAGAATAAATGAGCTCAGTTGTCCACCTTCCATCATGGCTATATGGGTCATGAATATCTTTTTGTGTGCAATTCATCTGTGTATTCTTGCCACCTTTTTAAAATATCTTCTACTTCTGCTAGGTCCATACCATTTCTGTCCTTTATTGTGCCCATCTTTGCAAGAAATGTTCCCTTGGTAACTCTAATTTTCTTGAAGAGATCTCTAGTCTTTCCCATCCTATTGTTTTCCTCTATTTCTTTGCATTGATCACTGAGGGAAGCTTTCTTATCTCTCCTTGCTTTTCTTTGGAACTCTGCTTTCAGATGGGTATAACTTTCCTTTTCTCCTTTGCCTTTAGATTCTCTTCTTTTCTCAGCTATTTATAAGCCTCCTCAGACAACCAGTTTGCCTTTTTGCATTTCTTTTTCTTGGAGATGGTCTTGATCATGTACAATGTCACAAACCTCTGTCCATAGTTCTTCAGGCAATCTATCAGATCTAATCCCTTGAATCTATTTCTCACTTTCAGATAGCCACAATGGTGTAATCTTTCAACTAGAGCCAGACATCCTGGAATGTGAAGTCAAGTGGGCCTTAGGAAGCATCACTATGAACAAAGCTAGTAGAGGTGATGGAATTCCAGTTGAGCTATTTCAAATCCTAAAAGATGATGCTGTGAAGGTGCTACACTCAATATGCCAGCAAATTTGGAAAACTGAGCAGAGGCCACAAGACTGGAAAAGGTCAGTTTTCATTCCAATCCCAAAGAAAGACAATGCCAAAGAATGTTCAAACTACCGCATAGTTGTACACATCTCACATACTAGCAAAGTAATGATGAAGTAAGTTTGTGAACTATGAAATGCCAGATGTTCAAGCTGGATTTAGAAAAGGCAGAGGAACCAAAGATCAAATTGCCAACATTCACTGTATCACTGAAAAAGCAAGATAGTTCCAGAAAAACATCATCTATTTCTGCTTTATCAACTACAAAAAAGCCTTTGACTCTGTGGATCACAACAAACTGTGGAAAATTCTTAAAAGACGGGAATACCAGACCACCTTACCTGCCTCCTGAGAAATCTATATGCAGGTCAAGAAGCAACAGTTAGAACTGGACCTGGAACAATGAACTGGTTTCAAGTTGGGAAAGGAGTACATCAAGGCTGTATATTGTCACCCTGCTTATTTAAATTATATGCAGAGTACATCATGCAAAAGTCTGGGCTGGATGAAGAACAAGCTGGAATCAAGTTTGAAGGGAGAAATATCAATAATCTCAGATATGGATATGACACCACTCTTATGACAGAAAGTGAAGAAATAAAGAGTCTCTTAATGAAAGTGAAAGAGCAGAGTGAAAAACCTGGCTTATAACTGAACATTCAGAAAACTAAGATCATGGCATCCGGTCCCATAACTTCATGGCAAATAGATGGGGCAACAATGGAAACAGTGACAGACTTGATTTTGGGTGGCTCCAAAATCACTGCAGATGGTGACTGAAGCCATGAAATTAAAAGACCACTTGCTCCTTGGAAGAAAAGTTATGACCAACCTAGCCAGAATATTAAAAGCAGACAAATTACTTTCCCAACAACGGTCCATCTAATCAAAGCTATGGTTTTTCCAGTAGTCATGTATGGATATGAGAGTTGGACTGTGAAGAAGGCTGAGTGCAGAAGAATTGATGCTTTTGCACTGTGGTGTTGGAGAAGACTTCTTGAGGGCCCTTGGACAGCAAAAAGATCCAACCAGTCAACCCTAAAGGAAATCTGTCCTGAATATTCATTGGAAGGACTGATGCAGCAGCAGAAACTCCAATACTTTGGCTACCTGATGCAAAGAATTGACTCATTGGAAAAGACCCCGATGCTGGGAAAGATTGAAGGCAGGAGGATAAGTGGATGATAGAGGATGAGATGATTGGATGGCATCACCGGTTTGATAGACATGAGTTTGAGTAAGCTCCAGGATCTGGTGATGAACAGGGAGCCTGGCATACTGCAATTCATGGGACATGACTGAGTGGCTGAACTGAACTGTCCACCTTACACATGTAATATATATGTAAGTGTATGTGTGCATATAAATATATTTTCAAAGTCAGAGTTACCTGACAAGTTAGAGTTTGTAGAAGAAAGTACCCTGTGTGAAAAAAAGCACAGATTGATTTGAAAAGGAAATACACAATGACATGCTTCAACACATTCCACCACTTTGGGAAAATAGACATCGGCCGATGAACATTTTTTTTTAGCCTCCATAAACGTAAGAACTACAGAAAAAAAAAAAAAAAAAACAGCTATCTTTTCAATAGTTAAGTATTTTAGGGAGATACACCTATTAACTAAGTTTTCATCTCACATCTGGTAGCTTATTAATTATCATTTATCCCAAACCAAGAATAGTTTTATTTTTTTTCACCCCTGAATATCTTAACTGTATAAATATGCTGTATTTGACTACTTCATTTTGTACTGCTGCTGCTAAGTTGCATCAGTCGTGTCCGACTCTGTGCAACCCCACAGGCAGCAGCCCACCAGGCTCCTCTGTCCCTGGGATTCTTCTGGCAAGAATACTGGAGTGGGTTGCCATCTCTTTCTCCAATGAATTAAAGTGAAAAGTGAAAGTGAAGTCGCTCAGTAGTGTCTACTCTTCGCGACCCCATGAACTGTAGCCTACCAGTCTCCTCCATCCACGGGATTTTCCAGACAAGAGTACTGGAGTGGGTTGTCATTGCCTTCTCCATTATTTCCTACTAGTCATAATAAATACATATATTATTACCAAGTGTATTTTTCTTTTAATTCACTTGACTGTCCACTTGGCAAAAAGCAAACCTTAAAAGGGAGATTTTAGCATTCTAACAAAATGTTAGGAACCTCATCTTCTTTTCTTTAGGCTTTTGGGCCTCCCCAAATCTTAAAACAAATGTAGTGTGTAGTCTGTAACCTTCCTGCAGGTAATCCCACAGGTTTTAAAGTCACACACTGTCTGCTTTGAGGAGAGTGAAGAAAGTACAGCTCAAACAACTGCATTCCACACTTCCCACTCCCAAATTCCTGACTCTTCTTGTCCTGGTAATTAGGCTACTGAGGATTGCATTTTTGTTCCCAATTCCTCCCTCCTGACCACCAGCTGTCTCTTGTCCCTTCCTCAGGTGGGTGGTAGAGTGACTCATGCCCTTTGTTAAGTGACTGCACTGCCTCTCACTATACGTGGGGCTTCCCTGGTGGCTCAGTGGTAAAAAATCTGCCTGCCAGTCCAGGAGACCCGGACTCACTCCCTAGGTGGGAAGATCCCCTGGAGAAAGAAATGGCGACTGACTCCAATATTCTTGCCTGGGAAATCCCACGGACAAAGGGACCTGGCGGGCTACAGTCCATGGGGTCACAAAAGAGTTGGACATGACTTAGTGACTAACCAATAACAACTCACTACAGGTAGAGTGCACTTTTTGGCCCAAGAGATACTGGGTTTGGCCTCAGACAGAACCTGACCAAGAGAAAAAACACCACACCGACAGTAAAAGAATATACAAATTCCAAGCTCAAGCATTAAGAGTCTAACTTTTGTTGTCATACAGTATAAGCCAACACAAGACTGTAAGCAATTTTCTTCCAATTAAAAAATAGATTAAAAAAAAAAGAGGCACTGCATATTCCATGGTCCTCATATTTTGCTTCTATCATCCTTATGGACAGAACAGCTCTCAGTGTGGATGAGAACACTTGTGGGAAACCTACAACTTGAAACCAAGCTCTGACTAGATCAGTTAATCCGGGGACATATGATTGAGAATGAAACCTTTATTTCAAGCCACTAAGTTTGAAATTGTTTGTTATGCAGCATTACTGTGGAAAATGTTAACTAATTGAGTAGTCTACTGAAACTCTTAAAACTCATTTGTTTCTTTTTTAAAAATAAATCTTGGCAAAAGTCCAATATCCATCCCCCACCCCCACTTTCTTTGGTTCCCTGTACATGAAGCCCATATAAGATTTCCAGTGTCACAACTCCATTTTCCAAAAGCTGAGGTGCCTGCTTCCCAAGATGAGAGAGAACAAACACAGACACTCCCAGAAGGACAAAGGCCTCCTACAAGCCACCCTTCAGTGGCTACTTACTGAACTTCAATAAAAGCTGTGCTCTTTGAAAGGCACAGAATCTGTGAAGAAGTAGGACACAAACAATTTCTGATTCAGAGTACCATAAATCCTGTGAAAAGGAAAATGCAATGTGCTAGAGAAAACAACACATTTTTTATTTCCTTTAAATTCAAATATTATAGTTTATGCACATGAATATGTGTATAAATTATATCACACAGAGTTTGCATCTCCTTTTTACTAATACCATACTTTTTGTGATTCATTTCAATTTATAAAGCATTATCACTCCGATTGTCATACATGAAACCTTGTGATTTTCCTACAAGGTAAGATACACAGATATTAACCTATGCATTTTACTGATAAAGAAAATAAGTCAAAATGACTTTTTAAGTAATACATATCTATTGAATTCTTATAGTTGTCCAGCTTATTGCTGAGAACTTTACAGAAAATATTCTACTTAATCACACAACTCAAAGTAGACAAATACTATTATTATTCTTATTTTTCAGGTGTGGTAACTAGCTCAAATAACTTGTATAGATCACATTACTGCTGAGTGTTATAGGCAGATTTTGTGTCATTCATACATTCACATGCATTTATGCAATAAATACTTAATAAATCCTCACAGTATGACAAGTAGTGAGATACGAAGGCCAAACTCTTGATACACAAATTGTACTACAAGTAAAGGAGATTGAGGATTTTGTGTAACCTCCAAAGTCATTCTCAAAGCCAGTACCCTAGTGTCACCTGGAATGGGTATTTAAAAGAGTGTGATTCACTAGATCTTAAAAAAATTGAGGGATTCATGTTTTTAGCCGCCTCTAAGTCATTTGGATGGACAGAGTCAATTGAGACCACGGCAACTCTCAAATGTACATCCCTGATAGAGCTGAGAAGTAAGAAAAATAAAGTCAATCTAATAATTTTTTCATAAACCCATTATTTAAATTCTGTAAAAAAGAATATGAGAAATATTATATTAGTTACACAACACAGAGGTAGAGAGTTGATCAAAGAAATCTCTAAAACTGGGAATTTTTTATTTGAGAGTTCTTTCAGGATCACATCAGTTCAGTCACTCAGGCCTATCTGACTCTTTGTGACCCCAGAGACTGCAGCACGCCAGGCTCCCATATATCACCAATTGCCGGAGCTTGCTCAGTCTCATATCCATCTAGTGGGTGATGCCATCCAACTATCTCATCCTCTGTCATCCCCTTCTCCTCCGGCCTTTAATCATTCCCAGCATCATGGTCTTTCCCAATGAGTCAGTTCTTCACATCAGTTGACCAAAGAATTGGAGTTTCAGCATCAGCATCAGTCCTACCAATGAATATTCAGTACTGATTTCCTTTAGGATTGACTGGTTTGATATCCCTGCAGTCCAAGGGACTCTCAAGAGTCTTCCCCAACACTATGGTTCAAAAGCATCAATTCTTTGGGGCTCAGTCTTCTTTATGGTCCAACATTCACATCTATACATGAATCCTGGAGAAACTATAGTTTTGACTATATGAATGTAATGTGTCTCCTTTTTAATATTCTGTCTAGGTTGGTCACAGCTTTTCTTTCAAGGAGCAAGCATCTTTTAATTTCATGGCTGCAGTTACCATCTGAAGTGATTTTGGAGCCCAAAAATATAAAGTCTGTGACAAGTTCATTGTTGCCCCATCTATTTGCCATGAAGTAATCGGACCAGATGCTATGATCTTTTTTTTGAGTGTTGAGTTTCAAGCCAGCTTCTTGACTCTTCTCTTTCACTTTTATCAAGTGTTCTTCTTCACTTTCTGCCATAAGGGTGGTGTCATCTGCATATCTGAGATTATTGATATTTCTCCCAGCCAACCTTGATTCCAGCTTGTGCTTCATTCACTCCAGCATTTCGCATGATGTATTCTGCATATAAGTTAAATAAGCAAGGTGACAATACATGGCCTTGATGTACTCCTTTCCCAATTTGTAACCAGTCTGATGTTTCATGTCTGCTTCTAACTGTTGCTTCTTGATCTGCATACAGATTTCTCAGAAGGCAAGTCAGATGGTCTGGTATTCCCATCTCTTAAAGAATTTTCCACAGTTTGCTGTGATCTACATAGTCAGAGGCTTTAGCATAGTCAATGAAGCAGAAGTAGATGGTAGATGTTTTTCTGGAACTCTCTTGCTTTTTCGATGATCCAACAGATGTTGGCAATTTGATTTCTGGTTCCTTAGCCTTTTGTAAATCCAAATAGAGCATCTGGAAATTCTTGGAGCACATACTGTTGAAGTCTCCCTTTGAGAATTTTGAGCATTACTTTGCTAGTATGTGAAATGAGTGCAATTGTGGGGTAGTTTGAGCATTCTTTGGCATTGCCTTTCTTTGAGATTGGAATGAAAACTGACCTTTTCCAGTTCTATGGCTACTGCTGAGTTTTCCAAATTTGCTTGGCATATTGAGTGTAGCACTTTCATAGCATCAACTTTTAGGATTCGAAATAGCTCAAGTGGAATTCTATCACCTCCATTAGCTTTGTTCATAGTGATGCTTCCTAAGGCCCACTTGACTTCACATTCCAGGATGTCTGGTTCTAAGTGAGTGATCATACCATAGTGGATATCTGGGTCATAGGATCTTTTTTGTATAGTTCTTCTACGTATTCTTGCCACCTCTTCTTAATATTTTCTGCTTCTTTTATGTCCATACCATTTATGCCTTTTTGTGCCCATCTTTGTATGAAATACTCCCTTGGTATCTCTAATTTTCTTGAAGAGATCTCTATCTTTCCCATTCTATTGTTTTCCTCTATTTCTTTGCATTGATCACTGAGGAAGGCTTTCTTATTTCTCCTTGCTATTCTTTCAAACTCTGTATACAGATGGGTATGTCTTTCCTTTTCACTTTTGCCTTTTGCTTCTCTTCTTCTCGCAGCTATTTGTAAGCCCTCCTCAGACAACCATTTTGCCTTTTTGCATTTCTTTTTATTAGGGATGGTTTTGATCACTGTCTCCTGTACAATATCATGAACTTCCGTCCATAGTTCTTCAGGCACTCTGTCTATCAGATATTTGTCACTTCCACTGTATAATCATAAGGGATTGGCTTTATGTCATACCTGAATGGTTTTGTGGTTTTCCCTACTTTCTTCAACTTAAGTCTGAGTTTTGCAATAAGGAGCTCATGATCTGAGCCACAGTCAGCTCCTGGTCTTGTTTTTGTTAACTTTATAGAGCTTTGCCATCTTCAGGTGCAAAAAAATATAATCAATCTGTTTGGTACTGACCATCTGGCAATGTCCATGTGTAGAGTTGTGTCTTATGTTTTTGGAAAAGGGTGTTTGCTATGACCAGTGTGTTCTCTTGGCAAAACTCTGTTAGCCTTTGCTCTGCTTCATTTTGTACTCCAAGGCCAAATTAGCCTGTTACTCCAGATATCTCTTGACTTCCTACTTTGGCATTCCAAATGATGGAATGGACATGAAAAGGACATCTCTTTTTGGTGTTAGTACTAGAATGTCTGGTAGATCATCGTAGAACCATTCAGCTTCAGTTTCTTTGGCATATGTGGTTGGGACGTAGAGTTGGATTACTGTGACACTGGTTTGCCTTGGAAATGAACAGATATCATTGTGTCATTTTGAGATTACACCCAAGTACTGCATTTTTGACTCTTTTGTTGACTACGAGAGCTACTTCATTTCTTCTAAGTGATTTTTGCCCACAGTAGTATATATAATGGTCATTTGAACTAAATTCACCCATTCTGGTCCATTTTAGTTCACTGATTCCTAAAATGAAGGTGTTCACTCTTGCCATCTCCTATTTGACCACTTCCAATTTACCTTGATTCATAGACCTAATATTCTGGGTTCTTGTGCAATACTTTCTTTACAGCATTGGACTTTATTTTCATCACCAGTCACATCCACAAGGTGGGCGTTGTTTTTGCTTTGGCTTAGTCTCTTCATTCCTTCTGAAGCTATTTATCCACTCTTCTCCAGTAGCATATTTTGCACCTACCGACCTGGGCAGTTCATCTTTCAGTGTCATATCTTTTTGTCTTTTTATCCAGTTCATGAGGTTCTCAAGGCAAGAAAATTGAAGTGGTTTGTCATTCCCTTCTCCAGTGGACCATGTTTTGTCAGAATTCTCCACCATGACCCTTCTGTCTTGGACGGCCATACATGGCATGTCTTAAAGTTTCATTGAGTTAGACAAGGCTGTGATACATGTGATCAGCTTGGTTAGTTTTCTGTGCTTGTGGTTTTCATTCTGTCTGCCCTCTGATAGATAATAATAGAAAATAAATATAGGAGGCTAAGCTTCTACACCTTTCTTTAGTCTTCTCCTGGATGGAACCATTGGGGTAACAACAGTACTGCCATAAAGTAAAACTTGTAGAATCATCATAAACATAAAATAACTGAGAAAAGAAAAAAAAAATAGATACTTCATGGCCTAGAAGAGAGTAACAGATTATCTCTTCTCCAAGTTGACATAATAAAGAGATTATAAAATAGAGGAAAGCAAAAGTGGAATAAATTATGTTGTCTTGGCAAAATTAGGCAGATTACAAAACTGTTAACTATTAACTTTAATTCAAGAAGTTAAGCATATGTAGAGAATGATTCATTTGTAAAGACAGTAATTTAATATTCAAGAATCATTAATGACCTGTTCCTTTAAATGTTTAGCATAATATCTAGTATATGTCCTCTCCCCTATGCAATATCTAGAAAGGAATCTTAGTAGAACATATGTCTAGAATAGTGTCTGATATTTTTTAGTCCCAGAAAAATATCTGACAAGTGAATGAATGAATGGATTCCTTCAATAAAGGCAAATCTAACAGGGTTATTATCTTCTGTAATAACACTGACTTAAAAGGAAATAACTTCAAAATAGAATGGGAGGAAACTTATTTGCAAGGCTTAAAGGATTTTGCTTTAAGTGAACCACAATCTTTGACAATGCCAGCCCTTTTTGAATGTATGTGGAAGTCATTGATTTCTTATACAAATTAAAGCAGCTGTAAATTTAACTTACAAGTATTGATTGTGTATGTGTGTTCAGAGGTTGGGTTGGTGGGTGGATTGTTGGAGAGATATCTCTTAAAATAAAATGTTTTCAAATATAAAAATGTACATGCATAGACTTTTGTATATATTACTAAGGTAAGCCTGTGCATTAATAATCTATAAGTTAAAAAGCCTACAAGTTAAAAATAGCAAAAGGGTACTAGTTACAGTTGAGTGGCACTTATTGCGGATTTACTCACTGCAAACTATCCTTGATATGCTGCCTATCTCGTCGTGGTAAATGGCAGTGAAGGTCAGTGAATCTAATTTGACAATAATGAGTCTGTTCTGCAATGTGTTATAATATTGTGCCCCTACTTTTTTTTTTTTTTTAAGATATTAGCCAATCAAAAATGCTGTTCAATGACACTGGGGAAACCCCAGGAGAGATGAGGAGAGTCAAAGAACATACTCTCTTATTTTTCTTTTCCAGTAATGGAGTCAGCAGAGGTTATGAGCATGTTCAATATGCATTAAAACAAAACACAGCCTGATAGGAATGTTTTAATTGATAACAATTATCTTCTGCAGCATTGTGATTCAAGCCAGTTCTCTGAGCATGAAGGAGAAACTTGACACTTGTGCTTCTTTGCGGACAGAGAGATTTTAAGCAAAGTTAATGGAAACTCAGCGGATGAATGGTGCTGCAATTCAAATGTACTGTAAAATTACTGAAATCATTTCAATGTCACAGCACTACACTGCATTGCATTTATGATGATTACCTCTCGCTATGCTTTAGTGATATTTTGTTAGATATCCTAAGGATTGTCTTGTAAAAAATCGTAGTGTTGAGGGGATAATTATGATGCAACAAACTTTAATTATTTCTGTATAATAATTTATGTATATTCTATACATATCCTAAACATTCTTTATATAATTTATCTATATAACAATTGTATAATAATAGCAAGTAATAATAATTATAGAAAAGATACAAAAGCTGGAATGTTGACACAGGATAATGACCTACCAGTAATTATATCCCATCCCAATGCCTTTGTAAATCTTATCTTTAGCTTTTATTTCTCAAAAGATAATTCTGGAAACTGATATGTGAAAATCACATTGAATACATGTTTAAAATACATATGCTTGGTCCATGCCCCACCCAGACATTCTAAGTCAACATCTCCTGGGAAGGGGCCATCAATCTGTGTTTTAACAAGTTCTCCAGAAAACTGTCACACACATTAAAACTTGAGAAGCACTGTCCTACCCCAGAGGTTTTCAACTGGTAGCCACAGAATTCAGGGGTCTATGAACTTGTGGTGGAAAAAAATGCTCCTTAATTTGATTCCCTTCAATTACTAATGCAGTCAACAAACCACAGTGGTTTAAAGTGTCTGTTAGTTGTCATCAATTAATATCAGAGATATTGCCCTAGTATATTGCATTTATAGATATCTCAAAGTACCACTGCCATTAATTGCTACTCAAATTATATCAATTATTAGACTCACTGCTACAGCTCTTAACTTAATGAAACATGAAATAAGTATATATACATATGCATGTGTGTATGTGTTTGAATATATAAAACTTTATCAGGAATATTTAAAATATTATTTTGATAACTGTTTTAATATAACTGGTTTGCTTTGTAACCCTACATATTTTCTTTGATGTATTTAGAATTAATATTCTGAACAGAGATCCAAGGCTTCATGAGACTAGCTCAAGTATCTACAATACACACAGAGTTAAGAATCCAGTTCCTAGCTTTCCTGGGCCTTGTATTTATGCAGAGGGACAAGGAAAGTGTGGCAAGAGCTAAATGTAAGCTGTTTCTCTGGCTCAAACAAACTCTCCCTGGCACTTCCTCTGAACAGACACAGATGTGGGAGCATAAAGGAAGGTGGCTCATAAAATTCCAATGCGTTTAAGAGTAAGGGTGGGGGGAGCAAAGGAAAGGGAAAGCAAGAACACTTGTCAGTCATGAATGGCTTATTGGCTGACTTCGTCAGCAGGGGAGCTGAATTTGATCAGTTCTGCCATGATTAGTGTCACTACAGTCAAGTGTAATTTCTGTATAAATAGAAGTGGTGGATAGGAAAATAATTCAGTCCATCCCTCTAAATTGTCTCAGTCAGCACAGACATCAAAAACTGTCAGCCCGAGGAGGGGGAATGCACACATATCCAACCAAGCCTGTAATTGTATTCAGTATTCAAATATTTCAAAGTACAGAATATTATTTTCAACATAAGACCAAAGAAAAACCAACTTTGATTGTGCAGCTCATCTAACTGTGAAAACAGCATTTGTTTATTTTTCATTGTCTCATTGGTAGAGTAAGCAAGTAAGTATTTTGTATTTTATCACTTTTCAGTAGAAGGATATTTTCATCTGAAAATATGTCTCTCTTCTAATTCCTTAGTTTAATGAATAATACCTCCTTTCAATCAATTGTCCAAGATAGGAACCTGAAGAAATCCTTTCCCTCTTTAACTAAATGGATCCACTAAGTCCTGTTCCCTACTGTCTCTAAAAATAATCCACTTCTGTTAGACCCATTGCTAGTTAGGTTAGTTCAGAAATAATATCATTATTTTAATTACAACACAGGAACAGACTCGTAACTGGTCTCCTTGGCTCAAACCCTTATTGTTGCCAAAGTTTACTTCATATGCTCATCAAAATAATAATTTTAAAATACACTCTTGATGTCACTTCCCGGCAAAAACACACAGCCATGAAATACGACTAACCCCAGGGAACATGTCATAATTCTCATGGTTTATCAGGTCCCAGACTACATTTTTTGCCTTCATACTCCTCACACTCTTGAAACATCAACACAGGAGAAAACAACACACCAGGCCTATATCATTGTTTACTCATATGATATAAACAATGTTTCTAATGATGTTACATGATGAGTGAATCTTGATGAATTGTGGTTGATATTATATTTTTGAACAGGCAGGAAAGAAGAATACACCTGTCTTATATGATTAGACTCAATTTTGTCATTTAAAGAAATATTAGTTACCTAGAAAATTAAATATTCTCTGATGAGAGTACTCGATGAGAGCACTGTGCACATAGAGATATATATTTTTCAAAGATCAGGTAGGCAGGGGACATTGGCTCTATCTCAAATTATGTGTCTTTGCACAAGTCGCTTTTCACTGGGCCTTGAGTTTCTCATAGGTAAACATGGAGAAAATTCATACCGACCTTTAAAATCCAAAGTCTATGTAGTAGTTTGACAATCTGTCCATAAATGATTTGACACTCTGCCTTCAAAAGGGATAGCACAATTCCCCTTCATGTAAGTGTGGGCTGGACTGAGTGACTCATTTCAAATGAAGAGAATATGGTAGACATGATAATATGTTACCTCTGTGGTTACAATGCAAAAAGCTTGATGCATCAGGCTCCCATTTTGAGTTCTCTTGCCCTCTCTGTTTGTCTCTCTCTTTCTTTTTTCTCAGGTAGCCTAAGAGATGACCAAATAGTGAGAAAAATAGGTCTCCAGCCAACAAGAAACTGATTCCTGTGAATCACTGATTGAGTATGGAAGTAAATTCCCCAGCCATAGTCAAGCTTGGAGTTGACTGACCACAAGCTCAGCCAAGAGCTTGACTGCCATCTCCACAGAGCTTCTATTAGACTGACTGCTAAGCCACTCTCCTAATCTGACTCTCAATCTGTGAGATAATACGTATTTGCTTTCTTAAGGTGCTAAATCTTGGGGTAATTTTTTACGCAGAAACAGATAACTAACACAGATCAGAATCCAATGTATCAAGTAATTCTGTGACATCGCTATCTTTTAAGTACTTCCTTATTCTTGATCCCTACACTCTTTTCAACGTCTAAAACAGCAAACTAATTGCTATTATAGATTTACTTTTTAACAAAAATTACTGAGTTTAGAAAACAGATTACACTTGCACAATGTAGATTTACACATGTATTACACTCTTAAAAGGATTAGAGTTAATATATTTTCAATGAAAAGGAACTCATATGAATGCCAGTCAAGGTGCAAACATAGACCCCATGCTGTGGGATTTGCTGCTTTCTCAACTTGTGTATGACAGGCTAGTTGCAATTACATCAGTGGATTGTTTTCTATTGTTCTAACCAGTGCATTAATGAAAGGCCATATGATTAAAGAAAAGATCATACTGTTTGAGAAAAGCAAGGCAACCAGTTTAAACAAGTAGATGGAATTAAAATCATTTTACTAGCACTATTTTCCAATCCAGTAATTGCTGAAACTACTGTGAAATGCTGACTATAACCACATTCAATATGGAATATCCTCAGAGCCACCTTCCAAACTTATCTTTAAAAATGAAGTGCTTAGCTAATATAATTTCCTTAATTATTTTCTCATACTGGAAAACTGAAAATTTACAAAATAATATTAAAAGAAAGACACTATCTTCAGGGTTACTGTATGTCCATAGCTTTAACTCGGACTCTTTGCTTTCACATAGGCTTCCCAATAACAAATTCATGGTAGGTCCACGTGCATTGTCTTCTCCACTTCTCCTCTTTTCATTAATCATCCTTTTATCTAACTGAACCTCTACTCTAGACTTTAGCACTATGAGACAAGGACCAGTTCATATGAGATAAGGAGGACCAGTTAGTGTCATGCCAAGCATAATGAGCACTGGGCTAGGAGCTCCAGTTCCAGGGTCACTCCATGCTTTCAACGCCTGGAGCTGGGGGCTGGGGGTGGGGGGGCGGGGGAAGAGAGGGGGGGGGGGAGGGAAGGGGAGGGGAGGGGAAGGAGGGCAAAGAGCACTAGGGATGATGGGGGTGGCCAACTCTTATTCAAAATTAATCATCAAAACTTTGATTTATAATCAAGTGGCTCATAATTGTGCCCCTTCCTCACTCTCTTTATTCCCTAGTAAAGAAGTGAGACTTTTCACCCACATGAGTCCCCTACAGTCAAATGAAATATTTTTTTAAACCTATATTTATCACACACACAAAGTCTTATATGAATGTGAACAAAAAACTGAAAGATAAAATAATTTTTCTGTGCCCTTTTAAAGTCCACAGTTTGTTACATTATAATCATGGTGTGGTTATATTTTGGCATCTTATATTTTCCCCTAGTGGGAAAAAAGATGAGCACCAAATTCCAAATTCCACTGGAAATTCATGGGTCTAGCCTTAAGGAATTTTCTTTCTTCAGAGAAAAATGAGAGACTTTTCATGATTTTCTTAATCAAGAGTTAGTCAGCTATTTCCTATTGAGGCCTAAGACTTTCTGACAGCCTGATGACCTCTTATTAATTGATACCTTGACCTTTATGAGACATCAACATAAACTTAGCTCTAATTAGGAGTAGGCTGGAGAGGGGGAAACACTAGATTTCAAAAGCAATTACTACTATGGTATATTTGAAAATACAAACTCAAAAGACAGGTAGCAAAGTTCCAAAGAAACATTGCAAATGCTTACAAAGTCAAGAGTACAACTGAATTAGAAAGGAAAAATAGGCATTAGAAAAAGTGATTTAATATCCTAAAATCATTCACATATATATCATATCAAGAAGACTGAAACAACAGAGTTTTAGAATTAAAAGATTGGAAACTTCTTTAAATAGGAACTAAGATAATAGAAATAACTCAAAACATTTTCAATATCATCTGCTATATAATCAAGATCACACTGAAATACATCTTTAGAATTTCATTCACTCACCTATTTTTTGTATTAATAATAAATAATTTATTGAGTATAAAAGAATTGCTTTATTAGATGATATTTTGTTAGTATTTCCCAAAAAAAGATCTTCAAACGAAAACAATTAACTTTACTAGAAGCTACCACCACTATCATCTGCTTGAATTTTAAATTATCTTTGCTTCTGCACAGGAGTAACCACTTTATGAAATACTATCAGGATTAGTCCTCTGTATCCATAATGCACCCTTTTATCCTAGAACTTGATACAAATAATGATAATAAATTAAACTAGGAAAATGTTCTGCCAAATTCTAAACTCTTTTTTAATGAGGAGTTGGGTCTATAATTGAAAATTTCTACTTGTTTGGCATCATGTTAGTAAAAATCTACACTTCCTAGAGGATCACCTTCCTAGTCTTTTTGTTTTATCAACTGATAAAGGGATGAAACATCTTTAAATAAGAAGAAAAATCTTATATATTTAAAGTAAACTTTGAATGATAAAACAAAAGAAGTGTTTATTTTCAATCCAGTCATAGTACTCTAATCCTTTTAATTATATGACCATGCTAGGAGAAATATCAATAACCTCAGATATGCAGATGACACCACCCTTATGGCAGAAAGTGAAGAGGAACTAAAAAGCCTCTTGATGAAAGTGAAAGTGGAGAGTCAAAAAGTTGGCTTAAAGCTCAACATTCAGAAAACAAAGATCATGGCATCCGGTCCCATCAATTCATGGGGAATAGATGGGGAAACAGTGGAAACAGTGTCAGACTTTATTTTTCTGGGTTCCAAAATCACTGCAGATGGTGACTGCAGCCATGAAATTAAAAGACGCTTACTCCTTGGGAGGAAAGTTATGACCAACCTAGATAGCACAAAGCAGAGACATTACTTTGCCAACAAAGGTCCGTCTAGTCAAGGCTATGGTTTTTCCTGTGGTCATGTATGGATGTGAGAGTTGGACTGTGAAGAAGGCTGAGCGCTAAAGAATTGATGCTTTTGAACTGTGGTGTTGGAGAAGACTCTTGAGAGTCCCTTGGACTGCAAGGAGATCCAACCAGTCCATTCTGAAGGAGATCAGCCCTGGGATATCTTTGGAAGGAATGATGCTAAAGCTGAAACTCCAGTACTTTGGCCACCTCATGTGAAGAGTTGACTCATTGGAAAAGACTCTGATGCTGGGAGGGATTGGGGGCAGGAGGAGAAGGGGACGACAGAGGATGAGATGGCTGAATGGCATCACTGACTCGATGGACGTGAGTCTGGGTGACCTCTGGGAGTTGGTGATGGACAGGGAGGCCTGGCGTGCTGCGATCCACGGGGTTGCAAAGAGTCGGACACGACTGAGCGACTGATCTGATCTGATCTGATCTGATAAATGATTTAAAATTCCTAATGACTTTTTTTTTAATTATGAAAAAATGATAATGGACTTACAGAAGACTTGGAAAATACAGAAAAAGGTTACATATAGTTCCATTATATACTACAATTATTAAGTAGATAACTAAAAACTAAGATTTTTAGTTACCTATAGTTTCACTATATACTACAATTATTATTTAAGTAGATAAACTAAGATTTTTAGGTGGAGTTTTAATATCAAACTGTCAAAAATTAATAAAATGAATATACAGACAAGTAGAAGGATATAGTAGACCTGAAAAGCACTATGAATCAATTCAGCATAATTAAGATTTATACAATTGTCATACAATGGTAGGATACAAATTCTGTTTAAGTTCCCATAGACTGTAAACTAGGAGACACTGGAACATATCCAAGAACATAAAACAAGGTGCAAAAATTTTAGACCATAGATGATTTAGAAATGCAAAATAGATGAATAAAATCATTACCAATCCTTAACAATGAATAAGCAGTGCCATTTGGTGATAACTGTATTCTGTTGTGAATTAGACCTAGTTCATATTACATAATATGTGTGCATGCATATTAAGTCACTTTGGTTGTGTCCGACTCTTTGCGACCCTATGGACTACAGCCTACCAGGCTCCTCTGTCCATGGGATTCTCCAGGCAAGTATTCTGGAGTGGGTTGCCATGCCCTCCTCCATGAGATCTTCCTTACCCAGGAATCAAACTTGCACCTCCTGCGATTCCTGCATTGCAGATGGATTATTTACTGCTCAGACATCGGGGAAGCCCACTAATATATGACTTACTATTTTCTCATTAGTTTATGCTTCTATTTTCCATCATTGCATAAATAACAATACTAAATGCTGTTGCTAAAAATACAGAGCCCGAGTTTTGTTTGTGGGAATGTGATATGGTATAATCAGTTCAGAAAATAAAACTCTAACAATTTCATATAAAATTCAAACATTATATCTACTCTATGACTCAACAATTCTAATCAGAGGCATTTACCAAGAAAACAAAAATCTATGTTTTAAAAATACTTCAAAGTATATTTATAGCAGTTTATTTATAATAACACAGATATTCAGAGGGAAAGACTGATAAATGAGATATAGTATATTCATACAATGAGTTCAGTTCAGTCACTCAGTCGTGTCCAACTCTTTGCGACCCCACGAACCACAGCACACCAGCCTCCCTGTCCATCACCAACTCCCAGAGTCCACCCAAACCCATGTCCATTGTGTCAGTGATGCCATCCAACCATCTCATCCTCTGTCATCCCCTTCTCCTCCTGCCCTCAATCTTTCTGAGCATCAGGGTCTTTTACTACTCAACAAGAAGATCAATTTACTCATATATGTAGTGACATGAATTTTTAAAAACAAACATTTTCATGAACATAACCCTGATACAAGTGAATATAGTGTATTATTTGATTTCAAACAAAATTCTAGAAGAGACAAAACTGATCTGTAGTGAAGAGAAATAGGGACAGTGTTTATCTTTGGAGATAGTGGGTAGGATACACTGGAAGGGACTATGAGGAAACATTTTAAAGTGATGGCAATGTCCATATCTTGAAAGGAGTTTGCATTTCACAATTGCATGCATTTGATAAACCAGTAAATGTATAATTAAGATTTGTACAATTCATTGCATATGTTTTACATAAAATTTTAAAATAAGATAAATAAATACTGAATTCTACTTAAAGTATACATTCTAATGTATTTAGATAGAGGAGTACTGATTTCTGCATTTCATTTTGAAATGCAATGGACATAAAAATGATAACAGAAGCATACTAAAATGTTAATGCTAAAATCTAGGTTGTGGCTATATTACTTGAAAGCTGTTCTGTTTGATAATTTTTACAATAAAAAGTTAGAAAAAATTGAAGTACCATTTATCTTGTAATCATATAACACATTAAGGAACTGATTTTTTTTTTAAAACTTCAGGTAAAAACATTTTTATGGTGACAATAATACAATAACTCTCTTTGCTAGTTCCTTTGGTTTTCTCAAAATATGTTTTTCTATTCCACAGCATTTGAGGGCAGGTATTTTGTTGTTCAGTGGCTGAGTCACGTCCAACTCTTTGTGACCCCATGGACTGTGTAGCCTGTCAGGCTCCTCTGCCCATGGAATTTCCCAGGCTACTCTGTCCATGAGGGATAGCCTCTGTCCATGGGTTTCTCAGGCAAGAATACAGGAGTGGGTAGCCATTTCCTTCTCCAGGGATCTTCCCAACCCAGTGATGAAACTTGACACTCCTGCATTATAGGCAGATTCTATACAGCTGAGCCACCATGGAAGCTCCCTTGGTTTCCTCAAACCATGTTTCTCCTTCCCATAAAATTTGGGGGCAGTGATGGCAAACCTTTTTTCCGACATCAGCATTCTTCTGTAGACAATTTACAAAATAGGCTATGATTCAGTTTATCGCCTGTTGCAGTCTCAAAACAAGAATCTCTTATCTTTGAGAAAGAACTAAAACCAATTTTATGGAAAGTTTTCAGCTTTGTTTCCTTTTATTCTAAAAACTTAGTATCAGCATGCTAAGAAATAAATTTAGCCTTAAATGTTGTATGTATACTAATATTTTGTTATTTCACTTTCCCTTTTAGTCACTCCACAACCCTATTGCTATGTTTTCCAGAACATGACAATTAAAGAAAAAAGATAAATGATATGAAGGCACTATTCAGTAAAAAGGAGAAAAGAGAAACAAAACATAATTTTCTACTCATTTAACTTGGTAACTGCTGCAAGCCTACAGTCTTTTGTTGATGGTTCCAAAGGGGTCTGTAACTCCATTCTTGATCTCATGCAGGAAGAAAATAATTTGATTTTTATTTTTAAAAATCTTAAAATAAGTGATGAAAATTTTCACTCTTATAATTTTTCTGATCAGTCTACAACTCATGATGGTCCAAAGAATTATAAAGAGCTTCATATGAATTACAATCTAATATAATTTGAGATGGTTCATAGAAAAAAATCTTCAGAAATTCAGCATCTTGGCTATTTTTTCACTGGATTTCTACCATTAAAAGCCAGTCATTAAAAGTAAATGGTGCTTTTATATAACATATGGCTCTCCAGCTCAGTATTAATGCTGAATTTTATAATTTTGTGTATGATAAACTGGACACTTTTTGTATCAAACAGATTAACATTAGATATTCACCAAGGGTAAAAGCTGGATGCACACAGACCTGCACAGTCTATTAGAGTAGCCACTAGTCACGTGTAACTACTTAGTATTTAGCACATGGCTTGTCTGAATTGATATGTATTGCTTATTATAATATATACACAGAATTTTGAAGCCATAATATGTAAACTTTTTGATCTTATGTTGAAGTGATTTGTTGTTTTTGTTTAGCCGCTAAGTTGTGTCTGACTCTTTTGGAATCCCATGGACTGTAGCCCACCAGGCTCCTTGGTCCATAGGATTTCCCAAGAATGCTGGAATGGGCTACCGTTTTCTTCTCCAAGGGATCTTCCTGACCCAAGGTTTGAACCCGTGTCACCTGAATTGCAGGTGGATTCTTTACCATTGAGTCACCTTGGAAACCCATATTGAAGTGATGCTATATGATTAAATAAAATATATTATTTAACTAAATAATTAAATAAATAAGTGAAAGTCGCTCAGCCGTGTCTGACTCTGCAACCTCATGGACTTTACAGTCCATGGAATTCTCCAGGTCAGAATACTGGGGTGAGTAGCCTTTCCCTTCTCCAGGGGATCTTCCCAACCCAGGTCTCCTGCATTGCAGGCAGAATCTTTACTAGCTGAGCCACAAGAGAAGCCAATTAAATAAATATTATTATTTTCACCTTTGTATTATTTCTTTTTTAATATGGTTATTATAAAATTTTAAGTTATTTGTAACTGTAACATTTCTCATGAAAGTGCACTTGGCAGAAATTTTATGATTAAGCATGACAAGACAATTTCTTGATTCTTAAATACTATACAAGGAAGAAAAGAAGAATGGGAAACAAGATGTAATGAAAGTTGATTCACTGAAGCACCAAAAATCTTGACCTGGATTCACATTTATCAATATTTTGTATGTAATTTTGAGCCTTGTTTCCTAATGTTAGAAAATAAGATTTTTTTTCCTCTTAGAAGAAATCCCATTAAATCCAATGAATCTTATTCCTTCTTTTTTTAAGCAAACAGGAATATCATAAGGAAATTCCTGAAAGTTTTCTATGAGCAAGTTATCTATGAGTACCCTGTACTTAAACTGTTTGTTAGTGAAATCATAAACATCTTTTGGTTTAAATCTCTGTATCTAGGTTTTCTGTAACTTAAAGTTAAATTGAATTCCAACTAACACACATTGATGAACTAAATTCTTAATTTTTTGACCCAATTTTTTTGACAAAACTTTCATCTCTACTTTAAATGTAAATTGTGCTTGCAAAATCAGAATTATTTTACAACAATATGCTTTTTTTAACATAAGTCTTTTATTTCTGTTCTTGTCTACATAGTTCTTATTTAAATCTTGGAAAGTTCTCTCTGATAAGACCACCTTACCTTCTTAGCTTCAAATTCTGTTCAGTCCAGCCCACAGTTTAATTCAGTTCAACAAATATTGACTGAGCCACTCTGTTAGACACTAAATTAACCATGTTAAAGAATATCGTCTCAGTCACTGCTGGTTGACATCTTTACAGATCAAATCAGATCAGTCACTCCTTGACATTAAGCTCAAAGCTATGTTATAAGGAATTTTATTTAAGCATTTTAGAAATTCTCAAGGACCTTCTTCCTGTCACTATAGAACTATATGAGAGTGTATCAAACTAATGTATTTGGAAATGTAGCTGGCTGACTGCTAGTAAAAAGAATACAATAATCTTCTATTTTTGGTACTTCACATTTGTAAAACACTTCCACAGAGATTGTCTCATTTTTCTTCAAAATATCCACTGTTGGGACAACTTGGTAAAATACAAATCTTTAAGATTACTTCTCCCCAAGCAGGAGACATTTAGTCCGTTTTCTTTTCTATAAATGAAATCCTTCAATTCTGCATTCTCAAAATCCTGAGGAATGCCCTGGAATCATCATAGGCTTCACTCTTTCAAGAATAAAAGAAAAACATTCTCCCTCTTCATAGATTTACATCAGTTTAATATTCAACATGTTACATGAAATGCACATCAATTTGTTTTAATTAGAATTGTGCCTCTGGCACTGCATCTCTTTTTCCTTGATGATTCTTACATATGAACTGGGCAGTTTTAGACACGCATGCATGCATGCATTCATTCTTCAAACACATAGTTTCTAATAGAAGGCACCATGCTAAGAACTGTGAGACAGAAACACATTTCATAATTTCAGATTATTTATGATCTGAAAATATAGTAGGAAAAATTAGCTGTGTGGGCAAATTAGGATGCATGTACCATATGGAGAAACAATAAATTCAATACCAGAAGTAAAGCAGAAAACCTAACTTCTACTGGGCTTGTCAGAGAAGCCTTGTGCTACAAACACGTGAAATAGGTTTGAAAGGATGGCTAGAATTTCAAGAAACAGAAAATAAAGATATTACCTTCCAGTAAAAGAAAATTGCAAAGAATAAACTTTTAATGAGGCCCAAAGGCAAGGTAGAGAATCTTTGTAAAAATGGTAGAGTTGAAGCTAGAATTATTGTAAAGTGACTCAAATGCAAGCAACAAAACAAAAACTATAAAAAACAAACCGAAATGTCAAACTAGATTTTGTATTTTAGTCAAATGGAAGTAACTAAAGGTTTTAGATCTCAATTTCAGTCATATTTGTGAGTGTGTGTGTGTATAATTGTATCTATAATTACATCTATTATACAATAGGTAATACAACTTTGTAATACTCAGTGATGGTGAATATGTCAGAGAACAGACGTACTTATTAATGCTTGGAGAATATGTGACTCACTGCCCCTATTTCGAAGGGAAGTTAATCAGTGTCTATAAGATTTTTAAAAACATATATTCTTTTACTCAGCATTTCAAATTTTAGGGATTTATTCCATAGAAATACTGGCATGGGTATATAAAGTTATACACAAAATTATTTACTTTGATAAACATGTGTTTAACAAAAAGAAGGGAAATCTTGCCTACTCATCAACAGATAAATCAACAAATGAATTCAATTAATAAATTATGGTATACCCACAAAATATTAAGATTTTAAATCTGAATGCAGAGTTCCAAAAAATAGCAAGAAGAGATAAGAAAGCTTTCTTCAGTGATCAATGCAAAGAAATAGAGGAAAACAACAGAATGGGAAAGACTAGAGATCTCTTCAAGAAAATCAGAGATACCAAGGGAACATTTCATGCAAAGATGGGCTCGATAAAGGACAGAAATGGTATGGACCTAACAGAAGCAGAAGATATTAAGAAGAGATGGCAAGAATACACAGAAGAACTGTACAAAAAAGATCTTCACGACCCAGATAATCATGATGGTGTGATCACTCACCTAGAGCCAGACATCCTGGAATGTGAAGTCAAGTGGGCCTTAGAAAGCATCACTATGAACAAAGCTAGTGGAGGTGATGGAATTCCAGTTGAGCTATTTCAAATCCTGAAAGATGATGCTGTGAAAGCGCTGCACTCAATATGCCAGCAAATTTGGAAAACTCAGCAGTGGCCACAGGACTGGAAAAGGTCAGTTTTCATTCCGATCCCAAAGAAAGGCAATGCCAAAGAATGCTCAAACTACCGCACAATTGCACTCATCTCACATGCTAGTAAACTAATGCTCAAAATTCTCCAAGACAGGCCTTAGCAATATGCGAACCGTTAACTTCCTGATGTTCAAGCTGGTTATAGAAAAGGCAGAGAAAACCAGAGATCAAATTGCCAACATCCGCTGGATCATGGAAAAAGCAAGAAAGTTCCAGAAAAACATCTATTTCTGCTTTATTGACTATTCCAAAGCCTTTGACTCTGTGGATCACAATAAACTGTGGAAAATTCTGAAAGAGATGGGAATACCAGACCACCTGACCTGTCTCTTGAGAAATGTGTATGCAGGTCAGGAAGCAACAGTTAGAACTGGACATGGAACAACAGACTGGTTCCAAATAGGAAAAGGAGTATGTCAAGGCTGTATATTGTCACCCTGCTTATTTAACTTATATGCAGAGCACATCATGAGGAACGCTGGACTGGAAGAAGCACAAGCTGGAATCAAGATTGCCGGGAGAAACATCAATAACCTCAGATATGCAGATGACACCACCCTTATGGCAGAAAGTGAAGAGGAACTAAAAAGCCTCTTGATGAAAGTGAAAGAGGAGAGTGAAAAAGTTGGCTTAAAGCTCAACATTCAGAAGATCATGGCATCCTGTCCCAGCACTTCGTGGGGAATAGATGGGGAAACAGTGGAAATAGTGTCAGACTTTATTTTTTTGGGCTCCAAAATCACTGCAGATGGTGACTGCAGCCATGAAATTAAAAGACGCTTACTCCTTGGGAGGAAAGTTATGACCAACCTAGATAGCGTATTCAAAAGCAGAGACATTACTTTGCCAACAAAGGTTCGTCTAGTCAAGGCTATGGTTTTTCCTGTGGTCATGTATGGATGTGAGAGTTGGACTGTGAAGAAGGCTGAGCACTGAAGAATTGATGCTCTTGAACTGTGGTGTTGGAGAAGACTCTTGAGAGTCCCTTGGACTGCAAGGAGACCCAACCAGTCCATACTGAAGGAGATCAGCCCTTGGATTTCTTTGGAAGGAATGATGCTGAAGCTGAAACTCCAGTACTTTGGCCACCTCATGTGAAGAGTTGACTCATTGGAAAAGACTCCGATGCTGGGAGTGATTGAGGGCAGGAGGAGAAGGGGACGACAAAGGATGAGATGGCTGGATGGCATCACTGACTCAATGGACGTGAGTCTGGGTGACCTCTGGGAGTTGGTGATGGACAGGGAGGCCTGGTGTGCTGCGATTCATGGGGTTGCAAAGAGTCGGACATGACTGAGCAACTGAACTGAACTGAAAGATAGTTCTATAATTAGTAATACACAAGGTCAGAGTATATTATTATACAGAAAATATCAGTTGTTGAATTTGATGTGTAGTATGGATCCAGTTGTCTAAAACTTAAAACAAAAACTCATCCTTACCTCTCTAGATATATATGTATAAATATATATATATGTATATATATATGCATAGATATATATATTCATTTCCTTAAAAATATGTAAGCTCTTATTATATGCCAGACATGGTTCTGTATGCTAGAGAAACTACAGAAATAAAATAGACCAGTCCTTGTATTCATACAATTTATATTGTAGACAAGAAAGCAAATACATCAGATAAATACAATTTTGAATCAGTCATGATGACAGAAACTAAGAGAGGAAGAAAGTGAGTATTATCTTAAGTATGGTATACAGATGGGTTATTCTGAAAAATTAACATGTAACAGAGACTAGAATGAAGTAAACGAGGAGCTATGAGAGTATCTTTGGGTAGCCGACCCCCATACTGAACAATCAGCATTGGCAAAGTCTCTGAGTCACTATCCAAGAACAAAGAAAAGGTCAATATGAAGGGACTGAAAACCAAGGTAAAGGGGGTAGAGAAGCACAGACCATAGTTTACAAAAATGTATGCTGCTGCTGTTGCTAGGTCGCTTCAGTCGTGTCCAACTCTGTGCAACCCCACAGACAGCAGCCCACCAGGCTCCACCATCCCTGGGATTCTCCTGGCAAGAACACTGGAGTGGGTTGCCATTTCCTTCTCAAATGAAAGAAAGTGAAAAGTGAAAGTGAAGTCTCTCAGTCATGTCCAACTCTTCGCAACCCCATGGACTGCAGCCTACCAGGCCCCTCCGTCCATGGGATTTTCCACACAAGAGTACTGGAGTGGGTTGCCATTGCCTAAAACTGTAGAAAATATCAGCTATGTAATAATGGCTACTATGTAACAGAGACTTCCATTGAATGCACCTACACAAAACTATCTTGCTTTAAAGTCATGGAATGAACCTATAAACCACTTGAACTCTAGTAGTGTTGAATCTTTTTTTTTTTTTTCTGACAGACATGAAGGCAAATCATAAGAAGGGTCTCAGAGTTTCTCTGATCTGGCAGAAAGGAAGTGGGAGGGGGCTGAGGGAGAAAATAATGCCTATAAGAAATCTCTTCCAGATAGCCAAAGAGATTTAAAGAAAAAAAAAGGACTACAAAGTATCAAGCCAGTACAGTGAAGGTTAAATATGAGCTCCTACTGCCATGATTTATCCACTGAAACAGCTGGGAAACTTCCTGAAGTAGTTCATATATCACAGGAGTAGAGGCAGTGAGTCTGACTGTATAAACACACCTCAGGGCTGCTACTGTTCCCATTAACTGTCTGTCTCAGTTAAAGGTCTACCATTAGACAGATTCCTGCTGTAGCTTAACTAACAGAAAACTGCAGGTACAGATAAAAATTTGAGGGAGACATGTATGTTAAGGACATTCTTGAGAAATTTTTCAGAGGAAAGGAGGAAGAGGAGTTCTATGACTTGACTACTTTAAAATTTTATATTTTTGGATTTTCATGTCTACTAAATATTTTGCTATTTAATGTGGTAGCCATGGCTTTAGTCAGTTGTGAAAGATGTTTGTTTTTGTGGACCGTCTCTAGTTTTTATATCTGATCAGTCTTTTAAGAATTTTCCTCAAATTCCTCTTATAAACAATAGTCATGAGGACTCATGGACTTCCCTGGTGGCTCAGATGGTAAAGCGTCTGTCTACAATGCGGGAGACCCAGGTTCGATCCCTGGGTTGGGAAGATCCCCTGGAGAAGGAAATGGCAATCCACTCCAGGACTATTGCCTGGGAAATCGCATGGACAGAGGAGCCTGGTAGGCTACAGTCCATGTGGTCGCAAAGAGTCAGACACGACTGAGCGACTTCACTACTATTCACTATTCATGAGGACTGACATATACAAGTTTAGACAGATACACCAACAGATAGAACTATTTTAGAAAAGGGTCAAATTTCCAAGGACCAACTGTATATGAAACAACATCACTCAATAAACATTCACTTACATTTACTTTCAGTAAAAAAAAAAAAAAAAAAAAAGCATGACACTCTGGAAAGCATGATAAACATGATACTTAGGAAATTCTTATCTGTTATATGTGATTCCTCTTGGAAGACCTATGCTAGCCATTCTACTCGATGAATGTAGGATACAAAGACCACATGTGTGGGCACATTACTGTTTGAACAGGGGCACATTTCTGCTAGTTGATCTTTGCAGAGGGACTGTTTTATCTTCTAAAGCCACGTTTCCCTTGGGCATGCATGTCTATGTTCTCAGTCACTTCAGTTATGTCTGACTCTGCAACCCCATGGACTGTACCCCATCAGGCTTCTCTGTCCATGGGATTTCCTGGCAAGAATACTGGAGTGGGTTGCCATTTCCTCCTCTAGGGGATCTTACCAATCCAGGAATCAAACCCACAACTAACTCCTGCGTCTCTTGAATTGCAGGTGGATTTTTTACCCAGTGAGCCACCTGGGAAGCCCCCAGTTTCCCCCAGTCCTTTCCAAATACTCCCCTGAATATACTTTTGGTCACAGCAGCAACAGTTGGGAAGGGTGAACTGCTCAGGCATTATGCATCACATTCCCAGGAGAAAAAAGGGAAAGATTCTGTGTGTTATAAGAGTAAGAATATTTATATACATATAATTTCTGGTTAATTAAATGTTGCTACTTATTCAATAGCTTTAAATCAAAGTTATTCAGTAAGATCATTTTTTAATTTTATACTTTACCTTTTTAGCATTCACATACTACAGTTCTTCCACAAAGAACAGTTTCTTTCTCTTTCAAGAACATACAAATTTATATACAATAATGTAAAATACATGTGCTCATATAACTCAAATATATGCATATGTTAAACTTATTTCAAGAGGATTACAATAATTTTCTTTTAATTCTAAATTGACAAAAATATCACAGTAAAATCACTTTTTTTTTTTTTTTTTAAAGGATGACTTGAATAAACTTTTTCATCACACTTTTAGGTAAATACCATTTTTTTTTCAAATACAGATTTTTGCTTTCCTAAGAAGTTTAGCCTATGAATAGGAACATACTGTTTCATACTTGCAATAGCTATCTCAGTAAACTTATATCATCATCTACCTATTTATCTTCCTGGATAGAAAGCAATACCTGTGTGTGCATTTTGTTTTTCTTTAATACTTAAGTTATTCTCATGGATAAGCTTAACTGACATCCCAGATGTTTTACAGAATTCAGTCTCTTTTCACTTTTTGAAACAAAATACTGTTGATCACCAATTTCTCCCTGAAAATACACTTTTTTCCCACAGGAAATATGCTCTCCTGATTCGTATTATACTTCTCTATTTTTTCTCTGTCTCTCAATCTTGTTTCCTGAATGATTTCCCTTGCCCCTTAAATGTCACTATTCTTCAGATTTGTCCTAAATTATCTTTTTTTTTCCTCCCCCTCCGTGAACTTATCAAATTCCAGGTCAAAATCTGCATTCCAGTGATTCTCAAATTTGCAGTCCTGGGCCTCAAGTCTAAGTTCAGAAATATTTTCTTATTCGAAACGCAATTTTTCTGTCCTCTCTGCTTCAGTCTGCTCTTTTGCCTATATTTTATAGCTTGGTCAACAAACTTCACATCTCTTTGGAGGGCCAGTGTGCACACTGAGTGATCATCTTTATCTTCTTCCACACTAATGTGCACTTTTCACATTTCTCCCCTCTGTTCCAACCTGCCACTGCTGCTGCTGCTGCTAAGTCGCTTCAGTCGTGTCTGACTCTGTGCGACCCCAGAGACAGCAGCCCACCAGGCTCCCCTGTCCCTGGGATTCTCCAGGCAAGAACACTGGAGTGGGTTGCCATTTCCTTCTCCAATGCATGAAAGTGAAAAGTGAAAGTGAAGTCGCTCAGTCGTGTCTGACTCTTAGTGACCCCATGGACTGCAGCCTACCAGGCCCCTCCATCCATGGGATTTTCCAGGCAAGAGTACTGGAGTGGGTTGCCATTGCCTTCTCCAACCTGCCACTAAGCACTTTCAATTCTACTACACCAAGGTCTTTTATATGCACTCTTCCTCTCTGTCCTGACAGCTTGCTGCTTCAGGATTTTTTTTTTTTTAATGTATTGTGTTGGTTTCACCATTATCCATTCTGTATTTGTTAGGAGAGGGCATCTAATTCTCTGGCCTTATGTTTCCACATGGACACCTCCCAGCAAAAGTTAAAGTGTCGTCCCCTTCCCAGCAAGGGCGGAATAATTTATTGATGAGGAGTTTGGACGGAATAAAGTAAGAAAACTCAGCTTTTTCTTCTGTCTTTCACAAATGGGCCTTTCTTCAGTATTGGGGATTTCTCCATGCAGTATTTGAAATTTCTTTCTGAAAGAAGAGGCCTGATCGTTTTTTGTGGAGGAATAAGACTAATTCTGGGGTAAAGTTTTAGGAAGTCATTTTGTCCATACATTAAATCTCATAATAATTTTGATCTTTATCCTGAGTACATGCTTCAGTGGGTTCAAATTCCGGTGGGAAAAAGGAATAAACAGAACCTCCAAATGTTCACCCTCTCTTATTTAAAAATGTTTACATTGCTCCTGCTGACTAAGGACAAATTATAGAATCCTTAGCACAGAGTGCAAAGCCCTTCACAATTTGGTACAAATATGTCTTTCTCTAGGTTCATCTCTTACCATCCCAATCAAATATTCAGAATTGCAGTTAAATCTTACTTACCTAAAACTTCTAAAAAACAAATTCTTTTTTTTTTTTTTCTTTATGTGTATGGCTTTGCATTTGCTATTTGTCTGCCAGGAATGTTAGTCCCTTTTTCTCTGGATGATTCTTACTATTTCTTCAAGATCCAGTGTAAATGTTACCATATTGTGCATAGAAGTTTACCCTAATGTAACAGACAGAAGTATTCACTTTCTCACTTTCAATGCTAAAAACAATGTTCTTTCACGTTTATGTTAACTTATCACCAGCAGATAGGATCGTGACTGGCAGATAATAGACAGGCAATAAATGTCAAATGAATGAAGCTCATTTTATTCCACTGGTTAGATGCAAAACTGCAAATTTAATGATGATAGTCATAAGTATTATGGTTAATATGACATATTTCATTTGTAAAAATCATAACATGTTCGTTTTCATATCTGTATATCCTCAGTCTACTTGCAACCACCATGTAAGAACTACAGACTTTTTTGGTAAGATTAAAAATTTTTAATAGGAAACTCTGATAAAATATTAATTACAATATTCTCAAGAAATCCCTATAATAAAAAATATAGCATCTTTTTTCCAAGCTTTCTTCAAAATTTCTCGGTCTTCTGCCTATTATACCACAACCCTGCTAAGAACTATGAATCAAACCATAATAATTAAATCAAAACTTACAATGCTGAATCAAGATTCACTTAGCAGATTTAATACAATGATAATGATTTTGAAATAACCTGAGATTTCATAGTGTAGGGCAGGTTTCTTTTTATTTACCCAATGCTATGTCAAATTTGGGTAATGCATCACATTAAAAAACATCAGCCATTCTCTACTCCCATTTCCCTTAACATAAGCTTATGCCAGACTTTCACTCTGAGTTTTAAAAACTGTTTATGAAGTTTATCAATTATTTGGACTTTACAATACACCAGCCACTTGTTTATTTACTCTTTCATCCATTCACAAATGTGCCAGACACTGCACTAGATACTGGGGATAGAGAGTGCTAAGCAGATCGAATAATCTCAGACCTAAAATCTAGAAGAATGGATATATATTAATCACCCTAAGAATGTCTATGTCATAAGAAAAACTAAGCATTGAAGGTGGTTAAAAAAAAACAAAGCAAAAGAATAAAGAGTTGACCATAGTTCTTACGTTTAGGAACATTATACTGTAAAATTGTGTTTGAGTGTGCTCCGGCATGGCCAACTCTGAGACCCCATGGACTGTAGCCCACCAGGCTCCTCTGTCCGTGCGATTTCCCAGGCAAGAATACTGGAGTTACTATTTCCTCCTCCAGAGGGGATCTTCCCAACCCAGGGATCAAACCTGCATCTCCTGCATTTGGCTGGCAGATTCTTTACCACTGAGCCACCTGGGAAGTCTATTCTAAAGTTAGAGAGAAAAAGATGTACAAACAAACAAACAAACAAAAAGAACAGTCTAAAAGGACAGAGTAGACAAATTCTAGGAGAAAGGTGTAACAAAGAAGTATATTAACATAAAAGTGGAAAAGATTTACCATGGGCTGAAATTAAAAGACACTTACTCCTTGGAAGAAAAGTTATGACCAACCAAGATAGCATATTCAAAAGCAGAGGTATTACTTTGCCAACAAAGGTCCATCTAGTCAAGGCTATGGTTTTTCCAGTGGTCATGTATGGATGCGAGAGTTGGACTGTGAAGAAAGCTGAGCGCGGAAGAATTTATGCTTTTGAACTGTGGTGTTGGAGAAGACTCTTGAGAGTCCCTTGGACTGCAAGGAGATCCAACCAGTCCATTCTGAAGGAGACCAGTCCTGGGTGTTCACTGGAAGGACTGATGCTGAGGATGACACTCCAATACTTTGGCCATCTCATGCGAAGAGTTGACTCATTGGAAAAGACTCTGATGCTGGGAGGGATTGGGGGCAGAAGGAGAAGGGGAGGACAGAGGATGAGATGGCTGGATGGCATCACCGACTCAATGCACATGAGTCTGTGTGAACTCCGGGAGTTGGTGGTAGACAGGGAAGCCTAGTGTGCTGCGATTCATGGGGTCACAAAGAGTAGGACATGACTGAGTGACTGAACTGAACTGAAAACTTAACTGCTGGCATTGGGAATTAGAGATCAAGTTGATGGCCCTGGGGCTTCATTTGTGCCTAGATTCATTTCCTCAAAAATAAATGATGACTTATGTTAATCTGTGAGTTGCTGTTTACAAGTGCTAATATGCATGTAAGTATGAATTATTTCAAGTCAAGTTTCCATAAATCAAAGATGATAGATATTTGAGCTAGAAAGCTCCTCTCTATGGAAAAAGGACAAATTATAAACAAACACTCTGATGAAATATTCCACTATGTTGATCCAGTTGCATTACAGAGAATAGTATCCATTACCCACACACATTTCTCAAAATATTTATTTTTCTTAAGATTGAGAAAACTCTTCACAGAGTGATGCTAATGTTATAAATGTGACATATAAATGTAATACAAGTAATAAGAAATAAATCTTGTGAATGGCACCTAGAAAAGTAGACCACTGAGATAAAATTATTTTATGTATATTTGTGCTCAGTCACTTTAGTCAAGTCTGACTCTTTGCGACCCTATGGACTGTAGCCTGTCAGGCTCCTCTGTCCATGGGATTCTCCAGGCAAGAATACTAGGTGGGTTTCCATGCCCTTCTCCAGGGGATATACCTGACCCAGGGGTCAAAGCCAAATCTCCTGCACCTCCTGCACTGCTGGCAGATTCTTTATCACTGAGCTACCAGGGAAGCCCATTTCATGTTAACATATGTATTAATATAAAATGTTATACCTGAAAAATGGAAGCATAAAGCCATGTAGTTCCCTTTGAGAGGAAATGGTGGTGATGACAGTGTACCCCAAAGGAATTGCTTTTGCTGATCAAAAAGTTTCCTGTTAGGTATCAAAAGGTAACATCTGCCTGTGATATAATGGACCAAATATTGAGGCACATAATATATTCTCACAGGAGCTACACTGCTGTTTTATTTATTCTGGACCAACTATGAAGATAAACTTCACTAAATACATGTGATATCCTGTCAATTCGAGATAAGCATATTTTTTCTTGGACAGATGGCTGGTGAGTGAAACACCTGGATCATCTCAGGGCTTTAAAATTATAACCATAGTGGATACATGATCTCAGAAACAAGTCCACTTAGACTGCGAACATTCTTCTCAAGACTTTGCATAGGCAATAGTTTCCCCTCCTTTTCTGCCCAGATGTAATCTCCCATCTCATTTGCTTTTAAAATCATTGTATTCCACATGACAGTTTTATATTTGTAGATCATCCCATCACAAATTTCCTACTCTCTGCTAAAGCCCTATTAGCCAGTAACAAAATATTATGCCATTTATATTTCCAGTGGGAAATTCCTAAAACACAGGATGAAATATCCTCTAGAACATATTTTTATTGTCACCAATTCTTTATCTCACAGCTGGCACACTGCAGATTTATTATTTGCCCGTGTATGTTTTTAATTACAACATTTTCTGCTTCATTTCAAGATGTTTTGTACATACTCCTAGGAACATTTACTGTATGTTCGCTGAGGAGCTTTCTAATAATCAGCAGAATAATCACACCTTTTTATTGTTCAGCTCCTTCTAATAACTTCATTATGCATGCGTGCTAAATCCTTTCAGTCATGTCCAACGCTTTGCAACTCTATGGAAGGTAGCCTGCCATGCTCCTCTGTCCATGGGATTCTCCAGGCAAGAAAGCTGGAGAGGGTTGCCATGCCCTCCTCCAGGGGATCTTCCCAACCCAGAGATAGAATCCTGAGTTTCTTAGGTCTCCTGCACTTGCAGGCAGATTTATTACCACTAATGCCACCTGGGAAGCCCCAACTTCATTATAAAAACTAATATGTATTCGGTTCAGTTCAGTCACTCAGTCTTGTCCAGCTCTTTGTGATCCCATGGACTGCAGCACACCAGGCTTACTTGTATGTGTTACTTTTATGATAATAAATTGTCTCTCATGCTTCACATGAAATAAATAATTTAATTCTCACAATAACCCTATGAAAGAAGCACAGTTGCCTCAATTTTACAGATGATTACTCTGAGAACTAGAGTGGTTAACAAACTTGCCTGAAGTTATATAGGTACCAGAGTCAGAACTGGAATCCAGGGAATCTTTCTCTAGACCATCTGTGTTTTTGACCACATATCTAGACTGCTCCCATATGACATGACATGATTTATGATAAAGCTTAAAACTTGGTTTTCTATGACTTGCCTTTCTGCTTTTCAAATATTCACCACTGTCCACATAAAATAGCTACCAGAAATGTATTCTTTTCTGTCAGGTTGGTGATAGATATTAAATACGACATATACCATATATACATATAAACATATGTATGCATTTTTGAAAGGTTAATACATGAAACACAAAATTAAATAACATAGAGCATTATGCAAAATGCAAACATGTTTATCAGTTACTCTTGAAAGCCTGTAAATAATTTTGCTAAAATCATACTGACTCTGAAAAATAACATATTGTTATCACTAATAATATACATAAGGTTATCACCCAGAATTTCAACTTACACTACACAGTTCTACCTTCATTCAGCAGAAATACGCTTTTGTTCCAGTGTGCAGCATTTATGTTTCACGACTGACAGTTACCTCATAATGAAAAACAAGTCACAATTAATAAAAATCAAAACTAATACCTGGTAGATTCATTTAATGATTTAATGAACTAGGAGAGAGTTTTATGAAAAGACCTATAAAAGAAAGAGACTCAATATCCAGTTAGAATCAACATTCATGAGGCTTCAGGCTCCTCAGGGGTAAGGAGAGATCTATTCAGTTCTTCACATTTCCCTCTTTCGGTAAAGGGAATTTACTTTCAAAGAATATCATGGTTAATGCATCTGTTCCCTCTACACAGGCTAGAAATATTTTTGTGAGAAAACTAATATGTTGTGAAAAACACCAGCAGAACAAGATCAGCAATTATTCATGTTGTATCCTTACCATATTTTAATGTCTGGCCTATAATTATAGACTGATGCCAAATAAAACAAACCTTAAATGGATATACCATAATATTGATAATGGTTAACATACCCAAATACTCATGACATGATAGGAATATTTTAAATCCATAACACCTATTATCTCATTCAGTTCATACAACAGCACCATGAAATCAGCACTAGAATTGTTCCCATGTTAATTGTGAGGAAGGAAGCACAGAAAAGTCAAATAACTTGAACAAAGTCATACATTAATTACTGGGACTGTAAACACAAGTGATATCACTCCAAAGCATTCATCTCTGACCACTTTTATATACTGCTTCTTCATTCATTCTATTTATAAAGGCTTGATCTAAAGGAGACCAAACCAATCTCAAAGGAAATCAACCCTGAATACTCACTGGAAGGATTGTTGTCAAAGCTGAAACTGAAGCTCCCATATTTTGGCCACCTGATGCAAAGAGTTAACTCATTGGAAAATGATGCTGGGAAAGACTGAAGGCAA
This sequence comes from Bos grunniens, assembly GCF_055505025.1. Classification (NCBI taxonomy): domain Eukaryota; kingdom Metazoa; phylum Chordata; class Mammalia; order Artiodactyla; family Bovidae; genus Bos; species Bos grunniens. Next base: position 36,719,640 of record NC_141166.1, on the reverse strand, counting down.
AAAGAGAAGGGGCAGCAGAGGATGAGATGGTTAGATAATATCATTGACTCAATGTACATGAATTTGAGCAAACTCTGGGAGATAATGGAGGACAGAGGAAACTGGTGTGCTACAGTTCACAGGATCGCCAAGAGTCAAAACCAACTTAGCGACTGAACAACAACAGCAATTTATAAAAATTTATATCCAATTCTGCACTACTATGAATAATGCTATAATGAGCGTGCTAGTATTCACACTTTTTTAATTTGTCCTATTATTTTCTTTGGATAAAACTTATAGAGTTTTAAATGCTGCAACAAAGAGCATGTACACTCATCTTTGTCAGGATTATAGGTGAAAAATGCTTCTTTCTACTCCTGTTTTAATTTGTATTTTGTATTAGAGAGGTTGAGCATATTTCTTATGTGGTTTGCAAGAATGCATTTGCACAGCTTTTGAGTTTCTCTTCCTAACTCCACCTTAAATGACATTAGGGTGGTAGCTTAAAATGGATCTTGGATAAAAGTGTTTACACGTTGGAAAGCAGTATGTGATAGAAACCAGGTTTGTTGGCTGTGGTTTGATTTTGGAGAACCTCTTATAAGCCCACCTCTGTGTACACCTCTGTGTAAAATGGCCATTTTTGTTCTACTTTTGAATAGACTATACATAATCTTTGTCGAGGGAAAAGTTGTGCTGTGTTTGTTTATTTCTTATTGACTTCAAAAATAAATGTTCCTACCTAGTAAATTATTAAGAGGGGAAAGCTTTTGTTAACACTGGTGATCATTATTTGAAACCTTGACCACACAACTTAGACATTTGTTCAAAATGATATAGACAAAATCTAAATGAAAAACAATTCAATTAGAATTTCTTCAGTTCACTGGAGCACTGCAGTACACCAAGCTTCCCTGTCCAGCACCAACTCCCAGAGATTACTCAAACTCATAACCATCGAGTTGGTGATGCCATCCAACCATCTCATCCTTTGTCATCCCCTAGAGGTCAAATAACTTATTAGACATTTGTTAAGATGATATTTTAGGTTTGATATAAAGTTTTATAATAAAAATTTTATAATAATAATTTAAAGTTTTATAATAAAAGCCTTTTAGAAATGTTATAGTATAGGTTATGTAGTATAGTATAAGATAGGATACAATATAGTATAGTCAAAGCCTTTGACTGTGTGGATCATAACAAACTGTGGAAAATTCTTAAAGAGATGGGAATACCAGACAACCTATCATGCCTCCTGAGAAATCTGTACGCAGGTCAAGAAGCAACAGTTAGAATAGGACATGGAACAACAGACTGGTTCCAAGTCAGGAAAGGAGTATGTCAAGGCTGTATATTGTCACCATGCCTATTTAACTTATATGCAGAGTACATCATGCTGGATGAAGCATAAGCTGGAACCAATATTGCCAGGAGAAATATCAATAACCTCAGATCTGCAGATGACACCACCCTTATGGCAGAAAGCAAAAAAGAACTAAGGAGCCTCTTGACGATGTGAAAGAGGAGAGCGAAAAAGCTGGCTTAAAACTCAACATTCAGAAAACTAAGATCATGGCATCCAGCTCAATCGCTTCATGGCAAATAGATGGGGAAACAATGGAAACAATGAGAGGCTATTTTTCTGGGCTCCAAAATCACTAGAGATGGTAACTGCAGCCATGAAACTAAAATACGTTTGCTCCTTAGATGAAAAGCTATGATCAATCTAGACAGCATATTAAAAAACAGAGACATTATTTTGCCAACAAAGATCTATCTAGTCAAAGCTATGGTTTTTCCAATAGTCATGTATGGATGTGAGAGTTGGACTATAAATAAAGCTGAGCACTGAAATATTGATGCATCTGAACTGTGGTATTGAAGAAGACTCTTGAGAGTCCCTTGGACTGAAAGGAGATCCAACCAATCCATCCAAAAGGAAATCAGTCCTGATATTCATTGGAACAACTGATGCTGAAGCTGAAACTCCAATACTTTAGCCACTCAATGCGAAGAACTGACTCAGTGAAAAAGACCCTGATGCTGGGCAAGACTGAAGGCGGGAGGAGAAGGGGACAACAGAGGATTAGATATTTGGATGGCATCTATCTGATGTGATGTGATGGAGATGATTTCTAGTAGGCTCTGGGAGTTGGTGATGGACAGGGAAGCCTGGCATGCTTCATTGCATGGGGTTGCAAAGAGTCGGGCATGACTGAGTGCCTGAACTGAACTGACTGATAGTATGCTGCTAAGTCACTTCAGTCGTTTCCAACTCTGTGGGACCCCATAGACGGCAGCCCACCAGGCTCCCCCATCCCTGGGATTCTCAAGGCAAGCACACTGGAGCGGGTTGCAATTTCCTTCTCCAATGCATGAAAGTGAAAAGTGAAGTGAAAAGTGAAGTCGCTCAGTCGTTTCCGACTCTTTGCGACCCCATGGATTGCAGTCTACCAGGCTCCTCCATCCATGGGATTTTCCAGGCAAGAGTACTGGAGTGGGGTGCCATTGTCTTCTCCGACTGATAGTATAGGAGGTCGTAAAAAAACCCTCTGCAATAGCATAGACACCTCAGGTTGTAATAAGAACAAATAAGCAAAATATTTGTTTTTAACGTTTTTGTTTTATTTCTTCCTGTAAGTACATAACATATGCAAGATATGAAAGGTAAAGGATTACAATTTCATTGTCATACAGTTTAAACTGCAGTAGGATTATGACTTAATGCAAATATTGCATATTAGAAAGAGTGGACTGAATTACTAACAGTCTGGATAACTTGCTATGTAACTCTAAATTAGTAGGTAACATCACAGTTATTGGCTCAACAATATTATTGAAGATGTGTGTATATATATATACAGCAAAAACTAGTTTGGTTATGAAATTTAAGATGAGATATAACTAAATTAGATAACAGAAAACAAACTGGATTTGAACTTCACTTTACAAACAAAGATTATCTTGGGTTTTTAAAGGAATTTGATTGCTATCATCATGTTTCCTATACCCTTAAATTTCAATGCAAATGCATTGAAATACTGTAAAATGGAGAGCAAGTTTTGCTAGATTTTTAGTTTATAAAAGTAGACTATACAAGATTTTAAATTTTCATTATATAAGAATAAAAGAGCATTCTTTCAGGACAAAGAAATTGAAATTATTTCAACAGGAGAATCTCCAAAGCCAAGTGACCATAAAATTCACTTATGCATAATTTTACTATTACTAGTCAAGAACGATCAGAAAATAAGCTACTCCTGTATTTTTCCAAAGATATTTTTACAGATTAACCATCAGAGAAAAGTCCACTCTATTTCATTTTGGATTTATGATTTAAGAACCTGACACGTTTGAAAAGTGCCTTATTATTGCTTTCAGCATGCTGTTTCTATTCTGTCTGTTTTCAAAATCATTAAATCATATTTATGAAGTGACCATACACATCACTAGCAATTTTGATAACTGCTTTTCTCCTGCCTTAGGTCATTAGTGGACCGAACATTTTAAAATTAAATAAAACATTTTATGCGTCATGGAGTAAGAAATGGACTGAATCAAGGAGCATGGTTCTTGGTGTACTCTGCTATTGCCTGGGGCTAATTCTCATTTCCAGAACTTTGTTTAACTCTGATCCTTTCCTGCAATGACCTGGTCCTCTTTTCCCTATCATATTTTAACTTCACCACTTTCAAAGGCCCAGTTGAAGATCTTATTTTCTTGACTATTTTAACCATCATTAATTACCACTTTTGCACCTCTAACTCCAGACACTGAGAACTGTATCACACATTATAATAGTTATGTATATAAGGTTTTGAATTCATTAGATTTTGTTTAGTTATATTAGTGTCATTTCACTAACAAAGTGTGAATTCCAGTAGGCAAGTGTTATGCCTTATATATCTTCCTAAATTCATTATTCCTGACACCTCCCTGTCACTGTCAAGCACAAACAATGTCTATCCTATCACAGTTTGGAGCACCTGGCAAATGCTCACTAACAGTTTAAGAGATTGAGGACAAATGAATCAGGTGCTTTTGTTTGTTTGTTTTTATCTGTTTTAGCAATCATCCAATCCCATTGCAGCTTTTTTTTTTTTTTTCTTTTCTTGGCCATCCCACGTGGCTTGTGGGATCTTAGTTCCCAACCAGGGAATGAACCAAGGCCCCCACAGTGAAACTCATGAGTCCTAACCACTGGGCCTTCAGGGAATTTCCCATGCAATGAATTTTACCTTATAATTTCAGATAGTTTTGAAACTAGCATTGTAATTTTAAAAGTGATATTGAAAATCCATAATATTTTCATAAATGTCTCCAAATTAATTCTGCTTTATTCATTATCAGGCTCACTAATCAATTTCATTTGCCTTTCTTAAGATTAATTTCACAGCAAAGTTTTTACCATTTAGTCTCCTGGATTCACACGTGAGGATTTACAAGGACCAATCCAGTACAACCTTCACCCATGGTACAGTCTGTTCACACACATACATGTACATATATGAATGCCCACATGCATCAGATCTCAGTTACTTGTTCTCTGAGAAAGTGTTCCATAGGACTCAGACAAAAGAGAGCCTTACCCACTTGAAGTCACTTGAAGGCTACAATTTTAACTGAGGTTTTCACTTTTTTGGCTATTTGGAAATCATGTTTCTTTAAAATATAAATACCTTCTAAAGATATTTTTTTTTAATCTTTTAAAACATAAGTACTTCAGATCTCTCCCAGAGCAACAACCAGCTCAGAATAACTCACAGTGGTCACTGTCATAAAGGTGGAATATTTTGGGAGACCTTAAATAGGATTCAGTTTAAATTGCTGGGAAAATAGGACTAATCTTACATCTGAGTGGATGGAGGAAAAACAAGCAGTAACAGAACCGAAGAGAAATTTGGCTAGAAGGGGATATAAGTGAAATGAAAATCAGGTAAACTTTTTTTCTCAGCCTTAGACTAGGTACTGAGGACAGAGAGGGGAAGAAAGAAGTTTAGCTTACAAATTATAGGCATATTTTGGGAGAGTTTTATTTCTCTTTGTGCATATAAAGTACATATTTCAATATTTTATAAATATGTTTCATTGTTCTAAAAGTGCAAATAAATACATAAAAATTTCTTAGGCAGTTGTCTAATGAATATTTTAAACAGTAAATTTAATTACCCTACAACTTAAAGTAATTGGTGTTGATCAAAACAGCTATGTTAGCACTGAATTCAAGTGTTTGCTTGCAAGAAATTCTCTCCTTTTAATTGTCTGTCACCTAAACAAAACCCAAGGCATTTTGAAATAAAATGTGTTCGTATCCTTCATATAGATTTAAAAATTAAAATTAGATTAAATGAGAAAAATAGGACTGGAGAAGTGCCTCCAGAGGTCATTTAGTCCATTTCTGCTTCTGGCAATCTTCACTTAAATCATTTCAAACATATGGCTAACTACCTTGTGCCATCTTTGTTAAGCAATCGTAGTTCTTGGCTGCTCTCATAATGATGTGTATGCCTACAAACTGGTTTAACCATTCTGCCTGATTTAGTTAGTCAATAGTGTTAGCTACTCCATCTAATCCTTCAGTCAAACTGCATATGTATTTATCTGACTTAGCTCATTTATTTTTATTTATTTCACTGGTAAAGACAATTAAAACAAACAAGTGCAGGTATGAAGAGACAACCTATAAATCAGGTTCTTCTTTAAGCTCACTAAATAGTTCCTGACCTGATTTTAATCAAATTTTACTCAACCTTCTCACCCTGGAGCAAGAGACTAACTATATTCCTTTTCCTAATGGTCTTCAGTAAGTCTCCTTTCCCTCTGCTCTTTCTTTAAGCAAAGTAAACTGAAAATTCAAAGAATAATAAGCCAACAAAAATGTAGGAGTAAATCCAAGGAGCTATTTGGTGCATTTTTTTCTAAATCAACACATATTCAAAAGAACAATACTGAATGATAGAGATATGCAACTAAAGAACACATGTCAAAATGTTTGTTACTTCTTTACATGTTAGTGGTTCTTTTAAGAAATAAGAATTTCCCAGACTTGTCTTTGCCTTTGTTCCTTTTCATATCTTGTGAAAACAATGAAAAAGAGTTTTAGATTTGTCTATCTTTTTTAAAATAACATTTCTCCCTTAAAAATTTAAACATGTAATTTTAAGACTTGAATTATTCTTTCTAAGATCAGATTTTAGATATTACTCAGAGCCTGAACCCTTAAGACCATAAAATACTTGGAGTGCACTTGACCCAAATGTTTACAAGGGAAACAGAGGAACATCGTTTAAAATTACACCATCTAGACCAGGCATTCCCAAACTCCAGGTTGCAGAATCATGATTGTTCTATGCTTTAAAACTATATAAAACATTTGATCATTATTGATCATATAGAAACCATTAGTTAAACTACTGAAACACAATTACCAGCAGGGGGATGGCAGTTTCTCAAATTAAAGATTTCAACCAGAAAAAAATATTATTTTTTTGTCTTGTTAACAAATAATCCCACAATATGGAATCACTGAAGTACCTCATGTTCAAAAATACCAAAATAAATCTGAAAACCTGAATAACAGTCTTAAGCTGTTAAATTTTTTTTAAAAAAACACAATTTTAAAATTGTGTTCTCAATCTGCAATTGTAATTCTCAATCTGTTACTATTTTGTTGAATTAATAGCATGCAATTCCAGAGAAGAGGCTTTTAAGTGAGTCCAACTTGCGATAATATCATGAGTTTCTTTCAGGGCTGTAAGCCAGTGTTGTAGAACAAATAATAATGCAAAGGCAGATACAGATTATTCTCAGAGGCATGAGTGATCTTCATGGTGAAATATTAGAAGTGACATTATGAAATACAAATAATGTGACTGAGAGCTCCTAATTTTCTGATACATGGCAATATGTTCCCACTCATTAAAGTCTAATTTTAGCATATTGACAGTCAACAACTTTCTGAAATAAGACATCTAATTTCAATCTTATAACATTCTTTAGTGATATACCCTTGTGATATCTCACAGATGCTAGAAAGAAAAACCTTCAAGTCTGAACTGACGATCCCCCAGCACCTCCCCCCCCCCGCCGCCCCCCACCACACACACACATACACACAGCTCTAGAAATTCCTATCTTGGTGAACAGAGCCACAGGCAACACAGTTTATCAGGTCAGAGATGCACAGCCATGCATCATGTCAAATAACAATCCTGGCAATTCTTGCTTGCAAATATCTCTTAGTTCTCCTTGTCTTGTCTTGTCTTGTCTCTCTTTCTCCCTCTCCTCCCCTCATCACTATTTCAACTGTAACTACTGCATTAGCTTGCACTATACAGACTCCTAAATGAATATTTTGCCCTACACCATTTTTCCTCCAGTTTGATCTCTTTGCAGCCAAAATGCTTTCTGTAACTTGAAAAGCTAGCTGTCACTCTCCTACATAAACTTCTCCAAATATCTCTCATTGTTTAGTGAACATGACCTTTATTACAAAGACAATTTGCTTTCTGCCCGCCTCTTTAGTTTAATGCCACTTTTTCCCTTGTTGAAAAGGTTTGAATCCCATTTCATCTAGCTGTTTCTTTTCACCTAGAACAAGAGTTTTGTTTTGTTCTGTTTTGTTTTTCTTAAGCTCAAGTATGGTTCTTCTGGATAATCATCCTTCCTGGCTGCTCTAACTAGGTGAATGTTATTTGATATAGTCTTCCATACTTTCATATTTGCAATGTATCCATTGTCTTTGCTGTTAAAACATAAGCTAGATGAGGAGATTCAATACCTATCACTATTCTTGACATATGGGTGGGTGCCTATTAAATGTGTGTCAAGTATTAAGTGAGAGCTGAAGGTACATAAACAGATTATTTTCCATATATGTTATGTAATTCATGATACTGTGGGGCTATTCTATTTTCCCTCCCCCCTTAATATGATTATTTTATTATTTGAAATTATTAGTGGCTTCTAAATTCATCATTCCTAGAGTCAGTTGAGTAAATTATTGTTCTCTTTTATTCCCCAATATCCAGATCCCTACTCCTGTCATGTCTTCTGCTTATTCTTCCCACCCTTAACTATCACTAGTCTCATTTTATTTCAAGGGCCCTGTCAACCTCTTTTTTCCATTATTGCAAATAAAAACTGTAAAAGTCTCCAAATCCCCTGCATATTTCAAGTTATTATCATTATTTTTTCCATTCTTGATATATACTTGCAAGTTTATTTATCAAGAGTGGCATATCAGACTCAGTAATAAGAATCTTCAATATCCCAATTTATAAACAAGTTTATATTTCATTAAGTCCCTAGCACAGTACACTAAATACATTACAGGCACATGATATACACTACAAAATATTAAGAAAAAATAAGTGTTCCTACGGTAATTTAGTTGGAGGAAAGCAGTTTCTTCTCTCATTGTAAGTCTTTTACCCTGAATATCCAAGTATTTTCTATTAAAATGCAAATGTTCAAATCAATTTGTTTACTGTATCCTTAAAGGATTAGATCAAATGCAATTCCTAACCCTCATACTATACCTGCTAACACTTTAAAATTTGACATTGACAAGTTAAAAACATCTTGATAAAAACCAAAAGATGTAAACCAGTTATGTTGTCAGATCATTTTTATTGCTAGTAAAACATGTTGGAATATATCTTTGAAAGCATTCTTTTTTGGTGGTAGTCTATATAGACACAACCTAACAAAATATTTGTAGGAATAACTACTTTCTAAGTGGAAATTCTTGTATGCTATTCTTTTTCAGCCATTGATAACTATGTATTCTAAAAAGTCTTATTTATTGAACTAGAAAGATTTTAAAATTTCAAATATGTGATTATTATCCAGAGCCACAAATTTCACTGGATATTCATTTAAATGCTGTAACTTTCTTGGATAGGTTATATCTTTTAAAAACCTGGGGCCTATGGTTAACAGTCAAGTTAGTCAAGCCTATGGTTAAGTCAAGTTAGATTTTGAAGATTATTTACACAACCATCTGTTCCTTTGCAGTGTACACTGGAGCCCATAAAGTCAATGTTAACCAAGTAAAACTTAGACACTGAAACCTGTGAAAAGAAACTCACTTAACCAATTTCATATCCTAACACTACAAACTTATATCTTAAATAAAAAAATATTTTGGATAAGTAAAGTATATCATATTTTTATCAAATATAATCTATTTCACAGTAAAACAAAGTTTTAGAAATTAAGAAAGCAAACCTGGTTTCATTCATTCTACACACATTTTCAAAATTACATTAAAAATTTTATGTAGGCTCAGTAATGTATAAAATATACAAACACATCTGAATTAGGTTTATTTGGCAAGTTTCATTAAATTACACTACCCTTCCTTAAGGATCAGAATACCAATCCATACAGGACTAAGAACATTTTTTAAAATTAAATTAAAATATATCCCTGTAAAGCTAACAATTTACTAGTAAGTATACAATTTCACTTGTGAATATAGCTTCAGTGGGGAAAAAGGGGGCTAATGAAGTGATTCTCAAACTTTAGAATACATAAGACTCATGTAGAAAACATTACAATACAGATTGCTGAATCTTATCCCCCATTTTATGATTCTGTAGGTCAGCTCAATAACTTGTATTTTCAACTATTTCCCTAGATGATGCTTATCCACTGGTTAAGGAATCACCTTATTTTTCTGCATTGCAAATGAGTCTCTTTAAATATTATTAAACACACACACACACACACACATATATATATATAAAGCACATTGAGAAACAGAAAATTTTACAACCTTTTTTTATAGGTATTTGTATTCTTTTTTTATTTCCCTCATCATAATTCTAAGTCTAATATTCAGTCTTTAAAATCAAGATAGACTAGTTGTGTGAGGCATTATTCTTAATTGCAATAGAACTTTGTTCATCCTTTGTATCAATTTGTGCATTGAGGGCAAAAATTTCTTGATTTCACAACTATTTAGTTTTTCAATTTTCTTTCCTCTAAATATTGTAATCTCACTACCATCACATTTATGTGGAGATTATATTCCAGTCTGTATTTATTTTATATGGCTTTCCACATAAGATTTTTGCATTTTAATATTACATTTTCTCAGAATTACCTAAAAAACGTCATTGGACAAATGGTGAGAAATATAGGAAAAGAGAATAAATAGGAAAAAGAAAACAGAACAATAACACCTCTGGTTTTAAGCCTTTTCTTATCTTTCATAGTCTTATGATAGACAGAGGCCACATCTTTTAGAGAAGGATTCACAGTGGGATACTGAGGAGGTCTCTCAGGAACCACACAGTACCATTCTTGGTAGAGTGGCTTTATTTGTATTCCCAGCTAGTCCACCTGAATCTGAACATTTTTCACAGTTACATTGTAGACCGATCAATACCATTATTTGATATCCATGGGGAGCAGGGGGACACCCTCTGATACTTTCTATTTTTAAACAACTAAAGTTGTTTTATATTCCCTAAATCATATTGATCCATGAAACTAATGATAGTTTTACTAAAGCTCCCTTTTGTAAACTCTGTCACAGAGGAAACCTTGGAAAATTACAATTAACGACAGGGAAAACGTTGGAAATCTATTTTACGTGTAACTTTACTGCCAGCTCCTGCTATGTACAAAATAAAGCAAGACCCACATGTTTTTCTCCCAGGGTCTGGATATGGCTGGACTGGTGCAGTGGCAATGAAGAGGGCTTATATTTATACCTCAGGGTGCTTTAACTCCCTCCCAACTAATTTGCCATCTTGTCCATTATGAGAATGAGCTATAACGGCTGAATTGGCATTGTCCCCATTTTTCCCTCTCAGCAGAAATTTTAAAAGGTGGTTGTCACGATATAGACTCAAGTGATGCCATCTGCTTTCCCATTTGGGGAAATGCAAATAAAAATGGTGGGGGAGATGTTCAGTATTTAATTAGAAGTGGACAGTTTCCCCAGTCTTCTCTAACTTGACATCTGCTAGTTCATACACTGGAATCTAATAAAAAGGCAGAAAATGATTCATGTGCTCTGTTTTGGAGAAATACTAAAATCAGGTTGGCCTTTGAGTATAATAAATACACATTTCCTTATTACATTAGACTAAATACAAAAGTTATCATTCATGTGAAATATATTAGAACTCTTAGATCATGATTGTAGTTCTTAAGGAAGTAGGGCTATTACATAATATAAATCTAGATTTCTAGGCACATATATTTCTGAAACTATACAATAAAATCCATATTTAAAACAGAGTTTAAGAATTTTAATAATAACTGTCTTACTTTTAACTATCTTACCTAGGTATACATATATGAGTAATTCTTGATCTATAATACCAAATAAAAGCTATGCAATTACTGTTACAACTTTAAGGAATCCATAATGTTTATATAGTAGACTTTCACAACTGTTGAGTGTGTAGTTTATCCAACTAGTAGAGATAGTATTTTCCTTATAATTTGAGACCCATACCATTGTTTTGACTACGGCACTAATGCACAATTCAATAAAACAGTGTGGCTGGGAATTAACAGGCTAATAAAAAGGACTTTAAAGGTGCATTAAATTAGAATTTAAGATGTCTCCTGCATTGGCAGCATAAATGCTAATAAAATATAAATCTTATTAACATTTTATAGTCATGAAAAGTAACAAAAACTAAAAAAAAATGTTGAAGATTTATCAGCACAAATCTACAAGATGAACAGAAAAGAACAAAGTTAAATTGTGAAACATAGGTGTTAGGAAGGAGAAATAATTTTTTGAGAGAGGTGAAGAGAAATAACTTATATATACACATTTTGTTTCCTTTCAAAAAGATTCTGTTTTATTTTGGCCCACAGGCAGCCCAGGATTTATCTTTAATGAATACAAAAGCCAAAAAAAACAATTTTCTGTTCTTTAAATGACTGGAGCATTAAACTAGGCTACTCTGTCCAGAGATAATACTGTGTCACACATCACTGTTCCCCTAATGTAACAATATACCATTTGTGTTAAATATGTGCTGACAGTACAACCAGGCTTGATCATTAGGATCATACAACCTGTTAGCTGTTGCTTAATAATACATTATCCTATTCAGAATGTTCACTGTTTAAGTCATAATTGTACAGATCTAATTGTTACATGCGACTGGGAAATTAAAATGATGATCTTCTGAGACAGCTCTTTTCAAAATTAATATAATAATTAAAGAACAATAATCTAAATTATATTCTTGCTGGCATATCTGAAGGCTTTTAAGCCTTCATAGTCAGATTTTAAAAGTGACGCTTCTCAAAAAGAATATCAAAATGGTATACTTTCATTTATTTAGCTATATGGAAAAGAAAATGTTTAGGATTTCAGGGGATAAAGACTCAATTATTAATATTAAAAAACTTTGTATTTCACATACAGGAACCATATTTATTGTGATGTACTAAAATGAAAGTGTATTAAAAATTTAGTACAGGAAGTCAAGAGTTTGCCCACACACTATTTTGAAAAGCTAAAATAATGCAGCATGTTACATTGCAGTACAATTCGAATAAAAAATTTAAGCTTTTATATAGTATGTAAAAATTATGGCATAAAATTTACCATTAACTGTAACAAATATTATTTAATTGTAGGTATTACTAGAGTTGTCACTTGCCAGAATAAATAACCAATTTGGTAGTATAACTTTGTTTTTGACCTTCCTTTAAAATATCAGCTTGCCAGTGCTTTAAAGTATTTTTGAATAGCAAGAGTTATCATTTGTAAGTTGTCTTGGACAGCTGACAGTTCCAAAGGTGCCACATTCTAAGAAAACCAAATAAAGAAATATCTTCAGATTCAGAAAAAAAAAGGCTTGAAAAATATTACTTATTATCCTGATATTAATAGTGTTAGTCACTCAGCTGTGTCTGACTCTTTGAGATCCCATGGACTATAGCCCACCAGGACCCGCTATCTATGGAATTCTCCAGGCAAGAATACTGGAGTGGGTAGCCACTCCCTTCTCCAAGGGATCATTCTGATCCAGGGATTGAACCCAGGTCTCCTGCACTGCAGTCAGATTCTTTACCATCTGAGCCACCAGGGAAGCCCATTAATATTTAACCATATAATAAGTCAGATAGTCAAAGTTCCACTTTTTTTTTTTACAAATTTTTAAATAAGGATATTATCAATATTAAATTAACTAAATATTAACACACAGAGCTTTCAAAAGATACTTGTGGTTTTCATTAAATATGCAAATAATTTTGGGCTTCCTAATTTAGCAAAAAACAGAAGCAGTTATAGTAGATAACAAATTCTCTAAAGCATAGTTTTTATACAAGCATAATCCATAAGCTCCTAATTGTTTTCATGAAAATTTATATATAAAATAAAAATAAAAAACAAATGCATACTTAACATTATACATATCTCACTCATAAAAACCATATCTTAAAAGTGAGAAAATAGAAAGTTGATGGATAAGCTATTTAATTTTTATTTTCACCTATTTAAGATAGGTGCCTTCTGGACTCAAAGTATAACGTTGCTTAATAGTTAAGACATTTGATAAGTGAAGTCCTGTGAATAGTTGAGCAAATAGATCCAGATCATAGTAATATATCATAATTTATAGAAGGAATGATCATATAAGAATGCTTAATTCATTGAAAAAATTCCTTACTAAATGGAAAAATTCTCATTACACTACTGAGCTTGATTGAAGGTAGTTAACTATTACCTTTTGGAAAACGGTCTGCTTCTTTTAATAGTTAAGATATTTTACTGTGGCAAAACATAACATAAAATTGATCATTTTAACTCTTTTTTTTGGTGTACAGTTCAGGGGAATTAAGTACATTTTCATTGTTCTGAAATCATCACCACCATCCATCTCCAGAAGTTCTTCACCTTCCTAAGCTGACATTTCATGTCCGTTGCTCAGTCCTGTCTGACTCTGCAAATCCATGGACTGTAGCCTGCCAGGCTCTTCTGTCCATGGAATTCTCCAGGCAAGAATATTGCAGTGGGTATTCATTCCTTTATCCAGGGAATCTTCCTTACCCACAGACTGAACCTGAATCTCCTGCACTGCAGGCAGTTTCTTTACCATCTGAGCCACCAGGGAAGCCCCAAACTGACAGTATATACCCATTAAACAACAGCTCCATTTTCCCTGCCTCAGTCTCTGGCAATTACCATACTACTGGGTTAGCCAAAAAGTTCACTTGGGTTTTCCATAAGATATGGAAAATCTCAAACAAACATTTTTTTTGGCCAATTCAATATTTCTGTCTCTATGAATTTGACTGTTCTAGGTATCTCATATTAGTGAATCATACAATATTTGTCATTTTGTGACTGGCTTATTTCACCTAGCATAATGTCTTCAAGATGCATCTGTTTGAAGCATGTGTCAGAATGTGATTCCTTTTCAAGACTGAATAATAGTACATTGTATCCATATATCACATTTTGTGAAATAAGATATTATTGACATTAGGACAGACTCAAACAGAAATTCATGTAGTTAAACTATGTGCAATCATGTTAAAGTAGTAGATTACTGAAACTGACGAATTTTTAACAAAACAATGAATTTACTGGATATGCTCAATTATCTGGACTTTCCTTTTTTAAAATGCTTCTAAAGGCCATGGCAGCTAATGATGATAAAACATTAATTTCACCTCAGAACTGGTGATGGTCTCAGTTTAACAAAGTGGAAGAAGGGCTTCCACTTTACATATAATCAAAAAGATCTATTTAATTTTACTGGGTAGATTCACCTGTACAGATACACTCTGTGGCAGATAACAAATCACATTAACGCACATAAGGGAAACGGAATATGTAGAAAAATAGGAAAAGTCATATATTTAAACTGCTAAAGTCTCCTCTAGTATTTGATTCTACATATATCTTTAGAAAAATGTTTAATCTTATCCATCTGAAAGTCTTTAAATGAAAGTTTCTGTGAAATTTTTTTCAGAAAGTTAAATGGAAAAACTATTAAAACTATTTGGTTATTTTTGTTTAGAGTATGAATGTTTCAGTGCTACTTAATATGAAAGTTGCATTAAAGTTTGTACTAGTACATACACTGTAAAATTACTGTGAGGTTTAAACTAAAGAGTTTGGAACACTGTCTGGCTTAAATGTGTTTTGTCTAATACATATAATAACAGTGCTAATCAGACCACTGACTAGCAACTTTGCAATACTTGTTGGTCAAAAGGAGTTTGGTGAAGTTAGAAGCAACTCAAATTCAAAATTAATTTTGAATTACTGATTAATTTTAAAAATTAATTTTGGAATGCTCCTCCAAAAAGGGAATAGTGCATTTCCTCTGTAGAAAGGTCCAAAAAGAAATATTTTCACTTGAGCAATTGAGGGGTACTAACTACTGGTATCAAATGACTAATTAATTAGCATTCAACAAACCTATAATTAGAAAGTGTTAAATATGGTCTGTTCCAGAGTGATTTTATAAACTTAGCCCAAGGAATCAATCAGTCAAGAGGGTAGTATCTGTTTTTAGTTGGAAAGTAGCACTTGTCAATGTTTCCAGGAAGAATTTGCAAAAATGTCAACTCCTTTGAAATCAGGCCAGAAGGAAAACTAACAATAGTTCAGATACAAACACATTTCATTTCTCTTTTCTCAGAATTCATCAATTGGATATTGAGGAAGTTCATTTAAAATTTAATTATCCAAGTTTTCCTTCTTTTATAACTTCCCCTGATGTTTAATTACCCCATATTTGTTGATTATTTTCCTTCTTTCCTATGAACATATTAGCATGCAACCATAACTATGTTAAATTACCTTTAAAAACACATAAAAATCAGTGGAGCATGCTGTTTTCCTCTTCACATGGAGTCTGCTCTAAATATATTAGAATATTTTAACATATTTGGGAAGTGTTTATTTTAGCCCCAATTCTAACACAGCTTGGGCTGAATTAACCTGTTAAGTGGAGCCTGTGCTTCTCTACATAGCATTCTGGATTGTAATAAGGTGTATCCAGGTTTGATTTTGTTGACCATTGATTTACTTGATAAATATTTTCAGAAATGATGAGAAACATATAGGACTTTTAATTGCCTAAAATTAGATTTTTTATTTCTAATCTTTTTACAGCAATATTGCTTCATTCAGAAGATAACCATGCCAAAGTATTTCCTTCATAAAAAATGTAAATCAGAGTTTTCAAAGCACATTCTATTATTTTAAAATTCATCTAAAGGGAATTCATCTAAATTCCCTTTAGATGAATTCATTTAAATTCATCTAAAGGGAATAGTTTTTATTACACATTAATCATTTTATCTCTAACACTATGCCAGACCAGCCTACATTATCTCCTGATATTTTGACTTGCTGTCCAGAAAGGAATGGTCTGAGGGTTTGACTCTTTTGTGAAACTGTCGTATGTACCATATGCTAAAGATCATACATCCTTATTATCTTTCTGTTTTGTTGGCATTTATATGTAGATATGTTTGCATATGTGTCCTTCCGTGTGTGAATCAGAGAGAAAGCAAGTGGAAGATTGAGAAGAGAAAGACCATAAAGGAGACAATCTTATTCATTCTATATTCTAGACAGTGATAAAAGCATTCAAAAAATATTTGTGAAATGAATACTAATTTGGCTACAAAGCTAGAATTGGACTATAAATTGCATTTGAAATTTGATAAACTCACCTAAATAAGTACTTTACTTAATTATACCTCTCTTCATTTAAATGAGCATTTAATTTTACTGAAAAAATGGTAGTGCTTTTATCAGTGATATTAATTTTCTTTGGTTTATCAAAAATAATTATTTATTAAGTCTACATTCATTCATTCAATAAATACATAGAGGACTTTCTACATACCACACATATGCTATGCACTGAGGATATGTTTTGATGCTGAAATATTTAAATAAATGTATTAAATTCATCTTAACACTATCATACAAATAAATGTAATAAGATAATATTAATAAGGCTGACATCACTGTAGGCTAGATCTATATCAGAAATCTGATTCTGAAACATAAAATAGGCATTTTTAAAACAAGATAACCAGTTAAGTATCAGTTAAAATTATTGGTTTTCTATAGACTAATTCTTGGTAAACTTTTTTGTTAATGTATCAGCTAATCATACTAATGGTATTATATTAATAACAACAGAAGACTAATAACACTATAATTGTATATACATTATTTCACAGAAAGTTATTTTATTTCACTGTATAAATTATTTATATAAATAATTTCATATAAGTAATTAACTGAGCATCTCTACAATGTGCCAGGCAGAGAATATACAAAAGTGAACAAATAACTCCCCTATTCTTGCCAGAAGAAGCTTACCTCTGGGAGACAGACAAAAATAGAGATATATACACACATTATATAGTATGATATAGTGATGTATAATATATTTAATATATTAAGGAGAAAAAATGAGAGAAGAGGAATATGGGGTTGAAATTTTAAACAGGGTGGTATATGGAAGACCTCACTGGGAAAGTAGCTTTTGTGTAAAAATCTAAAGCAAGAGGCAAATTAACCTTAGTGGTGTGAGACAGAAGCACAATCCATACCAAAGGATGAGCAAGCAGGACCTCAGGCAGAAACAAGGCTGGCTCATTCAAAAGCCAGTGATGAGGCTGTCACAGATGGAGCTGAGTGAAGGAAGAGGAGAGGTAATAAGAGATGAACTCAGACACAATGGAGACTGGGTGTCATAGGAACTTGGAGACCTTTGCAAAGAATTTGACTTTGTGTACGAAACGGAAAGCACTGGTAAAGTGTTGAAAAAGTATGAAAACACTGTGTGTATTTTGATATCACAGACCATGTTGGCATCCATGAAAATAATACACTAGTAATTAAAACCCTTCCTGAAATCTCAGAACCTAAACACATCTTATTAAGTCAATCTAATCTCTGTCTACTTCATATCTGTTTGGAAGAAGGTAATAAATCACCAAACACCTGGATATATCCAAACTTTACATGTCACTCAGGTCACAGAAGGATATCACTATCTTCATCTCCAATCCTGCCTCTATCAGGAAATGGCAAAGTGAGTTTGCAGAAAGTAAGAAATTCTTTCTAAATAAATGACCAGTGACATTTACAAGGCAAGTCACATTATTGGAAGATTATTTGCTTTTATTCATTCTTTTGGATATTTGAACATGATCTAATTTATCAAAGGTTAGTCAAACATAAATCTCTAAAATGATAATGATTATCAATATAAAACATCAAAGTATTTTTAATATTTCATCAAGTAAGCAAACTATAAAATCTATTTAGATCTTTTCTCTATTTTTACAAAATAAGATAGTAATCAATTATATAAACAATATCTCATTGTTGGAGTATTTTGCCCTTGAATTACTAAGGATCCTAATACTGCTAAAGTAAATTATCTTTCACATTATTAGAAACTGTCCTCCTAATGAAGGAAAAGACTCTATCTAATTTTTTTTTTCATTTTTCTTTTTGCAATTATTGTTTTGTTTCTAAACCAAATATATAATTTTCCCATTGTGCATGTCTGTGCTTGGAAAAAAAAAAATGTGAACCAAAAACTCCCTTGATATGAGCATCTATGATTGACTTCTAGAGATAACATCAACAACCAATGAGAACACAATTCTAAACCTTTCTGACTTTCCTAGTATATCATTAATTTGTAAAATTTTACATAAATCAGGTTTCACACTCTCCATGTTTATATTCCTATCTTTATTTCTAGACAAAGGAGAAGAAATTTTTATTTCAAAGGTTTTGAAATTTTTATCTTTTTCAGCCAACAACATAAAATCACTTTCTAATACAAATATAAATTATTTTAAGCAAGTTATAATTTTAAATTTTCATTTTTATCTTGTTAGTGAAAATTGTGCCAATTACCTTCTAAGTTAAAAAAAAAGGTATCAAATGTGACGTTTAAAACAATGCCTGCAAAGTAACTCCATTTGCAAACTAACTCCATTCAATTACCAAATACCATATTATAATATTCAGTTCAGTTCAGTTCAATCGCTCAGTCAAGTCCGACTCTTTGCGACCCCATGAATCACAGCACATCAGGCCTCCCTGTCCATCACCAACTCCCAGAGTTCACTCAAACTCATGTCCATCTTGTCGGTGATGCCATCCAGCCATCTCATACTCTGCTGTCCCCTTCTCCTCCTGCCCCCGATCCCTCCCAGCATTAGGGGCTTTTCCAATGAGTCAACTCTTCGCATGAGGTGGCCAAAGTATTGGAGTTTCAGCTTCAGCATCAGTCCTTCCAATGAACACCCAGAACTGATCTCCTTTAGAATGGACTGGTTGGATCTCCTTGCAGTCCAAGGGACTCTCAAGAGTCTTCTCCAACACCACAGTTCAAAAGCAATTCTTCGGCTATCAGCTTTCTTCACAGTCCAACTCTCACATCCATACATGATCACTGGAAAAACCACAGCCTTACTAGACAGGCCTTTGTTGGCAAAGTAATATCTCTGCTTTTCAATATGCTATCTAGGTTGGTCATAGCTTTCCTTCCAAGGAGTAAGTGTCTTTTTATTTCATGGATGCAATCACCATCTGCAGTGACTTTGGAGCCCAAAAAAGTAAAGTCTGACACTGTTTCCACTGTTTCCTCATCTATTTCCCATGAAGTGATGGGACAAGATGTCATGATCTTCGTTTTCTGAATGTTGAGCTTTAAGCCAACTTTTTTACTCTCCTCTTTCACTTTCATCAAGAGGCTTTTCAGTTCTTCTTCACTTTCTGCCATAAGCGTGGTGTCATCTGCATATCTGAGGTTATTGATATTTCTCCCAGCAATCTTGATTCCAGCCTGTGCTTCTTCCAGCCCAAAGTTTCTCATGATGTACTCTGCATATAAGTTAAATAAGCAGGGTGACAATATATAGCCTTGAAGTACTCCTTTTCCTATTTGGAACCAGTCTGTTGTTCCATGTCCAGTTCGAACCTATATGCTTCCTGCATATAGGTTTCTCAAGAGGCAGGTCAGGTGGTCTGGTATTCCCATCTCTTTCAGAATTATCCACAGTTTATTGTGATCCACACAGTCAAAGGCATATAACCATACTATAATAGGATACAATTGAGATTTAGAGCAAGAGAAAAAGAAAAGTGATGATAAGGAAGAAACTTCACTAGTATTGAAATGCAACATAAGAAACAAGGATTTATTATGGAGATCTTGAGAGTGTTTCTGTATGGTTGGAGGCAAACGAGAATTCAAAACACTAAGATGAGTTTTATGTGCTTACTGAATGTATCAGGGAAGGAGACAGACATCTTAAAAGAGAAACTGCCAAAATATGCCAGTAACAATTGCATCACTTGTAAAGAACACTGTAATACTTTTGGTTTTAAGTTCTGTTAACTGCTTACCAAAAGAGAAAAATCAATACAGATGAGTGTGTGTGTGTGCACTCCATCATGTCCGACTCTTTGTGACCCATAAACTTTAGACCACAAGACTGCTCTGTCCATGGGATTTTTCAGGCAAGAATACTGGAGTGGGTTGCCATTTCCTACTCCAAGGAATGTCATAAAGCAGGGATGGAACCCGTCTCCACATGTCCTCCATTGCAGGTGAATTCTTGACCACCAGGCACCACACAGAAAGTCCCAGATACAGAGGTGACTCAGATGGTGAAGATTCTGCCTGCTGTGTATGAGACCTAGGTGTATTCCCTTGGTCAGGAAAAACCCCTGGATAGGGGAATAGCTACCTATGCCAGTATTTTTGGAGAAGTCCATGGACAGAGGAGTCTGGAGAGCTATAGTCCACGGAGTCACAAAGAGTCTGACATGACAGAGAGATTGACACTTTCACTTTCATGGGTATATAGATATATATATTTTTAATCATAATTCCTAAATTATGTAAAACAAGAGCAACTAAATACATATCAACTAAATATATATCTTGAGAAACTTTATTCACTTTAATTCATTTATATTTTAAGGAAACTATGGAAATAGTGTTTCAAAATAATTTTTAATTCAGTAAAATATTCCACTGATGCAACAGCTGTGTATTTTATTGGGTTAAATTTAAATCCACATGTATATCAGAACACACAAACAATGTTCTAGATATTTCTATTTTCTCAACCTTAATAGTATCTGTGTTATATTAGAGAATTTCTGACCCTGTAATTTATTTGCATAAAGATTCATAATCCTTTCTATGAAAATAAAACTGTTGTCACAGACTCTGTAAATGTAAACTTAGATGATTTCTCTATTTTCAGCATATGAAAATTCCCCTTATTTAATAATAATACAGATTACATGTTGAGATATTAATAATAATCATTATAGTATTTTTAATCTCAGTGTGTATATTTTATTTCTTTGATACCAAAGAAACTGTTACAAAAAACATTATTAAAGTGCCTAATCTAAATATATTTTCCCAAAATTTATTATGATTTTTATTTTTTCTGCTACCTTAGAGAAAACAATAATTTAGATATTTCCCCAATATTCTATAGTAAATAGTTTTTGTGCAGTTACTTTGAGGGATGCAACAGAAATTAGTGGTTCAGAGAGTACAAACTGGTATTATAAGCACTTGTTAAAACTCTGACTTTCTTACTTATTAGTGATGCTATGGACAAAATTGGGTATCCTCCTCACCAGTAATCAGATGTTGAAGCCCTAACTCCCAATGCGATTGCATTTGAAGACAGACCTAAGGAGTATAAGGAAGTAACAAATTAAATGAGGTTATTAGGGTGGGGCCCTGATCCCTTAGAATTAAATTGCTTAAGATAGCATTTTTATAAAAAGTAACACCAGAAACGGAGGCCCCCGCCTCACTGTGCATGTGTGCATGCTCAGTAGTTTCCAGAACTCTGTGCGACCCCATGGACTGCAGCCCCCCATCCCCCTCTGTCCATGGGATTTCCCAGACAAGAATGCGGGAGTGGGCTGCAGGTTCTGTTTCCTTCTCCAGGGGATCTCCCTGACCCACAGATTGAACCTGCATCTCCTGCATTGGCAGGCAGATTATTTCCCACTGAGTCACCTGGGAAGCCCTCCTTACTGTGAGGGCTTAACAATGAGAAAGACTGCAAGAGGTCAGGAAGATAACTCTCACCAAAAAACAAACATACTCGCCTAATGATCTTGGACCTCTAGCTTCCAGAACCATGCAAAAATAAATGTCTCTTATTTAAGCCACCAAGCCTGTGTTATTTTGTTATGACACTCTGAGTAGACTAATCCAAGTAGCATAATTTTCAACAAGTTGCTGCAACATTTCTATACTTCTGTTTTCACAACTAGTTCTTACATATTGTTTGTCACTATGATGTCAAAAAAGCAAGAGAGTTCCAGAAAAACATCTATTTCTTATTGACTCTGCCAAAGCCTTTGTGTGGATCACAATAAACTGTGGATAATTCTAAAAGAGATGGGAATACCAGACCACCTGACCTGCCTCTTGAGAAACCTATATGCAGGAAGCATATAGGTTCGAACTGGACATGGAACAACAGACTGGTTCCAAATAGGAAAAGGAGTACTTCAAGGCTATATATTGTCACCCTGCTTATTTAACTTATATGCAGAGTACATCATAAGAAACGCTGGGCTGGATGAAGTACAAGCTGGAATCAAGATTGCTGGGAGAAATATCCATAACCTCAGATATGCAGATGACACCACCCTTATGGCAGAAAGTGAAGAGGAACTGAAAAGCCTCTTGATGAAAGTGATAGAGGAGAGTAAAAAAGTTGGCTTAAAGCTCAACATTCAGAAAACGAAGATCATGGCATCTTGTCCCATCACTTCATGGGCAATAGATGAGGAAACAGTGGAAACAGTGTCACACTTTATTTTGGGGGGCTCCAAAATCACTGCAGATGGTGACTGCAGCCATGAAATTAAAAGACGCTTACTCCTTGGAAGAAAAGTTATGACCAACCTAGATAGCATATTCAAAAGCAGAGACATTACTTTGCCAACAAAGGTCCGTCTAGTCAAGGCTATAGTTTTTCCAGTAGTCCTGCATGGATGTGAGAGTTGGATTGTGAAGAAAGCTGAGCACCAAAGAATTGATGCTTTTGAACTGTGGTGTTGGAGAAGACTCTTGAGAGTACCTTGGACTGCAAGATCCAACCAGTCCTTTCTAAAGGAGATCAGTCCTGGGATTTCTTTGGAAGGAATGATGCTAAAGCTGAAACTCCAGTACTTGGGCCACCTCATGCAAAGAGTTGACTCATTGGAAAAGACTCTGATGCTGGGAGGGATAAGGGGCAGGATGAGAAGGGGACAACAGATGATGAGATGGCTGGATGGCATCACCGACTCTATGGACGTGAGTTTGAGGGAACTCTGGAGTTGGTGATGGACAGGGAAGCCTGGCATGCTGCAATTTATGGGGTCGCAAAGAGTCAGACACGACTGAGGAACTGAACTGAACTGAACTGATGATGTTTATTTGGAATAATACATTTACAAGGTCTGGCACAACATATATTCCCAATGAATATTAGTTTGTTTACAATTGTGTTATAAATATACATGTAAAATACATATTAAAATGTAATAGAAAGTTGTTACTCATGTAAAGTTCATTATCAAAGTACTTTAAATATGCCCCACACAAAATATATATATTATGCATATATATTAATTATATATGCATATAAAATCATTATATAAAATATGCATTTTATATTTTGAAAATATAATCATAAGAGGTGATAAATTTCAACAATACTAAATGCAGTTAAAGAATCATGAAAATTTAAATAATTGCCACTTCTCAATATATTTATCATTCTGCATTGGACATCTTCTTTTGTAGTGGATAATGATATATTGAATATGATTTTAAATAAAATCAATATAGCCCTTATTGTGTCGATGTGTGTCAGGGGCCACCACAGCACTGTGGTGCTGTGAAGTGACTGTCCTCCAGTTAAAGTAAATAAATAAATAAATAATAAATTTTTAAAATTTCTTTTTGACATAATTTTTTAAGTAATAATTGTTTGCCCTACTACGTGCAGTGGTTTTTTCAGAGATACTACAGGGCAGTAAGGGAGTTTGATGGGGCAATATGTTTATAATTTCTCATCCAATACTCCTGAGTGGAGAATAGATATTTCTCCCCCATCAAACCAATCAGTCTGTTTGCCATGACTCTTGCCTGAATGCCCCAAACTGTTTTCCTCATCAGATTGTGAGTACAGAGATAGAATAGGAAGGAAGGTAAGCATGGGAAAGTAATTTTCTCAGAAAGTTCAATAAGGACATAACTGACATTCTTTGAAAAAGTGAATTCTCATTCACTTTTATTCCACCTTCATTATGGCACTAGGCCACCATCAGCTACTGCTTGTACTGCTACAACTTCCACAAATATCTCTTTCTCCCATATTTACCTAACTCCATTCATCCCTCAAATATCCATTATTTCTATTTCCAGCAAAAACTTTCCCTGTAGAGGATAGCACGCACACGTGCACACACACCCCCACATGCACAAGTACACATAACATACACGTGCATATTCAAAGGCAGATGCTCCTGACAATTGCTTACCTAGCACTTTGTGTTGCAAGATACTTAACATTTGCAATTGAAACGAACATCACACTTCTCTGAAAGACCATAACTGTATCTTCACAGCCACTCTGTCCTCAGTGATTAGCTGAGAGCCAGGCAAATAACTGATACTTATAATACAATATTCATGATTTACTTATTAAATGAATTAACAAAACATACCTGAGGAGAATGGACGGGTACAAATGGTAGTAGCTCTGTCTTCTATGCAAGAGGGCTTAGTGATGAACTGTTGCGTCAGAAATGAGTAAAAGTTCAACAGGATATTGTCTTAGTTATTTGCTTGTAATTGAGAGCAGTTTTAAAACAGAAGCAGCTAAAACACACTAAAATAGTGGCTATTATCCAAAATCACTGACATAAGACCTATATAATTTGAAAATGCTTATATTTTTCTAGTAACTGATACGAGGAAAAGCCTAGAGTAATTGTGTGAAATATATAATATAAATGCATCCATTCAATTTCTCAAGTAAATAAAATTTGGCTGAGAAAATGCCAAGACTTCCTTAAAGCAGATGATAAGGATAATTGCTAGGCTCCAACTTGTTTGTCGGAGAAGGCAATGGCACCCCACTCCAGTACTCCTGACTAGAAAATCCCATGGACGGAGGAGCCTGGTAGGCTGCAGTCCATGGGGTCGCTAAGAGTCGGGTACAACTGAGCGACTTCACTTTCACTTTTCACTTTCATGCATTGGAGAAGGCAATGGCAACCCACTCCAGCGTTCTTGACTGGAGAATCCCAGGGACGGGGGAGCCTGGTGGGCTGCCATCTATGGGGTCACACAGAGTCGGATACGACTGAAGTGACTTAGCAGCAGCAGCAACTTGTTTGTAATTGTATCTCCATAACCACATTTAGTAAAACCTATATGCTATTAAGTTGCTTTCCATTTTAGTATTATCTGTATTCCTCCGAACTTCAAACAAGATCTTGAGGCCAAAGGTCGTGGAAGTGACCTATCAACAAGGAATTCAGTTTGTTGAGAGTTTTTGAATGTTTAATTCTTTCAAATGCTTTTCCTGCATCTATTGAGATCATATACTTTTTATCCTTTATTGTATTAATGAGGCATATCGTATCGATTGATTTGTAGATGGTGAACCATCCTTTATCCCTGGAATAAATTATATTTGGTCATGGTGAATGATCAGTTTAACATATTGTTGTATTTAGTTTAGCCATATTTTGTTGAGGATTTTGGCCTCTGCTCACCATGGATATTAGCCTGTAATTTTCATGTGGTGTCCTTGTCTGATTCTGGTATCAGGGAAATGTTAAGTTTGGAAATGTCCCCTCCTCTTTTGTTTCTGAAAGAGTCTGAAAATAATAAGGATTGATGTGGATAGAAACTAATGTAAAGTTTCTACATTATCGTCAAGAAGTAGATGTCTTCTTATTTTATGCTGAGGTACATTTCCTGTATATCCTGTTTGGCACTGCCCTCCATCAGATATGCCACTAGCGTGATACCCAGCTCTGCAACAAAATTGTGCACTTTGGGAAGAAGGGGGTATTGAGGAAGCCTGCAATCTGGGAGGTGACATCAAAACTGCAGCAAGGCAGACATAATCCTGTGTTTAGGTTCCAGCTTAAAGATTCTAAAAATATATCCTTGCCTTTGGTACATGACTAAGCCTCCTAGCTGGAGGCTGATACTCTATATTGTGAATTTTCAGTGGACCCTGAAGGATGGCGGGGCTCTCCTAAAACTCCATGGTAAGTATGATGACATAATGCAGTTCTCTTGAACAAGCTGAGCCTGGAGATCTCCCTTGTTAGAAGGTGGTAAAACTCCATCTTCTGCTCAGTGGCTCCCCTGTATGTGGGTGAAGAAGTTGCTTTACAAAAGCAGAGAGGGACCTAGGGACCAAGGCACCCCATCTGGCTCAGCCTCCATTCTAGAGAGCTAGTTTGGCATGGTCTGCACCAAATGCATGAAAAGGAAGAAAGTAAAAAGCCTCATGTTTAATGAAGAATAACTGGCAATTTCTAGATGGCCAGAACTCTCATTCACAGACAACTATTACCTTGAAGGTCAGACCATCTTCATGGGGGTCTACTAAGAATTCTTCAGGGATGTCATACCACTGTGACATTATTAGTCATTTGTCTGTGCTTATAGAGAGTACACTTGCATTGCTGTGCTTGTCTCTGATATGGGTTTGACTGCTGAGGACACCCCCTACGTATCTAGCCTCTACAAAGCAAGGTAGCAGTGACATCTTTCTGTGAGAAGAGAAGACAAGAGTTTATTTCAGACCTGCCTGACCAAGGGGAAGCACACAACTGCCTAACCTAATTCACAAATTGTTGATTTATAGAAACTTCTGAATTTGATTTGCAGCAAAGGGTCAGTTCTGAGTCTTGGTTCTGAGAGCTTTATACTCTTTTTAAACATTTCTGCACTGCCAGGAAAGTACAGAACATACCTCTTTATAGCAAACTGGAAATAGAGGGAATACTTCAACATACTAAAGGCTGTATGACAATCCTGAAATTAACATCAACTTCAATGATGAAAAGCTGAAAGTCTTTCCTCTAAGGTAAGTGGGGAAAAGGGATGTATATTCTCATCAGTTTTATTCAACATAGTATTGGAATTCTGATTAAGAGCAACTAGACAAGACAAA
This sequence comes from Bos grunniens, assembly GCF_055505025.1. Lineage (NCBI taxonomy): Eukaryota > Metazoa > Chordata > Mammalia > Artiodactyla > Bovidae > Bos > Bos grunniens. The sequence continues at coordinate 36,692,424 of NC_141166.1, read as the reverse complement.
GAAACAGAAGAAATTCAAATTAGAAAGAAAGACGTAAAACTATCTAATTACAGATGACAAATAGTATAGGCATTTTTCCAAGAAAGACTTATGAATGGCCAAAAAAGGTCCTTAACATTACTAAGCACCAGGAGAACTCATATTAAAACCACAATAAAGTATCACCTCACTGAAACATGTAATAAGTGTTGGTGAAGGTGAGAAAAGGGAATCTCTGTACAGCGCAAGTGAGAATGCAAATTAGCTCAACCTGTCCAGAAAACAATATGGAGATACCTCAAAATAGTAAAAACAGATTTATCATATGATCCAGCAATGCCACTTCTGGCTATATATCCAAAGAAGATGAAAACAAATTATCCACACTAAGATGTTCACCACAGTATTGTTCACCACACCCAAATTACAAAAACAACCTATGTGTCCATCAATAGGTGAATAGATCAAGAGGATGTGACATACATATAGACATACACATATATACATACATATGGACCTGGAAGATACAATACTAGGTGAAATCAGGCAGACAGAGAAAATCAAATACAGTTCAGTTCAGTTCAGTTCAGTGACTCAGTGTCTGACTTGTTGCGACCCCATGACTGTCGCACACCAGGCCTCCCTGTCCATCACCAACTCCCAGAGTTTATTCAAACTCATGTCCATTAAGTTGGCAATGCAATCAAACCATTTCATCCTCTGCCGTCCCCTTCTCCTCTTGCCTTCAATCTTTCCCAGCATCAGGGTCTTTTCAAATGAGTCAGCTCTTCGCATCAGGTGGCCAAAGTATTGGAATTTCAGCTTCAATATCAGTCCCTCCAGTGAACATTCAGGACTGATTTCCTTTAGTATGGACTGGTTGGATCTCCTTGCAGTCCAAGGGACTCTCCAGAGTCTTCAACACCGCAGCTCAAAAGCATCAATTCTTCAGCGCTCAGCCTTCTTCACAGTCCAACTCTCACATGCATACATGACTACTGGAAAAACCATAGCCTTGACTAGACAGACCTTTGTTGGCAAAGTAATGTCTCTGCTTTTGAATATGCTGTTTAGGTTGGTCATAACTTTTCTTCCAAGGAGTAAGCATCTTTTAATTTCATGGCTGCAGTTATCATCTGCAGTGATTTTGGAGCCCCCCCCAAAATAAAGTCTGTCACTGTTTCCACTGTTTCTCCATCTATTTGCCATGAAGTGATGGGACCAGATGCCATGATCTTTGTTTTCTGAACGTTGCCCTTTAAGCCAACTTTTCCACTCTCCTCTTTCACTTTCATCAAGAGGATCTTTAGCTCTTCTTCACTTTCTGCCATAAGGGTGGTGTCATCTGCATATCTGAGGTTATTGATATTTCTCCCAGCAATCTTGATTCTAGCTTGTGCTTCATCCAGCCCAGCGTTTCTCATGATGTACTCTGCATATAAGTTAAATAAGCAGGGTGACAATATACAGCCTTGAAGTACTCCTTTTCCTATTTGGAACCAGTCTGTTGTTCCATGTTCAGTTCTAACTGTTGCTTCCTAACTTTCATAGAGATTTTTCAAGAGGCAGGTCAGGTGGTCTGTTATTCCCATCTCTTTCAATGAAATCAGGCAAACAGAGAAAATGAAATACAATATGTTATCAACTATGTGTGGAATTTTTAAAAGTCAAAATCTTAGAAATAAAGAATAGAAGAGTAATTGCTCATGTATTGGGAGTTGGGTTAGGAGAAATAGGTTGGTAAAAGGGTCCAAACTTTCAATAGGGAGGTGGATAAGTTATGGGGACCACTTTATGTAATACATTTTGAGGACTACCTTACGTAAAATATAGTGAGTGCGGTTGATATGGCACGTGTAACAGAATTGCTAAATACCAACAGAGTAGAACTTTAATGTTCTTATACACACACACAGATACACGAACAATAAATATGTGAAGTGATGGATGTGTTAACTAGATGGGAGAAATCTTTTTATAATATATATAAACATCAAATCACAAGATGTACACTTTGTTTTATGCTTTTATATGTAAATTAAACCTTAATAACCACAATTTTTAAAAAGATGTCTTAAACACTGGACATATGGAATAATCTAGGGCTTCCCAGGTGCCACAGTGGTAGAAGACTCTGCCTGCAAATGCCAGGAAAGGCAAGAGATACAGGTTCAATTCCTGGGTCAGGAAAATCCCCTGGAGTAGGAAATGTCAACCAACTATTTTTTTCTGGAAAATCTCATGGACAGAGGAGCCTTATGGGCTATAGTCCATAGGGTCACAAAGAGTCAGACATGACTGAGAATATGTGTGTGTGTGTGTGTATGATTATAATATAGACTAATAATTTAACCATTTTTATATAATAATCTGAATTCATTAGTCAAGGCTTTTGTTTCCACATTATTTGGTGCAATATTGTCAGTAAACTAGCAAAATGAACATTTACATCATTGAAAAGGCTCAGTTCAATTAATATGAGATAAACCAAAAACATTTGCATCATTTTTAATCTCATAAGTAGTATCTTGAAAATGAATATAATTGAATTGTAGAAAAAATACCTTTGTTGAAATATGCAAAATTGAGGTCACCTTAAGTTTAAAGTATGAAATTATGCTTAAACAAAAATTATATGCTCTTGATATCTTCACAGGCACTTTTAAATGGATAAAAAAAATATCTGAAAGAAACAACTGATAATATTTCAATGCTGTTGCTTTAATTTGAAAAGGAAAGCCTTTCATTTAGGGAAAATTCTCAGTGTCGATCAACTTTCATCTTACCTTTTTTATAACAAATAGTTAACCTATAAACTCCAAAAACAACATTTTTAAACCTTTAGAATAGATGTATCAATAGATCTCCCTGCAGTAATGGAAACATTTTATATATATGCTTTCCCATATAGTAATCAAAGTCCAGCTGTAGCTACTGACTTTGTGAACTACTTCTAGTGTAACTAAGAAACCTAATTTTTAAATGTATTTTAAGTACATCAAACAAATAATTACATATAGCTAATGTATACTGTAGCAGTATACATTTTAGAACATTTTATACAACATTTTTTATATATACATCTACTGTATATACCTATATATATTATATATATCTATTGTATATATCTATATACAGATAAATACAATATACCTACTGTATATATCTATACATATGCATATATCTATATACACATATATTTATTATATATATTAATGTATATTAATATTATCATATTAATATTAATATATTAATTTATATTAATATATACAAGAGATATATGTATATATAGACATATACAATAGATATATACTATATATATATATATTGTATATAGAACAAAAATAATATATGGAACAAAATCCATGGAACAAAATTTTCCTAAGATTGGTGCAAGGGAAAGCCATGAAATAAATAATTAATGTATATCACTTTTTTTTTTTTTTCTGACCACCAGGAAGTTTAATCCAAATGTAAGTAGGCACTAGTAACAAATTTCTAGATGATATATTTACCACTGACTTTGAACTGAGTTATCCTGTTTTTATTTTCACCTGTTTTAGCTTTATTTATTTCTCTTTTTACAAATCTTGCTATACTTCATAAAAGAAGATATATTAAATAGCCGGAGTACATAGGAATTTCATTGATAATGAGGAAAATATATTTTAAAATCACAATGAGATATCACTGCACATGTATAAGAATGCTGATTATTAAATAATCCTACAAAAAGAAAAGGGAAGAAAGAAAGGAAGGCCTGGCAATATAAAGTCAGCTAGAATGTAAAAACAAGAGCAGAAATTTCCATTCACCCCTGGGAGAAGTGTAAATTTGTAAAGTTGAACATATGCATACATGTGACTCCAGAATTGTACCCGGATACATAATGGCAATGGAAACACTATCTGTGTGCACCAAAAGGCATGTACCAAATGTTCCCTGCTCTACTTTTTTATAACAGCCACCATGTTGAACATGAACTACTCCTTGTTCAGCAATAGCATTGATAAATCATTCAGTGTATATTCAAACAAATGATGCTACAAAGCAAGGAACAGTATTGAAATGCTTCTCTCACAAGCATACTGTGAGTGAGAGAAGCCGGAAGCCAAAGAATATGCACTTACGAATCCATTTATGTAAGTTCACATAAGGCAAAATTAACTGTTAATGTTAAAATCAGATTATGGTTACTTTTGGGGGAAGAGAGGAGTAGTGACTGAGAGACTTTTTGGAGTGTTTGCATGTCTTGTTATCTTATTTGGGAGATGGTTAAATTGTGTACCTATTTAAGGAAATTCATAGAGATATACACAACATTTGAACAATTTCTGTATATGACAAAAAATATTTACCTTAAAATTCTATTATTTAACACATAACTGTGTCTCAGTTGACATACTCCTAGAAGAAAGTTGATAAATAAATATATACCTTGAAATAATTAGTGATAAAGACCGAAAAGTCTAAGGAAATCATTTTATCAAAGACTAAAATTGCCACTTTTTCTCATATAAATTCATGGTGTGTATGGCACACACTTTAGATATCTTATTATTTAAAGTGAGTTTTTATGATTTCTTAATATTTCTAACACAAGTATGATATATACTAGTATGGACTAGAAACAATAACATGAAAAGTAATCATTTCAGAAATTCAGTTCATGAAGTGTAAGTTTTTGTGTTTTTATAGTCATATTATACCTTGAAGGTTGAAAGAGAAAATGTCTTTGAAATATTACTTATCTTCATGCTGTGAAGTCACGAACAAGGACAAATTTTTGTTAGTTAAAAAAAATCCTCTGACAGAAATTCTCATTAGCAATTTGATATGGGTAGAGTTTGCATATATTATAATTACCTAATATTTATAACCTCTATACTAATTTTTACTTTTCTTTTGGCTATATGCCTACTTTTCTTAAATTGATTTATTAATGCCCAAGGTTGCTTTGCAGTTTTATCCTTTTAGCAATAATAGATGCAATATATCACAAAAACAAATTTTTAAGAGAACATCATTAGAGTGATGTAGCACTAGTAATAAACCCCTTCACACTTGGATGAACTTAAATCAGTTTCTCTTTATTGATTTTTGGTCATAACATAATTTTAAAGTTCAACTCAGTTAATAAAAAAAGATTTGCTCTAGTGTTATGGGCAAAATACTTGTGTTGTAAGTTCCCACTTCATTTGTGGAAGACAGTAGAGTTGTATCATATATAGATCTTGGCTAGATATAGCAATGAGGAGATTATTTTATGATAATCTTTATGTGTCATATCTTATCCTTATACTTTTATTGATGTAAATCTTTCAGTTCATCCTTATCATAGGTCTAATGATTACACAAGTGAACATTTATTTCCTATTGCCTTTGATTTGTGTATATTTGTAAGGATGTGGGTGTACGTGTGAAAGATGTAAAAAATCAATATTTATCAAATGTAAAAATAGTGAATCTGCTTAAAAGATTCATTTTATCATGAGAATAGTTTAAGTATTTTTTACTAATAATCTGCTACTTTCCTACAGAATGCTATATGTTATTTCCTTATGTATGATCGCCGGTCCTATAGAGAGAGAGGACTGTTTTTTTATCTTATCATTCATTCACTAAAGTAGTTTCAAAAATCAGTGAATCCAATCAACTTTTAACATTTTGAATCACAGACTCTATGAAAGGTATATTCCATCAGAGAATTAGTATATTCATCCAGAATTAAGTAATTAGTTGTATGTAAAAAGGTTAAAAAAATGATTGTATATGAACTGAAATAAGGATGTTAAACTTCTATTTATTGTCATTCTTCTTGTAAACTATATCTACCATCATGGTTCTCATTTCTCCCCAGTTACACATAACAGATTACATATGCTACTTGATTACCTGGGTTCATTCAGTTATGGTCCACAGCATTTATAAAATTCTCATTATCAACAAGTAACCCTTCACCTTTAGTTTTTTGCACAAGGAAACCAATCAGAATTCAGGAGAACAAAAGTTCGCACTATTATCACCTTATATCCACTCTATATTTTAAAAAGTAAATTGTTAACGAATTTCTCTGCTTTAGGTTTAACATGTCATATAATATTTTTCACATGTATGTGGTAAGACTGTAGATCAAAGAAGATAGGCCATAACACACTGAGCATACGCTTAAGAAAAAAGTAGCATCAGACAATTAGTAATCACTGGCTTAAAGAAAATTAAAGGATAATGTTATTAGCTTGAACGATAGAATATGTTTCATTGAATTTTGATTCCGACAGCAGAAAGGCAATAACTACTTGCTCTGTTCTCTAGTAGCCTAAAAAATTAATGTCTATATTTTAATGTATCTAGAGATAAAGGAGTCCTCTATGGAGCTGACCAGAACCAAGATCCAAAACACATACACATCTTCAACATCTTTCTGTCACCACGCATCAAAGCCCCTGATATCTTTGCAAATTGAAATGTTATCTAACTTTAAAAGTCAGTTTAAATGTGATCATTCATTCAACAAATATTTATTGAGCTAGGCATCCGGTATTAGGAAAATAAAGGAAAAATAAGACACAAAACTCCTTCAGTTAAAAGCACAGAGAATCTAAAGTGAAGCAGACCCGGGAATAATTTGTTAGTACAGTAAAACATGTCTGTAGAGGGTGGGCAAGGTAAGGTTAAGCAGGCAACAGACGTCTGACTATGAATTTCCAAAGGAAGAAGAAAGGAGCTATCCCATTTCCCCCAGGAACAGCCATGTGTCACCAGAACACATCACAGACTTCTACAGGTAGTTTAACAGAGCCATTAAAACGTACGCTTCCAGATCACAAAGAACTAGGTTCAGATTCAATTGAAGACATTTGCCATATTGCTGAGGTTGGATAATTTTCTTAATATACTTAAGTTTCCATAACTTAATCTACAAAATGACACTATCAGGGTGTTTGTAAAGATGGAATGAGATAATATATGTACAAAGCATCCAGGTTCTAGGACATAATAAATGGTCAATAAAGCACAGATTCATCTAATGCACTTGCACCCAAAAACAGAATGTTGAATCAGTGTTCAGCAAAAAAAAGACTGATGTAAGCGAACTAAGAAAAATTTTTAAAACTACTTACTGAATGCCTAAGACTGTCAGTTTGTCTCTATGACATCATGAAGAATGATTATTTTAAAAATAATGAAAGAGTTGTTTGCTGCAATCTCAAAGAGATGCATCGCTGATGAGACCTTCTTTAGAAACACCACCATAAAACTTTTTTTTTTTTTAAATGCACATAAACACAAGACCTACTTTGAGTTTCATTTGGTAAGAATTTCAGTTCTGTGTGGCTTTAAGTAATAACATTTGAAGTACAAATGATTTCTCCCCCACCCCCCAATGGGGAGGCTTGTCCAGAAAATCACAGGTAATTTAAACCTTCCATAGTATATGATAAAGATAACCTTTTTCTTACTTCCCAAAACTCTAACTTTATTCTTTTAACAATAAAGCATTATCCTGGCCACAGCATTGTCCCTTTGTCTATCTGTTTGTTTGCCTGTTCATTTTTAAGGACACCAAGATAGTAAGCCAATAAGAAAATAGAGGGCAAAGTCAGACCATATTCTCATAAGATTTAAGCCTGTACAAGAACATCTAGAATTAATCATGTGTGAACCTGGAGCTAGTCAACCAGCTAATTGCCTTCAACAGGGTTCATCATTAATCCAGATACTGCCATTCTATTTCAGTTAAAAATGGAATTTCACATGGGCAGGAGAGCTGCTATAGTACTACCCATAACTCACTAAAGCTTGAATGCCTTCTTCCACTTTGCCAATGGTTCATGGTGGCATATGTTGCTATTGTGCCATAAATGCCTATATAATTTAGGCTCATGTGCCTAAAAGAGATGAAAGATCTACACAAATTTACACTTAATGTGTAGAATGAGATGTTCAAATTTCTGAAATGTTCACTATTTTCAAATCGCAAAACTTTTTTTAAGCTCATCATATTTCCTAGAATTTTCATTCTGTGATATTGTATGCCACCTTTTTAGCCACTCAAATGTAATCTTCTAAAATAAACACATACTCATATACTCCTTGTGGAGTGCAGGAAAAGTGCCACTCTTACTAGAATCCATTCCTCTTTGTGATATTGAAAATACTACAAAATAGTATTATTTTTTGCTGTTAAAGAAGGGATACTTTTAGAATCACAAAATCATGAAGCATCAGTGTTTAGAGGTTATTCAGCTCAAAACCTTAATGTTAAAAACAAACAAAATGAGACTCAAATAATTTATCAGTTCACTTCAGACACTCAGACATGTCTGGCTCTTTGCAACCCCATGGACTATAGCACACCAGGCTTCCTTGTCTATCACCAATTCCCAGAGCTTGCTCAAACTATGTCTATAGAGTCAGTGATGCCATCCACCCATCTCATTCTCTGTTATCCCTTTCTCCTCCTGCCTTCAATCTTTCCCAGCATCAGGGTCTTTTCCAATGAGCCCATTCTTCCCATCAGGTGGCCAAAGAATTGGAGTTTCAGTTTCACCATTAGTCCTTCCAATGAATATTCAGGACTGATTTCCTTTAGGATGGGCTGGTTGGAACTCCTTGCAGTCCAGGGGACTCTCAAGAGTCTCCTCCAACACAACAATGCAAAAGCAACAATTCTGCAGCACTCAGCTTTCTTTATAGTTCAACTCTCACATCCATACATGACTACTGGAAAAACCATAGCTTTGACTAGACAGAACTTTGTTGGCAAAGTAATGTCTCTGCTAATCTCTCATAGCTTTTCTTTCAAGGAGCAAGCATCTTTTAATTTCATGGCTGCAATCAACATCTGTAGTGATTTTGGAGCCGAAAATAATAAAGTCTATCTCAGTTTCCATTGTTTCCATATATATTTCTCATGAAGTGAAGGGACTTGATGCCATGATCTTAGTTTTTTGAATGTTGAGTTTTAAGCCAGCTTTTTCACTCTCACTTTCATCAAAAGGCTCTTGAGTTCCTCTTTGCGTTCTGCCACAAGGGTGGTGTCATTGTGTATCTGAGATTATTGATATTTCTCCTGGCAATCTTGATTCCAATTGTACTTCATCTAACCCAGCATTTTGCATGAAGTACTCTGCATAGAGGGCTTCCCTCATAGCTCAGTTGATAAAGAATCTGCCTGCAATTCAGGAGACCCTGGTTCAATTCCTGGGTTGGGAAGATCTGCTTGAGAAGGGATAGGCAACCTACTCCTATATTTTTGGTTTTCCCTTGTGGCTCAGCTGGTAAAGAATCCACCTGCAATGTGGGGAACTTGGGTTCAATCCATGGGTTGGGAAGATCCCCTGGAGAAGGGAAAGGACAGCACTCTGGTTCTGGCCTGTAGAATTCCATGGACTATAGTCCAAGAGATTGCAAAGAGTCGGACACGAGTGAGTGACTTTCACTTTCACTCTGCATAGAAGTTAAATAAGGTTCCATATCCTATTCTAACTGTTGCTTCTTGACCTGCATACAGATTTCTCAGGAAGCAAGTAAGGTGGTCTGTTATTCCCATCTCTTTAAGAATTTTCCACAGTTTGTTGTGATCCACACAGTCAAAGGCTTTGGTATAGTCAATAAACTAAAAAATAAAGTAGATGTTTTTCTATGAACAAAGCTAGTGGAGGTGACGGAATTCCAGCTGAGTTATTCCAAATCCTAAAAGATGATGCTGTGAAAGTGCTGCACTCAATATGCCAGCAAATTTGGAAAACTCAGCAGTGGCCACAGGACTGGAAAAGCTCAGTTTTCATTCCAATCCCAAGGAAAGGCAATGACAAATTATGTTCAAACTACCTCACAATTGCATTCATCTCACACATTAGCAAAGTAATGCTCAAAATTCTCCAAGCCAGGCTTCAACAGTACATGAACCGAGAACTTCCAGATGTTCAAATTGGATTTAGAAAAGGCAGAGGAACCAGAGATCAAATTGCCAACATCCATCAGATCATCAAAAAAGCAAGAGAGTTCCAGAAAAACATCTACTTCTGCCCTATTGACTACGCCAAAGTAGTCATGACTTAAACAATTAGTCAGTGGTGCTGCTGCTGCTGCTACTGCTGCTAAGTCGCTTCAGTCGTGTCCGACTGTGTGCGACCCCACAGACAGCCTCCTACCAGGCTCCTCTGTCTCTAGGATTCTCCAGGCAAGAACATTGGAGTGGGTTGCCATTTCCTTCTCCAGTGCATGAAAGTGAAAAGTAAAAGTGAAGTTGCTCAGTCGTGTCCGACTCTTAGTGACCTCATGGACTGCAGCCTACCAGGCTCCTCCGTCCATGGGATTTTCCAGGCAAGAGTACTGGAGTGGGGTGCCATTGCCTTCTCAGTGGTGCAGCTAAGACCAATTTATTTTGTCCATCATTATACTTTCAAAAAGTATAAACATATAAACTACAAATGGGAGTCTTTCCCAATGAGTAAAATGGTGACACAATCACCTTTATATCATAATTCTGATATACAAACACACATATATAACACTTTAAAACAGCTAAACAAACATGGCAAAAAGATCTAAATTCAAACATTCTTCATAATTCCTCAATAGATATTCTTCAGTAAATTAAAGATTATATGTTTAGCAGTTCCCTCAGTTTGAGATTGACAAGATATGTTGCAAATCCAAAGAGTCCACTTTTTTATCACATTTTTTTTCCCATTTGTGTTACTTTGATTCAGAATAGCTTTGCTTGAAGTATTCATACTAGCCTTGCCTGCAGCATTCTTCCAACACTTACTGACCCTCCCTAGAAGCTATTAATACCAAATGTGCAACCATATAATATATCACCTTTGTTCTGATTGTTCATCCATGAAATTATTCATTCTTCATTCCTTCACCTTCTAGAGAGTGGTGTATAGCCAAACTAACCATATGACATAGTCTTAGGAACAAAATACAAGTCTGTAAAAAACCTTCTGCTTTGTCAATAAAAACAGCCTTTTATTATAAAGTTTTTTAACTTCAAAAATGGATTTTCCTTTTATAATCTATTTAATTCAGGAATAAAAATATATATTTTTATCAACTTGCAAAAAGACAAAATGATAATTTTTCATCATCATTGCCAGAGGTAAAGGAACCTTCCATGATGAAAGAAGCAGAAAATCTATTTCAACTATCACAGTACCTTAAGGATGAAGAAAATAGTTTTAATTTTGGGCAATAAATCACTTTTACAGCATTTCAGAGATCAAGAAACTTGCCTATCAAAACAATGTGGTCATCAAAATGTAAAGTCCTTAGGCAATGAGCACTGCAGTAAAATATTTTTCTCCTTTTATAACTGGATCAATATTCTTGAGTATATATATACATATATATATATATATATATGTATGTATGCATATCAAGTCCCTTTCACCTTCTCTTTTTCATATTTGCTACAAGTTTTTCAATGTCAGGGGAGACTGAAAATCTTAAATTAAATCTAAACACATAAACACAACTATCTAGAAGATGCAAACATACACACAGAAAAAAAGCTTTCTATTCACCATTCTGAATAACAGCATTAATTTGCCTAGAAAACCAGAGATTTACCTTTGTTTCCTAGCCTGAGTTAAAGATTTTTTGAAATTGTATTTATTTTTAATTAGAGGATATCTGGTTTAAAATATTGTGTTAGTTTCTGCCATATGTCAATATAAATCAAACATAAATATACGCATGCCCTCTCCCTCTTGAGCCTCGCTCCCACTTCCTACCCATCCTACCCTTCTAGGTTTTCACAGCGCACCAGTTTTGAGCTCCCTGTGTCATATAGCAAATTCCGCCTGGCTATCTATTTTACATATGGGAATGTATATGTTTCAATGCTGCTCTCTCAATTCATCCCACCCTGTCCTTCACCCACTGTGTCCACAAGTTTGTTCTCTATGTCTGTGTCCCCACTACTGCCCTGCAAGTTTAGAGATATTTTAACAGAAGATAACAAATAGGTATATATTCTTTCCTAGACTCCTTGTTTCTAAAATAATACATACTAAGTGCCATCTGAGTTTCCTATTATATCTCTAGCTCCTGTCTTGTTGATGACAACAAAGAATGTGTTGACAACAATCAACTCCTTTTGCTAATAGGTCTTTGCATGTATTTTTCCCTTTGGCTGGAAGGTGCATCCCTCCTCTTCAAATCTAATATTTTCTTATTCTTTAGCTTTCAGTCAATAGCTTCTCTCCTCTTTTGGGGAGAAGCATTCCTGACCCCCTTTATCAGATTAGATCCCCCGGTAAAATACTGTAAGTACTTATACACTTATCCTATCATGGTTTTGATCAATTGCTATCTCAAATCCCCAACAATGCTGCCTAAAAAGGTCTGTATAGTCAAGACTATGGTTTTTCCAGTAATCATGTACAGATGTGAGAGTTGGACCAGAAAGAAGACTGGGTGCTGAAGAATTGGTGCTTTCAAACTGTGGTGCTGGAGAAGACTCTTGGGAGTCCCTTGGACTGCAAAGAGATCAAACCAGTCAACCCTCAAGGAAATCAACCCTGAATATTCACCAGAAGGACTGATGTTGAAGTTGAAGCTCCAATACTTTGGGCACCTGATGCAAAGAGCTGACTCATTAGGAAAGACTCTGACGCTGGGAAAGGTTGAAGGTAAAAGGAGAAGCGGACAGTAGAGGATGGGATGGTTAGATAGCATCACCAGCTCAATGGACATGAACTTGGGCAAACTCTGGGAGATAGTGAGGGACAGGAAAGCTTGGCATGCTGCAGTCCATGGGGTCACAAAGAGTCGGACATGACTTAGCAACTGAACGACAACAACTATGCTGTAAACCGCATGGACACAAAAATCATACTTATTTTTGCCAATTCCATATCTCTGGTTTCTAGCAAAGGATTGATACTACAAAGTGTTTCATATATTCTTCTGAAAAATATGAAGGATTCAATTCCAGACTTTCTCATATCTGAACCAATTTGTAGTATATTTCAACACTATGACTCTGCTAAAGGAGTAATCATATTTCATACTCTAACTGAACCATGAATCAGAAAACAGGAGCCATATTTGAGTGGCAGTCTCTAGTTTGCAAATATATACAGTTGAGAACTGCTTAGATATGATAAGGTCAGGGGTCATAGATCTGTAACAGCAATTCAGATGTGTCAGCTGCTGGAATCAATACAAAAGCACATAAGTTCCTGAGATTCAGGTAATTACTAAGCATTAAATGAACATATAATTTCAGTTGATATGCAAGGCATTCCTTTTGTAGCAAGGATATTTTTGGTTAAAATTTACTGAGAAAAAGAGAGAGAGAGGAAATTAGTCACTTAATGTGGCCACAGTCATTTTTATGGTTACAGACATCTCAACGAACTTCAGAAAAATGCAAATATTTTCCTCCAAAAGCTTTATTTATGCCAGATACAGAGATGCAGATACAGTACCATTTAACATCCATATTTAAAGGTGCTTTCCCACCTTTCATGAATATTTGTTAAACAAAGAGGGAAAAACAGTCCATTAGCTGTCAGAACACAAAGAACCTGTTAAAATATTCCTGTAAAAATAATAATTAATTTGAAAAATCTTATTATTAAGTTTTATCATAAAATTCATTGCTTTCTTAGGTCTCTTCTTGTGCAAGATAAGACTTCTGCCACTACTGTTTGACATCCGTGACCCTCTTCCAGCATCACCGTTTTATTATACCCCGTCTAAGCTCCATGTGTTCCCAGGGGCTCAGCGGTAAAGAAACTGCCTGCAATGCAGGACCCACATGAGATGCGGGATTGATCCCTGGGTCCGGAAGATCCCCTGGAGGAGGGCATGGCAACGCACTCCAGTATTCTGGCCTGGAGAATCCCATGCACAGAGGAGACTGGTGGGTTAGAGTTCATGGGGTCACAGAGAGTCAGACAGGACTGAAATGATTTACACGCATGCACATGCTTGATGTGTTACCCCTAATTCTTCTAAAATATGTTTATATTCAAGTAGTTACTCCAGTAAACTCACTTGAATATAATATGTTTTCTCTCTCCTAATTATATTATTTTGTTTCTTGTATTCAGCTGAATTTGAGTTCACAGAAAAGGAGATTATTCTGGGTGGTACAGAGCTAATTAGGCAAGCCCTTTAAAGTCAGAGTAATTCAAAGCAACAAATATGCTCTTCTGCTGACCCAGAGCAAAGCAAATGACCATGCTGTGAACTACAGATGGAAGAAGCTGCACAGCAAAGACCTGAGTGTCACATGGCAAAGGCCTGTAGGTTCTGAGAACATAGCTGGGCTGACAGCTGTAAGTGAATGAGGACCCTTTTCCTGTAGCTTCAAGCACTTGAAATTTTTCCAACAACCTGACTTGGAAAAGGACTTCTATCTCTAAGTAAGAAGTCAGCACTGGCTGATATCATGATTTCACCCTAGTGAGGCTCTGAGCAGAGTCTAGCCATGTGTACCTGTACCTCTAACTCACAGGATTTTACATAATACATGTATGCTGCTTCAAGCCATTAAGTTGGTGGTAATTTGTTATCCAGCAATAGAAAACTAACAGTCCCAATGCTTTACCCAAGTTGTAGGAAATTTTGTTCTCTATCCAAAAAAAATTATAATAATAAGTAAATACGGAGTTTTAGAAAAATTTACTAATTTTAACGTATTCTATCTAATGAAATCACTGATAAACTTACTGTTTAAAATTGAAGAAACATAGACAATTATCTAAAAACTGACAATTTTGGAAGAGAACAACAAAATAGTGTACATTTGGAAATCCTATGGAGGATTTCCAAACACTGAGCCTGCACTTAGATGATTTGAGCATTATAAAGCAGTGAGGCCTTCTTAGAAAACTCATTTGTATATGCACATTTAGTTATGATGAATGGTAGAGTGCAATATAATAGAGGAGAGCAGATAATTTATAATTAAAATCACATATTTCCGATAGACTAATGAGCCTTCAAGATCTTCAATGGATACTTTATTTCACACATTCATTCAGCAAGAACATTTTTATGGGGTTATTGTATTCATGGTGCCGACCAGAATTTTAACACTGGAGGGAGAAAGAAGCAGAAAACAGAATTCTCATTCTCCAGAGTCTATCACATATGTGAGACATAAGGTCGGCCAAAAATTTCTTCATTTTTTAAGTAAAAATAAGAGACATATTTTTCATTTTCACCAGGAACATCATTGACCAACATATTCACCCATTTTGTTCCACTACCTTCTGCCATTTTTCAGGGAACTTCATAATTTCATCTCCCCAAAACCTTTTATCCTTTTGTGCAAAGAACAGTTCCAGGTTCCTTTTACAGTCTTCCAGGGAATTGAAATTTTTTTTTTTTCCATTAAGAGAATTTTGTAAAGACTAAAATAAATGGAAATCTGAAGGTGCAATGTCTGGTGAATATGGCAGATGAATCAGAACTTCCCAGCTAACCTGAAACAGGTTTTGCTGGTCATCAGAAAAACATGTGATCTTATGGTACCCTAATGGAAGATTATGTATTTTCTGTTGACTAATTCTGTATGTTTTTTAAGTACTGCTTTCAGTTGGTCTAATTGGGAGCAGTACTTTCTGGAATTAATTGTTTGATGTTTCAGAAAGAGCTCATAATAGAGGACTCCCTTCCAATCCCACTATATACATACCATAACCTTCTTTGGATGAAGACCGGCCTTTGCAGTGATTGGTGGTGGTTCATTACACTTGCCCCACGATTTTTTTCATTCCACATTATTGTACAGTACCCACTTTTCATCCCCTGCCTCAGTTTATTTTAAAAATGGAATGTTTTTGCTATGTTTCAGCAGAGAAATGCATGTAGAAATACATTCAAGAAGGGTTTTTCACTTGCGTGGAGCCCAAACATAAAAGCAATTAACATAACCAAATGGTGCAAATGATTTTCAACACTTGATTTGGATATTTTGAGTATGTCATGTATAATGTTAATTGTTCTCAATGAATGCCTTGATTTGATTGCTATCAGTTTCAACAGGTCTTCCTGAATGCGGAGCATTGTCCAGTGAGAAATTACCTGCTCGAATCTTCAAAAACCACTTATTTGACATGTTTGATCAGTTACAGCACATTCTCGATACACTGCACAATTCTCTTTGAATTTCAGTTTAATTTTACCTTTCTTGAAATAATAAAGTATGACGTGCCAAAAACGTTGCTTTTTTCCTTCCATTTTCAATATTAAAATAACACTAAGAATCAAGAAAAAAATTCAGACATTCAAAACAGACAAAATCTTAGGGTGTCCCACAAGAAAAAAACAGTAAGCTTTAAAATATTTTCTCTTTGCTTTTTAACCAATTCTAAATTATATGTCTGGGTTCCTGACGCGTTATACCTTGAAAGTCCAGGCATTTAAAAAGAGGAGGATCTTCTCTGTCCGTCCTTCATTATTTCAGATTGAAATGGCAAAGTGCCTAGATGCCATACGTAAATGCCAGAAACAGCATTAAAAATCTGGCTCTTGTTAAATGCCTTCGAAGAAACTGTTTTCATCAGGAAATAGCAATTACATGGGTAATATGGCCTGCCAAGGTTTATTCTAGACATGGGAAATGTTTCACAGTGTGTATATTTTCTTTACATATCTTTACACTTCATACATACCAGTTCGCACAGAAACATGATAAAAAATATGTGGATAAAATCCAGTACAATGTATGTTGTTATTTATTTATTTGGACACATTCTTGTAGTCAAATAGGATAAAAAATAACTTTTCTTTTTCTATTTATTTTCTTAAAAAATTTAGCTCATTCTTCAGTTTCCTTTTTCAGAGAATTTTAAGCAAGGATCAAATGGTAAAGAATCTGCCTGCAACTCGGGAGATCTGGATTGGATCTCTGGGTCGGAAAGATCCCCTAGAGAAGGGAATGGCAACCCACTCCAGAATTCTTGCCTGGAGAATTCCATGGACAGAGGAGCCTGGTGGACTACAGTCCATGAGGTCACAAAGAATCAGACATGACTGAGTGACTAACTTTAAGAATTTACTGGTAAATCATACATCTATGACCAAGATTGTTACTTTGGGAGTAGTTATTTGATTTGGTTTTCTAGCCTTTATCTCATAATTTCTGTGAAATGTAATGGCTTAAAGAACCAAACTATAATATTTCAGTCTTGTGAAGAGTACTAACTACAATCACTCCTAAAAAGTTCCAAAAGAAGAGTAATGGAAAGGAAACTGAATTTGGGGTCTGGATTTCAAGTTGTTTTTTTTTTTTAAGTTCAAGAACTTTTTAAATAATTTGCATGTTGAAATTTCATTACTTCACATGTAAATTGAGTTACTACACAAATGCCCTACATTTCTGACAAAGTTATATGACGGCTACATGCTACAATATATATACCAAAGTGCTTTGTATGAAATAAATCACCATCCAGAATGCTATCAATATTGCAGTGTTATTTCAATCAGGGTCCTGAGGCTACTTCTGAAGGCAGTTTTCATCATCTTCAACTTTGTTTTATTGTTGTTGATCAGTCACTAAGTCATGTCCAACTCTTTAACTCAAGAGAAAACGTAACTGCTTCCCCCTGTCCCTCTATTACTGATTATTTTCAGGTTATCTGTCAGAGCCTTTTAAACCCCATTAAAGTATTTCCTCACTGGGCAAGCTTGTTTTTATTCATAACCTCAGGATTTTCTCTTCACCTACAAACAGAATTCAACTTTATCAGGAACTTTTTATGATGATAATGTGGCACATTCCTTCAAACATAGAGGTATGGAATTGAAAATTATGCTAATATATAAATACAGAAAACAAGTGAAAGATGGGATGTTTTTATCTGCCAGAACTCTAATCCTAAAGGGATTGAATAATAAGCTTTTCAGAGAAGGAAAATACTGTTAAAGATTAAGAGGCAAAGGAATAACAAAGAAGTGAAATGGGGAAGTGGTAAGATCATTTAACTAGAGGTTCTAAAATCCAAATAGTAAATTAAAATGTCCCTTTCGTTAGCTTTTTGGCGACTGTCAGATACTTCACTCTTTCTAAGTCGCTTATTATGAAATCATGAATTGATGCTTCTGGCAAATTAAAAAAGTCTAATTTGATCTTCTATGAAGGTGAGGTAAGAATATATAAGAACAGGCCACAAATGTTTGCTTTAAACTATAAACTAACCATTAAGAAAATTAACAAAGGGGATTTGGATGCTTTCCTGAAATCATATATACAAATGTAATTTTATTTCAGAAAATTATTAGCAATTAAATTTACTTCTAGATAATTAATATACTTACTCAAACACGAGGGGACAGAATTTTTGAGATTTTGTAATGCTATTTTATTGGGCTCCAAAATCACTGCAGATGGTGACTGCAGCCATGAAATTAAAAGACGCTTACTCCTTGCAAGAAAAGTTATGACCAACCTAGATAGCATATTGAAAAGCAGAGACATTACTTTGCCAACAAAGGTCCATCTAGTCAAAGCTATGGTTTTTCCAGTAGTCATGTATGGATGCGACAGTTGGACTGTGAAGAAGGCTGAGCATCAAAGAATTGATGCTTTTGAACTGTGGTGTTGGAGAAGACTCTTGAGAGTCCCTTGGACTGCAAGGAGAGCCAACCAGTCCATTCTAAAGGAGACCAGTCCTGGGTGTTCTTTGGAAGGAATGATGCTGAAGCTGAAACTCCAGTACTTTGGCCCCCTCATGCGAAGACTTGACTCATTGGAAAAGACTCTGATGCTGGGAGGGATTGGCGGCAGGAGGAGAAGGGGACGACAGAGGATGAGATGGCTGGGACATCACCAACTCAACGGACATGAGTCTGAGTGAACTCCGGGAGTTGGTGACGATAGGGAGGCCTGGCGTGCTGCGGTTCATGGGGTCACAAAGAGTCAGACATGACTGAGTGACTGAACTGAACTGAACTGAACTGAATGCTATCAAACCGGTAGAATGTATTTGAAGAAAATCTAAAAGTGTATCTGCATTTCACTGTTTCTGACAGATACACAGATTGCTGTAACATTTTTGGAAAAGAAGATTCTGGGTTCAGCAGGGGAAGTCACCTACTTAACCTACAAGTTGCCTAACAAGAGATCATCTTTGCACAGTCATCTTCAATGACAAGGAATTTACCGCTTCTCAAGGGAGGCCATCTTTTCTTTTTTTTTTTTTTTAAGAGCTTTATTTTGTTTTGTTTTTTAATGTGGACAATTCTTTAAAGTCTTTATTGAATTCATTACAATATTGTTTCTACTTCATGTTTTCCTTTTTTGGACACAAGGCATATGGGATCTTAGCTCACTGACCAGGAAGTAAGCCCACTACTCCTGCACTGGAAAGAGAAATCGCAACCACTAGAATGCCAGGAAAGACCCAAGAGGCCAAACTGTTTCCAGTCAACTGTCACTAATATTAAGTCCTTCTTATTACCAGCAAAAATCTTTTTTTTTTTCTTTGCAACTTCCACCCTGGCTGTCCTTTAAATCTTTAAAGAACTTTCCCTCTCTTCTTGCATATGACAGTCTTTACATATTTGAAGATATCTTCTTCTTCCTGAACTTTTTTCTCACAAGACAAATATGTCACTTTTTACAAATTATCCTTCTTTTGACTTGATAATAGGAGCCTGAACGATCCCAGACACTCTCCCTGAACAAATTCCAGTGTCAAAATGTCAAAAAACAGTAGCCAGAGTTCAGTAGAACACTGTCAAGAACAAAAGATCTAAAACTGTAAAACCCCTAGAAGAAATCAAAGAAAAATCTTCTTAATTTGGGCCTTGGCAATGAGATTTCTTGGATACGACAACAAAAGGATACTCACCAAAGACAAAAATCAACAACCTGGACTACGTCAAACTAAAAGATTCTTCACAGCAAAGAAAAAACCAACAAAATAAAAGGGCAACATACAGAATGAGAGAAAATATTTGTAAAGCGTATATCTGATAAGGGGTTAATATCCAAAACTATAGGGAATTTGTACAATGTATCAACAATGCCAACAATGAAAGAAAACAAAAGATAATTTAAAAAGGAGCTGAGCAGACATTTCTACAAAGAAGACACAGGACAATAGACATGGTCAACAGATGTATGAAAAAACACTCAATATCACTAATTATCAGGGAAATGCAAATCCAAATCCACAATAAAATATCACTCCCACTTGTTAGGATGGCTGTTATCAAAATAAAACATAAAAAGCATTCTCTACAAAAATGCGGAGAAAAGGGAAGCCTTGTATACTACTGGTGGAAATACAAATTGGTATAGGCACTATGGAAAAGGGTATGGAAGTGCCTCAGTAAAATAAAAATAAAATTACTATTACAACCCAACAATCTACTCTGGGTATATACCCAAGGCATTGAAATCAGGATCTCACAGAAATATCTGCACCCCCATGTTCACTGCAGATACGGAGGCAAACTAAGTCACTCTTGGTGTATGAATGAATAAAGAAAAGGCTACATATAGACAAAATATTATTCAGCTTTAAAGAAGAAGGCAATCTTGCTAATTTAGACAACATGGATGAACACAGAGGACAATTTTCTAAGTGAAATAAGCCAGACACAGAAGGACAGATAATACACAGTTCACTTACATGAGGAATCTAAAATATTCAAAGTCAAGAAGCAGAGAGTCTAGTGGGAGGGAAACACAAGAAGTTACTATGCAGAAGGTGCAAAATTTCAGTTATACAAGATAAAAATGTCCTAGAGATCTACAGTACAGCACAGCCTCCTAGTTAACAATATTGTATTGCACACTTAAAAATGTGATAAAGACAGATCTTAATGTATAGTGTTCCTATAACAAAATAATAAAAGTAAGGAAAAATAACAAATACTGAGGAACATTTTGGAGATAATGGATATGTAAATCATTAAAATGTAGGCCATAAACATATCTGTCATCTCCAAAAGTGCATGCTTATCTCAAAGCTCATCAAATTGTATATATTAAACATGTACATCTTTTTGTATATCAATCATATCCAAACACTGACAAAGTGATTTTTTAAAATGAGTTAACCAATCCAGAGCAGATTTGAATGATCTCTTTTTGAAAAACTAAATTTTTCAAATCTTTATAGCACACTGGTGAAATTTCATCATAGTGCACCTTTGTAAAATATCAGCCTTTCATTGTGTATGCCCACCAAATATAAGGCAGGTTTCATACCTGTCTGTATCTTTTCACTCAATAATATTTAAAGAGATAGTAATATCATAAAAATGATCTTAAATCGTATAGTAATAGTTCTGAGATTTTACTAACTTATTTACACTTTGTTAAGAAACACTTAACAGAAGTAATAGCCACGTTATCAAATTTTATCTGGTTATTTATTAGTTATTATCTTAGAAACTGGTATCTTAGAAACTTTCTATTCACAGAAAAATATGGCAAATTCAGTGTAAATTCAATTGTTTTTCCCACCATTTACTTTGGTATGGGGTGTTTCCCCTTATTAATTTTCTCACTAGGGTATTTTCTATATTTACAAACATACCTTTTAGGTTTTAGAGATATTGTGTAAAATAAGTCAGTAAAGTAATTGCATTGCATTGGTGAATCTGCCTATTATTTCTATTTCCTATAAACCCATACAAGAAAATGATTATAGGCCCTGGGGCAAATTCATTTTATCATGTTTTAATTTAATATGTTTATGTGTTTGCATGTGCTTTGTGGGAATAGACTAAACATACTAGTAAAAATAAGATAGTCTAAAAATATCATGTAAGCAATAAAGAGTAAAAATCTGATCAACACAAATCAGTCTACTAGAAACAGAAATCATAATTCTGTGAATGGATAGAAAAATTGTTTGAATATAACTATCAAGCTATAAGAAGTTTCATGTACATAAATTGCATATGCTATAGATTAAAATGTAAATTATCATTATATCAACTTTAACTGTCTAAAGCGAACAAACTATGATCTAAATGTAATGATAAGATCAATTAATTGGTTGGATAACTAATGTTTTGGCCCCCAAATTAAAATTGTGACTAATTATTTGGATAAGATTTGAAGTAGACAATTTTTTCCAATTATATTAAATAAAACATTTGTCTTGCTAAAGAACAGAAAGTACAGGTAAATATGGCATCTATAATATTTTATTGATCTGACCAAATAGTTATGGGTTCCAATTGTTATTTTAAATCCATATTTTAGTAACATTTTATAAATTATTATTTAGTATATGCACATGGAAATAAGAATAGTATCATTTATTAAAATAAATACAAAATCATTTACTTCCTATAAAAGAAATATTTGAGGCACCAGAAAGATGCTAATAATCGTAATACATGATCTCTTACCTGTCTCAAGAATATAATTTCTCCATAAAGCAACCAAGACAATTACCCCATAAATATGTTCATTAATTAGTAGGAATTTCCAGTGGGAAGGATATATTCACTTAAGTGGTATAAAATAAACAAACATATATTTACCTGCAAGTTTTAGAAATTTAAAATAATAGATAATTCCCAAGTCAGTTATACAGTGTTAGTATAGTTTCTTTTTAAAGTGAGTGTTTTATACTTGAACTTTCAAATTCTTATTAAAGGTGGCATAGCAAGTTGTACATTTTAACAGAAGCTGGTATTGCATGTTTTTGTTTTTCTTTTTATCACTTAAATTGTGGCACTACAATTTGGAAGCTTTGCAGCTTGTTACTCCAAGACAAATCTCACCTAAGAGGATATGGCAGTCTTCCACACTGCGGTCTGATTGCATTAGACTGAGTACGGCTAACGAAAGAAATATTTTGACAGGGGAGATTGCACTTGAATACATCAAAGTGTCAGTTCAGATATGTAGCATCTGAAAAGCACCCTCCCCTTTCCCCTGTTGCATGAAATTTGCCACCTCTCATTGTCTCTTCCAGATGGTGTGCTGAGTTGTCTTCAGCTTTATTCCTAGAGAGCTCCAGTTGACATCAATCTGTTATGCCATTTTCTTGTAACACTAATGTGGCTTATTTATCAATGCCAATTAATCAATGGCACAGAACGGGCTCTTCCTTAGAAGCTAATGTAGTTTCTTTTATTTATTTATTTTTTTTAATATTCAAAAAGAAATTTTAAAGAGCAGTGACCAGATTGGCAAGTCATACATCTGGCAGACTGTGGTCACTTAGGAGGCATTCAACTGATGTAAAGGTGAAAGTGTTTATTTCAAAAAAAAAAAAAGATTTTGATTAATAACTATGTATGGATATTATGATTTCTAGCAGAAAAGTGTGGATAATTCTATGAGAAAAGACAAAATGTATTTATTTCTTGTCATAGCAAACTCTTGTCTATTTTAATGGCCTGCAAGGAAGAAAAAAAACATCATATAAATAGTTTTATATTAGTTTTAGTGGCATCAACGTCAATATAAAAAAAAGATGTATGAAAGGAACTAAATCGACCACAGTTACACTTTATAACTAGGAAATTATTTTCAAGAAAATATGCTGCCAAACAGGATTTGCATGGTAAAGTAACAAATCTTGATATTGGTAACAAATATCTATAGACTCATAAATAAGTACAACATTTCAAATTTTATTTTAAAAAATGAAAAGAAACATTAAGTTATGTCTAAATGCAAGTTGAAGTCTGAGATAGATTAAATTGTATGCACCAGAATCAAATTTATAGGATGAACCAGAGGTATTCAGGTCTCTTCAAGTCTCACTACAATTATCATATTTCTAATATTATTGCTTTTCTGTTATAGAGTATTTTAGTTTTCAGGCAATCTGAGATTACTGTAATAGTCAATCTATGAATTTTAGTTCTGGTGAGTTAGTAGTAACCAAACTAAAATCACTTATCTGGGCTCTGAAACTAAGGCAACAATCTTATAGATATCAAATTATGCCACTACATATGAAATAAAATAATAGCTATAGAACTAGGCACCCCAGATATAAGCAAGGAAAAGAAGAACAAAAAGAAAAAAGAGCCCAGACTACTCATTAGTAATTGGAATTCAATAAGCAATTATAAAAATGGACTTAATGATTTCTGCTTCTTTCAAGTAGCTTCTTTATCAACCTCATTACAGTTAGCAAAAGCCAACTATGCATAATGAAAGGTATACTGTGAAAACACGAGAATGGAACGCATAATTCAAGGTAATTTAACGTAAGCACTCTAAAGTCAGTATTTAGCACTATCTACTTAATTTTGTTTACGTATTCAATCTTCAGGAGAAGCTAACAATGTAAAAACGCTTATGGTTCAAACAAAATCATAAAAGAAATGTATGTGGGGAAAAGGAGAATGGTAGAATATAATTCATTAATAATCAGCACAATAATATTGCATTATACATTAGAAGTCTGAGGTATGTGGAAGAAAAGAATTAAACCACAAAATACCTGTTTGTTTTTTTTTTTTTTAATGTATATCAACATCACAAATCCATGCTTTTTTCAATTTTTTGTCACCAAGTTCCAGAGGCAACACAGAGAAGCTTCCAACAAAAGACTGTGGATTTTACTCCAGAATCTGACATAGAATGAAATCCAGAGGTCAAGTCTGAAGCATTCTGACAAGACATACAACTCTGATCTTGCCTTTGAAAACTCCACAAGGCAGAATTTGAGATCAAAATTTACTAAAAGATAAAAAGTAGGGAAGAGGGCCTTGAGAAAATAACTTCTGCTTAATTTCTGCCTCACAGTTACCAGTCATCCTAATCTGTTTTCTTTTTCAAGTGCTGAAAAAGGAGAGACTAGGAGAAAAGGTGTTCCCCTGACAATCTTATATTTCACATTAATTCTTTTATTTAACCCTGGTAATTTCCCTTTTTCAAACTGTATCATTTCCTTCAGGCTTTAGTACTCTTCTCACCTTGAGTCAAAGTCACAGATAATATCTTTTCAAATTTTATCTTTTACAATGTGGTTCAAATTTTAACCATTCCAAAAACCCTCTCTGAGGATCTCAATGACCTCTCTCCAGTTGGTCTCCTACGCCTATATCACTGTTTATTGGTAATGCTTAATCATTTGCCAGCTTGCCTTCTTACATGAGTTCTTCAAGTATCTGTGCTCTCTCTTCTTATAATATCATAATTAATATGGTCTAACATTAATTACTAAATATGCGTCATATACTCACTTTTACAAGTGGTTTACATACTTTTTCTCATTTAATCCTTGCAACAGCTTATTATGCCACTTTTATAGATATTGAAGGACTTTCCCAAGGTTTGTATTGAACACTAGAGTCAGGAATTGAACTCAAGTCATTTGACTCCAGAACTATCATGAATTCCATACTATACTGCAAAAAAATCCCACCAAAAATGCTGTCTTTTGCATGTTTAACATGGCCTAAACAGTACAATCTAGGAGCTCAGTTAAGTTCTCTGCAATTCAGTTCCAAATCTTTGTCAAGAAACTACAGAGTTTTTTAAACTGGAATAGCTTACTCTTTCTACCAGACACATAGAGTTGATAATTAAAGGGTTTAAACTCCATTAATCTTTATTAGGGAATGTTCATAACATGGCACAAAGGAAATTCTTGACTTCATTATGCTCAACTTGTACTTTTGAACCTGTGACAGGTAACACCCCTTACCACGTTCATATTCCAAAATTATACTTCCTTTGGTTAGCTGGCAAGTGAACATTTGGGAACTCTCACATGAAGTTGCTGCCTGCCTGTCAACCATTCTGTCTGCGGAGTTAAGAAATATTTTTCTACACGTCAATAGTAATGATTCAGTTATTTGAAGATCATCATTTCCTATTCCGGGCTTCCAAGATAGCACTAGTGGTAAAGAATCTGCCTGCCAATGTGGGAGACACAAGAGATGCATGTTCGAGCCCTGGGTTGGGAAGATCCCCTGAAGTAGGAAATGGCATCCCACTCCAGTATTCTTGCCTGGAAAATGTCCGTGGGCAGAGAAGCCTGGCGGGCTACACAGCCCATGGGGCTGCAAGGAGCTGGACATGACTGAGCACAGTAGCACATTTCCTATTTTGTCAAAATAGAAAACCTGATACAAGTGATAAGACTGATAAATCTAAAGTTTACACAGTGAAAAAAGATGGAAATTATTAGAGTGGCTAAAAGCAGCACTTACAGCCTCAGTCAAATAATCACTATACTTAAGCTCCAGACAGAAGGGTCAAAAGGAAATTGAAAGAAAATGAATAAATTCTTGAAAACACAAAGTATTATCTAAAACTAAGTGTAATCAGGAATTTTAAAGTATTCATTAGATTTCGAGGAGTCAAGTAAAATTCTTATGCAACTACTAAGTTCAGGTTTTGTAACCTGGTACAAGAAACAGCATTGCTGTGCAGTAAAGACAGTAATGAGACTGACTTGTGTTGCTCTGTCATTTACTGTTGCTATAGAATTAGTCAAAGTGACTTAATTTCTCTGAAACTCAGTTTCTTCTTATTTTATTTCCCTGTCTTGCTGACTGATTAGTCATGTGACGATGAAACTTTTAAAACGTATATAAATTATTAAGCATTCTGTATATGCATAGCTGTGTGTGGTATTATTAAAGGCATTATCATGGCTTTTAATGCTCATTGAATGCTCATTTCAGTGCTCATTGAGCACTGCCACATAACATATGTAAAACATCTGAAATCTATGTTATTTCAGTAAAAGTGTGATTTTAAAAAGAGTTACCGTACCATCTTTTAGAAGAACATTTTCTTATTATTAAACAGATATGTACTTATTGCAGAAAATTTGAAAAACTCTGCAAAAAGATTTTAAAAGTAAATGTAATTTATAAATCCTTACACTAGTACTATGCCAGTATATTACTTTTTGGGTGTGTTTCTGTGTGAATACGTATATGCCAAAAACTTTAAAATGTTGATTGCATTGACAATATAAATTGGTATCTTGTATTTTCTCTTATCATAACATTAATATTTCCTTTATGCTTTTCAGTAGTTTTGAAAAATATCTTAACAGTCAATTTAATAATAAAACATTTAATTAGTTAATACTATTTAATATTTATTAAAATATTTTATATTTTGTAACATTTAATAATTTTAGTGATAGTTTAAAATATTAATTTTAATAATTAAAATATTGTAATAATCTAATCATAATAAGCAAACAATCAAATCATGTCTTTTTTATCAACAGTTTAATCCAAGTATTACTGAAATAAGCTTTGGAATAGTTCACTGACATTATAAATAATAATAAATCCATATCTGGAATAATTTCTTATAATTTACTATATATGATTACAGCAACAATTAAAAAAAAAATAATGCCTGAGCCTTAAAAATCTCTTGCAGGTAACCATACCTGGTAGTATTATTTCTGGTTCTTCACTTGTGATTTTTACATTAGATTTAATTCCACTGAAAAAGGAAAAATTACATTGTAAAGACACAAGAAAGGTCGTTATTATGCAGAAACATCCTTAGGATGGCATGAAGCCTGACAGCGATTGCTGCTTTCAAGAACTTAAGGAAACAACCGCTACTCTGGAAAGATAAACCCATATGGGGATGTGAATCTTACAGTCAGGCCCTTACCTCTTATCCTCATCTCAACCTTATAATACCAGCTGATCAAGAAAAAAGAAACAGCTCAGAAAGCCTTCTCTTCTTGTACTCTCTGAAATACTTTTGCTCCCTCCTGACTATTTACAAAAGGGAAGTATGAGAAAAATTCAAAGGCAATAATATAGTAAATGTTTTCCATGATTGAACAAACATTGTTTGGCTATGACTTTCATAGTCTATAGGAATCCTGAGTCAACAGTTTTGCATCTGTCAGTGTTCCTTTGCAAATCTCAAGAGAGCCTTTAAAATGAGATAGAAGACCATCCATTGAGCTGGCTTGAATATACACTGTCTCTGAGAGCTCTATAAATGCAGATTACCTGACCTCTCTGGGTCCTTCTCGGAATCCCATGCTTTGAATATGGAAATGACAGTTGACATGTATCTGTAATACAGCACTCAAAGAAGTTTAACATAAGAGGACTAATTTATGCTAATAAGATCATTTCAGCAAAGAAGAGAAGTGCAAATTGCTTTGTTTTAAAAGCACAAATTAATTGGATTAATATTTCATTTTAAGCAGCTTGAATGTAGCTAGATGACTAATAAATGTGTATGAGGTGAAGTAATATTCATTGAATGTACTCTTCCTGCTTAGGAAAGAAATAGTGAGGATGTTATCTATATTTTAATAACAGGAATCAACATTGCATTCCATTCACTGATTCAACAAATATGTATTGAACACAATGAAATGAAAGACAGAGTTGAGTTTATAGGAGATGAAAAGATGAATGAGATATAATTTACTGTCTTCAAGTAGCTTCAAGTTAATGTGAGATTATAGATATTCTCATAAGACAGAGGTGTCATAAGGGAAGTAGCTAGAAAGTTATAGGTGTGTAGAAGATGAGAAATAATTGACAGTTCTGGAATAAGAAAGGGCCTTTTGAAGAAAGTGATACTTCAGCTAGGATCTTGAATGGAATTAGAAATATGAAGATGAAAGAAAAGAATTCAAGAAGAGAAAATATTCAGAAAGGCAAGGAAATTTTTAGTATAAACATACAAAGCAGCACAGTTTCTTTGCTTTCTATGGGACTAGATTTCTGCAGTTGCTCAGTAATTGTCACAAGATTTACCACCTAAACTCCTTAAGCCTCAGTTTCCTCAACCAAAAGAAACCTATAGGATTAGGTGATTTATAAAGTTTCTTCTGGCTCAAAACTTTGAAAATCTGTCATTTAAAACATCAAGGTGGGGAGGGGAGGGATAAACTGGGAGTTTGGGAAAGACATATACACACTTACTGTATTTAAATCTATAATCAACAATAACAAATCAACAAGGACCTATTGTACAGCACAAGGAACTCTGCTCAATATTTTGTCATAACCTAAATGGGGAAAGAATTTGAAAAACAACAACTACATGTATATTTATAACTGAATAACAATGCTGTACACCTGAAACTAACAGGATATCATTAATCAACCATATTCCAATATAAATTGACTTTTAAATCACTTTAACTTGTCTAGCAATTACTTATTTAAATAACCTTAGGTATCAATGGATTCCTAGAAATTAAATGATGCACAGTATGTGAAAAGACAAAAGGAAGAGATCATTCTTGTTCTATGACTGTTCATGTAAACTGTGAAGAGCTACAACGCCTTTGCAAGTGCACCTGTATGCCACAGTTGCTACTTCTAATGGGATATTTTTTGTGCTTCCTTTGCCAAAAAAATTTTGTGTTATGAAAAGACTGTTAACATCTTAAAAAAAATTAGCGTTTTTCTTCCATCCTGGGGTTTATGGTTGAAGATTTGTAATCAATGTTGTCATCTTTCTAGAATATTGTCTTTTATTTAAAGAAATAGAAATCATTGTTGCTGTTCAGTTGCACAGTTGTGTCCAAGTCTTTGTGATCCCTTGGACTGCAGCAGGCCAGGCTTTTCTGTCCTTAACAACTTCCTGGAATTTGTTCAAACTCATGTCTATCAAGTCAATGATATCATCCAACCATCTCATCCTCTCTCGTCCCCTTCTACTCCAGCCTGCAATTTTTCCCAGCATCAGGGTTTTTCCTGATAAGTTAGTCGCCTCTTTGTATCACATGGCCAGAGTACTGGAGCTTCAGTTTCAGCATCAGTCCTTCTAATGAATATTCAGGATCGATTTCCTTTAGGATTGACTGGTTTGATCTCCTTGCAGTCCAAGGGACTCAAGAGTCTTCTCCAAACCCACAGTTCAAAAGCATCAATTCTTCAGCACTCAGCTTTCTTTATGGTCCAAATCTCACATCCATACATGACTACTGGAAAAACACAGCTTTGACTATATGGAACTCTGTAGGCAAAGTAATGTCTCTGCTTTTTAATATGCTGTCCAGTTTGGTCATAGCTTTACTTACAAAGTGCTAGTGTCTTTTAATTTCATGGCTGCAACCACCACCTGCAGTGATTTTGGAGCCCAAGAAAATAAAGTATGTCACTGTTTCCATTGTTTCTCTCTATTTGCCATGAAGTGATGGGACCAGATGTCATGATCTTCATTTTCTGAACATTGAATTTAAGCCAGCTTTTTCACTCCCCTTCTTTACCTTCATCAAGATGCTCTTTAGTTCCTCTTCACTTTAAGTGTGGTGTCATCTGTGTATCTGAGGTTACTGATACTTCTCCTGGCAATCTTGATTCCAGCTTGTGATTCATCCAGCCTGGCATTTTGCACTTTGCACTCTGTATATAAGTCAAATATGCAAGGTGACAATATACAGCCTTGACATACTCTTTCTCAATTTGGAGGCAGTCCTCTGTTCCATGTCTGGTTCTAAATGTTGTTTCTTGACCTGCTCACAGGTTTTGCAGGAGACTGGTAATGTGGTCTGGTATTCCCATCTCTTTAAGTATTTTCCACAGTTTCTTGTGATCCACACAGTCAAAGGCTTTAGTGTAGTTAATGAAGCAGAAGTAGATGTTTTTCTGGAACTCTCTTGCTTTTTCTATGATCCAATGGATATTGGCAATCTGAGCTCTGGTTCCTCTACCTTTTCTAAATCCAGCTTGAACATCTGAAATTTCTCAGTTCACGGACTGTTGAAGCCTGGCTTGCAGAATTTTGAACATCGTTACTGTGCTAGATGTCAAACAAGTGCAAAATGTGCGGTAGTTTGAACATTCTTTGGCATTGCCTTTCTTTGGGATTGTAATGAAAACTAATCTTTTCCACTCCTGTAGTCACTACTGACTTTTCCATATTTGCTGGCATATTGAGTGCAGCACATTAACAGCATCATCTTTAGGATTTGAAATAGCTTAGCTAGAATTCCATCACCTCTACTAGCTCTGTTTGTAGTGATTCTTCCTAAGGTCCACTTGACTTTGCCCTCCAAGATGTGTGGCTCTAGGTGAGTGACCACACCATCTTGGGTATCTGGGTCATGAAGATCTTTTTTGTATAATTCTTCTGGGTATTCTCACCACCTCTTCTTAATGTCTTCCACTTCTGTTAGGTCCTTACCTTTTCTGTCCTTTATTGTTCTATCTTTGCATGAAATGTTCCCCCTGGTATCTCTAATTTTCTTGAAGAGGTCTCTATTCTTTCCTGTTCCATTGCTCTCCTCTATTCCTTTGCATTATTCATTTAGGAAGGCTTTCTTACAACTCTTTGTTATTCTTTGGATCACTGTATTCAGATGGGTATATCTCTCCTTTTCTCTTTTGCCTTTTGCTTCTCTTCTTTCTCAGTTGTTTGTAAGGCCTCCTCAGACAGCCATTTTGCCTTTTTGCATTTCTTTTTCTTAGAGATGATTTTGATCACCACGTCCTGTATAATGTCACAAACCTCTGTCCATAGTTCTTCCGCTACTCTATCAAATCTAATCCTTTGAATCTATTTGTCACTCCAACTGTATAACTGTAAGGGATCTGACTTATGTCATATCTTAAAGGCCTAGTGGTTTTCCCTACTTTCTTTAAGTCTGAATTTTGCAATAAGGAGTTCATGATATGAGCCATAGTCAACTCCCAGTCTTATTTTTGCTGACCGTATAGAGCTTTTCCATCTTCAGCTGCAAAGAATATGATCAACCTGATTTAGGTATTAACCATTGGTGATCTCCATGTGTAGAGTTGTCTCCTGTGTTGCTGAAACAGGGTGTTTGCTATGACCAGTGCATTCTCATGGCAAAACTGTTAGCCTTTGTCCTGCTTCATTTTGTACTCCAATGCCAAACTTGCCTTTACTCCAGGTATCTCTTGACTTACTACTTTTGCATTCCAATCCTTTATGATGAAAAGGACATCTGTCATTCTTGAGATTCCATCCAAGTACTGCATTTCAGAGTCTTTTGTTGACTAGGAGGGCTACTCCATTTCTTCTAAGGGATTCTTACTCTATTAGTAGATATAATGGTCATCTGAATTATATCTTCCCATATTGGTCCATTTTAGTTCAGATCAGATCAGTTGCTCAGTCATGTCTGACTCTCTGTGACCCCATGAATCACAGCACACCAGGCCTCCCTGTCCATCACCATCTCCCGGAGTTCATTCAAAGTCACGTCCATGAAGTCGGTGATGCCATCCAGCCATCTCATCCTCTGTCGTCCCCTTCTCCTTATGCCCCCAATCCCTCCCAGCATCAGGGTCTCTTCCAATGAGTCAACTCTTCGCATGAGGTGCCCAAAGTACTGGAGTTTCAGCTTTAGCATCATTCCTTCCAAAGAAATCCCAGGGCTGATCTCCTTCAGAATGGACTGGTTGGATCTCCTTGCAGTCCAAGGGACTCTCAAGAGTCTTCTCCAACACCACAGTTCAAAAGCATCAATTATTCGGCACTCAGCTTTCTTCACAGTCCAACTCTCACATCCATACATGACCACTGGAAAAACCATAGCCTTGACTAGACGAACCTTTGTTGGCAAAGTAATGTCTCTGCTTTTGAATATGCTATCTAGGTTGGTCATAAGTTTCCTTCCAAGGAGTAAGTGTCTTTGAATTTCATGGCTGCAATCACCATCTGTAGTGATTTTGGAGCCCAGAAAAATAAAGTCTGACACTGTTTCCACTGTTTCTCCATCTATTTCACATGAAGTGGTGGGACCAGATGCCATGATCTTCGTTTTCTGAATGTTGAGCTTTAAGCCAACTTTTTCACTCTCCTCTTTCACTTTCATCAAGAGGCTTTTTAGTTTCTCTTTACTTTCTGCCATAAGGGTTGTGTCATCTGCATATCTGAGGTTATTGATATTTCTCCCGGCAATCTTGATTCCAGCTTGTGTTTCTCCCAGTCCAGCGTTTCTCATGATGTGCTCTGCATATAAGTTAAATAAACAGGGTGACAATATACAGCCTTGACATACTCCTTTTCCTTTTCCTATTTGGAACCAGTCTGTTGTTCCATGTCCAGTTCTAACTGTTGCTTCCCGACCTGCATACAAATTTCTCAAGAGGCAGATCAGGTGGTCTGGTATTCCCATCTCTTTCAGAATTTTCCACAGTTTATTGTGATCCACACAGTCAAAGGCTTTGGCATAGTCAATAGAGCAGAAATAGATGTTTTTCTGGAACTCTCTTGCTTTTTCTATGATCCAGTGGATGCTGGCAATTTGACCTCTGGTTCCTCTGCCTTTTCTAAAACGAGCTTGAACATCAGGAAGTTCACGGTTCACATATTGCTAAAGCCTGGCTTGGAGAATTTTGAGCATTACTTTACTAGCATGTGAGATGAGTGCAATTGTGCGGTCGTCTGAGCACTCTTTGGCATTGCCTTTCTTTGGGATTGGAATGAAAACTGACCTTTTCCAGTCCTGTGGCCACTGCTGAGTTTTCCAAATTTGCTGGCATATTGAGTGCAACACTTTCACAGCATCATCTTTCAGGATTTGGAATAACTCAACTGGAATTCCGTCACCTCGACTAGCTTTGTTCATGTGATGCTTTCTAAGGCCCACTTGACTTCACATTCCAGGATGTCTGGCTCTAGGTCAGTGATCACACCATCGTGATTATCTGGGTCGTGAAGATCTTTTTTGTACAGTTCTTCTGTGTGTTCTTGCCATCTCTTCTTAATATCTTCTGCTTCTGTTAGGTCCATACCATTTCTGTCCTTTATCGAGCTCATCTTTGCACGAAATATTCCTTTGGTATCTCTGATTTTCTTAAAGAGATGCCTAGTCTTTCCCATTCTGTTGTTTTCCTCTATTTCTTTGCATTGATCCCTGAAGAAGGCTTTCTTGTCTCTTCTTGCTATTCCTTGGAACTCTGCATTCAGATGTTTATATCTTTCCTTTTCTCCTTTGCTTTTCGCTTCTCTTCTTTTCACAGCTATTTGTAAGGCCTCCCCAGACAGCCATTTTGCTTTTTTGCATTTCTTTTCTATGGGAATGGTCTTGATCCCTGTCTCCTGTACAATGTCACGCACCTCATTCCATAGTTCATCAGGCACTCTGTCAGATCAGTGATTCCTAAATGTCGATGTTCACTATTGACATCTTCTGTTTGACAACTTCCAATTTACCTTGATTCATGGACAGAACATTCCAGGTTCCTATGCAATACTGTTCTTTACAGCATCAAACTTTACTTTCACCACCAGACACACCCACAACTGGGCATTGTTTCCACTTTTATGTAAAGAAATAGAAATTAAGGTGGTAAAATTATATCCTTTTATTTTCCTTAAATTGATGAAGCTCAAACTGAGTTTCAAAAATGCCATGATGCAAATAGTGAAAGCAGATATACAGAAAACTATATTAATGGTGTTTAATTGCAAGAAATGAAGTCAATTAATAGATGTAATATATCTTTTAAAGCCCTACATATAACTCCAAGAACAATATTTGTATTTCATTATCTGACATACTGCTAATCACCTACTATGAAGGGGATCTTCCGAATCGAGGGATCGGACCCACGTCTCTTACATCTTCCACGCTGGCAGGCGGATTCTTAACCACTAGTGTCACCTTGAAAGCCCATAACAAATAAAGACAACATTAAAAAACAATCTCAGATAATGATAAATGGGAATTAATTTCTACTGAGGAAGTGACATCTAAGCTGAAACCTAAAGAATAACAAAATCAGCCTTGGGAAGATCAGGAGTAAAAGTGTCCCAGACAGAGAGTATAGCTAGGATTAGTGGTCTGATATAGATGAAATCAGGAGAAGGCAATGGCACCCCACTCCAGTACTCTTGCCTGGAAAATCCCATGGACAGAGGAGCCTGGTAGGCTCCAGTCCATGGGGTTGCTAAGAGTCAGACACGACTGAGTGACTTCCCTTTCACTTTTCACTTTCATTCATTGGAGAAGGAAATGGCAACCCAGTCCAGTGTTCCTGCCTGGAGAACCCCAGGGACGATGGAGCCTGATGGGCTGCCATCTATGGGGTCGCACAGAGTCGGACACCACTGAAGCGACTTAGCAGCAGCATAGATGAAATCAGAACAACCTAAGGTTTTTCATCCAGAGTACTAAGTGAAGAGTGGTAACATTTGCTGAGATGGGAACAACTCAGGAATGACCAGATTTGTGAAGAATGTTTGTAGTTTTAATTATAATAGCCTTATGTGGAAACAATCCAAATATCCACCAATTGGTCAGTAATAAAAAACAATCTAGTAATATGCAAACCATTACGTGGATAAACCTCAGAAGCAATATCCAAAACTTAAAAAAAAAAAAAAAAAGAAAGCCAGACACAAAAAACAAACATGGTTATTGTATAAATCCATTTTTGTGAAATTTCCAGAAGGGATAAATTTATAGAGACAGAAGGCAGATCAGTGGTTGCGTGGGGCTCAGTGTAGGGTAGACTGATTACAATAGAGAATAAACAAAATTTTCAACAGATCAAAATGTTCCAAGAAAAATTTATGGTGATGGTCATGCAACTCTACAAGTTAACTAAAATTTATTTTATGTACTGTATACTTATAAGACATATATTTCATCATATGTAAAGTGTAACTCAAGAAAGTTATAAATAACATAGGGTTCCCAACTTAAAGAAAATATAATGTAAGGACTTCTTTAAATAGAAAACTTGCCAAATGTAATTTCATTTATTTTATACTATTAGAATTGGTAAAAAATTTTGGATGTGCCTACTTGCAGGGGCCTTGAATATATGTTCCAAGATCTCTTTGTCTAGAAAGCAATTATAAATAATATATATAGCAATTAAAAACATATATATTAGTTTGTTTTCTTATTTAACATTTAATCATAGCACTTTATAACTTAAGAGTGTATTAAAGAAAATTCTTTACAGTGGTTATCACTAGAGTTTGAGAATTTAATGTTAAAGACATTAATTTTGAAATTTTTTCCCTTTGTGTGGCTTGAATTTTGTTTTTATTTTTGTGATTAAAAATAATTAAAATATTTTAAAGTGTAAACCAACAATTCAGTAAAAATATTTTAGTTTTTACTTTATGATAAAAATAAGGAGTTCACTGAATAAACTTTGAATCAATGCCCAGTTTTTGAATAATGTACCATCTGAAAGCCGCTTGTAATAAAGCTTTATAAGCATCCATGGAACTTGTTAGTTTACCAAGCACAACTATTTCCATCCTCTACAAAGAGTATATAATTGGTTTGTAACAAGGCTATAATGAAGAGATTTTATATTGTCAAATATAAAATCTGATTTCATCACACTGTTATAGTGGTTATAAGGTAGCTAATCCCTGACTGTGATACAATTAAACACAAGTTATCTACTTATGCCTCAACATTAGAAGCTTTCTCCAAGTCTAGACTTATATTGGGTTTACAGTACAAATGTCTAATTTTTTACCATTTACCCAGGTAACTGCAAACCCAGTTGTTGACTTAAGATATAGAAAGGGTGGAGGTACTCAGCACAGCTGAGTTGGACTGGTACTAACAATTCTCAAAATATCAGCTATTCCAGGTTTTGATACACTGGCCTCTCCTTAGAAAGCATCTTTAGGTAACTGAGTTCTTTCTAGTCAATCTGTAGGAGCTGTGATCTCTGCTGCCACCTATTAATTACTTTTATATTTTCTCCAGAATCCTTTACATATAATTATCTTTTTATTAGAAGTTACATGAACTATACATATAATTTGAGGTTAGGCATTTTATTTCACAGTCTAACACTTTATTTCTACAGTGTGATGATACAATAATTTTATGAAGTGCTATTTTTACAGAGACTGAAGCAGAGAAATAACCTTCATTCACTCTGTTAATACTCATTGATATAATTTATTGTTTACAACGAAGCATAGTTATTAAGGAGGCTTCCCAGGTGGCTCAGTGGTAAAGAATTTTTCTGTCAATTCAGGAGACACAAGTTTGATCCCTGTATCTGAAAGACACCTAGAGAAGGAAATGGCAACCCACTCCAGTATTCTTGCCTGGAATGTCTCATGGACTGAGGATCCTGGCAGGCTATATTGTCCATGGGGTTGCAAAAGAGTTGGATACAATTTAGCAACAACAACAACAAAAATAGTAATTATGTAAATTTACTACCTTCCTGATAACCATAAGAATATCAGTGGTCTCCTTCCTAGAAAAGTTAAATACGAATCTATCACATGTTAATAAGAAAATTATGTAAAATAAAGTATATGATATTAGGATGGGGAACACATGTATACCTGTGGTGGATTCATTTTGATATATGGCAAAACCAATACAATATTGTAAAGTTAAAAAATAAAATTAAAAAAAAACGAAAACAAAAAAAATAAAATAAAACCAAAAAAATAAATAAAGTATATATAGATATATGCATACACATACACAAATGTATACATGTATGTATTTTATATAATAATGGAAGCTGGAAGGAACTTAAGTACTAGAAAAACTCCTTAAATTTGAATTTTTATATTTTGGAAGATATTATGACCATCAAAAGGGAAATATTCATGACAGAGAAGAAAGGCTGTTACAAACACTTAGCCAGAGAGGGAAAGTGGGCAGCTTTGGTTTTTTTTTTAAGTTTCCTATTATTTTTAGTTGAGAACAGGAAGTGTTCTCAAAACTGTTGACCTTGTTAAGGAAAAAACCTGACTAAAAGCACAACAGAAGGTTAGGTGCAAAAAGAATGTTTTAATCAAAAGTTATTGAGGTACTGAAAGATGCTACCTCCACCTGGGCACCCAACAATGAGAATTTCACCACTAACAGTTTTTTCCATATTTGTAAAATTCAAGGATCTCAGGACCCATTTATGGGCTAACCAGCAAACTAAAGAGAGTGTTTCATTGTGTTTGTCATCAGGTATAGGGCCACTACATATGAAAGTAATCAGTTTGCAGGGATCAATCAATTTCCTGGGTCCCTTACACTCTAGGCAGATTCTTTACCATCTTGAGCCACCAGAGAAGCCGAAGATACATTTTCAACTTACAGTACACTGAATTCTGACTTTTACAAATATATATAGCATAAATCTGACAATTTCAAAGAATTTACATGCAATTAACAGGCAATAAAAATCAGTTGCATAACCTGAAGGTCTATGTTATGCATATTCACCTAATATGGTATATATGTAGTTTAAGATAAATATGGGTATTATTCAGTCACTGCATCTAACTTTGGTTCAATAATCATATACAATAATCTATTTAGTTGGTAGGGGATTTAATTCTTTCAATACCATATAATTTTTTTTCCTTCAGAAAAAATATTTGAGTCGCTTTCTGCCTTCTTAGGCCTTCCCAGTGGCACAGTGGTAAAGAATTTGCCGCCAATGCAGGAGACACAAGAGACGTGAGTTCGACCCCTGACGTGAGTTCGACCCCTGGGTTAGGAATATCCCTGGAGGGGAGCATGGCAACCCATACTAGTACTCTTGCCTGGAAAATTCCATAGACAGAGGAGCCTGGTGGTTCACAGTTCATAGGGTCTCAAAAAATCAGACACGACTGAGCATGCACATCATCACATTACTGCCTTCTTAAACACAATGAATTGAACACAACCTAAAATGTGTTAATTGCTCAGTCATGTCCGACTCTTTGTGACCCCATGGACTGTACCTACCAGGCTCCTCTGTTCATGGAATTTTCCAGGTAAGAATACTGGAGTGGGTTGCTATTCCCTTCTCCAGGGGATCTTCCTGACCCAGGGATCGAACCCAAGTCTCTAGCATTGCAGGCAGGTTCTTTACCATCTGAGCCACAGGGAAGCCCCTAAAAGATTTGACTCTTCCCAATCCAGGAATCGAACTAGAGTCTCCTGCATTGCAGGCAGATTCTTCACCAGCTAGGCTACCAGTGAAGCCCAAACACAACCTAACTTCTTGATAACTGCAGCCAATCATAAAGAACAGAAATAATTATATCTCATAGTAATTCAATAATGTCCTTTGAGCATCTGAGGATATGGAGTCATTTATCCAACACAAATTAGTCTAAAATAGCTTTTTTCAGTTCTTACAAGTATATTTGTTATAGGTATTCTATTCCACCATTTGTTGCCAGTTGAAATTTTTCTCAGCTATCAGTGTTTCTTACCTACAAAAAATAATCTTTATACATGAATACGAATTTTTACTTTCAACTGTGTATAGAGTATTAAACTTTACATAATTGTAAAAAAAATGTGTAAATTAGCTCTAAGGGAACTATTAGAACTATAGAATGTTGGAAAGTTCCCTCAGTGACTTTCTGATATTAATTTTGGACACTCAAACCTCTTTATTTGCTTACTTATTTATATTATCTGCTGCTGCTGCTAAGTCACTTCAGTCATGTGCGACTCTGTGCGACCTCAGCCCACCAGGCTCCTCCGTCCCTGGGATTCTCCAGGTAAGCATACTTGAGTGGGTTGCCATTTCCTTCTCCAAAGCATGCATGCATGTTAAGTCGCTTCAGTTGTGTCAACTCTGTGTGACCCTATGGACAGCAGGCCACCAGGCTCCTCTGTCCACAGGATTCTCTAGGAAAGATAGTGGAATAGGTTGCCATTTCCCATCTTCTAGGTGGATGAAATTGCCAGATATTTAAATACCAGCCCATTGAGTTGTAAAATTATATATTGAATGTGGGACACCATGATTAGTTTCAGGAAATATTAAACAAAGATAAAATGATACAATCTGAAATGGTAACTTTCAAATAACAGTCTAAATTCATGCATTCGTTTATTATTCATTATTAGACAAGCAATATCTGAATGAATGAATTAAATCATTTTCTCTTCATGTTCCAGCCAAAGCAAACACGAGCAATCCTGTTGTTTTTGTCTGTTTTTATTCAAAATAGAAATAATATTATGATGTTAAAAAAAATCTGTCAGTTCATAAAGATATAAAGTAAAAGAGGAAAAGCCATGTCCCCTTGATTTCTCATTTTCTTATCTGAAAATTAAGTATTATTAATACAACTTTTAAAAATTGTGAAGAAATTTTAAAATGCTGACCTACAAACATGAACTTATTATTATTATTATTAAATACAGTCTATGACTAGCAAGAGCTCAGCTTCAAATTGGCAGGTAGAAAGTTCCTCCAAATTTTCTAAGTATTCTGTAGAGGATATGTATAACTCAATTTTCAATTTCTTTACCTTTTGAATTCTAATAAGGAACTCAATTTCTTTCAAGGAAGAATTATACTAATATTTACAGTTTGCTCTTTCATTTTTAAAAGTGTTTTCAGTAGTTTATTGAAGACTAGCATACTAGTCTATGAAACTATTAGTAATAGGCTATGAAGCTGTTAATAAAAGCATTCAGTATTTATCTATTCTTTTGTTCATTCAGTTATTCATTTGATAAATATGTACTGTGTATACTAGGCAGCATTCTAGACACTTAAAAAAAATAGAAACAGAAAAAAAAAATCCCAACCCTCAAATGTCTTATATCCTAGTGGAAAGAAAAAACAAAGTACGTAAAGTATATAATATGTTTGACAGTACTAATACTAAGGAATAGGAGAAAAATCAAATGCCAAGAGGAGAGATTACAGTTTTTGACTAGATAGTCAAGATCAGGTTTTGTTTGGAGTATGTTCCAAAAACTACAATGAAGAAACTGAGAGCGGGAGCCACACGGGAGCAATCTATGCAGGAGGAAGTAACAGCAAATGCAGAGGTCCTGGGGGAGGGGCATGCCCAGTGTGCTCAGGTCAGCATTGCAGGATAGAAGCAAGCAAGGAGGAAATGATAGAAGATAAGAGCAGAAGAGTGATGGAAATCAGACCATGTAGTTCTTTGTAGGCCCATTTTTGGCTTTTAGTGTAAGATATATAGGAAGTCATCAAAGTTTTGAGGAGAGGAGTATCATGATCTATTTTAAGACTGATTTTTGTATTAAGAATAGAACAATGTGAGATAAGGGTAGAATAAAGGAGACACTTCCTTCTTTCAGATAAAAGATCATTGCATAATCCAAAGGAGAGAGAAAAATGGCTCTAACAAGAGGAGCATCTTATTAGAGTGGAGGTGATAACACGTGGTTAGGTTAGACACATTCTGAAGACAGAATCTCAGAAATTTTGACATTTGGATGTGAGCTGTGACAGAAAGATATAAAGGATAACACCCAGATATTAGCTTGAGCAACTGGGAGAATCTAGTGTCTAGTCACTGAGATAAGGTATAAATGTGGGTGATTTCAACACACTGTTGTTGTTGAGTCATTAAGTCATGTCCATCTCTTTGTGACCCCATGGACTGTAGCCAGCCAGGCTCCTCTGTCTGTGGGACTTCCCAGGCAAGATTACTGGAGTAAGTAGCCACTGTCATCTCCAGGGGATCTTCCTGAAATAGGGATTGAACCTCCATCTGCTGAATGGGCAAAAGGATTCTTTACCAATAAGCTACCAGGGAAGCCCTGACTTCAAATGTATAGCATTAAATAAATCATGAGGATGGATATGCTTGTATAAAAAAGGTGTCCTAAAACTCAGCCCTATGGGGTACTATAACATTTAGAGATAGAGGAGAGGAAGACAGAAGAATAAACAAATTGAGAAGGGTAGAAAGATAGGAAAAACTGTGGTGTCATGAAAGCCAAGTCAAGGTATTTTAAGAAGAGAATGACTCTCATGTAAAATGTTGCTGATAAATTAAGATGAAACTAACATTTGAGCATGCCACACAGAACCCGTTTTTGACCCCAATAAGAGCTGTTTTCATAAGACAGCAAGGTCAAATGTCTAATTGGAGTGGTTTCTGTGAAAAGATGAAGGAGAAAATTTAAATATAAAATTTAATCATATCTAAAAAAAGTTGTTTTCTTTTTCCTCATAAAAAGAAACCAGGGTGATAATCAAAGGGAAACGTGGAATCTGAAAAAAGATTGTCTTATTTTTTTTTAAAGATAGAAGGAATAACTATCCTTGTGTGCTGATGATACAACAAAGAGAGAGAATGGTTAGGACAATGTCTTTGAGACAGTGTGAGTACACTGCATTAGACTCTTAAAGGGGTAGAGCTAAATCAAAAGTATAGAGAGTTCACCAGGAAGGGACCAGAAGACAGCGTGTAGAAGCACAGACAACACTGTGTAGGTGTGACGGTCAGACCTTATATTCTGATACAGGTATATGCATTGCAAAACCTGAAAAAAATTGTGAAGTGCCACATTGCCTCAGGGCATCCTCTAAATACTACCACTCAGACATGTAATCAAAAAGTACATTAATATGAGTGAGTGTCTTATGAGACAATTTGCATAATATCATTTGCATTTCTTCTAATACCATGACAGTTTGACATCTACATCCTATCCTTTTACTGGAAAAAGTCTTCAGTTATATATTACATGCTTCATTAGCTTACTTTTCTTAAAATCCAAATGTCTACAGATTTACTTTATTTGATGTGAATAAACACCCTGTGATAGGAGTTGCCAAAGTGATACTACATAGTCTCTAACAGTTCCAAGGCCCGTTTATGAATATGTTCAATTAAAACTGGGCATAAACTTTCTACTAATCTATCTTCTTTTTTTGTTCCACATCCAAGAAAACAACAACAAAGTGAGACAAGATAGGAGCTGTAACATCAAAGAAAAATTAAATATTGAGCAATGCTGAAATAAATAAAAATTGAATGAACATCTGCAAATTAGGCTCAGGTAGTTATTTGTGATATAACTGTGAATTCTAGGCATTCATCTCATCAGTTTTTCCATTTATATATCTTAAAAAATCTACAATAAGCATTATTGCTACTCTTCTCCATCAAAACCAAAAATTCATGTACACAGATAGGAATCACCTGAGATCTTGTGCAAATGCAGATTCTGATTCAGTGGGTCTGAAGTGATGTTTAGAATTCCACATTTTTAACAAGGTCTCAAGTTATACCCATGCTGGTGATTAGCAG
The DNA here is from genome assembly GCF_055505025.1 of Bos grunniens. Classification (NCBI taxonomy): domain Eukaryota; kingdom Metazoa; phylum Chordata; class Mammalia; order Artiodactyla; family Bovidae; genus Bos; species Bos grunniens. The sequence continues at coordinate 36,649,574 of NC_141166.1, read as the reverse complement.
AGCAAGTCCTAACCACAGTGTCTTTTAGCATTTGCAAAGAAGTTGAGATAATAAGTTAGTTATCCATGCCTAAGTATTTGGGTTTTCTTTAAAAAACCAGACATAAGTAGAATTTTTAAAATACTTTAGTAGATTATAAGTATGTAGTATGTATATCCCTAGAACAGCACACACATGCACACACACACACACACACATACACACACATATATATATATATATGTTCGTGCATGCTATGTTGCTCAGTTGTGTCCAGCTCTGAAACCTTATGGACTATAGCCCACTAGGCTCCTCTGTCCGTGGGACTGAATACAGGAGTGGGCTGTCACGCCCTCCTCCATGAGATCTTTTTGATCCAGGGATCAAACCCATATCTCCTACTGTCTGTTGTGCTGTGCTTAGTTGCTGAGTCATGTCTGACTCTTCACGACCCCATGGTTGAGGCTCCTCGATGCTCCTCTGTCCGTGGAGATTCTCCAGGCAAGAATACTTGAGTGGGTTGCCATGCCTTTCTCCAGGGGATCTTCCCAACCCCGGAATTGAACCCGCGTCTCCTATGGCTCCTGCTCTGCAGGCAAATTCTGTACCAGTGAGCCAACGGGGAAGCTATATAATACATAGAGAGAGTTTAAAAGCTCCTTAAAATGTTAAAACCTCTCATTAAGACAAAATTCACAACAATTCCTCAATGCAAGATGATTTACTCCTTATTTTATTTACCAGAATACTGTCTACAGCACAAAGCCTAATTTCACATCAATCTACTCATTTATTAAATAACAAAATCAAAGGAACAGAGGTTAAGTTAAAATGGAAAAACTATGTTGAATCTGACACACTGATCACACTGCAAAAAGCACAAACAAAACAAATAGCATTATTTAAAATGCAATCCTGTAAGTGGCAATAAACGTTTTGCTATGACTCCGCTGTGCTGTTTTTCCCACACCTGTTCCCATTTGCCAGGCTAGACTGGCTCAGTCTGGTCTGCTGAGGGATCACAAGCATCTGAACAAACCCCCTCAGGGCAGCAATATCCAGGCTCTATGGCTGTCTCAGAAGAGCTCCTAACACAATTCCCCATGAACTGTAATTTTGTTTATGTATATTAAAAGCACGGCATAGGAAAAATATGTGACTGATGAGAAAAGTTTCTACCCTGCTTTCATAAAGCAATAAGCTCTCTCTGAAATACTGCAAAAATCCAGGGCTCACAGTGTTTATGTGTGGTATTAAATGATGATAAGAATGCAGAAAATACTCAGTTTCAGAATTGTCATTCTGAAGGGCTACTTCCTGTAAAGCATTATTCTCCCAGTTTAAGACTTAAATTACAGATTGTACAGTAAATATGTTGTTATGTTTTGTTAGTGGGTGAGTTATTCTCTGAAAAAGGTCTGATTTTATTTGGACATTCAGGCGCTACTTAAGGGCTCAACAAAGAGTAATACATTCTACTTTAGATCATGTAATGCTTATAGGGCTGCATCTTAATCTACCTTAACAGAAAAACACAGAGATATACCCACATTTATTCAATAATTTGTATATACACATATATGTATATTTGTCTATAGTATTAAATGAGATAAAATCGAGTCCAACATTTTATTACAATAGTTTATATCAATGGCATCCTTCTCATTGTTTTACATTATAGTGAACTCATGAAAATAATTGTATCATTAATATCACCATTAAGATGAACTGAAATAAATTTTGCACAATGACCAAAAAGTGGCTAATTCATCAAATTTTCACTTTCTACCTAATACAACTCCAGTTCTTTCTTCCCCATAATCCTATGCTACAAAGGACACAGTTTATTTAATCAGACAATTATTTCTATGATATATATAAGAATCCTAGGGCAAATATATAAACCTATTAAGCCAAGATATACTATCAGCTCTTGGTGCAAGAAGTACTTAAGAACATAACAATACTTTCAAATCATTGAATGTGGACATATAGAATATTTATGTCATTTAATATAGTGTTTTTTTTTAATGTGAGAATGTATTTTTCCACATACTGTCTCATTTGATTCTCACAACAACCTTCATAAAATAATAAATAAAAGTGTGGTTTCTTAGCTAACATTTTCTATTATATAAAGCTTTATTGTTTTTGTTCTACACAGTCAAATAATTTTCCTAATCATCATCATACTTATCAATAACACCATTTTTATTATGTAAGGAAAGATACCAATTGCTTCTTGTTGGGTGGTGGTGAGTTAGGTCAGGAGAAAATATGTTAGTTGGTCAGAAACAAAGGGCTATAGTGAGGGAGTCAACACGGAAATAAGAAAGAGAGAAAAGTATGTGCATTCCTTTAGAAATCTCTTCCAGAGTTGGAAGGGAGGTAAGTTATTATTAAACATTTATTGAGAACCTGTATATATTAAGCTCTACACTATAGGCTTTGATCAGATCACCTAATCAAGCCCCGAGGTAGCTATTGGTATCCTCACATTGTAGGTGAAAACAGACACAGAGAAGCTATATTACAGATCTTGATCACAGCACCAACTGTCTTGCTGTATCTCACTGTGCTCACTGTTCGCTGAACCCATTGTAGGCAAGGCACAGGCTAAGAGGTTGGAAGAAGATGTGAGGAGCTGTCAAAACTGCAGATATGTTTCTTCTCTCCTGGTTGGCACGGCAGCCATAACACAGTCTCTGTCCAGGCTGTTGCACCAGCAGCAGCAGCAGCCACAACATAACCATAATGCAGCCATAACATAGCCTCATATAACATAATCATGATGGTGCTCCAATGCAGCCCCAGTGCAGCAGCAGCCAGGTCTTTCCTGGTGAAGTTCATGCAGGTGTACTGCACACAGCATTCCAGGATCAAGCACGTAGCGTGCGATGTACACATCCGGTGCTATGTGATCTCAGCTGTTACACGATCATTATTTCCAAAAAGGGGGCAAGAGCGAGAGGCTGTGGTGCAAGAGAGCCTGACCATGTCATCTTGGCTAATTTGCTCTTTCCCTGAAAAGGGTATATCAGCAGCCTAGCATTTCCTGGGCTAATGAGAGGTAGAACCAGGACTACAACCTGATCCACATTCAAAACGTAAGCATTTTCCACAACATGATGATGAAATGAATGATCCAATAAAGTTAGCAAATTTCCCAGATCAAGCCTTGTCATAGCCTAAATAAATCCAAAAAATATATAATATTTATATGTAGAGTGAAGAGAATCTGTAGCAACTAGTATTCTAACTACACAAATCCAAAATTTTTAGATTCCACAAAGACTAAAACTGAAGAATTTTGTTTCCAGTTAAAGATCTGATTGATTTTTATTATCCTTTATATGATATCTTAAGTAATATGAATTTTATATATATCTTAGATAAGATTGGACTCCATGATCACCTTGCTTACAATGTTTCATAGTTCTGAAGTAATTAGTGTTCACTTCTTTCCAGTTGAGGTGAAGATTTATCCACAGTTGATAGAATTCTAATGAACAAACATCAATGAGCCACTCAGATCCTCTATTATATGGCACTTCTATTATGTAGTACTTAGTTTCTATAATTTCAGAAACCAAATTTCAACTCCCATTTTTAGGTTCTTGAAAAGAATATATTTTCATATTTCTAAAACGAGCTTTTATCCAAGAAATAAAACTTACTGAAACTTTAGTACCATAAGCACTAAGACCAAGAAAGTTTAACCACCTTCCTCAAAGTTGTATAAACAATCAAGAAATTGTTAGGAATTCACACTAAATGTAATGTCATGCTTCAAACATAAAATTCAACTCTCTTAATGAATCAAATAAACAAATTTTTTGCACTTTGTAAAATGTATATATTACCCACTCTGGTAATCTAAGAAGAAATATACAGAATCTCTTTAAATGCATGAATGTGTGGAAGAAATGTGAAGAAAGCATGGTCTGTTGGTTAAGGGACTAAGATTCTCAGGCAATAAAAATGGTCTTTGATGTGTCATTAACTCAAGAATTTGTCCGTGGGAAAATATCCTCACTATTTCACAATCCCTCAATTCACCTTATTAAGATACTTAACAAAGAATTCTGGTATTTTGGATGTTTTGAAAATATTCCAAACCTCTAGTGTATGAATTATTGGTTGCATACAAAATTGTTCATAGGGATGTTAGTATCAACACAATTAAAAATTATGTATACAATTATGATTCTTCCCCCCATTCCTAGCAAAAAAATCAACAGATTTCTTTTAAACTTTAAAGGTTTTGAATATCATAAGTCTTGGATAACTTAAGAGACTATTTGCAAAATAATATTTTTCTATTTCACTCCTTTCTTTCTAAACCTTGTTATTAAAGACTCCTCCTCAGATATATTAGCAAAAGTCAAGGAAAAGAATTTGAATCTATGTGCTGCATGCTCAGTTGCTTCAGTCATATCTGGCATTTTATGACCCGATGGACCATGGCCCGCCAGGCTCCTATGGATACACGGGATTCTCCAGGCAAGATACTGGAGTGGGTTGCCATGCCTTCCTTCTGGGGAATCTTCCCAACCCAGGTATCAGACCCAAGTTTCCTGCGATTCCTGCATTGTAGGTAGTTAATTTTCCACAGAGTCACAGAGGGAAGCCTGCATTTGAATCTATAAATATCTGTTAAAAATTCAAAAGTTGTTTACTTAAATAAAGCAGTATCATATAGGTTTAACAACAGCAATAAGAAAATTAATGTCCACCATTTCAGAAAGAATGGAATGGCAAGTTATAAACAGCTGAAATTTAAAATGGGTAAAAAATAAATCTTAATTTATCATCTGAGATATAATTTCTAAAGATCTTCATATTATACATGTCTGTAGATTATTTGATAACTGAAAAACTATAGTCCTCAACTCCCTAAATATCTTTCATTTTTTTCCCTTGAATCATAGCACTTTTTCCCAAAACGTTGAAATGGATGGATATATATAATAAGAGATAAACTTAAAAAATTCATTACAACAAGCCAGGGAAAATACTCCATTTTCCTTACAAACAAAATTATATTTCAATACAGAACATTGGGTATATCTAATTTAAACTGTCTATACTGAATATCTGTGTTTCCCAGGTGGTGCCAGGGGTTTAAAAAAAAAAAAAAAAAAAACCTGTTGGCCAATGCAGGAGACATTAAGAGACACAGGTTCCATCCCTGGTTAAGGAAGATCCCCTGGAGTAGGAAATGGCACCCCACTCCAGTATTCTTGCCTGGAGAATCACATGGACAGGGGAGCCTGGTGGGCTATGATCCATAGGGTTGCCGAGAGCCAGAGACGACTGAAGCAACTTAGCACAGCACGTCCTGAATATCTGAAAGTGAAAGTCGCTTAGTCGTGTCTGACTCTTATGCGAGCCCATGGACTATATAGTCCATGGAATTGTCAGGGCCAGAATACTGGAGTGGGTAACCTATCTCTTCTCTAGAGGATCTTCCAAATCCAGGGATCAAACCCAGGTCTCCCACATTGCAGGCAGATTCTCTACCAACTGAGCTATCAGGGAAGCCCAACTGAATATCTAGTAGAATCTAAATCAGGCAATGAAATGTGTTTCTGAAAATTCTGTAGATGGTACACAAATAATGTTACAATTTGCATTTCTAGAATATTTGTTTTTCAATGCTTCTAAAACTCATAAATTAGCATATATAATTTTGATGAATACTAACTGCTTTTATGTCTTCCATTTATTACATGTCTTATCTATTTTCAAACAATGAATATCCAAGAAGAAACTCATAAAAGTCTCCAAAAATTCAAGAAACAAAAATGAGACTCAAAATCTACTAATATTATCGCCTTGTCATGAAATGCATTGAGAAAGTAAAGAAAGATGAACTTATAGATGGATAGTGAAATGCCAGTTATGGCATTTAGGATGTGGCTATATAAATATTTACTATAAATCTTTCAACTTGTGTATTTGAGAATTTTAATAAAATGCTGGAAAATAGAACCTAATTAATGCTATTTGTCATGTTATTAAACTTTATGCCATATATGAATTAAGATACTATCTTTAGTGGCTTTCACTTTCTTTGAACATGAGATATGTTTAAAAAAAAAGATTTAAAAGCCTATTAACAAACATTTTCTCTTTCCACCTCATTAATTATACTCAAAATCTAAATTGGGACACTAGGCATCCTACACACACACACCTGAGGTTGAGAAATTCCAGATACAGCATATTAAATGCTTTGACCCATCTCTTAGAAAGCAGCTGTTGTTTCAACAATGACTGGTGTTCCTACTGCTGAAAATGAGTCAAGCATGTGAATATATCTATTGGAAAGAATAAATAAGGATACAAACTATATAAATATATATATATACCATAACTGAACAAAAATTAATTTAAAACACTTTCACTGATTAACAATTATTGATAATTGTAAATATTGAATTCCAACTTATAGAAATTATTTTAAAAAATTAGAAAGACAGTATTCTAGGATTCTTAATTTAAGTATCTTTTGTTCAATCATACAAAATTAATACTACTATTCCTCTGTTGTTAGGCAGCCCTAGTGGTTTAGACAGTAAAGAACTTGCCTACAATGCAGGAGACTGGGTTCTGTCTCTGAGTCAGGAAGATCCCCTGGAGAAGGAAATGGCTACCCACTCCAATATTCTTTTCTGGAGAATTCCATGGACAGAGGAGCCTGTTGGATTATAGTCCATGGAGTCACAAAGAGTCAGAACCACTGAGCAACTATCACTTTCCTCTGTTGTATTTAGTGTTAAGTACTACAATTTAAATCAACGAGAACAAGAATAGAGTAAGAAATCCACTTCTTATACAGATATATTTAAAAAAAAAAAAACTGCACCTTATAGAATGTTCATGTTAAAAAATGAGAGAAAATTAAACATTTTACTAATTTTTAAATGAATCTAACAAATGGAGTTTGAGAATATGGTATGCTGGGGAAAAAATAGAAAATTAGAAGACCAAAAGGATATCTGAAGAGCAGGAATGGAGAAACAAAAGAAACAGAGAATTAGAAGGAATAAAAACTAGGCTTAGTGTGGTCCTGCTATTTGAAATTAGTGAGCTTTTTTTTTTTTTAATCTGAAGAACTCTATATTATTAAAATTGGGAAAATTCTGATAAAATTTTAAATAAAAGTTCTCTAAAAATTCATAGAGGATAAAAATTCAGTCTGTCATGCTAGCTTACTTTAACATGTTCAGAATGCTATCAACAGTTTGTTTGCTAAGGGTGATACAGAGTAAGAAAGTACATTTTTATTTCTGAGTTTATATAATGGCTTTGAGTAGTTATTTGAAGAGATGGACGATAGAGAAAATGGAAAATTATTTTGGAAGAAATGCAAGTTATAAAGTAAGGCCTAAGTCTAAAATTAACTCCAAGTATTGTTGTTTAGTCACTAAGTCCTGTCCAACTCTTTTGTGGCCCCATGGACTATAGCTTGCAGGCTCCTCTGTCCACAGGATTTCCAAAGCAAGGATACTGAAGTGGGCTGCCATTTCCTTCTCCAGGGGATCTTCCCAACCCAGTGATAAAACCTGCATCTCCTGAATCAGCAGGTAGATTCTTTATCATCTGAGCTGCCAGGGAAGCCCAGACTCCAAGTATAGGTAATGAAAAATTAAAGCGGACTCAATATGGATTCAGAATGAGAAAAGTTGAGTTCTAATTTTGACATTGCCTCATAATGAACAATTTATGAAGATTACTCATAGGTAGGATTGAGTAAAGGAAGTTTAAACAGAAAGGAGCAAAAAATGTTAACATCTGTGTCATCTATGTGACCTAAAAAAATGAATCTATAAAAATGATGATCCAAGTAGTAAGTTGGAGAAGGAAATGGCAACCCACTTCAGTGTTCTTGCCTAGAGAATCCCGTGGACAGTGGAGCCTGGTGGGCTGCTGTCCATGGGGTCGCACAAAGTCAGACATGACTGAAGTGACTTAGCAGCAGCAGCAGCAGGCAGTAAGTAGGTACTGACTTTAACAAAAAGAAATCCCCAAATAGAATTCAAATTAATGTTGTTGTTTTCCATAATTTCGTTTTTGGGGGCTCCAAAATCACTGCAGATGGTGATTGCAGCCATGAAATTAAAAGACGTTTTCTCCTTGGAAGGAAAGTTATGACCAACCTAGATAGCATATTGAAAAGCAGAGACATTACTTTGCCAACAAAGGTCTGTCTAGTCAAGGCTATGGTTTTTCCTGTGGTCATGTATGGATGTGAGAGTTGGACCGTGAAGAAAGCTGAGTGCCGAAGAATTGATGCTTTTGAACTGTGGTGTTGGAGAAGACTCTTGAGAGTCCCTTGGGCTGCAAGGAGATCCAACCAGTCCATCCTGAAGGAGATCAGCCCTGGGATTTCTTTGGAAGGAATGATGCTAAAGCTGAAACTCCAGTACTTTGGCCACCTCATGCGAAGAGTTGACTCATTGGAAAAGACTCTGATGCTGGGAGGGATTGGGGGCAGGAGGAGAAGGGGACGACAGAGGATGAGATGGCTGGATGGCATCACTGAGTTGATAGACGTGACTTTGAATGAACTCTGGGAGATGGTGATGGACAGGGAGGCCTGGTGTGCTCTGATTCATGGGGTCACAAAGAGTCAGACACGACTGAGCGACTGATCTGATCTGATCTTTCCATAAAACAAGCTAAACTACTATCCAATAATACCAGTTAAAGACTATCCAAGGAAAAGGAGAAATAAGAGAGAGGCAAAGACAATTCACATATGATGAATGAATTTGTCAGGGATAAAAAAAAAAACAAAAAAACAAAAAACTGTTCAGATGTTTTAATGACTTAGAGAAGTTGAGAAGGGTAGTTTTAAAATGACAGCTTCATAAGAACTCTGTGTTGTGATCTTACTTTGCAAGAGCCAAAATTAAAAAAAAAAAAGAAGAAGAATATCTTTCATGTTAGGGGGATTTTATTGTGTGTGTTTAGTTCTATAAGAGAATAAAAAATGAAAGCAGATGGACTCTGTTATTGTGAGATTTGAAGCTTATAAAAACTGGGAGGACTTTAAGAAAAAGAAAATAAGTTGACAAAGTGATGTACCAATGTAAACACTTATTTTTAATGAGAGTGTAAATCATAACAAATAACTTATTTTTTTATAAGTCTGACAAATAGCAAAAACATATATTCCACAAAATAGTATAACTTCTTTTAGTATTGATTGATACAACTTTCTCTCTATATATATAATATGCCAAGTACACAAATAACCACTTTATATACAAAAACCTAGCACAGTCATTTTCGACAAAAAAATACACAGATAATTCAAATTTTCCTTTCTCATATAGATAACTTTTGCAAGTCTCCTTCAGCTTCGCAACCTGCTAGTAGCAGTAAGACCACGTTAAACGTTAGAATTGTTGGCAAACTTGGGAAAATATCCATCAAGGCTTTTCTTTATGATCTGTATGATTCTGGCTAGCTTCTGACTCCACACATTTCAAGCCTTGTTCTTCTCCATAATCCACATACATAGATAGCCAGGACCATCAATAATATGAATAATCACATCAATTTTGGCCCCACACTTCTATATTATAAAGGCAAATTTTAAGGACGAAAAATCAGAATGGAAACTGAAAGCAGTATTAACTAATTGTGGAGTAGCACAAGGAATACAAAGAGTAAAGAACAGTTCAGAGCCATGTGAGGGTAAATGTGAATTTGATCTATAGAACCATATACTGACATTCTATTTTCTCTCTGCAACTCTATGGAACACAGATGACATAAAGGTGTATCTGTTAATCATTACATCTATATAAAAGTATGTCTGAAACTGTATATTCTCAACAAATAGAAATAAATTAATATTCCAGGAATCTCCTGGTTAAGTAATTTACATTTACTATCTCAGTTCAGTTCAGTTCAGTTGCTCAGTCATGTCCAACTCTTTGCGACCCCATGGACTGTAACACGCCAGGCTTCCAGGTCTATCACCAACTCTAGGAGTTTACTCAAACTCATGTCCATCGAGTCAGGGATGCCATCCAACCATCTAACACTTACTATCAATCCTAAATCAAATCCCCATGATTATATAGTGTAAGTGACAAATACATTCAAGAGATTAGCTCTGATAGATAAAAGTGCCTGAAGAACTATGGACAGAGGTTTGTTAACACTGTACAGCAGGCGGTGAGCTAAACCATCCCCAAGAAGAAGAAATGCAAAAAGACAAAGTGGTTGTCTGAGGAGGCCTTTACAAATAGCTAAGAAAACAAGAGAAGTAAAAGAGAAAAGGAAAGATATATACATGTGAATGCAGATTTCCAAAGAATAGCAGGGAGAGATAAGAAAGCCTTCCTCAGTGATCAATGCAAAGAAATAGAGTAACACAACAGAATGGGAAAAACTAGAGATCTCTTCAAGAAAATTAGAGATACCAAGGAACATTTCATGCAAAGACAGGCACAATAAAGGACAGAAATGGTATGGATCTAACAGAAACAGACGATATTAAGAAGAGGTGACAAGAATACACAGAACTATACAAAAAATGATCTTAATGACCCAGATAACCACAATGGTGTGATCACTCACGTAGAGCCAGACATCCTGGATGTAAAGTCAAGTGGGCCTCAGGAAGCATCACTACGAGCAAAGCTAGTGGAGGTGATTAAATTTCAGCTGAGCTACTTCAAATCATAAAAGAAAATGCTGTGAAAGTCCTGCACTCAATTCGCCAGCAAATTTGGAAAACTCAGCAGTGGCCACAAGACTGGAAAGGTCAGTTTTTATTCCAATCCCAAAGAAAGGCAATGCAAAAGAATGTTCAAACTACCACACAATTGCACTCATCTCACATGCTGCCAAAATAATGCTCAAAATTCTCCAATCTAGGCTTCAACAATACATGAGTCAAGAACTTCCAGATGTTCAGGCTGGATTTAGAAAAGGCAGAGGAGCCAGAGATCAAATTGCCAATATCTGTCGGATCATCGCAAAAGCAAGAGAGTCCAGAAAAACATCTACTTCTGCTTTACTGACCACACTAAAACCTTTGACTGTGTAGATCACAACAAACTGTGGAAAGTTCTTAAAGAAATGGGAATATCAGATCACCTTACCTGCCTCCTGAGAAATCTGTATGCAGATCAAGAAGCAACATTTAGAAAAGGACATGGAACTACAGACTGGTTCCAAATTGGGAATCGAGTACATCAAGGCTATACATTGTCACCTTGTTTATTTAGCTTATATGCAGAGTACATCATGAGAAATGCCTGGCTGGATGAAGCATAAACTAGAATCAAGACTGCCAGGAGAAACATCAATAACCTCAATATGCAGGTGACACTACCTTATGGCAGAAAGTAAAGAACTAAAGGGCCTCTTGATGAAAGTGAAAGAGGATAGTGGAAAAGTTGGCTTATAACTCAACATTCAGAAAACGAAGATCATGGCATCTGGTTCCATCACTTAATGGCAAATAGATGGGGCAACAATGGAAACAGTGACAGTTTATTTTCTTGGGCTACAAAAGCACTTCAGATGGTGACTGCAGCCATGGTATTAAAAGGCACTTGCTCCTTGGAAGAAAAGCTATGACCTACCTAGACAACATATTAAAAAGCAGAGATATCATTTTGCCAACAAACATACATGTAGTCAAAGCTACGGTTTTTTCAGTAGTCATGTATAAATGTGAGAGTTGGACCATTAAGAAAGCTGAACACTGAAGAATTGATGCTTTTGAACTGTTGTGTCGGAGAAGACGCTTGAGAGTCTCTTGGACAGCAAGGTGATCAAACCAGTGTATCCTAAAAGAAATCAGTCCTGAATATTGATTTGATAGAGTGATACTGAAGCTGAAGCCCCAATACTTTAGCCACCTGATGTGAAAAACTGACTCACTGGAAAAGACCCTGATGCTGGGAAATATTGAATATGTGGAGAAGGGGACAGTAGAGGATGAGATGGTTGGATGGCATCACTGACTCAATGGACATGAGTTTGAGCAAGTTCTGGGAGTTGCTAAAGGACAGGGAAACCTGGCATGTTGTAGCCAAGGGGTGCCAAGAGTCAGACAAAACTGAGCTACTGAACTGAACTGATCTATAGTGGATTGAACAGCATCCTTTCTAAATTCATGTGATCTTAATTGGAATAAGGGGTTTGGCAGCTTTTAGTATGGTAAAGATTAAGATCATAATGGATTGAGATAGGTCCTAAATCCAGTGAGAGTACCCTTATCCAAAAGAAAAATGAAGACAAAGACATAAAGAAAAAAGTGGAATGAAGACAGAGGCAGATATTAGACTGCCTCCATCTTGGTATCAAGTATTACCAAGAACAACCAGCAACTATCAGAAACTAGGAGAAAAACACGGGGTAATATCTACCCTGGAGTTTCCAGAGGATCCAACACTGCTGACCTTTGATTTCAGATTTCAGGTCCAAAACCAAGAAAATAAATTCCTGTTGTTTTAAGCCACCCATGCATGGATGCATGTTCAGTCTCATCTGACTCTTTGCCACCCCATGGACTATAGCCCCCAGGATCCTCTGTCCATGGCAGAGAATCCAGGCAAGAATATTAGAGTGGGTTGCCATTTCCTTTTCCAGGAGATCTTCCTGACCCAGGGATCAAACCTGCTCTCCTGTATCTCCTGCACTGGCAGGAAGATTCTTTACCATTGAGCCCCTAAGAAAGCCCCACTTTAGGCCACCCGGTTTGGGGTAATTTGTTATGGCAGCACTGGGAAACTAACATATCATCTCTACATAGAGACATCTCCAAAGTGACAGCATATTTGGGAACTGTTGTTTATATGCATGGCTAAAGATCCATGGAATAAAGAGGTTCCTCTCAGGACACAGCTAAAACATTTTTACCAACCACAGTCATGCCCTAAATTGTGTTCCTGCAGTTCCCCTAACTAAGAGTGTATTAAATGCTTAAGCAACTCAGTATCAAAAGGAAAATAACTAATGTACTATTTCTGGGAAAAGATAACAATTCTATGAAGCAAGTTCTCTTTCCATGAGCAATAATATAAAAACATTACAATACAATGTTATGCTTGACTTGAAATTATTCTCTAATTTTCAAAATTTTTAATGGCATGTAACAAATAAGTTCCAAGGACCATATTAATTGACTCTTGATGAGAGAAACCAATAAAAATACTACTTGGCTACCAGAATCACCTCACCATCTTTTTTTTTTCCCCAATAATTAAAGTCTCTCATATTCTGTTTTTACTTTGCATTTCAAGACTTTTAACAGTATCCTGACAGTCACTTTGGAGTTGTCACAGTAACTGTTGACTTTTTTAATTGGCTAAAAAGTATCCCACTAAATGCTCAAGGTCCTAGAATGTAGTAGCCACAATGCCCGGCATAAAGCTGAATATTTCTTAGTTATAAGGCAGCTGGTCATTCACTTGAAGTGAATTTTTTTACACTGGTAGTAACATTGATATCTCCACAAAAAGGCACTGTTTCAGAATCCCTTTAACTGTAAGGATCCACAGAGCAATTCATTTGAGAATATTTGCATTCATATTAGATCAAAATTAAATCCAAATGCAATCTGTTTATATAGGGTTCTTTAGTTGTGCTGGTGGCTTTCTCCTCATCAAGGAAAAGCTCTAGTTGGTCATATTTAACTGCCCTGGTGGAAGGCCAAGAAAAAGCATTTCATTAACATATACTCAGTAATTACCAAAGGCACATAGACACATCTCATTTCTACCCTGCCATTATGCTCATTGGCCTGGAAAATGGGATTGGGCCAAGTGGAACTGTCCCAAGCGCATGCACTGTATATTTCTGGAAAGAGAATCACATAGAGTGCGCTACTAACGAGGAGTGGGTGTACCTTAGCAACTCTCCCATGGACAATTTTCAGAGGCCCTGGTCAAAATGACCAAGACTGGTTTACCACTAAGCATTTTCATTCTGCTTTAAAATATCATAAGTATATTTACAGTATTATTTCACCAAAAGAAAACTTTAAATTATCAAACCTTTAAATACTATAAAATAAGAACATTCTCTCATGTTATACTCTATATATCCATCTGTAATGAAAGAAAATACCTCAAAATATTAATAGAAACTTTTCACACTCAAATCTTAGCTGATTAAATAAAAATATATAGACGTTAGGAAACAGCTTCAGTAAATGGCTGTGTGAGTGAACAATAAGAAAGTGTCCACAGGCTCATTATAAACTCTTTGTCTCAAATAAACAAATTTTGGGTGGCTCCTAATGGCTAATGTTCCTTTCATCATGCTTCCACCTAGAGACAGAAGTAGAGCTGGCCTATTGTTGGCTGATTCCCAGCAGCTCAGTGCTTCCCCTCAGCACCCGCTACTGGGAGGGGCCCATTCGGGTTGATTCTAACACTGCAGAAGAGGCATGAAGTTTAATGTATGCTACCACTTGTTCATTCTGTCAACACATAATTAGTGCTCAGGGCAATCCATTTAGGTCAGGAAAACAAAGATCAGTAGGACTAGCCTCCCTGCCCTTGAGAAGTTCACAGTCTAGGGGTTAATACTTAGTATCGAATATACATATTTTCTATGGGGTTCAGTGCCATGATACATGCATATACATGGCACTAGGGGAGCATGCTAGAGATTAACAAATGAAACAGGCAGTCATTCTTGCTGTCTGAAAGTCAAGGAAACAGTAATCAATAAGATGAATTATTATATATATATATAGATAGATGTCTCATATATGTCTAATTCATATTTTTAATGTTCCTTTCTACAATAATGATATGCAAATTAGCAGGCACAAACCTGTTGGTAACATCACTTTTAAGGAAATTTCACTACAATAATGCTGTGATAGAACAGTGTAACACATTCATGTGTATTTTGGCAGGTATAGTTTTGAACTCTTTATATTTCAAGGTACATATATATGTACCTTGAATACATATATATGTACACATGGCTTTCCCTTGCTCTGCCATTAACCACCAGGATATAGCAAGACATAAAGAGTGATTGTAATATGTTCATATTTAGGGAAGAAACTGGACTAGGGATTCAAACACTATCATCTCTTCAGCTAGCCTGGATAGTTACGCACTGGATTTCTCACTATCTGTATTAAACAAAAGAACTATGTTTTGAAAGCTCAATCCAATGTTCTGATATAATAAACATGTCTTTGATGTTGTTCTAAGCACAGCATCTCATCACAAGAATTAGCCAATTGGAGGGTTCAGGATGGGAAACACATGTATACCTGTGGTGGATTCATTTTGATATTTGGCAAAACTAATACAATTATGTAAAGTTTAAAAATAAAATAAAATTAATTAAAAAAAAAAGAATTAGCCAATTGAATCATTTCACCTCATTCTGGCTTTGTATTTTTAAAAAATGACTATGATATATTTTTGCTTTATCTTTTATTTCAGCTTAGCAATCCATTTGTTAATTTTTCTCTTTAAAATCTTTACATACCAATCATGAATACAGATCTAAGAAGTAGTCACTTTTCTACTAGGAAGACTAGTACCAGATGATACATGAATAAATTAAGTCAATAAAACTCTTAGGGATTCTAAAGAAAATAATCTGAGTAACTATCAGGATGTCAATTATCAAATTTTTCTATTTTTAATTTAATAATTGTAAAATAGAGAATCCACATGTTAAGAATTACATTTCTGGGTCCTATTCCAAGCAGCTTATTTTCCAGGTAGAATAAGAGAGAAATAAGATCTATCCCATTGACTTTAGGGTGTCTAATGTTTCTTTGGGGCTTCCCTAGTGGCTCAATGGTAAAGAATCCACCTGCCAACGCATGCGATGCAGGTTTGATTCCTGCGTGCAGAAGATCCCCTAGAGAAGGAAATGGCAACCTACTCCCAAGGACAGAGGAGCCTGATGGGCTACAGTCCAGGGCATTGTTCTTTAAAATGTAATTATATTATTCAGTTACTCTTTTCACTGCTGAAAGATAACACCATTCTCTGAGTCCTATTTAGCAAAAGAATTGCAATGAATATGTCCCCAAATTTATTAGTATAACTTAAAAGATAGGAAAGGGAAATTGGAAACTGAATTTGCAAAATATTCTCCATGGTGCAAGAAACCCCCTCTGCTGAAACTGCAAACCAACAGACTGTATCTAATCCATCAATTACTTTGTCTTTATGAATCAGTTTAAAAGTAGGCGGTAAATGATCGAACACGTTTTAAATACAAAGCCAGCAGAGAGTCACACGGGGTTCTGTTATAAATCAAAGTTTTCACTTCTCCATGTCCTATGTGTTACTGCAACCACTGAAGCGGCATATAGTATATAGGACACAGAGAGCCACTCTGCTAATCGGTCCCCACAGACCTGATGGTGTACTCTGCTACAAAATCACTTTTCATTTTGAACTTCAACACCCTTTAATAGAATGCCCGTGCTTCAGAAATAATCATATCATAGCTAAAGTGACTTAGAAGCTCCGTTCCCACCGCATGCACCACCCCCACTCTGTCTCTCCTTCCCCCTTTCTTTGCTCTTAACTTTTTGCCTAGAGATGAAATTCTTTTCATTCTTTTCTGAAAATTAATACAAGGAGGAGGAATATTGTTATATGAGACATTAAAAAATATTTCTTTCTCAATTACCTTTTCTTTAAGAATAAGATATAATCATCCAAAAGGAATGACTTTTCATCACAGATTTATGTCCTGAGGCAGAAGAGCTTTCCCTTTTCTATAAGGAAAGTCTTCATCGAAAAATCAAACAAAAACTGTTACAAAAGAGAACTCTGGTGGAGTTTCAGGGTAACTTGCTGGCTCTTTCTTGGGCCTGTCTTACTGGGTTCTAAAGAGACTTTTGATTTCTTTAAAGTGAAATGTTAAGGAAGTAACCTATTGAAACTACTAATCTGTGACTACTGCTGCTGAGAAAAATGTTTCCAAACAGAACTGCATGGCCTCCCTCACCAGGAGATCATCCTACAGATGAATGAAGTGCTAAAATGAAAAAGCCTCCTCTTTTAACTGAAGAGTAAAATCGGTGACAGTATTATCATGAGTATAATATTCTCAGAATATTTCTTTGAACTAATAAAATATTTAAAAATAAAGAGAATACCTGACACCTAAGCTTGAAATTAAAACCACACTTTTATTTTTTTATTTATTTTAATTGGAGGCTAATTACTTTACAATATTGTATTGGTTTTGCCATACATCAACATGAATCTGCCACAGGTGTACATGTGTTCCCAATCCTGAACCCCCCTTTAAAACCAAAGTAGACCTACATAGAAATTATACTTTTAGATTTTTTTTAAGGGTTTCCCAGGTGGCACTAGTAGTAAAGAATTTGCCTGCCAATGGGCTTCCCTGATGGCTCTGATGGTAAAGAATCCGCCTGCAATGTGGGTGACCTGGTTTCAATCTCTGGGTTGGGAAGATTCCCTGGAGAAGGGCATGCCAACCCACTCCAGTACTCTTGCCTGGAAAAATTCTATGGGCATAGGAGCCTGGTGGGCTACAGTCCATGGAGCCACAAAGAGTCAGACACGACTGAGTAACTAAACACACACAAAAACAAACCGAAAAAGACATTATATTCAGTTTTGTTCACGTAGCATCAGATATTATTTCCATAATGTTTTTAATTTTAATGTATTTCTATCAAACTTAATAAAAAGAACTAATATATTTTGTACCTAGTATACGTACGTAAAGTTTGGGGGCTTTGAAATCTAGATTTAGTATATAAACAAATGCCTGAATATTCAGTGCAGATGATTAAATGCTAGTCAGAGCTATGCTAAATTATAGCTATGCACACACAGAGTACACAAATGCCAAAATATTACACACAACCGAATTCAGTTGCCTCTTGCTCGACAAGCTTTAATCAGATGGAAAAAGCTAAACTGAAGAGCTGCTTTGTGAACATGCATTTCAATAAACCATAATGTTTGTGAAATGAGAACATGGGAAAAGAAGATATCAATAAAAAGAAAATAATTCCCCATGAAAATTACCCATTTACCATATTTCAAGTACAAATTTAGGGAATATTGCTGCATACTGATACATGAAATAGAGCCAAGCTCATATGTAAAAAACAAAAATCCCAGTAACTCATATTTGAGTAGGTCTAGGCTGCCAGTTTTTCTTAGCTTATTTCAATGTATGCATGTCAGGCAACTGCTTTAGTAAAGAAACTCATGATTTAAAGATATTTCATTGAGATACTTCAATAAAATGTACCATTCTTTCCCGAAAATACCAAAA
Organism: Bos grunniens; assembly: GCF_055505025.1. Taxonomy (NCBI): domain Eukaryota; kingdom Metazoa; phylum Chordata; class Mammalia; order Artiodactyla; family Bovidae; genus Bos; species Bos grunniens. The sequence continues at coordinate 36,631,304 of NC_141166.1, read as the reverse complement.
AAGTCTCATTTCTATTACTGGCACCATTATATCTGGCACAAGGGAATAATTATAAAGCCCAATAGCAATTTAATTGTCATCTTAGAAAACTGTTACTATGTCGGGAATGTATTTGGGGATAATCATGTCAATACAGAATAATTATTATTTACAATTATTTGAATGTCAACAGGGTGTCATGTCCAACATAAATCTTTCCAGCACAGAAGGCTTAAACATCACCACCATATCAACTGTTCAATGCAATTTCTAGTTAGCAAGATCTAGAAAAGAATAACCAAAAATGTTACCTCACAAAAACTAGTTAGGTGGTGGGAAGAAAAGCTTAACTAAGGCTACCATCTAGCCAAGGAATTTCACTATAATTCTTGGTATAACACTCTAAAATTTTCAAGAAAATAAATTGTTTTGATTATACTTTCAACTTATATCCTCTGATTTAATAAGATATATAAGACATATTTTCCAAACATTGGCATACAATTTAAAACCACAAAAATCAAGATCACATTGGGAACAAAGTAATGACAAACTCTTTATAGCTCCTTGTAGCTCTTCATAGAGCAATCAAACAAGAAAAAGAAAGAAAGGGAATCCAAACTGAAGGAGTAAATTTGTTACTGTTTGCAGATGACATGATATTAGAGAAAATCCTAAAGATCACACACACACACTTGATAGAACTAATAAACAAAATCAGAAAGAATTAAGAAAACCATTTTATGATGGCATCAAAAATAATTAAAATACCTAGAAATAAATTTAACCAAGGAGGTGAAATACCTGTACTCTGAAAATTACAGGACATTGATGAAAGAAATGTAAGGAGATAAAAATAAATGCAAAGATATTTCATGTTCATGAACTGGAATAAGTAATATTTTTAAATTCCATAGTACCTTAAGTGATCTACAGAGTCAATATAATCCGTATCAAAATTGCCATGAAATTTTTCACAGAAATATAATAAACTTTCTAAACTATTTATAGAATCACCAGAGATCAATCTTCAGAAAGACCAAAGCTGGAGGCATCACACATCCTGATTCTGAACTATATTACAAAGCTATCGTAGTCAAAAACAGTATGGTATTGGCATAAAAAAAGACAAATAGGTCAATGGAACATAATAGAGACCAGATACAAACCCACACATTTACAGTCAATTAATTTATCACAAAAGATTCAAGGATAGATGACAGTGTCTTCAACAGGTGGTCTTGAGAAAGCTGCACAGCCACATGAAAAAGAATGAAACTGGACCCCTACCTTATACCATGTACAAAAATTAGCTCAAAATAAATTAAAGACTTTAATGTAAGACATGCAACTATAAAACTCCTAGAAAAAAATAGGCCATAAGCTCCTTGATATAAGTCTTGGCAATGATATTTTGGGGGATTTGATACAAAAAGCAAAGGCAACAAAAGCAAAATTTAACAAGATGGGCTACTTCAAGCTATAACTTTTCTGCACAATGAAGTAAATCATTGACAAAATGAAAAGGCAATCTACTTACTGGGAAAAAAATTATTTGAACCTGAGATTATAAAGTCAGACTTGAATTAGCAACTGGGAACCAGAAAACAGGGTATTAACAACTCCCAAGGTGATTCTGATGCTCACTGAAGTCTTAGGGGCACTGCTTTAGCCCATAAAGTAATCATTTCAAAAAAAAATTACAAATCATATATGCAGTAAGGGGGTATAGCCAAAATATATAAGGAATTCCCACAACTCAACAGTAAAAATAATCTAAATCCAAAATGGGCAGAGGATCTGGATACACATTTTCTAAAGAAGACATATGGATGACTAACAGAAACATGAAAAGATGCTCAAAATCATTAACTATCAGGGAAATGCAAATCAAAACCACAATGAGATATCACCTCAGACTTGTCAGAATGGCTATTATCAAAAAGTCAAGAAGTAACAAGTGTTGGTAGGGATGTGAAGAAAAAGGAACCTTTGTGAATTGTTGGTAAAATGTAAATCAGAGCAGTGGCTACGGAAAACAAGTAAAAAAAAAAAAATCCACAGAAAAATATAAAAATAAAAACAGAACTACTTCATGAGCTAGCAATTCCACTTTTGAGTAACTAGCCAAAGAAAATTTTCACTGAAGTATTATTTTTAATAGCCAAGATACTGAAATAGCCTAAGCATCCAGGGACAAATGAATGGATAAAAAAGATGTGGTGTATATACATAATGGAATAGTTTTCAGCCATAAAACAGAATGAAATCTTGCCATTTCTTGCAACATGGGTGTATCTTAAGGGAATTATGCTAAGTAAAATAAGACAGAGAAAAAAAAATACTATATCATCTCATTGATAGGCTCTAAACCAAAACCAAACCTAACAAAACAAGCAGTTCATAGACACAGAGAACAGACTGGTGGTACAAGAAGCAGGAGGCTGGGGGTGAGTAAAATGGGAAAAGTGAATCAAAAGTCACAAACTTTCAGTTATAAGACAAATAAGTCTAAGTGATGTAACAAACAACAGGACAACTACGGTTAATGATACTGTGTTAAGTATCTGAAGTTTTCTAAGAGAATAAGCCTTAAAAGTTCTCATCACAAGAAAAAAAAATCTGTAACTGTGTATAGTAACAGATGTTAACCAGATTTATGGTGGCTATCATTTTGCAATTTTAGGTGCAATATGTGTTCACCTAAAACTAATAATGTTATATGTCAATTATATATCAATAAATTAATTTTTAAAAGGTAAATTACAATTTAAAAAAATCTTCATTTACAAAAACAGGTAGCAGGTAGGTTTAATTCTTGGGCCATAGCATGCCAATCCCTATTCTATTTCAATAGCTGGAAGTGTTATTGAGTAGAAAAAAATTTTCTATAAAGCACTAGAAATGATACAAATTGTCACATTTTGACCCCTTTTTATTGAAATATCATTTTAGAATGAAACAATAGCAGTCAACTGAAAGAATTCTAGAAAGCCTACTTTTTGTCTTAAACTTTCATTCAAAGAAGAAATCAGTTCAGTTTATCTAATTTATATTAACCTTTCTGTTTTTTGAGGGTCTTATTCAAAAGTTGAAACATGCATTCAAAGAGCCATTAGCACTTTTGTTTTTGTAATAATAAAATTATTTAAAGTGTGGGCAAAAAAACACATGCATTTGAAAAATCATTTCTGTTCCACAAGGTACATGATTAATACTGGAAAGTCAACACAAATGAGGTACTCAAGGGAGACAGAACAAATACCCAGAAAACTATAGGGATCTGTCACCATAACACCACATGAATTTCTGCAGCTCAGAGAAGTTTATTGCCCTTTTAATATTATTATAGTCAACCATTCAGTTGGAAATTTCACTTACTCCTTACTTTTCTTAATGTCATTTACCCACATCTCCAGAAAACAATGTCTGGAAGAAATCAGAAGTTGAGGCAGGAGAATAAAACAATGAGCACGCTTTATGATAGTTACGCTCAATTCACACCCTCAAGACATAGAAAATTGTGATACACGTCTAGCCATATGTGTTCACATTTATTCATAAGTCGGAAAAGCTGCTGATTTGCAGGATCCACCTCCATTAAGAGCATATGGATTTCCTATCAAGTGATACCAGTGCTCTGGAAACAACTAAGCAAATTAGGAAATATCAGCCAATATCAGAAAATTTGGAAAACTCAGCAGTGATCACAGGACTGGGAAAGGTCAGTTTTCATTCCAGTCCCAAAGAAAGGCAATGCCAAAGAAAGTTCAAACTACCACAGAATTGCACTCATCTCACATGCTACCAAAGTAATGCTCAAAATTCTTCAAGTTAGGTTTCAAAAGTACATGAACCAAGAACTTCCAGATGTTCAAACTGGGTTTAGAAAAGGCAGAGGAACCAGAGATCAAATTGCCAATATCCACTGGATCACAGAAAAAGCAAGAGAATTCCAGGGGAAAAAAAAAAAATCTGCTTCCGCTTCATTGACTACACTAAAGCCTTTGACACTGTGGATCACAGCAAACTGTGGAAAATTCTTAAAAGGATAGGAATACCAAACCACCTTACCTGTCTCCTGAGAAACCTGTATGCAGGTGAAGAAGCAATAGTTAGAACCAGATATAGAACAAGGGATTGGTTCAAAATTGGGAAAGGAATACATCAAGGCTGTATATAGTCACCCTGCTTATTTAACTACTATGCAGAGTACATCATGAGAAATACTGGGCTGGATGAAACACAAACTGGAATCAAGACTGCTGGGAGAAATCACAATAACCTCAGATATGCAGATAACACGACCCTCATGGCAGAAAGCAAACAGAAGCTAAGTAATGTCTTGGTGAAGGTGAAAGAGGAGAGTGAAAAAGTTGGCTTAAAACTCAACATTCAAAAAAAGAAGATCATGGCATGTGTTCCCATCTCTTCATGGCAAATAGATGGGAAACAATGGAAACAGTCATAGATTTTATTTTCTTGGGCTCCAAAATCACTGCAGACGGTGACTGCAGCCATAAAATTAAAAGATGCTTGCTCCTTGGAAGAAAAGCTATGACCAGCATAGGCAGCATATTAGAAAGCAGAGTTTGCCAGTAAAGGTCCATCTAATCAAAGCTATGATTTTTCCATAGTTATCTATGGATATGAGAGTTGGATCATAAAGAAAGCTGAGCACCTAAAAATTGATGCTTTTGAACTGTGGTATTGAGGAAGACTCTTGAGAGTCCCCTGGACTGCAAGGAGATCAAGCAAGCCAATCCTAAAGGAAATCAGTCCTGAATATTCATTGGAAGGACAGATGGTGAAGCTGAAGCTCCAATACTTTGGCCACCTGATCATCGGAAAAGACCATGATGCTGGGAAAGATTGAAAGCAGGAGGAGAAGGGGATGACAGCGGATGAGATGGTTGTATGGTATCACAGACTCAATATACAAGAGTTTGAGCAAGCTCTAGGAGCTGGTGATGCACAGGGAAGTCTGGCATGCTACAGTCCATGGGGTTGCAAATAATGTGACATGACTGACCAACTGAACAGTACTGAACTGGGTATGCTTGGGGTACAAAAAACCTTTGGAATGTGAAAAGCAGAGCTTCACACAGATTTTATCCTATTCAACCTCAGTTATCCTTGATTTATCTACCTGTTCATAAAAGAAGTCTGAGATTATGGTAAAGAAGAAAACAGTAGTGACCCATTTCTAAAAGTGTACCATTTATAAAACTTGGCTTGACATTCAGGAAATGTTTCCATGATTTTCCTCAATCAAACATTCTGGCACATATCTTCTATCACCATGCTGCTATAACCCATTATTCAAAAAGCATGACATATATATGTGACAGTTCTTGATATGTGTGAAATACTTATACGCCTTTAAACATTAATCCTGATATTCCTTTATTTAGAAATATTACATATGTTAAATAATACCTATCAATGGACATCCATCTCATATGTTTCCTTTCCCAAGAAGCTTTGTCTCATCACCTCAATGAGAGGTATTCTGTTACTTCTCAGAACTTTAGGCTATATTTCATCTATTCTCCTGTCATATTCATCAAGAGTCTGCTTTTATTATAGTTAATTGAAAAGTACACTATTTTGTAATGAAATCATAAATGCCTTAGGGCTTCCCAGGTGGAGCTAGTGGTAAAGAACCTGCCTGCCAATGCAGGAGATATAAGAGACGTGGTTCAATCCCTGGGTCGGGAAAGTCCCCTGGAGTAGGTCATGACAACTTACTCCAGTATTCTTGCTTGAAAAATTCCATGGACAGAGGGGCTACAGTCTATGGGGTCACAAAGAGTCAAACACAACTGAGCACACACACAAGAGTATAAGTGCCTTAAGCAAACGGTCTTTCTTTTTTCTTTACATTTCTGCTTCACACTACACATTACATAATATCCAGTAAGAGACACTCAGTAAGACGCTGGCATGAAGTGGATGGATTTGATAAGATTTCTCATTCTCTGCCAGGTTTGGCCACATGTTATGTTTCTCCAGACAATGGATTGGCTTATTATTAGGTTTTTTTTTCTTTAATAGAGTATAGATCAGATCAGATTAGATCAGTCGCTCAGTTGTGTCCAGCTCTTTGTGACCCCATGAATCCCAGCACGCCAGGCCTCCCGTCCCTCACCAACTCCCAGAGTTCACTCAGACTCACGTCCATCGAGTCAGTGATGCCATCCGGCCATCTCATCCTCTGTCATCCCCTTCTCCTCCTGCCCCCAATCCCTCTCAGCATCAGAGTCTTTTCCAACGAGTCAACTCTTCCCATGAGGTGGCCAAAGTACTGGAGTTTCAGCTTTAGCATCATTCCTTTCAAAGAAATCCCAGGGTTGATCTCCTTCAGAATGGACTGGTTGGATCTCCTTGTAGTCCAAGGGACTCTCAAGAGTCTTCTCCAACACCACAGTTCAAAAGCATTAATAGAGTATAAGGCTTGTTTAAATCACCCAAAAAGGATCTAAAATAATGAGACATGGGCTTCCCCATGAGGAATATATTTCCTCATCCAAATATATTCTTTTAGAAAGCAAAAGGAATAAGGGCAAGTGAAAAGAGTAAGGAATAGAACTAAGCAAGATGGTATGCATTAATGAGATATGCAGTTTGTTGTTGGTACTTAGTCTGTAAAGTCATGTCTGACTCATCGCAACCCCATGGACTGTAACCTGTCAGGCTTCTCTGTCCATGATATTTCCCAGGCAAGAATACTGAAGTGGGTTGCCATTTTCTACTCCAAGGGAAGGGAGCAGAAATTAAACTTGCAACCCAGGGATAAAACCCACAGCTCTTATGTCTCCTGCACTGGCAGATGGATTCTTTACCTTTGAACCACCTGGGAAGCTAGATATAAAAAATAAGAGACCTTGAAGCTTTTTTTTGTTTGTTTGTTTAAGTGATATGAATACAATAGCATCTTCACCTTTTCTGGGAAACTTTTCAAATACAAGTGAGAAAAGGTATCCAAGAAAGGATTCTTCAAGAAAGATTGTATTCGAGAAAGCTGATGAGAGTAAAGTTGTATAGATAATCAAAGTTAAATTTACTGAAAATTTTTCATTTCTACTAACACATAGAGCAAAATTTGCTGAGGCTTTAAATCTATGCTATAATTTTGTTAATTTAACTGAACTGCAATAAAATATAAAAGTAAATATATTAATTGGTATTATAGGCTAAAAGTAAATTACATTTCTGCAAATAATCACTCACACACACATACACATAAAATTTGTGTATATACACACCCCCACATAAAAACATACACAAATTTTGCCAAAATGTTAATGAATTTAATTCTGACATATAGCTAACATATTTGGATCATAATAAATTGCTGATATGTCAGCTTGTGGTAATTACCAAGAATAATACTGGTAATTTAAGTTGCAATATTTGATTCCATAATCTATAACATGAGATCAAATGCTTTTTATATTGGGTAGAAATGATTCTAAGTTTTTACAGTTATATATTAAAATGTTTCACTCCTCTACATGAGCTAAGAAAAAAATCCATTGTACTTACAATTCATGATTTTTTAAATAATATTAAATAAGAGTATTAGAAAGTGGAGAGTGAAAAAGTTGGCTTAAAGTTCAAAATTCAGAAAACAAAGATCATGGCATCCCGTCCCATCACTTCATGGGGAATAGATGGGGAATCAGTGGAAACAGTGGCAGACTTTATTTTTGGGGGTTCCAAAATCACTGCAGATGGTGACTGCAGCCATGAAATTAAAAGACGCTTACCCCTTGGGAGAAAAGTTATGACCAACCTAGACAGCATATTCAAAAGCAGAGACATTACTTTGCCAACAAAGGTCCGTTTAGTCAAGGCTATGGTTTTTCCAGTGGTCATGTATGGATGTGAGAGTTGGACTGTGAAGAAGGCTGAGCGCCGAAGAATTGATGCTTTTGAACTGTGGTGTTGGAGAAGACTCTTGAGAGTCCCTTGGACTGCAAGGAGATCCAACCAGTCCATTCTGAAGGAGATCAGTCCTGGGATTTCTTTGGAGGGAATGATGCTGAAACTGAAACTCCAGTACTTTGGCCACCTCATGGGAAGAATTGACTCACTGCAAAAGACTCTGATGCTGGGAGGGACTGGGGGCAGGAGGAGAAGGGGACGACGAGGATGAGATGGCTGGATGGCATCACTGACTTGATGGACGTGAGTCTGAGTGAACTCCAGGAGTTGGTGATGGACAGGGAGGCCTGGTGTGCTGCGATTCATGGGGTCGCGAAGAGTCAGACACGACTGAGCGACTGAACTGAACTGAATGCTCAAAATTCTCCAAGCCAGGCTTCAGCAATATGTGAACTGTGAACTTCCAGATGTTCAAGCTGGTTTTAGAAAAGGCAGAGGAACCAGAGATCAAATTGCCAACATCCACTGGATCATCGAAAAAGCAAGAGAGTTCCAGAAAAACATCTATTTCTGGTCTATTGACTATGCCAAAGCCTTTGATTGGGTAGATCACAAGAAACTGTGGAAAATTCTGAAGGAGATGGGAATACCAGACCACCTGACCTGCCTCTTGAGAAACCTGTATGCAGGTCAGGAAGCGACAGTTAGAACTGGACATGGAACAACAGACTGGTTCCAAATAGGAAAAGGAGTACGTCAAGGCTGTATAATGTCACCCTGCTTATTCAACTTATATGCAGAGTACATCATGAGAAACGCTGGTCTGGAAGAAGCACAAGCTGGAATCAAGATTTCCAGGAGAAAGATCAATAACCTCAGATATGCAGATGACACCACCCTTATGGCAGACAGTGAAGAAGACCTAAAGAGCCACTGGATGAAAGTGAAAGAGGAGAGTGAAAAAGTGGGCTTAAAGCTCAACATTCAGAAAACGAAGATCATGGCATCTGGTCCCATCACTTCCTGGGAAATAGATGGGGAAACAGTGGAAACAGTGTCAGACTTTTTTTGGGGGGGCTCCAAAATCACTGCAGATGGTGACTGCAGCCATGAAAGTAAAAGACGCTTACTCCTTGGAAGAAAAGTTTTGACCAACCTAGATAGCATATTCAAAAGCAGAGACATTACTTTGTCCACAAAGGTCCATCTAGTCAAGGCTGTGGTTTCCCCAGTAGTCATGTATGGATGTGAGAGTTGGACTATAAAGAAAGCTGAGCACAGAAGAATTGATGCTTTTGAACTGTGGTGTTGGAGAAGACTCTTGAGAGTCCTTTGGACTGCAAGGAAACCCAACCAGTCCATCCTAAAGGAGATCAGTCCTGGGTGTTCACTGGAAGGACTGATGTTGAAGCTGGAACTCCAGTATTTTGGCCACCTGATGCAAAGAGCTGACTCATTTGAAAAGACCTTGATGCTAGGAAATATTTAGCGCAGGAGGAGAAGGGGATGACAGAAGATGAGATGGCTGGATGGCATCATTGACTCAATGGACATGGGTTTGGATGGACTTCAGGAGTTGGTGATGGACAGGGAGGCCTGGCGTGCTGTGGTTTTTGGTGTCACAAAGAGTTGGACATGACTGAGCAACTGAACTCAACTGAACTAACAATAATATTTTACTTACAACTCAGCTGTCAGATATAGTCCTTTATTTTTGACTGGACCATTTTTAAAGTTGTTATTGAATTAGTTACAATACTGATTCTGCTTTATGTTTTGGTTTTTATGGCCATGAGGTATGTGGGATCTTAGCTTCCTGATCTGAGATCGAACATGCACCCCCTCCATCGGAAGGCGGAGTCTTACTTGTTGGACTACCAGGGGAGGCCCCAGATATAGTCTTCTAAAATTATTAAATGAAGGCCCAATCATAAAAGTTATACCTTTTACTTATTTGGCAAGTTAAATGAACAAAATATTTATATAAATGTGCATGTTGTTCACTGACATATGTACGTATGTTCACAGAATAGTGAGGATCATTATTACAACTTTAAAGATGTAGATTTCCTGGCCATCTCAGTATTCTTTCACAGTATCCACTCACCATTTTAGAGAGAGAAAGGAAAAAATTATTTTGCCAATACAGACAAATTGTCCAATGGCCAACGTTAGTTTTTCACTTAGTTGCAAGGCTGTTGCTTGAAATACTAAAATTCTAAATTTATTTTGTAGTTGTGCCCATAATCCCACCTTATCTTTTACAGTCAGATCTCATTCTTTCATAAAATAACTAGGAAATCTGTAACAATACCTATTTAACGCATTGATTTTTTTTTTAAATTCTGACTAATGAATACCATTCAAAATGCTTGGAAAGTAAACAGTTAGAAGTACATTGTGAAATCGTGGTTTTAAGAAGAGTCCATATAGTAATAGCCAACACCCTATAGTACTTAACTGAGTCAACCATGGATCCATACACTTTTATATTCTTCCTGTGTCCTTAAAATAACTCTAGCAGGTCAGTATTACTCATACTTTGAAGATGAGAAAAAAAAGTACAAAAAAGTTAACTAACTTGTCAGAGGTCACATAACAACTAAGTGGTAGACGTAGAATTTAAACGTAAGAAATGTGGTTCCAGGGTTCATATTATTAATAACTAATCAAAGCATTATTCTCTCAAATCATTTCATCACAGACAAAATATTGTCTTTATCCCACAGGCCATGAGTTTGACTGTGTTTTATTTACATGTGTCTCCACAGTTGAGCAGAGGCCCTGGTACACAGCAGTCATTCAAAAAAGATTTTGACTTGAATTAATAAATTAAGGGAAGATGCCACTTTAGATATCTATTCCCTCATGAGAAAGCATATTCATATCTAGGGAGCAGAATCAAAGCAAATCTTAACAAATTTGAAAACCCAGGGCTGTGATCTGTTTTGTTCCCAAATTCAACAAGATACTAAGCTGGCATGCCTTTTGGAGAGGAGATGAGGAATTTAAGCAAAAATAGATGAGGTAACTAAACACCAGTGTAGGATATATGGCTCAGAGATAGCCTGCCCCTGGAAACTAGTCGTTCGCAAAGGGAAAGGAGGCTAGGAGGAAAGGTTTCTGTAATGTGACTGTGGGTCATAGCCAACAGTATACCTGAAGGGTCTTTACTCTTAAAGTTAAAAAAACTCATAATTATCCACACCTGAGATCACTCAGAGCCAGAATTTCCCCAGTGATTGGTTAAGTAGCCAGTTGGTCAGAGGAACATCACCATGAAACATAGAGGATTTTTTTTTTTTTCTTCTTAGATTACAATTTCAACCTTTTTTCTTTTTCAGCCACTTTACCCCTAATTTTTGTTTTCATTATTTGCTTAATTTAATTGCTTAGAAAAGCTATGTCATAAGCCATCTGATGACTTTGTAAATGCAAAGAGCCAATGTTGTGTAACAGACAATCTAATGACATAGTGTTTAGTGTTCCCTAAAGCAGGAGACAGATGAAGAGAAACGGTGAACCGGCAGCCTTAGCATAATTAAGACAAGCCTGAGTGCTTGCCATGGTGCCATTACATTAATCTCACATCAGTGGCACCTGGCTAAAATTTATGAGATATGTAAAAGGGGCCTTTCCAACTGACCTTGATAAGGCAGAGTTATTTATCACGTGAGAGAATAGTCAGCAAGCTAGGGAGAATGAGGTATATTAGAAATAAGTTGGCAGAGAGATTTAAGAGCAGTGGGCTGCAAGACACTTTGACAGAAAAGATCAAGAGAAGTATTTCCAGTACTATGAACTTTAAGCATCCTTGATAAGAAAAACCTAAAGCCATACATCATGTTAATAAGCAATATATATGAGAAGAGGTAATAGTAAACCCCAAGTTTTAAACTTGTGCCAGTTCATTCACTTAGTTTTAAGTATTTCTTTACCTAACTCATGAGACTTTGTGACCACAATGGATTCCAAATGAGTTCACACCCAAATAAATAAGCAAAATATACTGACTGTGAGTTCTTTTATCGATTATTGTATTTCCAAGGCCCACTATACAGCCTGAAATGTTTGGATCCCAACAAACCACCAGGTCTTTCTATAGCTGGCTGCTACCTGTTCTTCAAGTCTCAGTTTACATATCACCTCTACAGAAAGTTCTTTCCAGATCACCCCATCAAAAACCTACCACTATATGGAAATAACTTTTGTATCACCTAGACATTTATTACTTTCTTTTCCTCTTTGGACTCAAGGTCCCCTCTCTTTGCTATTTATATCTGTGCCAATATAGATCCAAAATCTAGAAAAGGACCTCTAGAAAAGGTCTTTGCAACCCCATGGACTATAGAGTCTATGGAATTCTCCAGGCCAGAATAGTGCAGTATTCCCCAGTATATTTTCCAGCCTTTCCTTTCTCCAGGGCATCTTCCCAACCCAGGGATCAAACCCAGGCCTCCCGCACTGTGGGCAGATTCTTTACCAGCTGAGCCCCAAAGGAAGCCGGAGAATGCTGGAGTGGGTACCTATCCCTGCTCCAGCAGATGTTCCCAACCCAGGAATTGAACCCGGGTCTCCTGCATTGCAGGTGGATTCTTTACCAACTGAGCTATGGAAACCCAGAAAAGGACATAGTTGGTGCTTCATAAATATATGTCAAATGAATGAAATGGTTTTTTATTAAATAAATAGTAGAATTTTAAAATGGAAAAATAATGATTATTATTCTTTAAAATGTGCTTTGGTAGGTATATACTTTTATTTTAAATCATTGTGTTATCAGTAGTAACACATTGACGATACCTGATAATGGCTACCCTTCACTAAAAACTTCATTGTGATAAATGAAAAACTTCAAAGTGATAAATTTCATTATCAAATTAATCTACTCTGATTTATTTTGTAAAATCTCAGACCTTTTCAACAGTGGACACTACTGCTGTCAAAATACAACAAGCCTTCTTAAGCCACAATCAGATATATACTTCAAATATTTCAACAAGAAATACGGAAGGACCCAAAGTGCTTTTGTTGCTGTTGGGACTTTGTTTATTCTATGCCATATGAAATGTATCACATAAAATCATGGTAGCTGTAATCTGTAGAAACTGCCATAATGTATGTGACATTTTATTTCTGTTCGTGGGCCAATTAGTCAGCACAAGGGTCCCTCATTTTGTGTAATGGGCAATTTGAAGATTTCTTTTTAGCTGTGTCAAATATAATTGAATTTATACTCTAATAAAACAGAGATGGATGGATAAAATTCTGTATTTATACAATGAAAGCCTTACGGTCTTTCCAACGATGGGTACAACAGCACAGCTTCAGTGTTTTACATAAGAAAACCACACTGGGTCAAGCAGATCTGATTGATTTTGGGCAACTCCAGTACCAATACGGCTTTCTTTGCACACTTAAGTTCTGCTTCTCTGTCATTTCTTATTCGATAATTCTTCTATGCAAAAGCACAGACTAGCTAAAATCAGCAAATCACACAAAACAACCTTTCTAGACTTTTACTATACCTTAAAACTACAGTTTTAAAAGCTAGGTACATTTGGCAGCTGTTATTTTATGATGAAGATTAGAAAAGCAATCTTTAAAAAAATCCCCAGATTATTTAAGCAAATATAACAATACTTGAAAGAAACCTTGACTTGCCTCAATTCCTAGTATAGTCACTTTAAAAAGCCAATTAACATGCATACACATACAGAAAATTAATCACTTATAGTGTTTGTTTGGACTCTGGAGCTCCATTCTGGATCTATGTCAGTGGTACAGGCTATAATGATACCTCAAGGACCATAAAAGGTTTGGACTATCTTCTTTGCATGTACATATGCAGATTATTAAATTTGCACTTGTAAGAAATTATTTCAAAATTCATTATATCAAAGTCATTAAACATTGTCCATTTAATGTGAATTTGTGCATTTTAATGCAAAATATCAATTATTAAATAACCATAAAGAATAATAAGTTGTGAGAATAGAAGAGAGTAAGTGAATTACCTACTGAATGTCTCCATTTGAAATAAGTTTCTTTTGCTCTCTAGGATTTTTGCAGACAATAATATAATGATCTATCTATAAAATATCATATTTAATGTTTGTTGCTAAACTTATCTAAGTACGTCGACTCTTTATTAAATCTACTTCTTAGCATTACTAAAATTCCATAAGGAAAATATTTAAACATCTTGCAAATTGTAGAATGCTGCGGATTTCTATTTGCAAGGGAATGTTGAAAGAGGGTGAAAGGGGTGATATGGTCTATATTTCATAATTTTGTAATTTAACGATCTTATTTTATTAAAGAAAATCAGCTGCATACTTATAATTATTATCAAAGCAATAAGTGTTCATAATGATTCAAAGGCTAATTCATAGACTATCATATCTTATTTCTGTTCCTTCTAATCCTATCAATTTTTCTCTCTGTCTTCATATTAATTTAATGAGATAACTTTTGCTTTTCTAATTAGTCAAAGGACCAGTGGGATCATCCTCCTTCAAAAATATGCCAATATCAGAGACTTACTTTTCTTTCAAAAGGTGGTGAAACTTAATCATTTTCATTGTTTGTGTTGGAATACATACTTTTCCCTTTAAAATTAAATTGGAATCTCAAGAATGCACAGGTCATTAGTTTCTAGAGAGGGTACTTAAATTAAGGACAGTACTTTAGGAAAGTTTTCACATAAATAGGCTAAAAATGCTTAATTGTAAAATATAAATGTGATTATTCTCTAAAGTTTTAGAAGACAATTATTTCTCCCAACAGAACTGTGAACCCTTTTTTTAAATTGTCTGTCTCCTTTATCACCCCACTTAAATATGTACCATGAGAATCCACGATTTTGTCAGTTTTGTTCATTTCTACAACTTTCAAGAAAAGTGCGTGGCACATAACAACATTGACCCTACATTCATTATTGCATGAATGGATGGATAAATGATAAGAAGCCGAAATCTGCACTTTCTTGACTAAATCATATCTGTGATACATCATCTATGATCTGCAATTTTTCTTTAAAGTGGAAAAAGTGAGTGTTAGTCACTCTGCTGTGTCCATTTCTTTGCGACTCCAAGGACCGTACCCTGCCAGGATTCTCTGTCCATGGAATTTCCAGGTAAGAATACTGGAGTGGGTAGCCATTCCCTTCTCCAGGGTAGCCTCCCAGTCCAGATCAAACCCGGGTTTCCCACCTTGCACACAGATTCTTTACTGTCTGAGCCACCAGGGAAGCCCCAAAGTGAACAAAGACATTTATAAAGGCAATCTGAGTGCAAATTCTTTCTAGACCTTTATGCAAAATTTTAATTGTTTCGCACCCATACTCAACTGGACAGTTTCACTATTTATTTATTTTTCCGTTAAAAAACACCAATTTCCCAGTGAAATTTGAGTGAGAAAAGTCACTTCTGTATGCTTTTACTTTTTTAATGAGATGATTCAGATAGCAATTCAGACAGCATATTCATTCATTTATCAGATTCTGATTGGTTGGTTTAACTTATGACTCCCTTCATCCATTCATTTTCAACTTACTCATTTTGAACAAAGGTCAAACAACCTATAGAATAATTTTTGGTCTTTATAACTGAATTACAATGGAAAAAACAATTTTGTTAAAAAGAACTGATGTCAAATATATTGCTTAAAAATAAAACAAGATCCTAAATCACAATGTGATGCCAACACAGACTGAATCAACAATAAGGGCAGTAGTTCATTACCAGTGTGAACACTAGCCATCTCACAAATGTAGCAATAGTTAGGCATATAGGCATTTTTACTAGTAGCACATGCTCATTAACTTGTTCCTATAGCAACCAACATATTTTTTAAGGTAAGACATGAAAATAATTTTTTGTCAAATTCAGGTACCTTACATCAGGACACCTGGAGTCAGAATGGTTAATTCGTTTTTAATATTTGGAAGAAATAAAAAATATTTAACACATGCTGGAAGGTTAAAGAAGAATGAAATGATTAATAAATAGTTTTCCCCAATGACAAGTGTGAAAAAATCAATATTCAATATTTTAACTTTTTAATAACAAATCAGGCTAAAGTTTGATCAGTCACTTTTTAAACTTATTGATAAAAAAAGCTGTGCGCAGACATGTCTTAAATGTCTTTCATACTTTTTTTTCTGAAGTGAACAGTAATTTTTACTTGGAATGTTGCAGTCAGATAACCTTATTCACCCCAAAGTTGATTCTAGAGCAATAGCTTTAGCTGTTAGAAAGAAGTAAGACACAGTGAAGAAGGAAAAAAAAAAAAAACAACCTGTAGAATTTGTAATGAAAGAATAAGAAATGGAATTAAACTTAAAGAAGGTCTGAGGACTTGGAAACAGGCTATGAGAACCAGATGGAGCCCTGAAAATCCACTCCCTCAAATCTTCCACTGCAGATACCAGAAACTGAGGGTCAAAGAGGGTAGAAGACTTACACATGACCAAAACAGTCAGAACTGGGTCAGTGGATTTTTTTTTTTTTTTTTTTGGGTCAGTGGATTTGACTCACTTAGTTCTATACTCTTTTAGTCTTCATTTTTGACAAAAAAAAAAAAAAAAATTGAGGGGGTGAAATTGTAATTAAATGGGCTTCCCTGGTGACTTACATGGTAAAGCTTCTTCCTGCAATGCAGTAGACCCAGGTTTGATCCCTGGGTCGAGAAGATTGTCTGAAGAGGGAATGGCTATCCACTGCAGTATTCTTCCCTGAAGAATTTCATGGACAGAGAAGCCTGGTGGGCTTCCATCCATGGGGTTGCAAAGAGTCGTGCACAACTGAGCAACTAACATAATACACAATGGTGATAAAAAATGCTGAGAAAAATCACATTTCTATAGATATTACGTACTTAAATTGTTCGTCCCACCTCCCTCAGTAGTATCAATAGCCCTTATTTTTCTTGTTCTAAACAGCACAATTAAAATTTTAAAAGTCATTTGAAAGGGTCATAGATCTAAATTTCTCTTCTTCTAACTCTAATTGACACCACCCTTATGGCAGAAAGTGAAGAGGAACTAAAAAGCCTCTTGATGAAAGTGAAAGTGGAGAGTGAGAAAGTTGGCTTAAAGCTCAACATTCAGAAAACTAAGATCATGGCATCTGGTCCCATCACTTCATGGGAAATAGACGGGGAAACAGTGGAAACAGTGTCACACTTTATTTTTTGGGGCTCCAAAATCACTATAGATGGTGACTGCAGCCATGAAATTAAAAGACGCTTACTCCTTGGAAGGAAAATTATGACCAATCTAGACAGCATATTAAAAAGCAGAGACATTACTTTGCCAACAAAGGTTCGTCTAGTCAGGGCTATGGTTTTTCCAGTGGTCATGTATGGATGTGAGAGTTGGACTGTGAAGAAGGCTGAGCACCAAAGAATTGATGCTTTTGAACGGTGGTGTTGGAGAAGACTCTTGAGAGTCTCTTGGGCTGCAAGGAGATCCAACCAGTCCATTCTAAAGGAGATCAGCCCTGGGATTTCTTTGGAAGGAATGATACTAAAGCTGAAACTCCAGTACTTTGGCCACCTCATGCAAAGAGTTGTCTCATTGGAAAAGACTCTGATACTGGGAGGGATCAGGGGCAAGAGGAGAAGGGGACAACAGAGGATGAGATGGCTGGATGGCATCACTAACTCGATGGACGTGAGTCTCAGTGAACTCCAGGGGTTGGTGATGGACAGGGAGGCCTGGCGTGCTGTGATTCATGGGGTCGAGAAGAGTCAGACACGACTGAGCGACTGATCTGAATCTGAATCTGAACTCTAATTAGTTTACCAGTTTCATCAATATAATTTAGCTGGTTTTCTTTAAACGATCCTGATGACATTTGCCTTTTCCTTCCATAATATTCAAAACAGGACACAAACTACTGTATTTGTAAAATAGTATAGTTAGATGTTGTAGGAATTAGTGTATCATTTAAAAGGCATGCAATGGGTGAAAAGTGTTCTCTGAAATCATAATCTCTTATCAAACTAAAGAGTTTCTTCTGAATTAATGCCGCACCTAGTCAAATACAGATATTCAGGAAATAGAAACTATCCACTTCCTTTGTGACCCTGAATCTCTTTAAAATGTTATTTGTATTAGTCAGGCTTACCACAGGTTCTAGTCTCAGCTCTCACTGAGTCACTTTATGACCAAGTTTATAATCACTTTAGATGTCTGGGCTTCATTTCCCTTACTTATAAAATGAGGAAGTTGGAAAAAAGTTATCCCTGAACTCCTGCCAGGTTATTTTTTTATATGGGTAGTGTTACATTGTGTGACATGGTCTAAATAGCAGAATAGTTTATTTCAGGATTACATAATGACCATCAGAGAACGTTCTGATAATCTAAGAACTGGGGCTTTTTCTAAAACATAACTTCTACATGATCAAATTGTTTAGTGCAATGTTAGGTATGACATCAAATAATTTTAAAATATATTTTTACATCCTGGCACACAAGATATATAGACAGATAGATATGGAGACAGACATAGATCTTTCAATTTTATAAATTCGTCCTGTGATGAATGGCATATATTTTGCAGCCTGGATTAGGCAATTTATTTACTTAGACAACTGATTTTAATATAGTACTTTACAACACATTGAAGCAGAGTTGCACAAATTGCCCTGGTTACTATTTTGAAAGGTAAATAAGCAAAAAATTCTACTATGTCACACATACAGGCAGAGAATTCAAATGAACAGAACAATGCTGTTTGGGAAATGATGGAAAAATGATATACTAATTTAAGCTTTGTGGTATTTAATGAACCACATAATGTGCTATAGAGACTCTAGGGCTTTTAATGCAGAAATTTTCCAGAAACAATGCACTGCCTTGTAAGGCGAGAGCAAGATGGCAAAGAATTGAAAGAAACCAGAGTTACCCAGATGGCTGGAACACAGACAGCTTGGGCAAGTGATAAAATTGAAATGGGTAAGCCTGACTAATACAAACAAAAATTTAAAGAAATGCATGGTTATCCTTTTTCCCAAATACCAGTCACAGTTAATAATGATCGAGCTAAAGTAGCTCATTGAACCCTTGAAATCACTTTTTATCCCTGTATCTGTCTTTATCATCACAACATCCTGTGATATGGTATCATCACCCTAATTTATTACAGAAGGAAACAGACTCTGAAGTCACGTACATAATCAGACTGTCCATCACATTTATCTCAGAAACATTTTAAGGCAAGTAAGAGTAAATGATATGCTTGTTATTCACATGGGCAAAAGTAATGGAATCTATTTTACACCACTCAACATTGTTTTTCCCAATCTGACTAACTTCTGGAACTATTAGAGTCACTTGAGCTTTTTCTGGCTCCACCTCAGACCCATTGAATCATAATCTCCAGGGAAGCTGCCTGGGAATTTGTTAATTTGAAGTGTCTCCCCAGGTGATTCGGGTGATTAGCCAAGTTTTGGAGACTGTAGTAGTACAACTGAAAGTTAAGAGGATACTGTCTTATAAGTTTAGGATGTTTAGAAGCAAAATGCACCCATTGCAAAATTGACCCAATCTAGTTTCTCTCTTTTACAAACAGGCATGATAGATGTCTTTGTCACAAGTGAGTAGACAGACTGCCAAATACCACCTATATTTCTGGGTCAGAGACAGATTGGAACTCCACCAAGAGAAACTGGGCATTCGTACTTGGTCTATTTCCATGGCGGGGACAAAACAATTCTAATCTTACTGATCTTTTCATTAAAGAATAAAGCAATCTCAGGGCATTAACTGCTGACAGTAACACAGACCATGGATTTCACGGATTAACCAAAGCACAAACATTCTAGAACATGTCTGTAGAACAATTCTTTGTTTGTGTAGAACAGGAGGCAAAAATGTAATAAGTCTGAGTTGAACTGAGTTTAATTACTTAATATAATATTTGTCATTTAAGAATTGTGTGCCCATCAGCATAGCAACAGTCTCTCATAGATGCTTAGAGATTCTGTTATGATATCACATAATATGAATAGTACTCAACTGCTGTCAAAGCACTTTCACATATATTAGCACACTTTATCTTTACAATAAAGCTGTGAAGTGAATAGGAATTCTCAACAAATCAAAAGGATTATTATAATTAAAATGTATTCTTTGCAGAATTCAAATACCCTGAGGTGTTTCTGATTTACTTTTGGTTTCATGCAAAACAAGATATACATCACCACTTACACTCTGTGAAAAACAATTTCCAACTCTAAAATATTCATTAAATACTTTTTCTTAAATGGAAAATGATTTATGCAATGCTGATTTAGCTGCTGAATTTGAGTTTAAAAAAGAAAGTGAATCAAGTAATCAGGTTGTACTACATTAAATGTCAAGCATATAGATCCTGATTTATTTCATCAGAACAGTTTCTTAGCTCTGCTGCTGCTGCTAAGTCGCTTCAGTCATGTCCGACTCTGTGCGACCCCATAGACGGCAGCCCACCAGGCTCCCTGGTCCCTGGGATCCTCCAGGCAAGAACACTGGAGTAGGTTGCCATTTCCTTCTCCAACGCATGGAAGTGAAAAGTGAAAGTGAAGTCGTTCAGTCGTGTCCGACTCTTGGCAACCCCATGGACTGCAGCCTACCAGGCTCCTCTGTCCATGGGATTTTCCAGGCAAGAGTACTGGAGTGGGGTGCCACTGACTTTTCCGTTTCTTAGCTCTACCAAAGGCTAAATCCTTTCCCCAACTCAATGGCTCACCTAAAGAATAGTGACTATAGTGAAACACTACAGTAAAGATTTTGCTCATGATAATTTGAATTTTTTAATTAATATTTTCTACAAGTTAATTAAAATTCAAAAAGTTGTTATTTTTAGTGCTTTTATTCATTAGCAATTTTATCCTTTATTCTTCCTTACTGAGATCCCAAATTTGTAACATTGTCTCAGTAATATTTTTTTCTGTTAGAAAAACTTCAAAGATAAACTTCAAAAAAAATTTGTTTTTTCTGGATAAAGTGAGCACAGCTAGGAAAGTTACCATGTGAGGCAAACACTATGAAAGCCAAATATTCAAATACCAATTACAACAAAGAACTACTTAGGCACACAATAATTTATCAAAGTTATTATTCAACTTAATATTATCAACAGGTTCAGGAAACATATAAGTTTTTCTCAGAGAGAGACTCCATCTGAGTTTCTAATTAAATCACTTTTGTATAGTTCTTTTTCTTCCCTGCACAAAAGGTCTTTTTTTCCCCTCCATTCTTGCTCTCCTTCCTTCTTTGTTGATACTGTTTACTTCCAAGCCTGCCTCTGAACTCTCTGTCTAATTAGCTCTTGATAGATCTGTTGCCCTGTTTCCACAAACATTTAATTCTGCCGTCAGTCCCATTTACATTACAGCATGTTGCATTGTCTTTTACCAGCCTAATTTTGTTTGAGTGAATGTAAATCCCATTAAACAGTCACCTATTAGACTGTGGCATATAAACTCCAAAAGCCTCTTTATTACAAGAGTGAACATAAGGCCCAATTGATAAAAGATTTCTGGGACATTTCAATTTGTGGTTGACTTCAAATATTCTGTCTATTTTAAGCCTAGGCAGCTCAGTTTTTCAAAGTATATAACAGAATATTTGAGTATCTTTCAAACCTTATATTCCATGGCATGACATAATAAACATCACTTGCTTGTTGGCTTTAGAAAAATACATATATTTACTTATACCTAAACATATGTTAAAGATGTATCCTTCCCCATTTAGTTATTTTATTTTTCCCCATGGTAATACAACTATATTATTATCAAAAGACTACACAGCGGTGTTTACAAATATCAGAATGGCTTGCAGATCCCTCTGGAAAGAGCTCTTCTTAAATATTAAACAACTGTGCAGAAAAAGTGTTTTCTGATGAGTTTTCTGAAGAGGGGTAAGACATAGCATTTTAAGATGCAGCTCATCCAGAGACAAGAAGATGCTGGCATCAGAGACAGCTTCGTCTCCTAACTAGAATGCAATTTGATAGCCCCATAAAAGAGAAAGATGATTTCAGAGATCATTAAAAGTTCTAGAAGGAGACAGTAGCCAATTATCAGAGTTAGTGATATTTATACCAACATATCCAATCAGATTAGTGTCAGCTACTGGTTTCTATCTAAGTGAGGGCTCAGTGTAGACTTTCCCCAAAGCTGAGTGAATCATTCAGCACTATGGTCACATCATTGCGTGGTTTCAAGTAAGGGTGAGAATGGCTTTTTTTCCATTTCCTTCTGGTAATAAACTCAGAAAGACACCCATGAAGTGCAAACCCTCATGCACAAAATTATTTCTCACCCCTGCAGGCTTGTCAAAGCCAATATTTCAGGGAAGCACAGGTTGCTGAAGGGGACTGTGATTTTTTTTTTGCCTGCTGTGAGTCTCTAAGGAAAACAAACATTCCAAAAGAGACTGCAGCCAAAATTGCTAATAACTTCACACAGCTCTTTTGCCATGATGACAAAATCCACAAGAAGACTGAATAAGCAATGGGTGAGGCGGTCAGCCACAGCTATTTGTATAGAAATAAAAATATGTCTGGTATCAAATGCTAGTTATGGAGTCAACCTATATTAAGAATATAAACACTCATGGATACAGTTTTGACAAATACATGGACTGTAAAGTGAATAATTATTAACAGACATTCAGCATGTTGTAAGAAACATAAAAGAAGATTAGTGAAGCAAGGTGGATGGTTTATGTTGTTTTAAGAGCATAAATGGAAGGGAAAGGGGCAAGATACAAACTACTATGTATAACATAGATAAGCCACAAGGATACATTGTACAACACAGGTAAATGCAGCCATTGCTTTGTAATAACTTTAAATGGAGTACAATCTTTACAAATAGTGAATCATTATGCTCCACATATGAAAGTAATATAATACTATAAATCAGTTAAAAAAGAGCCTAAAATTATAAAACAACTGAGAATCAGAAATGGATCTGTAATGTAAGAGTTGCATCAATACTCACCCATATTTATAATACACAGCTTCTCAAGTTAATAATATATAAATCTAAATTCTTGAATATTCAGGCCCAGAAATACCAAGGAGTGAAATACAGAAGCAATCATCTTAGATAACAGGTTCCTTATATCTCTCTACATATGTTTCATTTGGGTTAAGACTTGATTAGATATTATGTGTACAGATCTGACATGGTTGCTTCTCTTTATATCCATTACAGTTTTAAGGACATCATTACTACAACATTTGATAGAATCAGATAAAGCATAATGGCTACTATGAAATTTAGTGTGGTCCCCTTGGTTGTTCCCTTATGGTCTCATCAAACCTCACTGAGGCTAGGATTTCAAAGGGAGAGGCATGCATTAGTTTAGTGTTACTTATTCCCAAAATAGTCAACTGACCTACTAATTTGGTTCTTGCGGTTCACTAAAGTTATTTTTTTTCTGACATATTAACATTATATTGTAAAATATGACTAACTTCTAAGGAAATTTTTAGTGCTGTGCCTAAAAACAAATCAAGAGATACATAATAAGTATACTGATGGAAGTTGTAAGTCACTAAACCCATGATTTAAAAAATATGATGTTGTTAAAGTGTTGCACTCAATATGACAGCAAATTTGGAAAACTCGGTAGTGGCCACAGGACTGGTAAAGGTCAGTTTTCATTCCAGTCCCAAAGAAGGACAATGCCAAAGAATGCTCAAACGACCACACGACTACTCATTTCACACGCTAGAAAAGTAATGCTCAAAATTCTCCAAGCTAAGCTTTAACAATATATGAACTGACCATAGAAAATTCAAGAGAATTCCAGAAAAACTTCTGCTTCATTGATTACACTCAAGTCTTTGACTACATGGATCACAACAAACTGGAAAATTCTTCAAGAGATGGGAATACCAGACAACCTTACCTGCCTCTTGAGAAATCCGTATGCAGGTCAAGAAGCAACAGTTAGAACCGGATATGGAACAATGGATTGGTTACAAATTGGGAAAGGAGTACATCAAGCCTATATATTGTCACCCTGCTTATTTAACTTAGACGCAGAGTACATCATGAGAAATGTTGGGCTGGATGAAGCACAAGCTGAAATCAAGATTGCCGGGAGAAATATCAATAACCTTAGATATGCACATGACACCACCCTTATGGCAGATAGTGAAGAGGAACTAAAGAGCCTATTGATGAAAGTGAAAAGAGGAGAGTGAAAAAGTTGGCTTAAAACTCAACATTCAGATAACTAAGATTATGGCATTTGGTCCCATTGCTTCATGGCAAATAGATGGGGAACAATGGAAACAGTGAGAGATTGTATTTTCTTGGGTTCCATAATCACTGCAGATGGTGACTGCAGCCATGAAATTAAAAGACACTTGCTCCTTGGAAGGAAAGCTATGACCAACCTAGACAGCATATTAAAAAGCAGAGACATTACTTTGCCGACAAAGGTAATTCTAGTCAAAGCTATGATTTTTCCAGTAGTCCTGTGAGTGTTGGACCAGAAAGAAGGTAGAATGCCAAAGAACTGATGCATTTGAACTGTGGTGTTGGAGAAGACTCTGTGCATCCCTTGGACTGCAAGGAGTTCAAACCAGTCCATCCTAAGGGAAATCAGTCCTGAATATTCATTGGAAGGACAGATGCTGAAGCTGAAGCTCCAATACTTCAGCCACCTAATGTGAAGTGAGTTGGTGATGGACAGGGAAGCCTGAACACTGCAGTCCATGTGGTCGCAAACAGTTGGACACGACTGAGTGACTGAACTGAACTGATGCGAAGAGCCAACTGATTGGAAAAGACCCTAATGCTGGGAAAGACTGGAGGAAGGAGGAGAGGAGGATGACAGAGAACAAGATGGTTGCATGGTATCAATGACTCAATGCACATGAGTTTGAGCAAGCTCTGGGAGGTGGTGGTGGACAGGTAAGCCTGGCATGCTGTGGTTCATGGGATTGTAGAGTCAGACACGACTGAGCGACTGAACAACAACAAACCCATGAAGGCTTCTAGATCCACATAGGTCTCTGTATTAACTATAACATTTATAAAAATAATTTTAATAATTTTTTAAAATAAATATCTGTATGTTATACCAGGTCATAACATATAATCTGTATGACTATTGATGGATTACAAAATCTCTGAGTCACAGTTTCTCTTTAAAAAGTAGAAAAAAATCTAAATTGTTAAGATTAAATAGGACCATTCCATAAACAAATATGTGCGAACTTCTTAATACAAATAACAAGCTGTAATAGACACTAGGTATACAGTAGTGAACAATCCTATTTCTCACAGAGCTATAATGAAGAAGGTCAAAAACCACATAATTACAACCTTTGATAAGCTCTATCCTGGACACTGATGGCTACAGCTTTGCATCTTCAACATGTGTTTCCTTTCACCCTTCTATTTATGGAATTTTGCATTTTTAAAATCAATCTGTCCCAAGGAATTATTATAAATTGATCCCTCTGCCTATCTATGACACAAGTAAACAATCACAAAATCCATCCCTAGTCAATGAGATGACCTTGTTCCCTGTTGACAGTGATGGGAAACTACCTGAGATGAGGCATGTTCATTGCACTAAGAACACGACTGTGATGATGAGAACAGAATTGCTTTGGGCCACTTTGGCACAATTAGGGAAAATACTGGCTAAGAATGAAGCCAAAAGAGAAAAGTAGAGTTGAGATATTAAGACAGTGAGAAGGTGTCCTATTGGCATGGTCTCACCCCCAGACCTATGTATGTTTAACACCCTGAACATTCCTGGACTTTCCATTTTTGTGAGCAAACACAGTCCGTTAGTTTAAGCTAGTTTCAGACTAGGTTTCAATCATCTACAACCAAATGGGCTATAATTATAGGTACAGAAAACAACAGCAGAGTAAAATGAGGATAACATAGTACTTCAAGCAGAGAAAATATCATGAAGATTCTCTATGAGATAAAAAATATGTCAGTGTACTTGAGGAACTATGAACATAATAATACTATTACTGTCACCATAACTATAAATTTTATAGCTTCTAGGTCTTGATTAGAGGCCCTAATAATGATACCCCTACCAAGATAGTGGCTTCTACCAGACTATCTTATCATTTGAAACCTGTATTTTATTTAGTCTACTGGGCTATCAAACAGAAGGTGTTTTTTTTCCCCTTCTAAATGCAGGTGTTATATAAATAGAAAGGTAGCAGAGAGAAAGACTTAGATTTGGGAAAGGGGATAAGTGGGAGGCCTTGGTAAGCCACTAGGCTGAGGGCCTTAGGAAATCCAAGGATAGTGTAGCAAAAAAGAGACTCCTGACATACCTGATAAGAACACTGGAAAGGAAAGAAACTTAAGACTGAAACTAGGATTCCCCAGTTTTGCCTAAGGCTAGCCCTGGCTACATAATTCATCATATCCTTTAAATGAAATTAGGTGATTTGAAACAGTGCTTTCCACTGGTATTATTTTGAAAGATTTGGTTTTTGAAAAGGATAAATATAGCAATTTTGAAATCTGTCTTCACTTGTTTATTCTGATTGTTTTAAGTAATTAGTTAAAAGACAGTCTGATACATGGTATTCTTTCTAAGTACTCTTGAATTTTTAAAATCTGATAATTGGAGTATCTTTGGGTAACTGAACGTTACTTTGACTAACAGAAGTTACACTCAGCAAAATAGAAAGGCTTCAGGAGAAATGCTCTGAGTTAGTAGATTTCAGACAGAGAATGTATAATTACCAATATTCTTTACAGTTTATTTATTGCCATATCTCAAGACCCTGACTCAGCCATGCTTACACAAGCAGACTTTCCCTTACTGTCTGTCTTTGTGTATCTATGGTAACTATTAATATAGTACCTGAGTGAGATGGTTTAAATTCAAAGGGAGTTTTTGCCTGAAGGAGGGCAGCAGAATTGGGCCCAATGGGAGTTCTATCTGAGTATGTGAGGGCAGAATTTAGTCTACTGGAAGGGCAGTTACTAGCTAGGGATTTAACTACTGCAGTAAAGTTTTAAGGAAGAAAGTAAGTGACAATATAATAGGGGCTTTCTTGTTCCCCTCACTTTCCCTAAGTAGAGTTATTTTGATAAAACAAAATACAAAAAAACTGAATTGGACAGACTAACTCTAAATTATGGCATCTTGAATTTAGAATTTCAATCATTGAGTCTTGAATAACACTCAGATTCTCTGTCAAACGGATTCTATAGAAGAGTTAATGGCGAATATTTAACCTGTCAGCCTTAACAAAAATCAGTATAAAAATATGAGATAAATATCTCCCGATCTGGCATATATCCAAATCCTTAACTATAAAAATCCCATATGAAAATTATTAATTTAAAGGTCAGGTATATCTTTAAAAGAAAATAATTCAGATAAACAAAGTAGCAGTCATTTTTAGATAAGAAAAAATGACAGACACCTATTTTTACTGCATGGTAATGTCATCTGTTTCAGATTTTTAATCATTCTATTTGCATTTTTAAAGACACAAGTCATATGTATGTATATGCATACTTGTATAAATACAAGTTTATACATATATTATTTTTCTAGAGGCAGAGGAAAAAGAAAGTTCGTTCTGACACCCACACATAATCATGTTCCCTTCCCCTTTCATTCCCAACATCCTTAAGTCACCACTCTAAGCTTGACTAGTACCTTCCCTGCTACCTGTATATATACATGTATATACACATATATATAATAACACAAGTGCTGTTTGATATGAGTGCAGTAGTCTTTATCATGTAAAATTTTTAAGTGTGAAAAATGTTTTACATTCATATACTTCAATGGGAACAGATCATAGAAATCACCTCTATTGTCTAATAGCTATGCACTCAATATGCCAACAAATTTGGAAAACTCAAAAATGGCCACAGGACTGGAAAACGTCAGTTTTCATTCCAATCCCAAAGAAAGGCAATGACAAAGAATTCTCAAATGACTGCACAATTGCACTCATCTCACATGCTAGCAAAGTAATGCTCAAAATTCTCCAAGCCAGGCTTCAACAGTACATGAACTGAGAACTTGCATAAATTCAATCTGGATTTAGAAAAGGCAGAGAAACCAGAGATCAAATTACCACCATCCACTGGATCAGAGAAAAAACAAGGAAGTTCCACAAAAACATCTACTTCTGCTTTACAGACTACCCCAAAGCCTTTGACTGTGTAGATCACAACAAAATGTGAAAATTCTTAAAGAGATGGGAATACCAGACCACCTTACCTACCTCCTAAGAAATCTGTATGCAGGTCAAGAAGCAATAATTAGAATTGGACATGGAACAAAAAACTGGTTCCAAATCAGGAAAGGAGTTTGTCAAGGTTATATATGGTCACCTTGCTTAGTTAACTTATATGCAGTGTATATTATGCAAAATGCCAGGCTGGATGAAGCATAAGCTGGAATCAAGATTGTCAGAAGAAATGTCAATAACCTCAGATATGCAGATGACACCACCCTTATGGCAGATAGTAAAGAGGAACTAAAGAGCCTCTTGATGAAAGTGAAAGAGGAGAGTGAAAAAGTTGGCTTGAAACTCAACATTCAGAAAACTAAGATCATGGCATTGGTCTCAAAACTTTATGGCAAATAGATGGAAAACAATGGAAATGGTGAGACAGTTTATTTTGGGGGACTCCAAAATTACTGCAGGTGGTGAGTACAGCCATGAAATTAAAAGACGCTTGCTCCTTGGAAGAAAATCTATGACCAACCTACACAGCATATTAAAAAGCAGAGACACCACTTTGCCAACAAAGCTCCTTCTAGTCAAAGCTGTGTTTTTTCCAGTAGTTACATGTGGATGTGAGAGTTCAGTTCAGTTCAGTCACTCAGTTGTGTCCGACTCTTTGCGACCCCGTGAACCACAGCATGCCAGGCCTCCCTGTCCATCACCAACTCCCAGAGTTTACCCAAACTCATATCCATTGAGTCAGTGATGCCATCTAACCATCTCATCCTCTGTCGTCCCCTTCTCCTCCTGCCTTCAATTTTTCCCAATATCAGGGTCTTTTCAAATGAGTAAGATCTTCGCATCAGGTGGCCAAAGTACTGGAGTTTCAGCTTCAACATCAGTCCTTCCAGTGAACACCCAGGACTGATCTCTTTTAGGATGGACTGGCTGGATCTCCTTGCAGTCCAAGGGACTCTCAAGAGTCTTCTCCAACACCACCGTTCAAAAGCATCAATTCTTCTGTGCTCAGCTTTCTTTATAGTCCAACACTCACATCCATACATGACTACTGGAAAAACCATAGCTTTGATTAGATGGACCTTTGTTGACAAAGTAATATCTTTGCTTTTTAATATGTTGTCTAGGTTGGTCATAACTTTCCTTCCAAGGAGTAAGCATCTTTTAATTTCATGGCTGCAATCACCATCTCCAGTGATTTCGGAGCCCAAAAAAATTAAGTCTAACACTGTTTCCACTGTTTCCCCATTTATTTGCCATGAAGTGATAGGACTGGATGCCATGATCTTAGTTTTCTGAGTGTTGAGCTTTAAGCCAACTTTTTCACTCTCCTCTTTCACTTTCAACAAGAGACTCTTTAGTTCTTCTTCACTTTCTCCCATAAGGGTGGTGTCATCTACATATCTGAGGTTATTGATATTTCTCCTGGCAATCTTGATTCCAGCTTGTGCTTCATCCAGCCCAGTGAGAACTGGACTATAAAGAAAGCTGACTTGCCCTGGTGTTGTTGTGGGCAGTGTGGGGTCAGTTCATTTTCGGATAGTTTCTTGGTCCAGCTTATATTTCTCAAGATCTATAGGCCCAAATGGATAAGAAAGCTGTGGTACATATACACAATGGAGTATTACTCAGCCATTAGAAAGAATACATTTGAGTCAGTTCTAATGAGTTGGATGAAACTGGAGCCGATTATACAGAGTGAAGTAAGCCAGAAAGAAAAACACCAATACAGTATACTAATGCACATATATGGAATTTATAAAGATGGTAACGACAACCCTGTATGCGAGACAGCAAAAGAGACACAGATGCATATAACAGTCTTTTGGACTCTGTGGGAGAGGGAGGAGGGGGATGATTTGGGAGAATGGCATTAAAACATGTATAATATCATATAAGAAATGAATAGCCAGTCCAGGTTCGATGCAGCATACAGGAAGCTTGGGGCTGGTGCACTGGGATGACCCAGAGGGATGGTATGGGGAGGGAGGTGGGAGGGGGGTTCAGGATGGGGAACACGTGTACACCCGTGGCGGACGCATGTTGATGTATGGCAAAACCAATACAATATTGTAAAGTAAAAAATAATAATAATAATATTTAAAAAATTAAAAATAAATAAATAAATAAAAGGTTTTTTTTTTTTTTTTAAAAAGAAAGCTGAGCACCAAAGAATTGATTCTTTTGAACTGTGGTACTGTAGAAAACCCTTGAGAGTCCCTTGGACTGCAAGGAGATCCAACCAGTCCATCCTAAAGAAAATCAGTCCTGAATATTTGTTTTAAGGACTGATGCTAAAGCTGAAACTCCAATACTTTGACCACCTTATGCGAGGACCTGACTCACTGGAAAAGACCCAGAAGCTGGGAAAGATTGAAGGCAGGAGGACAAGGGGACAACAGAGGATGAGATGGTCGGATGGCATCACCGATTCAATGGACATGAGTTTGAGGAAGCTTCAGGAGTTGGTGATGGACAGTGAAGCCTGGTATACTGTAGTCCATGGGGTCACAAAGAGTTGGACATGACTGAGTGAAGGAACTGAACTGCTGGATTTTGTGCTCCATATAAGAGAGATTCCTTGGCCCACATGACTAATTAGTGGAGGACTTTCAATGAGGCAACATTTCTTACTTCCAGTGAGATGCTTTCTTCATAATGACAGGTTGCCAATTGTCAACAATCACATATCATGTGCTATGCTGTCTTTCTCTGTGTGTGTGTGTATTATATGTCTGTGTCTATGCTATGTATGAGGAGTGAAAGCTTACTAATGCGCTAACAAAGCTGACAAAGAGAAAGTATCAGTAACATTGTTTTTGGTATGACAAATATTCAACATGTACCACATAGTAGGCACTATGCCAGGTAGTATAAACATAAAGCACAAAGAACAAAAAACTCTTATTACGATGCTTAGTCTAACTGAATAAGACTAAAAAACACAACCACAATGACTGTGTGTGTTTGAGTTTGTAAAAATGATTATTCAAGTTGAAAGTTATAAGAGACCCCAGAGAAAATGCAACTGTTTCCACACCTTTGGATGTTTTCTATGACTACTTCTTCCAAATATTACATCTACCAACCTGCACTGTCTTATAAAGCAGGAAATTTATTATGGGAAAGCAAGCTCTGCTTCAGCCAGTTAGAGGCAGTGGCACCCCACTCCAGTACTCTTGCCTGGAAAATCCCATGGACGGAGGAGCCTGGTGGGCGCAGTCCATGAGGTCACTAAGAGTCGGACACAACTGAGCGAATTCACTTTGACTTTTCACTTTCATGCACTGGAGAAGGAAATGGCAACCCACTCCAGTACTCTTGCCTGGAGAATCCCAGGGACGGGGGAGCCTAGTGGGCTGCCGTCTATGGGGTCACACAGAGTCGGACACGACTGAAGCGACTTAGCAGCAGCAGCAGCAGGAGCAGCAGTCATAATACTCTTATCTGCCCAAGCATGTTTAAGATTGAAATGACTTTTACACAGCCCATGGCAACATTTCCTGTAGATGGTAACAATTAATTAAAGAGAACATAGAGGTACAGATGATTCTAAGGAACATTTCTGAGTATAATTGATAGTCCTGTATATACTTTAATCAGTTCTAGTGTAATCTTATCATGGGTTTTTAAAAGGCTTTACACTGATTTTTATTTTCATGGAAGGTGGGAACAACTGTGTTAAAATTAAGTTAATTTCATTGATAGTGGTAAATCAGGTCCATTTATGAAAAGGATAAAATGTGCTTTAAATGTGTGATTGAGTCACAGGTGCCATTTAGCTTGTTCTTTCCAACATTAACTCAGGATCTACCTATATATATATATATATATATATATATATATATATATATATGTAACTGACCTTAAAAGGTCAGTTTTCATTCCAGTCCCAAAGAAAGGCAATGCCAAAAAATGTTCAAACTACCACACACTTGCACTCATTTCACACGTTAGCAAAATAAACTCAAAATTCTCCAAGCCAGGCTTCAACAATACATGAACTGAGAACTCCCAGATGTTCAAGGACTTAGAAAAGGCAGAGGAACCAGAGATCCAATTGCCAACTTCCGCTGAATCAAAGAAAAACAAGAGAATTCCAGAAAAAACCTCTACTTCTGCTTCATTGACTATGCTAAAGACTTTGACTGCGTGGATCACAACAAACTATGAAAAATTCTTAAAGAGATGGGAATAACAGATCACCTTACTTGCCTCCTGAGAAATCTGTATGCAGGTCAGGAAACAACAATTAGAACTGGACATAGAACAACAGACTGGTTCCAAATTGGGAAAGGAGTCCTTCAAGATTGTATATTGTCACCCTGCTTATTTAAATTATATGCAGAGAGGCTGGTGGGCTGCCATCTCTGGGGTCATACAGAGTCGGACACAACTGAAGCGACTTAGCAGCAGCAGCAGCAGCAGCAGCAGAGTACCTCATGCAAGATGCTAGGCTGGATGAAGCACAAGCTGGAATCAAGATTGCCAGGAGAAATATCAATAACCTCAGATATGCAGGTGACACCACCTTTATGGACAAAAGCATAGAGGAACTAAAGAGCTTCTTGATGAAAGTGAGAGAGGAGAGTGAAAAAACTGACTTAAAACTGAACATTCAAAAAAATAAAGATTATGGTATCTGGTCCCATCACTTGATGGCAAATAGATGTGAAAACAATGGAAACAGTGACAGACTTTATTTTCTTGGGCTCCAAAATTATTGCAGACGGTGATTGTAGCCATGAAATTAAAAGATACTTGCTCCTTGGAAGAAAAACTATGATAAATCTAGACAGTGTATTAAAACAGAGACATTACTTTACCAACAAAGGTCCATCTAGTCAAAGCTATGGTTTTTCCAGTAGTCATGTATGGATGTGAGATTTGGACCATAAAGAAATCTGAGCACAAAAGAATTGATGCTTTCGAACTATGGTGTTGGAGAAAACTCTTGAGAGTCCCTTGAACTGCAAACAGATCCAAGAAGTCAATCCTAAAGGAAACCAGTCCTGAATTTTCACTGGAAGGACTTATGCTGAAGCTGAAGCTCCAATACTTTGGCCACCTGATGTGAAGAACCAACTCATTTGAAAAGACCCTGATGCTGGTAAATGTTGAATGCAGGAGGAGAAGGGGATGACAGAGGATGAGATGGTTGGATGGCATCATCGACTCAATGGACATGAGTTTGAGCAAGCTCCAGGAGATGGTGATAGACAGAGAATCCTGGTGCTGCAGTCCATGGCATTGCAAAGTGTCAGATATGACTGAGCAACTGAACACAACAATCTATATCTATATATACATACAAATGTATATACATATAAACACATATATATATACACCTATATCTTTTATTCTTTTATGTGGTGTTCAACTAATTAGTTAGATATAATAAGAAACATTCAGAAAACTAAGATCATGGAATCTAGTCCCATCACTTCATGGCAAATAGATGGGGAAACAGGGGAAACAGTGCTGACTGTATTTTTCTGGGTTCCAAAATCATTTCAGACAGTGATTGCAGCCATGAAATTAAAAGACACTTACTCCTTGGAAGGAAAGTTATGACCAACCTAAACAACGTATTAAAAAGCAGAGACATTACTTTGCCAACAAAGATCTGTCTAGTCAAGGCTATGGTTTTTCCAGTGGTCATGTATGGATGTGCGAGTTGGACTATAAAGAAAGCTGAGCACCAAAGAATTGATGCTTTTGAACTGTGGTGTTGGAGAAGACTCTGTCTCTTGAGAGTCCCTTGGACTGCAAGGAGATCCAACCATCCTAAAGGAAATCAATACCGGTTGTTCATTGAAAGATTTGATGGTGAAGCTAAAATACTTGGCCACCTGATGCGAAGAGCTGACTCATAAGACCCTGATGCTGGGAAAGATTGAGGGCAGGCGGAGAAGGGGATGACAGACGACGAGATGGTTGGATGGCATCACCGACTTGATGGACATGGGTTTGGGTAGACTCCAGGAGTTGGTGATGGACAGGGAGGCCTGGCATGCTGCAGTTCATGGGGTTGCAAAGAGTCAGACATGACTGAGTGACTGAACTGAACTGAATAAGAAGCACAGTCCTAGACACAAAGCAAATGGTCAAAAATCACCATTTGATCAACATTACATATGTGTGTTTTTATTCTGGGTTACAAAGTCAGAAAACTAAAATCATGGCATCTGGTCCCATAACTTCAAGGCAAATAGATGGGGAAACAGTGGAAACAGTGAGAGATTTTATTTTGGGGGCTCCAAAATCACAGCAGATGGTGATTGCAGCCATGAAATTAAAAGACACTTGCTCCTTGGAAGAAAAGTTATGACCAACTTATTCAGCCTATTAAAAAGCAGAGACATTATTTGTTAACAAAGGTCCATCTAGTCAAAGCTATGGTTTTTCTAGTAGTCATGTATGGATGTGAGATTTGTACCGAAATCTGAGCACCGAAGAATTGTTGCTTTTGAATGTGGTGTTGAAGAAGACTCTTCAGAGTCCCTTTCACTGCAAGGAGATTCAACCAGTCCATCCTAAAGGAAATCAATCCTGAATATTCACTGGAAGGACTGATGCTGAAGCTGAAACTCCAATACTTTGGCCACCTGATGCAAAGAACTGACTCATTGGAAAAGACCCTGATACTGGGAAAGATGAAGGCAGGAGGAGAAGGGGATGACAGAGGATGAGATGGATGGCACTCTGGGAGTTGGTGATGGATGAGGAGGCCTGATGTGCTGCAGTCCATGGGGTCACAAAGATTCAGACATGACTGAGCGACTGAACTGACTGAATTAACAAATCTGAATGTTTTTAAGTTAAAATATATTTAACTATAACTTACATCAAATACTTAGTCAACTAGAGAAATCAAGTTTCACAGACTGTATAGCCAGTTTCTAATAAACATTCTCCTCATAACATCAGAAAAACTTTCAGGGTATTTAACTACTTTTCAAAAATATTTTATCAGGTTCCTTCAGAACAACTGTAGTAAAGGAAAAGTGGCAGAGAATAATACTTTTCATTTTGTCTGTGAGCTAATAGTAGCAAGAGAACACAATTTTTAGGCAGAAAACTAAAAGTACACTAAAGGGTATAAAATATATGTCTCATTTTTCTCCAGTCTAAAATACATTCAGAGGATGATGTTTTTAGCAGTAAACTGTTTTATTCTCTCCATCAGTCTCTCATATCATTCACAATGTTAAGCCTTAACATTATACCTATTATCTAAAAATACATATATACATATATATGTATAAATTTCTTCAACCTGTAACATATAATACATGTTATCTGTTGGTATCATACCCAGTCTCTTTCTCAAAAATTGTAACTTTTAAATTTCTCAGAAACATCTACTTTTATAATTATATATAAGGGTTATATTGAAACCGTACTTAGAATATTTTTTTAAATTCTTATAAATATACTTCTTTAAATTCAAAAATAGCCTATATTGTCTAGAAGCCTTAGAACTGTCTTCAAGTTAGCAAAATGTTGAAATGTAAGAATTAAATATAGTAAAATAAACCACATTTTAAAACCATATATTAAAAAAAATAAAACCATATATAAATAGAACTATAATACAGTTCTATTTACCTACTCTAAACAGCTTCAAAAGTCAGGTCAGGAAAATAAATGACTGTAGGGAGCTTGATAGAGTGTAGACATTTGGATGCATATATCTCATTCAGGTTCACATCCATATACCCTGAGGGCAAAGCCAGGCATGAAGCCTTCGCATGTTTCCTACTGGACTGGGTCATACGTGGCGATATTTGCTGTATGGTCTTGTGATGAGGCGGCGTGGGGAGAACCAGCTGGCCAAGGCTAATGCACCATCTGGGCTAAAAAAATATTGCCAATTCCATTGGCAGAGGAGAAAGAGAGAGTTTGTAATCGAGCTATAAATCATAAGCAGGTCTTGCAAGTTGTCAATTAAAAGTCTGATATATTGACGTCCTCAATGCATGGGTGACTTCTTGCTTTTTAAATATCACTATTTACATAATAAAATCCCTTTAAATATCAATCTTTACCTAATTTAAATTACTCAAAGCACCCATAAGAAACAAATCAGCACATTAAGAAATGTGACTTAAAGAAAAATTTAAAAAAAAGAAGATAAATCAGTTGATCACAGCTGTGGCAGCATTCCTGAGTATCCAGATGATAACATTTTAACTTTAAATTTAAAGCTTAAATTGTGATAATTTTCACTGACTGTATTATCTTTATACATTTCTCTGTCTCAAAAGAGAAAAAAATCCTTATATTAGCACCCATTTATTCATACACACACACACACACACACACACAAATTACTGTTTGCCACAACCTTATGAGCTAGTGAAAAGATTACAGTTTTGTGCAAAGTGTCTGTGAATCATTGAGAGGCTGCAGTGATATGGGAAGGGTTAACAATAATATAAAGTAATTAGGATATAGTAGCTGTGCAATAAATGACAACTGCATTGTGTGATGTAGGGAAAGGATACATTTGCACAGCCTCTATTTAAACATTTTTTGTTACTTTTTAATTGGAGTAAATGTATGAATTATAGTCAAAAAACAGAGAACATAAAATTCAAAATTAGCCCTGAAATTTTTGCCAGTCATTCATCAAATTCATCACTAGACTCCTCACAGTCAATTCAATTTTGTTGTGGTTCAGTAGCTAAGTCATGTCCAACACTTTGCAACCCCATAGACTGCTGCACACCAGGCTTCCCTGTCCTCCACTCCCGGCATTTACTCAAGTTCGTGTTCACTGATTCGATGATGCTATCTAACCACCTCATCCTCTGCCACCCTCTTCTCCTTAATGGTTTTATTATTTTATTTTTTGAGGTTGTCTCAATCAGATGACCCTAGGATTGATCAAGCTCTGTTGCCAGTCTATAAAAACTTCTGGGATAATCACCAGACAAGACAACTCAAACAATATGTGAACAGCTCTATATTAGGTACTCTGAGTGAATGTGAGTGAGTAAAAGTTGTTCATTTGTGTCCAACTCTTTGCAACTCCATGGACTATATAGTCCATGCAGTTCTCCACAGGAATCTTCCCAACCCAGGGATTGAACCCAAGTCTCTTGCATTGCAGGCAGATTCTTTACCAGCTGAGCCACCAGGAGCTATATCTATAATGATATATTAGCAACTACAGGGATCACCCTGATCATCAGAACTGAAACTATGGTTATATTTGATCAAGATTGAAGTATCAGAGATGGCTGGACAAATATGACCAGCTTTGCAGCTTTCTATCAATTTCTACTCATCAATATATATTCCTGAGACAAAGTAGGATAATTATA
The DNA here is from genome assembly GCF_055505025.1 of Bos grunniens. NCBI lineage: Eukaryota > Metazoa > Chordata > Mammalia > Artiodactyla > Bovidae > Bos > Bos grunniens. Next base: position 36,593,885 of record NC_141166.1, on the reverse strand, counting down.
GAATGAAACAAAAAATCTAGGCAAGTGTAAAACACAGAACTGATGCTTTCCAACAAGAGAATCCCATCTGCTTCTAATTCAGAAAAAGGCATTGCTCTATTGAACCTGAAATGCTATATATAACAGTTTTTCAGTAATGTGCATAAATATTTAAAATCAGATACTAGAATTTAGAGAAATGTCAAAATAAATGCATTCAAAGAAATGAAATTAAGTTAGTATATCTTCTTCATCCTGTTTTCTCTCTGCTTCTGTCCTAGACAGCCTATGCCCTCACCATCTCCCTTCGACACATTTTCTACCCTACTCTGTACCTCCGAAGGCTGAGACTGCATCTCATTTGCCAACTGGCTTCCATCTGTATGTGAACAACCTGAGAGAACCTTCAGGAGTTTGGAGAGCAATAGGACAGAGACCTCTAACTATTCACTAGGACTGGGAGCAGGGTGGGGTAAGCAAGCAGCCCAAAGTGTAAATTTTGAGGAGGAACTCACTCTCAAGTACTAGCCACATTTAGTCATACCATTTTTGTACCAAGTCTGCATCCCTCAACAAGTATAACTCCCTCAAAATATACTCTCGTGGGAGATTCCAGCTCTCATTGGACTCCCATAGCACTGGTCAGCCATAAAGGTGATAATAACTCTAATGTTGCTGATCTTTATCTCATCATCCCTTATTGTTTTCTAGCTGGCTCATACCTGTTGTTAAATTCTCTTTCCTGCAGTGGCTCTGATAAAATGTCATTTCAGAGTTTCAAGTCAGCTTACAAGTACATTGTTATGCACATTTGAGTATTCACAAATTTGGGACTACTATAATTTCTTGAATAAATTAATATTTGTAAGTGTCACTATTTATATAGAAGATGTGGCCTTAAAATTAATTGGCAGCAGTATATAATCCACTTTTCATTACTGAATAAACTTGTTTTGTTTTTATTTAAAATTAACATCTGTATGATATATATGAGGTCAAAAATCATTTTATTGAAACAAAAATCAATCTGTTGTTGAATGTGATTTCTCACTTTTTCATCCCTACCTGAAATGACATTTTTAAACATTAATGAAACCTTTGTGATCAAAACAAATCAATTCTACTGAAGTGTGATACTAGCTTGTTTCTTAGAAGCTAAAAATTTATAATTCATTTTGTCACAAATGTTATAAAATTAAAATGCTTTTATTAAGTAATGACAAATATAAAGCTGATAACTTCATTTTGTAAAAGACAAAACTGAATATAATAGAGGTAAAATAGATTTGAAATATCTAACAATTAGACAATTTATCACCAGGTATTTATAAATAACCATTTACTTACACAGCTTTTTGATAAATGTGTTCAATACTGTAATAATCTCAAATAAAGTGAGGAATGTTTCCCAAAAAACTTGAAAGATGATGATAGAAAGGTGTATATAATGTGCACTCAAGCATAATTTTAAACTAAATGTAAATATATATAAGAATATATATTTACATTTAATGGTCATTAGGAAGGCAATGGCACCCCACTCCAGTACTCTTGCCTGGAAAATCCCATGGACGGAGGAGCCTGGTAGGCTGCAGTCCATGGGGTCACTACAAGTCAGATACTGAGTGACTGCACTTTCACTTTTTACTTTCATGCATTGGAGAAGGAAATGGCAACCCACTCCAGTGTTCTTGCCTGGAGAATACCAGGGATGGGGGAACCTGGAGGGCTGCCGTCTATGGGGTCACACAGAGTCGGACACGACTGAAGTGACTTAGCAGCAGCAGCAGAAATGATTCTGTTTATTTTAAAGATATTTGTGACCAAACATCCTTAAAATACTATATAAAAACATATCAATGTAAATTAAATGTGAAAATATTTGAATTTTGAAATAGTTTCAGACCATTCACACACACACACACACACACACACACACAACAAAATAGCAAGTAAAAAAAAAATACATCCTTATATGAAGACAGAAAAACAGTGCTGAAATCTGGTGTTTTAATTAGATGTTTGCTTGAAATGTAAATGATTGGGGGAAATGTATCATTATTTTACTGCAATTCATTCTCACTAACAGATTTTTAAAAGGAGTATCTTTTGGGAATTGAATATTTTATAAAGAATGTAATTAAAAGACAATTTGGTCCAGCTCCCTGAATCCAGATATAGTTTGGAATTTTTGGCCTCTCTAGTCAAGACTGTCTGTCAATTCTATTGATGTTCACTCCTTTTGCACTTGAAGATGAATCATATTCCACATTGCTTGGTAAAAGAGATCAGTTTCTATATAGAGCAAAATGCCTTACATAGTTCTCACTTCATGGATATATGCAATCACAACTATACATATCTTTCTGTGTAATCTAATTTAGAAGATAAAAATTGAAAATTTGCTATACTCCACCTTTCCTGTCAGAAATTAGAAATCCAAATTTTATATTATCTGTGATAAAATAGTTTTTTTTTTTTTGGTGGGAAGAGAAACTTGAGTAGTTTTTCTTACTGGAGAGTACATTTCTTTTAAGAAACCATCATATGTAGTACTTCAGCCCCTGCCAAGTCTACAAGGTCCTTTAAAGAAACTCTGTGTAGGTAAAATAAGAGTTCTTCTTGCAAAATATGAAAGATGTATTAGTTCCTCAGTACCTTTTGTAGCACAGAGAGATTCGGGATCATTTAAAAATTCAAGCAAATAAACAGTCATTACAGTCTAAACTAAAGAATATTAGTAAAAAAATAAATAAATAAATAAAGCTGAATATAAAAAAAAAAAAAAAAAGAGTTCTTCTTTCCTGTTTACACTGGGGAACTTGCTCCCTCCTGTATCTAGGACTCTACCATCTTTAATCTTGCTTATGATTCTTACTGAAAACTTTCAATATGAAAGTTACTAAAACCTTCAATAAAAGAATCATAGAATATGCTCTTTTGCACAGTTGCCTACACAACATATAGCAAAGTCAAACACATAGCAAAATGATGTTTCCGTTGAGATGGAAATTAGGTGAATGAAGAGCATATAACGGACATAGGAAATATCAGATCAACCAATGCTTAAGGAAGTTTTAGAAACTAGAATGCCAGGTCCTAAATGATTGCTTTTAAAGAGTATATGCCATTTAGTCATTCTAGATATTACATATATTAGACTTTATTCATTCTGTGGCAACTTCTTTCAATGAGAAATCCTTCTCTCTACATGATAATAATAATTATCTCAATAACAGGTAACATTTATTGTGAGCTCAGTTTTCCAAGTGCAAACCACAGGGTTAAAGGCTTACAGAGATTAAATCAGTTAATCCTCATAACAATCTGTGAGGCAGCTATTACAATTATTGACCCTAGCTTACAAATCTAACACAAAATTAACACTTCTGAGGTCATACATACCCAATAATGAAGCAAATATAGTATAAGCTATGTTTTTTTCAGTAGTCATGTACAGATGTGAGAGTTGCACAGTAAAGAAGGCTGAGAACTGAAGAATTGATGCTTTTGAACTGTGGTGCTGTAGAAGACACTTGAGAGTCCCTTGGACAGTAAAGAGATTAAACCTATCTACCCTAAAGGAAATTGACTCTGATTGTTCACTGGAATGACTGATGTTGAAACTGAAGCTCCAGTCCTTTGGCCATCTAATGCAAAGAGCCAATTCACTGGAAAAGACCCTGATCCTGGGAAAGATTGCAGGCAGGAGGAGAAGGGGATGACAGAGGATGGACAGTAGTTGGAACAAACTCGGGGAGATAGTGAAAGACAGGGAAGCCTGGCATGTTGCATTCCATAGCGTTGCAAAGAGTAGGACATGACTTAGCCACTGAACAAAAACAACGATTGGCATTAATGCTAGACAATCTTTGAAGGATACAGTGCATATCTTCTCAATGTTAGGATAAAGAATTTATGAGAAAAGTCTAAATTGTTTACACAAATATAATATAAAAATATAGTGCCCAATATATTCTTCATTGTTTTAGTAAACACATAATAAGCACAGTTCTCCATTGATATCCACTGAGGACTGACTGGTTCCAGGAGCTCCCTCATGCATACCAACATCTGCAGAAGCTCAATTCCCTTACATAAAATGGTTTAGTCCAGTGAACGCAGTCACTTTTCCCATATCTGTGTTTTCAAGTCCAAAGATTCAACCTGCTGCTGCTGCTGCTAAGTCACTTCAATCATGTCCGACTCTGTGTGACCCCACAGACAGCAGCCCACCAGGCTCCCCCATCCCTGGGATTCTCCAGGCAAGAACACTGGAGTGGGCTGCCATTTCCTTCTCCAATGCATGAAAGTGAAAAGTGAAAGGGAAGTCGCTCAGTCGTGTCCGACTCTTCGCGACCCCATGGACTGCAGCCTACCAGGCTCCTCCGTCCATGGGATTTTCCAGGCAAGAGTACTGGAGTGGGGTGCCATCGCCTAATCAAAGCTGAATCTGAAGATGCAAAACCTGCAGATTCGGCAGACCTACTTTATCTATTCTTAAGTCACATATTCTCTCTACTAATATTTACTGAGTCCTAACCATGTGCAAGGAATTGTCCTAGGTGCTATTAAATCTTGCCTAACCTCCCCTGAGATTTTACTTTGAGTCTCATTACTGAACATCTATGTATAATAATGGCAGGGACACAGAGGTAATGATATAGCATTATTTAAAAATAATAGCCCAATAATGTCAGCATGGTATCACCGTCTTAGGCATCAGGAAAAGCAGCAGGGTCCTGAAAACTCAGATTTCAAGCACTAATGAGCAGTGATAGCCAACAGAACAGTGGTCTGCTGTTTGAAAAGATTGGTGAATCTTTATAATAGTTTTCACAAACTATCTATCTCTTTCAATTCTGTTTGTTTTATTCACAGTGCTGCCACATAGCATGGCAGAAATTTCGTTTGTTTTTAGTTTGACATTTTAACTACCGTGTCCTACGTTAGATCAGTCAGAAATAGTCTCCAAATGTGACTTGGAAAAAACAGCATTTTTTTTCACTAAGGTATAAACTTATGGTCTTATATGCTCATTTTTCTTCCTTTCTTACCTAGATCATTGGAGCAAAAATGGGAAAAGTCATTACATCAGCAAATTAGTTCACACAAGGAGTAGCCTCAAACCACAGGTTAATTTGAACTGTTCAAATATAATTACTTAAAAAGGAAAGGATTCATTACTTTTGTGGTGTTTGCTGGTTCATTGCACCATTGTCAGAGATTGTCAATAAACAAATTACATCTAACACTCTGCCCTTCTGCTGAACAGGTCTGAGAATATCTACTTGCATATTATGCTTTGTTTCAATTTTTGTGTGTGACCCATATTCACATGCTTTGGGTTTTAACATTTTTAAATACTCTCAATTTCACTTAATAATTGCATAAAAGCAATATAAGCAGTCTAATATAAATATATATAGGACACTTAAATAAAACATTTATGTTGTTATATAGCGTCAGCTTGTCTTGTTTGTTTTTTAACCAGGAGCTTCATGAAACTGGCTGAAAATGATACAAATACATCTGCATTTGTCTTGCAAGAATGCCCATAGCTTTGTTCAAATTTATAAAGTATCATACACACACACACACACAAAAAAAAAAAAGATGAAGAAGCATTGCTCTAGAAAACCATTTTTAATAGTGACTAATAACTAAGATATAAACTGAGACAAGAACAGAGAAGTTGGCAGAGTGTGAATGGAGCCACTCAAATAATTCCAAACTAGGTGCCAGAGTCAAACAATATACAGACTACGTTATTTTAAGAGATTCACAAAATATAAGGAAAATACAATTACTGATTTTTTTTTTCAGATGAAGCATTATAAATGGACTCGGAGAATCTGGTTTCTAATCTTAGCAATGCTTTTGACTCATAGACAAATATATCTCTCTGATGTGCAAGTATCATTATTTCTGTCTGTTTTATTCAGGCATTAAAAAGATAAATTTTAGAAAAATGTAGTAACACTTCTGCATGTGCGTAACGCAGATCTCTATAAAGCAAAGATTCTTAATTTCTAACATAATTGCTTTGATGCAAGAAGATGGCTGGAGAAACAAAAGAATTTCCTCTCTGATTTTCTTTATTTAGTTAGGAATATTATTCCATTAAAAATGATTTCCATCAATCGTACTAAAAGATTTAGAATCTCTGGCTGGATCCTCACTACCAGATGGTATATTCCAATAAGCTTTTATAACACTTTAAAAGTACTGTAAGCCTTTACTTTCCTGATTCCATATCTTGCCCTGTTCTTTCTATAGCTTCCTCTATCACAATCATACTTCGATATCTGAAAATCCCCACATATGATACTACCATCCCTATTTTTTTTTTCTTGTGCTTAGATTTTTTTACAATGTTAAATAAAGGTAAGCTTAAATGTTACACATCATTAGAAGCCACCTCAATTCCCAATGATGTATAATCTGAAAGCTTGAAATAGAATAAAATGAACTGATTAAAGATCAAAGACCAATATATGCCATCTAAAGAAACATGCTACAGAAATATTTCAAAACTTATTCTACAGAAATTTGTGAGATATGTAATATATAATATATCTCACAAACTTCTTGCTGCTACTGCTGCTAAGTCACTTCAGTCGTGTCCGACTCTGTGTGACCCCATAGACGGCACCCCACCAGGCTCCCCCGTCCCTGGGATTCTCCAGGCAAGAACACTGGAGTGGGTTGCCATTTCCTTCTCCAATGCATGAAAGCGAAAAGGGAAAGTGAAGTCGCTCAGTTGTGTCTGACTCTTAGCGACCCCATGGACTGCAGCCCACCAGACTCCTCCGTCCACGGGATTTTCCAGGCAAGAGTACTGGAGTGGGGTGCCATTGCTTCGGGTTACATGTGCTTTAATTTGCTTCCTGGGGGTCCTAGAGGCTGCTCTCCAGGCATAGACACTAGGCTGGGCTCTCCTGGTTCTTAATCTGTACTCTATTATGTGCTTCAGAAATGGTTCATTCATAACACTAATATTAAAAAACAGTCATATTGACCAGACATCATGCTAGGTGTTGGACATACATTGTAACCATGACTAATTTAGGACTCCTGCTAGTAACCTTTATAATAAAAATGCATACATACTCATGGATGATGAATATGGATTCAGAGGTTATGTGCCCACAACTCCAAGCATTACCAATTCCACAGACAATAATATTAATGGATCTCTCTGCATAACCTCCCTTAAAAGCCCTGATACTACATGTCGTCCTAATTCTTTGCTTCTCAAATATGGATATCATGGGCCAGGTGATATTTGAAATTATAGGCAAATACAATTTTGAAATTTGGCAAATGATATTATATCCTATTTGTTTTATATAAACACATGTAATTAAAAATCCACAAATCATCTTTAAAATAAAATATAAGTCTTAAAGAAAATGTAATGTTCTCAGCAAGGATACTATTTCTCTATCATCTGTCACCAGGGATATGAGAGGGAAATGGACACATCATGGCATAATTGTGCCTTGTAGCTTTTGATAATCCTCTCATTATCACCATTAGTTGAAGAAGCACCTGAATTTGGACAGGCTGATTCCATCGTCTGGTAGACATGTGACTTGTGGAAAATCACATATGTTGTGAACCTCAGTTTCCCCATTTGTAATAGGAGGCCACCACCACTTACTACAAAGAATATAATATATAAATTATCTGGCATAGAGGAAATCAAAGAGCTAACAGCTCTTTTTAACTTTCCCTGGAGTGACCAGAAATATGCTGACAAGAGGATATTACATTTAACAAAAATATTTAATAATGTATTAGTCTTTAAGTAGATGCAAACTATTGATACAAAATCTTCCCATTTCAGAATCCTTACTTCTGCTCTGTTCAGTACAAACAAATTAAATTTGCAACACAACAGTTTTTATTCTATAACTCCCAAGTGTTTGAATTTATGAACCAAAAAAATAAAGGGTGAATTAGATTCCACTTTATTACCCTATATAATTGCAGTTCAATAAAGGATTACAAAATATGAGTTTCTGGATTTTCTAAGCAATCATCTCTATTTTTATTAGGTAAGTTGTATCTCAAAAGTCAAAGAATTTGTGTAATTGAAGAAAGAGATGAATGGCTCTTGTGAACTTCCAAAGGGATAATATCAACATTATGATCCCCTATAAGACATGGATAAATATTTTAGTTTTGCCTAGGTAATTAGTGGAATTTTTAAAAAGATGGCACTTATTATTATTGTTAAGAAAACAGACATAAGTATGTGAATGCTATTTTATTTCCATGTAAATGAGTCATATTCCCTTCATTGTGAAGCTATTACCTCCATTCATGTACAAAAGCAATTGCATACATTTATGTAAGGCTTCAGACAGGAGAGATGGTCAGATTTTCTCCCTATTTCTCCTCTTTGACAAAACACTCCACTTATTTATGTTTGATTGCACCCTCTGCTTGATCATGTAAGTATAGTAGTATTTCTTTATCTGCAGCTATAAAGACATCTTTTTTTCCCTTGTAACCAGGCTTCAGTTCACAAATTGGGAGAAACTCTGTCCAACTGAGACTTGATTTTTTTTTTTAATTTTATTTTATTTTTAAACTTTACATAATTGTATTAGTTTTGCCAAATATCGAGACTTGATTTTTGTAAATCATGAAGACAGGCTCTATCTACCTAGCACCTATTTAATATTACTTAAGTCCTGGCGGTTGTAAAGGAAACATCTTGTAGAAATTTTCCTGAATTTTAAATATATCTTAGAATTTCACTTTAAATTTGTATAGACCTCATAGTTTGGCCACCATTTTTAATCTGTGACAACATTTCCCAACGTATCATTAGTTTTAATGAATTAAAAACCATTATTATTGATCAGTAACTAAAAATTAAACTGACTAGCTTTAACATAAGGTTAAATGCTTAAAATCAGAGACAGTCTTTATTACTAACCATGTTCTTGTTTCAGGAAGCCATGTTTTCCTTGAGACAGCTAGCCTAACAAATACTTAATTTAAAACAGAAGAGCAGAAAAGAAGAAACATTTGTTGAAATAGGAGGAAATCAAGTACCCAAAATGATTCTAAAATAGGTAACTTTCCTAATTTCCCAACATAAATAATAGCAAATATATTAGCCTCTCCTCTTTTTACAGTTATACTTTGGTCTCTATGGAAAGTTGATAAGCAATGCCAGAAATGGAGATTTCAAACCATACAGGTACCAGCAGTATTGCTGAACATAATTTGGCTAAAGGCACTTCCAACAGAATCAAAATTCAAGGATGTTCAGAAATTCAAGAAGCATCTATCTAGTAAGAACTCAAAATATTCAGTTCAGTTGCTCAGTAGGGTCCACTCTTTGCAACCCCATGGACTGCAGGATGCCAGGCTTTCCTGTTCATCACCAACTCCTGAAGCTTGCTCAAACTCATGTCCATTGAATCAGTGATGCCATCCAACCATCACATCCTCTGTTGTCTTCTTCTCCTCCTGCCTTCAATCTTGTCTGGCATCAGGGTCTTTTCCAATGAGTCAGTTCTTCGCCTCAGGTGACCAAAGTATTGAAGTTTCAACTTCAGCATCAGTCCTGCCAGTGAATATTCAGGACTGATTTCCTTTAGGATTGACAGTTTGGATCTTCTTGCAGTCCAAGGGACTCTCAAGAGTCTTCTCCAACACCACAGTTCAAAAGCATCAATTCTTTGGCACTCAGCTTTCTTTAGAGTCCTACTCTCACATCCATATATGACTATTGGAAAAGCCATAGCTTTGACTAGATGGACCTTTGTTGGCAAAGTAATGTCTCTGCTTTTTAATATGCTGTCTATGTTGGAGAAGGCAATGGCACCCCACTCCAGTACTCTTGCCTGAAGAATCCCATGGATGGAGGAGCCTGGTGGGCTGCCGTCTATGGGGTCACACAGAGTCGAACACAACTGAAGTGACTTAGCAGCAGCAGCAGCATGTTGGTCATAACTTTTCTTCTAAGGAGCAAGCGTCTTTTAATTTCATGGCTACAGTTACGATCTGCAGTACTTTTGGAGCCCGCAAAATAAAAATCTCTCGCTTTTCCATTCTTTCCCTATCTATCTGTCATGAAGTGATGGGACTGGATGCCATAATCTTAGTTTTCTGAATGTTGAGTTACAAGTCAACTTTATCACTCTCCTCTTTCACTTTCAACAAGAGGCTTTTTAGTTCTTTGCTTTCTGCCATAAGGCTGGTGTCATCTCATATTTGAGGCTATTGATATTTACCCAGCAATCTTGATTCTAGCTTGATTCCCATGAACACTATGAAAATATTCAGTGGGAGAAAAAGGTGTCAGAAAGTACAAGTAAAGAGAACTAATTTGAAGATGGTAAAAGAATGGAAGATTCCTGAGAAGAACTAGAAAAATCTCATCAGAAACAGGTAACCTTAAATAATAATGTATTCAAAGAATAAAAGACATGTGAAGGCAATCTGGTTGTGACATCTGTCACCCCACTGATCACCAGGGCTGATTTGGCTGATCTGGCTGTCTAGGCGGGTGTCCCCTTCTTCCCTCACCACTCCATGGGTGTCCCTCCTGAAACACTGCACCTGATGGAAGAGGACGCCATCCCGGATAAAGGAGGACCGGTCTTTGGTCAAGGGTAAGCAAGTAGCTCTGCTCCCCTGCAAGAACCTCCAAACAAGCTCTCAAAAAACAGAAGAGAGTGAGTGAAAAGTCTGTGTAAATTAAACATTAATAGCAGGTAACACTCATTTAACATAGCTAGTAGAATCTGCATATGTGGCATTAACTAAAATCATAGAATAAAAACAAGAAAATACAAAAGGGAAATACACATTTAGGCACCGTATAGAAATTCCTTTATAAAAGAATCTGGCCAAGTAGTGCCTAAAACCTGTGTACATTGATGCAATATGGTGTTAATGTCTTGAGAGAGGAATGACAAGAGAACATGAAGACTACACTTTAAGAGAACTTCAACAGGATAGTTGTTCAAATTATTGTCTGTGATTGAGGAAGGAGAGAATGGCTAGCAAATAAAAGCATCATCCTGCTGACTCAGATGGTTAAGAATCTGCCTATAGTGCAGGAGACCCAGGTTCAGTCCCTGCGTGGGGAAGATCACCTGGAGAAGTGAATGGCAACCCACTCCATTATTCTTGCCTGAAGAATTTCATGGACAGGAGAGTCCATGGGGTCGCAAAGAGTAGACACGACTGAGCGACTAACACTTTCATTTTAATCTTTAAGAATTTCAATCCTCAACTTAAATGCTAGACAACCAACCCTGAGTCTATTCTGTTAAACCCTAAACCATCCTTTGGTGACAGACACACCAGCAACTTTCCATTTAGACACACACAGCTCTATTTCTCAGCAATATTTAGCTCACTGGGGCTTTTTTACACAATATGCAGTCTGCTAAGCCATCCTTCCCAATCTCCATAAAGCTGTCTCTACATTTCTTCTCGTTCCACAAACTTCCTTAACACTGTCATTCTTCTCTCTTACACACGTCCTTGGAGGAACAGGCCATTAGGTTACAACTCCATTAACTTTGAGTGTCTATACTCACCTTTCTTTCCCAAGTCACAATGCAAAGGGACCTTTTTTCCAGTTCAAAGTCAATTCTTTCTCTGACATGTTTTTAACCCATTCCCTTCCATCCCTTTCAGGATTCAAATATCTTCCACAGTAAGTTTATCCTCTTTTATCTCCAAAGTTTTCAAAACTTCTTTAGTTATACATTCTGCATCTTTACATCCATATTTCCTCAATAGAAACAACAAAAACAAAACCAATACTCAACCAGTGATCAATACTGAACCCCTGTCAAGGGACACTCAGTTTCCATTTCCTTCTTCCACAGGCAATCTTAATAGAATAATATATCCATGCTCTCTGCTGTCCCTCCCCCACCCTCTCACACCACTGAAGTTTACCTTGCAAAGGACATCAACTGCCTCCAAAGTCAATATATGTGCATTCTTCAGTCCTGTCCTTCACAATCACTCTCTCTCTTGAATATTTTTTTATAAAATCCTATAACCCCAATTGTTCTTTCTTGGCCTTCTTTCCAGACAGTTTTACAATCTGCCTACCCTGGAAATGCTGAGAATTCAGAATTCTGTCCTTGAAATTATTTTCCATTCTTCCAGGATATTCTGGCTGATTCCCAGAGGTCCATCAATCCATGAGGTGATATTAAAATCTGTATTTTTAGCCTCAACACTTCCTCTAATTTCTAGACATGATTATACAGTACCTTCACCGTTTCTTCCAAAGATAACTGGAACTAAATGTCCAAAATTGAATCATTATTTTTTCTCCTCAAGCCTGTTTATCCTTCTGCATTTCTTAACTCCATAAATGGCACCTTCATCCACTCAGCCTGTGGCTAAAGAATTGGGCATATTCCTCCCTAGGGCTCATTGTCAGCCTCATTTCTCTTTAGAAACTAGGCCAAAGTCCAGTGTCCTGCATTCCTCAGCATTAATGAACTATTTTCAGCTCCTCAAAATGGCCATGTATCTCAAACATTCATAACCTGGACTGTTAATACTGAAAAAGCTCTTCCTACATTAAATCTACTGACATTTCAGGTCTCATTTTAAGAACTCCCCTGGTGGTGCCGTGGTTAAGAATCCGCCTTCTAGTGCTAGGGACCTGGGTTTGATTCTTGGACAGGGAACTTAAATCCCACATGCAGCGGGGCAACTAAGCCTATGCAATTCTCAACTAGAGAGCCCATGTGCCTCAAGAAGAGAGCTCAAACACTTCAACCAATAACCCATACACTCCAGAGAAAGATCCCACACACCACATCGAAGAACCAACACAGCCTAAGATCATTAAAGCTTACAGTGAAAAGAATCATCCCTTGAACTAATGATGCCACAAGAGTAGAGGGGTGAAGCAAAACTCACAAGGACATTTTACACATTGTAAGATTTCCAGATTCACTCCTTAAGAATCTGAGCTTTCCTATTAACTAAAGAAGTTAAGGTTCTTTAGAACATCTTTGATAAAGAAGAAATCACAATAGTTTGTATGTCAAGATCATTAAAGCTTACAGTGAAAAGCAATATGATGAACACTGAGCTTTATGTCATCAGAGAAATATAATCTATGAAAATTTCATATTACGTTACTTTATGTCATGTGTGTATGTCAGCATATAATGTATGCATGTAAGAATAGAATGTATGCATGTAAGCATATATGTACAAAGTATACATATTTATACATAGAGGAAATAAATAGAATGCAAATTTAACATTAATAAGGCACTTAAAATATTTTCTTCATAAAAAATCAAAATACATAATCAAATTTATGAATGTCAAATTAACATGTTTATTTTATAATGGCTACTACATTCTTTATTTATTTTGAAATTAGATAAATTGTCAACTAAGGCTTTTTCATTTTGATACACTTGGTAGAACAAACACTACTTCCTAATGCATTACTGGCTTTGGAGAGCCTTTACCAAAAATAATAAAGAAAAACTGATTAGTCTCCTAGAATCCCTATTAACATAAGTTATTTAGAGAATGCTTACTCTGAGCAATATATATTGTCAAATATTTTCTATAAATTATCTTATTTAATATTTTTCATGTTTTTTACCTATTTTATACTAATATTCTTCTAGCACTCAATAATATTTAATTGGTCAAAATTATACAGATAAATAAACTCCAGAGGTTTTTTATTTCCTTTATATCACCTAACGTATGACTGGCATTACTCTTCACATTCACAATATAACTATGCATTTTCGCTGTCAAAGGAAGCTATAATGAGGCAAATCTAAGTCAGAAAACAATGACCCTTTAACATTTTCAATATGCTTTACAATACAAAAAGCTGAAGTATAAAATATTATGACTTAATTTGCTTTTATTCATTAACATATACCCACACTAACTATATAACAACACCTGACAAAAATAAATTTTGAATCTAAATATAAACAAAATATAAGCAACTTAAAGTGCTTTACATAATTATATATTATGTTCCTAATTATATCTCTGAACATCCAAGAAAATTTTATCTGTTAACCTAGGATATACACTTAATGAATGTGAAAGAGATTTTCAAAAATCAAAATGGTTTTCTGAAATATATATATTAAATATTCTGTTGTTATTTTACTTCAGTTCAGTTCAGTCACTGAGTCGTGTCCAAGTCTTTGCAACCCCATGGACTGCAGCACTCCAGGCTTCCCTGTCCATCACCAACCTCTGGAGTTTACTCAAACTCATGTCCATTGAGTCAGTGATGCCATCTAACCATCTCATCCTCTATCATCCCCTTCTCCTCCTGCCTTCAATCTTTCCCAGCATCAGGGTGTTTTTAAATGAGTCAGTTCTTCACATCAGGTGGCCAAAGTATTGGAGTTTCAGCTTCAGCATCAGTCCTGCCAATGAATATTCAGGGCTGATTTCCTTTAGGATGGACTGGTTGGATCTCCTTGTTGTCCAAGGGACTCTCAAGAGTCTTCTCCAACACCACAGTTCAAAATTATCAATTCTTTGGTGCTCAGATTTCTTTATGGTCCAACTGTCACATCCATACATGACTACTGAAAAAAACATAGCTTTAACTAGATGGACCTTTGTTGGCAAAGTAATGTCTCTGCTTTCAAATATGCTGTCTAGTTTGGTCATAACTTTTCTTCCAAGGAGTAAGTGTCTTTTAATTTCATGGCTGCAGTCACCATCCACAGTAATTTTGGAGCCCCAAAAAATAAAGTCTGCCACTGTTTCCACTGTTTCCACATCTATTTGTCATGAAGTGATGGGACCAGATGCCATCATATTAGTTTTCTGAATGATAAGTTTCAAGCCAACTTTTTCACTCTCCCTTCCACTTCCATCAAGAGGCTCTTTAACTTCACTTTCTGCCATAAGTATCTTCAGTTGTACCTACTGATATTTAAGCACATATGCCAAAGATGAAATATTTACCTTGGCTGCTTATACATAAACAGCTACTTAAGTTGTGAGCATATATTTATTTATTCACACACACACACACGTACACACATGGAGACACAAAACACCCCAATAAAATGCTTTAAAAAGATAATAATTTATAATTTATCTGTGTTCTTTATTTTCATATAAATAAGTAACATGCTTTCATATCTGCTTCCTCCCCCCCAAAAAAAATGCAAAATTTAATTGTTTGTATTTTTAATCCAACAAGACTATTGTTTTCCATTTGAAATACAGTATTTCAAACAGAAAAAAGAACTTTATAAATAAAAGCCTCCCTGGATACATATAAATTCACAAACATACTCCATCTCCCCATCTCAGCATTGTGATGGCAGTAAGTTCATGCATGATGGATGGCTGCTTTGCCAGAATAGTCAGCCATGGACACCCCTTTGTCCCTCTACCCCATTTATTTATTTAATTACATGGTACTGGGAATACCAGGCAATAAAATTGCATTTTCAACCATAGCTGATTTCCATTTAGAGCTTGTCATGTTAACAGTGAAATAAATTGCTCTAATTGCCTGCAAACTTCATCAAATTCACATTCTTTCCTCATTTTATTCAATATTTATTATTAGGACACTCCATGTCCTAACTTGCCTGGCTGGTAAAAGCAGTCCAGTTTCTGAATTAATGTATATTCTAGTAGTCAGTTCAGTCTTTTTTTTTCTGATAATTTTCTAATTTACTGGTTAAAATTTAGATGTATTTGGGGGAATTTATTATGAATATTTGCCTACAAATTTACTTACTGATTATGATTTGATACTTAGGTAAAAGAGGGTGATTTAAATGAAGCAAAAGTCAATTAATTTTTTTTTACATAATTTGTGACTATAAGGTTTAATTGTACTTATTTCAAGGTGGTATTTTCAACTGACCAAAATGTATTTTGGTTTCTACAACTTCTTAATCTGTGATATACTTCCAAAATCCATTTGATATGTTAAAGACGCTTACTCCTTGGAAGGAAAGTTATGACCAACCTAGATAGCATATTCAAAAGCAGGGACATTACTTTGCCAACAAAGGTTCGTCTAGTCAAGGCTATGGTTTTTCCTGTGGTCATATATGGATGTGAGAGTTGGACCGTGAAGAAGGCTGAGCGCCGAAGAATTGATGCTTTTGAACTGTGGTGTTGGAGAAGACTCTTGAGAGTCCCTTGGACTGCAAGGAGATCCAACCAGTCCATTCTGAAAGAGATCAGCCCTGGGATTTCTTTGGAAGGAATGATGCTAAAGCTGAAACTCCAGTACTTTGGCCACCTCATGCGAAGAATTGACTCATTGGAAAAGACTCTGATGCTGGGAGGGATTGGGGGCAGGAGGAGAAGGGGACGACAAAGGATGAGATGGCTGGATGGCATCACTGACTCGATGGACGTGAGTCTCAGTGAACTCCGGGAGATGGTGATGGACAGAGAGGCCTGGCGTGCTGTGATTCATGGGGTCGCAAAGAGTCGGACACGACTGAGTGACTGACCTGACTGACTGAAGATGAAAAATCTAAGTATCACTGAATCATAAAAGAGAACACACTTGACAATAAAATGCATATAAAACTTAAAGCAAGAAGGCCTACATTCCAATCTGAGCTATATCATTTATAACCTACGTTTGTGGCATGATCACTTAATCTTTCAAAGCCTCAGTTTTCCCTTTCACTAACCAAGGCATTAGAGTAGATGGCCCCAGGTCCACATGAGTTCTAAAATTTCTGTTATGCTAATGATAAAGGAAGAAAAGAGGAGCCTAGTATATAGTTCAACTGAGAGCAGAGTAGCTCTCCAAGTACAAACATCAGATCCTAGAACCCCCAGCAAAAGTGAAACACTTCACTAAAAAACAAATAACGCTAATTACTGGCAGACACAAACATTTTAAAAGCTAAATCTTTGCAAATATATTACAATAGTATTTGAATTATATAATAAAGTCTACCCAATACAAGTTATCAAAATATGCAGGAATAGTTATCATGTAGTATTTTCTTAAGTCCACTAGCAAGACAGTGTTAAGCTGCTATTCTAAAAGGCTTTTCATCAAGAATTTTAAGGAATATAGCCCAAGTTTGTAGCTTTCTGATAATTTATCTAAACGAAGAGCATAGAGAATTGAAGGAAATAAGGGCTTAGTAAGTTTCTGGGACTTGTTCTTACAAATAGCATTTCTTTGGGATATTTTGATATCACAAGGTATAAGATCGAAGTTACAAGCTAGTGTCTAAAATACAGGAATTTCACATAGTAGCTTTAAATAGCAGGTGATTTGAGACAAAGTTATTATTTTCTTTGAAAATAAAAAGGCTTAATTCATCTCCTGACCCCAAAACAGGCCCCAAACTACAGTCTGATTTAAAGTATTCTCAAAGAGTAATCAGAGGTTGGTTAAGATTTTGAACAATTGCTTTATTTGTTCTCAAATGTTCAAAGAAATAATAGATTGAAGTCCCCAAACCATGAAACATAATCAAGAGATAACTTTGCTCTGAATTTTTGAGAAAGCAGTTGCTGCTTTTTATATCTTTATCCTACCCACCACTCTGAAGAAAATCATCCACAGTTTCAATAGAATAACTGATATGCAGCTCAATGGGTTCAGATGAGATTTACTTAAATAAGAATATTTGGTTGCTGATTCTGACATAAAAGGCAATGATTGAGAAAGCATAAGCACAAATCTCTGGCAAATATCAATAATAGACATCGAATGTTAACTGAATCTGAATTTATATGGAACTCCTAGTTCTGAATGTTACTTCTCAAATTACAGTATATCCAGATTTTTTTCTCATAAATGAAATAGTTACAAAGAATATCAGAAAAATTTTCTTTTCTCTTTCCTTCCTTCATTCATTCATCTATTTATTGTAGAAAACAGCAAGAATTCTGAAAATCTAAAACCATACCATATTTTGCTGCTGCTGCTAAGTTGCTTCAGTCGTGTCCGACTCTGTGCGACCCCATAGATGGCAGCCCATCAGGCTCCACCATCCCTGGGATTCTGCAGGCAAGAACACTGGAGTGGGTTGCCATTTCCTTCTCCAATGCATGAAAATGAAAAGTGAAAGTGAAGTCACTCAGTCGTGTCCGACTCTTAGTGACCCCACAGACTGCAGCCTACCAGGCTCCTCCAACCATGGGATTTTCCAGGCAAGAGTACTGGAGTGGGGTGCCATTGCCTTCTCCACCATATTTTAGACACTAGTTATAAATAATGAGTCTCAGGAGATAGTTTTGTTTATAACATTTAGAGTTGGCATTTTCTCTGCCAAACATGTCATCTCCACCTACATTCATTTTCCAAATGGTATTTCTATAAAAGACTCTGAAGGAGCATGAAAAGACCAGAAGGTATTTTGAAGTCATATAGTTTGACCCCTAGACATCTTCCATCTAAGGCATCAAAGGGTGATCAATATATATTGATAAAATATCTTAGCTTTAACTTTTTCCCACCTCAATACAAGAGAATGAAGGTTGCAATGATGAGTAGAAATAAAGTTGTAAGCCAAATTCCTGACAGTTCTCCACATAGGATACTGAGTCATGAAACTCAGGCATGTATTTCCTTGAGGGTCAGGTTGATTAAATGTGTTGAAGCAATATGCAGTGAAATGTTACCTCTACAATTTGGCCTAACTTAAAGGACCATCACTTTGGTAGTAAAAGTAAATTGCAATTTATAGGCATGCTGGGGGAACTACATTAGAAGAGTTACTTAGAGGAAATATTTTTGTAGGATTTGGGTCTGTAACCTCATATTGTGTATAAATCACCCCAGCAGATAAAACAAAAAAGTAATACATCTGAGGTTCTTTTTGGTTTAAAATACACAAAATTGTAAAAATCATTCAGTCTGAAGGAGAATAATCTGGTCCACAGATTTAAGATGAGCATCACAGAAAATTTAACGATAAGAAAGCTTACTTAACCATCAATATAAAGCCTCAAATTTGAAAAAATAGTAATAGTATATAAATAAGGAAGCCTATGACCATTTAAAATTTAATTCCTGATACCTAACTTAATGCTCTCTGATATAAGAATTTTATTATTTATAAAATCCAAGGAAAGATATAATCAATCAAGTGATTTTAGTCTGTTCATATTTCCCAATCATTTAAGACTATAAGTACATTAAAAATATCCTTAAGAGATATATACTGTACTCAGCATATTTATTCAATAAATATTTCTTGAATACTTATAAAATTTTGTTAGGAATTTTAGCAAAGACAAATCAAAGTTTCAGTTTTTATCCTTTTTCAACTTTAAAATAAAGGCAACGACAATGACTGTGAAATTATCATGAGACTAAAAAACTAGAAAGAGATATTTATATAATAAAAGGTATCTAGTATAGTGATTGGGTACAGCAATAAATATTTGTTACCATTCACTGATACAGGAAGTGAATGAGTACTCCTGAAACAGTAATTTTAGGATAAGTTAATTAATAAACAAAGAGCAATGAAAGGCACTTCAGATGATTACTTCGTATATTTGCAACTCATCTTTTTCATTAAGTAGCAATCTGTGTCATAACTTTCAATGCCATATAAGCTTGCAAGTATTTTAAATTTAAAGGAATCAGAGACCTTTAACATTTTGTTTTTCAGAGTAAAATTATGACAGTCATAGGACTTCCCTGGCAGTCCAGTAGTTAAGACTCCATACTTCCAATGCAAGGGGTATAGTGTGATCCCTGGTCATGTAACTAAGATCCCGCATGCTGCATGGCACAGCCAAAAATATGATAGTTGTATTGTTATGAATGATAAAAGTGAGAAATTTAAGAAATTGTATAACATATTTAATCTCAGAATATTTTAGCATCCTATATAATAAAAAGAAGAACAGAAAAATACTGAAATTGTACCTCAGCATGTTGAGCAGTATTTTAAAAGTTAGAGTTCCATATGTGAAGTAAAACCTTAAAGATCTAACTTTCCAAATGTTAAGGTATAATGTAACTGATTCCACAGAGGTGGATACAGTTTTCCATGTCAGCAAACTGGTTCTATAATAAACTTCTCTGTTAAATGTCAGCTTAATATCTTAAAGTCTCATACTATATTTATTTTTAATTATTTCATCACATCCAAAATTAAAATTCACCATCCTCCTTGTTAAAACCACAATTATTAATACTGACACTATTTTAATATCTTTTAATTTGCATTTTCATTTATATAAATATCATGTTGAACACTATTAATTACACTCTATTATTCAGGACATCACATTTATGCCAGTTACTGGTGGCATTAGCAGAGAGAATGACACAAGTATTCAGCTAGCTTTAGTGGAAGGGTATGGGGAGGGAGGCTAAGACATTCACCTAATTAACCCATGATATTTCTCTGAACACTTCAGTGACTATCTGTTTGGCTTTTTCATACAGATAATATTCATTACTGCCTGTAACTTATTACACCTAACATGTGTTAAAAAGCCATGAGACTTCAATTTATTTACTATTTCTTGCATCAATTCCTTAAGTTATCTCAGACAAATCATCTAAAGCCTCTGCATTTGAGCTTCATAAACAAATATATAGTCTAAATTTTCTTGCAAATCAAATCAAAATTTGAGAGAAAGATTAAGTGAAAAATATATTTTCAACAGAGAAATTAAATAGTTTACTTTTCTTCATGAAAATCAGAAAATATCCATTGGCTCTTCAACTTATAGAGCTTCAATGTCCAATAGAAATATAATGTGAGTCATACACATAATTTAAATTTTCTAGTAGCCACAATTAATATGTAAAAAGCAACAGGTAAAAGTCATCTCAATAATATACCTAACATATAAAAAATATCATGTAAAACTATATAATAGTATAAAATTACTAAAGAGATGTTTTATATTCTTTTCTTTGCACTATCTTTAAATTCTTCATGCATTTTTTTACTTAAAGCATATCCATTTTGGCCACATTTCAAGTGCCAGATAATTGTATGTGGCTGGTGGCCATGGTATCAGGTCAGGTGTAGAGAATGTAGGTTTCCCTGAGGGTATGATTCCATGTACCTTTCTATCTATAGGGCCTAGGATACTACTGGATGTATAGTAGAAATTCAAAAATATTTGTTAAATGATTTTTTTCAAAGTAATAATTTAGACTAGAGTTGGAGTCATCAATTTTTTTTTCCTTAGGTTCCAATCAGATGGGCTTAAAAATATATATCTTGATAGTACTGGCAGAATAAAGAATAAATACATGGGAAGAAAGAAAAACAGGGTAGAAAATAAGGTAATAAAAGGGAAAGACAGCAAAACAAAGAAGGTATAGAACAGGATAGATTTTTTAAAAAGCAGTTGTAGAAGGGTAAAGCAAAATGCCACCAACTATTAAAGGCACTTCAATTCTTAAATAATTATTTTAACATGGTTACATTTTAGAGGATATAACTGAATGTCCATTACAACTATAAATCTTAACATCTCACTGTATTTACTACTGGTCATTTTTACTTGTAAAGACAATGAATTTGTTTCTTTAACCAGCAACATTTGGACTAAAGTCTTATCCGTATTACCAATTTCTGAGTGGTTTAAATTCATCTGCTTCACATGAGCAATGCAATATGTCCTTCACAACAAATTAAGGAAAACTATAGTCACCAAAATTAAATGCAGCAAGCACAGTTACAACTACAAATGTATGGTTCCAGGGGGAAAGGGAGAGGTAGGAGGGGTTGGGAGACTGGGATTAACACATATACACTATTGATACTGTGTATGAAATAGATAACTAATGAGAAAATACTATAGAGCACACACAGAACTCTACTTAATATACTGTGGTCACCTGAATAGGAAGAAAGTTTACAAAGGAGGGGATATACGTATATGAAAGTCTGATTCACTTTGCTGTACAGCAGAAACTAGCACAATACTGTAAAGCAACAATATTCCAATAAAAATTAATAAAAAAGAAGAAGGGGAGAAGGTCCACAATATATCATTTAAGTGAATTGATTATATGCATCCATCTTTCCTCGAGGTCTAAACCTTTTAAAATCCACAAATAGGACAGTTTTTAAAGAATGTATTCATAACAAATTTGACAAATAAAAGGATCCTACCAGTTAAACAAGTAGTAAGGAATCCCTTAGTGGGGGGAAATTCAATGAGACACAACTGACAAATGCAGAGAAAGTCACATCCACACCGTAATCTGTGCTTAGTCTCTCAGTTCAGTTCAGTTCAGTCGCTCAGTCGTGTCCGACTCTTTGCGACCCCATGAATCGCAGCATGCCAGGCCTCCCTGTCCATCACCAACTCCCGGAGTTCACTCAGACTCACGTCCATCGGGCTGTATCCAATTCTTTGTGACCCTTTGGACTGTAACCACCAGGCTCCTCTGTCCGTGGGATTTTTCAGGCAGGAACGGGTTGCCATTTCCTTCTCCAGGGTTGTTCCCGACCTAGTGATAGAACCAGCATCTCCTGTGTCTCCTGCATTGCAGGCAGATTTTTTTCACTTGATGAGCAATGGGGGAAGCCCATTAGATACACCACAATCTGCAGACTCAGAAAAACCCTGGTAAACAAGTAGAGAAAGACAGAGGACTGCCTGGGACAGTTCTGTTCAGTTCAGTCGCTCCGTCGTGTCAGATTCTTTGTGATCCCATGGACCATACATAGCACGACAGGCCTCCCTGTCCATCATCCACTCTTGGAGTTTACATAAACTCATGTCCATTGAGTCGGTGATGCCATTCAACCATCTCATCTCCTGTTGTCACCTTCTTCCCCTGCCCTCTATCTTTCCCAGCACCACGGTCTTTTCAAATAAGTCAGCTCTCCACATCAGGTGGCCAAAGTATTGGAGTTGCAGCTTCAACATCAGTCCTTCCAAAGAACACTCAGGACTGATCTCCTTTAGGGTGAACTGGGTGGATCTCCTGGCAGTCCAAGGGACTCTCAAGAGTCTTCTCCAATACCACAGTTCAAAAGCGTCAATTCTTCAGTGCTCAGCTTTCTTTACAATCCAACTCTCACATCCATACATGACTACTGGAAAAACCATAGCCTTGACTAGACGGATCTTTGTGGACAAAGTAATGTCTCTGCTTTTTAATACGTTGTCTAGGTTGGTCATAACTTTCCTTCCAAGGAGTAAACATTTTTTAATTTCATGGCTGCAATCACCATCTGCAGTGATTTTGGAGCCCAAACAAATAAAGTCAGCATCTATTTGCCATGAAGTGATGGGGCCAGATGCCATGATCTTAGTTTTCTGAATGTTGAGTTTTAACCCAACTTTTTTACTCTCCTCTTTCACTTTCATCAAGAGGCTCTTTAGGTCTTCACTTTCTGCTGTAAGTGACACTTTCTGGGAGGTGACATTCCAGTGTAAATAGGCTCAAAGCTAGCAGCTGCGAGCCGCTCTCTTGCTTCAGAAATCTCAAAGGGTGGGCAAAGCTAGTTCTGTCACCTCGCAGGTGGTATCATCTGCATATCTGAAGTTATTTGCTGGTGTTTCTCCCAGCAATCTTGATTCCAGCTTGTGCTTCCTCGAGCCCAGCAGTTCTCATGATGTACTCTGCATAGAAGTTAAATAAGCAGGGTGACAATATACAGCCTTCACGTACTCCTTTTCCTATTTGGAACCAGTCTGTTCCACGTCCAATTCTAACTGTTGCTTTCTGACCTGCATACAGATTTCTCAAGAGGCAGGTCAGGTGGTCTGATATTCCCATCTCTTTCAGAATTTTCCATGTCATTGAGCACTATTTAAAGACTGTTAGACCAAAGCAGGAAACAGTTCAACTCTTCATTTATCAGCTTTTGCCTTGAGGTAATGCCACCTACTTGGACCCCGAAGAAACTGAAGATCCTCCTTTGACAGACATAGAGTTTTCAAGTCTTTCTTAGAGTCTTATATTTCACATCATAGGCTCTGTTTTGGGGTGGTAGAGAGGGGGAGAATAGAGATAGCAAGTAGAAGAGGAACTACTTGCTAGGAACTTGTCCAGGAACCTAGACAGGGAAGGACCCTGCTTATTTTGTGAAACTGGGCAGCGGCGGGGGAGGGAGGTGGTCATAATTTCCCTGTCTTCTCGATAGACCATTATGAGGTGAAGCAACTCTTGTTTTCTGTCAAATAACATTATTATTTTTATTTAGTGGGAGTCTGGTGGTAAATTTTCCAAAACTCATTGATTTAAGAATTACATATGTTTTTGTCAATCTAACAGCTGTCTCCCAACTGGATTTCAAATTCTATGAACATAAGAATGCCTGGTACCCACAAATTCATTAGTTCAGTACTCAATAAATATTTGTCGGAAAAAAATCACTGATATCATTTTGTCAGGTACTGTTTCAAAAGCATATAAAATTAACGAAATACATTAAAAGAGTAAACTAATTCTAAATTATTTGAAGTATGTAAGTACTATATGCAATCTTTTTTTTAAAGTAAGATATAACTCAGATATACACACAAATAACTCTCATCTCTTTTTATTGACATGCTTGATTAAGATGGCAAACAGCAGAAGTATATGTGACTATGTCAAATTGAACAGCTCTAAAGTGAAGGATCTCAAACTACTTTCTTCATCTGTTCCTCCCTTTCCTTCTCCCCTCTTTCCGTTTCCCTTCTTTGCTACTTGTTTCCTCTTCCTCCTTCCTTTCCACTTTCTGCCTCCTACTTCTTCTATTTACTTTTTAAATTAAATCTTAGGCAAAAGGTTGTTTCCAAAGAAGATGATAACACTAATTTCTTATTAGGTATCCCAACATCAATGCAGAAGCAAAGATCTTTCTAACAATGGCATAGATATAGACCTTTCCAACAAACAAATTAAATGCACTACTTCTTTCACACTTTCAACCCACACCATAATCAACTGAAATGTAACACAGTGAAAGCCAAAGAAGCAATGTAAGTTTATAAGAAAATGAGCAATATGAAGTTTTTAAGTAAAAAAAATTACTAAAATCATTCCAACTGTGAAAGTTTATAAGATCAAGGAATATGTTCTAAAAGTTATCATGGAAAAAAATTAAAAATAAATAAATAAAAGTTATCATGGGCTAGTAAATACTGTGTCTAAAAATGACAAAAGCATTCATCAATGAAAAATCTGTAAGTTTTTCAACATTCCAAGTGCAGTGAAGAATTCTAGAAACATTTGGTAAGTCTCTTCATATGGAAAAGATAAAGGACAAGACAGACAATTTAGAAATTAATGAAAATACATTAACGAAGTATATCCCTGCTGGACACCAATTTATACTGATAAATTTTATGTATCAAAGTGTTCAATTTACACTTTATGATACTTTTTTTGACTTTATCCTTAAATAAATTTAGAAACTGAAAAGAACTGATAAACATTTCAGATGACAGCAACGTAATCACTTCACTGTCAAATAGGGAAAGTAAACAATATCAACTAGAAATGTTACAACTAACTTTTAAGAAATTAATAAATTTATTCTACCCTGTGGGTTTATTTTGTGACAGTTTTTTCCATGTGTACATCATCATATTTTGTAAACCTCAGAATACTCCAAGTGTTCCATTTGTGAGAATAAATATACACTAATCCCATTATCCTGTGCGGGTGCAGGAGGGCTGAGAGGAGTTACTCTATGTTCATTCAGGAGGCTCGACCTTGTCCAAGGAAAGGAGCGGTGGCTACGCTTTGCTGGAGCAGCCGTGAAGAGATACACTACATCCAAGGTAAGAGAAACCCAAGTAAGATGGTAGGTGTTGTGAGAGGGCTTCAGAGGGCAGACACACTGAAACCATAATCACAGAAAATGAGCCAGTCTGATCACACAGACCACAGCCTTGTCTAACTCCGTGAAACTAAGCCATGCCCTGTGGGGCCACCCAAGGTGGGTGGGTCATGGCGGAGAGGTCTGACAGAATGTGGTCCACTGGAGAAGGGAATGGCAAACCACTTCAGTATTCTGCCTTGAGAACCCCATGAACAGCATGAAAAGGCAAAATGATAGGATACTGAAAGAGGAACTCCCCAGGTCAATAGGTGCCTAATATGCTACTGGACATCAGTGGAGAAATAACTGCAGAAAGAATGAAGGGATGGAGCCAAAGCAAAAACAATACCCAGCTGTGGATGACTGGAACTAGAAGCAAGGTCCGATGCTGTAAAGAGCAATATTGCATAGGAACCTGGAATGTCAAGTCCATGAATCAAGGCAAATTGGAAGTGGTCAAACAGGAGATGGCGAGAGTGAACGTTGACATTCTAGGAATCAGCGAACTCAAACGGACTGGAATGGGTAAGTTTAACTCAGATGACCATTATATCTACTACTGTGGGCAGGAATCCCTTAGAAGAAATGGATAGCCATCATGGTCAACAAAACAGTTTGAAATGCAGTACTTGGATGCAATCTCAAAAATGACAGAATGATCTCTGTTCTTTTCCTAGGCAAACCATTCAATATCACAGTGATCCAAGCCTATGCCCCAAACAGTAATGCTGAAGAAGCTGAAGTTGAATGGTCCTATGAACACCTATAAGACCTTTTAGAACTAACATCCAAAAAAGATGTCCTTTCATTATAGGGGACTGGAATGCAAAAGGAGGAAGTCAAGAAACACCTGGAGTAACAGGCAAATTTGACCTTGGAATACGGATGAGGCAGGGTAAAGGCTAATAGAGTTTTGCCAAGAGAACACACTGGTCATAGCAAAAACCCTCTTTCAGCAACACAAGAAAAGACTCTACACATGGACATCACCAGATGGTGAACACTGAAATCAGGCTGATTATATTCTTTGTAGCTAAAGATGGAAAAGCTGTATACAGTCAGCAAAAACAAGACTGGGAGCTGACTGTGGCTCCAATCATAAACTCCTTATTGCCAAATTTGCACTTAAATTGAAGAAAGTAGGGAACCACTAGACCACTCAGGTATGACCTAAACCAAATTCCTTATGATTATACAGTGGAAGTGAGAAATAGATTTAAGGGACTAGATCTGATAGACAGAGTATCTGATGAACTATGGATGGAGGTTCATGACATTGTACAGGAGACAGGGATCAAGACCATCCTCATGGAAAAGAAAGGCAAAAAAGCAAAATGGCTGTCTGAGGAGGCCTTACAAATAGCTGTGAAAAGAAGAGAAGCAAAAAGCAAAGGAGAAAAGGGAAGATATTCCCATTTGAATCCAGAGTTTCAAAGAATAACAAGGAGAGATAATAAAGCTTTCCTCAGCAATCAGTGCAAAGAAATAGAGGAAAACAACAGAATGGGAAAGACTAGAGATCTCTTCAAGAAAATTAGAGATACCAAGGGCACATTTCATGCAAAGATGGGCTCGATAAAGGACAGAAATGCTATGGACATAACATAAGCAGAAAATATTAAGAAGAGGTAGAAAGAATACACAGAAGAACTGTACAAAAATGATCTTCACTACCCAGATAACCACAATGGTGTGATCACTCACGTAGAGCCAGACATCCTGGAATGTGAAGTCAAGTGAGCCTTAAAAAGCATCACTATGAACAAAGCTAGTGGAGGTGATGGAATTCCAGTTGAGCTATTTCAAATCCTGAAAGATGATGCTGTGAAAGGGCTGCACTCAATATGCCAGCTAATTTGGAAAACTCAGCAGTGGCCACAGGACTGGAAAATGTCAGTTTTCATTCCAATCCCAAAGAAAAGCAATGCCAAAGAATGCTCAAACTACCGCACAATTGCACTCATCTCACACACTAGGTAAAGTAATGCTCAAAATTCTCCAAGTCAGGTTTCAACAATACGTGAACCGTGAACTTCCAGATGTTCAAGCTGGTTTTAGAAAGGGCAGAACAACCAGAGATCAAATTGGCAATATCCGCTGGATCATCAAAAAAGGAAGAAAGTTCCAGAAAAACATCTATTTCTGCTTTATTGACTAGGCCAAAGCCTTTGATTGTGAGGACCACACTAAACTGTGGAAAATTCTGAAAGAGATGGGAATACCAGACCACCTGACCTGCTTCTTGAGAAACCTATAGGCAGGTCAGGAAGAAACAGTTAGAAGTGGACATGGAACAACAGACTGGTTCCAAAAAATAAAAGGAGTACATCAAGGCTGTATATTGTAACCCTGCTTATTTAATTTATATGCAGAGTACATCATGAGAAACGCTGGGCTGGAAGAAGCACAAGCTGGAATCAAGACTGCCGGGAGAAATATCAATAACCTCAGATATGCAGATGACACCACCCTTATGGCAGAAAGTGAAGAGGAACTAAAAATCCTCTTGATGAAAGTGAAAGAGAAGAGTGAAAAAGTTGGCTTAAAGTTCAACATTCAGAAAACTAAGATCATGGCATCTGGTCCCATCACTTCATGGGAAATAGATAGGGAAACAGTGGAAACAGTGTCAGACTTTATTTTGGGGGGCTCCAAAATAACTGTAGATGGTGACTGCAGCCATGAAATTAAAAGACGCTTACTCCTTGGAAGGAAAGTTATGACCAAACTAGAGAGCATATTAAAAAGCAGAGATATTACTTTGCCAACAAAGGTCCATCTAGTCAATGCTATGGTTTTTCCAGTGGTCATGTATGGATGTGACAGTTGGACTGTGAAGAATGCTGGGCACCAAAGAATTGATGCTTTTGAACTGTGATGTTGGAGAAGACTCTTGAGAGTCCCATGGACTGCAAGGAGATCCAACCAGTCCATTCTGAAGGAGATCAGTCCTGGGTGTTCATTGGAAGGACTGATGTGAGGCTTAAACTCCAGTACTTTGGCCACCTCATGCGAAGTGTTGACTCATTGGAAAAGACTCTGATGCTGGGAGGGATTGGGGGCAGGAGGAGAAGGGGACGACAGAGGATGAGACGGCTGAATGGCATCACCGACCTGATGGACATGAGTTTGGGTGAAGTCCGTGAATTGGTGATGGACAAGGAGGCCTGGCATGCTGCGATTCATGGGGTCGCAAAGAGTCGGACATGACTGAGCGACTGAACTGAACTGAATCGCATCATCTTTTTTTTCATTGTTAACTGATATGTAACATGTATAATTTAGTATTTAAATATCCCAGTTTAAAATAATAAATCAGAATCTGGTTCAAGGTCGTGTTCCTCTCTCCCCTCTTTGTGGAAGTATAATTAATGTGTCATTTTATGAATATCATGAAATCTTTTATAATGGAAGATTCACCACCATTTCTGGTCTCCCCTGGTGGTTCGGTGGTAAAAAAAAATCCACCTACCAGTGTAGGATATGTCGATTTGATCCCTGCGTTGGGAAGATCCCATAATGAAGGAAATGGCAATGCACTCCACTATTCTTGCCTGGGAAATCTCATAGACAGAGGAGCCTGGCAGGCTACAGTCCATGGGGTGGCAAAAGAGTTGGACATGACTGAGGGACTAAACCACAATTACCACCATTCTTACACATCACAATGTAGTTTCATCTCGCTTTCATTTAACAGATTTTCTAAGTCTCTTTCTTAATTTCTCATTTTTTTAAATTACTTCACTCTTAATAAACTTGGGTGCGTGCTCAGTCGCTTCAGTCACGTCTGACTCTTTGCAACCCTGTGGGCTGTAGCCTGCCAGGCTCCTCTGTCCATTGGATTTCCCAATAAACGTGGGTACCATCTATCAGTTTGGACCCACTTGCAAATTGCATTAACTACTACTGTTTATTCTCTTCTGTTAAATCTCACAGTGGTACATGGGATTCAGTCTCAAAGTTCTTGAGGTACTTTTCAGCCTGAATCATTTTCCATTTGTGATTACCTCCCCCACTCCAAGTTAAACTATCTTTGACTTCCAAATCCACTTCTATATAACTAGCTTAATAGTGAATACAGCTATAGCAGCTGTAAGACAAGGAAATCTTTTCTCTAAAAAAAGTAAACTCATGCTTTAAGATCAGTTGACTAAATTGGATCTTTTCTGAAAATGCTGAATTCATTAAAACAATGAGTTATCAAATTATTTTCAAAATTAACTGAGCTCAGTTTTGCCAAGAATGCTTGGGAAAGTACTGAATTGCAAATATTGCACTCAGGTTCACATGAATAAAAAGTTTTTGAAGTTGTCTTTGTCCATTCTTATTTCATTTTTTTTTCCAGTACACTTTTTTTCCTGAATATATTTTTAAGGACTCTATCTTCAAACATTTTTGGTGAATTTCAGCATTGCAATGTGGATGCTAGGAGGTTAAGATCAACATTCATGATATTGTATTTTTTTAAAAATTTAAACAGTTCAATTAAATCATTTGAAAACGTGGTTAATTACCTTTGTATCAATAAAATGCCTATTCTACTTAGTGTAGAATGGAAAAAAAAGAATATTAAAATAATATTTTGGTGACCTCCTTTCATGAAGGATCAATTTTTGAAATTCTGAAAGATATTTAGTATAAACAGCTAACTAGCATGTGTATTCATTTACTACTTATGTCATTAAGAAAGAAATTAAAAGAAAGTGTCAATTAAGAAAGAAAAATACTTGAGCCAACTGCTTAATTGTGATCTCCTTCCAGGTCTTTTAACCCAGAAAGATTCTTTCCCTTCCATTTACTATTTTACTATGGGCAAGTCATTATAAATCATCATCAACATTATTTCTTTCATTACTTTCCATTGTTAACAGATGTAGAGAGCAAGAGTTTAAATTCTAATTGTATAATGGAGAGAGGCTGAATTAATTAACAATCTCAAGTTTGTGGGAAAATTTAAGCTAATTTATTTTGTCTTTAGAGAAAAAAAAAGGCTAGCCATGGCTTGAGGTACCTTAGGTACTTTGAGATTATTCATGAAAAAACAGGAGCTTTGAGCATTACACAGTACAATTTATACATTATACACCAAAATAAATAAATGCTTAGAATTGTAGGCAAAGCTTGCAGAAAATGTTCATTAATTACAAGCCTTTGGTTCTTTTTAATATTTGATCCTACTTTACTGTTATTGCACATAAGACTGCAAGAATAAAAAAGAAAATATCATTATACCTCTCTGATCTTCTCAATTAGCACATTCATTTTGGGATAAAATAACTCAAGATATAACAAAGAGCAAGTCTTACATCATTCTGAGTGTCTGGGTTAGAAATTTGGTTTCTCTAAATCAGATTAATCTCAGAAAGATTAGCAATTCAAGAATAGGAAACCGACAGCCTGCCCCAAAGGAAGTTTCTAGGACAGGTACACACAGACAGACAGACACACACACACACACACACACACACACAGACCACCAACATCATACATACAATTATTACTTCTCACTTCTATTAACTCTATTAAAATTACTTTAAAAACAGCCATATTGCAACACATAGCTTTGATTTGTTGTAGATTCTACGTTGGCAAAATAATTCAGTAAGAATTCTAAAAAGTCTGCTGTACTTTTAATAATATGGAGTCTGAAACTTTTTCAGAGTTATGCTAATATCTTCCTATGTCTGCATAGAAACCACAGTTGTTCTGCGGTTCCAAATGGTCTGTGCCACTTTGCCATCTCACACATGGTGATATGTAAGATTTCCTTAGTATAAATGTATAAATGTATAGTATAAATATAATGGTCAGATTTCAGATATTTTGTTCATTCATGGATTCTTAGTTTTGAACTTTGATGCCAAAGAAGGGAGACATATTATACAACAAACTTCCTGACATTACAATGAGCTAATTACTTTCTAAAGGCAATAACTGAATTCACAGAAGACACAGGTACAATATAGAGCTAAAGATAAACTTACAGTCACTCAGAAAGACTTAGCAGAGCAGTTGCGTCATGAAATCTATCTTAATATTTTAATAAATGTATCTCCAAATATAAATTAGATGAGGAAGTAAGAAGCCAAATATTGATTCCCACTAGTACAAATTTTAAAACAATTCCAAGAAATTATGTGAGCTACTGACCAGAAGAACGTTATAACAAATCCGTAGCTTTAAATGGCAATTATTCCTTGAGGAAACTACCACAAATCATCTTTTTACTTTGAATCTTTTATTATTTTTATCAACATTCCTCATAAATAAGAGAAATTGTATTGACCTTTTTTCTGCTACCTCATGTAGGAAGATGCACTGTAAGAATCTGAAACTCAAACACACACATACATTATAAGCATGCTTGTTTGGACTCTACGGAAACTTACACTTCCTTTTGGAGAGGCGGGAACCACTTGATAATCTAGCAGCAAAGAAAATGTAACTCCCAAATTAGTCCTTAATCAAATCTGATGGTTATGCCCTGAGAGCAAGTCCATCTGAAGTCCACCCCTCCCCTTTAGCATCCTCAATCTCAAGCTTAGCATTTATCAAGCGCATGGCAACTCTCATTCACACTAAATATGTTTTCAGGTAAATTTACTCTGGAATCCCGAACGATCCAGTTTAAGTTCAAAATCACTCTCTGACAGAATTGCATCCAGATAGCCCCTGGCATTCTGATAAAAGTGGATTGTCAATAAAATGCTCAACGAAATTGCTTGTTTGGAATGTATGGTGTCAGATGATAGCTGAACAAGCATATTCCTAAAAATAGACAGACTTTAAAGTAGTTAAAAAACACTTTCTTTAAGTGGGTGCATTTATACTATGAAATTATATCTCAATAAAGCTATTTTTTCTATGTTAAAAAACCACTTGCTTATTTTAGTAGTTAATTTTTTATCATTGATCTATTTGACTCAGCGACAAGTTTAAGGAAGTTATTTGGGAGCAACTATGTTGAAAACAATTAGATTAAAACCCAGAGGTGTTTTGTTGTTGTTGTGTTCCCTTAACTATTTGTTATATGCTTTTTATTCAGTACTTTCAAAATTATAGAGTTAATGCATTTTTTGCTTTTAAAGTAATTATTAACTGCCTAAGAAAGCTTTTCTATGTTTCAATTCACATTTTTATGTCTTTTAATGTACTCAAATAATTACTATTTCAGTCATTTACTTACATTTGTTTCATTAAGTAATTTCATCCAATAGATAACACAGTCAAAAACATAGGTTAAGATGACTATGAGCAATAACCTATTTTCATTATTTTCTTTTCAGAATCGCCATTTCAAATAGCAGAGTAAAACAGCTTTGTGATCAATTAAAAACTCTTACCTAAAGATATGACACTGATCAAAAACCATATTTGATCTTTAATTCGAAATTACTTTGAAATTTTAACAGCCATCTGGAACATGGATTGTATGATTAAACATGGTTTGCTTATTAAAAAAACACAAATTGTAGACCCCTTGGTAAAGAATGATGCTTTGGGACTGAGGATAGTACTTCCAAATTAGCGTGCCTAACAATCATCTCATCCAACAACACAAGTCTCTTCCAACAGCACAAGAGACAACTATACAAATGGACATCACCAGATGGTCAATACCAAAATTCGATTGATTATATTCTTTATAGCCAAAGATGGAGAAGCTCTACACAGCCAGCAAAAAAAAGACCAGGAGCAGACTGTGGCTCAGATGATGAACTCCTTATTGTCAAATTCAGACTTAAATTAAAGAAAGTAAGGAAAACCACTACCATTCAGTTCAGTTCAGTTCAGGTCAGTCACTCAATCATGTCTGACTCTTTGCGACCCCATGAATTGCAGCACATCAGGCCTCACTGTCCATCACTAACTCCAGGAGTTCACTCAGATTCAGGTCCATCGAGTCGGTGGTTCCTTCCATCCATCTCATCCTCTGTCGTCCCCTTCTCCTCTTGCCCCCAATCCCTCCCAGCATCAGAGTCTTTTCCAATGAGTCAACTCTTCAAATGAGGTGGCCAAAGTACTTGAGTTTCAGCTTTAGCATCATTCCTTCCAAAGAACACCAGGACTGATCTCCTTTAGAATGCACAGGTCGGATCGCCTTGCAGTCCAAGGGACTCTCAAGAGTCTTCTCCAACACCACAGTTCAAAAGCATCAATTCTTTAGCACTCAGCTTTCTTCACAGTCCAACTCTCACATCCATACATGACCACTGGAAAAACCATAGCATTGACTAGATGGAAATTTCTTGGCAAAGTAATGTCTCTGCTCTTCAATATGCTATCTAGGTTGGTCATAACTTTTCTTCCAAGGAATAAGCGTCTTTTAATTTCATGGCTTCAATCACCATCTGCAGTGATTTTGGACCGAAAAAAATAAAGTCTGACACTGTTTCCACTGTTTCCCCATCTATTTCCCATGAAGTGATGGGACCAGATGCCATGATCTTAGTTTTCTGAATGTTGAGCTTTAAGCCAACTTTTCCACTCTCCTCTTTCACTTTCATCAAGAGGCTCTTTAGTTCTTCACTTTCTGCCATAAGGGTGGTGTCATCTGCATATCTGAGCTTATTGATATTTCTCCTGGCAATCTTGATTGCAGCTTTTGCTTCTTCCAGCCCAGCGTTTCTCATGATGTACTCTGCATATAAGTTATATAAGCAGGGTGACAATATACAGCCTTGATGTACTCCTTATCCTAACTGGAACCATTCTGTTGTTCTGTACCTAGTTCTAACTGTTGCTTCCTGACCTGCATATAGGATTCTCAAGAGGCAGGTCAGGTGATCTGGTATTCCCATCTCTTTCAGAATTTTCCACAGTTTATTGTGATCTACACAGTCAAAGGCTTTGGCCTAGTGAATAAAGCAGAAACTGATGTTTTTCTAGAACTCTCTTGCTTTTTCCATGATCCAGTGGATGTTGGCAATTTGATCTCTGGTTCCTCTGCCTTTTCTAAAACCAGCTTGAACATCTGGAAATCACGGTTCACGTATTGCTGAAACCTGGCTTGGAGAATTTTGAGCATTACTCTACTAGCATGTGAGATGAGTGCAATTGTGCGGTAGTTTGAACATTCTTTGGCATTGCCTTTCTTTGGGATTGGAATAAAAACTGACCTCTTCCAGTCCTGTGGCCACTGCTGAGTTTTCCAAATTTGCTGGCATATTGAGTGCAGCGCTTTCACAGCATCATCTTCCAGAATTTGAAATAGCTTAACTGGAATTCCATCACCTCCACTAGCTTTGTTCATAGTGATGCTTTCTAAGGTCCACTTGACTTCACATTCCAGGATGTCTGGCTCTAGGTGAGTGATCACATCATTGTGATTATCTTGGTCATGAAGATTTTTTTGTACAGTTCTTCTATGTATTCTTTCCACCTCTTCTTATCTTCTGCTCCTGTTAGGTCCATACCATTTCTGTCCTTTATCGAGCCCATCTTTGCATGAAATGTTCTCTTGGTATCTCTAATGTTCTTGAAGAGATCTCTAGTCTTTCCCATTCTGTTGTTTTCCTCTATTTCTTTGCATTGATCACTGAGGAACGCTTTCTTATCGCTTCTTGCTATTCTTTGGAACTCTGAATTCAGATGCTTGTATCTTTCCCAAGAGAAGCAACCCCACGTCCAAGGAGCGATGGCTGCACAGGTGCAGGAGGGCCGACAGTAGCTACTCTGTGTTCAAGGTCAGGAGGGGCGGTGGTGAGGAAATACCTCTCGTCCAAGGTAGGAGCAGCGGCTGCACTTTGCTGGAGCAGCTGTGAAGAGATACCCCACGTCCAAGGTAAGGGAAACCCAAGTAAGACAGTAGGTGTTGCAAGACGACATCAGATGGCAGACACACTGAAACCATACTCACAGGAAACTAGTCAATCTAATCACACTAGGACCACAGCCTTGTGTAACTCAATGAAACTAAGCCATGCCCATAAGGCCACTCAAGACTGGCGGGTCATGGTGGAGAGGTCTGACAGAATGTGGTCCACTGGAGAAGGGAATGGCAAACCACTTCAGTATTCTTGCCTTGAGAACCCCATGAAGAGTAAGAAAAGGCAAAATGATAGGATACTGTAAGAGGAACTCCCCAAGTCGGTAGGTGCCTCATATGCTACTGGAGATCAGTGGAGAAATAACTGCAGAAAGAATGAAGGGATGGAGCCAAAGCAAAAACAATACCCAGTTGTGGATGTGACTGGTGATAGAAGCAAGGTCCAATGCTGTGAAGAACAGTATCTCATAGGAACCTGGAATGTTAGGTCCATGAATCAAGGCAAATTGGAAGTGGTCAAACAGGAGACGGCAAGAGTGAACATCAACATTCTAGGGTCAGTGAACTAAAATGGATTGGAATGGGTGAATTTAACTCAGATGACCATTATATCTACTACTGCGGGCAGGAATCTCTTAGAAGAAATGGGGTAGCCATCATGGTCAACAAAACAGTCTGAAATGCAGTACTTGGATGCAATCTCAAAATTGACAGAATGATCTCTGTTCATTTCCAAGGCAAACCATTCAATATCACAGTAATCCAAGTCTATGCCCCAACCAGTAACACTAAAGAAGCTGAAGTTGAACAGTTCTATGAAGACCTACAAGACCTTTTAGAACTAACACCCAAAAAAGATGTCTTTTTCATTATAGGGGACTGGAATGCAAAAAGAGGAAGTCAAGAAACATCTGGAGTATCAGGCAAATTTGGCCTTGGAGTACGGAATGAAGCAGGGCAAAGGCTAATAGAGTTTTGCCAAGAGAATGCACTGGTCATAGCAAACCCTCTTCCAACAACACAGGAGAAGACTCTACACATGGCCATCATCATATGGTCAACACTGAAATCAGATTGATTATATTCTTTGTAGCCAAAGACGGAGAAGCTCTATACAGTCAGCAAAAACAAGACCAGGAGATGACTGTGGCTCAGATCATGAACTCCTTATTGCCATATTCAGATTTAAATTGAAGAAAGTAGGGAAAACCACTAGACCATTCAGGTATGACCTAAACCAAATTCCTTATGATTATACGAAGTGGAAGTGAGAAATAGATTTAAGGGACTAGATCTGATAGATAGAGTGCGTGATGAACTATGGACAGAGGTTCATGACACTGTACAGGAGACAGGGATCAAGACCATCCCCATGGAAAAGAAATGCAAAAATGCAAAACAGCTGTCTGGGGAGACCTTACAAATAGCTGAGAAAAGAAGAGAGCTAAGGCAAAGAGGGAAAAGGAAAAATATGCCCCTTTGAATGCAGAGTTCCAAAGAACAGCAAGGAGAGATAAGAAAGCCTTTCTCAGTGATCAGTGCAAAGAAAATGAGGAAAACAATAGACTAGGAAAGACTAGAGATCTCTTTAAGAATATTAGAGATACCAAGGAAAATTTTCATGCAAAGATGGGCACAATAAAGAACATACATGATATGGACCTAACAGAAGCAGAATATATCAAGAAAAGGTGGCAAGAATACACAGAGGACTATATACAAAAAAGATCTTAATGACCCAGATAACCAGGATGGTATGATCATTCACCTACAGCCAGACATCCTGGTGTCCAAATTCAGTGGGGTTTCGGAATAATCACTACAAGCAAGCCTAGTAGAGGTGACTGAATTCAGGCTGAGCTATTTCAAGTTCTGAAAGATGATGCTATTAAAGTGCTACACTCAATATACCAGAAAATTGGAAAATTCATCAATGGCCACATAACTGGAAAAGGTTACTTTTCATTCCAATCCCAAAGAGAGGCAATGCCAAAGAATGTTCAAACTACTGCACAACTGCACTCATCTTACACATTAGCAAAGTAATGCTGAAAATTATCCATGCCAGGCTTCAAGAGTATGTGAACCAAGAACTTTCAGATGTTCAAGCTAGACTTAGAAAAGGCAGAGGAACCAGAAATCAAATTGCCAGCATCTGTTGGATCACAGAAAAAGCAAAGGAGTTGCAGGAAAACATGACATCTGCTTTATTGACTACACCAAAGCCTTTGACTGTATGGATCACAAGAAACTGTTGAAAATTCTTCAAGAGATGGGAATACCAGACCACCTTACCTGCCTCCTCAGAAATCTGAATTCAGGTCAAAAAGCAACAGTTTTAACTGGACATTTAACAACAGACTGGTTCCAAATTGGGAAAGGAGTATATCAAAGCTGTATATTGTCACCCTGCTTATTTAACTTCTAAGCAGAGTACATCATGCGAAATGCAGACTGGATGAAGCACAAGCTGGAATCAAGATGGCTGGGAGAAATATCAATAACCTCAGATATACAGATGATACCACCCTTATGGCAGAAAGCAAAGAGGAACTGAAGAGCTTCTTGATAAAAGTGAGAGACGAGAGTGAAAAAGCTGGCTTAAAACTCAACATTCAAAAAATTAAGGTCATAGCATCGGTCATATCACTTCATGGCAACTAGATGGGAGAACCAATGGAAAGAGTGACAGACTTTATTTTTTGGGCTCCAAAATCACTGCAGGTTGTAACTACAGCTGTGGAATTTAAAGATGCTTGCTGCTTGGAAGAAAAGCTAGGGCCAGCTAAGACAGCATATTAAAAGGCAGAGATATTACTTTGCCGACAAAGGTCTGTCTAGTCAAAGGTATGGTTTTTTCCAGTAGTCATGTATGGATGAGAGAGTTGGACTATAAAGAAATCTGAGCACCGAAGAATTGATGCTTTTGAATTGTGGTGTTGGAGGGGATTCTTGAGAGTCCCTTGGACTGCGAGGAGATGAAACGAGTCAATTCTAAAGGAAATCAGTCCTGCCTTATGATCCAGCAATCCCACTGCTGGGCATACACACTGAGGAAACCAGAAGGGAAAGAGACACGTGTACCCCAATATTCATTGCAGCACTGTTTATAATAGCCAGGACATGGAAGCAACCTAGATGTCCATCAGCAGATGAATGGATAAGAAAGCTATGGTACATATACACAATGGAGTATTACTCAGCCATTAAAAAGAATACATTTGAATCAGTTCTAATGAGGTGGATGAAACTGGAGCCTATTATACAGAGTGAAGTAAGCCAGAAGGAAAAACATAAATACAGTATACTAACGCATATATATGGAATTTAGAAAGATGGTAACAATAACCCGGTGTACGAGACAGCAAAAGAGACACTGATGTATAGAACAGTCTTATGGACTCTGTGGGAGAGGGAGAGGGTGGAAGATTTGGGAGAATGGCATTGAAACATGTAAAATATCATGTAAGAAATGAGTTGCCAGTCCAGGTTCGATGCACGATATTGGATGCTTGGGGCTAGTGCACTGGGACGACCCAGAGGGATGGTATGGGGAGGGAGGAGGGAGGAGGGTTCAGGATGGGGAACACATGTATACCTGTGGTGAATTCATTTTGATATTTGGCAAAACTAATACAATTATGTAAAGTTTAAAAAAAAAATAAAAAAGAAAAGAAATCAGTCCTGACTACTGATTGGAAGGACTGATGCTGAACTTGAAGCTCAAATATTGGTCACCTGATGCAAAAAACTTACTCATTGGAAAAGACCCAATTGCTGGGAAACATTGAAGGCAGGAGGAGAATGGAATGACAGAGGATGAGATGGCTGGATGGCATCACCAATGGACATGAGTTTGTGCAAGCTCCTGAAGTTAGTGATCGACAGGGAAGTCTGGTGTGCTGCAGTCTATGGGGTTGCAAAGGGTCGACACAACTGATTGAATGAACTGAACTGAACTGAGCAATAAGCTCAGGGTAATTTTAATTCAAGTGGTCCTTAAAATCCATTTTGAGAAATAAGTCATTTTTGTATCATAGTATATGGCCAAAATATGTATCCAGCCTTAAAAATAAAATTAAAGAACTCTTAGAATGGCAGACATTTCTAAATGAAAAGAACTTTAAGAGAGTATCCAGTCCAGGCTCATGTTTTACAGATGAGGGAACTAAGGTCTAAAATGTGAATGTCATGTCTCAAAGCACACAGATATAAAGTGGCAAGACTAGGATTAGAACTTACTCTTTCTTATTTCTACTCAATTCTTGACCTTGGAACCTATGTTCTCTTTCCTTATGTCTGAACTTAAACAATATTTTTAAAAACTGATTAGTGTTAAAAACGGAGAAGGCAATGGCACTCCACTCCAGTACTTTTGCCTAGAAAATCCCATGGACGGAGGAGCCTGGGTAGACTGCAGTCCATGGGGTCGCTAAGAGTCGGGTACAACTGAGCGACTTCACTTTCACTTTTCACTTTCACACAATGGAGAAGGCAAAGGCAACCCACTCCAGTGTTCTTGCCTGGAGAATCCCAGCAACGGGGGAGCCTGGTGGGCTGCCGTCTGTGGGGTCGCACAGAGTCGGACACGACTGAAGCGACTTAGCAGCAGCAGCAGTGTTAAAAAAGAATTCTATTTACTCTATACTGAACATGACCATTTATTGATGATTATATTCATTTTCATACTCTACTCTATTTTCCTTTAAAATCTCCAGAAAACAGGAATCAAAAATATTTAAAAGGCTGCTAGTCTTCTCCAGCATCCTTTTCATTTTCTTTTTTTTCTTTAGTCTCCTTGTGTCTCTCTACAAGGAAAACAACAAACACTTGAATAAGATGTGCTGTGCTGTACTGTGCTTAGGTAACTCATGAAAAAAAAAAACAAAAAAAAGCTTGCCACGATATCATTTTAAAATAATGTTCACTTCCTATCTATCAAAGTCCACATACAAGGAGCTATTCAAAAAAGAGATATCAGTAAACTGTGAGCTTTATCCGACCTCAAGTTAGTTAAAATAATGACAAACTTTCACTGAATACTTAAACTTCATCCAGGTATCCCGAGGTTAAGTGTTTTATATGCATTATCATAAAGTCCTATGAAGTAAGTATTTTTATTATGCCCAGTTTAAAAGTTCAGTAAAGTGAGCTCAGAAGAAATACATAAATTGTCCAGAATCACACAGCTAGTAAATGGTACAGACAGCACTCAAATACAGGCTTATATGAAAAAAAAGTCTTTATGCCTCAAGTATTCAACAGTCTATCAACAAATCTGCTCAGTTTAGGCTACATTTTAAAATTGAGGATATTTAAATTTCTCTGATATAATTTCTAATGTAATCAGGCATTTCTTTGTTTTGTTTTACAAAATTAGGAACACAAAATAGCATGATGAGGGAGGAACTCCTTCATAGTCTATTGTTTATGAATTTAATTTTTTTTTTGCTCCTCAATGGGTTTATTTTGAATTAGTTATATTTTTTCTCAAAATAAATGTTATAAGAAATAAATTGAGTTAGTCTTTATAAAAAGTGATAGAAAAAAGACTGAACATTTTAAAAAAATAAGCTATGTAACAAGGTATCTTTTTAGTAAATTTGATTTTACCTAGAACATTTTGACAGGTGGGAATAAGACCTGGGAATAGCTGTTTTTTTGTTTATTTGTTTGTGGGAAAACTGAAACTGACTTACTTAACTGGAGTTGAAAAGAGTTGCCTTAAGCCCAAATAGGCTGTTAATTATAAGTACATTTACTGAACAGAAACATATTTTCTAAGATTCTGCTTTACAAGACTTTTTCTTTTCTTTTTTTTTTTTTTAAACCAGGTAAGTCTTGTCAGAACATTTCCCTGTGGAAGCTGAAACTTCTGGGCTTCTTACCGACAATGATACAGAATGGTGAAGGAGAAAGCTAAAATAAAAGACCCTCTCAGTTTTGATGACATTTTGCCACATGCCAAGGCTAAGCAATGTCAAGGAAATTAATCCCTGTAATGCTTCCATGTTCTCTTTCCATCAGGCTCATGGGATTATAGACATTACAGATTTGTCCAAATGCCATGATTCTGGCTATAACATCACTTGTGATCTCTGTTACCTCAAGCACCTCAGGTATTAAAACTCACTACCACTCCAGGAAGTTTATTTTGTGGGACAAGTATAATTGCTATAAAAGTCATTTTTTTTGGGGGGGGGTAAAAATATAGCCAGTTATAATAATTTCTATCTGTTAGTTTCACGTTTGCTTATTAGCCAAACACAGTAAGTCTATTTCATTTAGCATCCATCAAAGCCTTCAAGTGATTAATAATAACAAGGCAAGAGTCTTCCTTCTCTTCAGATGCTTCCACATTAAACATTCACAGGCCCTTTAATTCACCATACTTTGGCTTCATTTGTTCTGGTTTGCTTGATTTTTGTTATTGTCATTTTTATGTTTTTCTTCTTCCTATATGGTTCAGCTTCTTTATTTTAAAAGAAGTACTTTCCCAGCTTTCTCAAAATTTCCAAGCAAGTTTAAAATGCAACCTTACTCAACGATGTCTCTGTAACAATGCCAAGCACTTAAATCCGTGTAAATATTGAATCTCGCTATAAGTGAATGTAATGTGGCCAATGGTGAAACAACTTAGCATAAGTGGTATATTACTTGTCGCAAGAAGCTGTGAATTTTAAATGTGAAGCACATAAGTACATTTTATTCAATACTTTCAGCTTATGATTGAGAAAAATGAAGCTCAAATGCCTGTAAGTTATTGCTCAAGTAATAGCCTTCTGTTTTCTTCCAAAGACTGATTTCCAAGTCAATAAACAGCAAGTTAGAATTTGTCTCTTTATGTAAACAATGACAGTCCTTTTCTCAGGCCACAACATTTAACACACCCTTGTCTGTAAGACCATAAAGCACTAAATGACCAGGATGAATTCATTTGGAGTTGCAAAGCTAGGGGCCAGGAACACCAAATACCCTCACCTTCTCATGGTTCTTTTAGGAATCCCAACATCCTCAATTTCCCCTTTAGATGGGTGCACTGGGATTCTCCTCCAATGCAGCCCCAAAACCGAAGGAGCTGGTCTGAGCAAGTAAAAGTTATATATTATGAGGGCTTTCCTCATAGCTCAGTTGGTAAAGAATCCACCTGCAATGCAGGAGACCCAGGTCTGATTCCTGGGTCAGGAAGATCCACTGGAGAAGGAATAGGATACCCACTCCAGTATTCTTGGGCTTCCCTTGTGGCTCAGCTGGTAAAGAATCTGCCTGCAATGTGGGAGACCTGGGTTTGATCCTGGGTTGGGAAGATCCCCTGGAGAAGGGAAAGGCTACCCACTCCAGTATTAGTACATGGGGTTGCAAAGAGACAGACACAACTGAGCCACTTTGACGGTATACTGAGGTGAAGGCAGCAGTTAGGGAGTAGGATTCAGCTGTGTGGGATGAAGAAAGACCGTTATATCCTGACTGGGGAAACCTGCCTGGTGGATTTCCCAGTTACATATGACTTTCCTTCTCTTTTCTTTCTTTCTTTTTCGTTCCTGTGGTTGTCAGGAATTAGCCTATACCAAATTTCTTACCTACTGTCTCAGAGGAATAAAATGCAACTTGAAGTTGAGAATTTCTTTCCCACCCTTGGTGTTAGCAAACAAATAAGAAATAGAGCAATTAGAGAAAATGCACCCCTATCCTCCAGTCCCTCACCACATTTGTTCTTAAAGCTACACAGGCAAAGGAAAAGTAAAATAATTGTTAACAGTAGGATTTTTACATGGAAGGACTAAAGGAGACATTATCTACATGGCAGAGAAAAGATTTAGGCTACTCT
Organism: Bos grunniens; assembly: GCF_055505025.1. NCBI lineage: Eukaryota > Metazoa > Chordata > Mammalia > Artiodactyla > Bovidae > Bos > Bos grunniens. The sequence continues at coordinate 36,550,543 of NC_141166.1, read as the reverse complement.
ATCCTGAGTCCCACAATCTTAAGGGAAAAAAAAATGGTAAGAGTTTTTGCAGGTAGGAGTGAGAAGAGAAAAGATTTAAGAATTCTTCCAAGGAGACAATTATTGGGATACAGAAAACCAGAATTAAAAACAAGGAAAGAAGTCATCCTTCTTCTTAAGACTTACTCTTTTTTCTCTTCAGTCTTTTGCCAGCCCTGGTGGGGTGGGGAGAGAAGAGGTTTCTTTTTATTCTTTTTAATCATAGGTTGGTGATCTGCCCTATATAATATCCCTGTGCTGTTGTGGGAAACAAATAAAATGATTATCAAAAAGTGATGTGAAAACTGCACAGTGCATTGCCAATACATTATTGTAATAATCATTACTACCATTATGATTATCTCTGAAATCTTGCTCAGTGACAAAACAAATTGAAAATCTCATTTTGTATTTGTATTTTTAAACCCCAGATATGAAAAGCAGCAATAGGCCCTGTTGTCAGACATTGTATTAAAAATTCCCATTATAGATGTTTAATATGAGATAATTAGAATATAATATAGACTGATATGGTAATCCATGTTTCCTGAAGTCTGTGGGCTACTACAAACATGTGCTCTTTTACTGATGCTATGCATGTGCTATTTTATCACAATGCTTTCTGTTTTACCATTGTCTAATTTGACATATTCAGGCCTTATATTTGAAGTAGTTAAATAATAACTAAATTAATTAACAGATTAACTAAGGTAATAAAGTCAAGCAAATGCCTACCAATTAAATCTGTTTCTACAGAAGTTGACAAAGACTTCACTTAATCAGAATCTAATGAAATTTCAGGTATTGAACTGCTTATAGGACAGAATTTAGAATTAAAAACAAAACCTGTGTTCTTGCTAACAGCTTGGCTTAAATTTCAGAATCTTTCAAGCATAATAAGGCATTAGGCCTTTGGAATTATTCATAGTGAATTAGATTTCTTGGTGGTACCATTCATAGAATACCAACCAAGAAATCCATTCTTAATAAATTCTCCAAGTGCTAATAGACAGTTGACTTTGTACTTGCTATAAAAATAGATATAAACATGAAATTCTATCTTCTTGTGGTTGACAAGAACTAACAAAGAATAATGGCATCTTTTATTGAAGCACAGTTGATGTACTATATTATATAAGTTACAGAAGTGTAGGATATAGTGATTCACAATTTTTAATTTTTTTATTGTTACTATAAAACATAGACTATACTCCCTGTGTTGTACAATATATCCTTGTAGCTTGTTTTATACCTAATAGTGTGTACCTCTTAATACCATTTATACTTAATAGTGTGCATGAAAGTAAAAGTGAAAGTCGCTCAGTCGTATCCTACTCTTTGGGACCCCATGGACTATACAGTCCATGGAATTCTCCAGGCCAGAATACTGGAGTGGGTAGCCTTTCCATTCTCCAGGGGAACTTCCCAACCCTGGGATTGAACCCAGATCTCCCACATTGCAGGAGGATTCTTCACCAGCTAAGCCACAAGGAAAGACCAAGAATGCTGGAATGGGTAGCCTATCCCTTCTCAGGGAATCTTCCTGACCCAGGAATCGAACTGGGGTCTCCTGCATTGCAGGTTGATTCTTTACCAACTGAGCTATCAGGGAAGCCCAATAGTGTGCATCCCTCCCCCTATATTACCCTTCCCCTTTTCCTTCTCCCTACAGGAGGGCATTATGTTAATTGAAATGAGTCAGACAGAGTTAGACAAATACTATATGATATCATTTATATATGTTATCTAAAAAATACAACAGACTAATAAATATTATAATGTGCTATTTTTGTACAATGCTTATCTATATTTGCCACAAAGTAGATTCCACATTTATGGTCCTACTTTTTAATTTAGGAAGCATCATCTAATATAACTCAGGACTTTGAAACTTCCTTACTCTTATTGTAAAGTGCTAGAATGCAGCTCTAAAATTATACCTAACCTTTTGTGAAGAGATAAGAACTGAAGAATGGACTGGTTTAGAATCAGGCAGAATTGACTTGGGGTCTAAACTTGTGATTTTGGGCAAACAACCTCAGCAATCTTAGCTTCCTCTTCTTTATATGCATAACAGAGGATAACAGATTCTTATATGGTGTTAATATGAAGATTACCTGCGACAACATAAGTAATCTAGCATAATTTCAGTGACCTTGTCTTCCTTTTAAAATCCAGCTCACCTAATAAACCAAAACGCACACACACAGATACTATTTTAAAAACATCTTTTAAAAGTGCCTTCTAGAATATCTAATCTTCAACTATCTCAACAGATATTTTAATGCACATACATTTTAGAACTCATATCACATTCATTGCATGCCAGTTAACCATCAGGGAAGAGTTTATTAGATGAAAATAAGTCTGTTGTAAAAGATTTCCTTGCAATTACTTCACTGCCATTATCCTGGCCACACGCTTATGGAGCTTTTCAAATTAATATGCTTTGATTACTGAGTGAGTAATCAAGCAGTGGAATTCTATGAGAAACTCAATTACTAAAGAAAATGATCACTCAAGCATTTGAGAAATTGGGGCTACATCTAATTTTGAATAGTGGATCATTATTGACATTATGGAAGCATTCAGTACAAATACTCGGACATGCTGTACTAGAATAGGGGACCACTTTATACACATATGGTAAACAGAACGAGCTGCTGGCTAACATCTCTGTTAAATGTTGTTCTGCCTAGCTGAAAAAAGAAATAATATCAACCTTGAAATCAGTTCTTTAAAAAAAAAAATAGAGAGCTGATTGCTTGACTGAATAAAAATTGGATTGTTAACTCACATTTAAAATAAATAATTCTAATTTTTCTACTTGAGATAGAGTAATCCTTTATAGCCTAAAAATACTTATCCAATGAACACAAAGGTAGGAATTTCTTTCCACACATTTCCATATTAGAACACTACTTAAAAACTTTCATTATTGCATTTTAATCATTCCACCATCAAAAGGCTCTTTTGACTAAATGATTATGTTTAGATCCATGTGCTGTGATTTAATTCATTTAATAATTTTATTTTTTAATAATTTTAATCATACATTTATTTTCTCCAAATTAGGCATCATCCTTGCTTTTACTAAAATCATTTTTCTAATTCTGATTTGTATCTAAGAGTTCAAGCAAAGACTATTTTAAGAATTTTGTTATAGTGTCTTTTAAAAAGCACCTAAACTAGGAAATACAGTGCAGGAAATGGGCTGAGACTGTTCTGTTTCTTGTTATTTCTCTGTTCTCTACCAAGGTGAGCAGTAAAGAAAAAATCATTCAATAATGAGTGATAATTCCTAATAAACCCAGCAGTTATCAACTGTGTGGGCTTGGAGAAGTCACGTCAGCCCTCAAAGTGTACTAATTATAGCATGATGAAGATGATGGTGATGATGATGATGAAAATGACAATGTAATGCTAGCCTACCAAAAACATCATCAACACAAAATAAGGTAGTATTTATAAGGTAAAGGTGCTGCAAGAGGTGCTCATGATTATTCTGAGCATCATTTTTTGGAACATTGATTATTTTCATAGTCATGTACCACACAGAAAATGTATACTGAAAAATTTTCCTTTCCCTAGAAAAACGAATATAGGCACAGATTTTTTAAATGTTAACAAATATTTCAACTGAGCTATGAGGACTTCCCTCATAACTCAGTTGGTGAAGAATCCACCTGCAACGCAGGAGACCCTAGCTTTATTCCTCGGCTGGGAAGATCCCCTGGAGAAGGGAAAGGCTATCCCTCCAATACTCTGGCCTAGAGAATTCCATGGACTGTATAGTCCATGGTGTCTCAAAGAGTCAGACATGACTGGACACAAGTGAGCGACTTTAAACATATATATATATATATATATATATATATATTTCAGGAAATTGGTCAGGAGCCAACTGCTACATACTCCACATGTTACTTCTACCTTCAACACAAAAACCTGAAATGATCAAGTACCCATCAATCCATACGTATCTCTAGAATGACCTAAGTCAAAAAGTGTATGACACCCCTTAACAAATTTATGAGTTGTAATTCGTTCCTCTCTCACTAGAAAATAAGTATGCTGCTATAGTTGATTTTGGTAGCTCTCTCATAAGGACAAGGACAACCAGACCTAAGATGAACCCAACACTATGAATGGCAGATAATACTGCTAAGTCTGTGGAAAAAATAACCTGCAGTGATCTGAACCTCCTGTTCTATCAAATGATACATTTTCTTTACATATCTTTGTACACATCTCTACACATCCTCAGTTCAGATATCATGTGCTCGGTGATGATGTCTCAGACTAAACCAAGCAGGAGTAGTCCATCAGGTTCTCACTCTTAAAACAGTTTTTTCATTTAAATCAATCATAGTGATTAACATCAGTATTGTAACAAAACCTTGAATAGCTTAAGGGCATAGTATTTTTTTTTCAATTTCTTTAATTCATTATAGTACCACAGTCACAGAACAGTGTCTGCCACATAATAGGAATTATACTTTTTTTTTTTTTTGGTGAATTAATGAACACCAGAATACAATTTTTTAAAATATCAATAAAAAATTAGGTGAATCCAGCTTATATTTTTCTGAATCCTATGGTTAGAATTTTGGTACTAACTGTACTTCCTTCCTATAAGAAGGTTAATACATAATTCCTCATAAAAGAACAGCAGCAAATAACATTTATATCAGATTTTCTGAAGTAATATTGGTTATGTGTATGTGAAGGGATAAGGAATACTGCATTCATTTTTACAAAATTTTGGTAGATGACCTTTGACAACTCAAGGATGTGTCCAATATTTAACACTCAGTCATGGCTCAGAAATTATTTTTCTCTCTGGACTTCTGGTATAACATTCATCCAGAAAAGTATGCAAGTAATAATTTCACAGCGTAATGAATAAACACAGACTGGCCACTACCAGAGGCTTCACTGATGGCTCAAACAAACCACTGCTGCTGCTGCTGCTGCTAAGTCACTTCAGTCGTGTCTGACTCTGTGCGACCCCATAGACGGCAGCCTACCAGGCTTCCCTGTCCCTGGGATTCTCCAGGCAAGAACACTGGAGTGGGTTGCCATTTCCTTCTCCAATACATGAAAGTGAAAAGTGAAAGTGAAGTCGCTCAGTCCTGTCTGACTCGTAGCGACCCCACGGACTGCAGCCTACCAGGCTCCTCCGCCCATGAGATTTTTCCAGGCAAGAGTACTGGAGTGGGGTGCCATCACCTACAAAGCAAAATTGTACTAGTACCCTCAAACCCATCTTAGGCCCCAACCTTTAGAATAATGTAGTAATAACATTTGTAGCCCTTAGACCAGTGTAGTTCCAAAATTACTGAAGGTAAATAATGAATAATCTATGCATAGTTATTCCATGTTAAAAATTTTTATTCATTTTAATTTTAAACCTGAAAAACAATCTCATATGAACTACATTTATAACTGGCCACTGATCTATTTGTCTTGCTCATTCCTATAGCTGATGAATTCTCTCTCCGAAAAGCAGAAAAATAAAAAAACAACTTTCCATTTAGAAGGATAAAACTGAAGGAAATGAGAAGCAGAACAATAAAAAGAGGTTCAATCTTCAGAAATTGGTTAATTGATTGTTTGACAATTATAACAGAAATGCTTTAAATCTGAAACCCATCAGTCCCTGATTCTGTTTTTCTCTTCAACTTAATTAGAATAAAATAAAACATAAATGTATTCTTGTTTAGCTGGAACTTTGGGGAAAAATGCAGGAAGTTGTAGGCAATAATGTACCAGCTGCTTCTTTGTTGCTAAGTTTATCAGAGAGTTAGCAGCAAATGTGTTTTTATAATTTATCATTCCTGAGTATTAAAGTTTTATGACTAGCTGCTTAGGAGAGGCTGTAAGCAAAAGCCATGTTATCAAAACTGAGTTAAAATGCAACACAGAAATAAAGGTGTAAAACAAAATATCATCACTAAGAGCACACATTTCTCTAGGAGATAGCTACTGACAAGCATTTATAAGAAATATTTGCCTACTGTTTTTCAAATAAAATTGTCTGTCCATGATTTCATGAACCTAATTATTTGGCAATAATGACACACTAGATTACAGTTCTGCCTGTATATGTTACTTAAGGTGATAAATAAGAGTCTCTGATAGACTTTTGAAGAGAACAGAACTGAAAGCTCAAACATTTTTAAATGTTAATATAATCCAGAGGCTTTGAACACCAAATTAGAATGCTTTCAGTATCCAAAGAAGTTGCATTTTATGACAAATATTGGTGAAAAAAAATGTCCATAAAAATTTCCCGGTCAAAAAGCAAAAGTTTACATAATACTATGATTCTTACTGTTAAATCATATTTATCATCTCTCTTTGGAATTAAGATCACTGTTATCTTTATTTGACAAATCCTTCTGAAATATAACATATATAAAGTCAAAGGTGGGTTCTAAAGTCCTTTGTCTTCAAACATACACAAGTTTTATAATACCCATCAAAAATATGATCATTGGATATAGTAATTTAAATAAGTGTCTCTTTCTCCTGGTCAAATATTTGGTGAATTGTTTAAATGATTAAGTGACTAGGCTCCCTAGCTTTAAAAAAAAAAATACTTCCATATGCTGTTACAAAAACTCCTTAAAAATCCTTCCATCACTAAAGGAGACAGAATGCCTGAGATTACAATGACTTTTGTATCTGGGGATTTCTGGAGGAATAATGTCTTACTTGACCAAAGACATCCTCAGACCCCACTTCAGAGCCTCTATGGCCATCTGATCTTTGATTTTGACCCCCTCCTAAAGTTGGCTGCAGAATTCCTTAAGACAAAGAAGAATCTGTTCTTCCATCCATTGTTTTAGTTAATGCTTATTAAGAAGCAAACATGTTTAAGATTGGCATTTCCGATCCAAAAGAAGTAGTATGCGTTTGTGTATTTGTGTCTGCGTGCATGTGTATGTGTGTGTGTTTGTGTGTGTGTATGCAATGTTAGGATATGTATGGTTGAGAAGACAGATTTCACAGGTTTTAAAACTCCTAAAGAGAGAAATCAGAGAATTCTAATATCTCTAACTCAAGTAAGTTCCTAGATCAGTTAGTAAAGAATCTGCCTGTAATGCAGGACACCAGGATTCGATCCCTGGGTTGGGACGATCCCTTGGAGAAGGAAGTAACAACCCACTCCAGTATTCTTGCCTGGAAAATTCTGTGGCCAGAGAAGTCTGGCAGGCTACAGTTCATGGAGTCACAAGAGTCGGACACGACTTAGCAACTAAACCACCAAGTCCCATGCTAAATAAAACAACTATTGATTTTGGCATTAATAGCTTTGGTACTTTTTAGTAGAAAGGTAGAGATTAAGAAATTTGCCCAAGGATACACAGTTTCTCATTTATGAACAGTAATACCACCTGATTCATAGAGTTGGGGAGAAAAATTAACTGAGTTTTACATAGATACATGTAAAGTATAGTGCCAGCTAAACTGGTAAGCACTCACTAAATAACCGTCACTATTATTGTTATTACCATGTTGGGCACTATTCTAAGTACTTTAATTACTTAATTTGATCTTCACAATAGCCACATGTGATAGATAATAGCATCCTCCTTTTAAAGATGAGTACATTATGAATTTAAAAACTTAAGTAACTTGTCCAGTGACACACAACTAATATGTATTGAGAATGGAATCTGAACTAAGAGAATTCAAGGTTCATGCACTTAAAAACTAAGTTATGGACTCAGAAACTAAAGAGACTCTTGGAGAACAACTTGGAGCCTGGGCGTAACAAGAAAATAACTCAGACCCCAGTATTCAAAGAAGCTCCAGATTCACACATTTTGCTTGACCTTCTGGACATGAACTCCCTGGGAGTCCAAAACTGGATCAAAGACACATCATCAGTTCTACAGAGGCAGAAAAAAAAAAGATAAACTTAAGTGGCTTTGGGGGTAGGAAGAGGGATAGCCTGCCCGTGGACACAAGGGACCTATTTCAGGAATGTATCCTAAAATTTCCCTTTAAGGCTTTTTTTTACGCAGGGAGAGGGAGAATGTTCTTAAAATTAGGCTAACTTTAAATGATGTTAATTTGAACCAACTCAGTAAATCTACTAAAAATCATTGTACAATACACTTAAAATGGTGGATTTTATGGTATACATTATGTTGGACAAAAAGTTTGTTTGGGTTTTTCCACACACTCTTACAGTAAAACTTGAATGAACTTTTTGGCCAACCCAAAACATAATACCTAAAGAAAGCTATTATCAAAAATTAAATGAATAAACAAACCAATAAAAACATATATATTATGTTTCCATTCTAATCAATCCTGAATCTCCAAGTTGGCCCTAATGAATTGATATTTGTTAATTAAATCTATAATCATTTTTCACTGCTGTGTAACAAATAACCCTAAAACCTACTGGCTTAAACAACTTTTTTTGGTTTTATTAATTTCACAATTCTGTAAGTGAGAAATGTGAGCAGGGCTCAACTGGACAACCCCCTTTGCTTCTCTAGTCATTGAAAAAACTCAATGGTAACTTTTCTGGCAGATGGGAAGGTCTGGTGGGTCAAAGGTGGTTTCAAACACATGGCTGGAACCTGGGATTGGATGAGTCAAAAAATAAGGCCCCCCAGTCAGAGCCTTTCCATGCAGCTTAGCATTGTCACAAGATAATGGCCTCAGACTAGTCAAACTTCTAAAATGGTGGCTCAAAGCTCTTAGTGAATATGGTGGAAGCTGCATCAGTTATATGACCCAGACTTGGAAGTCTATTATTACTTGTATTAAGTATATTAGGCAAAGCCCTCTTAGATTCAAAAGGAGCAAATTAGACTTCACTTTTTGCTGGCAAATAATGTCACATTGTAGAGTAACATATGAGACTGGGGATACTGTTGTGGTCATCACTTAAAAATATAATCCATTGGCATAATAGTTTACAATAATAATCACTATTATAACTGAAGTTTCACAAGAGTTTATTAATTCTTCAAAACTTCATATGTCTGAAACTTTGAGGATATCACATAACATGATAGGTAAAATCAAAAAAAATTGGAGGTTTCATGGAGATAATTTCAAATACCTTAAGGGATGCTCTGGTAGCTCAGATGGTAAAGAATCTGCCTCAATGCAGGAGATCTGGGTTTGATCCCTGGGTCAGGAAGATCCCCTGGAGAAGGGAATGGCAACCCACTCCAGTATTCTTGCCTGGAGAATCCCATGGACAGAGAAGCCTGGAGGGCTACAGTCCATGGGGCTGCAAAGAGTTGGACAAGGCTGATGCAACTTAGCAAGAAATTCACGCAAGAAACTTGCTTCCTGGAAAAATCTTATATTTCAGGCATGGTTTTACACTTAATGTCCCTTCTGCGTCCTTTTACAAAACATTTCATTTACATGAAAAATTAGTTTAATTTCTTTTTAGTTTGAGATTCTAGTATAGCCACTGAATATAACTGCAGAATTGTCTCCTTATAAAACTTTTAATACTGATTATGGTTGTTTTTGTTCATACATTTCCTAGACTGAATATGACATTTGATGACTTTTGCCCAAAATAACCAATTTTTAAGTTACAGTCACAAATGCATTGCCTTTATCCTATTTTAGTAAACATTTTAGAGCAAGACATAAACATACTAAAAACTGGTTTAATTTTAAACACCTTCTGAAGTTCCAACCCAGAAACTTTTCAAAAATGTGTGGTAGGTGAAGGAAATGAAGAGAAAAGGAGGAAAAAAATAAACTAAAATCACATAACTAAATATGGGACAGAAAAGGTGGTTTTAATCACTGGTTTGGCCCCTAATGGGCTTCCCTGTAGCTCAGCTGGTAAAGAAACTGCCTGCAATGCAGGAGAACTGGGTTTGATCCTTGGGTTGGGAAGATTGCCTAGAGAAGAGAAAGTCTACCCATTCCAGTATTCTTACATGGAGAATTCCATGGACTGTATAGTCCATGGAGTCACAAAGAGTCAGACATGACTGAACGACTTTCACACTTTCACTTTGGCCCCTAACAGTCATTGTGTGACCTTCCCCAGGTCACTTAAGTCTTCATATGCCAAGTGAGAGGCTGGACTGAATTTATGTTTTGTTGTTGTTTGTGGTGGTGATGGTGGTGGTGATGGAGATGTGACTTAAGTAATAATAACAATTCCAAAAAATACATTAAAACTAAACATTCATGACTGGAGATATTCTGGTTGAAAATGGGTGGGGTCATTTGGAGATCCACCCACTCAACACCCCCCTCCCAACCCCTAGTTCCTTTGCCCTTCATCCCATACCAACTACATTAAAAATAATAATAATAATTATCATGGAATCCTAACTCTAAAACCTAAAATTTGAAAGCCACTAGATTAGATGGTCTCTATAGGGTCCTCTTTGAAGAACAGATACTCTTAGGAACTAGAAAAGTACCTACTGGGTAAATTGTTATGTAACAAATGTGATTACCCTAATGGGTAGTACCATGGATACACATGTATATTCATAAATATACCCTTAAGAATAAATGAGTCTATGCATTTGATTTTCCATGTGAATATGTAATTTTATATGTATATTAAAAACAACTACTATCAACTGAGAGACTCCCTAATAAACTATTAAAGTTACCTACCACCTCACAGTAGTCTTAGACATAATTACTAGCTTCCTTCTTTTCACATAAGGATAAGCTTGGGAAGGTTTAGCAACTTGAATGGGATAAACAGCTAGAAAGAAGTAGACACAATATCTGAATTCAGAATGAGCTTAAGCCAAACTATTTGTTTTCATTTTTTCTCCATAATACTCAAGTACCTCCCATTATATCAGTAGGTTTCCCATCTCTGTGAAAGGTTGCTCTAAGGAGCAAGTGGTTTGGAGCTTTCTTCTGAAGATTGGGTTGAGGCTTATTTCTTGATGCTTAGCTGGAAATGATGTCAAACTGAGAATCATGTGCCTCATATTCCAATGAAATGATGCAGTGGAGAGTGTCTGGAGAAAGGATGGTAGAAATGCAGTTAGGTCTAAGGCTTCCATCTTGCCCCTCTCTCTCTTCCTTTTTTTCCTCCTGATTTGATGAAAACTCCTATAATTAGAAAATACTCATGAAGGAAATAATGTACATACTTATACCTAATCAGTTAAAGTGTCTTTGGTCATGAGCTATCTATAGCCACAACTTATGGTAGACATACACACAGAAATGTGTGTGGAGGTGTGTGTATTCTTCTCTACCCAGTAGAGAGAGGGTAAGAATCTTTGTACTCTTAGTATTTCAGCATCTCATATGTGTATCTTCTTCTTGATAATCTAGACTTCCCATGTCTTTAACTTAAGAGACTATTCAAAGCTGGAAATGACCTAATATATCACCTGGTTCAACTTTTCATTGATTCAATCACATTCACACAACTGGTTCATATGTGGGCCTAACCTAGAATTTCTCAGTGCTGACATTTTCCAGTTAAGGAAATTTTACAAACCAAGAATGTACACATACAAATATGAACATGCTATAGTAGAAACTTTTAAAGTACAATAGAAACTTAAAGAAAAGCTATTCCTACTCTTTTATCTTTTAGATTACAAAAGTGGCACCCAGAGAGATGGTAAAAATATATCATCTTGTAAATAACAGATTCCAGTCTAGAGCTTCCTTCCATTGTATACTGTGGTTAATTTAGAGATAATTTTATTAATCAAATTTATTAATTTGATTTACTAAATCAAATTAATGTGTATGACTGGTGAGCACTTAACCCTCCTGAGAAATACGGATTTTAAATACAACTTTCCTTTTATTATTTATAAAGTTGTTGAGGACAGGAACTCATGTTTCATGTGTTTTTGATTTCTTTTACATTTTCCAAAGTATATGTTTTTCCCATAATACTGAAATACTTCTTATTATATAAGTAGGTTTTCCATGTCTGTAAGTGGGAAGTCATGTTAAAGAAGGACTTATTTGACTAATAACAATCTTAAAAGTAATGATGGAAATCAATGCAATATTTAAGCACAAGTGATTCTATATTCTGTTAAAGAACGGTTCCAGAAATCCCACCCAATCATGCATCCTGTTGCCTCAGGTCACCTGTATATAAATTAGTTTTAAACTACCTGTGGCATTGTCAAGACAAATTAACTAATAAATGTAAGCATAATTTGTCTCTCTAGAAGAGACTATTTAAATTGTTCTGAAAATACGCCTCTGTAAGCCTGAAGGCAAAAATCATGCCACCACTCTGCCTTTCCTTTTTCAAAACCAAATAAAGCTTATTCTAAATTTATCTTATCTGTCCTATTTTTAAGTCTATAATTAGTTAATATCATTATGTCTTCATTATTATTTTACTATTCTTAGATAGACCCTTTCTTAGATTTCTGGCATCATTTCTATGATCCACACAGAAAAAAGATGAAAATAGTTCAGTTTTTCTCTGGGTCAGAATCCAAATGGTCTTTTCAGTTTCAAAGACTGGCGGGGGGGGGTGGATCTTTTTTATCTACACTTTGGGGAATAATTTAAAGGTAAAAAAAATGGGTGAATAAAACATAATGTGTATTTGGGTTTCTTTGTGGTAAGGCCCAAAGGAAATGTGAATTCTCCCTGTCAGAAATCACTGGAGGTGTGGAAACCACTAAAAGGCAAGGGATGACTTGTTTTCTCCTTCTCAGGGATTCTACAACTAAACAAGAGGAGAACAAAATTCTAGCAAGAAATGGATATAGAACAGGATATTAATCAGCATGAGATCATGACTCTAGTTTCCTTAAATAAAGAAATTCTAACAATCTCCAGGGATGATTCCTGTTAGGTGGTTAAAATACAAACTGCACATGTGCATATATACACATACAGTTAAATTTAGTATATCATAGTAAAGTATACACAGAGTCAACTCATTCATTCAACAAATAATTCAGTGCCTGGCATATATCAGGGTTTCTCAGGTGGTGCTAATGCCTGCAAATACAGGAGCCTCAGGAGAGGTGGATTCGATCCCAGGGTCTGAAAGATCCCCTGGAGTGGAAAATGGCAACCTGCTCCAGTTTCTTGCCTGAAAAAATCCTACAGACAGAGGAACCTGGTGGGCTAGAGTCCATGAGGTCACAACTGAGTGACTGAGCACACACACACAACATTGACCAGGCTACGTGCTCCGTCGCTCAGTTGTGCCTGACTCTTTGCAGCCCCACACACTGCAGTCCTCCAGGCTCCTTTATGGATGGAATTTTCCAGGCAAGCATACTGCAGAAGATGACATTGCCTACACCAGGGGATCTTCCCGACTCGGGTTGAACCCATTTCTCCTGTGTCTCCTGAGGCGGGTTGGCACTGGTAGGCAGATGCTTTACCACTAGTGCCATCTGGGAAGCCCCATACCAGGCTATACCCAGGAAAAACTCCAATTAAAATGTGTTCTAATTGATAGATTTTAGAGTACCAGTAAATGATCCTATTCATTTCTTATTCAATCAGAAATTCCTGAATCTGGTTAGTCATAATGTTCCAAAATTTGTCCACACAATAACACAGTCTGAGTAACTTTGAAAAACATATTGCTTCTGAGACCCACCCATGAAAGTGAAAGTGAAAGTGTTAGTTGCTCAGTCTTGTCCGACTCTTGGTGACTCCATGGACTGAAGCCTGCCAGGCTCCTCTGTCCAAGTGCTTCTACAGGCAAGAATACTGGAATGGATTGTCATTCCCTTCTCCAGGGGATCTTCCTGACCCAGGGACTGAGTCCAGGTCTCCTGCATTGCAGGCAGATTCTTTACTGCCTGAGCAACCAGGGAGACCCACCCATACATCTACTGAACTAGAATTCCAGTTTTATGGGATTGGGAATCAGTAGCTGCTTTTGCTGCTGTTGCTTTTAACCCCTTTAGTCATAATAATGCAGTTTGTTTGTGGACCAGATTTTTGGAACCATTGATCATTATTCCTGACAAAAAACCACCCTGATTAATTCAGTTAAGGAACATATTATATAAACACATTACATTTACTACTCCAATGGAACTATTCCTATTCAGATAGTGGCACTGCCATGTCTATTAAAATTACAAGCATATTAGATTGGAAGCTTATTTCAGAGGAGACGCTTCCTTTTTATTTTTTTAATTATTTGCATATTTATTGAATTATAATTGACTTACCATATCAAATTATTTTCAGATATACAACATATTAATCCAACATTTCCATATACTGTGAAATGACCACTACAATAAGTCTAGTTACCATCTGTCACCATATACAGTTATAAAGGTACAGTATTATTTACTGTGTTCCTATAATGTATATTACATTCCCATGACTTATTTTGTAACTAGAAGTTTGTACTTCTTAATTTCCTTCCCCTATTTTGCCCATCCCCTACTCTCCTTCCCTCTGGTAAGCACTGGTTTATTCTCCTTTTAAATAGCTTTTATATACTTTTAAATACTATTATTTAAATACTATTATATACTTTTATATACTTTTTTTATTTTATTTTATTTTTAAACTTTACAATATTGTATTAGTTTTGCCAAATATCAAAATGAATCCGCCACAGGTATACCTGTGTTCCCCAACCTGAACCCTCCTCCCTCCTCCCTCCCCATACCATCCCTCTGGGTCATCCCATTGCACTAGCCCCAAGCATCCAGTATCGTGCATTGAACCTGGACTGGCGACTCGTTTCATACATGATATTATACATGTTTCAATGCTATTCTCCCAAATCTCCCCACCCTCTCCCTCTCCCACAGAGTTCATAAGACTGATCTATAGATCAGTGTCTCTTTTGCTGTCTCATACACAGGGTTATTGTTACCATCTTTCTAAATTCCATATATATGCGTTAGTATACCGTATTGGTGTTTTTCTTTCTGGCTTACTTCACTAAAATGATACCCTCTTCCATCCACAAGTTTTTTAAAATTCATTAATTTATTTTAATTGGAGGCTAATTACTTTACAATAATGTAGTTGTTTTTGCCATACATTGACATGAATCAGCCATGGGTGTACACATCTATGAGTTTTAAAAACTTCAAAATATGGATAGCTACAGAACTGTATGAAGATTCATGGTGATTTAACTTTTCCAAATTCTCTCAATAAATTGATGACAGAGTTAGCTAGATTCCAATACTATTTATTATTTACCATTCATAATTCTCTCTTTCTCTTACTCATATTTTGCTCTACCTACTGAATGACTACTTCAATACCCACGTTACTTACCCGAAATTTTTCTTCATACCCCTACAATGTAATCCCCAGAGCAGAGACATATTTGAAATTTCTTTCACTGACATAATCTCAGAGCAAGAACAGAGACTCACACAAAGTAGTTGCTCAATAACTGTTTGTTGAATAAGTTAATAAATAAATGAATGAACAATAAATAAATTTTATATTTCTATTCCTGTAGCACCAAAGTATTATTAGTTAAAATGAACTTGACAGTCATTTAACAATGGCCAGTAGTAAATACATGTATTTTAGTACTTGTCATTTTGCATTATAATCCTTTGATTCTATGATTGACATAAGCTATGCCTCATATAAGTCTCAGTCTCACTCAAAACATGTCATATAGTAAACATTCAATGACTGTTACTTGAATGAATGGGTAAACAGAACAAGTTACTTCTCAAGATTCATATTTAATTTATTACAAATATGATATCAAAACATTTACATTATTTAGGCATGATTTAGACTCAGGAATTTAAGTACCCATTTCAGTTCATGGCAACATTCTCCTTTGGCTGAGAAAACATAAATGCCAAGGAGGTAACATAAATAAATCTGGGGAACATCATTCATTTCAGTGCTCATATTTCATAATCAAGCAACAGTTCCTAAATAGATTACTTTATCAAGGTTTATATTTGGATAAACATTTTATGCAATACTATCTTAAAGAATATTCTGTTTTAATTTAAATTATTGCTTACCAGTTTCACCATTACATGTCTGAATCCTGAAAGAGAATCACTCAGTAAGACATGACATATAAATACTGCCTGAAGTGACAGCTTTGCCTCTGTATCCTTTTTAAAGTGTCAATTACTATCAATGCTGTAGGAGGTTATGACCAAATTGTAAAAGTTCTAAAATTGGATAAAGAGGAAGTATGTACTTGAAGGGCTTTAAAATAAGACATGGGAAAATTTAAACCTCAAAATATGATTATTTTCATAATATAAAATTGATATATTTTTATAAATACAGTTGACTCCTGAACAACACGGGTTTGAACTGAATGGACCGTTTATACATAGATTTCTTTTTAATAGTAAATGCTACAGTACTGCACCATCTACAGTTGGTTGAATCTGTAAATGT
Source organism: Bos grunniens (assembly GCF_055505025.1). Lineage (NCBI taxonomy): Eukaryota > Metazoa > Chordata > Mammalia > Artiodactyla > Bovidae > Bos > Bos grunniens. The sequence goes on along the minus strand of NC_141166.1, from coordinate 36,534,175 downwards.
AGAACCCTGGATACAAAGGAAGTGTGAATAAAGAGGGCCAACTGTAAACTATACTCTGATTTTGACGCTGGTACCCCATCCCCCTCATTGTTCAAGAGTCAATGTAGTACACATTTTGGAACTGATGACAATTACTAATTTCACCTATGCAAATAGTTTGTGGGTTAAGCACAAATAGAGACATAAGCACATCAGTGAAACATACTTTCCTAATCCATAATAGTCATCTTGATATGTTATAGGTTTGAAGTTTTCTAATTCATCAGTGTAAAAATAATTTATAACAACACAAAGAAAAAGTAAAATTGTTACAAATCAACAAAAACATCCATATTCAAAGATGCCTATTGTTTGGATTTATTAGTAATCTTTAGGTACCATGGGCTTTCCTTGTGGCTCAGCTGGTAAAGAATCTGCCTACATTGCCAGAGACCTGGGTTCGATCCATGGGTTGGGAAGATCCCCTGGAAAATGGAAAGGCTACCCACTCCAGTATTCTGGCCTAGAGAACTGCAACATGAAGAATGGTAATACCATGAGATCCAATGGTGATAAGAAAAGCAAATGTTTTGAAAACTCCCAGACTGAGCAAAATTAAACATATATATATATTTCTATTTTGCAAGTTCATCTATTTCATTTTTCTAGAGAGAATGAATGTACAGATAGCAAGAGGGGTAGATAGGTGGGAAGGATTGTAAGACTGGCATTGGCATATATACACTACTATATATAAAACAGATAACTAGTGAGAACTGAGTACATAGCACAGGGAACTCCACTCAATGCTGTGTGGCGTCCTAAATGGAAAGGAAATCCAAAGAGGGGAATGCATGCATATGTATAGGTGATACACTTTGCTGTACAGCAGAAACTAACACTTCATTTTAAAGCAACTATACAATGAGAAAAAATGGGGAAAAAATGAATCTGCTTACTCAAGTCTGAGAGAAGGCAATGGCAACCCACTCCATTACTCTTGCCTGGAAAATCCCATGGACGGAGAATCCCATGGACAGAGGAGCCTGGTAGGTTGCAGTCCATGGGTCGCTAAGAGTCGGGTACAACTGAGCGACTTCACTTTCACTTTTCACTTTCATGCATTGGAGAAGGAAATGGCAACCCACTCCAGTGTTCTTGCCTGGAGAATCCCAGGGACAGAAGAGTCTAGTGGGCTGCCGTCTATGGGGTCGCACAGAGTCGGACACAACTGAAGCGACTTAGCAGCAGCACTCAAGTCTATTCATAGCTTTTAACATGCAATGCCTAACATACAAAAAATTCTAACTTATTCCATAAACATTTATCCCATGAACAGTGAGTAACATATGCAGTGTTTTTCAAACACAATACTTGGAAAAGTCCCTTCATAAGCAGGTATCTCAGAAGCTGGTGAAAGCAAAGAGAGGCACTTATGTTGCACAGTATACTCTTCAGGAAATGCTGTTCTAACATAATTTTGAAAAAAAAATAGGTGTAGAGGAAATCCATGTTTTTTGATGTTTTGTTTAGTATTCAGTGTGATTTTGGCATATCTGTGACCTCTTTTCCAACAGTTTTCCTTTAATTGAGAACTTGACTAGATTTCTAAGTTACAGTATTTATGTAATCTTTCTGCCTTCTTTTCATTAAGATATGAAGTGTCTATTACAGATGGAAGATGATACACCATTTCCCTTCAGAGTTAAGGGAATCTATCTCCCTGATTTTTTATTTCACCTTTTCTTCTGTGCGTTTTGTATTTTTCTTCCAGAACAAAATTCTGCCAAGAGATCACTCTTGAGAACTCATAGATACAAAATGTGCTTCCAACCAATATTGGTTTTTAGACACTTGATATCAATGACTGCTTACTATCTTAAAAAGTCATTTACGACAGAGACATATATTTCTTTTTTACTTTGATAACCGAAAATCACAGACAAAGTTTCAGGCTACTGTGAGAGCACTATGTTGCTCTGAACTACCTTAACTGCCAGTGAGATGTTTTTGATTTTGTTAGAGATGTCCTTGCCAGTATTCTGAATCATAGCAGGACTGTAATCAAACACTATTATTTGAATAATAACATTTTAGTAAGCTTATTGTAACTCTCCATGTTCCACTGAGATTAGGCTTGACAACTATAAACAACATTTTCTTCAGGTCAGACATTTCTGCTTGGAAAAGTCAAAGTGAATGTCGCACAATCCTGTCCAGTCTTCATGATTCCATGGACTGTAGCCGACTCTTTGTAGCCTGCCAGGCTCCTCTGTCCATGGGATTCTCCTGGCAAGAATACTGGAGTGCTTTGCCATTCCCTTCTCCAGGGTATCTTCCCAACCCAGGGATCGAACCCGGATCTCCTGAATTGCCTGCAGATTCTTTACCAACTGAGCTACTAGGGAAGCTCCATTTCTTCCAGCCAGACATTTCTGCTTGGAGAGCAGTGCTTCTCAAATTTTAAGACACCTATAAGTGAATTGAGGATCTTATTAAAATATAGATTCTGATTAAGTTGGTTGAGGTGGGTTTGTTATTTTGTATTTCTGATAAGTCTAAACTGCTGGCTATGGACCACTTTTTGAGTAGGAAGTTTAAAGCCATAAAGTGTCACTGTTGACTGGGAAACAAATTCCTCCAGTTTCTGTGAAATGTACTGCCTAACATATGACATGTAATAACTGAAACATTGTGAGACTATTCATTATCTTTTCCCCAAATACATTTATATAAAGATTTCTATTTTAAGAGTCAGGTCTGGTCCAAAGCTCTTAGAAGAACTACAAATAGCTTGGGTTACTCACTTTTCCAGCTGGATTGCCACCTTCCCCCAAGGCACTCTTACTTTTATATCATTTACAAAGGAAAATTCTTATACACTAGGATATGGCAAACTAGTAAACGCTGCTCTTGATCTGTTATAACATTTCTATGATACTCAGGACATGATGACCCATTTTATAAAATATAATGCAAATGTTGTTTAAAGCACCCAGGAGTGAAGAGGACAGCTTTCAGATTCTTGTAAGTGTGTTGTGTATTTTATATTCAACCAATCCAACTTTGCAGAGTTGTAGATGGCACCCTGGTGGCTCAGTTGGTAAAGAACCTTCCTGTCAATGCAGGAAACATGAGACCAGAGTTCGATCTCCGGGTCGGATAGATCCCCTGGAGAAGGAAATGGCAAGCCTTTCCAGTATTCTTGCCTGGAAAATTCTATGGTTAGAGGAGCTTGGCGGGCTACAGACCATGGGGTTGCCACAGTTAGACAGGACTTAGAGACTAAGCCACCAGCACTAGGAGTCACCAGGAAGGTGATTTAAAAACGCTAATTTCAGACAGGGAAGCCTGGGGTGCTGCAGTCCATGGCATCACAAAGAGTTGGAAAAGACTGAGCGATTGAATTTAAATAATCTGATGCCTACCCCAGGAGAATCTCATTCTAAAGGTCTGGAGTGAGGCCTAAGAATCCACATTTTAGCAAATACCTTTTGCATTTTGGGATTTGGTGATGGACAGGGAAGCCTGGCATGCTGTAGTCCATGGGGTCACAAAGACATGACTCAGCAACTGAATTGAACTGAACTTTCATTTCTAGTGTAATTGAAAAGTTTGAGGAATACTGTCCTAGGAGGAACCTTGACCAAAGTTCCAACATCAAGACCTGATATTGTTCATTACCGAAACTTTTACCCTATACCTAAGACGGTGTTTTCAAATATACTTTCAATCAACAAAATTGTTCCCTTTGTTTGTCACAGTTTTGATTATCTACTTGGTTCACCACTCCTTTTTGGACCTAAGGACCTCAACTCCTATGTCTTCTCTAGGGACCATAGTTTATCTTCCAACCACACACTTTCAAAAGAAATAGGGAGAACAACTGATAATTATGCTGGGATAATTGGCATAAACTGGAATCATCCAGAGCAGGTTTTACATCACATTGATCTTGAAACCCAAAATGGGGAACTTTTTAACCACACTTCACACTGATGGCAGATCATTACCTACCTCTGAATTCTCCATCCAGTACTATTCTCTGATGGGAAACTCCTTTGACTTCCTGATAGATCTCCAGCAGGCACTACTTGCCTTTAAAGCTTTCACTGTCACACCCTTCAGATGTGATACTTTCACAGTGTCTAGGAACGAGTCTGTCTCCTTAGACATAACCCCACTGTGACAGCAAGTTTATTCCCAAATCTTCATATTGGCTGCAGTTAAGTGGGACATGAAGGATTATATTTACATACAATATGTTTTAAATCAAGGTGGTTATTTTATCATCCATACTTGAAAGACTGACATCTTTAATGCCTTCTTATGATGAAAAATCATAAATATTACAATATTCTACCAAATCTTTAAATATTTTGCCATTTTTCTCTGAAAGTTACCAAATGTGAAATACCTGATGTAATTCAGAGGAAGGAGAGAAGAAATAGGATACCTAATACTTTTCTACCATAGAATTTTCCAGGCAAGAATACTGGAATGGGTTGCCATTTCCTTCTCCAGGGGATCTACCCGACCTGGAGATTGAACTCCGGTCTCTTGTGTCACCTGCATTGACAGGAGGCTTCTTTACCTACTGAGCCACCAGGGTGCCATCTACAATTCTGCGAAGTTGCACTGGTTGAATATAAAATACACAACACACTGACAACTCTTTGACAAGTATAAACTCAAGCAACTGGTCTTTTGTTCAGATACTGTATCAACACTGACTCATGTCCCTCTCCTATAAGAATTGAGTTATCAAGTCAATCATAAAAGGACATTCAGAAAAATAATTATTTTCAATTTTAAAGGGATCAAAGTACATTTAAACGAATGTTTTGTTCATACAGAGAAACTGAGGACAACTCATACAATATAATATGTGATTAATGACATAAAGCATTAAGGAAAACAGACATACATTCTAAAGCTGACTTCTTCTTCCTGCCTATTATATTGAGATGGAACTTTGGAAGATAATTCAGATGGAAATATCATCTTCAAGAAATGCTTCTAGTGCATTAGGTTAAAAGAAAGCAGTAAACTAAGGTGAAAGTTTTAAAATGTACTATAGTATTAGTAAATCATATACCCCAGGCTAACCTTACAGGTATGTGTTGTTTTTATAAATTGACTAGAACTGGTTTAACCTTAGGGTCAGGTTCAAGTGGTGTACTCCAGCAGTCAGATTACAACTTGATGCAAATTTTATCTCATTAAAAAAGTCACACACTGCTCCACTTCATTTGCAAAATAATTGTGTACCTGGCAAGGTCAGATGATTTTCCTTCTATTGCTTTCACTGAAGGAATTCGGGTTTTTTTTAATGCAGCTAAACTGTAGGAAAGATTTTCTAATTTATTCTAATTTGAGGAAATTGCAAACTTCCAAAAAACTCAGAGGTTTTGTGCTTATACTTTTCCTGTTTGTTTAAAATAAGAAATCATACTAAAATCTGCTTGTTTTAGATTTTGAGAAGCGATATACTGTACTATAATTCTAATCTAAAAAGTCTCATTCTGTAATTCCCAGAGAAAAAGAGAAAATTGTTAATGCCAAATTAGCTATAATGAGTTTTTTAAAAAGTTTAAATGGTGCTTAACTATACAAAATATGGTAAATGAAGTCCTAAAAGAAATGAGACAAGTAAGATGCTTTTAGATCATCAAGATGCATCAACACTTTTCTATTTCTCACTCAAATTTGTATTCTAATATCTTCTGACCTCAAAATATTTTCAGTCATTTATTTCTTCTATAGTAAAATCCAATTACAGTAATATGTATATATTTTTGGTCTCTTAGATGCTACTAGAATTTTTCTATGTGAACACTTATTTTATATATTCTATCACAGTTAAGATTCTTAGATAATTGCAGTTGATTTAACTTAGGATTTATCAAGATCTTAAAAATGTAGAGAAATCTCTTTGCTTCACTTAGGGGCAAATCACTCCCCTCAATATTATGTTTTCAAATGTGTTACTTAACACAGTATTTAATTTCATTTTGAATCTTTAAAAGTTGTTTTTCCCATGAACAACGAACTGTTGATGAGAAATATGAAGCAGAAACATTAGGGGTCTTTATTTTAAATAAAGTAAAAGCTGATATTTGTTAAGAATCTTTGAAATGAGAATGCAAAAATATTTAATATTATATAAAAATAGAAAATTACTATAGCAGGTATTTCTTTGTTGTCCTAGGGGACTATACTAAGCAATTCCCAAACTTTTTTGGCACAAGGGACCAATTTCCTGGAAGAAATTTTCCTAAGGACTGAGGAGAAAAGGGAGGGATGGTTTCGGGATGATTCAACTGCAGTACATACGGTTCTGGCTCCTACGAGAATCTAATGCCACCACTGATCTGATAGGAGGTGGACCTCAGACTGTAATGTGAGCAATGGGGAGCGGCTATAAATACAGATGAAGTTTTGTTCTCCCTTGCCCACCTCTCTCTCACCTTCTACTGTGCTGCCAGGTTCCTTACAGGCCACAGATCAGTACTGGTCTCTGGCCAGGGGTTTGGGGACCCTGATACTAAGTATTGTTTTAGAAGTGAAACTGCCTTTAATCAAGGCTCTTTTAGCCATCTAAAGTTGTTAGAAGCCAACAATTTTGACCCAGGGATGGAACCTGCATCTCCTGCTGCTCCTGCATTGGCAGATGGATTCTTTACAACTGAGCTACCTAGGAAGCCCAGCTATTGGTTGTACTTCATACCACATAGATACACACTATCTCGATTTGATTAAATGACAAAGAAACTTTTTTGACCTCACTTGAGTCAGGCTCCTCAGAGTCCCCTTCTTTGGCAGTGGGGGTTGCAGGGTCAATCTGTCCTTGGCCAGCTTAGTAAAGTTTCATCAAGAATCCTATTAATTCAATTTAGCAAATATTCCCTCACTCTCAGTATGTGATACCCTGGATATCTGATCAAATTCTTCAACTCCCACTTCAAAATCTTAACACTCTGGACTTCTTCAGCAAGAAACCTATTTAGTATTTCTAGTGAGAATTCTCCCAGCCCTGATGCTTTCTCTTAGTAATTTTCCATTCACTGACCCCCAACTCTATTCTTTGTTTATAAATCTCCATTTGTCCTTGTTGAATTCAAAGTGAGACTGGTCTCTATACCCTGCTGCAAAGCCCCCACTGCAGTAGTACTTCCCTCTGGAATAAAGTATTCTTTACTGTCTTTAACAAGTATTATGAAGTATATTTTTTAATACCAGGCAGACCCAATATACAGCCTATAAAATTAGCAAAAATAAACCATTTAGTTAGTCTTCAGTTACCTTAAATTATACTGCAGTAGAGCATGAATAAATACAGAAATCAAACTTGTCAAAGGCTATCCTCATTCTCAATAATTTGGTCTATGACTTGACCTTGAGTTTCAAAGAACCAGCAGGGAAGTAGCTGGCAAGGAAACTAGTAGGAAATGGATAATCTAGAAAGTGCTATGAATCTTCTGTGAAAAGCAATTGCGGAATTACAGTATGATAATCAAGACTTTACATTTTAGAGATAATACACTGAATACACAGAAAACTAAAGAAGCTTGACTGAACAGTCCTGAGACAGTTAATCAGTAAAACCAGAGTATTCTTTTGCCTAGAGGGACTGTTACATAGATACAGGCAGACTATGAAGAGACTGTGCAATCAGGAATGGGCAGATTAATATCTGACAAGGTAAATGACTTCTGCTCTGTCAGAGAATATGCAGAGTTTAAGCTGAAATTCTTTCCTTCTTGTCAAATTTGAGAGTGATGCCTAAAATGCATTCCTATCCCACACAGCACTAACATGTGTGTGTGTGTGTACGCACACGCACATGTGTGCATGTGTGTGCATGCTAGTCACTCAGTAATGTTTGACTCTTTACAACCTCAAGGACTGTAGCTCGCCAGGCTCCTCTGTCCATGGAATTCTTCAGGCAAGTATACTGGAGTGCATTGCCATTCCCTTCTCCAGGGGATCTTCCCACCCCACGGATTGAACCCAGGTCTCCCGCATTGAAGGGAGATTCTTTGCTGTCTGAATCACAACTACAAAAACTCAGAACCTGTGCACAAAAAAGTCCACTCCTTGGGTAATTTGGCAGCAGCTGCAGGCATGTTCTAGAAGGTACATTAAAGTAGAACAGATATATTTATGATTCAGCATTGGTATGTATTTGCTTAAAATTAAAGCCAGGATAACCAGAGCTACCAAAAAGCCAGATAACCATAATCAAATAAAATTATGATACAAACTTTGAAATATTAATTTTGGAAAATTAGAAAGAGATTCATAATTTTCTGAAATTGATAGACTAAAACTGAAAGAAAAAGAAAAGGTTCTACATTAAAGTAGTATAGAAAGGATATGACTAAAAAGTGGCTCCACAGATGTAGCACTTGCTCAGTGTGGAAAGATGACCTGCAAAAATCAGTACAGATATATTTTCATGTAAAACTGAGATAATAGGAATACCTGTTTTGTTGGGTTACTTTGCAGGTCTAAAATTGTTAAGGAAGACAGGGAAGGAAGGCTGATTGTGTGGAAGTCTTAGACTGCTATGTTCAGTTCAGATCAGTTCAGTCGCTCAGTCGTGTCCGACTCTTTATGACACCATGAATCACAGCACTCCAGGCCTCCCTGTCAGTCACCAACTCCTGCAGTTTACCCAAACTCATGTCCATCGAGTCAGTGATGCCATCCAGCCATCTCATCCTCTGTCATCCCCTTCTCCTCCTGCCCCCAATCCCTCCCAGCATTAGGGTCTTTTCCATAAAGTCAGCTCTTCGCATGAGGTGGCCAAAGTACTGGAGCTTCAGCTTCAGCTTCAGCATCAGTCCTTCCAATGAACACCCAGGACTGATCTCCTTTAGGATGGACTGGTTGGATCTCCTTGCAGTCCAAGGGACTCTCAAGAGTCTTCTCCAACACCACAGTTCAAAAGCATCAATTCTTCCGTGCTCAACTTTCTTCACAGTCCAACTCTCACATCCATACATGACCACTGGAAAAACCTAGCTTTGACTAGACAGACCTTTGTTGGCAAAGTAATGTCTCTGCTTTTGAATATGCTGTCTAGGTTGGTCATAACTTTCCTTCCAAGGAGTAAGCATCTTTCAATTTCATGGCTACAATCACCATCTGCAGTGATTTTGGAGCCCCAAAAAATAAAGTCAGCCACTGTTTCCACCGTTTCCCCATCTATTTCCCATGAAGTGATGGGACCAGATGCTATGATCTTCATTTTCTGAATGTTGAGCTTTAAGCCAACTTTTTCACCCTCCTCTTTCACTTTCATCAAGAGGCTTTTTAGTTCCTCTTCTGCTGTGTAGTTCTAAGAAAATCTCACAAAGCCAATGTTTTCAAGCCAAAGATGCATGAAACAGGAGTTTCACATCTCTCAATGACTGTTGTATTAGCAGATATACCATGCTTAGTCACTTGCTGGAACTGTCATAGAAAGTGTAGCTTCAACATTTTAGCAATTAGGAGTGACCAGGGTTAGAGACCAGAGAAGGAAATTTTCATGGCTGCGATATAGGCATTGCACTAAGAAATTAATAAGCATTAGCTGATATGATCATTTTTAATTATTTTTTAAGTGTATAGCTTTCTTCTTTAAACTCTGTGTATAATGACTCAATTTGCATATAGCATAATACAAATGAACATTTCATCTTATCAATATGTGGAATATTCAAACAGTTGGCAGTTTACTTTCCAGAACAGGTTGCTTTTCTGAATATTAGAAAGTATACAAATTTTGAGTGTTTAAAATGCACAGATTTTCAAACTGAAGAGATGCCTGAAGTTTGGAAAAGCCACCTGTCATTCTTCGACCACAATGGCTTCCTTTTTATCTGTTTTATTTTTTGAATATCCAGGAGTAATCTCAAGAAAGGACTTAGTGTCTAACAAATATTTGAAAACTATTGGTTTTGTCCTGATTATTCTATGAGAGTTATTAGAAAATGTTTTTAATTGACTGCTCATTTTAGTAATAAGAGTCATGAGTCATATTAACTTAATAAAAAGCAAGACAAAGATGCTGAAAGTCTTGTATTTGTAGTCTCACATTCATGAAAACAAAGCCATATCTCTGGGTTTTCAATTATGAAGGGGAAATTAATGCACCAACAGTACTTACTCCTGCCTGATGGTCCTAGATATTATTGTAATAAGCAGGATGCTCCATTTTTTATAAGATCATTAAACATCCCATCTCTTTTATGAGTTATGAATAGATTATATTGTAGTTCCTAAACAATGATTTCCCATTATATAACACTGGAGTTTTATAAACATATTTTAAAAATACTACTCTTCCTATTCATATTTAGCTTCTAATCTACGAATAAAGAAGGCCCAAGCTTTTACATCTTCTATTTATGAGCTCTCTTTTATTTATAACTAGTGGAATTATTCCATTAATCTTTAACCCATGAATTTCTATTTTTTTTCCTCTTGTCAAGCAACTCTCAATTCAAATTATCAACAATAAGCCCCACAGTACCAACATAAAATTATGACCTTAATAATTTTTAGATTATATTTTTTATTTCATCAGCTAGGTCACCCATAAACATGTTTAATAATTTCACTTGCCTTTGGAAGGTCATTCAAAATTCCCTCGACCTACAGCTAAAACCGAGGCTGACACCAAACCACTAATAGTACTCTTGGGACTTTAATACTTTTCTACATGTGAATCTAAGTCTCAAATGATTTCTACCACACACTTCCCGTAAGAATATGTCATGTGAGAGTCAATGCTAAAAGAAGTAAAAACTACCTATTGCTTTGTCTATACTTGTCATCCTGTCACAGTCCAGATTATCCAGATGAAATTAAACTGTTATCTTTGTTCATTTTGATCCTAACGTGATAGGAATAACACATGATGTCCTTGTTATAGTAGAAGAATGCTATAAATCAGTATGTACTAGCATATAAAATTCTAAATGCATTGAATAGAACTGAAATTTATAATGGGGTTTTACTGAATATGGAAGAAGACCAAGAAAGCATACACTTCTGATTTTGAAAATAAAGGACCTAGAGAAAGCAATCCCTGTCATCTCATTCTAAGCACATCAGTTCAACAAAATTCATTGCAAAAACAACCTATAACATTAGTATTATGCATAGTTATTTTCAAAGTTTTAATAAATTAGATCTATTTCTTGTCACATAAATACTGTAAAAGTACCATTCTTGATCCTGCAAAGAGATGCATACATTTCATAAGTCAGACTAGGTTATTTAAATTTAATTTTATGTATTAATTTTTCATGCCTAAACCATACTTTATGTTTCTACCTATGTTTACAAAATATTCACCAAATATTTATACTACTGTTATGTCATGCATAGCCATCCTTGACAACTCACTTCTTATAATAAACAATATATAAAGAATAAAATCATTCTAATCAAAATTATTTTTCATATTTATATAACTGCTTTATTCTAAAACCAAAGCCTTTACATTTTGTTTTACAGGGAATAAAAAAGAAGAATCTTCTTAAAATCTTTACAAAGAATGTATCAATATTGGGAAAAACTTTAGAAAGAAATTGTGATTATACAGATGGACTACCAATTTTACTGTAGCAGAAGAAAGGAGTACATACCAGTGGATACTAAAGAAATACAAAGGAATTAATATCTCTGGCTTAAAATAAATGCTTTCTCAGCCTCTCTGCTGCTGACACGCTAGAGCTGGATAATTCTTTGTCAGTGGAGCCGTCCTGTGCACTACAGAGTACTTAGCACCATGCCTGGCTTCTCTCCACAAGATGCCAGTAGCACTTCCCCACTCCTCCCCAGCTCCCCTGTACATGCTCCAAGCAGTGACAACCAAAAATGTCTCCAAACCTCATCACATAACCCCTAGGGGCATAACAGCCCTCAGCTGAGAAACACGAGATAAAGATAATAGAGCAACATATAACTCATTAAGGAATAGAGATAATAATCACATAGTTAAATCAGATTCCTTACTATATGCTAGTCAGCCTACTGACTACTTTCATAAGTATTCTTTAATTTCATTCTTAGGACACCTTTATCAGATTCTACCGTTATCCCATTCTACACATGAGAAGTAGTCTTAGAGCTTAAATACATGTGCCAAATCTCACAGTTATTTCAAGATCAGATTCTTTCCCAGATTCTTCTAATACCAGAGCCAGTGCTCTTAGCCACTCTACTGCTCCTAACTGATCATGGGACAGTAAATTAAGTGATGCCATCAACTTTAACTGCCTTATTACATAACATGAATGTAGAACTTTTTAAAAGACTGCAAACAAAGGGTGGGTGTCTACTGCCCAGTGCATTGGAGGAAAAGGAAATAAATTGTACTATTATACAATCAGCAGGACTTTCCAGGCTTAGGACTTCTTGCCATTGCCTCCACTTTACTTTTGGTAGCTAATCCTTGTGTTTAACAGTTCTTACCTGTCCTACCCGCATGGTAGACAAGTAGTAAACATTTCTCTTGAGACTGGAACCAAGTTACTAAAGTATGATTTAAAACTATTACTACAGCTATATTTTAGGTTGACCTGTAACAGTGAATATAATTTTCAAAGCTGTTTATAACCACTGATTTTATATACTATCTTCATCCCTGATCTCAAATGTTACATTCCTGATTTTTATTGTTACAAAATAATGAACAATGCAGGGCTTCCCTGGCACTGCAATAAACTATCTGCCTGCTAATGCAGGAGACCCAAGAGACTAGGGTTTGATCCCTGGGTCGGGAAGATCCCCTGGAGTAGGAAATGGCAACCCACTCCAGTATTCTGGCCTGCAAAATTCCATGAACAGAGGAGCCCAGTAGGCTACAATCCATGGGGTCACAAGAGTCAGACATGACTGAGCACAGCACTATCTATCTAATGATCAATGTCCTCCTCACAAGAAGAGGTTCCAGAGAATAAATAGTTCTTTTTTTTAATTCAATTGTTTCTGTTTATATTCTCACCCATACTGAATAAACAGATGAAACACATAAAGATACTAATAAAACTAGATTATCTTGGCAAGAAGACTGCTGTCAAAGCTCAGAATTGTCACATACATATGCAAATATCCTACTTCTCCTCTCCCTTGCACTCAGGCAAAAGGATAGAGGAACAAGGAAAGAATCGATTGTCACCAGTACTTAACAGCAATTACTAATTTAGAATAAAGCTTATTTTGCTTACTCGTATCTAAGCTTTATCAAGGAGGCCTACAAACCTCCAAAAATTATGGTAAGAAAGTAAGTCATTAAAGTAGGAGCAAAATTTTATGCAGTTGGAAAACAAAGTAGGTAGATGTAAAGAAACAGAAAGAACGAGGACAGTATTAATATAATCCTGCGAAAGAAGAAGTCTTAATTATTTGCTAGGATAGCACACGCTCTACATGAACTCTTGGAGAGTTCACGGTACACTCTCATTCTGATTATGTTTTTAAGATCTGCTTATTTTGCTTTATGCAACTCCCCCTTATTACACCTGACTGTCGCATGATACACTGCTATGCTGTGCTACACTTCTTCAGTTGCATTTGACTCTGTGACCCCATGGGCTCTAGGTCAGGCACTTCTGTCCATGGGATTCTCTAGGCAAGAATACTGGAGTGGGTTGTCATGACCTCTTCCAGGGGATCTTCCAAACCCCGGGATCGAACTCCCGTCTCTTACATCTTCTGCACTGGCAGGCAGGTTCTTTACCACTAGCGCCACCTGAGAACTATTATGCATATATCACATAACAGTGTGAAGTCAAGTGGCCTTAGAAAGCATCACTACGAACAAAGCTAGTGAAGGTGATGGAATTCCAGCTGAGTTCTTTCAAATCCTGAAAAATGATGCTGTGAAAGTGCTGCACTTAATATGGAAGCAAATTTGGGAAATTCAGCAGTGGCCACAGGACTGGAAAAGGTCAGTTTTCATTCCAATTTCAAAGAAAGGCAAACCCAAAGAATGCTCAAACTACCTCACAATTGCACTCATCTCACACGCTAGTAAAGTAATGCTCAAAATTCTCCAAGCCAGGCTTCAGCAATACGTAAACCACGAACTTCCTGATGTTCAAGCTGGTTTTAGAAAAGGCAGAGGAACCAGAGATCAAATTGCCAACATCCAGTAGATCATGGAAAAAGCATGAGAGTTCCAGAAAAACATCTATTTCTGCTTTATTGACTAGGCCAAAGCCTTTGACTGTATGGATCACAACAAACTGTGGAAAATTCTGAAAGAGATGGGAATACCAGGCCACCTGACCTGCCTCTTGAGAAACCTATATGCAGGTCAGGAAGCAATAATTAGAACTGGACATGGAACAACAGACTGGTTCCAAATAGGAAAAGGAGTACGTCAAGGCTGTATATTGTCATCCTACTTATTTAACTTAAATGCAGAGTACATCATGAGAAACGCTAGGCTGGAAGAAACACAAGCTGTAATCAAGATTGCTGGGAGAAAACTCAATAACCTCAGATATGCAGATGACAGCACCCTTATGGCAGAAAGTGAAGAGGAACTAAAGAGCCTCTTGATGAAAGTGAAAGAGGAGAGTGAAAAAGTTGGCTTAAAGCTCAACATTCAAACTAAGATCATGGCATCTGGTCCCATCACTTCATGGGAAATAGATGGAGAAACAGTGGAAACAGTGTCAGACTTAATTTTGGGGGGCTCCAAAATCACTGCAGATGGTGACTGCAGCCATGAAATTAAAAGACACTTACTCCTTGGAAGGAAAGTTATGACCAACCTAGATAGCATATTCAAAAGCAGAGACATTACTTTGCCAACAAAGGTCCATCTAGTCAAGGCTATGGTTTTTCCAGTGTGGATGTGAAAGTTGGACTATGAAGAAAGCTGAGCGCAGAAGAATTGATGCTTTTGAACTGTGGTGTTGGAAAAGACTCTTAAGATTCTCTTGGACTGCAAGGAGATCCAACCAGTCTATCCTAAAGGAGATCAGTCCTGGGTGTTCATTGGAAGAACTGATGTTGAAGCTGAAGCTCCAGTACTTTGGCCACCTCATGGGAAGCGTTGACTCATTGGAAAAGACCCTGATGCTGGGAGGGATTGGGGGCAGGAGGAGAAGGGGACGACAGAGGATGAGATGGCTGGATGGCATCACCGACTCGATGGACATGAGTTAGGGTAAACTCCGGGAGTTGGTGACGGACAGGAAGGTCTGGCGTACTGCGGTTCATGGGGTCGCAAAGAGTTGGACATGATTGAGCGACTGAAACAAACTGAGTGATATAAGCTACTGTGATGTTCACTTTGGCTGCCCCAGCTCTCACTACCAGAGATAATGCTTCAATGAACATTATCAAGCATAGCTCCTGATAAGAACTATGTGAGAGTTTCTCTTATTTATAAGAATGAAATAGCTAGATTATTTGGTCGTGGCATATTTATTTTCACCAAACTATTTTTCTAACAGCTACTGCAATGGGGGAAAAACTCCATCAGTTTCATAAATCATAAAATTATTTGGAGCAGCATTCTCCAAATTATTACTTGAAAAATAAAAAACAGACTCCTCAAAATATTAATAGGTGTTTTACGAGAAAGAGTAATATAGAAAAATGTATATTTGAGTCTCAAACAATGCAGGGAGTTAGAAGCACACACCCTCCCCTCAGCAGAAAATCTGAGCATAATTTAGAGTTGGCCCTCCATCTTGCCTAGAGAAGGCAATGGCAACCCACTCCAGTACTCTTGCCTGGAAAATACCATGGACATGGGAGCCTGGTGGCCTGCAGTCCATGGGGCCGCTAAGAGTCGGACATGACTGATTGACTTCACTTTCACTTTTCACTTTCATGCATCGGAGAAGGAAATGGCAACCCACTCCAGTGGTCTTGCCTGGAGAATCCCAGGGACGGCGGAGCCTGGTGGGCTGCCGTCCATGGGGTCACACAGAGTCGGACGCGACTGAAGTGACTTAGCAGCAGCTGCAGCAGCTCTATCTACACCACTCCTCTGGGTTTGTGGTTTGGAATCAGGAGATTCAACTAATTTCAGATCGCGTAGAATTATAAATTTTACTATTGAAAAAATCTTCATGTAAGTGGACCTGGTTGTTCAAGAGTCAGCTGTATTTGCAAAATGTTCTCTTAACTAAAGAGGCCAATCCACTGAAGAACTGCCCAGGGCATTTTAACATGCTAACACTCTGTAAATGCCTTACATTGCCTCTTGATCATTTATATTAACACTGCAAATGATCAAGAGGCAAGTAGCTAAGCTCATTTTCCCAAATATATTTGAGGTCAAAGCATATATTTTTCAGATCTTTTCACAGACATCTTCTGACATATTTGTAATTTATAGAATATAGTTTAGGAAACACTGTATTCAGCAAAAATTACTCGGAATTAAACATAATGAATTTTGATACTAATATCCAAAAGATGTGTTCCTATAGAGTCCATGTAAAAATAATACGTAATTATATCTTCAATAATCCATAATGACATATTGATATATTTCATAGATTTTATTTTAATATGTACTAAGTAAAGTAGACTTAGTAAACAGCTAAGCTATGGATTGCTGACAAAATATAGCTCAGATACATAGCTCTCTGATATTGTGGCTTAATTTGGGCGAAGCATAGAGAAATAAGATAAACTGCCCAGACTTTACCTAATATGTTATAACTATCATTTCCCTTAGAAAATAAGTTTTTGATAGTTTCTAGATGGCATGAGATAAAATATGTATGTGTGTGCACACTCATTTGCTCAGTCATGCCAGAATCTGCCACCCCATGAACTGCAGCCCACCAGGCTCCTCTGTCCATGGGATTTCCCAGGTAAGAATACTGGCGTGAGTTGCCATTTCTTACTTCAGGATAAATATATATATTTCTGAGTAAATAATTGCATTTTACTTAGTATTCTATACCACCAACTAAATTTGAAGCTATAAACTAAAACAATCACATAAAGAGAATTAAGAAATTAGGTAAAATAAGTGTTTTCATGTTAAAAACTGATTTTTTAAAGTGATATACATTTTTATATGTAAGTTTAAAGGTAAATATTAAGGTAATTATTTGGATGGTGATAATGTATCTCAATCAACTTAGTAAACTTGGATTTAAGAAAAACAACTGTTCAGTTCTGAGGGCAATATAACGCTAAAGCAGAAGGAAAGAAATTTTAACTCTTCTTAAAAGATATCAATGTATACTGTCCACTATTTAACCCATGAGAAAATTCAAGATTGCATTTAAAATATGTGCTCTTTCAAAAGTTCATGTAGTAGTTTATTTAAGCTGATAAGTGAACTTTTCTCTAACATTAGTTGTCTAGACAATTTAACTTCCATTTTAGAAACACACTCTCAGAGGTAGAGATAGTCAGTTCTTTGTCACGGCAGATAAAATAAGCTCACAGCCAAGAATACCAGAGCACTATTTTCGTCAGGTGCTTATCAACATTTATGTTGTCACCCTGTACCAGCAGAACATTTAACAGATCTACTGCATCAACGTTTCCTAATCATCTGAT
The DNA here is from genome assembly GCF_055505025.1 of Bos grunniens. Classification (NCBI taxonomy): domain Eukaryota; kingdom Metazoa; phylum Chordata; class Mammalia; order Artiodactyla; family Bovidae; genus Bos; species Bos grunniens. Next base: position 36,516,649 of record NC_141166.1, on the reverse strand, counting down.
ATCTATTTTTATATTTCCTCAATGACTCTCCCTATAAAAAGTCACAAACTGACATAGAATGTGGAGTAAAAATATTTTTAAACCAAATACATAATTTCCAGATTATGTGTTTTTAAAATAAAATCTAAATAATTAAACTTCCAATACAATGTACAATAAATTTTGCTATCTTGCTTCACAACAAGCACTAAAACATATACTGAAATGAACATTTACATATATGCCTCCTGAAAAAAAAATAGTACAAAACACCAATAAACATCAAATGGAAAACAACTCGTCAAGTTATGTTCTGTAGAAGGTCACTTTTTATCACTGTGTATGCACCTCTGTTCCAGTGCCACTACTCTATCTTAACCATTGGTTTCTGGATCTATCACAGAGTGTATGTTAAACTTCAAAGCATAGGAAGGACACTATCAATTGAAATTCTCAAGGCCAAGAAATTTAGGAAAGAATGAAGAGTCAAGTGAAGAAGGAAAGAAATAATGGACCACAAAATAATTATTAGTTTTAGGTATACCAAACTCATTTTTTCTTTACATTAAAGCAAATCTTTTCCCAGGCACCTTTGTGACAACTCAATTCTTCATTTTGATATGTACTTCTCATTAATGAAAATATAATCAAGTGGTTTCTGATACATGAATTAGCTTGGCTTTGGAGTTGACAGAACATGAACTTGTCTGGCACAAGCTTATCTAAAAGAGTCATATCAGATAAGTCTGAGTGCTAACACTGTAAGTCACAACACTGGGAAACATGCTTTGGCAAGCTCTCCAAAATCCTGCCTCTCTTCATGGAAATATAACAAATTTCATTTTTTAAAAGTCTGATATGTAAGTGATATACAGATACCAAAGGAAAAAATGTACTTAGTGCTTTGCACTGAATTTATAAAAAAAAAAAAAAAAACTAATATATATAGTATGACCTACGTAAGTGATGATAATTATTCTAGGAGGGTCAGTGTCTTCAAAGACTTCCATTGTTGTCCTCTGATTTTTTGTTTCTGGTAAATAAATACGGCTTTAGTTGATGCTTTCAAAGTATTTCTAATTTTGTGACTTGAAAAAATTGGGCATCAGGAAACACCAGTACATTCAAAATGAATTCTGAGGGAATGACAAATATCAGAGAGCTTCACAAAATGGACCCAGTGTTCTCTTACATGATTATTATCTTTCTTTTTTTGTCTCTCTCCTTTAAGACTTGAAGAACTCATAAACAGAATAAAGATCTGTTAATTTACTAATTTTGAAAATTTAAGTAATTCATAATACAAAACAAATGTTTTAGAAGTCATTTGGAGGAAAAGTTTTTAGAATAACCAAGATTTTCTAATATAATTTTAAAATGCAGTATAAAGAGCCTTCCAATCCATTCATCTAGCCTTAGGCATCATGGTATCTAATCCCCATTCAAAATTCCCTACTACATATTTTGGATAGGAAAGCAATTTTGTCAGTTCCCTTATAAACCAATTAATGTACAACATGTAGCATCAAGCTACAGTTTAGAACTGACAAATGAAATAATGATTTCACAATCAGAAGACTCTCATTCGAAAAGGTCACAAGAAAAGAAAGAAATGGTGAAGCCCTATCATTGAAACTTAGCTCATACCTTGAAGACAAACACCTGGGTGTTTCACCACCAAATTTATATCTTAATGATACTGGAAAACAAGCTCAAAAAAATCTCCTATTTTGGTAAGGTACCTGAACAGAGAACCAGTCTATATATTACTGCTGGAAAATGTGGCAACAGTACTTCAAATCTTACCACTTTTCATGAGTTAAAAGGGTTCTTCTAAGTCATCACAGAAAAATAAGAATAAAGTAAAAAACACACACTGACTTACAGAAGACTACAAAGAAAGGGGTCAGCTACTAAGCCATGAGAAATACTGCATCTGAGTATCCAGAGAATATCAACTACTGCTTAAAATACAAATTTTTAACACATCTTCACAATCTAACTAAGTATCTGTTAAAAAATGTGAATAAATTGTCCCTAAAGGTGAAAATAGAAGAAAGTAAAGCCAAAACTCAGTGGATAGGTTTGTTTGGAAGTATCAATAGTTCAAAGCCTAGGGGGCCCTACACTGCATGAACCCATGGGAATAGTATGAGTCTGTGTTTTTATTCAGGGCTCAGTCTGCCAGTTTGGTCACACAGTATTAAGTTCTTGCCTCCCCACAGCAATTTCTGCTTTCAAAAACTGATTCAAAATCTGCTCATACTAACTGTAATGGTGGCAATGAAGCTTCCATAATGGTAATTCATGATTCGGGCAAAGAGTTAGCGTAACTTGAATATTTTAAAAAGTTTTTAACCAAAACACGCTAAATTCACATTAGAAGAACAGGAGAGACTATATATAAGCCAGTTGTATGATGGTCCTACTTGTGTTTAACTTTATGCTTTCACAAACAATGTACAATTGACCACAATTTATTAAAAGATGACATAGTGAGTTTCAGTGGTAGTGATATAAGCATCATAAGGTGATATGTCATGAGATGTCTATAGAGGATGGGGACACTAATTTAAAATTTTTATAATAGAAAAATTAGGTTATTTCCCATAAGTCTTAGCACTGTGCTGTCCAATAGCCAGTAATCACATGTAACTGTTTACATTTGGATGTGTTCACTAAAATGAAATAAATTTAAAAATTCAGTTCCCCAATCACATTTGCCACATTTCAGTAGTTTAATAGCCCTATATGACTTGAGGTTACCATATCAAACAGTCCAGACATTGAACATTTCCACATGGCTGAAAGAGAGTTAGAGTGTATACAATCTGTAACAGGAATGCTGTGGTGAATAGCAACAGAAAACTTGACTGACAAAGATTAATTGGAGTTTGTTTTTCTGCAACAGAAACAAGTGCAGCAGTAGGTACTTGTGAACACTAGTTTGGGTGCAAAATGATGACAAAAAGAAAGCAGACTCTTTCTGTGTTTCTCTTCCACTACCCTTATAGGCTTTCTAGGTTGTTTTTCCCTTATACTTTTTTACCTCATGAATGCACAATGGCTGCTGCAGATCCAACATTCTTCCACATTCAAAATAGGAAGAAGTGTAGAAATGGGAGTAGAGTCTACACTTATTCTTTAATCAGGCAAACACTTTCCTAGAAGTCCCTTGGAGACTTCCATTTATATCTCCTTGGCAAAATTTATGCCATATGGCCACCTTTACTAGGATAGGAACTCTTCCCAAGAAGATGGGAGAACAATCCCAGAAAAATCAGGGTTCTATTAGCAAGGAAAAATAATGGGGGAAATAAATTTTAAATGATAATTATAGTGCTTATCGTAGATTTTCTTAAGATCTATTCCTAAGAACAATCAGAAGAGGAAAAAATGAGTGGCATTAGTGGTAAAGAACCCACCTCCCAATGCATGAGACTAAGAGATACAAGTTTGATCGCTGGGTCAGGAAGATCCCCTGGAGAAGGGCATGGCAACCCACTTCAGTATTCTTGCCAGGAGAATCCCATGGAAGAGGAGCCTGGCAGGCGATAGTCCATAGGGTCACAAAGAGTCAGACATGACTGAAGCGACATAGCACAAGAAGAAAAAAGTTTTAAAGAAGGAAAGCCAATACTGAAATATTAACCTCATTTTTTTTTTTTTTTTGGCCCATGGCCATGTGAGGAAGTAGTTTTTAAATCCATACAAAAAGTTATTTAAAGTTTTTTAAATCCATACAAAAAAGTTGAAGTTATACTTAAAGTTATTAGTATATACATTCCAACAAAAGTGTTGAAATTTAATCAAAGGAGACTATTACTTCGAATATGCTCTTATTTTTTGTGGTTAACCTTTTGTGATATATTCCTCACATGGTACTATTTAATACAGAAATGAATTTCCCTACCAGCCAACATGACCATTTCTTTAAGCATTTGGGCTAAGACTTTTGTAAAAACTAGTTTTGTTCAAACAGATAAAGCTAAGAGTCTCAACATTTACAAAGGAATAAGTATTGCATGAGATAATTGTAAGTAAATAGGAAACCAGCTTGTTTTTTAGCCTAAAGAGGAAAGGCATTACCAATAGATATTTTAGTGTTCTGCATGAAAACTTACTTTAAAAACATATGTCAAAAGAGATACTGAATGTTTCACAAAGCAGTAAAATAAATAAATAAAACTCTATTCCCTTTAAATCATGTATTTTCAATGGTAATATTAGAAAAATTGAAGCAGCTTTGAGTAAACAGTTCAAATATCTCATGTGAGTTCTATGCTCAGTAAAACACAAATAATATCTATTTCATGAGTTTATAACATTCTAGACTATCCTCAGGGAGACAGAGTTTTGTGGACTCTTTTGAGACAGAGTTTTTAAGACAAAGCACATGATAATGAAGCATATTAAGCAAACCACAAATGTAAAGACAATTCATAATAAATAGTTACCAGAAAACAGTTGCCACCACTAGCAATAAGGCTTAATTTTAAAATCTGCATGTATTATATCCTAATTAATGCAAGTATTATTCTAATTTGAAATAAAAGCAAGGGAGTCAAAAATAGAAAATACCTTGGATATTTATTTCTAAGGAGGTAGGAGAAGGCAGTGGCACCCCACTCCAGTACTCTTGCCTGGAAAATCCCATGGATGGAGGAGCCTGGTAGGCTGTAGTCCATGGGGTCGCTAAGAGTCAGACACGACTGAGCGACTTCTCTTTCACTTTTCACTTTCATGCATTGGAGAAGGAAATGGCAACCCACTCCAGTGTTCTTGCCTGGAGAATCCCAGGGATGGGGGAGCCTAGTGGGCTGCCATCTATGGGGTTGCACAGAGTCGGACACGACTAAAGTGACTTAGCAGCAGCAGCAGCAGTAGATGTTAAATGGAAAAGAAGGAATTATTAGTTAGTGGGTTGAATTGTGTCCCTTAAAAAATTCTCCCATTGAAGCCTTATCTACCAATACCTCAGACGTAATTGTATTTGGAGACAGGTCTTTAATGAAGTGATTAAGTTCAAGCTAGGCCATTAGGGTGGAGTTATAATCTACTAGAGACTGATATTCTTCCAGGAAGAGGCAATGTCATCACATGAAAGGATGCATGTGCACAGAGGAAAAGACCATGTAAGAACAAAAGAGAAGGTGGTCATCCCCAAACCAAGGAGAGAGGCCTCAGAGGAAACCACAATGCTTACATCTTGATCCTGGACTTCTAGCCTTCAGAATAGATGCGCAAAATGTCTTGTTGTTTAAACCACTCAATCTGTGATATTTTGTTATGGCAGCCGTAGCAAAGTAATACACTGAGAATGAATGAAAATACAGTGAATTTCTCAGATGTTTCAAATAATGTGTTCTACTTGAGTGGTGAGAGGGGAAAGGGCTTTATTTTTTCAATTATATAGTACAAACTTTGGTTAATTATTCCTGGAAGTTTTTGCAGCTGTGGTGACTAAAATTTAGCCACTAGCCACATGTGGCTATTTAACTTTAGTATAATTAAAATTAAATAAAATTAAAAGTTTGGTTCTTCAGCCATGCTAACCACAACAGCTATCATAAGGAAATGTTCATGTTCAATGGCTAAGCAAACAATCAGAGCATGTATGAACATCTTGGCTACTATAGATTATACCAACAGAGATAAGCATGTTGTTAACGTTATATACTTGCAAATGACCCTCACATAAACGAATTAGCATGGTATATCTTTACAAGGTATAGATATACCATGGTACTTTACAAAATAACAATAATGAGTGTAGTAAGTAGAAAAACAGAAGTCAAGGTAAAAATCTTGACCTATAGACTAGAGATTTTTCTTTGTGGGAAAAAAAATACAGTAGTTTATTATATTTATCAAGATTGTTCATTGAAATACCAAGTTTAAAATGTCTTATTAAAGAAAAATGTATTACTCATTTGATGCATAAAATTAAATATGTAAACATATATATGCAATACCTTAAAAGTAAAAGGAATTTAATAAAATAAATTGAAAGTTACTTGTAGAAGAGTACTATGTTGTTGTTCAGCAAATAAAATTACTCTAAATCATAGTAGTTTATAGTCACTAAGTCTAAATCACAAAATGCAAGCAAAGATATACTTCATTGATGAAAGTCAAAGTGTTAGTTGCTCAGTCATGTCCAACGCTTTGGGATCCCATGAACTGTAGCCTACCAGGGTTCTTCTGTGTATGGAATTCTCCAGGCAAGAATGCTAGAGGGGGTTGCCATTACCTTCTCTAGGGGATCTTCCTGACCCAGGGGTTGAACCTGGGTCTTCTGCACTGTAGGCTGAGTCTCAGAGCCATCTGAGTCACCAGGGAATATCCAAAGAGATGCACAGTTGGCAGGATAAATGCTTCTTAAAAAAATTCTCTCACTGTGGTGAGTTGCTTGACACACTGGAAACTCTTATATTTCCACTTCCCAAATCTAATTTAATGCTGTTCTGTGCCAAATGCAAAATTCTTGGCAGAAGACTGTTTTTGTCAGCTTTGAATTCTCTAGCAATGAATGCATGACTCTAAACTTTAGACCCAGGGCCCTCTAAAAAAATAAATAAATAAAGTGTTGATACAGATTATTAAGGATTATTTCCTAGACAGATACAACCTATACCAGAAATTTGTTATTATTTCCCTCTGTACCTTCAAAAAATTTCCACTCTAAAAATCTATGTAGTGTCTTTGAAAATGCTTATTAAAACCTAATTTGAATAGATATTTTTATAAGATGGAAACAGATCCACACTTAAATATATTTAGTAGAGCAGTGTATACAATGTATGAGGGTGAGGGGCAGAAAACTTGAAATATCAGGCTGAAGAGTTAAGTAAGAGAAAAATCATGAGGCCTCTGGGATAGGTAAATCCCCATCATATCACGACCATGTAACCAAGTCTGACCAACTTACTATGAATGGAAATATGTGTTGTAATTTCTGGGCCACTGCAATTTGGAATCAGTGTATAACACAGTACCTCCACCATTATTCTCTTTCCTTAAATGGTAATTTGGGAGGCCTTCAGGGATACAGTAGCCATAGTTTAGGGAAGAGTAACCAACCTATCAGAGAAGGCGATGGCACCCCACTCCAATACTCTTGCCTGGAAAATCCCATGGACAGAGGAGTCTGGTAGGCTGCAGTCGGTGAGGTCGCTAAGAGTCGGACACGACTGAGCCACTTCACTTTCACTTTTCACTTTCATGCACTGGAGAAGGAAATGGCAACCCACTCCAGTGTTCTTGCCTGGAGAATCCCAGGGACGGGGGAGTCTGGTGGGCTGCCGTCTATGGGGTCGCACAGAGTCGGACATGACTGAAGTGACTTAGCAGCAGCAGCAGCAGCAACCAATCCATACTGACTCTTTCTAAGAGAGAAATAAGCCTGCACTTTGTTAAGGTTTTCTTACGTGTATCTATCACTACAGGATTCATCTACTGCCTGGTTTATCTAACCCACTGAAGGCCCGTTATTTATTTATTTTTATTCTACAGAGATATTTGTGATTAGTCTTTATTTCACATGCAGTTGACTAAACAAACTTATTGTATAAATGACTTCTAAAGCAGATATCTGTAAGCAGTTTCACACAGGTAAGAGTCTACATTTACTAACTTGAGCATATCGAGGCCACAGAAGAGAAGAATATAGTACATGGAAGTTTCCAAGTCAGATTCAAGGTGTTCCACCAATTAGTACAGAAATATATTTACATGCAACACAAAGAGGTACACAAGAATCCACCATAACACATACACATATGCACACAAATATAAAACATATATATGTATATTCACACTGGGAAACAACTTGGGTATTCCTGGGACTTTCATTTTGACACCAGCATTTTCACAAAAGTACAATTTTTATCTTTAACTCTACCTTCCATATCTGTTTACAGATAACAAGTGAGATAGGCGATTGTTCCTGAAAACTAGCACTACCATTATGTGGTGGTGTTTCTTGGGTCAAGAAACTCTTTCATGGAAACTTTGATTTGTAGAAAGGAAGCAAGGGAAGGTAATTGAAAAAAGGAAGTAGGTTTAAGTCACTTAACATTTCCAAGTGGTTTTTACAACTGTAGTTGGGCTTGAGAACACTAGTATATTTATTGATTTTCTTTTGTATTTTGTTTTCAGGAAGTCCTTATTTACCATATACTGAATGCAATGACTTGTAATAGGCCTGCTGCTGCTAAGTCACTTCAGTCGTGTCAACTCTGTGTGACCCCATAGACGGCAGCCCACCAGACTCCCCCGTCACTGGGATTCTCCAGGCAAGAACACTGGAGTGGGTTACCATTTCCTTCTCCAATGCATGAAAGTGAAAAGTGAAAATGAAGTCACTCAGTCCTGTCCGACTCTTAGTGACCCCACGGACTACAGCCCACCAGGCTCCTCCGTCCACGGGATTTTCCAGGCAAGAGTACTGGAGTGGGGTGCCATTTCCTTCTCCTGTGATAGGGTTAGGAGTGTTCTAATGTCGAATAAGGCAGAAATCCCTGTTCTCACTGAACAAAGATGGAAAATAAGACTGTGAATATTAATTTAAATTGTATCTTAAGATCAATTTCTATTAAAATTATATTGCACTACTCAGTATTTAAATAATTCAAGCTATATTTTCAAGTCTAATCATTTATGCAGCAGTCCCCAATCTTTTGGGCACCAGAAACCAGTTTCTGGAAGACAATTTTTCCATGGACCAAGGTGCAGAGGAATGGTTTCAAGATGATTCAACTGCATTACATTTACTGTGTACTTTATTAGGAAATGGCAACCCACTCCAGTATATTCTTGCCTGGAAAATCCCATGGACAGAGGAACCTGGTAGGTTACAGTCCATGGGGTCACAAACAGAGAATTGGACACAACTAAGAAATTTCACTTTCACTTTCTTATTTCTATTATTACTGCATCGGCTCCATCTCAGATCATCAGGCGTTAGATCCTGGAGGTTGGGACTCCTGATTTGTGGTATCCTTACTTCATAAATTACATTGCATTTGACTCTGTATCATTTTACTATACATCCACTCAGGTGTTCTTGTTACAAATTTTATGGACAAGACTGTATCTTCAATAAAATTCTGAAGAATAACAGCTTATTTTATGTGTCCTAAGATTCTTTATTATAGGATCACAAGCAAGCTATCAACATTAAATAATCTTTAAAGTGGGCTTCTCTATGGCTAGTACAAAAATGCTCTATACTAAAATATGAAGTTTGCTCCCTCTGGAAACAAAAAGGGCACTCTGATCTATAAACCAATTGAAGTCCTTAAAAAGTCATTGAATATTGAGTAGCATTTGCTCAGCTTTAGCTTAACAGCAATGGAAAAATCCAAGAAAGATAAGAAATCACCACACTACATATTTAAGGCATAGCAATGCTGCTGATTACTCTCATAACTGAATCCATTTTTCCCAGCTTCTCAATAAAAGAAGCTGGGAAATTTTTAAAATATTCATTTTAAAATTTTGCCTGTCACTGGACTATGCTCATAACCAGCTAGCCACCTTGTCAGGATGGAGTTTATTACAGGATTTAAATAAATCATAGCTTTTAAAGGGTATATGTTACATTAACTATTATTGGGTTAGAAATAGTGCAAAAAATCACAATTTCATATTAATAAACATGATGAAAACACTGCCAACTTACATGTCATCTGCTCCCACCTTTGGTAAGAGAGTTAACTATGTCAACCATAAAAAGGAAGTTTGTGATGTACAGTTTAGTCCCACTGGGGTTAAGGAAAAAAGTACCCAATAAAATTAAGTGAATTCCCCTGTGTCTAAAGTAATATGTTTCAAATAAACTCCCAGAGGTAAAAGAGTTACTGTTTATCCTTACAACTATATCCAACTTTGAACATGAACTACTTGATCTTTTCTATAAAAAGCTGATTCTGTTAACAAGTCCAATACCTTTAAATAATATTTGTAACTCAGAACTGCTTATTGGAAGGGGCATTTGATCCTCACAGTTCAGTTCAGTTCAGTCGCTCAGTCGTGTCCGACTCTTTGTGACCCCATGAATCACAGCACGCCAGGCCTCCCTGTCCATCACCAACTCCCAGAGTTCACTCAAATTCACATCCATCGAGTCAGTGATGCCATCCAGCCATCTCATCCTCTGTCGTTCCCTTCTCCTCCTGCCTGCAATCCCTCCCAGCATCAGAGTCTTTTCCAGTGAGTCGACTCTTCACATGAGGTGGCCAAAGTACTGGAGTTTCAGCTTTAGCATCATTCCTTCCAAAGAAATCCCAGGACTGATCTCCTTTGGAATGGACTGGTTGGATCTCCTTGCAGTCCAAGGGACTCTCAAGAGTCTTCTCCAACACCACAGTTCAAAAGCATCAATTCTTCCGCGCTCAACTTTCTTCACAGTCCAACTGTCACATCCATACATGACCACTGGAAAAACCATAGCCTTGACTAGACAGACCTTTGTTGGCAAAGTAATGTCACAGAACTACACAAATACACATATAATTTCACAAAGAAGCAAGACCTCACTAATCCAGTATTCTTGCCTAGAGAATCCCATGGACAGGGGAGCCTGGTAGGCTGCTGTCCATGGGGTCGCACAGAGCTGGACACGACTGAAGCAACTTAGCATGCATGCATGCACTGGAGAAGGAAATGGCCCCCACTCCAGTATTCTTGCCTGGAGAATCCCAGGGACAGAGGAGCCTGGTGGGCTGCCATCTATGGGGTCACACAGAGTCAGACACTACTGAAGCAACTTGGCAGCATCAACTGATGGTACAATTTGTTTCCTGCAGCCACTTCTTCCCCTCCTAATAGCAAAATTATTTTTAAAGTAACCATCAAAAATAGAATTTAAAAAACATGTCCTTAACAATTTATCACATAATACTTAAGTTTCTGAAGGAAAAGTGTTACTTTTGCCATATTCAATGGTTGTCTCTATGTTAATACATTTTAACAATCTCTTTTTAGAACTGCCTGTATATGTTTTCTATTTTCAAACCATAATCTCATAGCACTTTTGTTTAGCAGATGAACATACAGACCCCTGTATGGACCATCCTTTGATAAACTGAACTTACCAGCTATATCTTAGTAGTATGAGTGCTCATTGAACACTATCCATAATATTTTCTACGTGAAAACAAAATGAAAATGAATTGATCTTGCTGTCTTTGTACTGTTTTCACATGTGCGTGCTCAGTAGCTCAGTCATGTCCGACCCTTTGTGATCCCCTCCAAGCTCCTCTGTTCATGGGGTTTACCAGACGAGAACACTGGAGTGGGTTTCCATTTCCTTCTCCAGGGGATCCTCCTGACCCAAGGATCAAACTTGTGTCTCTTGCTTTTCTTGCATTGGCAGGCAGATTCTTTATCACTGAGTCACCTGGGAAGCTCCACTTTATTTGTAGAAACACCTTATTGATTAAGGTAAAATGTTACATTCTCAGTCCTATAAGTCAAACATGAATATATTTTGTTCTAAATTCGATAATTTTAAAAAACTTTGGTGGCCTAAGAAAAATTAAACATGATAATTTAAATTTTAATATATGGAAATAAAATATTACATACATTTGATACATAATGGACTATATTAGTGTCTAACCCTTCTAAAATTATGTGCAGAAATTTGATATTCCAGAAGATAATTCATCTCTTTTGCTTTTCTTCCCATTTTCCCTTTGTTTACAACACAGATCCTTGCTAATATTATTTCATTCAGAAAAAAGGATTTTAAAACAAAAAAGGACTCACTTCCTTTAAATATTATATGATTACCTCTTTTTAGTGAGAAATCATAAAAGTTTCTCTTGATAGTGTCCTCCTACTATTAGTAGGAGAACCAATTTATCAAACAAAGGAGTCTGCATATCCATCTATCCATCCGTGAAGCAGAAATGCATGAGAATATGGTGTTAAAAATAATTAGAGACCATGTATAAGCAGATTCAAAAATTTATTAAAGTATATTAGCTATAGTATATACCTATAACATATTACAGATAAACTGTGGAAAATAGACAAAAATAAATTAACAGAAATTTACAATTAATCTTTTAGAGCTTTTTTTTTCATCAAGCTAAAATCTTGGAACTACTTCACCTTTCTTTATCTCATTTTTAGTTCATGGAAATGTATACTTGCCCACAGTAAAGCCCAGAAACTGAAAATGGCCTCATAAACACCTTCAAAATTTTCTTTTTACCAGCCTCCTTACGACTGCATAACACTAAATAGTGCAGAAATGTAGCTTTCTATCAGAAGTACAGTGTGCTGCCCTGCACCATGTGGGGGACTTGAAATTGTTCAGACCTAGATCCTTGGTTACTACATTACACTGTAAGAATATAGTAGGTACACACAGTCGGGGGCATGACCAAGTGTCCTTTCTGAACCGTGAGGGTCTAGATAATGGACGAACCGTGATGGATTTCATGGTGATGGATTCATTTGATTTCCACTGGCCTCATCCAGAATCCCCATTAGATTACTCTCGAAGAAAGTGTACTCATTCCTTTCCTTTTGTCAAAGTACATTTTCTAGGCCAAATCTTGCTTTTGAGAGTATTTCTAAATGGCTTCCTACAGATATTTTCAAGTTTCTGCAACAAATATGCTTGACAAACATAAGGAAACATATTCAAACATATTTATATCTCCATTTCCAAAAGAGTGCAGTCCTGTCTTCCCACATATGAATATATTAAAAAAAACAAAGAACTATTTTAATCCTTCCAACAGAGGCATTTATAAAATTTTAAGTGACCTGCGCTATTCATATTATCTTGTTATTTTTAACTACTTCATATGCTTAAGTACTTTGTCATAATATTATTTATTTCCTTACATATTCTCCATCTGGTCATTAGCAAACAGTATTTGTTGTTTACTAATACAGTCAATCCTTAGCTTGATCCTGTTTAACAATATTCTTCTTTATCTTCTAAAATATGGACAAGTACACTTTTATAGCACAATAGCAATTTGTTTGAAAAACGTCTTATTCAAAAAGCATAATGGAGAAAAAATTCTTATTCCTTCATTATATCATTTATGTAGCATCTTAGCTAACCATAATCTAGGTTTTCAATTTGAATCTTTTGATCATTAAGATATTTTTCATTACTAGGATTATCTATACACATACAGCTACTTTGCCTAAAATATGAAATAATTAATTTGCTACCAAAAATGGTACATTGCATAGTCTTTAAAGGGACTGAAGATAAATGTTGCCATTATCATCAATTTATTAAGAAGGGATTAAAGTACAGGAATAAAGAAATATTCATATTTTAACAATGTCTTAGCAACAACTCACCAGCAGTAAACATTGGACTTTGGATTCAAAAATCTAACTTCAATTATGAATCCTCGGGATTGAAAGATGTTTACAATACATGGAAAAAAAGAAAACTTGCACTGAATAGAGATTGTGTGTATTTTTATATATATATATATATATATATATAAATACACACACACACACACACCCCTGTCCCTTTCATGGAAGATTCGATGATCTATATTAAGAGAGAAGTGTTCTATTCTGCTTGAAGGTTCAGATATGTGTGTACCAGCAACAAAGTAGAAGATTTAGAAGAGAGTCAACCAATAAAATCTATACCAAATTGCTGAACATGAATTTCCTGGGTTTTGTTTTTGGCTAATGCATCCTGTTTTTCCTAGTTTCCAACCTCACAAGGAAGAGCAGAGGACTAGCAAACACTGGCTTAATTATCCCCATCAGTCTCAGAGACAAGGCGCTTAAGAGTTTTAGCTGCTGTAAACACTCCCCTGATAGCAGATAAGGAATCTGCTGAAAGGCGGTTTTGTCTGGGGAAACTTCAGGGGCACGACACTTAATCATTAGTGCAATATTGTATATGCATTACTACATCAAAAGGAACAGAACTCAATATTCTATTGTGAAGGTTTTCTGTATTCTTAAAGGTAAGAAAACTAACGCTAACAACAACAACAACAACAAATTAAAGCTACATTTGCTGCAGAAACAAAGCATCTTCTACTTTTCTTTTATTTTTTCTGTTTTCAAGAGAGAATGGCATTCGTGTTTGTGTGTGTGTTTTATACGTGCCTTCAGGGATATAGAAAATTTCCACGGAAGTCAAAGATTCAAGAAGAATTTTCACCTTTGTATCTAAATGCATTGATCAGAAACAGAGAATATCACATAACCTTCTTTTATCACAACACTTGAAGGAAACCAATGTTCTTCCATATCAGTACAGTGTTTGTCTCGGGATCTATTTGTGGAAAACTGACACCTCACTGTCCCTGACAAAATCCTTTCTACCATTTCAAAATGAAGGCATCTACAATGACCTCCTATTCTTTAAATTTAATAGACCTCTCATAGTCCTGCAATCAGAGAATCTTAGAGGCTTCCAAAGCCTTTAAAATATCCAGAATTAACTTTTACTTTCTCTCAGGCCTTCTACCACTGAGTGCAAGGAAAATGCAACTTTGCAGTGTCACATCCTCCTCGCCCTTTCCCACGCTCTGGCCCTAACACACAGGATTTCTTCAGATCAGATGACTGTCCTCCAGTTGCCATCCCTACAGGTTCACTCTTCCTGGAAACTCCAAGTCTCGTATCTGAATTCCTTCGTATGACCTCTCTGTTCTTATTTCTCTCAAGCAATTGGAAGTATCTCTTTTCTCCTCAGAATTTCTTTAGCAGTTTTCATACCATAAAGATGTTTGTTTTAATATTTGGTACTTTCTGGGTCATAATTAGTGTTTCTCAATAACTGAACTTAGTTGAAAATATTTTTATTAATCACTGTTGTGTGGTTATTTCATAGGATGTACATATATATGTATATATATACACACACATATATTTGTGTGTGTGTATATATATATATAGTGGTAAATGAGACAGTTAAGATCCTTCTATGTATTTATTTAGCCACAATGCACAGCATTCAGGATCCTAGTTCCTCGTCTAGGGATCAAATCTGTGCCCCTGCATTAGAAGTACAGAGATTTAACCGCTGAACCGCCAGGAAAGTCTCTATTTCGTGGGATTTTAAGGACAGTAAGACAATCCTTTTTACCATAGAAAGTGTGATCACTTTGAATATTTCTAGGTTTCTTAGAAAGAAAAAATTAACTAACTTTTGGAGAGTACTTACTATGCAGCAGGCACCAGGCTAAAGGCTTTACATTTTATTAATATACCTAAGATTATTAACCTGTAAGGATAGCCTTTTGGTGTGTGTCTAAAACCATCTGAATCCTCCACTTATAATTTTTTATGAAAGATTTGGTGTTAAATAAACTGAGGCTTACTTAACTAATGACTTGTGAATTAGTCATAGATGTCTCATTTTGGTATTTACAAGCTCAGACGTGGCTATTATCACATCTGATACAGTCTCATTTTATCAATAGATGTTTCTCAGAGGAAACTTTTAGTTACTCTTCAGTTATGGCCAATTTAATATGGATTCTAAATGAGGGAATGTTTTCAATATGGATTCTATATAAAGCAAATGATATCATTACCGCAATTTTGACCTTTGAAAGCACACTGCACTGCAGAATGTTATTAATTCCCTCTCTTGTTGGCACTCATATTAAGTAACCAGCAATTTAGGCCAGGCTGTCTATAGTAGAAAATAAATCCCACAGTACATGAGAATGCATGGTTAGAAGAAAGCATTTCCTTAGCAGTGTAGAATAATGGTTAGAGCAAGGACTCTGCAGCTTGAGAGCAACTAATTTGGCAGAAATCCATTTCTGGCCACTGCTACCTATATTGCCTAAGGCAATTCTCAATCTGTTCATCCACAATAAAGAAATAATAATATCTTTCTGGCAGTCTGGCATAGGGTCACTACATTATCATTTGATTAACATGAAAGAGCAAAGTGTGAAAGACCGTCCATACATTTGAAAAGAAGAGTAGAAAAGATAACCAGTCTTTCTAACACTAGATACTGAAGCAGAGAGACAAATCCATTTACATTATATTGGCTCTAGGGATTGATCACAGCAAAATAACATGGACTTCATTCTTTTTCTAGATATACAAATAAAAAAATATGCAAAATTAAATTGAGATTTATTTATTTGTGTAATACCTTTGGATCATCAAATTGATTATCTATGTATAGCAATATTCTGTGTATTTTAATATTCTGACACCCCCATGTGTGTTAGCATTTAATATAAACTATTTTTAAATGATCGATATATAACATTTAACAAAAAACATTTTGATTGATAAAGTATGTATAATAAATTGTGTGTGTGTGTATTAGTCGCTTAGTCGTGTCCAACTCTTGGTAACATCATGGACTATATAGCCCCGCTAGGATCCTCTGTCCATGGGGATTCTCCAGCCAAGAATACTGGAGTGGATTGCCATTTCCTTCTCCAGGGAATCTTCCCGACCCAGGGATTGAACCTGAGTCTCCTGCATTGCAGGCAGATGCTTTACCATCTGAGCTACTAGGGAAGCCCTATAAACATATACTTATAAGCATATAATTTAGATATATATATAATATTTTAAAATAGTTTCCTGTAGGAAGTTTTATTTCTAGGCTATAAAGATATTTGAGACAATTATTTTGAGTATTTCAAAGAGTTACAATAAATATTTCATTTCAATCTACAGATATTTTTCTACACTCTTACAATAACTTTTATAGTTCAATAGCTATCCATTTGGGTTTTCTGTACCAGTAAAATTTGGCGAATTCATGACTTAGAAATATTTAACTGAAATATCTAACTTTTAACAATATGCCAAAATAAAGGCTTAATAACTTGAAGTAGAAATAAGATAAATAAAGGAGCAATCAAATCAGCTGCAAATTTAAGAAAAAAAAAGATGAATAGGGCTTATAGTATATGCTTTTAGATCCACTATTATTCTTTTTTTTTTTTAATTTAGACATATATTGATATACACTTTCCCTTAGCAATCACAAGTATATTTTGATATGCTAAAAATTTACTTGAGCTTTTAAAAGATTAATAAAATCTTTGATTAATTAGTAAAGACAAAAAAATACAACTGTCACTTACTCTTATTTTAGGTGTATTTTTTTACCCTGACATTGATGTCAAATGCTCATAGATTCTGATGAATTACATAAATAGAAAACTTTATTTTACCAAAATAGAGAGGTAGTCATTGACAACACAATCTTTATGAACAAGAAAAGAATTCAATAGAAATGTTGAATAAAATTTGCAATACTGATCTCAGAGTAACAAGAATAAAACTTAAAACACAAATACAACTGTACACCTAAATTTTCCTATCATAAACAAAGCCATGTTTTTAAAAAGAGTCACAATTCAACTTAAAATTCTCAGTTAAAGTAACAGGTCTATTTCTAAAATAATGGAAATTTAAATACAGTGTATAATTGCCAAATATCATTTTTATCCACTATATCTTTTCCCCCCATTTAGGCCATGATATAATTTATATGCCTATAAAACACAAGATTTAAAACATGAAAATATCTCCCCGCTCACTGACTGCATACTATATATACTGGCTAAAAGACAACAGCAGATATTAAATTTAACATTTTGTTATAGATCTTATCATTATTAAAATAGCAGTCATGTATACTTTTATATAAGAGAAGGTAATGGTACCCCACTCCAGTACTCTTGCCTGGAGAATCCCATGGACAGAGGAGCCTGGTAGGCTGCAGTCCATGGGGTCACTTAGAGTAGGACACAACTGAGTGACTTTACTTTCACTTTTCACTTTCATGCACTGGAGAAGGAAATGGCAACCCACTCCAGTTTTTGTGCCTGGAGAATCCCAGGGATGGGGGAGCCTGGTGGGCTGCCGTCTATGGGGTCGCCCAGAGTTGGACACGACTGAAGCGACTTAGCAGCAGCAGCATACTTTCATATGGGCTTCCCAGGTGGCACTAGCAGTAAAAGAACCTGCTGGCCAATTTAGGAGACAAAGGAGATGCAGGTTCAATCCTTAGGTTGGAAAGATACCCTGGAGGAGGGCATGGGAACCCCCTCCAGTATTCTTGCCTGGAGACTCCCACGGACAGAGAAGGCTACTGTACACAGGATCACGAAGAGTTGGATACAACTGACCACATATACACATACATATGTGTGTGTGTGTGTGTGTATTTATATATGTGCTATGTTGTGCTTAGTCACTGTGTAATATTACATTTATATGAGGTAATATTATACAATTTTTAATTTAAATATTGGTGAAAATATAGTTTTTAAAAACACATGTTTATAATCCTGTGATTAAACAGTACATGCAGACTTTTTTCAAAATTATACTATAAACTTGATTTATTTTCATCATCTCATTAAGACATTAAGGAAAAGATCATTTCTATAATACTAAATTTAGAATATGAAAATAAGAAGACTCTTGATATTTATTCCACTTCATTATCATTGATGACAAAACATAAATATATATGATATTAAAATAAATTAATATGCTGATATGAGCATTATTTTATTGAACTGTTAATATCTCGAAATGTAACACTCACATCTACCCAGAAACAATTCCAAATCCAACAATACACTTAGATAAGAATATTGAAGCCAGCTACATATGTTAAAAAAAAAAAAAAGATAATTTACATTTGACAGTAAATACATCTAAGGCAACTGCATTTGTTGCTTTCTTAAAACATATAACCTTACATATTTATTGGAGAAGCAATAACTTAAAATATGTTAGATAATTCAATTTATATATGAATTTACACTGTAATTTACTTTTGTTGCAGTTTTACAATGCAAGGGTATAAAAATGTAACCTTGTCTATTTGACTAAATCAGTATATCAGTGGAGTAATATATCCCATTTGGCTGTCCAGAATAATTGATACTTTCATGTTTAAATAGTTATGTTGGCACCAAGTAAACAAAGGTGCAACTATCAAAACTTAAAAAAATAAATATTTAATTCCTCAATCATAGGATGTTACAAAACACAGTTCTTGACAGTTAGATCTTATTTTCTTTTCAACCTACTGTGCAGTATTATCACAACTAAACAAGCCTCTATACAGGTTTACATATAAATTTACGAAACTTTCAAAAACTACCAATTCATTTTTGCCCATAATTTCCACTATACCTTTGAACTTAATGATTCACAGATAACAAAGAGGTAATGGTACAAGAATCAAGGGGAGAAGTAATTGTTCAGTGTTAGAAGAGGAACCATGAAAACCATCTAGCTGGCACTGCAGAATGGCACAATTTCACATATCTTTACTAGACTGGACAGTTTACGGAAGTTACTGGACAGTTTACTGAAAAAAATTCCCTTCAAACATAGAATACTGCCCATCTCAATATTGAGCTATAAACATTCTACTCTGGCTTTGTTGAGTAGTTCTAATATCTTCTGCAATTAGCAATTCTTTTGAATCAACTTAGCATACAGCCAGTTGATTGTTTGGGGAGAAGGGAGGAAAGGGAGATGGGAGAACACCAGGGAAGTGATTCAGAGCATGTATTGCCAAACATTTTACACTGTGCATGCTATGCTTTTCCAAGTTGTCCTGTGCCCAATTAGAACCTGATTTTTTTTCTTTCAAAAAAAAAATGAATTTCTGTCTAAAGCCCCTTGACTCCTACTCCTGCTAATAAAGAATTCTCAGTCAGCAATTTGCAAAGTAGGAAAGCCAGGGATAATGGAACTGGGCAGCCTTTACAAGCAAAACAAAACACCAAAGAGAGGGAATAAAAAGGCTGACAAACAATGTAAGCTCTCCCAATGGGTTCATACTTATTTCCTCCCCCTTTAAAATGTACCATAAAAAAAGCTGAATCAACTGTGACCATAATGATGCAAAGTTTTGATTATTATGGCAAATTATACCTTTGCTATTCAGGGGAGGGCAAAAAAGTTTTGTGGCTCATCAAAAGAAGCTAGGAATAAAAGCCAAGGCCACTGACACTTGTGGTGGCAGATTAAGCTGTGAGCAGACTCTAAATAAATTCCATTCTCCCCCATCCCCAAAATACACTATTCTGGCTATTAAGACTGACTTGCATTCTATGCATGCCAGTACACTATCCATTCAGGATCACTTATTTCAGTGGGAGACAGGGAGGGCAGTCTTCTGAATTAGGAAGCTGTAACAGATTAGTTTTGTGTGTGTGTGTGTGTAACAGACTGTTAACTATGAATGATTACAGTCTCTCCTTCAAATTTAAATAAATCACATATTTTTTGAAATAGTCAAAATCTTTGCAAGTGAAGAAAAAAAGAAAAATTTTGTGCTTGTTTTAATTTCTGAACCAGGAATTTGCCTTTCTGTCAGCAAGGATATATAACTAACATCATTCTTTGAGGATCACAAAATAAGGTTTGCAAAGACATATAATTAAATCACCCAAATCAAACTTTTCAAAGATATATAAGTTTATATAAGAATAAAATGTCCAAATTATCTTGTGAACTCTTTGATTTTCTTGATTAAATGAATCTTCTTTTTGTGCTGATAAGGTTTCTTAAAAGCTGTTTTGGAAAATGTATTCCAATTTAGAACAGAAATAAAAACAGATAAATCATAAGAGGGGAAAAACATGAAGCAAATAAATTGTAATAATTCAAAGAAAACCATAACAATTCTAAAATGAAATTATAGAAAAGGAAACAATATTAAGGACCATGAACTAAAATGTCATTAAAAATATTGACAACCTATTGCAAATCCAGCATTATCACTCAAACTGAATTAACTACAAGAAAAAAAAACTTCACATTTAAACTTAATTTTAATAAAAATAGTTCCTACACTATAAAAATTTTATGACATAAAAATTTTTAAAAAGTAAGCTCATATAGGAGACAGTTTTAGATGTATTAGTACAATTTGTTTGTTCCATATTTATCATATTTAATGATATCCTTGGTTCATTTTCTACATGCTTTATATTTTTTCATCTACAAATCAAAATGTTTTCAAGCTAACTAGTACATAGGGAATAAAAGTATGTCCAAATTTATAAAAATTCATAAATAACTGTAGGTACATTTTGAGGATACTAGCTTCCTATTGACAAAAATTATCTTTACTCAGTTTCAGGAAGTGTGTCTAGAAGGCAAAAACATTCCCAATCACATCAGCCAAAGTAACAATGTAATTAAACACATGACAGGCAAAGCCTCCTCTAACCCAATGAAATGCCCTAAGTATGTATCTCAGGTCCTTCAGTGGCAGTGAGGCAAAAAAGATGAGTATCTCAAGGTCCCAGCCTCCTAAGAGATATATTTGATTGGCAAAATCTGCTTTGAGATTATTTATGTCCTATTCACAGAATAAGAATAAAGTTGAAACAAGTATTAGAATATTCTTTCTGATGCTCATGGTGGTTTATCAGATATAAACTATGATCATATTAAAAATCTTGACAGTTTTCACTTTGTGGTAAGGTAAGATTACAAATATTGTTTCCTTCAAAATACAGTAATGAATTAAAACCACAATTAGGTTATTATTCCCAGCTTCATTGGACTGCTTATACAGCAAAGAGGATACAGAAATTATGGGGGGGGGGGAAGAATATTGACCTTGATCCATTTTATGGCACAAATGACCTCTTTCAATGTTAAGGATACAAAGTTTCTTTAGAGGGGAACTTGGGACCATGTGGTAGATGGATTCAATCAGACAGGTCTATAGCCACCACATGCCACACTGTTGAGCTCATGGAAATTGTTGTTATAAAAAAAAAATGAATGAGAACAGATTTCTGTTAACATTTCCAAGTGATTTTCTCATTAATGATATATATCTTTCTCAAAAGAATATCACCAGTAAAATGTCTGTATACATAACTCAGAACACTTGGTATCTTTTTGTTGTACATTATCAAATACTGCTTTTAAAACTCTCCCTGCTGTGAACAAAGCTTTATAGATTAAATCAGATGAATAAAAAAGGGCACATGAGGGGAACATATGTATACCTATGATTGACTCATATTGATGTCTGGCAGAAACCAACACAATACTGTAAAGCAATTATCCTTCAATTAAAAATAAACAAAAATTTTTAAAAGGGTATATATTCATTTAAAAAAAATTCACCCATTCTCTCTGCAAAATTTTACTTATTAAAAAAACCATTCTGCTGCTGCTAAGTCACTTCAGTCGTGTACGACTCTGTGTGACCCCACAGACGGCAGCCCACCAGGCTCCCTTGTCCCTGGGATTCTCCAGGCAAAAACACTGTAGTGGGTTGCCATTTCCTTCTCCAATGCATGAAATTGAAAAGTGAAAGTGAAGTTGCTCAGTCATGTCAGACGCTTAGCGACCCCCATGAGCTGCAGCCCACCAGGCTCCTCCGTCCATGGGGTTCCAGGCAAGAGTACTGCAGTGGGGTGCCACTGCCTAACCATTCAGTAGTATACTATTTTCATTAACAAAGATTAATTACAGTTGTATAAATTAATGAGATATCAGTAAATGGTCTCTGTAATACAGTGTACTGTGTTCCCTAAAAATTCCTATGTTCAATCCCTAACACCCAAGTTGACTGTATTTGGAGACAGGGCCCTTAAGGAAGTCATTAAATTTAAATGAGCTCATAGGGTAGGCCCTAATCCAGTAAGACCTGTGTCCTAATAGGAAGAGGAACAGACACAAGGGATCTCTGAATGTCAAATATAAGGAAATGGCCACATGTGGACCCAGTGGGAAGGCAAACATTTACAAGCCTAGGAGAGAAGCCTCCAAATAACACTTCGCTGACACTTGATTTTGGCTTTTTAGCCTCCACAAATGCAAGGGAATAAATTTCTGTCCTCCAAGCCACCAAGCCTATGATATTTTCTTACAGCAGCCCTCACAGACTAATTCAGTCTCCATAAACACTAGTTTTTCTCTTTAACTACTTAGAAATATAAAGTTGAGGAACTCATTTAATTCTTCTGAACTTCAGTTTCTTCACTTATAAAATAAGCCTAGGCTAACTAAGGGTTAGTAAATATAAGATACGCATGCCACCAGTTTTTGTTTCCTTGCCAACAGTAGACAAACTACTCCTGGTTAAACACATCAAATAACAAATTAATAAAATAATGATTAGCTGACTGAAAACTAAATTCAGAAGAGGCACTAGCCTAAAGAATGCCAAAAATCTAGTTATATTAAGTGCCTTTGGTAACTACTTGGAATTTTAAGAGAATTAATCATAAGACATATTGCCTCAAAGATAGTTTGTGGAAGTTATGAAAACTGATATATTCTCAGCTACATAAAGTACCTTGGGCCTTTAAAGGATGCTGATTTCATTGGAATTAATGGAAATTAAGAAAATGTTCAACATACTGGTGATACTATTTTAATTTTTACTTCTTACCACTTTAGGAATTTTACCTTCACCCTCTCAAACTCCAAGCCTTATTCATATTTTAATGTTCAGAGTTATGAAGCCATTTACACTTTTGTTAAAAACTTAACCCTTGGGCACTAATTGCCTTAAATACCAAAATGCATTTACATAGATTCAACCATAATGTCAATAGCAACAAGTCGTCAATATTTAGTTCTACTCATTCAAGTTCTGACTCTCTCATTGTTGCTGTTGTTACTAAGTCCTCAGTTCAGTTCAGTCATTCAGTTGTCTCCAAATCTTTGTGACCCCGTGGACTGCAGCATGCCAGGCTTCCCTGTCCATCACCAACTCCCGGAGCTTGCTCAAATTCATGTGCATTGAGTCAGTGATGCCATCAGACATCTCGTCCTCTGTCATCCCTTCTCCTGCCTTCAAACTTTCCCAGCATCAGGAGCTTTTCAAATGAGTCAGTTCTTCACATCAGATGGCCAAAGTATTGGAGCTTCAGCTTCTGCATCAACCTTCCAATGAATATTCAGGACTAATTTCCTTTAGGATTGACTGGTTTGATCCCCTTGCAGTTCAAGAAACTTTCAAGAGTCTTCTCTAACACCACAGTTCAAACGCATCAATTCTCCCACACTCAACCTTCTTTATGGTCCAACTCTCACATCCATACATGACTACTGGAAAAACCATACCTTTGATTATAGGGATCTTTGTCAACAAAGTAATGCTTCTGCTTTTTAACACACAGTTTAGGTTGATCATAGCTTTTATTCTAAGGAGCAAGTATCTTTTAATTTCATGGCTGTAGTCACTATCTGTAGTGATTTTTGGAGCCCAAGAATATAAAGCCTGTCACTGTTTCACTGTTTCCATTACTTCCCCAACTATTTGCCATGACGTGATGGGACCAGATGCCATGATCTTCGTTTTTAGAATTTTGAGTTTTAAGCCAGCTTTTTTTCACTTTTCTCTTTCACCTTCATCAAGAAGATCTTTAGTTCCTCTTCACTTTCTGCCATAAGGGTGGTGTCATCTGTGTATCTGAGATTACTGATATTTCCCCCAGTAATCTTGATTCCAGCTACCTTTCATCAAGCCCCACATTTTGCAAGATGTATTCTGCATATAAGTTAAATAAGCAGGGTGACAATATACAGCCTTGGCCTACTCCTTTCCCAATTTGGAACCAGTCTGGTGTTCCATGTCCAGTTCTAACTGTTGCTTCTTGACCTGAATACAGATTTCTCAGGAGGCAGTTAAGATGCTCTGATACCCCCATGTCTTTCAAAATTTTCTGCAGTTTGCTGTGGTCTACAGAGTCAAAGTCTTTAGTGTAGTCAATGAAGCAGATTTTTTTTAGGAATGCTCTTGCTTTTTCTATGATCCAACAGGTGCTGGTGATTTTATCTCTTGTTCCTCAGCCTTTTCTAAACCCAGCTTGTACATCTGGAAGTTCTCGGTTCATGTACTGTTGAAGTCTAGTTTGGAGGATTTTGAGCATGACCTTGCTCTCATGTGAAATGAGTACAATCATGTGGGAGTTTGAACATCCTTTGGCATTGCCTTTTTGGGGGATTTGCATTAAAACAGTCCTTTGGCCACTGCTGAATTTTTCAAATTTGCTGGCATATTGAGTGCAGCACTTTAACAGCATCATCTTTTAGGATTTGAAATACCTTTTATCAAATACCAAAAATTTCTACCTAAGAAAAATCACCCTCAAACTAAATATACCTAGTACCTAATTTTACTTTCCCCACATATCAATTTTTTTCTTAGCTTACTGTTGATGTAACAAGCACTATAATTTTAAAGATCACATGGTGACAAACAATATAAATTGGAGCTAGGGAAGCAGTAAAACATCTTATGCAAGTGCCAGGAGTTACTCAACGAAAGGTTGCTTCCTATGTGTGCCATCCTCTAGATTTGTACTGTCCAACCACAGTGAGAAAGGTGCTGATGGTTTTCTCCCATTTTTTGGTCCTTCCTCTTCTAATCTTCTCATCTACCATTTTCAGATCTATATAAATACATTTCATTAGGTAACACTTTCATGTTTAAGCATCAGGAACAGTCCCCTTACTACTTTCTCATAAACTGAATTTAAATTCATTTGATAGCTTTTAAGGCCTTCAAAAATCCAACTATACTCTTCCTAGCTATCTAAATATATTCTCTGCTCTATGCAATCCAGTTTCTTTATTATCCCAAATACTTACAAACGTTCAAAACTGTTTTACTTTCTTATTCATTTTCCATTGCCTACATTCTGCTTCCTTCTAACTACATCATTTTTAATTAAATAAGTATAAATTTATCACCCACTGTGTATCATCTTTTATATTCAAATACAAATTCCACTGTATTCAGTTAGTTTTTCCTGAATACACTAGCACTCACTCATTTGTAATCATCATTGCAGATAATCTCAATAGCTATTCTTTTTGAAGTGTTTACTCTTGTCAACATGGCCCATTAGGCAATTTACATACATCCTTTCTGTTTTCTTCCCAACCCCTCTGTGGATTTATTTTATACTTTCTTTTCCACAAATAATAAACCTGAGGCTCAGAGCCCTCATAAAGCTTAGTCTAAACTATAGGAATTAGGATTAGATCTATACTGATTTCTGTGAGTCACTATTATTTAGTGTCCCTAATTAGATTCCAAGTGGTAGGAGGACAAAGAACATTACATACTTTTTGTATCCCTCTAGTACTCAACACTGTGCTGAACATTTAAAAGGTCATCAATTACATTCAGTTGATTACTAAGTTAAATGCTCCAGGCTGGAACTTCAGGTTGCTCAGGCCATACAAGTGAGACTTTTCCACCATGAAAAGTCTTATTTGAGCTAAGATGCTCATTTTTTTAACTCCACTCAGTAAAAGAGAAAAAAAATTATTTAAAGAGATAAGGCATTATCTCTTTAAATACCTAAGCATTATCTCTTTAACTGCCCCCCCAAAAAATGGTTTGTGTGAACAACAGGAAAATTTAAATTTAGTAGCAAGGTTGTTCTATTATGAATGTTTATCTACTTGAAAAATAAAATGGGAATAGTATATAAAATATTTTAAATTATATTGAATTTTTTCACTTTAAATCTTAAAGAATGCAATGCTGGCATAGACTAGAAGACATAGGCTTTCATTTACAGTACTGGAGAACCTGAAATGCGAAACCCAGATGGCAGCAGGCCAAGTATAACCGAGTCCTCCATCAACCAGTTCTACAACTCATATTCACTTTTTCCTTAACTAATGGTTAATATATTTATTATCCTATGGTTGAAAACAGGGAAACCTGAAATACAGAATAGTTAAGTCCTCTATTTTCTGTAAATAGCTACTTATGGCCCTTGCAGGCTCATGGACACAAATTTAAATTTATAGGCAGATTTCCATTAAGTTGCTTGAATTCTTCATAAAGAAAAATATGCATCTACAGCCCAACTGATTTGATTCAAGGTGTAGGACCTCTATTGACACTGAACAAAGAATTCCATGTTGAATGTTATACTGATCAGTTTCTTTGCCTAGTTTGTAAGGTCTGACATGAAAAAATGACTGATTACATCTCTGACCACCACTATAGCGACACATAGCTACCTGCAATTCTTAGTACACTGCGTCTTATTTTCTACTCCCAGGCTGTTGTACATACTCACCCCTTGATCAGAATAGACTTTTCACCCAATCATCTCTCAAGGTGAGTTTAACGTTGTACTAAATAGTAAAATAAAAACAAAAAGCAGTACCCTCTTATACTGTTGGTGGGAATGCAAACTAGTACAGCCACTATGGAGAACAGTGTGGAGATTATTTAAAAAACTGGAAATAGAACTGCCTTATGACCCAGCAATCCCACTGCTGGGCCTACACACCGAGGAAACCAGAATTGAAAGAGACACGTGTACCCCAATGTTCATCACAGCACTGTTTATAATAGCCAGGACATGAAAGCAACCTAGATGTCCATCAGCAGATGAATGGATAAGAAAGCTGTGGTACATAGACACAATGGAGTATTACTCAGCCATTAAAAAGAATACATTTGAATCAGTTCTAATGAGGTGAATGGAATTGGAGCCTATTATACAGAGTGAAGTAAGCCAGAAAGAAAAACACCAATACAGTATACTAACGCATATATATGGAATTTAGAAAGATGGTAACAATAACCCTGTATACGAGACAGCAAAAGAGACACTGATGTATAGAACAGTCTTTTGGCCTCTGTGGGAGAGGGAGAGGGTGGGATGATTTGGGAGAATGGCATTGAAATACGTATAATATCATATATGGAACGAGTCGCCAGTCCAGGTTTGATGCACGATACTGGATGCTTGGGGCTGGTGCACTGGGACGACCCAGAGGGATGGTATGGGGAGGGAGGAGGGAGGAGGGTTCAGGATGGGGAACACGTGTATACCTGTGGCGGGTTCATTTTGATATACAGCAAAACCAATACAATATTGTAAAGTTAAAAAATAAAATAAAAATAAATAATAAAAAGTAAAACAAAACAAAACCAAAAAAAAGCAGTAACTAATATTTAAAGTAGCAGAAGAGAGACTTCCCTGGCGGTCCAGTGGTTGAGAACGCACCTTCCAATGCAGGGGACCTGGGTTCTATCTCTTGTTGGGGAACTAAGATCCCCATGCTGCCAGGCAACTAAGGCCACGTGCTGCACCTAGCGAAAGCCTGGGTACTATAATGAAGACCCAGCACAGCCGAAAAAAATAGGAGCAGAGGAAATCCCCAACGTTAATTCTATTGAAGCCTGGGCACTATAATGAAGACCCAGCATAGCCAAAAAGAAATAGGAGCAGAGGAAATCCCCAAAGTTAATTCTATTGACACAACACTTTTGCACTTGAGAATTAAAGTGATATCAACGATAATGATGATAACTGATGATAATACTAAATAAAATTTATTAAGTGGTCAGTATATCATCATTCAGTTATTTTTTCTTATTTCCTTGGTCAAATTTTCTCAACTTTGAACATTTCTTCTTAGTTTTATTCATCTTCTTGATTGTCTCTGTGGCCCCATGTTTAGTACTGCATCAAAGTTTGACAATATTAACTGAAAATACTACAAAGCTGCCCTGCACGCTTATAGACTAATACATTGTCTATGTTATATTATATCCTAACATTATATTATCATTATATTATATACTATGCGCTACCAGTATATTAGCTATTATAAAGTTCTGCACAGAAATACAGTAATATCTATTACCATTTATGAAATAATTTTGACACTAAAGTATTTAGAAGTAAAGATTTTAATTTCATTTTAAAAAAGAAAGCAGATGTTCTTAAATACTATAACATATTATTACAACCACTGATTGTTTTTTTCTCTTACAATTCTGAATATTTTATAATGTCACTACATTTATAGTGAGTAAAATCAAAGTCCACATTCATTTACTACTCAGCATCAGTAGTGAAAGTTTCAATTTTGTGAATTCACAGTTAAACCCTTCAATCTGTAGTTGATACCTTCGAGCAAAATATTTCATTTAATTATCGAAAGAACTGGGACAAATACTAAGTGTATAAAGCACTGGTAAAAATAAGTGAGTTTCATGGAATAGCTATCTTAAAAGTCAATAATATTATTAAGTTATCATGTGATCATTTGTTTGGGCTTCCCTAGTAGCTCAGTGGTAAAGAACCCATATGCAATGCAAGAGACTGCCTTAATGCAGTAGACATGGGTTTGATTCCTGGGTCACGAAGATGCCCTAGAAATGGGAATGGCAGCTCTCTCCAGTATTCCTGCTGGGAAGTCCCACAGACAGAGGAGCCTGGCAGGCGTCCACTGGGTCGCAAGAGTCAGACACGACTTAGCAACTAAATCACCACCACCATGCTCATTTGTTCATGTTTTAAAAATATTTTCTGTTTCCACACAACAAAGTAGCTGTCAATATGCCAGTAACCACATAACGATAAGAAATACAGCTATGTGAAGTTCAGAAACAGTTTCTTTATTCAAACATCCAAGGATTAAGGAATGAGTGTAATATACTATTCTAAATGTACTATAATGAAAAGTTATCAATGCAAAGAAACAATGTAAAAAATACTCAATGTTTATATAGATCACATTTATTAACATCTGATCAGGAATGATAATACAAAATTAGCTTGAGCCAGAAAGATCTTTTAAAAAACTCTGTGTCAATGTTATTGCCAAGAAGGCCATTTCCACAGCTCTTTATCTTTAATAAGCTATTTTTGGCAAATGGAGAAAGGAAAATGAAAAAGCATCAAATGGACAAGATATAACAAGATAAAAATGACACAAGAAAGAATCTAAATTAATCCATTGTCCCTGATATTTTCAAACAGAAAATTCAACTTTCCAGTCACATTTTTCTTTCATATAACTCTTTACTGCGTGTGTGGATGTATATGCACAGGCAATGTATGTTTCCACACTGCACAGAGAGAAGTTGAAAGCTATATGATAAAACATTATATGCATTTTTGAATTTTTAAAATAAAACACAAAATGAATATACTACAAAGTCATATCTAAGGCACTTGATTCAGTTATAGATGCAGAAAACACAAAAGAATGATTTTTGTAGTAACGCTAAGAACAGAAAGTCTCTTTATAGCTCTATCTAAATAAGACTTAAATCTCATATGTTCTGTTGCACTGCTGCATGATTATGGAAATATGACATACACAAACATACACATATGTTACGTGGTAGGAACAGACTCATGATTGATGTGTTGTTTTAAGAAATGAAGATCAGGAATGAAACTCACTTATTTTAAGATAGTATACTCAACAAAACTCAACAAAAATCTATTTTGAAAATATACATTTAAACTATACTTATATATTATTTTTATTAAATACACTGTATTTATACTAAATATATTTTATTTAAATATATTAAACTATTACATAATTTTCTTTCAGGCATTTCAGGCACTTTGGAAATCTTTACCCTTTATAATTGTTATATAGCATCCTTTTTTTTAATAATTGTCAAAATTACATTTGGAATATTACAGCAATTGATGACACTTGGTTACACTAGAGATCGAACTAAATATGCTTTGTTTCTTTTTATTTATTCAAATTCTACACATATAATACTATCAAAGTTAAGAAAAGGTCCACTTGTCATAGTGAAGTGGATGAACCTAGAACCTGTTGTACAGAGTAAAGTGAAGGTGAAAGTGAAAGTCGCTCAGTGGTGTCCGACTCTTTGAGACCCCATAGATTATACAGACCATGGAATTCTCTAGGCCAGAATATTGGACTGGGTAGCCTTTCCCTTCTCCAGGGATCTTCCCAACCCAGGGATCGAACCCAGGTCTCCCGCATTGCAGGCAGATTCTTTATCAGCTGAGTCACAAGGAAGCCCAAGAAAACTGGAGTGCTTGGTCTATCCCTTCTCCTGCAGATCTTCCCGACCCAGGAGTCAAATTGGGGTCTCCTGCATTGCAGGCGGATTCTTTACACTAGAGAGTAAACTAAGTCAGAAAGAGAAAAACAAATATTATATACTAATGCATGCTGATGAACCTATTTGTAGGGCAGGATATAGCATATATTAACACATACTGATGAACCCATTTGCAGGGCAGGAATAGAGACCGGCACATAGAGAACAGATTTTGGACGTAGTAGGGGAAGAAGAGAGTGAGACTGAATTGAGAAATTAGCACTGAAATATACACATTACCATATGTAAAACAGATAGTGGGGAAATTGCTATATAATACTGGGAGTTCAACCTGGTGCTCTGTGACAACCTAGAGGGGTGGGAAGGAGATTCAAGGGGGAGGTGATATATGTATACTTACAGTTGATTTATATTTGTTGTATGGAAGAAACCAACACAATATTGTAAAGAAATTATCCTCAAATTAAAAAAAAATTTTAATTGTATATTGACTGGTCAGAATTCAATCAATATGATTTTCCTAAGCAAAGACTATGGGCATGAGATAGAGGGTTTCCTTTTTGCACTCATTGTTTTGTTTAAAATGATTGCTTTTTCACAACTTAAAAGCAATCTTAGTAGTATTCCAACTGAAAAACTGTTAATGTACTTCTATATCAAATGAAGTTCACACTAATTACTGTGCATTTATATGCTGTTTAAAATAGTGACAAGCTTAAAACATTATCTATCTTTCACAGGAAAAGTAATTCAAATTACCTAAACATAATGAAAATACTAAGTCAGAGTTCTATTAAAAAAAAAAAAAAGGTGAGTCAGTTCAGAAGGTTAGATAAAGGCCAAAAGAGTTTAGTTCAAAAGTAGTTGTGCCTTAAATAATAAAGGAACCACTTGTGGGGAGTTATTTTCACTCTTCCTTGAAGAAGTGCACAAAACATAATGTCAATGCTATCCTTCTCATTGTATGAGTTGCCAGACAATGCTGTGTGGTTAACTGTACTGTGTTGCTTAGTAAACCATAAGCAAAGTAGAACTATCACATATATATGTGTGATGTGAGAAAGACATTGATTTTCCATGTTTCCTTTCTCAATCTAAGAGGTGTACTTAACTTGCAAGTAATAGCAGCATGTCTTCAAATGACACCAAATCAAGCTTAAATTTAGCATTTTTTTTTTTTTTGTCTTACCAATCAAACATTTACTGGTTTGACCACTACAACTATGTTGTGATGAAAGGCTCATAACTATTAAAGGACAGATAGGAACTCTAAGAATATAGATAAGACATTTTTTTCTTCTCCATATTCCGGCAAATGGTCTTCTACTAATTCACAGTTTCTGTGTGAAAGAAAGGAAGGAAGGAGGCAGGAAGGAAAAAAGGAAGGAAAAATGGTTGTAGAACTCTTCCATAATTTGTAAAATATATAAACTTAGTTTTTCAGAACACTCTATTGACAATCAAATCTACTTCAACAATTATTACATGGTCACCACTTTACTGGGAATTATGGTGGATATGATTCAACTCTGGAGACAAAACATAGAGAACTTTTAGGTGTTAATTCTGCTAGCTTTCTGAGATTCAAGAAAAGAAAGAAGAGTGCTGGGAAGATAAACGGAAGGAAGCTTTATGCCAGCAGTGAGACTGGAGCTTTATAGTACATGGGAAGTTCATTCCAGGTGGAAGTAACTGGTACAAAACACCTGTTTAGTTGTCTGTGTTATCTAAGACAATTCTTTCTACTTTTACTATAATCACTTAAGTACATATTATTGCCCTCCAACTAACCAGGGGTTGATATTAAAAACTATAGTTACATATTTTCAATGTCCTAACAGAGCTCTGAGCACAGTTACTTTGTCTATTATCACTGCTTAATGGATAACTGGTTCAACAAATTGCTTTTCATTTTTATGTACACGTTTTCTTAAATATGTCCTAATCTTGACTTCTATTCATTATACCAGTATCCTTAAATTGCATTTTAGAATAAAAGTGTCCCCAAATTTATGACAGGCACTATCTTCTAACCCCTGCTGCTGCTGCTAAGTTGCTTCAGTTGTGTCCGACTCTGTGCGACCCCATAGACGGCAGCCCACCAGGCTCCCCCATCCCTGGGATTCTCCAGGCAAGAACACTGGAGTGGGTTGCCATTTCCTTCTCCAATGCATGAAAGTGAAAAGTGAAAGTGAAGTTGCTCAGTCGTGCCCGACTCTTAGTGACCCCATGGACTGTAGCCCACCAGGCTCCTCCGTCCATGGGATTTTAAAGACAAGATTACTGGAGTGGGGTGCCATTGCCTTCTCCGTCTTTTATCCCCAGTGGCTAATAATTCTTAATGAATATGGAAGTTGCTTTTTCTTTTCTCAAGAAAAACATCCTAAAAGTAAGCAATAGCAATTGTGACCCTATCTGTGGAAGTTTATGAGACTGATTTGTAGACAGCTGGAGTTACAGTGTTAAGGTCCGTCTAGACAAAGCTATGGTTTTTCTAGTAGTCATGTACAGATGTGAGAGTTGGACTATAAAGAAAGCTGAGTGCAGAATTGACGCTTTTGAACTGTGGTGTTGGAGAAGACTCGAGAGTCCTTTGGACTGCAAGGAGATCCAACCAGTCCACCCTAAAGGAGATCAGTCCTGAATATCCATTGGAAGGACTGATGCTTAAGCTGAAACCCCAATAATTTGGTCACCTGATGCGAAGAACTGACTCACTGGAAAAGACCCTGATGCTGGGAAAGATTGAAGGTGGAAGGAGAAGGGGACAACAGAGGACAAGATGGTTGGATGGCATCACCAACTCAATGGATATGAGTTTGAGTAAACTCTGGGAGTTGGCGATGGAAGGGAAGCCTGGTGTGCTGCAGTCCATGGGGTCACAAAGAGTCGGACATGACTGAGTGACTTAACTGAACTGAACCGTAAACACCTCACCAAAATTCTTGTCCAGATTTTTAGCAGTGACTTAAGATAAGTCACTCAATATGCCAGCAAATTTGGAAAACTCAGCAGTGGCCACAGGACAGGAAAAGGTCAGTTTTCTTTCCAATCCCAAAGAAAGGCAACGCCAAAGCATGCTCAAACTACCACACAATTGCACTCATCTCCAACACCAGTAAAGTAATGCTTAAAATTCTCCAGGCCAGGCTTCAGCAATATGTAAACCATGAACTTACAGATGTTCAGGCTGGTTTTGGAAAAGGCAGAGGAACCAGAGATCAAATTGCCAACATATCCTGGATCACTGAAAAGCAAGAGAGTTCCAGAAAAACATCTACTTCTGCTTTATTGACTATGCCAAAGCCTTTGACTGTGTAGATCACAATAAACTGGAAAATTCTGAAACAGATGGGAATACCAGACCACCTGACCTGCCTCTTGAGAAACCTATATGCAGGTCAGAAAGCAAGAGTTATAACTAGACATGGAACAAAAGACTGGTTCCCAATAGGAAAAGGAGTACATCAAGGCTGTATATTGTCATGCTGCTTATTTAACTTACATGCAGAGTACATCATGAAAAACGCTGAGCTGGAAGAAGCACAAGCTGGAATCAAGATTTCCCAGAGAAATATCAATAACCTCAGATATGCAGATGACACCATCCTTATGGCAGAAAGTGAAGAAGAACTAAAGAGCTTCTTGATGAAAGTGAAAGAGGAGAGTGCAAATGTTGGCTTAAAGCTCAACATTCAGAAAACTAAGATCATGGCATTCGGTCCCATCACTTCATGGCAAATAGATGGGGAAACAGTGCAAACAGTGGCTGACTTTATTTTTCTGGGCTCCAAAATCACTACAGATGGTGACTGCAGTCATGAAATTAAAGGACACTTGCTCCTTGGAAGGAAAGTTATGACCAACCTAGACAGCATATTCAAAAGCAGAGACATTGCCAAGAAAGGTCCATCTAGTCAAGGCTACGGTTTTTCCACTGCTCATGTATGGATGTTGAGAGTTGGACTATAAAGAAGGCTGAACGCAGAAGAATTGATGCTTTTGAACTGTGGTGTTGGAGAAGAGTCTTGAGAGACCCTTGGGCTGCAAGGAGATCCAACCAGTCCATCCTAAAGGATATCAGTCCTGGGAGTCTTTGGAGGGACTGATATTGAAGCTGAAACTCCAATACTTCGGCCACCTGATGCGAAGAGCTGTCTCACTGGAAAAGACCCTGATACTGGGAAATATTGAGGGCAGGAGGAGAAGGGGACGACAGAGGATGAGATGGTTGGATGGCATCAGCGACTCACTGGACCTGGGTTTGGGTGGACTCTGGGAGTTGGTGATGGACAGGGAGGCCTGGCGTGCTGCGCTTCATGGGTTCACAAAGAGTCAGACACGACTGAGACTGAACTAAGACAAGTGGACTGGCCTATAACTGCTGGGATCATTTCAGCAACTTACCTAGAGCACTCTTTTCAGTGAACCTCAGTCATTTCCCTCACTCCTTCTTATGGCTGAGGGAGACCATATAAGGGAAAGGGTCCTAATGGTCTAGGACTGGGAAGCAAAGAGCTATAATATTGGCTCTACTATTCTGCTTTCAAAGAGACAAGAATCTTGAAATGACTATGACATTACATTAGCAGAAAAACTGATGGGAAGGTCAGATCCAAAGGTTCATTTGATTTTTCTTCTTAGTCCAAAGCCATTTAATACGTATATTTTAATTTTATAACTATTTCAATACAGCAGTATATATGTAAGAACAAATTAAATGTATTTAAACATAAAAATAGCAGTAATTCCTGCTGGCATAATGACATATTACAGCATTCATTTTCACTCTTCATTTCTACCTAGTGCCAGTTTTCTAAAAGTAATGGAAACCAATATGGATTTTCCAAAGAAAACATCTGGCATTTGAGTTTCAAGAGTGAATTTCAGGTCAAGAAAACATAAATGTAAAGAAATAATAGAATTTTTGTTCTTAAATACCATGTTTGTGGAGGAAGAAAAAAAACATATAGTAAACTTGATGTTCCATAATATGTTGTTTTTATTATATTTAAAAGAGAGGGAATTTTTATGTAGCTGCAATCTTCATGTTTATGACAGAAAAATTCAGCAGTGTTGGTAGAATAACTGGAAGATTACACTTTTGTGCAAATAAACAACTTAGGTGAACTAATTCAGCTGTGACTGATCTAGGGCTGACAAATTAAATTTTAAAAACCACATAAAATGGCAGTTTAAAAGCTTTTTTGTAAAATATACTTCAGCATATTGAATAAATGCATCATACCTCTAAGCTTAATTCTATATTTAAAATCAATTCTAATTAGGGTGTGGAGTTTGTAGAAAAATTCAAATGTATAGTGCACAGTGTTTTGATCAAAGGATACACAGCAGAATACAGGTGGGTGAAGCTGCTAAATGCATTTGTCACTCATAGACAAACCAAGTTTTCCTTTTCAAATAAACTAGGGAAATCCTACTTTTCTGTCTATAAGAGTTAACACTCAATCCAAACATTAAAACACGTCCCTGCATGATCACAATTCTCTGTATAAATTAGATAACTCTCTTCTTGATATAAAATAAAGAAGCCTACTTTCTATTATTATACCTATGTAAAACTTCAAGGACTGGAATTCTTGCTATTATTTCTACTTGGTAGTTTAATCTTTCTAGTTCCTATACATAGAAAAGTTGTAAATCCCTCTGTCATGAGAGAGAGGGTAGTTGTAATTTTTTTCCTAATACTTCACAATATTAGTATAAGTTCAAGTATAAAATACCTGGGGGAAAATCTCAGCAACCTACATTCCAGGAAAATACAATTAAAAATATGAAATTTCCAAACAAAATTTATATACTGAAAACTCCGATTTTTAAATTATCCCACATTCAAGATTTGACAATCTTATTTAATTGTTTTCTCTACATTAAAAAAAAATCTCTAGGTTATCTATATTTCTTTTCACAAAAAAATAATGCTTATCTAATGCCTTTATCTTCTGTATTTGCTGAAATGTTAAGACAGGTGACTTTCTCCATGTATCTTCCTCTCCCTATAGCCTCCCACCCTGATCCTCAGGTTTCTTTGTCTGTTTCGTCTCTTCTCACTTGGTATCTTCTACTTAAATGTTTTCATCAACTCCCATGGATTCCCGTTTTACGTAAATACTTATTTCCTAACTTCTATATTTGGTTCATATCTCTTTCTTAGCATTCAGGTGCCATTATATATTGGGTTGGCCAAAATGTTCATTTGGGTTTTATGGAAAATATGGTATGGAAAAATCCAAACGAAGATTTTGGCCAATTCAATATTTGTATTCTGGCTCTCCTTGATGTCTCATTGGCCCATCAACTACTAACTTGTCGAGCACATCCTAGAATCTTAATTCCCTTTTATCTCCAGGTTTGAGGTGGGATATGGCAGAATTATCTACCCATTTTCTTAGTACCGACACTGTGTGTAACCATGCCCTGTCAGATAATTCTGCCAAATAAATCTTGAACTCATTCCTCTTTCCCTATATAGCAATCAGAAAGCCTTCTGCTCATTCCCATACCACCCAGAGCATCCTCGCTCATAAAATCAGATATACTTTCCTATCTGAAATTTTATTAATAAGTTTTATCATTTTCCCCTGAAGGAAAATTTCTGAGGGCCATGGCAACCCACTCAGTACTCTTCCCTGGAAAATCCCATGGGCAGAGGAGCCTGGTGGGCTACAGTCCATGGGGTCGTGAAGAGTCGGACAGGACTGAGTGACTTCACTTTCATTTTTCACTTTCACGCATTGGAGAAGGAAATGGCAACCCACTGCATTGTTCTTGCCTGGAGAATCCCAGGGACGGGGGAGCCTGGTGGGCTGCAGTCTATGGGGTCGCACAGAGTCAGACACAACTGAAGTGACTTAGCAGCAGCAGCAGCAGGCCCCAACCATACTTTGTCTTCTACCATTTACTCTGACTTCCATCGTTATTACTTATATAACTACACTCCTTGTTCTTTTAGAAGTGATCACTTTTCATCAAATGTTTTATTAGTTTGTCCCTACAATACTAACAATATATTTGAGTATAGGAGTCATCATTTCCCAGGTGGTTCAGTAAAAAAGAATCTGCCTGACAATGCAGGAGATTCAGGAGACACGCGTTTGATTCCCCCGAGTCAAGAAGATCCCCTGGAGTAGGTATTGGCAACCTGCTCCAGTATTTTTGCCTGGAAAATTCCAAGGACAAAGAAGCCTGGTAGGGTTGCAAAGACTCAGATAGGACTGAGTGATTGTGTGTGCACACAGGAGTTATTGTCTTCAGACTGTGTTTCTCCGATTATCTCCCTACTGCTTTACAGTAGTGATATTTGTCTTGTTCATTTGTTTATCCTTAGTATCCTTAGTATTGCATGGAATCAAGATTGCTGGTAGAAATATAAGCAACCTCAGATATGTAGATGATACCACTTCAATGGCAGAAAGTGAAGAGGAACTAAAGAGGAACTAAAGAGCTTGATGAGAGTGAAAGAGGAGCATGAAAAATTTGGCTTTACACTAAACATTAAAAAAAAAAAAAGCTAAGATCATGGCATCTGGTCCCATCACTTCATAGTAAACAGAAGAGGGAAAAATATAAACAGTGAAAATTTTTGTTTTCTTGGACTCCAAAATCACTGTGGACAGTGACTACAGCCATGAAATTATAAAAGACACTTGCTCCTTCAAAGAAAAGATATGACCAACCTAGATAGCATATTAAGAAGCAGAAACATCACTTTGTCAACAAAGGTCCATACAGTCAAAGCCATGCTTTTTCCAGTAATCATGAGTGGATGTGAGAGTCAGAGCATGAAGAAGGCTGAGCACCAAAGAACTGATGCTTTCAGAAGAAGGCTCTTGAGAATTCCTTGGGCTGCAAGGAATTCATACCAGTCAATCCTAAAGTGGTGCTGGGAAAACTGGTCAACCACTTGTAAAAGAATGAAACTAGAACACTTTCTAACACCATACACAAAAATAAACTCAAAATGGATTAAAGATCTAAACCTAAGACCAGAAACTATAAAACTCCTAGAGGAGAACATAGGCAAAACACTCTCTAACATACATCACAGCAGGATCCTCTATGACCCACCTCCCAGAATATTGGAAATAAAAGCAAAAATAAATGGGACCTAATTAAACTTAAAAGCTTCTGCACAACAAAGGAAACTATTAGTAAGGTGAAAAGACAGCCTTCAGAATGGGAGAAAATAATAGCAAACGAAGCAACTGACAAACTAATCTCAAAAATATACAAGCAACTCCTACAGCTCAACTCCAGAAAAATAAATGACCCAATCAAAAAATGGGCCAAAGATCTAAATAGACATTTCTCCAAAGAAGACATACAGATGGCTAACAAACACATGAAAAGATGCTCAACATCACTCATTATCAGAGAAATGCAAATCAAAACCACTATGAGGTACCATTTCACGCCAGTCAGAATGGCTGCGATCCAAAAGTCTACAAGCAATAAATGCTGGAGAGGGTGTGGAGAAAAGGGAACTCTCTTACACTGTTGGTGGGAATGCAAACTAGTACAGCCACTATGGAGAACAGTGTGGAGATTCCTTAAAAAACTGGAAATAGAACTGCCTTATGATCCAGCAATCCCACTGCTGGGCATACACACTGAGGAAACCAGAAGGGAAAGAGACACGTGTACCCCAATGTTCATCACAGCACTGTTTATAATAGCCAGGACACGGAAGCAACCTAGATGCCCATCAGCAGATGAATGGATAAGAAAGCAGTGGTACATATACACAATGGAATATTACTCAGCCATTAAAAAGAATACATTTGAATCAGTTCTAATGAGATGGATGAAACTGGAACCTATTATACAGAGTGAAGTAAGCCAGAAAGAAAAACACCAATACAGTATACTAACGCATATATATGGAATTTAGAACGATGGTAACAATAACCCTGTGTACGAGACAGCAAAAGACACACTGATGTATAGATCAGTCTTATGGACTCTGTGGGAGAGGGAGAGGGTGGGAAGATTTGGGAGAATGGCATTGAAACATGTATAATATCATGTATGAAATGAGTCACCAATCCAGGTTCGTTGCACGATACTGGATGCTTGGGGCTGGTGCACTGGGATGACCCAGAGGGAGGGTATGGGGAGGGAGGAGGGAGGAGGGTTCAGGATGGGGAACACATGTATACCTGTGGCGGATTCATTTCGATATTTGGCAAAACTAATACAATATTGTAAAGTTTAAAAATAAAATAAAATTTAAAAAAAATTAAAATAAATAAATAAATAAATGAAATCAACCCTGAATGTTCATTGGAAGGTCTGTTACTGAAGCTGAAGCTCCAATTCTTTAGCTACCTGATGCAACATCTGACTCACTGGAAAAGATTCTGATGCTGGAAGAGATTCTGATGCTGGGAAAGATCGAAGGCAAAAGGAGAAAGGAGCAGCAGAAGATGAAACGGTTAAATAGCATCACTAACTCAATAGACAAGAATTGGAGCAAATTCCGAGAGATAGTGGATGATCGAGAAGATGTTCATGCTTCAGTCCATGGGGCCACAAAGAGTCAGACACAACTTAGTGAGTGAACAACAGCAACAATCTTGCATAGTGCGTGGCTATTGCAGGTTCTTAATAGATTTTGAACAAATCATTAAATGTATCTTATTGGTTTGGTGTATGGAACAAGGTAATATCTATATTTTCTGGAAACAAAACCAATAATAAATTAATCCCTAGCCTTTTGCTGGATTATTTACCTAATACTCAACATAGCTTTTTTTTTTTTTTTTTTTTTTAAATTGTTGCCAGAAGCAGCAGAAAGCAAGGATATATGTAATTAACAATGTTGAAGAGTTTTGGTTTCATGTCTAGGACCTGATGAAACAGTAAGATTTTTTATGTCTTTATATCCTCTGCTCATTCTGCCCAGCGAGTGAAAGTTGCTCAGTCGTGTTCAACTCTTTGCGACCCCATGGACAATATGGTCCATGGAATTCTTCAGGCCAGAATTCTGGAGTCGGTAGCCTTTCCCTTCTCCAGGGGATCTTCCTAACCTATGGATAGAACCCAGGTCTCCCACAGTGTAGGCAGATTCTTTACCAGCTGAGCCACCAATGAAGCCCAAGAATACTGGAGCGGGTAGCCTATCCCTTCTTCAGCAGATCTTCCTAACCCAGGAATCCAATCAGGCTCTCCTGCATTGGAAGTGGATTCTTTACCAGCTGAGCTACCAGGGAAGCCCCATTCTGTCCAGGATGAGTGTTAACTGAACCATAGCTCAGGCCAGTTGTTCAGACCACCATGGGTCAAATTATCAAAGTTCTGGGTGTTAGTGCCACAAGCAAGGACCTGTCTGATGCTCAAGCATAATGTTAATGAATATTTATTACATCACATTTATTACAATGTGATGAAGTTATAAACTCATTCCCAATAAAATAAAAGAGAAATAATATAGCATGATAAAGAAAATATATACATTATCCATATTTACTCAAATATTATACTACCTATAAAACATATATGCTATATATATATATATATATATGGCATAAATTGCTCCCTATTTTTGTGTGTTCAAAGGTTGTAGATTTTACTTCCAGTTCAAATGATGTACTTCTAAAGCCTGAAATTAAATTTCAAAAGCAAAACTACATACAAAATTTTCCCTATTTCCTAGGTATACAAAAGGTAATCATAAGCAATTCTCAAAAACTCAGCCCTCTGATCAGTCATCACCTTAGGAATTAAAAATAATTCACTCATTCATTTATTCATCTTTCAGTAAATATACAGAATACTTTTCATTGGCTAAGCACACTCCTAGGAACTTGGGACTAGCAGGGAACAAAAAGGCAATCCTCTACAGATCTTATGTTCTAGTGCACTGATAATAGTTATTATCAACATGTTAGTAACTATTTATTGAACATATATTATGTTCCCAGAATTGTATCAAAATTTACCTCTTTTGTGAACAATTCTAAACAGTATTCAGACCTTCATGAAATTGCTTTCTGTTGTTTAGTCCCTTAGTCATGTCAGACTCTTTTGGGACCAGTGAACTATAAGTCCATCAGGCTCCTTTGTACATGGATTTCCTAGGCAAGGATACTGGAGTGGGTAGCATTTTCTTCTGCAGGGGATCTTTCCAACCAAAGGATCAAACATGAGTCACCTGATTGGCAGGCAGATTCTTTACCACTGAGCCACCTGGGAAAGCTAACTCTTAAAAACATACAACTTAAACATCCATCAACAAAAGAATGGATAAAGAAGTGGTACATATACAATGGAATATTACTTAGCCATAAAAAGAACAAAATTAAGCCATCTGCAGCAACCCGAATGGACCTAGAAACTGTCACAATGTGTCAAGTAACTCAATCAGAGAAAGCCAAATATGATATAGTTAATATGCAGAATCTAAAAGAAGGATACAAATGAACTTTTCTATAATACAAAACAGAAACAGAGTCTCAGATATAGAAAATAAATTTATGGTTACTAAGGAAGAAATGGGGGAGAAATAAATTGGAAGATTGGGATTAGCAGATGCATAATGACGCCAAAGCCTTTGACTGTGTGGATCACAATAAACTGTGGAAAATTCTGAGAGATGGGAATACCAGACCACCTGACCTGCCTCTTGAGAAACCTATATGCAGGTCAGGAAGCAACAGTTCAAACTGGACATGGAACAACAGACTGGTTCCAAATAGGAAAAGGAGTATGTCAAGGCTGTATATTGTCACCCTATTTATTTAACTTATATGCGAAGTACATCATGAGAAACGCTGGGCTGGAAGAAACACAAGCTATAATCAAG
This sequence comes from Bos grunniens, assembly GCF_055505025.1. Classification (NCBI taxonomy): domain Eukaryota; kingdom Metazoa; phylum Chordata; class Mammalia; order Artiodactyla; family Bovidae; genus Bos; species Bos grunniens. The sequence goes on along the minus strand of NC_141166.1, from coordinate 36,474,011 downwards.
ATTGCCGGGAGAAATATCCACAACCTCAGATATGCAGATGACACCACCCTTATGGCAGAAAATGAAGAGGAACTCAAAAGCCTCTTGGTGAAAGTGAAAGTGGAAAGTGAAAAAGTTGGCTTAAAGCTCAACAATCAGAAAACGAAGATCATGCCATCTGGTCCCATCATTTCATGGGAAATAGATGGGGAAACAGTGGAAACAGTGTCAGACTTTATTTTTCTGGGCTCCAAAATCACTGCAGATGGTGACTGCAGCCATGAAATTAAAAGACAGTTACTCCTTGGAAGGAAAGTTATGACCAACCTAGATAGCATATTTAAAAGCAGAGACATCACTTTGCCAACAAAGGTCCGTCTAGTCAAGGCTATGGTTTTTCCAGTGGTCATGTATGCATGTGACAGTTGGACTGTGAAGAAAGCTGAGCACCAAAGAATTGATGCTTTTGAACTGTGCTGTTGGAGAAGACTCTTGAGAGTCCCTTGGACTGCAAGGAGATCCAACCATTCCATTCTAAAGGAGATCAGCCCTGGGATTTCTTTGGAAGGAATGATGCTAAAGCGAAACTCCAGTACTTTGGCCACCTCATGCAAAGACTTGACTCATTGGAAAAGACTCTGATGCTGGGAGGGATTGGGGGCAGGAGGAGAAGGGGACGACAGAGGATGAGATGGCTAGATGGCATCACTGACTCGATGGACGTGGGTTTGGGTGAACTCCAGGAGCTGGTGATGGACAGGGAGGCCTGGCGTGCTGCAATTTATGGGGTCGCAGCAAGTCGGACACGACTGAGCGACTGAACTGAACTACTATATATAAAATAGATAACTAATAAGAACCTACTGTATACCACAGGGAGCTCTACTCAATACTATGTAATGGCCTATATGTGAAAAGAACCTAAAAAATGTGGAGGTATATATATATATATATATATAACTGTTCACTTTGCTGTATACATGAAACTAATACAATATTGCAAATGAACTATACTCCTCAAAAAAAAAAATTAAGTCTACATATAAAAACAAAACAACAACAACAAAAAAACCTGATATTTGGAAAATGTGGTTAAAATGATCCAATAACTCATGCACAGAGCCATGAGTCAAACCCTGGTCCATCTTACTCTAAAAACCATGCTCTTGACTCTGCTGTGCTGTCTATCTCTAGAGGAAAAGAAATAATTCAATACATCAATTAGAGTAAAAAGGTACAGAGAGATTAAGTGATTTTCCTCCTTAGTAATGAAATGTCCAAGTAGAAGAATCTGGAAAAAGAAATGTGTTACTTTAAATGAGGAAAAGCTGTTAATGAAGAATCTTAAATTTCTAATCCATCTGTAAATTATAACGTAACACCTCAAGAATTTTCATTTAAAACATTTAAAATGTAGTCACATTGCAAAAGAAATTCTCACTGAGTTTCTTAATGATTCTTACATTATAGTCGTTCAGGGTAAAGAGTTCATTTATTAATATTTTAAGTATTATGCAAGACTGTATAAATCAATTTAAGCACTTTAAGAAGTGTTCTAAATATCAACTTTTATTTAATTTTGTTTTTATTGTTGTTTAAAAAATAAAAATAATTCCCCACCTGTCATATCTCAGAGAATTTGCACACAGAAAGAGAAAAAAAATAAATCAATGTATAAAGTATTTCTAAACTGAGAACTCTGCTAAAATAATATGTCTAGGAAATCTACTCTTTTTTCTTTAGCTTCATTTATATTGCTCAAATACCACTGCTCACCTAATGCCAGAAAAAAAAGCTATGCTATGTCCTTCAATATATTATGAAGGATTACAGAATGTAATTCACTGAAATGGGAGATTATAATATCTAATACATATGCATTTTTCTTCAAATGGATTTATGAGCACTTTCTCTAGGACACTACTCAAAAGACATTACATTTCCTTAATATCTTTACTGGTACTAGATATTTTCCACAAGTCTCCCTTCTTTTTCTCCTTTGTCATTAAACTTAATACTTTTGGATACAAGGAAGGCTCAGGCTCAAGAGAAAGAGTACATTAATTGCTTTTTTTGGTCTGCAGTTCTTAAATTATACGTAAGACAGTTGTGATATGAGTATTGTGTATAGAATCAGTTACTTAAAAAGTTATTTTAATAGTTTTATAACAAAAAAAGTTTGATTCAAGTGCACATTTAGATCTCTGCAGAGATTCTTAAAATATGTGAAACTAAGATATCACATATAACTTATAAATTCTCCTTTATAGCTATCTTTACATCTTAGTGAATGATCATCATCCAATTTCAAACTCATCAAGGTCTTATGGTTCACTAAAAAAATAGATGTCCTAAAATGCACCTATATAATTATTTTTCTGGCTATGTACTTATAACTCCAGCAAAACATCATGTACAACATTTGCATCAGTAAAAAAATTTATGAAATTTACTGACTGGCTATATGATTAACAGAAACATAAACTATGTCAATAGTAAAGTTATAGCTATCAGTAGTAAACAGTGTCTTTGAGAGCATGGCCTATTTTGGTCATCTTTGTATTGGCAATGCTTGGTAAAACACTTTAATCATAGCTGTACATAGTAAGTGTTTGTTGGATGAGTAAATCTTAATTAAAATAATTTTTCAATAATTATTGAAACAAAACATCATCAGTTCCAAGATTGCATTTTAACCCCCAAATTGTTTATAATTTCTGCATTGTATGTCCTCACAAATATGTCATCAACAGCACTGTCTACAAAATTATGGATTCACTAAATTTTCCCTTAGAATTTTGCTACTAAAATAAGTTGCTGATATACAGTTTTATATACGATATTATGGAGCTTCCCTGTTAGCTCAGACGGGAAATAATCCGCCTGTAATGCAGGAGACCAGAGTTCCATCCCTGGGTTGGGAATCCTCTGGAGAAGGCAATGACTACCAATTTCAGAATTCTTACTTGGAGAATTCCACGGACATCGGAGCCTGGCAGACTACTGTCCACGCGGTCGCAAAGAATCAAACATGACTGGGCAACTAACACTCACAGGATAGTATGCAAATTTATATAAAACATATAAATACAAAGCATTTTAATTGATTACCTTTGTTCCATTTCATTAAGAAAAGAGATAACAATCAACCAAATTTTAAAAGTAAGGAAATTAGTTTTAAATGAAAAGTATCACAGTAGTTATACAACGTAAGTTACATTAGTTAATGACTGAGTAGAAACATTCACCAAATTTACAGGTTTTATTGGTATATTTTATTGGTTTCTACAGGGACATAACCATCAGAAAAAAATAAAAACAAGGGTTTTAAGACTGTATATAAAATAAATAAGCACAGTAAAATAAGAGGCCTCCCTGTCCTGTTGATCCATAATACTATCGAGTTTTTGGTTACCCAGACAAATGTCTTTAGTTCTTTCACAGATGTCTCATCTATTCAATTACTGAGTCATATCTCAATGATATGAACAGAAATCTGAAAATTATTTGTTTTGATTTCCATAAAATGAAATTAAATAGTAAAAATAAAAATGATTCTGGAAAGTAGCAAGAGGTAATACAGTATTGAAAAGAGTGTAAGCTGATTCCTGAACTTAAAATTTAAGGAAAGACAAAGCTTAGAAGAAAGGAAGAGATAACTTTTGAAATAGATTGGAAATTCTTTGTCTCAACTCATTCCTCAAACATTATTGAATTCTGTGCTTGCACTTGTTAGATAATAAATCCCATTAAGTACCAAAAACATAGAAATCATAGCACAGAGATAGATGTATTATCAGGGCAAAGAGATACCTAATGTGAACAAACACATAAAAATACTACATAATATAAACCAAATCTAAAGTAGCACAGAGAATAAGTTCTCGGTTATTCTTTAAGGCCCGCTCAAATATTTTCTTTATAAGGCACTCCTTCCTTTGTGTCAATTTTTTTGAGCAACAGTCACATATCACATCTATTTATGTTTTTATATTCATATTCCAATACTGGTCAACATAGTTATGTAAATAGACCATGAGATTCTTGATAGTAGAAATTGTATTATCTTTATTTCCCTAGATCCTTACAAGTTTGGCAACGGGATCAATTATTGTTTATTCTTAAAAAGGCTTCATAAGAGGGCTACTTACTCTTTTTCTTTACAGGTGAAGACTTGACTGAGAGGTGAGCTTTGTGTTGATGAATGAATCCCTTCATCAAAGGGATGAATGGATGAAATTCATGAAAGGATGAATCCCTTCATCAAAGAAGAAAAAAAAATGAGAAGTATGGGTAACTTATCAGTTAATGCAAAAATCCTGAAGGTAGAAAATCTAGAATATGGAAGTGTTCATTTTTGTTTGGTCTGACTTGCAAACAATTTCTCTTTGAATGACATTTGGGTCACAAATTGTATGAGAGATGTAGTCTATCAGAAAGGAAGAAAAGAAACATTGGTGAACCAGATACTTCAAAAGGCCCAAATGGAAAGCGTTAGATGTTGGCAGAGGGAACAACCTCCTTTATGTTAGTTACAGCAAAGATATAAGTAGGAGAATCAAGAGTGTTGAAAGTAGAAAAGTCTAAGAAGGAGTTGTCAAGTGAAAACAAATGTTGAATTCATTTCTGTGAATAGACACTACATTTCTTTTCACTCAGTAAGCAGTAATTCATAATTTTATGTCCTCCCAGTAAGAATCACTGTACTGATTTTCAGAATGTTACAACAATCTTACTTCACATAAATATATCAGTTGTTAAACCTAATCAGGTAATCAGCTACTACAGAATATTTGGTATAATGATATGACAAACAAGTTTATGCAAGGACATTCATCACCATATTGAGATATAACCTAGACAGAAAATAGAAGTTTTTTAAGACGTAATTTGAAAAAAAAGGCAGGAAAAAACTATGAGTAGCTAATCCAAAAGCGGCTTATAGAGAATGAGACTGTTGTCTTCACATGTTTACAAAGCGTTGTTAAGGGAAGGAAAATTATAGCTTAAGAGGATCATAAGACCAAAATTTGGTCGGTAACTCAAATCAGGTAAGAGTTTTCTCATAATTATTATCAAGATATCTAATAATGGGCTACTACATAAAGAAGTAAGCTTAATTACTAAAATTGTTCAGATTAAACTTGGATATTGAACGGATTTCTGCATTCAATTATCATAGAATCACGCAGTAGCTTAATTCATTTCTAAAACCAAGTTCTTAATTTCTAAAATTTACTTCTTCAAAAAATAACCCCTACAGTGGGAAACAGCTCCTCATAATTAAGGCACTTAGATTCTTTCTAGTGGAACAAAAAAAAAAAAGAGAGAGAGAGAGCAGACTTACAATTAAAAGGTATGATGATAAATATATTAAAAATTGAGGGATATGTGTTATTTAATTGTCTGATACTAATATTCATGTGTGTGTGTGTGTATGTATGTTTGTGTGCTCAATGTGTCTGATTTGTGACCCCGTGAACTCTAGGCCATCAGGCTCATCTGTCCATGGGACTTCCCTGGCAAGAATACAGGAGTGGGTTGCCATGCCCTCCTACAGTGAATCTTTCCAACCCAGGGATTGAATCCATGTCTCCTGAGGCTCCTACATTGGCAGGCAGATTCTTTACCATTGAGCTACCTGGGAAGTCCACTAATATCCATACATGCATGCTGCGGCTGCTGCTGCTGCTGCTGCTGCTAAGTCACTTTAGTCGTGTCCAACTCTATGCAACCCCACAGACAGCAGCCCATCAGGCTCCCTCGTCCCTGAGATTTTCCACGCAAGAACACTGGAGTGGGTTGCCATGTCCTTTTCCAGTGCATGAAAGTGAAACGTGAAAGTGAAGTCGCTCAGTCCTGTCTGACTCTTAGCAACCCCATGGACTGCAGCCCATCAGGCTCCTCCGTCCATGGGATTTTCCAGGCAAGAGTACTGGAGTGGGGTGCCACTGCCTTCTCCGCCATACATGCATAATAAACACCTATTTATTTACATAATGTTTTCAGTTTTTAAATTAATACATGCTAAGGATGGTCCAATTATTTTCCAAACAAGACTATGTTTTGAAGAAAAATTTTTGTTTCTTCTATGAGAATGCAAGAATTAAGTAGCAAAATGATCACAATAGAACAATTAATGATAAAGTTTCCATCCAAAAATTTAATTTTTTCATTTTTTGAATCTTTATAGGAAATTCTACTTTTCTGTTTGAAATTTTTCTGAAATAACTTTGCTTCCTTTCTGCACTAACATCTTTTATTTGTCACACTATATTAACCCAATTTAGTGATATTTTTATCCAACCTGGCTATTGCCTTCTAATTAATTATACTGCTTCTAAGTCCACTGGGAAGTTTGATATGATTTACTAATGTTGAAACTCAAGCTGACTTTAGGCAAGAATCCACATCTTCTTCAAAGAATATTGTGCACAATCAAATCAAATGCTAGAACTCAACCATAATAAATGAACTTTTCATATTCTCTCCAAAAAAAGAAAAAATAGTAAATCTAACTTTTCAGTAGCCCTGCATCATGGATTTTGAAGAATTTAACATTTGGTGACTTAAGTTTTACTTTACTTTTAATAAAAACAAAACTCAACAAAAGGAATCTTAAAAATTTATGACTGGCTCTTTCCTCTGTCTACGTTCTCTAATGGACTCAAGATCTTTGAACAATTTACTAAGTTCCACTGAGAAATCTGTAACATTGTGAGTCTCCTTTTAACAGGATCCAGATTTAAGAGTAGAACAGTCAATGAAATAAAAGCAGACAACATACAAACTCCGTATTTATCATAGCAGACTAGCTACAGTGGCAATATACCATCAGTTCAGTTCAGTTCAGTCACTCAGTCGTGTCCAACTCTTTGCGACCCCATGAAACGCAGCATGCCAGGCCTCCCTGTCAATCACCATCTCCTGGAGTTCACTCAAACTCATGTCCATCTAGTCGGTGATGCCATCCAGCCATCTCATCCTCTATCGTCCCCTTCTCCTCCTGCCCCCAATCCCTCCCAGCATCAGAGTCTTTTCCAATGAATCAACTCTTCCCATGAGGTGGCCAAAGTACTGGAGTTTCAGCTTTAGCATCGTTCCGTCCAATGAACACCCAGGACTGATCTCCTTTAGGATGGACTGGTTGGATCTCCTTGCAGTCCAAGGGACTCTCAAGAGTCTTCTCCAACACCACAGTTCAAAAGCATCAATTCCTTTGGCGCTCAGTGTTCTTCACAGTCCAACTCTCACATCCATATATTACTACTGGAAAAACCATAGCCTTGACTAGACGGACCTTTGTTGGCAAAGTAATGTCTCTGCTTTTGAATATGCTATCTAGGTTGGTCATAACTTTCCTTACAAGGAGTAAGCGTCTTTTAATTTCATGACTTCAATCACCATCAGCAGTTATTTTGGAGCCCCAAAAAATGAAGTCTGACACTATTTCCACTGTTTCCCCATCTATTTCCCATGAGATAAAATACTTGACAAGTAATAACATGCAAACATATACTGTCCTTTCACTGCATATTGCATCCTTTACTTTTTGTAAATGACTTTGGTACTTTCAGGAGTCACTTGTGGCTCAGCTGATAAAGAATCCACCTGCAATGTGGGAGACCTGGGTTCGATTCCTGGGTTGGGAAGATCCCCTGGAGAAGGGAAAGGCCACCCACTCCAGTATTCTGGCCTGGAGAATTCCATGGACTGTATATTCCATAGGGTCACAAAGAGTTGGACACGACTGAGTGACCTTCACTTAGTACCTCCAAGAAGGTCTGTTTCCCAAGAGAGTAAGAGAATAAACCATTATTTCCCACTATCTTTCAACAATAATACATAAGACTGTTAGTAAATTTTTTCACTATTCACAGACGTTTTTAATCATCCCTAGCTTAAGTGTTCTTGCCTGGAGAATCCCAGGGAGCCTGGTGGGCTGCCATCTATGGGGTCACACAGAGTCGGACATGACTAAAGCGACTTAGCAGCAGCACAGCAGCTTAAGTAGCCTCATTTACTTTGTTCTAACTGTAATGAATTAGAAAAATATATTCATTTTGTTAGTTTTCAGAAATATAACTCTTCCAAATCATCAGCTTATACAATAAATCATGATTTAGGATGGAATTTTTCTATTAGGTGGCTGCTCCCTTATCTTTGTCATTTTGTGACACTCTTTCTCCACAGTAATCACCCTCATTTTACAGCCCCAGGTTCTAAAGTTTGCCAGGTCTGACAAAAGAAAAAAAAAAAAAGAGCATTAAGATAATCAAAGAAGCTGTACTAGCCACTAGGGGAAGTCCTGGGCAAAATTGATATGGCTCAAATCCTTTTTAATCCTTCTTTTCCACTCTTATATATGCCTCTCCACTCTTTCCAAACCAGAATCTTCTTGGACCTTCTCATAGTATTTCCATGGCAGACTTTTATCACCTACAAACAAATGTACCTTTGGATTCCATTTTCTGAAGGCTCTGTTTTCCAAGTTTCTCAACTTTAAACCAACGTTTTAATGCCCTTTTCAACTGAGTGTAGGAAATCACCTTTATGAGCTTTCCCACATTCACTTTTTTAAAGGGAGATTTTCTAAAGACTATGCTTCAGTTCATAAGGCAAATCTTCTGGCATGAGTAGATACTAAGCGGAGAGGTAGCAGGTGAATGAGAAGGCTAATGTACTTATTACGATGTATACATACAATACTATATCATTACTTAACAATGATATCAAAATTTAGCATTTTGGACTACACACAATCAGTCAGGCCTACTGTACTGGGCCCTTTATATGCATTATTTCCTTCCATTCACACAGTCCTCCATGTGAGAGTACATGTGTAAATGTTCTTATCTCTATGCCATATACATATAATGACAAAGAAAAGGTAAATACTTTTCCCAGGGTTCCTCTGGTTTAGCAGTGTTCCATGAGAGTCCCAAGATAGAATACTAGTAGACAGTTATCCTCTTCTCCCCAGAATGAAGGCCAACCCAGTGAGTTATCAGTGAAGCTTTGACAGGTGTTTGCAGATAGTCTTACACAGTAGTGGTGACTGTGTATTAATTTTAGCTGACTTGTTTCACGTATTTTGGGATCTTTTACTACCTTTAAAATATGGTGTAAAATTTCTACTATTTAAAAGTGTCTTTAAAGAGAAAGACTGGGGACATAGCTTTTCTAAAGTATACTAGAAAGAATGGAATCATTTAGCAGTATAATCCTTTAAAATGCTGTGATGAACTCCAGAGGGTCCTAAAAGATCTGGGGCAAATTCGTATTTTGCTGGAGAGTATATAAAGCTCATGTCAATCTAAAATTCAGAAAGAATCCAGAGGGAGGGTATGGGGAGGGAGGAGGGAGGAGGGTTCAGGACGGGGAACACAGGTATACCTGTGGCGGATTCATTTCGATATTTGGCAAAACTAATACAATATTGTAAAGTTTAAAAATAAAATAAAATTTAAAAAATCAAATTCACAAAGAATCTAGAGAAGAGCCTGTAGAGCTACTTAAAACTTCTCCAAGTTTTTAATTCCTAACTTAAGAAGCAGTATAGTTCAGTGACCCTAAAGCTGACTGCCTGTATTCAAATCTAAGGTCAACCACTCAGTAAGCCTGATTGGAGAAAGATACCAACACTCTATGGAGAAGGAAATGGCTACCCACTCCAGTATTCTTGCCTGGAGAATCCCATGGACAGAGGAGCCTGGCAGGCTACAGTCCACAGGGTCGCAAAGAGTTAGACACGACTAAAGCAACTCATAAATAAATAATAAACTGTGGAAAATTCTTCAAGAGATGGGAATACCAGACCATCTGATCTGCCTCTTGAGAAATTTGTATGCAGGTCAGGAAGCAACAGTTAGAAATGGACATGGAACAACAGACTGGTTCCAAATAGGAAAAGGAGTATGTCAAGGCTGTATATTGTCACCCTGTTTAACTTATATGCAGAGTACATCATGAGAAATGCTGGACTGGAAGAAACACAAGCTGGAATCAAGATTGCTGGGAGAAATATCAATAACCTCAGATACGCAGATGACACCACCCTTATGGCAGAAAGTGAAGAGGAACTCAAAAGCCTCTTGATGAAAGTGAAAGTGGAGAGTGAAAAAGTTGGCTTAAAGCTCAACATTCAGAAAACGAAGATCATGGCATCTGGTCCCATCACTTCATGGGGAATAGATGGGGAAACAGTGGAAACAGTGTCAGACTTAATTTTGGGGGGCTCCAAAATCACTGCAGATGGTGACTGCAGCCATGAAATTAAAAGACGCTTACTCCTTGGAAGGAAAGTTATGACCAACCTAGATAGCATATTCAAAAGCAGAGACATCACTTTGCCACCAAAGGTTAGTCTAGTCAAGGCTATGGTTTTTCCTGTGGTCATGTATGGATGTGAGAGTTGGACTGTGAAGAAGGCTGAATGCCGAAGAATTGATGCTTTTGAACTGTGGTGTTGGAGAAGACTCTTGAGAGTCCCTTGGACTGCAAGGAGATCCAACCAGTCCATTCTAAAGGAGATCAGCCCTGGGATTTCTTTGGAAGGAATGATGCTAAAGCTGAAACTCCAGTACTTTGGCCACCTCATGCAAAGAGTTGACTCATTGGAAAAGACTCTGATGCTGAGAGGGATTGGGGGCTGGAGGAAAAGGGGACGACAGAGGATGAGATGGCTGGATGGCATCACTGACTCGATGGACGTGAGTCTCAGTGAACTCCGGGAGCTGGTGAAGGACAGGGAGGCCTGGCGTGCTGCAACTCATGGGGTCGCAAAGAGTCGGACATGACTGAGTGACTGATCTGATCTGAAAGCAACTTAGCATGCAGGCACCAACACTCTGTCAGCATAGTTTCTTCCTCTACAAAATGTGGATAATCAAGATATCTATTTTATAGGATTATTGTTATAAGTTAAAATACATAAAATTCTTAAAATAGGATCAACTTCTCACACACATAGTAAGAATCATTAAATGTTAGGTATGATCTTTATAGGGCTTCCCTAGTGGCTCAGATAGTAAAGAATCTGTCTGTAGTGTGGGAGTCCCTGGCTTGATCCCTGGGTCAGGAAAATACCCTAGAAAAGGGAATGGCAATCCACTCCAGTATTCTTACCCAGAGAATTCCATGGGCAGAGAGCACAGTCCATAGCGTCACAAACAGGTGGACATGACTGAGTGACTAACACAACTTAATGACCTTTACAGAAGCTTCAAGGCCTATGAACAGCTTCAAGAAAAGGCAGCTTCAATTTTTTTTTAATGTGGCAGATATTAAATGCACCAGGCTTACAATATCTACTCAAGCTATAGCAGAAACAGACAAATGCCTTCAAAGAGTTTTCTACTTTTTAAGCTTAAGGACATCAATTTTTTTTTTAAGAAAATGACTTCTTAAAAGAAGTGTTTTTAAGCATGCCTTATTTTTGACTGACTCTGAATCCAGCGAGAAAGCTCAAATGTATGTTCTAAGTTCTTACCATAATAACCTCCTTGTAAATTTCAACTAAATAAAAACATATTTATATAAAAAAATGAAAAACAAAAGTAAAAAGTATACTCTTTTGTACTAAATTTTAAATAGATAATAAATATATCATTCCATTTTATTGACTGCATATTAATCAATTATATTATTACAGTATTACTTAACTCACAAATCCCATAATTTATATTAAAAATTTATTTACTCTCAAGTTTTCTCCTATTATTTGAAAACAAGACAAGATAATTGCCCATTTTTTAAACAGATATCAGAATATTTTCCTGGAATAAAGTTCTAAAAACTGGAATGCCTTAATTTTTCTAATTTCTAAATTATTTTCTGAATGGTTTGAATTTTACTACACTAGGAGACTGTCCGCTTTCCTATACCCTGACAACACAGAAAGTCTTTTTAAATTCTGGCAATCTTATTCTACCAAAGATTGTAGCACAGTGCTGTCTCCATTTGGATATATGTGACTGAACATGGTTTTCATATTCCCAGTTGTTGTTTATCAATAGTATATCCATATTTTGCTCATTTCTCTATCAGGGCATCTATTTTCTGTATTAATTGTGGACAGTTTTTAATTGATTAGGGATACTAGCCACTGGTCAAATGTTTCAGTTCATTTTTCCAACCAATTCTTTTTATTTTATTATTATTAATGGTGTTCATAGCAAAATGAGGTAAACTAGTAACACCTACTGAAATCAGGAATATGAAAAATCATCATAATGTTACTTATTACAGCCATTACATCCAAAACACTCCTAAAGAATGCAACATGACATGAAAATAGTTCACATTAATCATATGTGAAATGAATAATCAAAAAATAAAATTATATATATTATGACCACAAAGCTGAAAAACAGAAAGTAGATTTAAGATGGTATGGATATATACAAAAATATTGCCTCCTATTATCTCTTGGTGAAGGAGTTATGAATGATTTTTGTCATTCTCTTTATTATCCTCTCTAGAACAAACATGTGGTTTTTAAACATTTTTATAAACCTATTAGTAAAACCAATCTTTATCAGTGACCAATCAAACCAAACATCCAATATAAGAAAGACTGATGCCACTTCAGGATGTACCTCGCTGCAAATGTAATACAGCTCTACATCTATACAAGATAAACACTTCATCCTAAAAAAAATACTCATCCAAAATGCCAACATGATCACTGTGATGTTAATTAAATTTTATTATGACAATAAGAGTGGCAAGACTGCAGAGTGAGATTTGATTTAATGTGGAGCAAAAGAGTTTTATTGCAAGATTTGCTTATAGACAGAGCTAATTACTATAATTATATTTACATGTTTTTGTCATTAAAAAAATAGTACTTTTAAAGGATAGTGCATTAAAAGTGGAAAAATTTTACATGTCTCTACAATTTGGTCACATTATGACAATGCTGTAAGTGAAGCATTTAATGAAGAAACTCATGAAAAAGAAAGTAGTTACACTGATTCATTGATTCTAATTCAAAACTTGTCAAAGTTTACAGGACCAAAATAGATTAAACATTAAGATATTAGTATCTAGTCAAGGCTATGGTTTTTCCTGTGGTCATGTATGGATGTGAGAGTTGGACTGTGAAGAAGGCTGAATGCTGAAGAATTGATGCTTTTGAACTGTGGTGTTGGAGAAGACTCTTGAGAGTCCCTTGGACTGCAAGGACATCCAACCAGTCCATTCTGAAGGAGATCAGCCCTGGGATTTCTTTGGAAGGAATGATGCTAAAGCTGAAACTCCAGTACTTGGGCCACCTCATGTGAAGAGTTGACTCATTGGAAAAGACTCTGATGCTGGGAGGGATTGGGGGCAGGAGGAGAAGGGGACGATAGAGGATGAGATGGCTGGATGGCATCACTGACTCGATGGACATGAGTCTCAGTAAACTCCGGGAGTTGGTGATGGACAGGGAGGCCAGGCGTGCTGCAATTCATGGGGTCGCAAAGAGTTGGACATGACTGAGCAACTGATCTGATCTGATCTGATATAAATGTAAACGTTTCCTGAAAGCATCTTCTATTTCAGGCTACATCTGAGATTATTCATCTTTATATTTCAAATTTTCTATATGAAGACTGGTATTATTTATGAATCTTAACTATGAAAAGACATGAGATGAATATTCAATTGCTTAATTATAATTGTCCTGCAGTCAAGCTCATATAGACATGGGAGTATTAAGAGGTTATATTACATATTTTAACACTTGTTTATGATGGAATATGATCTTATACAATTTTAGGGAATTTTGTCAATGTACTCACCTCCAATCTAAGGGCTGCTAAGTCATGTCTTTCTGATTTACAATAGAAAAATATAAAAAGCTATGTAACTGTTATTCCTTCATTTACTTATTTAATAGATATTTACTGGGCAATGATGACACTTCAGTCATTATGCCAGAAGCAACAACTACAACACTAAACAGAGCTGGTGCCTGCCAGGGGAACTTGTGAGATAGTGAGGCAGGAACAGAAACATAAGTTAACACAGCATAATTTTGCAGAAAGTGTGGTGTACATTTTGATAAAAGGAGTTCAGGGTGCCTTAAAAGCCTACAGTCTAGCGGGCAAGAAGCACTTTCAAATAAGTAAATGGCTTTAAGGACTGCAACCAGGCAGGGTTAAGGGTCCATGGGAAGACCATGAAAAAGTCATTTATGGCTGAGGTTATGTGCTGTTAGAAAGAGGGCAAAACCCTTTTAGTCTGTGCATGAGTTTCACTTTCTCCTAAGAGCAATACAAAACTGTAAAGGTTTTAACTGGGGAGGAGGCATGATTACATTTCAAATCACTCTGGCTCTCAGACCATTTGGATGAGGCTAGGAGGCTAAGGCAGGTTCATGGTGTTCTAGATTGGGTGATGGGAAAGTACTCATATAAGAGGCTGAACTTGAGAGACATTTAGAAAGAAATATCAGTGGAATTTGGTCATTGAGTGAATGTGAGAGTAAAACCCAAAGAAAATTCAAGAATGACAGACTGCAGATTTGGGGTTCCAAATCTTTAAGTTATAGGTACTTCAAATTGATGGTCACTAAAGATAACCTAATTGCTTAAAAGTATTCTCTTGACTAAATTTTTTATGTCCTTTTAGTCAGTAAGGACAAACAGTTTAAGTCTAACACTGAACAGATTTTTCTTATTAAGTATTTCAGTATATGTTTCATCCAGTAATTGGTTATATAATGGAAAAGGTACCTTAAATTAAGGCATGATGCATTGTTCCCTTTCCTTATTTTAATTTTAAAAATAAAATATAATTTTTAAAGGCTAGACCTAATTTCAAATGATGTTATTAAAAAAATAGTGGATTGTATCTCTGGAGCTCAAGCTAAACAGCAAAAACACTGACAAATGAATCAGTTCTAATGAGGTGGATGAAACTGGAGCCTATTATAGAGAGTGAAGTAAGCCAGAAGGAAAAACATAAATACAGTATACTAATGCATATATATGGAATTTAGAAAGATGGTAACAATAACCCAGTGTACGAGACAGCAAAAGAGACACTGATGTATAGAACAGTCTTATGGACTCTGTGGGAGAGGGAGAGGGTGGGAAGATTTGGGAGAATGACATTGAAACATGTAAAATATCATGTAAGAAACGAGTTGCCAGTCCAGGTTCGATGCACGATACTGGATGCTTGGGGCTAGTGCACTGGGACGACCCAGAGTGATGGTATGGGGAGGGAGGAGGGAGGAGGGTTCAGGATGGGGAACACATGTATACCTGTGGCAGATTCATTTTGATATTTGGCAAAACTAATACAATTATGTAAAGTTTTAAAATAAAATAAAATTAAAAAAAAAAGAATAGAACTAAAAAAAAAAAAAAAAGAAAATGAAACTTTACAAACCAATTTTTACCTGATTGTGTCAAAATATTTTCAGCTTACTTGTTATTTGAACAATAATTATTAATCCACTCTTTAATCTTCAAGCTTTCACAAAAAAACACAACTTTTAAAAGATAAACTGGCTATTAACCAACTTATATGTAGAGGTAACATTTTTTTTTGTTAGAATTATTAGCAGAATCTTTGCAAAATGAATTAACACTTGGATATGCCAGGTGGCATTAGTGGGAAAGAACCCACCTGACAATGCATGAGATATAAGAAACACAGGTTCAGTCCCTGGAAAAGGATCCTCTAGAAAGGAAACTGCACCCCATTCCTGTTCTTGCCTAGAGAATCCATGGAGAGGGGAGCCTGGCAGGCTACAGTCCATAGAGTTGCAAAGAGTTGGACTTGACTGAAGTGATTTAGCGCTATGCACATACACACTACAACCTAAAAGTTCAAAAAGCTAAATGAATTTTAAGTCATTGAGTAACCAGAGAAAATTACGTTCTCAATTCTAGAGATCAGTTCAGCTCAGTTCAGTCACTCAGTTGTGTCTGACTCTTTGTGACCACAGGAACTACAGCATGCCAGGCCTCGCTGTCCATCATCAACTCACAGAGCCTTCCCAAACTCATATCCATTGAGTTGGTGATGCCATCCAACCATCTCATCCTCTGTTGTCCACTTCTCCTGCTGCCCTCAATCTTTCCCAATACCAGGGTCTTTTCAAATGAGTCAGCTCTTTGCATCAAGTGGCAAAGTAATGGACTATCAGTTTCAACATCAATCCTTCCAATGAACACCCAGGACTGATCTCCTTTAGGATCGACTGGTTCAATCTCCATGTAGTTGAAGGAACTTTCAAGAGTCTTCTCCAACACCACAGTTCAAAAGCATCAATACTTCTGCGCTCAGCTTTCTTCACAGTCCAACTCTCACATCCATACATGAATACTGGCAAAACCATAGCCTTGACTAGATGGACCTTTGTTGGCAAAGTAATGTCTCTGCCTTTTAATATGCTGTCTCGGCAGATCATATCTTTCCTTCCAAGGAGTAAGTGTCTTTCAATTTCATGGCTGCAATCACCATCTACAGTGATTTTGGAGCCCAGGAAAATAAAGTCTGACATTGTTTCCACTGTTTCCCCATCTATTTGCCATGAAGTGATGGGACCGGATGCCATGATCTTAATTTTCTGAATATTGAGCTTTAAGTCAGTTTTGTACTATCCTCGTTCACTTTCATCAAGAGACTTTAGTTCTTCACTTTCTGCCATAAGGGTGGTGTCATCTGCATATCTGAGGTTATTGATATTTCTCCTGGTAATCTGATTCCAGCTTGTGCTTCTTCCAGCCCAGGGTTTCCGTGACGTACTCAGCATATAAGTTAATAAGCAGGGTGACAATATACAGCCTTGACGTATTCCTTTTCCTATTTAGAACCAGTCTGTTGTTCCATGTCCTGTTCTAACTCTTGCTTCCTGACCTGCATACAGGTTTCTCAAGAGGCAGGTCAGGTGGCCTGGTATTCCCATCTGTTTCAGAATTTTCCGTAGTTTATTGTGATCCACACAGTCAAAGACTCTGGCATAGGCAATAAAGCAGAAATAGATGTTTTTCTAGAACTCTCTTCCTTTTTTGAGTATCCAGCATATGTTGGCAGTTTGATCTCTTGTTCCTCTGCCTTTTCTTTAACCAGCTCGAACATCTGGAAGTTCACAGTCCATGTATTACTGAAGCCTGGTCTGGAGAATTTTGAGCATTAATTTACTAGCCTGTGATATGAGTGCAATTGTGTGGTAGTTTGAGCATTCTTTGGCATTGCCTTTCTTTGGCATTGGAATGAAAACTGACCTTTTTCAGTCCTGTGGCCACTGCTGAGTTTTCCAAATTTGCTGACATATTGAGTGCAACAGTTTCACAGTGTCAACTTTTAGGATATGAAATAGCTCAACTGGGATTCCATCATCTCCACTAGCTTTGTTTATAGTGATGCTTCCTAAGGCCCACTTGACTTCACGTTCCAGGATGTCTGGCTCTAGGTCAGTGATCACACCATCATGATTAACTGGGTCATGAAGATCTTTTTTGTACAGTTCTTCTGTGTATTCTTGCCACCTCTTAATATCTTCTGCTTCTGTCATGTTCATACCACTTCTGTCCTTTATTGAGCCCACCTTTGCATGAAATGTTCCCTTGGTATCTCTAATTTTCTTGAAGAGATCTCTAGTCTTTCCCATTTATTGTTTTCCTCTTTTTCTTTACACTGATCACTGAGGAAGGCTTTCTTATCTCTCCTTGCTATTCTTTGGAACTCTGCACTCAAAGGGGTATATCCTTCCATTTCTCCTTTGCTTTTCACTTCTATTATTTTCACAGCTATTTGTAAGGCCTCCTTAGCCATTTTGCTTTTTTGCGTTTCTTTTTCTCGGGGATGGTCTTGGTCCCTGTCTCCTATACAGTGTCACGAAGCTCTGTCCATAGTTCATCAGGCACTCTATCTATCAGATCTAGGCCCTTAAATCTATTTCTCACTTCCACTGTATAGTCATAAGGGATTTGATTTAGGTCATACCTGAATGGTTTAATGGTTTTCCCCACTTTCTTCAATTTAAGTCTGAATTTGGCCATAATGAGTTCATGATCTGAGTCACAGTCAGCTCCTGGTCTTGTTTTTGTTGACTGTATA
This sequence comes from Bos grunniens, assembly GCF_055505025.1. Classification (NCBI taxonomy): domain Eukaryota; kingdom Metazoa; phylum Chordata; class Mammalia; order Artiodactyla; family Bovidae; genus Bos; species Bos grunniens. The sequence continues at coordinate 36,455,969 of NC_141166.1, read as the reverse complement.
GAGCTTCTCCATCTTTGGCTGCCAAGAATATAATCAATCTGATTTTGGTGTTGCCCATCTGGTGATGTCCATGTGTAGAGTCTTCTCTTGTGTTTTTGGAAGAGGGTGTTTGCTATAACCAGTGTATTCTCTTAGCAGAACTCTATTAGCCTTTGCCCTGCTTCATTCTGTACTCCCAAGGCAAATTTGCCTGCTACTCCAGGTGTTTCTTGACTTCCTACTTTTGCATTCCAGTCCCCTAAAATGAAAAGAACATCTTTTTTGGGTGTTAGTTCTAAAAGGTCTTGTAGGTCTCCATAGAACCGTTCAACTTCAGCATTACGGAAACTAGTTATAAGAGTGTCCATCTGTTCAGCATTCATCTTAAAAATTAATTATGAATATCATTCTTTACCCATTGTCTGTGGACTCATTTTTGTTCTCACTAGACAGAGCAACTCAGGATTAGACATGGAGCCCAGTCACAGCTCTATCATTATTAGCTATGCAATCTTAGACAGACTTAACCAGTAATTTACTCATAAAGTTCTTTATTTATAAAATACCAAGTTTTCCTCAGAGAGTCATTGTGAGGATCAATGACAGTATATTTGAATCAGCTATATGTATAAATACACCAGCTCTTTTTTTGGATTTCCTTCTCCTTGAGTTCACCACCGAACACAAAGAGCAGTTCCCTATGTTAATACAGTAGTTTCTCATTAGTTATCTATTTTATAGACAGTATCAAATGTACATATGCCAATCCCAATCTCCCAATTCGTCCCATCACTTCCAGGACTTTCTCCTTTGGCATCCATATATTCGTTCTCTACATCTGTGTCTCTAGTTTTTCTTGCAAATAAGATCATGTAAACCATTTTTTCTAGATTCCACACATAACCATTAACATATGTTTGTTTGTTTTTTCTTTCTGACTTACATCACTCTGTATGATAGTCTATTAATCCACCACATCTCCTCAAATGACACAGTTTTGCTCCTCTCACAGATGAGTAATGTTTCACTGTATATATGTACCACATCTGCTTTATCCACTCCTCTGCTGATGGATGCTTAGGTTGCTTCCACGTCCTGGCTATTGTAAATAGTACTGCAATGAGGGGTGCATGTATCTCTTTGAATTATGGTTTTCCCTGGGTATATGCCCAGGAGCAGGATTGTTGAGTTATATGGAAGCTCTATTTTTAGTTTTTAAGGAACTTCCATCCTGTTTAGTTTTAAAGGAACTTCCATTGTGGCCATGTTAATTTACATTCCCATCAACAGTGAAGAGGGCTTCCTTTTCTCCACACACACTTCAGCATTTATTGCTCACAGATTTTTTTGGTGGTGATCATTCTAACTGGTCCCATCACTTCATGGCAAATAGATGGGGAAACAGTGGAAACAGTGACAGACTATTTTTAGGCTCCAAAATCACTGCAGATGGTGACTGCAGCCATAAAATTAAAAGACACTTGCTCTTTGGAAGAAAAGTTATGACCAACCTAGACAGCATATTAAAAAGCAGAGACATTACTTTGTCAACAAAGGTCCATCTAGTCAAACATATGGTTTTTCCAGTAGTCACATATGGATGTGAGAGTTGGACTATAAAGAAAGCTGAGCACCAAAGAATTAATGCTTTTGAACTGTGGTGTTGGAGAAGACTCTTGAGAGTCCCTTGGACTGCAAGGAGATCCAACCAGTCCATCCTAAAGCACATCAGTCCTGGGTGTTCATTGGAATGACTGATGTTGAAGCTGAAACTCCAATACTTTGGCCACCTGATGTGAAGCTGACTCATTTGAAAAGACCCTAATGCTGGGAAAGATTGAGGGCAGGAAGAGAAGGGGATGATAGAGGATGAGATGGTTGGATGGCATCACCAACTCAACGGACATGAGTTTGAATAAACCCCTGGGAGTTGGTGATGGACAGGGAGGCTTGGTGTGCTACAGTCCATGGGGTTGCAAAGAGTCTGGCAAGACTCAGCAACTGAACTAAACATTCTAACTAATGTGAGGTGATACCTCATTGTAGTTTTGATCTGTGTTGCTCTAATAATTAGTGATGTTGAACATCTTTTCATGTTTGCTGGCCATTTGTATGTCTTGTTTGCAGAAATATCTAATTATGTCTTCCACCTATTTTTTCAATTGGGTTGTTTTGTTTTTTATATTGAGTTGCCTTTAACAATTTTCTTTTCTTTTCCTGAGTTCTAATTTCATAGCATTGTGGTCCAAAAAGATGCTTGATATGATGTCAATTTTCTTAAATTTACTGAGGCTTGATTTGTGACCCAAGATATGATTTATCCTGGAGAATGGTTTCTGTGCACTTGAGAAGAAAGTGTATTCTGCTGTTTTCAGATGGAATATCCTATACTATCAATTGAGTCTACATGGTCTAATGTATAATTTAAGGCTTGTATTTCCTTATTAATTTTCTGTCTGGAATGATCTATTCATAATAGGAGTGTTAAAGTTCCTTGCTATTATTGTGTTATTGTGATTTCCCCTTTTATGGCTATTAGCATTTATATCTGAGATGGTCCTCAATTATTTTCTTTTTTTATCTTTACTCTGCTCCATGGCAGTTATTCCAATCATTCCATTTTCCAGCTCACTTATCTGTTCTTCTACTGCAACTTTCCTGCTATTGATTCCTTCCAGTATATTTTTCATTTCAGTTATTGTGTTGTTCATCATTGATAGCTTGTTCTTTAGTTCCTCTAGGTCTTTGTTAAACATTTCTTATTTTTCAGTCCATGCCTCCATTCTGTTTCCAAAAACTTGGATCATCTTTACTAGCACAACTCTGAACTCTATTTCAGGTAGATTGCCTATTTCCTCTTCATTTATTTGGTCTTTTGCGTTTTTACCTTGCTTCTTTATCTGCAACATATTTCTCTATTATCTCATTTTGTCTGACTTACTATGTTTATGGTCTCCCTTCTGCAAGCTACAGGTCATAGTTCCTCTTGATTCTGTTGTCTGCCTCCTGGTGAGTGAGTTTGGTCCAGAGGCTTAAATAGGCTTCCTTGTGGGAGATACACCTGCCTGCGCTCTGGTAGGTGGAGATGATGCGCAGGGTCACATGAGGTGTGTGGCACTGGAGCTTTCAGGCAGTTGTATAGAGCTGGGTCTTGGTTTTAAGGTGGATACCTCCAGAAGAGCAGCCTCAGATTAATATTCCTTAGGCTAAGTTATTATCTGCTGGTCCAGCATCCTGGACTCAGTACCCTTACTCCAGAGACCCTACCCTGACTCCTGGCTGGGGAATGAAGAGCTCACAGGTCACACAGCATGGCCAGAGAAAATGAAAAAAAGCAGGGTTGGGGGGAGAAAAAAACAGACAAAATATAAGACAAGTAGTAAAACAAAAACAGACAAATAGCAACAATACACCCAAAAAAAGTAAGAAAGAAGACAGACAAACTAAATCCAAGATAAATGATAAAAATAAGACCAAACAGAAACAAACAAGCAGAAAGAAAAGTAAAAAAAAAAAAAAAAGTCAAAAATAAAAACAATCAGTAAGGACTAAACTAACAAAAATAAAGAATAAAAAATAAAACAAAAACAGAAAGCAATCTAAAAAGAAAAAGTTTAAGTATGATATGTTACTTACAGTATGTTAGATAAATAAAAGTAGAAGAAAATTGGAAGTGAAGGGAGATAGAAAGTATGCATTTGAAGATGGTGTGTGCAGTTTTATATAGGACAGTCTGGAAAGGCCTCAGTAGGAAGAATAATATTTAACTAAAGATCTGAAGGAGGTGAGGATATGTTCTCAAAATTAATTGCACAAATTTATTTCCCTCTATAGGCTAAGATCTTCAGGGTTAAGGACTACACTTAATCATTTTAATATGCCAGCATCTAGCACAGGAGTTTCTATGTAGAAAGAACTTAGCAAATATCCAGAGAATGAAAAATCTCAGCTACCATAAAGATCAGTTGTCTTTCAACTACACTTGGCTCTTTATTTCAGAATATTATTGAGGTTGAATATAATGCTGACTTAAATCGGTAGCATACCTAAAACTTCCTACACTCTCATTGTTAAACTATTGAATTTAACAGGGGTATGATTTTCAAAATGTTATATCATAGGGGTATGATATTTCCAATTCAGAGGTCAGATGAAGAAATCTAAATCCTAAGACAGTTGTGGGACAAATCATAGGCCACTCACAGTATGAACTGATGAATCCTCTAAATCTATATCTTCACAACACAAAAAGAATGAATCCCTAAGTAAATATACTTGATCAGTTTCTATCTATCCTACTTCTGATTTTGTTCCAGGTCTTAAGCTTATTTAAGTATCCCACAGTATGATTAACATACCACTGAGAGGAGCCTAAGCAGTTTCACCTAGAGCTAGCTAACTTATACCTGTGGAAACAGACTAAGTTTAAGTTGTTTTTGCCATCAAACACCTGTCGGCATAATACTTCCTGTCTTAGTAAATCACTGTAGAAAAAGAACTCCCTGAGAGTCAAAAGGAACCTATACAAAAGCAGGTTTCACTTTGGACTTAAAATAAAACGGCAGACACCGAACTAGCATGACTGACTCAGTCTGGGAGGACGAAATGGCCAATTTCTTGGTGCAAAATGGGAATAGCATATATGGCTGAGGCCATATTAGGGACAAAATTACTACTACTTATGTGCTGTTACAAATTGCAGATAGAAGACAATTACATGTATTATACTTATCTAGTTTTCATTACAAGGACTAAATGATTTAAGATTACAGGAAAGCTAAACTGAATAAAAAGTACAGGAGAGATACATTAATGAAAAATTTACTTTTTGTTGCTCACTGTTAAAAACCTTTCAGAGACTCATCATAGACTAAGAACTAACTCTGGTTTGTCATTTTGGATAATGTACTTGTGAGTGCATTGATTACTGGTTCTAAAGATACCAATACTAGCATTATGAGTCCTTCGGTGATTCTCCATTACCACCAAGAAAAAGTCCAAACTCCTTAGAATGAGACACAAAGGTCTTTGTGGTCTGGGTCTTCTCTCCCTCTCCACACATTCCAGACCCTCCAGGTCACAGTTCTCTGCAGTTTCCCAAACATGCCATGCTTTCAACACCGACTCTACTTTCTTTACAATGTATTCCTTTTTTTCTTTTTTTTTTTGCACAATTTGCTCTCCCTCACCTCCTACCTAAGCAAATTCCTCTAAAATAGTCACCTTCATTTGGAAGCCTTCCTGAATCCCAAGGAACATGCCTCCTGAATTATTAATAGCACATCTTCCTCTTCTAAATTCTATCACTGCTGAGCTTATCACATTGCACTAAAAAAAAAATCACTGGACTAAAACTTCTGAGGAAAGTGTCTTATTCATGTTTTAAAAAACACAAAAATACTGAGTTGAATATGTGAATATCAAACAAAAATAACAGAAACTACTGAGTATTGAATGTTTAATAATTGTATTCCTCTATGGTCAGGAAACTGAGGGCAGAATTGAATTTATATAACTTGTCAAAAATTACAGACCTAAGTGACAAAGACAGGATTTGAACCCAAGCACTCTGATTTCAAAGTTCATGCTCCTCACAACTAACCTATAGATACTTCTTGAATGTATATTTATGTGTTTTCAAGTAAATTAATAAATAGGCATATTTCTCACTATATACTACATATGTTTACTCATGTGTATACATAAAACACTACTGACTTTTAATAATAAACTCTAAACAGCAAAACTAAGTTACATCAGTGAATTAGAAGTTTTTATAAAAGGCCATCTGATATCCTAGAATTTGTCTTCTTTTCCATGATTATAGATTTTATGTATTAAGCTGTGTGTTAAGAAGATATATTTATCATCATGATGAATGACACACATATCACTACCATAAAACTTGGTAAAATTTAAAATTTATGCATAAGGTCTACAACATAAGTTTGCAAAATAAGTTGCTTATGACAATTACCTGAATATGTGTTTTATTTAGAAGAACAAAAATATATGCTTATACATATATTAACCTAATTTTTTCAGTAATATTATTTTACATTCTGAAAAGCTTTCTTTAATTCAATATTTTTTCATGATTTCAAATGTTACTGCACAGTAGAATCCCTTTTGACCAAAAATGTGTCAGTATCATGTGCCACTCCTACAGCAGAAGTTTCAAGACCCCACAGAACTTCAACATGTTCTCTTTTCCTTCTGGCATAACAACTGACAAAGTTCTGGACAGTGACTGCTCTGTCTGCCTAGGTCACAAGGTAAGGGCAATGGCAACATGAAGCAGAGCACCCAGTTATTTCTCACTGTACTTTTAATATGAGTGAGAAATAAATCTGATGTTTCAAAGTCCTCAAGATTTGTTGGTTATTTCTTCAGTTCAGTTCAGTCGCTCAGTCGTGTCTGAATCCTTGCGAGAGTATATATGATAATACGGTTATTTCTTAGCATGGTATAATTTAGCCTATCCTTAATGAAATTTTACAATTAGGTATAATTTTGTATTTAAATAAGTATGTCTATTTCAGAAATTGAATGTGTTAGAGTAAGAACTGGCAGCTCTCTACTTCAGGTACAATGTAAAAATACATCCAAGGTAAAACAGTGATGACTAGTATGGAAAGCATGATGACCAAAGAGAGTGCTTATCACACACTCACACGGAGGATTCATTAAGTATTTTTACTATTAAATTTGTAGAACAAGTTGCTGGATCCACTGCGCTGACACTATGAGGCACATTCATCAGTCTCCAACATGATGATAAATCACTGAATGATATAACAAAAATGTTGATCATTATAGCTTAATAACAAATGTACAACTAAGTCTGTGCTCTCACAAGACATCACGCCAGACACAAATTTCATAGTGGAATGATTATTCAGACTCAGCATCACAGCACTCTGAACTCTAAATTCATGTTTCTAATTATTGACATAAACATTGAAATAAATCCTGTACTCATCTACAGAAAACAACAAATATGAAATAGATAGTTTGTTAAATACTAAAGAAACCTCCTGGACTAGTTAATTATAAAATCTGAAAGAAATAACCATGTTTCTATTCGATTTTCGGGATTTTCAAACATTAAATGCTGTACTGTGCCGTGTTTAGTCACTCAGTCATGACCGACACTGTGTGACTCCACAGACTGCAGCCTGCCAGGCTTCTCTGTCCCTGGGGATTCTCCAGCAAGAATACTGGAGTGAGTTGCCACGTCCTCCTCCAGGGGATCTTCCCAACCCAGGGTTTCAACCCAGGCCTCCCACATTGCAGGCAGTCTTTACCGTCTGAGCCACCAGGGAAGCCTCAACTATTGAATGAAGTGAAGTGAAAGTCACTCAGTCATGTCCAACTCTGCGACTCTTGAATAGGTTTGTATAATTATTATAAAAGAAGCAAGACATTTTACACAACCATACAATATAATTACTAAAAGATTACATTACAAATGATTTTTATTAAGAAATACATGATAAGAATCTGCAATTGATTCTGAAAACTGTAATATATTTATTGATTCATTGGTTAATGTTAAAGTGGGGGTCAGGGTTAGAAAGTCAAGAATAATTAAAAAACACACTCTAGTGCACAATATACATGAAATTTCATAGTCTTTGAGAATAATTATAAATGGGGAAAATGTTTTATTTTCTAAGCAACTATCACTGAGAAGGTAAACTTAAATTAAGAAAATATGGAACCCACATATGGATTTCTTCACAGAAAATACTATTTTTATTTTCTCATTTGTTTTATGCTGGAAAATCCTGAAATGCATTTAATGTTTGTTTTAAATTATGTAAAGGCAGAAAGTGAAGAGGAACTCAAAAGCCTCTTGATGAAAGTGAAAGTGGAGAGTGAAAAAGTTGGCTTAAAGCTCAACATTCAGAAAAAGAAGATCATGGCATCCGGTCCCATCACTTCATGGGAAATAGATGGGGAAACCGTGGAAACAGTGTCAGACTTTATTTTGGGGGGCTCCAAAATCACTACAGATGGTGACTGCAGCCATGAAATTAAAAGACGCTTACTCCTTGGAAGGAAAGTTATGACCAATCTAGATAGCATATTCAAAAGCAGAGACATTACTTTGCCAACAAAGGTTCCTCTAGTCAAGGCTATGATTTTTCCAGTGGTCATGTACGGATGTGAGAGTTGGACTGTGAAGAAGGCTGAGTGCCGAAGAAACGATGCTTCTTTTGAACTGTGGTGTTGGAGAAGATTCTTCAGAGTCCTTTGGACTGCTAGCAGATCCAACCAGTCCATTGTGAAGGAGATCAGCCCTGGGATTTCTTTGGAAGGAATGATGCTGAAGCAGAAACTCCAGTACTTTGGCCACCTCATGAGAAGAGCTGACTCATTGGAAAAGACCCTGATGCTGGGAAAGATTGAAGGCAGGAGGAGAAGGGGACAACAGAGGATGAGATGGCTGGATGGCATCACCGACTCGATGGACGTGAGTTTGAGTGAACTCTGGGAGTTGGTGATGAACTGGGAGGCCTGGTGTGCTGTGATTCATGGGGTCACAAAGAGTCAGACACGACTAAGCGACTGAACTGAACTGAAAGATCTATCTACAACACAAATTGCATGTGTGGTCTCACTAAATACTATAGTCCTCTCATTTTTTTTTTTTTTCACCCATGTCTAAGATGTGTGTGAGCATGTGTGTTAGTCACTCAGTTGTTTCTGACTCTTTGAAACCTCATGGACTGTAGCCTGCCCGGCTTCTCAGTCCATGGAATTCTCCAGGCAAGAATACTAGAGTAGGCAGGCATTCCTTCTCCAGCAGATATTCCCAACTCAGGAATCAAAACTAGATCTCCTACATTGCAGGCAGATTGTTTACCATCTCAGCCACCTGGGAAGCCCCAAGTCTAAGAGTAATGTAAGGTAAGAATTCTGCCTTTATTTTGTTTTTAATAGTAAAAGTGGTACGTATATAAGCCAGAAAATAAAAGTGAAATTTAGTATAACAGGATCAAGACCATACCCAAGAAAAAGAAATGCAAAAAAGCAAAATAGCTGTCTGAGGAGGCCTTACAAATAGCTGTGAAAAAAGAGAAGTGAAAAGCAAGGGAGAAAAGGAAAGAAATACCCATTTGAATGCAGAGTTCCAAAGAATAGCAAGGAGAGATAAGAAAGCCTTCCTCAGTGATGAATGCAAAGAAATCGAGGAAAATAATAGAATGGGAAAGACTAGAGATCCCTTCTAGAAAATTAGAGATACCAAGGGACCACGTCATGCAAAGATGGGCTCAATAAAGGACAGAAATGGTATGGACATGACAGAAGCAGAAGATATTAAGAAGAGGTGGCAAAAATACACAGAAGAACTGTACAAAAAAGATCTTCACGACCCAGATAATCACGATGGTGTGATCATTCAAACTCAGCTAGAGCCAGACATCCTGGAATGTGAAGTCAAGTGGGCCTTAGGAAGCATCACTATGAACAAATCTAGTGGAGGTGATGGAATTCCAGTTGAGCTCTTTCAAATCCTGAAAGATGATGCTGTGAAAGTGTTGCACTCAATATGCCAGCAAATTTGGAAAACTCAGCAGTGGCCACAGGACTAGAAAAGGTCAGTTTTCATTCCAGTCTTAAGAATGGCAATGCCAAAGAATGCTCAAACTACTGCACAATTGCACTCATCTCACACGCTAGTAAAATAATGCTCAAAATTCTCCAAGCCAGGTCTCAGCAATACGTGAACTGCGAACTTCCAGATGTTCAAGCTGGTTTTAGAAAAGGCAGAGGAACCAGAGATCAAATTGCCAACATCTGCTGGATCATCAAAAAAGCAAGAGAGTTCCAGAAAAACATCTATTTCTACTTTATTGACTATGCCAAAGCCTTTGACTGTGTGGATCACAAAAAAACTGTGGAAAATTCTGAAAGAGATGGGAATACCAGACCACCTGACCTGCATCTTAAGAAACCTGTATGCAGGTTAGGAAGCAACAGTTAGAACTGGACATGGGATAACAGACTGGTTCCAAATAGGTAAAGGAGCACGTTAAGGTTGTATATTGTCACCCTGCTTATTTAACTTATATGCAGAGTACATCATGAAAAATGCTGGCTGGAAGAAGCACAAGCTGGAATCAAGATTGCTGGGAGAAATATCAATAACTTCAGACATGCAGATGACACCACCCTTATGGCAGAAAGTGAAGAAGAACTAAAGAGCCTATTGATGAAAGTGAAAGAGGAGAGTGAAAAAGCTGGCTTAAAGCTCAACATTCAGAAAACTAAGATCATGGCATCCGGTCCCATCACTTCATGGGAAACAGATGGGGAAACAGTGGAAACAGTAGCTGACTTTATTTTTCTTAGATTCAAAATCACTGCATATGGTGACTGCAGCCATCAAAATGAAAGACGCTTACTCCTTGGAAGGAAAGTTATGACCAACCTAGACAGCATATTAAAAAGCAGAGACATTACTTAGTCAACAAAGGTCTGTCAGATCAAGGCTATGGTTTTCCCAGTGATCATGAATTGATGTGAGAGTTGGACTATAAAGAAGGCTGAGTACAGAAGAATTGATGTTTTTTACTGTGGTGTTGGAGAAGACTCTTGAGAGTCCCTTGGACTGCAAGGAGATTCAACCAGTCCATCCTAAAGGAGATCAGTCCTGGGTGTTCATTGGAAGGACTAATGTTAAAGCTGAAACTCCAATACTTTGGCCACCTGATGCAAAGAGCTGACTCATTTGAAAAGACCCTGATGCTGAGAAAGATTGAGGGCAGGAAGAGAAGGGGGCAACAGAAGGGGACGACAGTCACCGACTCAATGGACAGGGGTTTGAGTAGACTCCAGTAGTTGGTGATGGACAGGGAAGCCTGACATGCTGCAGTTCATGGGGTCACAAAGAGTCAGATACGACTGAGCAACTGAACTGACTGAACTGACTGACTGACTGATGTACTACTAGCAGTTACATTTTCTCCCAAATCATAGTTATTAGTTTGGTGCAAAAGTAATTGCAGTTTTGCATTGTTCAACTCTGCCATTTGATACTGGAAAACATAAATAATATACATCATTTTAATGCATATTTCCTGCTTTTTTTTTTTGCTAATGATTTATTACTTGTCATTTTATATTTATTTTAGACTACGAAAGAGGAGAGTGAAAAAGTTGGCTTAAACCTCAACATTCAGAAGACGAAGATCATGGCAACCAGTCCCATCACTTCATGGGAAATAGATGGAGAAACAGTGGAAATAGTGTCAGACTTTATTTTTTGGGGCTCCAAAATCACTGCAGATGGTGACTGCAGCCATGAAATTAAAAGACGCTTACTCCTTGGAAGGAAAGTTATGACCAACCTAGACAGCATATTCAAAAGCAGAGACATTACTTTGCCAACAAAGGTCCGTCTAGTCAAGGCTATGGTTTTTCCTGTGGTCATGTACGGATGTGAGAGTTGGACTGTGAAGAAGGCTGAGTGCCGAAGAATTGATGCTTTTGAACTGTGGTGTTGGAGAAGACTCTTGAGAGTCCCTTGGACTGCAAGGAGATCCAACTAGTCCATTCCGAAGGAGATCAGCCCTGGGATTTCTTTGGAAGGTGAAACTCCAGTACTTTGGCCACCTCATGCAAAGAGTTGACTCATTGGAAAAGATGCTGATGCTGGGAGGGATTGGGGGCAGGAGGAGAAGGGGACGACAGAGGATGAGATGGCTGGATGGCATCACTTACTCGATGGACGTGAGTCTGAGTGAACTCTGGGAGATGGTGATGGACAGGGAGGCCTGGCGTGCTGAGATTCATGGGGTAGCAAAGAGTCGGACATGACTGAGCGACTGAACTGAACTGAAAGAAATGATGTTAGACAAAAAGCAAATCTGTGCATATTTTTAATTTCAATTCAAAATGGGTTTAAGGGAGCAAAAACAACTAGCAACTTCAACAACACATTTGGCCCAGGAACTGCTAATCAATGAACAGTGTAGTGCTGGTTCAAGAAGTTTTGCAAGACAAGAGCCTTGAAGATGAGGAGTACAGTGGCCAGCCATCAATTTGACAACGACTAATTGAGAGGATTATCAAAACTGATCCTCTTATAACTACATGAGAAGTTGCTGAAGAATTCAGTGTCAACCATTTTATGGTTGTGCAACATGTGAAGCAATTTGACATGGTGAAATAGCTTGGTAAGTGGATGTCTCATGCACTGACTGAAAATCAAAAAAATTGTTGTCTTGAAGTGTTGTTGATACTATCTTGAAGTGTCATATTTTCTTATTGTATGCAACAACAAAGAACTATTTCTCAATTGGATTGTGAAGTGTGGTGTAAAATGGATTTTATATGACAACCAGTGATGACCAGCTCAGTGGCTGGATGGTTAAGAAACTCCAAAGCACTTCCCAAAATCAAACTTGCACCCAAGAAATGTCATGGTCACTGTTTGGTGGTCTGCTGCCCATCTGATCCACTATAGCTTTCTGAATCCCGATGAAACCATTACAGCTGAGAAGCATGCTTAGCAAATTGATGAGATCACTGAAAACTGCAACACCTGTAGCCAGCACTGGTCAACAGAAAGGCCCAACTCTTCTCCACGACAACACCCAATCGTACTTTGCACAACCATCACTTTCATAGTAGAATAGACTGGGCTACAAATTTTGCCTCATCCACCATATTTACCTGACCTCTCACCAACCAACTACAACTTCCAAGCATCTCAGTAACTTTTTGCAGAAAAAATGCTTCAACAACCAGCAGGAGGCAGAAAATGCCTCGAATCCTGAAGCACAGATTTTTGTGCTATAGAAATAAATAAACTTATTTCTCACTGACAAAAATGTGTTGGTTGCAATGGTTCCGATTTTGAATAATAAAGATGTGTTTGCTACTGCTGCTGATGCTAAGTTGCTTCAGTCGTGTCCAACTCTGTGTGACCCCAGAGACGGCAGCCCACCAGGCTCCCCCGTCTCTGAGATTCTCCAGGCAAGAACACTGGAGTGGGTTGCCATTTCCTTCTCCAGTGCATGAAAGTGAAAAGTGAAAGTGAAGTCTCTCAGTCATGTCCGACTCTTAGTGACCCCATGGACTACAGCCCAGCAGGCTCCTCCATCCATGGGATTCTCCAGGCAAGAGTACTGGAGTGGGGTGTCATTGCCTTCTCTGAAGATGTGTTTGAGCCTAGCTATAATGATTTAAAATTAACAGTTCAAAATCACAATTACTTTTTCATCAACCTAATATTTCATTTAACATTACGACACTTAAACTGTTCTTATATTGACTGCATCATGTGTTTCTAGCATGTACACTAATATGCACATCTATCCTTATAGTCATACATTCACAAGATAATTTATTATTGAGTAATTGTTAGCCTCAAAGTAATGAAGCACAGATACATTTTCTGATGATCAACATTTTTTTTAATTGACATTTTAAGTACTAGGTTTGGCAAATGTTTTACAATGCTATTGACTAAATTTGCATTAAAACAAATTATAACACTTCAGTCTTAAAAGTTGTAATATAAAAGAGAAATTTTAAGTAAAATGATTTAAACTATTTTTTAAAACCTCTTGGTTTTTAAGGTAAAATAAACACAACCAACGTTATTTAATACTTGAAATATATGTTATCTAAATAGCTAGAACTCAGAAAAAATAATCATTATATTTTAAAATTAAGTTAATAGATTAAGATATAAACAAAAGTTTTAAAATTTATTCCTATTCTGTTAGTTTCAAAGTTACATCTTTCAGTGGCAGCACCAATAAATTTGATTAAAAGTAGTATTTAAATGGTGCCCCTTAGCAAATTCGATTATGTCATCTTTAGAGTATAATTTTGTTCTATAAGGAGGATTTCTACAAATTTTAGAAACATCTAAGAGGGAAATCGGAGAAGGCAATGGCAACCCACTCCAGTACTCTTGCCTGGAAAATCCCATGGATGGAGGAGCCTGGTGGGCTGTAGTCCATGGGGTCGCTAAGAGTCGGACACAACTGAACGACTTCACTTTCACTTTTCACTTTCATGCATTGGAGAAGGAAATGGCAACCCACTCCAGTGTTCTTGCTTGGAGAATCCCAGGGATGGGAGAGCCTGGTGGGCTGCCGTCTCTGGGGTCCCACAGAGTCGGACACGACTGAAGCGACTTAGCAGCAGCAGCAGCAAGAGGGAAATTTGTGAAACCAAAAATTAGAAACATATTGACATATATGGGGCTTCCCTCATAGCTCAGTTGGTAAAGACTCTGCCTACAATGCACGACACCTGGGTTCAATTCCTGGGTCAGGAAGATCACTTGGAGAAGGAAATAGCTATCTATTCCAGTATACTTGCCTGGAGAATCCCATGGACAGAGGTGTCTGGTGGGCTACTATCCATGGGGTTTCAAAAGTCAGACACGACTTAGTGACCAAACCACTAACATTGGCATATATAAAGATATTACATGAAAATACTCAATGAACAAAAAGATTGTAATGTACAAAAGATTATAAACAATGTACAAAAAGATTACTACTGTAATACCTATTTTGATAAATAAGCCTTGGAAATGATGGCCTCTCTCTTTTTCAGGCTCATGCTCTTACCTTTTCTCTCTCATCTTGCTAACACCAATTTCTAAAGTCCTCAGCTTTGGATCAAAGAGAGGGGAATAGAAAAGTTCTTTCTTGATTGGTGAGAAGCTAGTGTTGGAGAGCTCACAACTTACTAGTCATTTGCAGTGATTCTTTGCTCCTAAGTACTTTCACAAGCTCAACAAGGAAGAAATATTTCCTCTTTCCCCCTACCACTTTAGTTTGGATTTTCTTACCCAAAGCTCCCCCAACAAGGATGAATTCCAGAAAAACATCTGCTTCTGCTTCATTGACTATGTTAAAGCCTCTGACTGGATCACAACAAACTGTAGAAAAATCTTAAAAAGATGAGAGTACCAGCCCACCTTACCTACCTCCTGAGAAATCCAACAGACTGGTTCAAAATTGGGAAAGGAGTACATCAAGGCTTGTACATCAAGTATATTGTCACCCTGCTTATTTAACCTATGTACAGAGTACATCATGCAAAATACAAGGCTGAATGAAGCTCTGTGTGGAATCAAGACTGCTGAGGGAAATATCAGTAACCTCAGATATGCAGATGACATCATCCTATTGACAGAAGCCAAAGAGGAACTAAAGAGCCTCTTGATGAAGGTGAAAGCAGAGAGTGAAAAAGCTGGCCTAAAACTCAATATTCAGTACAAAGATCATGGGAGCTGGTCCCATTGCTGCTGCTGCTGCTGCTGCTGCTGCTAAGTTGCTTCAGTCGTGTCCAACTCTGACCGACCCCATAGACGGCAACCTACCAGGCTCCTCCGTCCCTGGGATTCTCACTGCGGAGGGTGACAGAAGCCATGAGATTAAAAGATGATTGCTCCTTGGAAGAAAAACTATGACAAACCTAGACAGTATATTAAAAGGCAGAGATATCACTTTGCCAACAAAGTTCTGTACAGTCAAAGTTATGATTTTACAGTAGTCACGTACAGATGTGAGAACTGAACCATAAGAATTGATGCTTTCGAACCGTGGTGCTGGAGAAGACTCTGAGAGTCCCTTGGACAGCAAGGAGATGAAACCAGTCAATCCTAAAGGAAATCAACCCTGAATATTCATTGGAAAGACAGATGCTGAAGCTGAAGCTCCAATACTTTGGCCACCTGTTGTGTGTGTATTAGTCGCTCAGTCGTGTCCAACTCTGTGACCCCATGGACTGTAGCCCACCAGGCTCCCCTGTCCATGGAATTCTCCAGGCAAGAATACTGGATTGTGTTGCCATTTCCTTCTCCAGGGGATCTTTCTGACCCAGGAATTGAATCCAGGTCTCCTGCACTGCACGCAAGTGCTTTACTGTCTGAGCCACCGGGGAAGCCCGTGATGTGAAGCCCTTGATGGCTGGCCGCCTGATGCGAAGAGCCAACTCATTGCAAAAGACTCTGATGCTGGTAAAGACTGAGGGTAGGAGGACAAGGGGGTGACAAAGATGAGACAGTTGCATGGAATCACTGACACAATGGGCATGAATTTGAGCAAAATCTGAGAGAGAGTGAAGGGAAGGGACACAGACAGGGAAGCCTGGCGTGCTGCAATCCTGCTTGGGATTGCAAACAGTCAGACACAACTGAACAACAACCTGAAGTTCCCCTGACAAGGATAAATGCAACATTCTTACTCACTAACTATCCTGTAGTAGCTGCAGCTTCTAGACTAAAATGATGCCACACCAGCTCTTTCCCATAAGTCCTCATCAAGTCTTATGAGGAAAGACTTTTATTTTTTTTTTTAACTTCAGATCTACTATAAAGTCCAACACAATTATGTCTTGGTCTCTCTCAAGTCAAGGTAATTATTCAGCCTTTTTCTCACATACCTGGTCCTCCAGATCATTCAAACTGATAAACCCAATCTTTGGTTTGTTTAAAAGAACATGCATGGAGAGATTTATGCACACATTCATGCCACTTTGGAGGATATGGGAATAGAAATCACAGTACACAAGAAACTCTATTTGTAAATTTTCAAATTCCTCCTAAATTTTGGTTAAGTGTTTAAGAATCCTAATACTACTTTTCCCCTTTATTTCTTTTTTTCAAATCAATCATGATAATCTTGTAATTTGGAATGCTGTTTGTCTTGTCTTCAGGTCTCAGCTAATACTTCCATTCCACACACATTCCATTCCAAATGTATTCAATTACATAGATCATACAAAATGAGGTAACTTTCATTTTACAAAACAGATTAAAATGCATTTATAAACCATGTTACTGCATTTTAAAAACAGACCATAAAATTTCCAGCCCATTATTGCCAAGTTTTGTAATCTACATCAGTCTGATGAACAGGATAATTCCCTCTGCACTACTTTGTGATATGTACGTACAGACTGAAGCAAATGGTATTTTTAGAGTGTTTAAAGGAAGCCAAGTCCTTGGACACCTAGCCACTCATTTACTCATGATTCCAAATAAGTGGAAGGGTTAAATACACACACACATCTAACCATATCATTAAAAATAACTCATAATATTAAACAGTCTCCACTGTTATATCCCCTTAAGTCAACTGGATAAGCCATTTTTACTTAAGTTCAATTTAATTATGAATATCATAGTTAACAGTGATTGGAAGAAATACAGCTGTAAAGCAGGCATATGGTTTGTACACCTTGTTTGATCCTAGGCTTGCTAATGGAAAGGATCTACTTAATTTTAAAATCCAGTAACACAAACAATATGGAGGCTACACAGTGTAACAGAAAGAGTCCTGTGTTTGAAATGACTATCTAGTCCAGGCCTCTATTCCTATTTTTCATATTATTTAGACTGTCTAATAGATATTACCAAATTATTTTAATAAGAACTTACTTATATAAGTATGCACACATATGTGCATTCATAGACACCACACAAAACTTCACTTATCTTCTGTTGATAATACATTATCAATAGTGATTGTTTAAAAAAAATATTTAAAATAATAAAACAACAGTATTCTCCAAGATAACTCATAGCCTCAGAAATCAGGTAAGTTTATTTAATCTTTAGATTCTTAGTTATTTTCATCTGTGACATAGGGATAAAATGCCAGTTTTCTTCTTTCCAGAGTTGTTAGGATCTGATGAAATAATTTATGTGAAAATGCTCCATAAAGTGGTATAAACAGATAAGATTATTTTGTCACACTTCTAAACGTATACATTTAGACACACAAACCCCAAAATTTAAAAACAAACGTAGTTATTTCATGGGACTTCATCTCTGAAATCTCTTGACTGCTATTAAAGATGCATTAAATTTCAATAGTAACATGCTTTACCACTAAATATCACCACTTAAAGTACTTTATGTAAAGGAATGTTTTGTAAAACTTCTCATTTGGCAGATTCATTGCCCTATTAGCTAAAGACTATAAAAATCATATTTTCATTCTATATTCTTTTAATAAAGAACTTTAAAAAATCAAAAAGATTTAATATTTGCAATTTAGCAGACTGAATATGCCTTTAGTAGGTAGAGGGGTCTGGCATAAAAGAAGTTCATCTACAATTTGGAAGGTGATCTTTCTCTTAGAATTCTGAAATGCTATAAAAACTTTATATGGCACTTAATTGCTTCATTCCAAAAATTCAGGGCCTTCTAATAAGACCAGTTTAAAGAAATTCCAAGGCTCCAATTTTACTATTTAAATGAAATTGGTAAGTTGGATACTTAATTTTAAAATTTCTGATCATAATAAAAATATGAAGCTTAACAATTCCTTTCTAGTCTTACAATATGCAAAAAATAGAAATGAGTACAGCATTTTTCCCCTAGCTTTCTTTCTGTTTCATATAAATTTGAACTGGAAAGCATATTGAACTGATTTAAATTGGAACCCACAGAAGGAAGCTGGCTAAAGACATAGAGGCTAACTCATAGTCTGTGACCAGACTGGTTTGTCTAATGATGTAGTTGTTGTCACAATAAATGACTACATGCGCAGATTTCTGTCTAGTTAGACATTTGGCTTGAAATAAATATTCAGAGAACTGAATCCAAACATCAACTAGGCCAAAAGTTGTCTTAAGCTCTGCCAACATAATGCTAATTCAACTAAAAGTAATATGCCTTTTTGTTCACAACAAATGAGTCTTTGAATCCATTAAACTGAATCTGATGATGATTTCAGGAACATGTCCGATGAGAACATTATCCCACTACAGTAGGTCTGGAACCTAATTTTCCTGTCAAACGCTACTTATTGTACCTACTTTGGTACCCTAGAACTGGAAAGAATGATCCATGAATTGAGATAGGGAATCCTTTGGCTGTATAATTTGAGTTGGGAAAAAAAGGCCTATGTTTAACCACTTTATTTTGTAATACCTATTTTATAACTAGGTGTAGAGATTATGCATTTATCTGAAATTAGCCATAGTCCAGCTTCCTAAGGCTTCATTAAAAGCAAGATAAATCTAATGAAAATAGCAGCATAAGTGAAAACAATTTATATGGGTTTCATTACTGTGTGCCAGTTATCTTGGAATGCTCTCTATTTGTATTTGTAGATTTTTCATCCCATACAGTTAAAAGAGAATGCCAAGTAGAAATATCAGTAAATAAGGAATGTAACACAAATATTTATTTGGAAGAAAAAAACATACCAAGTCAAAGAGGAGACTTTCCAAATTAATTGAAGACTAAAGGGATACACTGGATTGGCCAAAAAGTTTAATCAGGTTTTACCATAAGAAAAGCTGAATGAACTTTTTGGCCAACTCAACAGATGTCAAATCAACTGTATTTAGTTAGAAGACATTGATATACTGTGTATATCATTGATACCTACTGACATTCTAGGACAAAATAAAGAGAAAATACCTTGTTAAATATGCAAATGAATATCTGGTTGAGTAGTAGGACATCAGTATTTTCTAAACCATGTTTCTAATGATTATTTTCCTCTTTGAAATAATAAACTTATTTTCTGTACTGACGTCAAAGATAGATATGGCTATTTAGCAACATGCAACATTTGGAGAATTTCATTTTTCCATTCACCTTATGATATTATTCATGGGACCACAGTTCAGTTCAATTGTTCAGTCCTGTCCGACTCTTTGCGACCCCATGAACTGCAGCATGCCAGGTCTCCCACCAACTCCTGGAGTTTACCCAAGCTCATGTCCACTGAGTCAGTGATGCCATCTAACCATCTCATCCTCTGTCATCCCCTTCTCCTCCTACCCTCAATCTTTCCCAGCATCAGGGTGTTTTCAAATGAGTCAGCTTCACATCAGGTGGCCAAAGTATTGGAGTTTCAGCTTCAACATCAGTCATTCCAATGAACACCCAGGACTGATCTCCTTTAGGATGGACTGGTTGGATCTCCTTGCAGTCCAAGGGACTCTCAAGAGTCTTCTCCAACATGGGACCACAGCAAGCTACAAAATTTGTAGCAAGGAGCCCAGTGAAAATGGAAAATATGGGGTCCCTTATTCAAATGAATAATTTCAGATGGTGACAACAAAGCATGGGGCCCTTCTAAGCACAGGGACCTGTGTAACTTCCTACATAAGATTGCAAACTCGCAAAGCCAACCACATATGAGCCCATTCCTAAAACTTTCCATTAACTTACACTGTATTGCTAATAGAATTGCAAAATACATGGAGGGTCATTACTAAAGCATCATTCCTTGCCAGTTCAATCAATGGAAAGTAACTCTCCTACTGGGTCCACCCATACTTATTTATCTGCCACATTAAATATGGACAGGCTGTTGAAAACATGGCAGCGAGGACAAGAATTGGGGGAATTAAGACACATATCAAGCTCTCCATTTTCCTGCCTTTGATAGAAATGCACAATAATTTACTGTTTGCAACATCCCTTCATTCTTTTCCTAAATAGCTCTGGCTCACACTGGTGAATATTTGTGAAAAGATGCCATCCTTCAGAAAATGGTTTAGAAATATTTGTTCAGTTTCAGGATTTCTTATTCTTACATTCAAAAAGACAACAAGTATCTATAATATATGAATTAAAACTCTTGAACTTCAAACTGCCTTGCTCCTGAATCATTTAACCTTGTATAACGTATTCACATAGAATATGACTAAAACCTTTAAAACTCCAATAAGATTAAATTAAGTAATCTATATATATGAACTCTGTGAAATACTCAGGTTCAACTCTTATACCATTATTAGCAATGCAGTATATTACTGATATGTAGATGAAGTCTGGGGTCACTACAGAAATCAAGCAAGGAAATTCCTTCTTCAATGCAGTCTACAGGAATACCTCACATATAATGATTCCTTAACATTTCACTTATTGACAGATTTTTTCCCCCCACAGTGTTTCAAAGCTTGACTAATTCACAAGATTATATCAGCATATTTAAAACCTTAATCATATCAAGTCCAACTTTATTTGGTAAATGAAGATGTTTTCTACTTTCTTCCAAACTCTCATTGGTAAGTCCTTTGATAAGATAGTCTCATAAATTGATTTCTTAGAAAAAATATATATCCAAGAAAAAGTACATTAACTAAAGAAGGGGAATAAAGATTTATACTTTAAAAGAAATTTTCAAAAATTAGCATCTGAAATAGAAAGATCAGGAGATGGATCTTCCTCATTATTTAAATTATAGTATTGGTCCAATTTAAAAATTTATTGGAGGTGTATCTTACATATCTCTATTTAGAAAAAAAGGTTAGATAAGTATTTTTTAAAGGATTTTATTCCATACTTTTTTAATCATAAGAATTTGTGAAAGATATAACAATACTTTTCCATTTCTTGAAAGAAAAAAATTAAGATTGTTTATTTCTTCTCTCTACACTGTCTTAAATTAACAAAACAGGAATTCAATAAATAAAGGAAATCAGAAAGAGATGAAGCAAACAATGGCAATCTGAAGTTAATAATTAATTGGGTAGCCATAGCTTAGCTATATTAAAATAATAATAGTTCTCAATAAAAACTCTATATGTTTGAAACCTGATGATTTCATCAGTCAGAACTCATTTATTATAATGGCTCTTTCCTGAGGGATACTTGTCCTCAAAAGTATTATAAAGTATATAAAAGGGATATACTTTAATTTAAATTGGCACTTTTGTGAAAAAATCTGAGAAAACATATTGCAAGCTACCACCACCTTAATATCAAATATAGTATCAATGGTATATGAAAAAATGCTTAAGTTGTCAAATTTTTTCCTGGAAAGTTCCATTCTAATTTAATCAATTAACATTTTATGGTATTTTCCAAATTCATTAATTATAGTACAATGCCTAAATTGTTTGGAGTACTTTAGAGCATAACTTAGAGTAGTCCAGATCAGTGGATTCTCTACCAGCCAAGAGTCTAAATTTTTCATACTAGCTTCACATAATAGTAATTTCCTATCAATAGTCTGCCTTTGGTAACAAAATAAAATTGAATCCTACATAAAAATAAAAGCTTTGGAACCCTTTAACTGTTAAAGAAAATAAACAAAAAAATTACATTAATGAAGAAGAGAAAGACTCAAACATTTTTTTCCAAACTACTAAATAACTTGAGAAATGCACCTTTAAATTTAATTGTGCCTCCCTTATATTGCTAATAATAAATCTAATTGTAAATATTATCTTTTTTAAGGAATATAAATGATTTGCCACACAAACTTCAAGTAACAAACTATCAAGAGTAGGCTTTATGCAAGGTAAGCATTACCTGGTCAATTAGTGTTTCTGACATTTATTAGCCTCAAATTGGCTCCACAATAGATTTACAGAGTTCAGTTTATTATAATTAAATTTATAAAATATTGAATTTCAGTGCAAACAGGAAAGATTTAAGAAAGCAGAAGTTCTTGCTGCTGCTGCTAAGTCATTTCAGTCGTGTCCGACTCTGTGTGACCCCATAGACGGCAGCCCACCAGGCTCCCCTGTCCCTGGGATTCTTCAGGCAAGAACACCGGAGTGGGTTGCCATTTCTTTCTCCAAGTACTTATAGCTTTCTTAAAATAGATTTTAAGTGTTATATAGAGACACAAGATATCTTATAGCCTCTGCCTGTATTTTATTCACCATATTTATTAACTTACTATGTGATCAGTGCTATAGCTTTGTATTTTGTCTTAACTCTACATTAAGAAGACATTCCAAACTTATTCTACATCTACTCCAAATTCCTGTAAGAAAATGAACTGAACTTTTAAAATCAGTGTCTTCAAAGTAGACATGTTATTTTTCAGTATCTGCAACTGGTATTAAATTTTTTAGCATCTGCAGGTGATATCAAATGCCATGATATGCAGTCACTACAATGGATGCTAAGGTGGAGGTAAAGGGCAGAGCCCTGGTCTGAATTCTGAAGTACTAAACAGACATTCACACTGACAGAGCTGCTATATGCAAGCACCTACAGATGGAACTTTTTCAGAATCACACTGATCATGGAAATAAGCCAAAAGAACAAGATGAACTTCACTTTGAGTAATTCTTCTTTCTAAGTTAGACACTCTTTTATCATTTTGGCTGCCATTACAAAATACTATAGCCTGGGTGTCTTACACACCAGACGTGTATCTCTGACAGATCTGAAGGCCGAGACGTCCAAGATCGGCAGGTTGAGTTCCTGGTGAAAAGAACCAAGACTTGCACATTGTCTCCTGGGTGTGCGCTTACATGGTCTTTCCTCAGTGTGTGCACGTGCACAGACAAACAGCTCCTGTCTCTTCCCCTTCTTCAAGGGCTCTAATCCTATCATGAGGTCCCTACCTTCATGACTTCATCTAAACCCAATTACCTTCCAAAAGCACCACTACCAAATACCAACACATTTGCTGGTTTCCTAAGCTTCAAGTATGAATGATATTTGAATGATACAGTTATTCAGTCTATAATGAACATTATCACTTGTGATTTTAAGATATCATGTATGTTTATATGTACAGGTATGCATAGACACATGTACATATAAATGCATGTACATATATTTATCTTTAATGCATAGTATTATAATAAACTCAAGAATTTAAATTCATTAATTTACCAATTTAATTGATTCCCTTATTCATTTTTCAATTTTTCACTTAATAAATTTTGAGGACTTAAAATGTGTTAGGAGTGAAATGCCTCTTACTCACATTTGTGTAATTTACACTGAAGACACCTGAATGGATTAGGAAACCCACTCATATCTAGACCTAAACTAACAAATGTACTATTTTATAGTTAGTAAAATGCAGAATATTGATTATATTTGAGGTTCTTTAAAACTGCTTGAATTGAGACACTATTACTAGCTCTGATAGGAATCTTTATTATATTTTCTGCTTTAAAAATGCATGTGTTTATGCTATTTTGGATAGGATGCTGAAACAGGAACTCCCCAGGTCAGTAGGTGCCCAATATGCTACTGGAGATCAGTGGAGAAATAACTCCAGAAAGAATGAAGAATCGGAGCCAAAGCAAAAAAATACCCAGTTTTGGATGTGACTGATGATAGAAGCAAGGTCCAATGCTGTAAAGAGCAATATTGCATAGGAACCTGGAATATCAGGTCCATGAATCAGGGCAAATTGGAAGTGGTCAAACAGGAGACGGCAAGAGTGAACGTGAACATTCTAGGAATCAGAGAACTAAAATGGACTGGAATGGGTGAGTTTAAATCAGATAACCATTATATCTACTACTGCGGGCAGGAATCCCTTAGAAGAAATGGAGTACCCATCATGGTCAACAAAAGAGTCTGAAATGTAGTATTTGGATGCAATCTCAAAAAAGACAGAATGATCTCCATTTGTTTCCAAGGCAACCCATTCAATATCACAGTGATCCAAGCCTATGCCCCAAACAGTAAGGCTGAAGAAGCCGAAGTTGAATGGTTCTATGAAGACCTACAAGACCTTTCAGAACTAACATTCAAAAAAGACGTTCTTTTCATTATAGGGGACTGGAATGCAAAAGTAGGAAGTCAAGAAACACCTGGAGTAACAGGCAAATTTGGCCTTGGAATATGGAATGAAGCAGGGCAAAGACTAATAGAGTTTTGCCAAGAAAATGCACTGGTCATAGCAAACACCCTCTTCCAACAACACAAGAGAAGACTCTACACATGGACATCACCAGATGGTCAACACCGAAATCAGATTGATTATATTCTTTGCAGCCAAAGATGGAGAAGCTCTATACAGTCAGCAAAAACAAGACCGGGAGCTGACTATGGCTCAGATCATGAGCTCCTTATTGCCAAATTCAGACTTAAATTGAAGAAAGTAGGGAAAACCACTAGACCATTCAGGTATGACCTAAATCAAATCCCTTATGATTATACAGTGGAAGTGAGAAATAGATTTAAGGGACTAGATCAGATAGATAGAGTGCCTGATGAACTATGGTTGGAGGTTCATGACATTGTACAGGAGACAGGGATCAAGACCATCCCCAAAGAAAACAAATGCAAAAAAGGAAAATGGCTGTCTGGGGAGGCCTTACAAATAGCTATGAAAAGAAGAGAAGTGAAAAGCAAAGGAGAAAAGGAAATATATAAGCATCTGAATGCAGATTCCAAAGAATAGCAAGAAGAGATAAGAAAGCCTTCCTCAGCGATCAGTGCAAAGAAATAGAGGAAAGCAACAGAATGGGAAAGACGAGAGATCTCGTCAAGAAAATTAGAGATACCAAGGGAATATTTCCTGCAAAGATGGGCTTGATAAAGGACAGAAATGAAGCAGAAGATATTAAACCTAACAGACCTAACAGACAACAGAAGATATTAAGAAGAGGTGGCAAGAATACACAGAAGAACTGTACAAAAAAGATCTTCACGACTAAGATAATCACGATGGTACAATCACTCACCTAGAGCCAGACATCCTGGAATGTGAAGTCAAGTGGGCCTTAGAAAGCATCACTACAAACAAAGCTAGTGGAGGTGATGGAATTCCAGTTGAGCTATTCCAAATCCTGAAAGATGATGCTGTGAAAGTGCTGCACTCAATATGCCAGCAAATTTGGAAAACTCAGCAGTGGCCACAGGACTGGAAAAGGTCAGTTTTCATTCCAATCCCAAAGAAAGGGAATGCTGAGGAATGCTCAAACTACCGCACAATTGCACTAATCTCACATGCTAGTAAAGTAATGCTCAAAATTCTCCAAGCCAGGCTTCAGCAATATGTGAACCATGAATTTCCAGATGTTCAAGCTGGTTTTAGAAAAGGCAGAGGAACCAGAGATCAAATTGCCAACATCCGCTGGATCAAGGAAAAAGCAAGAGAGTTCCAGAAAAACATCTATTTCTGCTTTCTTGACTATGCCAAACCCTTTGACTGTGTGGATCACAATAAACTGCGGAAAATTCTGAAACAGATGGGAATACCAGACCACCTGACCTGCCTCTTGAGAAACCTATATGCAGGTCAGGAAGCAACAGTTAGAACTGGACATGGAACAACAGACTGGTTCCAAATAGGAAAAGGAGTACGTCAAGGCTGTATATTGTCACCCTGCTTATTTAACTTATATGCAGAGTACATCATGAGAAACGCTGGGCTAGAAGAAGCACAAGCTGGAATCAAGATTGCCGGGAGAAATATCCACAACCTCAGATATGCAGATGACACCACCCTTATGGCAGAAAGTGAAGAGGAACTCAAAAGCCTCTTGATGAAAGTGAAAGTGAAGAGTGAAAAAGTTGGTTTAAAGCTCAACATTCAGAAAATGAAGATCATGGCATCTAGTCCCATCACTACATGGGAAATAGATGGGGAAACAGTGGAAACAGTGTCAGACTTTATTTTTCTGGGCTCCAAAATCACTACAGATGGTGACTGCAGCCATGAAATTAAAAGGCGCTTACTCCTTGGAAGAAAAGTTATGACCAAACTAGATAGCATATTGAAAAGCAGAGACATTACTTTGCCAACAAAGGTCCGTCTAATCAAGGCTATGGTTTTTCCAGTAGTCATGTATGGATGTGAGAGTTGGACTGTGAAGAAAGCTGAGCACCGAAGAATTGATGCTTTTGAACTGTGGTGTTGGAGAAGACTCTTGAGAGTCCCTTGGACTGCAAGGAGATCCAACCAGTCCATCCTAAAGGAGATCAGCCCTGGGTGTTCTTTGGAAGGAATGATGCTAAAGCTGAAACTCCAGTACTTTGGCCACCTCTTGCAAAGAGTTGACTCATTGGAAAAGACTCTGATGCTGGGAGGGATTGGGGGCAGGAGGAAAAGAGGACAACAGAGGATGAGATGGCTGGATGGCATCACCGCCTCGATGGACATGAGTTTGAGTGAACTCTGGGAGATGGTGATGGACCAGGAGGCCTGGCGTGCTGCGATTCTTGGGGTTGCAAAGAGTCGGACATGACTGAGTGACTGAAGTGAACTGAACTGATGCTAGTATTTCTTACTTATCTGTGCTACAATAAAATGAATTTGTTCTAAATGCATAATTATAAAAATTACATTACTGAGTGCATTATGAAAACAGAAGTATCTAATAAGCTTTTAGAATATCAGATATCCATACCTTCCTTTAATATACAAATAGACCATTGTGATACATATTTCCATTTTATAGCATTCATCCTATAATCCAAATTTCAGAAACACTATATAAACCATTCACACAAAAAAATCATATCCTCTCATACATTAATGCATTTCTGAAAATTGTTCCAAGAAGTACATTCAAGATACACAATTTAATTTTTCACTTAGGAAACTAATGCTTGGTATATAAGAAGTGACAGGCTATAGCCAGTTCACCATCAAGCTGAATATAAATAAAATTGAAATCTTATGGGTGTACCTTAAATTTTATTGACAAACACACTTATTTAAATTATTTTTGATTCATTTAGAAAGTTCTTATATTTACCTCCTCAAACATATATATGATTTGCTTCAGTTCAAGGAGAATGGGATATCTCTTTAAGCTTTCCCACTCAACAAACTAAAAGTTTGGATCTGCATTCGGTAAGAAGCTTCTTACAGAAGTTTCTTTCTGCATCCTACTCAGGACAACCTCATTATTTTGAAATCTTGCTCTTGGCTTCCTACTAAACAACCTCCCAGTATTACAAAGAGTATGACATGGTAGTAATGAGCCCCCCTTCACAGCATGCCTCATATTTACCATTACTTGCTCAATGGCTCTCCTTCTAAGCAGATGACAATCATTACAAGGACAAGGGATATTCTGTTATTAGGACACGACACAGAACCTGGCTCAATAATATTTGCTAAAAGAATGGATGTGCTAAGTTTCTTGAGCCATGTCTGACTCTGTGCAACCTTATGGACTGTAGCCTGCCAGGTTCCTCTGTTTATGGGATTCTCCAGTCAAGAATACTGAACTGGGTTGTGATTTCCTTCTCCTGGGGATCTTCCCAACCCAGCAATCATACCCAAGTCTCTTGCACTGCTAGGCAGGTTCTTTACAACTAGCACCACCTGGGAAGCCCTCAAAGAATGGATAAACAGATTAAACTCTACTGTATATTTTTATTTTTAGAGGTCTTTTTGGTTCCAGCAAATCTGGCGATTCCACTGTGGGATCAGACTTCAAGTTCAAATAGTCCATATTTTATCAAGATGGCTCACACAATTGGGTCAAATTTGTCTGCAGTTTAAGGTAATAGCTTTCATACACTGTAGTCAGAAAGGCAAATATTTTTAAAGCCTAGACAATATTCATCAACTAAATTACCTTAGTAGATAATTTCATTGAAAGTTGTTGGTTAAATATTAAGAGAAAACTTAACAAAAACAATATTACCTTCCCATGATAGGTTACTTTTGTATAATTGGAAACTTTATACTTCTTAGAGACTGTATTTACTTATAAGAAATGGTATTGAAATGTGTCTGTATTCACTGTGTTCTTTCTGAAAAACATCTTTATGGTCACACTGACAACTGCTAGTTATTAAATTAAGGCTATTTATGTTAAGTTGCACCCATCAAGTGGGCCTTAGGAAGCATCACTACAAACAAAGCTAGTGGAGATGATGGAATTCCAGTTCAGCTATTTCAAATCCTGAAAGATGATGCTGTGAAAGTGCTGCACTCAACATGTCAGCAAATTTGGAAAACTCAGCAGTGGCCACAGGACTGGAAAAGGTCAGTTTTCATTCCAATTTCAAAGAAAGGCAAACCCAAAGAATGATCAAACTACCACACGATTGCACTCATCTCACACGCTAGTAAAGTAATGCTCAAAATTCTCCAAGCCAGGCTTTAGCAATACCTGAACCATGAACTTTCATATGTTCAAGCTGGTTTTATAAAAGGCAGAGGAACCAGAGATCAAATTGCCAGCATCCTCTGGATCATGGAAAAAGCAAGAGAGTTCCAGAAAAACATTCATCTCTGCTTTATTGACTATGCCAAAGCCTTTGACTGTGTGGATCACAATAAACTGTGGAAAATTCTGAGAGATGGGACTACCAGACCATCTGACCTGCCTCTTGAGAAACCTGTATACAGATCAGGGAGCAATAGTTTTAACTGGACATGGAACAACAGACTGGTTCCATATAAGAAAAGGAGTACGTCAGGCTGTATATTGTCACCCTGCTATTTTTTAACTTATATGCAGAGTACATCCGGAGAAGGCAATGGCACCCCACTCCAGTACTCTTGCCTGGAAAATCCCATGGAAGGAGGAGCCTGGTAGGCTGCCTTCTATGGGGTCACACAGAGTCAGACACGACTGAAGTGACTTAGCAGCAGCAACAGCAGCAGAGTACATCATGAGAAACGCTGAGCTGGATGAAGCACAAGCTGGAATCAAGATTGCAAGGAGAAATATCAATAACCTCAGATAGATGACACCACCATTATGGCAGAAAGTGAAGAAGAACTAAAGAGCCTCTTGATGAAAGTGAAGGAGGAGAGTGAAAAAAGTTGGCTTAAAGCTCAACATTCAGAAAACTAAGATTATGGCATCCAGTTCCATCACTTCATGGCAAATAGATGATGGGGAAACAGTGGAAACAGTGGCTGACTTTATTTTTGGGGGCTCCAAAATCACTACAGATTGTGACTACAGTCATGAAATTCAAAGACACTCACTTCTTGGAAGGAAAGTTATGACCAACATAGACAGCATATTAAGAAGCAGAGACATTTACTTTTTCAACAAAGGTCTGTCTAGTCAAGGCCAGTAGTCATGTATATGGATGTGAGGGTTGGATTATAAAGAAAGCTGAGTGCCGAAGAATTGATGCTTTTGAACTGTGGTACTGGAGAAGACTCTTGAGAGTCCTTTGGACTGCAAGGAGATCCAACCAGTCCATCCTAAAGGAGATCAGTCCTGGGTATTCCTTGGAAGGACTGATGCTGATGCTGAAACTCCAATACTTTGGCCACCTGATGCAAAGAGCTGACACTTTTGAAAAGACCCTGATGCTGGGAACGATTGAGGGCAGGAGAAGGGGACGACAGAGGATGAGACGGTTGGATGGTATCACTGACTCAATGGACGTGAGTTTGGGTAAACTCTGTCACTTGGTAATGGACAGGGAGGCCTGACGTGCCATAGTTCATGGGGTTGCAAAGAGTTGGACACAACTGAGTGACTAAACTGAGCTGACAGATTTAACCAATAATTCCAAAATTTTACCTGCCTCAACACTTACGTAATTTAATCTTCTTGTTACCCGTATATATTGGGTTGGCCAGTTAGCAATTTGGGTTTTTCCGTAAAATGTAATGAAAAAAACCTGAACAAACTTTTAGCCAACCTAATGGTTTGCCAAGTAGGACTAGAAAATTCTGTTCATTATACATGAAGAACTATTTTTCTTGAGGGCTGCCTCTTTGGGATATTGTCATCAAATAAGAATGGCAAATGCTATATCGTGCTTGGTTGCTTACATTGTAGAGGTGAAAATCAAAGTTTTTCAATAGTTTCCTTAAAGACCATAAAGTAGAAGAAGATAAGAAATTGGTGAAACTATCAACATCACCATATTAGAAATATCTGAAGACAGAAAATAGGTTGTGGTTTTCTTTAAGGCTCTTTGAGAGCACAGAATGTTGACCTGATTGCATAGCTCTGTATAATAATGAATTGGAGACATTATTGTAATCACAAGAGATTAAAAGCTGAGCCAGTAAAGTGAATAAATTTATTTAGAAATACTCAGAAAAGTCTGAGGCATTTGAAATGAAAAGTATATTATCCATACAACTTTATATCAAAGCCTAAACCCCCAAAATATGTAAGACACCAACATGAAGGAAAAAGCAGTGAACAATTCAGGGAAAACCAATAATATGGTGTGGTGTCACAAATGAAAATAATTTTAAACGTGTCCCCAGTGATAATGTACCACTGAAATTTATTGTAGATTTAGAAACTTCAGATTTGACTAAATGTCAAATCGCTAACTGCTCAGTGGGATAATGCATAGTTTTTTTTTAGTATTTGTTATATGCTAGCGAATTGTCTGGAGAAGGCAATGGCACCCCACTCCAGTACTCTTGCCTGGAAAATCCCAGGGACGGGGGAGCCTGGTGGGCTGCCATCTATGGGGTCGCACAGAGTTGAACACGACTGCAGCGACTTAGCAGCAGCAGTAGCAGCAGCGAATTGTCACAGAACCATTCCTGTATTAAGACATGGAAAAAGAATCTGTTCCTTTGCAAAGTCAGCACTAACAGAAACACAAATTAACAATTTGTCTTAAGTCACTAGGACAATACCAACTTTCACCAGGTGTATTCTATGCACAGCCAAAAGCTTTCACTGAGGAGGAAAGCCTCCACAGAGTTAGTTTTATGTCATCAGGGTCTAATACTGTATGATATAAAATGCCAGAAGACTCTATTCAGAAAATCATTGGTTTGTGATCTGTATTAATTTTGGTAGGAAAAGAGGTACCAAGTTAGACATCAGTGTGACTCTAAGTAAAAACATTAAAAAGGAATCAACCAATGTAAATGTAAATGTGTAATTTAAAATGATCAAAGTTAATTCCCTTTGCTCTTATATAATTTTCAACAGAAATACCTACCAGTCATTGTTGATATAATGAACATTATTTTAAACTATAACTAGAATATTTTAAAATTTTTTTCAAAGATGCAGAATACTATAGTAGATAGACAGCTACAGATCACCTAACAGTTATCAGATAAAATTAAGTGAGCCCAGGTTAGCATATGGGTTGTTCTTATGCAGAAGGTATGCTGTTGTGAAAGGAAAGAGCTAGGAAATTCAAATTATAGCATGGAAACCCACAAAGACTTTGTTTACTTGTGTCTATAATCAAGGAAAAAGCTCTCTTTTACTTATTTTCAGAATGAAAAGTGTAAGCAGAAAGGCAATTCATCAATTTGTCAATCACCTTACTGGAGACAATGCTCATTTTAGTTATGAGCATGTTCATTTTAGTTATGACATACAAAAAGTAACAGTAAGAGGTGATATCTAATGTTAGCTATAAATCTAGGAAAAAAATGTTGCCCAGAAATATAAATATAGCAACTCCTGTCCAAATATATATACATACTGCTACTGCTACTGCTAAGTCGCTTCCGTCGTGTCCGACTCTGTGTGACCCCAGAGACGGCAGCCCACCAGGCTCCTCCATCCCTGGGATTCTCCAGGCAAGAACACTGGAGTGGGTTGCCATTTCCATATATACATATGTATGTTTTAAATATTAAAACAGATTTTTCTAAGCATTATTAAAAATATCATTATAATTAAAAGGAGTTATAACACTATGTTCAAAAGTGTAACTTGGTATTGTAAATCAAGCTCATTATTGATCTGGCTCAAACCTTTTCAGGTAAAAGAAAGCCATCTTTTAATAAACTTGAGTTTGATACTGACATCTGCACATATATTAAAACACATATATTAATAATTTCATACATTTATATACTAACTTGGAACACTTATATACTAAGTGTCACCACTTATCCTGTGACACAGTCACCTAATCACATGAATTATTAGCTTCTCAGTTCAATTTTAATCATAAAGTTTACTTCTGAATGAATTTTCACATACTGAACCATTTATCTTCAGAACTGTCTTCCAATATAAAAAAAATATAAGACTTTTTATCTCCTCCTTCATTTATAGAATATCTGTATTCTCACAAAATATTTTAGACTTTAACAGCTTTGGAAATAAATCATTCTTCATAGTTCTCTACTTTTAAGTTTGAACATGATATTGCTCTTCACAGAAGGCTTAAATCAAACTTTAAAATACAATTTTGGAGTGTACTTACCAAGGTAATACTTTAAAACCATACTTTTTAAAGCGTAGTGGAACATAGTGTGTAATGTGCTGTCATTTGTGTAAAGAAAGGGGACAAGGGAGATTATATGTATATGCAAAATTTCTGTATATGCATCATACAATGTCTCTGGAAGGACCCAAAGAACTAGTGATGTTATCTTCAGGAAAAATACACACACACAAAGATATACGGTTGTAAAGTATATCTATTAATAATATTCAGTATATTATTATAAAGTAATTACATATTTCTCCCACAATACTAAGCCAGTTCTTATGTTAAATAATAACTTCAAAAAACCTCCTCAAAATGAAGCATATGTATATTGTGATATAATAATGTGACAGTAATTTGGTGATATACATTCTAATATAAAGGTAATATTCATTCAGGGGAAAATATTCTTCAGATATTAGGACAACTTATCCATTAAAAATTCACCAGTCCTTCACCTCATTGTCTTTTTTGGTTACATTCTATTTAGCATTTCACTATGTATAAATTGATCTATCAATGAAAAACACTTTTAAGATTTATCAATGAATAACACTTTTAAAATCAATGTTTGTGTTTCATTCAATCCTCTCCTAGAATTTTTTAGCTAGTTGGTATCCACCATTTTAAACCATAATTTAGAGAAACAGGAAAGTTCATATATTTTTCATTACTTCATTCCTGTCCAATAAATATGTTAACAATCAAATTCTTGATATGCAGGAAAAGTCATCTAATCATGTGCATTAAAGCTTCTCAGTTCAATTCTAATCATAAAGTTTACTTCTGAATGAATTTTCACATACCTGAACCATTTATCTTCAGAAATGTCTTCCGATATAAAAAAAAAATTATAACAGGATTTTTTATCTCCTCCTTCATTGATAGAATATCTGTATTCTCTACAAAATATTTTAGACTTTAACAACTTTGGAAATAAATTATTCATCACTGTTCTTTACTTTTAAGTTTGACCATGATATTACTCTTCACAGAGGGCTTAAATCAACTTTACAATTTTGGAGTGTTTTAGTTACTTTTAAAATGCATTTTATTCAGAAATATATATTATCATAATTTTTAACAAGACTGTGGATGTAACTCACAAGTTTGCTCTTTTTCATAGTGAATTTTCTTCTAAACATATATTTTGATGTGGCTTTATAATTTTATTCTGTAGCTGAAACACAGACACTGATATTTCAAAAAATCTCCTCTCTGTCTTTCTCTACTTGGCCACATACACATAAACACATGTATATACACTCATCATTAATATAAAAGTTCTTCCAAGTTCCTTCTTGTGTGTGTGTGTGTGTGTGTGTGTGTGTGTGTGTGTGTATGTGCAGCACTACTGATCTATAAGTCTTATACTGAACACTGATGATTCTTCAGAAGTAATCATGAGTTTATATCACCTATCTATACTCTTTTATGATAAGACCTTTTGAATTAGAGCCTGTATTTTTAAAATAACTGTTGCAGATCCTGAGTGCAGTTTAGGGTCACATAACAGAGCTAACTGGCCCACCCACAAAGTAAACATGAGACAAGAACCTCAGGATTAACATACCCTACACAAGTAAGGCTGACAGACACCAACAGACAGAAACAAATGTTACACACTCGGCTTGCCCACGGGACAACAGTTTTCTAACAAATCTATACTTTTGACACTTCAAATTACAAGATTAAGTGTAAAAATGTCTCTTGCACTAATCTACATTCCTTAATAGTATCTATTTGTAATAGATACCTGTTTTACAACATTTTAAGAGAGAATCAATTTGTCATTCCATTCCATTTCTAATGCAGTAGTCCAACCCAACCCAGAATGCATTATTGATATGGAAATGAGTGTAATTAGCAGCGTAAATGATCTGTTATTTATGATACAAGTCGGAGCAGTAAATCACCATTGGTTCACTATCATTACTATGCAAATAGAAGAAGGCAGTTAATGGTCCATGTGTTAAAAACAGGCCACTTGCTTGCTCATTTGCAAATGAAAGGCAAGGCTAAGGGTTTAAGGTAGAGATGACAGCTTATCACATCAGTCTCAGTTCATAGACTTAAGAAAATCAAAACACACAAATAGTTGCACTAGTTTTCAAAGTTGGTCCTTTTTTCTACTGTATATTCCTTCCTGAGTCTATTCTAATAGCACCTTCAAATGTATTTTTAGTTCCTTCTAATTTGCACAACAGGAATTGGGAATGATTGTGAGAGTGCCTCTAATTGTTCTGCCATGTATGAGATATATTTCATGTTAGCAGGGAAAAAACACCATACAGACTTCCTATTATGAAATAAACTATCATTATTGGTCATATAATTCACTTTACTTTCCTACAAACATACTTTTATTTTCTTGTAAGGAGGCAGGCAGGCAAACTAGCAATGATTCTAGGACTAAAAAATTATTGGTGGGCCTTATTGGAAAGTATTCAGAATACTTAAAGAAACTGTTCTGCCTTTCTTATTTGGTCCCTTTTGTTTAATTTTCTGGAGAATGTCTGCACTTTGAGTGCATTAGCTACAGGCCAGTGCTTGCCTAGTGCATTGGGAACAAAGGTAGGATGCATGAAAAGCTAGAAGAAGAAATGGGATGGGGGGCAACTGAATATTCTGAAAGCTTCACTTATATATATCTGATAATTTTTGGAAGACTTACATAAATATAGAACTGAGGATGATAATGTGTTTATTTTGGAAATATATGAAATAAAAAGATTTCAAACTCACTTAGGTAAATTAGCTCCATCTTAACAACTTCATAAATATAACAAATATAATTTTATAGATATAAATCACCTATGAAATCTTTTTTATTGTTAATTTTTATTAAGCTATGACTTCAAGAATGACATAAATTGGGCAAGAATATTATGTGAAGGAAATAAAAACACTATATTTAAATATAATAATAATATTGTTGTTGTTGTTCAGTTGCTCAGTCATGTCTGACTCTTTCTGACCCCATGGACTGCAGCACACCAGGCTTCCCTGTCCTTCACCATCTCTTGGAGCTTGCTCAAATTCATGTCCATTGACTCTGTGATGCCATCCAATCAGCTCATCCTTTGTCATTCCCCTTTCCTCCTGCTTTCTATCTTTCCCAGCTCTTCTGGAAGAAGAGTCAGCTCTTCTCATCATGTGGCTAAAGTATTAGAGCTTCAGCTTCAGCATCAGTCCTTTCAATGAAGATGCAGGGTTGATTTCCTTTAGGATTGACTGGTTTGTTCTTGCAGCTCAAGGGACTTTCAAGAGTCTTCTCCAACACCACAGCTCAAAAGCATCAATTTATACACGCCTACTGGAAAAACCATAGCTTTGACTATATGGACCTTTGTCAGCAAAGTAATGTCTCTGCTTTTTAGTATACTATCTAGGTTATATTAAATACAATGATATGGCGAAAAACATTTTTTCTATGCCAGATTTTTTAAAAAGTATTATATATACATAGTATCTGAAGCTGTGTCATAGTTGATCTTTTTGAGGTATCAATTTATCTT
Source organism: Bos grunniens (assembly GCF_055505025.1). Taxonomy (NCBI): domain Eukaryota; kingdom Metazoa; phylum Chordata; class Mammalia; order Artiodactyla; family Bovidae; genus Bos; species Bos grunniens. The sequence goes on along the minus strand of NC_141166.1, from coordinate 36,419,672 downwards.
TTGTAAATACTATATTTTTCTTCCTGTAATTCCAAGGAGATAACTATTGAGTTTCCTCACCTCACTGGAGTTTTCAAAGATAACTTCCTGGTTTTGCTTTTAAAACCATAAACTCACTGAGAAGATTAAACTAAAGGGAATGTGAATGGATTTGAGGTAAGTCCATACCTTGTGGCTCAGCTGGTAAAGAATCTGCCTGCAACTGGGAGACCGGGGTTCAATCCCTGGGTTGGGAAGATCCCCTAGACTCTCTCCAGTATCCTGGCCTGGAGAATCCCATGGACTGTATAGTTCTGCTGCTGCTACAGCTGCTAAGTCATTTCAGTCATGTCTGACTCTGCTCGATCCCATAGACGGCAGCCCACAAGGCTCCCTCGTCCCTAGGATTCTCCAGGCAAGAACGCTGGAGTGGGTTGCCATTTCCTTCTCCAATGCATGAAAGTGAAAGTGAAGTCACTCATCGTGTCCAACTCTTAGCGACCCCATGGACTACAGCCTATCAGGCTCTTCCATCCAAGGGATTTTCCAGGCAAGAGTACTGGAGTGGGGTGCCATTGTCTTCTCCTACTGTACAGTTCATGGGGTTGCAAAGAGTCGGACATGCCTGAGCGATGTTCACTTTCACTTTCCATGTATTAGTATTCAGAAGAAAAGAGACAGATGCATACCTTCTAAACGAGAAGGAAGGGAAATCTCTGATGTTACAGATAAAGGGACCGAAGTCCCATCCCCTGAACACACTTTTAGAAAACACCCTGATTTCTGGGGACTAGTTGTTTATTCCCCAGTTAACCAGATCCCTAGAAACTAAGAGATGACACACTCAAATCAGGATAATTCAAGGAAAGTTAATGTAAAAGTTATGACTTTAACAGCTGTAGGCAGTGAGGGGGAGTAATAAAGGGTAGTGCAAGAATGGGACCAGCTCTTCAGACCTGGCATAAGTCTCAGGCCCAACACAACTAAACCCAAGAAGAGGGAGATACAGAGCAAGGAGAGCCTTGTGGTGTCATCTTCCTCTAGAGCAGCAATAGCCCATCTATTGAAGGACACAAACCAAACAGATCTCACAAAGAAGCATCCAGGAGAATAAATAGTCTGCTTATGTTTTCTCACTCTAATTTCCTGCTGTGGCTTCCCAAAAGGACCACTGGATAAACCTATCCAAAACCCAGAAAGCAGAAGGGTCTATGGATAATTATTCATACATGCTGGCCTTCTACCAAGTGGTTGGGCAAAGCCAAGATTCCCAAGCAAGTAGAGGAGCCTATGTCTTCAGTGGACCATATACATTTGGATAGATAAGCATACCAGAGGTGGTGGTCTTGGGCCAGAAAATAATAGTCCTTACCCCAAATTGTAAGGACATTTACCAACATCTGAGCGTCCCAGGTGGCTCAATGGTAAAGAATCTGCCTGCCAGTGAGAAGATGTGGGTTCAATTCCTGGGTCGGGAAGATCCCCTGGAGAAGGAAATGGTAACCCATTCCAGCACTTTTGCCTGAGGACCCCAGATGGGTACAGTCCATGGGGTTGCCAAGAGTCGGACACAACCTAGCAAATAAACAACAAGTAAGTCCTTGATGTGTCCAATGGATTGTGCTAAACATTTTAATTACCTGTATTCCTCCTTACAGTATTTTGAGGTAGGTCCTATTGTTCCCATTTTGTTGAGTAGGAAACTGAGCACAGGGAAGTAATTATCTTATTAAAGAACACATGATGAAATTATAGCTGTTAGAGTCAAAACTTTATGGGTCTAGTCTAGAGCCTGTTCACTTAACAACCACATATATTTTCCAATAGTTGACTTAAAATGCTGACAAAGTTCCAATTGTGGAAAGGAATTAAAATACAAAGATATTTAAATTTACTAAATATAATATGAATAACAGGTTGTTATAATTAATAATATGTATTATAGTTTTAAGTTTTATGGCAACTCTGTAGCATTAAGTTGGAGGGGAAGCAGAAGTGATGGGATTTACTACATACACAAAATTGCACTATTGCTTAAAAAATGAGATGAAGAGGAAGGAATCATTTGGGTAGATATACTCATTGGACAGATAAAATCGTCCATTTTGCTAAAACCAGACAGGTAAATTTTAAAAATAAACTAATTTAATGAAATCACACACACACATACATATAAAGTCTTCACTGAAAGTAAACTTTGACTTAAGATTTTGAGAATCTGAAAGGAATTCCACTGAAATGTTAAAAACACAGCCCTAAAATTCAATAATATACAGAAAGAACTTTTGGAGAACTACTTTGTTTTCTGTCACATTTCTACTTAATATCAAATGCTTGTGACGTTTTATTGATCATGAAAGCAAATGTTAATTAAAAGGTGACTATATCCATGGAGATATGAGTGAATGCAGAAAGAGATAAAGGCTTGGTGTGGTTGGGAGAAGGCAGCTATTCTTTTCACAGTACATAAATTTATCTTGAGTGCTATATGGTTCATGGCTTCAAAGAAAGTCATGAAGTTATAGAATTTATTATTTAGTTTGGATTTAAATATTATTTTTTTCTTATAGTAAAACTTGTGTCTAATACACAGGTGTAGAATGTATTTTACTTAAGTAGGACCTGCATATGTAAAACACATGTAAAATGAAATATGATGAGTAACCAACTATTAAAATCTATACTATATACACATCTAATCTTCAAAGCAGAATAATATTTTGACATAAAACTATGAACAAAGAAAAATTACTCAAAGTAAGAATCATTCTCTAAAGTCAGTAATGTCTCTTTGTGGATTATATATTTGCATGCTATTTTATATGCAAAGTCTTCACTTTTATACCAACAATATAAGGAAATCAGAATATTTTCATTTTGTTATAAATAACAATCACTAATGGTGATGGACAGGGAGGCCTGGCATGCTGCGATTCATGGGGTCGCAAAGAGTTGGACACGACTGAGCAACTGAACTGAACTGAACTGAAAGCAGGAACTATGATTTTTAGTCATCAGAATTATAAGTGCCATGAAAATGCAGGTGCTTAATAAATAAAATTAGCACTTCATAGGTATTTTGTTATCTACATTTTTATATCTCATCCCAAGACCTTGTTTAGTCTGAGGCAGATAAGACAAATGGTTGCATCTTTTAGAATAAGACTGAAAAATGAGAAATGGAGAGGGAATAGGTGATGAGGAAATGGAGGGAGCTGGAGAGAGAGAGAGAGAGAGAGAAGGAGAGGGAGAGAGCTAGAGACAGAGTGAGAAAGAAAGGAAAAGAGAGGGGCAGGGGACTTCCCTGGTGGTCCAGTGGCTAAGACTTCAAGGCCTGAGCTCCCAATGCAAAGAACCCAGGTTCAGTGTCTAGTCAGGGAACTGGACCCCACATGCCACAACCAAAAACCCACATGCCATAAAGATATACATCCCATGTGCTGCAACCAAGACCAGGCACAGCTAAAGAAATAAATATTTTTTTTTAAAGAGGGACAGACAGAGATATTGAAATTGAGGTGCTGACCTTTAATGACCTTTTGCTCCTGTCTTCACATCTGGTAATACCAGTATAAATAATAAAGCATGTGGTGTCATGCCTACATTGCTTTTGCTTAATTAGAAGGAGCCATGGACTTACTCTTTGAATGACGTCTCAAATCTTGATGATGTCATGTAAACTTTTTGCTGTAAATCTATATAATAATGACTCCCTCTTTCACAGACCCTTTTCCAGAATTTCAGGCATATATATCTAGCTGTATACTCAACATTTATATTTGGATGGAAGGTAACATAAGCATAACACGTCAATCAGGTCCAGGTGTTAGCCACTCAGTCAAGTCTGACTCCTTTGTGACCCCATGGGCTGTAGCCCACTAGGCTCCTCTGTCCATGGAATTCTCAAGGTCACATCCTATAAGATGGTGCTCTTAAAAGTGCTGCACTCAATATGCCAGCAAATTTGGAAAATTCAGCAATGTCCACAGGACTGGAAAAGGTCAGTTTTCATTCCAATCCCAAAGAAAGGCAATGCCAAAGAATGTTCAAACTACAGCACAACAGCACTCAACTCACACGCTAGCAAAGTAATGTTGAAAATTCTCCAAGCTAGGCTTCAATAGTACATGAACTGAGAACTTCTGAATGTTCAAGATGGATTTAGAAAAGTCAGAGGAACAAGATATCAAGTTGCCAACATCCATTCTATCATAGAATAAGCAAGGGAATTCCATAAAAACATCTACTTCTGCTTCACTGACTACACTAAAGTCTTTGACCATGTGGATCACAACGAACTATGGAAAATTCTTTAAGATATGGGAATACCATACCACTTCACCTGCCTCCAGGGAAGTCTGTATGCAGGTCAGAAGCAATAGAATCGGACATGGAACAACGGACTGGTTCCAAATTGGGAAGGAGTATGCCAAGGTTGTATGTTGCAACCCTGCTTATTTAACTTATATGCAGAGTACATCATGTGAAATGCCAGGCAGGATGAAGCACAAGCTGGAATAAGATTGTTGGGAGAAATATCTATAACCCCAGAAATATTAAGGGGGGCAGATGATACCCCCCTTATGGCAGAAAGCGAAGAGGAACTCAAGAGCCTCTTGATGAAAGTGAAAAAAGAAAGAGAGTGAAAAAGCGGGCTTAAAACTCAACATTCAAAAAACTAAATCATGGTGTCTGGTCCCATCACTTCACGGCAAATAGATGGGGAAACAATGGAAACAGCAAGAAACTTTATTTTCTTAGGCTCCAAAATCACTGCAGATGGTGACTGCAGCCATGGAATTAAAAAATCACTTGCTTCTTAGAAGAAAAGCTATGACAAACCTAGACAGCCTATTAAAAAGCAGAGACATTACTTTGCCGACAAAGGTCCATCCAGTCAAAGCTATGGTTTTTCCAATAGTCATGTATGAACCTCTATGTGTATTAATAATATGATGTAATAAGTATCTTTCTTTTTCCAGAACAGTTAGCACAGGATGAGGAATAGAGATGCAAGTAATGGGCTTCTGGGAACTCCTGTGTAAGCAAGTAGATGTTTCATTTATTTCATGTCTTTAGGTTTTCTTTCAACCATGTTCTAATGGATTTTCCTAAAAACTGCTGAACATTTTTTCTAGTTAATATTAATTAGGAAATACTTTAAGAGCTTTAGATTATAGAAACATAATTTACTAATGATTTATTTGTATATATATGTTTATTTATTCATAATGATTTATTCATTCAACACACACTTACAAAGTACTCATACTACATACTGTGCTTGCTAATTGTTGAAGATGTTTTTTTTAAAAACACAAACCATCATCATTTATTTTCTAGGAGCTTAGAGTTGAAAGAAAATAATCAATAATATTTGTTCACTAGGCGTTTTGCCAGTTGCTTTTAATATAACATCTTACAAATAACCAATGATAGTGGCATTTTTCTTCCATATTTATAGGTGTGAAAATGGTGGGAAATGGTTAGTAACTTGCCAAAATTTATAAAGCAAGTGATAAGTCTGGCTCCAAAACACACGTTTAATTTTCATCTGTTGCTGTTCAATCACTCAGTCATGTCTGACTCTTTGCAACCCCATGGACTGAAGCACGCTAGGCTTCCCTGTGCTTCACCAACTCCTAGAGTTTGCTCAAACTCATGTCCATTGAGTTAGCGTTGCCATACAACCAGCTCGTCTTCTGTTATCCCCTTCTCTTCCTGCCTTTAATCTTCCCCAGCATCAGGGTCTTTTCTAATAAGTCAGTTCTTTGAATCAGGTGGCCAAAGTATTGGAGCTTCAGCTTCAACCTCAGTCCTTCCAATGAATATTCAGGACTGATTTCCTTTAGGACTGACTGGTGTGATCTCCTTGCTGTCCAAGGGACTCTCAAGAGTCTGCTTCAACACCACAGTTCAAAAGCATCAATTCTTTGATGTTCAGCCTTCTTTATGGTCCAACTCTCACATCCATATATGCCTACTGGAAAAACCATAGCTTTGACTATATGGACCTCTGTCAGCAAAGTAATGTCGTCCCAACCCAGGGACCGAACCCAGGTTTCTCACATTGCAGGCAGATTCTTTATCACCTGAGCCACCAGGGAAGCCCTAGAACACTGTAGTGGGTAGCCTGTTCCTTCTTTAGGGATCTTCCTGACCCAGGAATCAAACCAGGGTCTCCTGCATTTCAGGAAGATTCTTTGATTCTCACTACAAATGCTATATCACATCTGTCTTATAGACATAAAAATATATTAAAATTATCTGGTGAATATTATATAAATTGTAAGAAAGAAAATAAGCAGTTACTTTAGGTTTGGTTTGGTCTGCTTAGTCACTCAGTCATGTCTGACTCTGCAACCCTATGGACTGTAGCCCACCAGGCTCCTGTGTCTATGGGGATTCTCCAAGCAAGAATACTGAAGTGAGTAGTTTATCCCTTCTCCAGGGCAAGTTTCCAACCCAGAAATCAAACTGTGATCTCCTGGCTTACAGACGGATTCTTTACCAGCTGAGACGCCAGGGAAGCCCATGCTTGGTATCATAGACATAAAACTCTGGAGAGGCACAAAGTGATACTCATGAAATAACATGAAATATAGTCTAATTTTATACCTGGAATATTACTGAGGCAAAAGTTGCAAATAGGTTGATTATCTAGTGAACCAGAGAGTAATACTGATGAAATATCAAGGTGGCTTCCTGAAGGAGCAAATATTTTAGATCAGTTTTAAAGAATAAATAAAAATAGATAAAGAGAAGGAGGAGGCATTCCAAATACAGAGAACCAAAGAAAAAAAATGCACACAAGCAAGAAATAGAATGATGTGGGCAAAAGTTGACACACAATGAAGATGTTTTTAAGACAAAGAGAAAGGCAGAAATTGGTTTGAGAATCAGGCCAATCAGATTATGGGGAGCCTTGGGTGATGTACTAAGATATTTGAACATTATTCTGTAGTGTGAATAGTAGGGAAAACAAAGAGTGTTTAGTAAGAGGGATCATGGATGGTCAGAGAAGGCCAGAAAAATGAGTGTCTCTTACAAAATTACCTTAGACCAACTTTCCTGGTTTTCTTAATTAAATTTTCTATATGTTGTTCAGTCACTAAGTCATGTCTGACTCTACAGCCCATGGACTTCAGCATTTCAGGCTGCTCTGTCCTCCATTATTTCCCTTGCTCCAATTGATGTCCACTGAGTCAGTAATGCTATCTAACCATCTCATCCTCTGCTAGAGAATATATATACTAGAACTTAAAGTATATGAAATATACAGATTAAAAGGTTTATTATCTCTTAGAGTCTTCTATTTATATTACAAAGGAAAGCAGAATACTAGTTATAACAGATTTTAGGATTTAAAAATTGTTACCTAAACCACCATCTAAGTTTACTCCCAGGTTTAGCTAAGTTTATTCCTTTGATTTGTGTTCCTCAAATTTGGAAGCTGATGAGAGTTATGAAAATGCTTGTGTCTCAGGGAGCTTGATTAAATTCCAGGAGACGACCGTGTTTAGTAATCTTATATTTTCCAAATTTGTTTAAGAGTATTCTTGATGAATGAATATAAACAGAGACCAAGGATGGGCATTACTGCCTTTCTTCTGCTGTTTGCTCATTTTTTCTAGATCACCTCGTTGTTTACATATCTTACCCTGAGATTATATGATTTGTTTCACAACCCATCTCTGGTTTTTATGTTGACTGCGGTCTCTAGCCTTACTCTAATGCTTATATTTGTACCTTTTCATTTTCCTGACCTTCAACCCCTCTTGTCTCATGTTCTGCCTACATCTCTTCTTCCCTTGCTCTCATTAATGATGAGACATGCAGACTGTCCATTTCAAGTATTAGTGTGTTAAAGTCTTTTTTGTTTGAGAAAGGTTGGCCATTCCAATGATATCCGTGGCACTACTGCTTTAAGACTGACAGGTAAATATGGTGTGAGGTTAATGTGTTAACCTTAACTTTTGTTCTTATTTGAACTTCAGATAGAATTCACTTATACATCTTCTTCCTATATGTCAAAAAAGGCAAATAAAGTCTATAAAGCTATGGAATTTAAAAGTTGAATGCAATGTAGAGAAAATGAAACCCAGAGAGAAGAAAGGAAGTATCTGAGATGTGGACATAAGGTCATATGGTTACTTAGTGGTCATGTCTTTTATTCATTCTTTTTTTTCCTCTTGAGACATTTTACTGAGTTTCTCCTGGAGTTGGAATCGCCTGTCGTTGTAAACTGGCTGAGTCTTTTAATTGCTATAATATATTTTCTTATCATCTTTGAAGGATGTCAGCTATGGTTCCTTGGAGATGATGTGGCTTTCTAAGTTTTCTTTTATTTGTTCAATGATGTTATATTTATTGCTTTCAATATATGATTTATAACTGATATAAAGTTTTAAATTTCTAAATGAATTGACTCAGTTTGTTTTTAAGATCTCAGTGATTGCTTTTTCTGAGGTTTTTTAAATTTATCATGACCAATGTTGCTACCAATGTTGACTAGAAACCTTTTCTAGAGATAAAAGTACTAATTTATTTATCTATTTCTGGTCTTCTCTATAGTATATATAATGATTGACAAATTTTTCTCCATGCTTTTATGATTATAATTACACTTTTGTCTTGGGCCATGTATTCAATTTCTTATTCATTGTACAAGATTCTCAACAGAGATCAATTCTTCAGCGCTCAGCCTTCTTCACAGTCCAACTCTCACATCCATACATGACACAGGAAAAACCATAGCCTTGACTAGACAAATCTTTGTAAAAAAAAAAAAAAAAAAGATTCTCAACAGAGATTCATTTCTAGGTCCTAATGTATCTGAAAATTTTCTGGAATATACCTAGAAAGTATTATTTCTTTTATTTTTCTCATCAGTATATTTAAATATAGATATAAAAGTGTTAGGGCTTCCCAGGGGGCACTAGTGCTATAAAGAACATACCTGCCAACGCAGAAGATATAAGAAATGTGAGTTCAGTCCCTGGTTCAGGGAGATCCCCTGGAGGACGGCATGCCAACCCACTCCAGTATTCTTGCCTGGAGAATCCCATGGACAGTGGAGCCTCACAGGCCAGTCCACGGGGTCACAGGAGTCAGACATGACTGAAGCAACTTAGCACGCATGCACTCCCATCTAAGTGTTAAGGCCATGTAGCTAGTGAGTGAGTGAAGTCGTTCAGTCGTGTCCGACTCTTTGCGACCCCATGGACTGTAGCCTACCATGTTCCTCCATCCATGGGATTTTACAGGCAAGAGTACTACAGTGGGTTAATGTAGCTAGTATTAAAGTGTAATTGTTAGGAGCTGGAACTTTGAGATCGGCGAGGCATGGGAGCAAGTCTTAGCTGTAGAGCTTGGACAAAGTATAATTTTAAAACTATGTTTTCTTATCTAAATAATATTAACATCTGTTTCAGGGGCCAGAATGAGTAAATTAGGAAGTTTATGGTAATGCTTTGTCTAGATTCTGAACTTTAGTGTATGATCAGTAAATGTTAGCTTTTAGCCTTAGCTTTGTGCATGTTTTTATTCCTGCAAGTACAAATTACTTATACTTATGTCCTTCATTCATTTATTATATTTTCCTTTAATAAAAGTGCTAATAAGAATTTACATTAGTTTTCTAGGTTCAATGAGAGGGTTTTTTTTGATATCACCAATTTAGAACTCCAGGGAAAGGTAACATTATGTGTTCAAAGGTAATATTATGTGAACACATAAAACTGCATAAATTTTCCCTCCCTACATTAATGTTCCCCAGGATTACAAAAGTGTTTGGAGATCAGAGATCTGTGGAAGCAATGGAGCCAGGGGAACTTTCACCTGGAGACTAGGTCAAGATGAGCATCATGAACTTGTTCATAATCCTCTGGTCATAGCTTGATTTCAAATCCTTACTTCTAAGGTCTTAGCCTTTTTGAAAGGTTCTGTGAGACTGAGAAACAGCATTTTTTCCTTACAAGAAATATGAATAAATAGCAAGTTATTCAAGTTACTTGATAAATATGCATCTAAATTTAAAAAAAAGTTTGAATTCAGCTTTACATTACAGAAATTCAGACTTTATATCATTTTTTTTTTCAGCAAATGGATAGAAGCTGGAAAATCTTGAGAAGTAAAATTCACGGCATTTTACATTTTTATCTAATAGCATACTTTACATATCTTTTCGCAGTTTTAATGAGAATGCTTTATGTAATAGAAGCAGGTGAAACTTGGGATTTAATTTCATATCAGAAAAAGACTACAAAAAGAGTTTCTGCTGGCAAATAAAAGGAGAATGAGGCATGCTTTAATTCTTAAGACTAGTCATACTACTCGGAGAAGGCAATGGCACCCCACTCCAGTACTCTTGCCTGGAAAATCCCATGGATGGAGGAGCCTGGTGGGCTGCAGTCCATGGGGTCGCTAAGAGTCGGACACGACTCAGCGACTCCACTTTCACTTTTCACTTTCATGCATTGGAGAAGGAAATGGCAACCCACTCCAGTGTTCTTGCCTGGAGAATCCCAGGGACAGGGGAGCCTGGTGGGCTGTTGTCTATGGGGTCGCCCAGAGTCGGACACGACTGAAGCATCTTAGCAGCAGTCGTGCTACTGGCAGAAGACAAAGATGTACAATTTCCTCTGAGAATTTGAAATTACTAAGGTGAATATGTCTTTGTGTATATGAGTATGGGTGAGGTCTCTTGACTCCATGAATTCCAAGTTGTGGTAAGAAAAGTGTGATTATTTTTTCCATACTTTTTCCTGCCACACACACTCCTAAGGTTCCTGAGAATCTGTGTCAGGAAAATCATGTTTTCTCCTGTAACCCCTCTGATAGATTTTCCAAATATATGATACAAGGAAAAAGAAGAATTCAGGCACTTTTTACCAATCCCCAATATTCTGAAGTGTGAAAAGACATCTGTTGTTCCCATTAATATCACCTAGGTGCTTTAAGGACAAAATGTCATTTGATTGTGTCTCTGGCTTTCTAGCATCTCTCAAATTCAGAGTCTTGCTGGTTACATGAACTCACATCTGTATTCACATAGTCGTGAGATTTCAGAATTCATCATAACCACTGTGATTTAACTGGCAGTGATCCCTGGAACTCCAGAGGGCACAATTCATATTGCATGACCATGAATCCATACCATGAAATTCCACTGTGGATTGCCTATTCTCTTGCTGACTGCTAAGGAGCAAAATGATTTTTGACATGCCTTTTTAAAGCATGTACAGGAACTGGAACATAAAACTACATAATTGAGTCACCTTGCTTAATTTCACTTTGTGAATTATTGGTTTCCTGAGAAGTAGCTTAACAGCTGAACAGAGAAAAATAATTCTCAAATTTAAAGTGTCTCTTTGGGCATTCCTTTTTCATGTAACAATTCTGCTAGACTATATGACAAAATCATCAGTAAACACAGCATTGATTTTAGAAGGCACACTGCCATCACACAGAATACATCACTCCAAAGTAAGAAGATTTCAACATGTTTGATGTGTTATCTTGAGTATTTGTGTCTTCCTATTGACTTACTGTAGAACAAAGATATAATAAATTATATTTTCTAACTTTTCAATGTATGTGTGTGTTCTTCACTGCCATTGATTTGTATATAGATCATGATTCTTCCAAGAAAGCACCTCTGTCAAGTTCCTGTTTTTTCCTAGATGAGTTCTTCTTGTTGAAAACCTGATGTGTGAAGTGAATAAAGTCTGAATCTTGTATTAAGAGGGGATACAGTTTTCAATTTTGTGTACATTTCCAGTTTTATGGTATTTTGTGGATATTTCTGTCCAATTTCATGTTCAATACAAGTGATTGAACATGTTAACCCTTTCAGAAATAATATATAATTTCTAGCAGAAATGAGAATGGTTACATTTGTTTCTCAAATTTAACAAAGCATATGTTGATCTTAAAAAAAAATAATCTATATCTAAAGGGAAAGGTAAAAGGAAAGCTTTCTCTTATTTATATAGCTTCCAAAAGAATTAGCACACTGACAATGTATGCAAACTGGAGCTTGAATAACAATATACATTATGAAAATTTCTCAGTAGAATTTAGGAAATATTTTAGAAAATATTAATTATTCCATGAAAGCTACTCTATTGACAAGTGAAGTAATTTATCTAAAAGCAGTATTAGGTTTTTAAAGTATTTTACTTTAAGAATACACAATATGTAACTCTTCAAGCTATACTGTTGGATTCATATTTTATACGAAACTTTTCTGCTGCATAATCAAGACTGTGTAATATATGAGGACAGTGCTGTATGGTTAGACTTTACAGATGGTTTCAGGAGTTTGTGCCTGCCATTGCCTTTCTCACTGACCATCTGAATAACTGAGAAAAGAGATGAGAAAAGTTAATTATATGACTGACTCTTCAGTGAACAGACAAACTAAACCTAGGTCTCTTAGAGGTCATTCTTTTAAAAAAAGGCATTGTCCTCTGCAACGTTTTTGGGTCACTAATGATGTAAAAGATGTTTCTTGAAAACAGAGCTTAATAATTTGCAATGGTGATTTAAAAATCTAATTGGACTCTTATCAACTAATTCTCAATAAGCTAATGTAATGGCTAATTACTGTTATTGGTGACATTTAGACATGTTGAAGTCTAATTGTGCCTTTAAATTAGACAATGTAAGGCTATATTTACAGAAGCTGAGTTATTTAACACTTAGCAGGGTACATCTCTGATAGGATTACATAGACAGCACCCATTAAATTATTAGAGTTAGCCTGTGATTTGCAGTTGGATACAAAATTTGTACAGAAGCATAATCATGATACTTTTAATCATAACAGTAATATGATTACTTTTAATCATATTAAAAGTAGCTGAAAAGCAAATTGCAACCAGTAAGTAACTGAAAAGCAAACTGCAACCACTAATGCATTGCACAGAAACATAAAATTGTTAGTTCTTTTTTTAAGATTACACGTTGAGAGAAAGGGCATTTTAAATTATAGTCTGAAGTGGCTGTTAATTATAAAATTCTATTTATCTTTCTTAATAAGCATAAACATTCATATTCTATTATGACCACTGAGTCTTTGATCTTACCTCCTTTCAACGCAGCCATCCCTCAGGGTGATATTACCTGGATTACAGAGAGGTCCTATTTTTCCTTGATCTTTTTTCTTTTTTTTTTTTAATTTTATTTAATTTTTAAACTTTACATAATTGTATTAGTTTTGCCAAATGTCAAATTGAATCCACCACAGGTATACATGTGTTCCCCATCCTGAACCCTCCTCCCTCCTCCCTCCCCATACCATCCCTCTGGGTCGTCCCAGTGCACTAGCCCCAAGCATCCAGTATCGTGCATCGAACCTGGACTGGCATCTCGTTTCATACATGATATTTTACATGTTTCAATGCCATTCTCTCAAATCTTCCCACCCTCTCCCTCTCCCACAGAGTCCATAAGACTGTTCTGTACATCACTGTCTCTTTTGCTGTCTCGTACACAGGGTTATTGTTACCATCTTTCTAAACTCCATATATATGCGTTAGTATACTGTATTGGTGTTTTTCCTTATACTCAAGTCAACAAATATTTTAGTCAGTAGAAAAGAGTCATGGGCAAAGCAGTTAAGGAAAAGTCCATACAGAAACAGACCCAGCACAGTCAAAAATAAAATAAATCAATAAAATTAAAAATAAATAAATAAAAATCCTTTAAAAATCCTTCACAAAATTCTTGACCTGACAGAGTTTATATTGATATACAGGAGACTCAAGAAATAAATTAAATATACAGAACACTGCATGGTAAGTATTACAAAGAATAATACATAAAGAGGTCAATGAATGTTGCGAAATTAAAATTGTAATTTTATGTAGGGTGTACAGGGGGAAATCTACAGTAAAGATCAGAGGGAAGTAAAGAGGCGGATGGAAGAACAGTTAGGCTGACAGAACAGCAGTGCAAGGGACCTCTGATGGCTCTACTGAAGGAAATAACAAGAACCGCTGTGCATGGGCACGAGCAGTAATCCAGCTGAGAGACTGTTGACGTTGTTCATAGCAGCACCAGTGAAGGTGGTAAAAGGGAGTGGGGTTCTGAATGCATTTTAAAGGTAGAGAGAACCAGGAAGACCACTAAGAAATAACATGTGGAACTACAAAGAAAAAGAAGGCAAAAATGAGTTCAAGACTTTTGATCTGATGATATGGATGAATGGAGTTGCCACCAGCTAAGGTGAGATGACTGTGAGAGAGAGGCTGCTGGAGTGACAGCATGGACCAGGAGACAGAACCCAGTTCAATGTGTTATCTGCTGGAGAAGGGAATGGCTACCCACTGCAGTATTCTTGGGCTTCCCTGGGGGCTCAGACTGTAAAAAATCTGCCTGCAATGCAGGAGACCTGGGTTTGACGCCGGGGTCGGGAAGATACCCTGGAAAAGGGGATGGCTTCCCACTCCAGTATTCTTGCCTGGAAAATTCCATGGACAAAGAAACCTAGTGGGCTACAGCCCATGGGATCACGAAAGTGTCAGACATGTTCAGTTCAGTTGCCCAGTCATGTCCAACTCTTTGTAACCCCATGGACTGCAGCACGCCAGGCCTCCCTGTCCATCACAAATCCTGGAGTTTATTCAAACTCATGTCCGTTGAGTTGGTGATGCCATCCAACCATCTCATCCTCTGTTGTCGCCTTCTCCTCCTGCCTTCAATCTTTCCCAGCATCAGGGTCTTTTCAAATGAGTCAGTTCCTCACATCAGGTGGCCAAAGTATTGGAGTTTCAGCTTCAACATCAGTCCTTCCAATGAATATTCAGGACTGATTTCCTTTAAGATGGACTGGTTGGATCTCCTTGCAGTCCAAGGGACTCTCAAGAGTCTTCTCCAACACCACAGTTCAAAAGCATCAATTTGTCAGCACTCAGCTTTCTTTATAGGCCAACTCTCACATCCATACCTGACTACTGGAAAATATATGTAAGCGTATGGCTAATTCACTTCATTGTACAGCAGAAACTAACACAAAATTGTAAAGCAATTATATTCCAATTAAAAAAATGAGAGGAAAAGGGGAAAAAAGACTACTCATTTATCATGCTATAACCGTTTTGGTTATTCTTGCACATGTGTATTTTCAAGCACATTTAAACAACAAAAATTATAAAGAAAACACATAATGATTTTCTTATTGGATGCAATTGTGAAACTTTTCTGAAAATAGCATATATTTGAAAGTAGACTATACAAACAGACGTTTTGAATTTTGTGTACTTAGTAACTTTACAAGTTATAGATGATCCTGTAAAAATGTTGAATAGTTACATTTACTGAATTCCTATTATATATCAAGTGTTTTATATTGATTACCACCAACCCTCACCATGCTTCTGCAATATGGTAACACCCCTCTGTAATATATCACACATGAAGTTCAATTATCTCCCTGATGCTGCTAAGTCACTTCAGTCGTGTCCGACTCTGTGCGACCCCAGAGATGGCAGCCCACCAGGTTCCCCCGTCCCTGGGATTCTCAAGGCAAGAACACTGGAGTGGGTTGCCATTTCCTTCTCCAATGCATGAAAGTGAAAAGTGAAAGTGAAGTCGCTGAGTCGTGTCCGACTCTTAGCGACCCCATGGACTGCAGCCTACCAAGCTCCTCTGTCCATGGGATTTTCCAGGCAAGAGTACTGGAGTGAGGTGCCATTGCCTTCTCCACAATTATCTCCCTAAATGAATACAAATAGATAAATATTAGACATGAAGAACAAAATCATTTACAGATGTTATGATCACCTACATAGAAAAATCCTAGAAATCAACTGAAAAAAACATTAGAACGAATATAACTGTTCAGTATACTTGCCATAAGTAATATAAATGAACATCATCAATAGGTTTCCATTTCCAAGGGAAGGGAAAATCATCTTCACAATAATGTAAAAAACCATAGACTTATCAGTAATAAACTTAATGAAAATTATGAAAGACTCTTACATATAAATCTATAAACGTTACTGACTAAATAGTAGACCTGAATGCAACATTAAACTTTTAAAAACAAAATTGCAAGCACACCAGTTATTCTCCTATTCATTTATACATTTAATGCAATTGAAATCAAAATCATGATTTGCTGCGGTGGTGGTTTGGGGAGAGAAAAAAGAATCCAGAAACAGATTTATGTGTATATGACAAACATCTGATAAAGGCACCAGTTCAAATCACTGGAAAATGGTGGATTTTGCAACAAATTGTGTTAGAAAAGCTGGACATCTATTTGATATTTAGAGAACCAAGTAACTAATGCAGAGTCATATAGCTAGAAAGTAAGTAGACACTAGATTTGAGCTCTAAAAGAACATACTTTCAAGACTGTGCTTCACTACTTCTCAGCCTGCTTTAGATATCTTAAACAATTCTTGCTGAGATAAAAGGCTCAATTTTACAGATAATTAAAATGAAACTAGAAGAGTTATTAATAAATGACTGCCTCAAAAGTTACCATGTTAGTGGTGATAGTGCTTTAACTATATCTTTAAGTCCTAGCTCATCCACATTCAAAATTAAATATTTTGCCTCATGTCAAAGTTTGCCATAAAATGTGTTTCTAGCTCTAATTTCCAGATTCTTCCATTAATTCAAACTGCTTTATTATTTTTGAGAATTTCTACTAATACATGTAATCCAGTTATGATCATATAATGTGTCTCTCCCAAATCTAATATTTAAAAGGCATTTACAGGTGGCTGACTTCACAGACTCTGAGATGTACCTTCTACCCTTTTGAAATATCTCCCCATTCAGATCACTGAGGCACTAAATTTTGCTTCTATAGCTTCAGTCCTTTAATTGAAAACTGTTCTTCACTGTTAAAGAGCATTATTTCTGCAAGAATGCAAGTCTAATCAGGAAAAGCCTTCTTGAGGAAGTGACATCAGGGTTTATTTTAATGAAATTCAGGGAGCTATCCATGGTATGGTATGGTGTGGGTGCCCAGGCATATCTGACTCTTTGTGACCCAATGGACTATAGCCCACCACGCTCTTCTGTCCACGGAATATTCCAGGCAAGAATACTGGAGCAGATTGCCATTTCCTACTTCAGGGGATTTTCCTGACCCAGGGATCAGAACCGACATCATTTGTGTCTCCTACATTAGCAGGCAGATTCTTTATTACTGTGCCACCTGAACACACTCAGTCATTCCAAGACCCAAAGAGTGTTCAAGAATTTTTTAAATACAAGTATAAAACTCCTATAATTTATAAAGAATAAGTTTATTTCATATTTGAAAGACCAAAAAAGAGGGCTAGTGTAATAGCATGGTAGTCAGGTAATTTTGAGTAAAGAGATGTAACAGAATATGATGCTATCAGTAAAGTAGTCAAGGTCTGGATCATTTGGCACCTTGATGGATATGATAACCAGTTTGCAACTCAAATAAAGTCCAAAGGGAAATCAAAGAGGATTCCTGTGAGCCATATTTAATGGACACAACAGCCTCTGGATCATGGAAAAAGCAAGAGAGTTCAGAAAAGCATCTATTTCTGCTTTATTGACTATGCCAAAGCCTTTGACTGTGTGGATCACAATAAACTGTGGAAAATTCTGAAAGAGATGGGAATACCAGACCACCTGATCTGCCTCTTGAGAAACCTATATGCAGGTCAGGAAGCAACAGTTAGAACTGGACATGGAACAACAGACTGGTTCCAAATAGGAAAAGGAGTATGTCAAGGTTGTATATTGTCACCCTGTTTATTTAACTTATATGCAGAGGACATCATGAGAAACGTTGGACTGGAAGAAACACAAACTGGAATCAAGATTGCTGGGAGGAATATCAATAACCTCAGATATGCAGATGACACCACCCTTATGGCAGAAAGTGAAGAGGAACTCAAAAGCCTCTTGATGAAAGTGAAAGTGGAGAGTGAAAAAGTTGGCTTAAAGCTCAACATTCAGAAAACAAAGAACATGGCATCCGGTCCCATCACTTCATGGGAAATAGACGTGGAAACAGTGGAAACAGTGTCAGATTTTATTTTTCTGGGCTCCAAAATCACTACAGATGGTGACTACAGCCATGAAATTAAAAGACGCTTACTCCTTGGAAGGAAAGTTATGACCAACCTAGATAGCATATTCAAAAGCAGAGACATTACTTTGCCAACAAAGTTTCGTCTAGTCAAGGCTATGGTTTTTCCTGTGGTCATGTATGGATGTGAGAGTTGGACTGTGAAGAAGGCTGAGCGCCGAAGAATTGATGCTTTTGAACTGTGGTGTTGGAGAAGACTCTTGAGAGTCCCTTGGGCTGCAAGGAGATCCAACCAGTCCATTCTAAAGGAGATCAGCCCTGGGATTTCTTTGGAAGGAATGATGCTAAAGCTGAAACTCCAGTACTTTGGCCACCTTATGCGAAGACTTGATTCACTGGAAAAGACTCTGATGCTAGGAGGGATTGGAGGCAAGAGGAGAAGGGGACGACAGAGGATGAAATAGCTGGATGCATCACTGACTCGATGGACATGAGTCTGAATGAACTCCGGGAGCTGGTGATGGACAGGGAGGCCCGGCGTGCTGCGATTCATGGGGTCACAAAGAGTCGGACACGACTGAGCGACTGATCTGATCTGATCTGATCTGAATGACAATGCCATCTCTAACTTCTCCAAAGAGAAGATGTCCCAAAATAGGGTATTTGAAAACCTACCTTAATCTTCATTTTCAAGAAAAAGAGAAGTTCAGCTGATATAGGATACATGTTCTTTCTAAATTTTTTCTAAAATCTTATAATTTTACCACTAGAGTAATTCAAAGTATGGTTAACCTGAAGTACAAATATTAAATGAAAGTAATAAATAATAGATCTAATGCATATATCCCTAACATATTTGTAAAGAGACACTAGAAGTTATTCATAATAAGTGGCAATGGCTTGGTCAATTATTTTATCAGAAAAGGAGTCATTATAAAAGAAAGAGAATTAATTGGCATCAAATTTTTCAAAAGATTGAAATAACACATTCCACCTAAAGTTTCCAAATAAGTCCACTAATTTGTCCTCCAAAGACCTATTGTTTCAGCTTTTAAAAAACTGTGACTTATTAAACTAATTAAGACTAATAATGACATTTCCACAGAAACATTTTCAACATGTTCCCCTTTTATCACTGACTATTCTTTGTACCATGGAAAATGTTTTCCATAAACATCATCTTCGAATTTCCTTAAGTTATTGTCATTCTGAGCATTTTGTATTTCACCTGTTTGCATTTAATCCAATTTTTTAAAAAGGAATAAATGTAATAAGTACCATGGTAGAAGTTTAAGAATTATAAAATAGTAAAAACTCTAAGAATGTTTTGATAAACATTCTAGCAATGGGCCAAAATAAGTAAAAACTAATTTTTCTGTCACTTACATAGCACATTAAAAACCTAACTCTTCCTGAAAGTATCTATATTCAACATGTGTATGCATTGTACAATGTTTATGCTAGTTACAAACACTTCTGTCTTTCATGCTGGCTTTTAAAATGCCAAAAATCTTATACTATGTCTTAATTATTTTCATCTGAGATCTTTTACAGCAAAAAAATTAAGTGCTTCAGAAATGTTTACTGAATTGTATGGAATTTGAATTTAGAATCACACTATCATTTGACATGAAGTAGAATTTAATATCACATAGAATCTGATGTTAAGCTGTCTGGTTTCAGACTCAACTCCAGCGGCTTCAGAGGTATCTGTAACTGAGTTATTCTAAGGATTTCATCATGAGAGGATTCAAACAAAATATGGCCCCCTTACCATGGTCTAAAAGATATTATCATGAGGTTCCAGTTTGCAGGCACACTTTCAAGGAATACTTGCACATACACACATAAGGAATACTTTTAATCATCCAAGTCTAAATCTTTGTTCCTGTTGTTTTGTGTACTCAACAGAGTTAATTTCTAAGGGAAAAGACAGGAGGATATGGTCATGTAAACTTAGTATTAGAATGAATTCCAAATAAATACCAACATAGTTAAGAAAATCAAACCATTTTTTTTTCTTTTTCTTTTTTTTTTCAAACCATTTTTAAATAACAAAATAATTTCTAGTTGTTAAAAGATTCATTTTGACCTCACATTTGCTAATCACACAAGATGTGATGATGTTATTCATCACACAAGATGAATACCACCATTTGCTATCTACAAAGCAAAAGAACCATTGAATAAATTGGACCCAGCCATGTGCATAATCCTCCCTCAGCTGATTCTCTCTGCATTGTACCAGAGTGGGAGTGTGGCTTTTTCTGCCTCTTCTCTGTAACATATAAAAGGTTTTAACTTTCACTTAAAAAAGAAATAATAAAAGAAAGAAAAAGCAGCTTCTGTTTGTACATAAACACCAGGCATGGAGATTCTATACTGCATCCTAGGAGAAACCAGGGAGCCAAGATAATGAGCTTAAAACCTCAGAAATCTGTGTCTATGATTCAATTATTTGAAAGCAGCTACTAAATAATCTCTTACATGATACCAGCACATTTTCCTTTGTAACATGTGCTTCTTTGTTTATCCACCCCAGAATTTTGTCTTTATTTTAATTGCTACTAAGCTCTTTGCTTAAGGTTTTATGGCTTCATCCTCTTATACTACCAGATTTATAGCATGTGGCCACTGAAGTTACATTCACTTTTCCTCTTTCATGTTTAACATCATTGCCTCAAACTTTTCTGAATGCATATGAGGTCATTTATCTCTCCATGTTTCTATTCAGCCTAAGTGCTGAATTTATGTGTGTGTGTTTTCTTTTAAAAAGAAAGTGTGGCCTCCCCTGTTTTTCTCTAACTCATTAAAATTGTTTCCTTTTCCTACTGCTTATTTCTTCTTTAATACTGAATAGCACAGAACATCACCACTATGCATCACCTTGAAAGAGATTTACTCATCAATTTACTGTAGCTCAGAAATGTATTTCCAGTTTTTCTATGAAGTCAAATATACATTAATCACCTAAAGTGTCATTGGCAGAAGTATTTTGTTACCAATGATGAATATCAACTGACTCCTAAAATTCTAATGGTGGGAAGAGATACAAAATACATCAGACACAAGCCACTCTTGATAATTTATGATAAAAAATACAATGTCTATAATAAATATATTGAAAGAAAAATGTAATTAAGTCAAATGTGCATTTTTTGTTAGAAGAATTAGGCTATACTTAATCATATACAACTTTCCCCAAAGATATGATACTGATAAAGATCATTTCAAGTTATACTTGCTAATATCTATTTTCTAAACCAGTTTTAACATATTTCACACTATTGGTTTTATTATTGCTTTTATTTTAATTATCAAATTTGCATTATTATTATTATTTACCTACACTCTTCTGTAGACCACATTCACAGTGCATTAACTTCTGCACTATTTACAGTACATTAACTTTTGGCCCTCAAGAGCACAAAAGTGTCAAATTCTGTCCAGTGATCCATGACCAACATGAAAAATCACATTCACAAGTATAAGAAGCATTTAATTTATTCACAGGTATAAAACATTATCCTACAGGTACAAGGACTAGATAAGTACCTCCCACTGCCACAAATTTCATAATTATAATAATTTATAATTATAGATATTTATTTGTAGTACATCCACAGATACTTAAGATTTGAAATATGTGGGGGGTTTTAAGTGTATTATAACACCTACCTCTTTCTTTCCCATTCAAGAAATCATTAGCAGAATTAGAATAAGTTATGGGAATAACCTTGCTGATACTGTAATTTGTTTAAAAAGAAGTAAATCACTAAAAAAATTAGACAACTATTCCTGGTTACGTATTACTTGGGATACACTTCAGAGGTGATCATGATATTAGACCAGGAACTGCTAAACTGGGCTTCATTTCAAACTCAACAATGATCTAAACAGTAACAAACAGTGTTGATAGTCTGGCTGTATCAAATAAACCCCTTGTGGTAAGCAAAAGAATGACTCCCAAAGATGTTCAGGTCCAAATCTCTGGAATTTGTGAATATGTTAAATTTATAGGGCAAAATACATTTTGCAGATATGATAAAATTAGGGTCCTTGAGATATGAGATTACATAATGGATTATCTGAATGGGACCAATGTGATCAAAAGGGTACTTATAAAGAAAGATAGAAGGTCAGAGTTAGAGGAGATATAAGAAAGGAAACAGACACTGGCGTGATGAAATGACTGTCTGAGCACCATAAACCAATGAATGTAGACAACCAGAGGAAGTTGGAAAAGACCAAAAGATTATTTCCTAGAACCTAAGAAGAAACAATGCTATTGACAACACTGATTTTAGGCCAGTGAAACCAACTGTGAACTTCTGACTTCCAGAACTTTAAGATAATAAAACCTGTGGTTTTAAGCCACTGGGTTTATGGCAATTTCTTATGACAGCAATAACAAGAGGCTTTAAACAGCAAAAGCATATTGTGTGCCTGTTAGTTGCTCAGTCGTGTCCAATTTTGTGCAACCCCATGGACTGTAGCCCACCAGGCTCCTCTGTCCATGGGATTCTCCAGATAAGAATACTGGAGTGGGCTGCCATTCCCTTCTATAGGGGATCTTCCCGACCCAGGGATTGAACCTAGGTCTCCCGCAGGCGGATTCTTTACCCTCTGAGCCACCAGGGAAGCTGCAAAGGCATATCATATACATCAAATACGTCTCCTGAATCATCTGACTCATTGCCTAAAAATACTTAGTTAACAGTAATTGAAGTCCAATCCTAATTCAGGGAGAAAGGAAAAAGAAGCAAGACAAGATTAAAAATCTTGGGATAAATAATATATGAATATTTATTTACCATGTATAGATGGAGATTTAACTGACTATTTTCTTCACCAAATCAGAACCATTTGTTTTTTTCCTTCCCATTTCCCCCTACCTGCTACATAAAAGGACTCAATGAATAAGTGAAAATTTAGGCAGTTAGAGGAGAAAATGGGTAAGTAAAGAATGTAAATAATTAATACCATTTATTTTAAGAATAAAGCTTATCACAGTCTTAGTTACATTAACTTTTTGTCTACATAGTGACTTTAACTTAACTATATTTCCATAGGGATTAGTACTTCTACAGAAAACCAGATCTATTAATATTTAATGAAAATGGCCAATTCCAAGTTTTTAGATAAAAATCAGTTTCACAGTTCCATTCTTTCATTAAAAAAAAAAAGAAAAAGATGGATCCAGGACTTCCCTGGTGGCCCAGTAGTTTAAAATTCATTCACCAATGTGAAGGACATGGGCTCAATCCCTGGCCCAGAAACATACCTCATGCCACAGAATAACTAAGCTTGCATCCTACAAATGCTGAGCCTATGCACTGCAACTACCGAGCCCACGCACTGCACGGCCCATGCTCTGCCAAGAGAAGCTATGGCAATGAGAAGTCTGTGCACCTCAACGAAGAGTAGTCTGCTTTCACCTCAACTAGAGAAAGTCTGTGCACAGTTACAAAGACCCAGTGTAGCCAAAAATAAATTAATTGTTAATTAAGTTAAAAGTATGGATCCTTCTACTTCAGTTCTAAATTATGAATTCTTCATTTTATGATCATTCAGCTGAAACATATGGCAAGAGCATAGAAAGTCTTTCCCACACAGTTAGTACTATATATAACATAACTTTACACTTGCAAATTAATAGATTATATTCCAGTTATAGTTCTCTCCAGGAATTCTTTAATTAAGTGACATACTTTAAAAAGAAAAAAAAATGCTGTTATGCATAATGTTGTATACAGATTTCACAGCATTCATATAATACAACACGTCTTAATAAGCAAATCTGTATGTTACATATTAAGGAAAACAACTGATATTAAATAGAATTAAGTGATTTAAAATATTTTCCAATTGAATTGACTGAACTGATATAAACATGGCCTACTCCTAGGTAAGGACCTCCTTTCCTTCATCTAATACCACACCATCACATTTTTTGATGCAGTACAAATCAAATTACAAAACAATCAGTATACTGGGGATTAAAATAGAGCAGCTCCTTTTTTCTTTCTTTTCATTAGTTCATTAGTTGTTGCTGCTGCCTGATCCCCATTATACAAGGCTGATGGAGGTAAATAGTGATCCTTTCCATATAATATTAGATAAGTACTCAAAAGACATTATAAAATCCTAAAGAAATATTGCTAGACTGAGGCTCTAACCCTACAGATTGGCAATAAATTAGATGGAATTCAATATTTAATTTTACATAGTTTTCCTGTAGTTTTCATTATTCATATTTAAAATTTGAGAAAGACAGAGAAGGCAATGGCACCCCACTCTAGTACGCTTACCTAGAATTCCCATGGGTGGAGGAGCCTGGTAGGCTGCAGTTCATGGGGTAGTGAAGAGTCGGACATGACTGGGCGACTTCACCTTCACTTTTCACTTTCATGCATTGGAGAAGGAAATGGCAACCCACTCCAGTGTTCTTGCCTGGAGAATCCCAGGGACGGGGGAGCCTGGTGGGCTGCCATCTATGGGGTCGCACAGAGTTGGACACGACTGAAGCAACTTAGCAGCAGCAGCAGCAGAATGCAGTTTTGTTGTTTTAATAAAACTATTGGGGAACTTCCCTGGTGGTTCGGTGGTTAAGAATCCACCTTGCAATGCAAAGGACACAGGTTCAATTCCTGGTTAGGGAACTAAGATTCCACGTGCCATCGAACAACTGAGCCCATGTACTGCAACTATTGAAGCCTGTGTGCTCTGGAGCCTGTGCGCTGCAACTACTGAGCTGATACACTCTGGGGCCCACGTGCCACAAGACAGCCCACGTGCCGCAACTAGTGAGCCTAGGCACCAAAAGCAGAGTCTGTAAACTGCAGTTAAAGATCCCACATGATGCATCGAAGATCCCCTGTGCCACAACTAAGACCAATGCAGTCAAATATAAAATAAATATTAAAAATAAACAAATTAAACTATGAGGTCTTAGTACATTATGTTTGTGAATGAGGTGATTACTATATCCTACACACTCTGATATGCAATAGAAAGTAGAGAATAAGGAATATTTGAAATAAAAGGGAATAAGAGATGGATCTAGCCTTTTTATTTTATAGTCCAGATGTTGAGAAGACCATAAATAAAATATATCAATCTAATTGTTGGATGATGACACACATTCTGCATATGAGCAAAAGCACTAATTTTTGTAGTAAGGTTGAAGAATATTTCAAAGAAAAGTTGATATTTGAGCTGTGCTTTACAAAATATTGGACTGCAAGGAGGTTCAACCAGTCCATTCTAAAGGAGATCAGCCCTGGGTGTTCTTTGGAAGGAAAGATGCTAGAGCTCAAACTCCAGTACTCTGGCCACCTCATGAGAAGAGTTGACTCATTGGAAAAAGACTCTGATGATGGGAGGGATTGGGGGCAGGAGGAGAAGGGGAAGACAGAGGATGAGATGGCTGGATGGCATCACCGACTCGATGGACAAGAGTCTGGGTGAACTCTGGGAGTTGGTGATGGACAGGGAGGCCTGGCGTGCTGCAATTTATGGGGTCGCAAAGAGTCGGACACAACTGAGTGACTGAACTGAACTGAACTTACAAAAGTATTAAAAAATCTAGGTGTGTCTCATAATATTGCAAAAAATCAACTACTTGCTAAAATTTTAATGATATTAAATAGAAATAACTGATTTAAAATATCTCCCAACAGAATTTACTGAACTGATATAAACACAACCTAGAGCTATGTAAAGGTCTTCTTATCTTCAGCTAATACCACTCACTGTCACATTTTTTTAATGCAGTACAAAACAAATTACTCAGTGGTCAGTATGCTGGAGAATAAAATAGACTGGCTCTTTTTTCATTAGTTAAAAAATTTTAACTTAGTATTAAAATCAACATACTCAGTTTATCTCCAGTTGTTTTATTTTTAAAGGCTCAACTGTTTTATGTAAAAAAAAAAAAGTTAAGCAAAAGTGTTTGAATTTAATCATAAATAAATATATGTTTAACAAATGTCACCAACTTCACCCAAAATCATTAACTTCAGAATCTGAAGTAATGTCTTGATATTTTCCAACATTTAAGTACAGCTGAACTTCAACTATGTAATAAAATACTATACTTCAGACTTAAGCATACATTCTTTTCATTTCTGTCGAGTTGCTACAGGGCACAGCTATTCATATCTGCAAAGCCTGGTGGATTTACATGTGAGGGGAGAATGGGGGAAATAAAGGTTGGCATCACAAGAAAAAGCATGAAGTACAATAGAATAGAACAAGAGAACGATTGTCTGAGGCACCTCTTTCGTACACTGCATGGATTGTGAGTGTCCAGTTCTTTTCCAGATATTTATCAAGGGCAGTTAACTATCATTCTTTTTGTTGTAGAAAATAAATGGATAGGGGGTGGGGAAAGATGTCATGAGTAGGGAAGAAAGTTATGTGAGGAATGAAGGGGGAGGACGACGGGAGGGAATAACTTACCAAGGTTCTTTAAAGCATGCAAGTTAATGACCTTGCACATTTTATTCACACTTACGCTTTCCAACCTTCAGAGAGACAAGACTTGTGACAATGTCAGAATCTGAAAAGATTAAAGTAAGATGTCTTTTAAACTCAAAAGTTTGAAAAAGGTAAAAATAAAGTGGAGCAATCTTTTGAATCTTTGTAGAGAAAAGGAGAAAATATAATTGTCTCTATAATTTGGGTATCAAAATTGCAAATGTTTTACAACACCACTATATGCACTCTATAAGCTACACACTCTAGTATTCTTGGGCTTCCCTTGTGGCTCAGCTTGTAAAGAATCCACCTGCAATGCAGAAGACCTGGGTTCGATCCCTGGGTTGGGAATATCCCCTGGAGAAGGGAAAGGCTATCCACTCCAGTATTCTGGCCTGGAGAATTCCATGGACTGTAAGGTCCATGGGGTCCCAAATAGTCAAACACGACTGAACGACTTTCCCTTCACTTCACTACACATCCAGATGCGCAAGTGACTATAACCAAGAAATTGAGAATAAATTTAGCTTTTCTGGTTAATATATAAGTTAATAAAATTCAACAATAGCTTAGGATATCCTTCTAGGAATTCATGGGAGGATACTATTAGGAAAAACATACTTAACTGAAGAGATCAGATGATAAGATTAGATTAGGAAAAACATACTTAACTGAAGAGATCAGATGATAAGATTAGAATCTTATCATTTTAACACATTCAAAAAACTTACATGTTTATATATATATAGTAATATGTGTATACATACTAATGTGTATGAATAAAATTTAGAATCAACATTTGAAGATATTTCATAAACTTACTCCAAATTTACAAACACTCAACCAATAAAATCCTTTCCATAAGACATGTCAACGTATTAGATATACTAAAACAGAGATAAAAATTTTAAATTGTTTTTAACTAAATATATGAGGACAAATCACAACTTTTTATATTTAAGAAAATGTTAAAACTAGCTATACTAACTTGGTTCTCAAAACTACATAATTATTAATAGAAAAATTTAGTTCTCCACTATACTTGCTAAATTAGAACAAACTCAGATTCCAGAATGAGATAAGACTATACAAATTCTAGCCCTGACATTTTCTAGTTGTGTAACTTCGGGCAAATCACTTAACTCATCAGAGTTAAGAGATTTTAGCTACAAAACAAGAATGATATATACCCACCTACATGACTGTGTGAGGATTATGTAATTGTATAACAGCTATAACTCTATGGTGACTAGTTCCTATATCTTTAACTCAACCCCTCCCTCATATAGACTCTATCCATGAAAACCTGTTTTGAAAAGAAAGAATCAAATTCATAATTTCCCAATTAAGGCCTATGGGACAACAGAGATGTGCAAAGAATCTCAATAGAAGATAAAAGTTCAAATAAACTTTGCAAACTCCTTCTGCCTCCAATAGTTGATAAATATTTTTCAAAGGCCCACATGGCTACATCCACCAATTTTACTTACTGATACAGCAAGCAAATCAATTTTCAAAAACAGATAACATATGATTAATGTTCTACTTATTAGGTTCAGTTTTTTCAGTAAGATCATTATTTAAAGATGTTTATTTCATTAGAGGATTGCCAAATGGCACAGTGGTAAAGAATCCGATTGATATCTACCTATTGTTATTAGCTTAATTTCCTTTGTTTCTGTGAGATTTGTGATAAGGAATTTGCCATTTCTTCATATAACAAACTTGGTATGATTTCAATATTTCCATATGATTACTGTTATCAGGGTCTTTTGTTGTTTTTGTTATGTCAAAATTTTTAAAATGCCTTTATCTATCAGATAAATGGATTCAAATATTACAGAAAGAGATCAGGAATGAGAATGAGGACTAATACACTTTATTCATGTTTAGGATATGTAAACCTAATTTTTCAATATTCAGACATGTCTGAAACAGAGACAGAGTATTTGAGAAAATATTTTGTCTTCTTTCCAAAATCATGAATTGCAAAGATTCTATATGTCACAGATATAACTCTATTTCTTAATTTCTATAACTTACTACAGTAAGGCACTAGAAAGTTGACAATTTCTTTTCTTTTCCACTGAGAAGACAGATTAAGATGATTTCTCTTTCACACAATCCAAAACATGCTGTCAGACTGAAAGACTCACTGACTGCTTAGCATGAAAATGCCAATTTGAAAAGCTAGCTCTTATCCAAGAGGGCTGCCCATACTGATATCTTGTAGAAAAGACTATTTATGCATAAACTATACACATTGTTAGAATTTGTATAATAGAAAAACTTTTGATGTGTGAGCTCCTTTAGGAAGGTGAAAATTGTTTTCACAATAAATAATATTTTATCTTTTTAAACAGCTTAATGATTCCCATGAATCTATTTTAAGAACTATTCCTTACTCACAACTTTTAACTTCTTGTAGATAGAATCACAACCTATTAACTTTATATTTCTTCAAGCATCAGCTGCAGGACCAAAACATCAAACAGGAGTGATGTAATAAGTACTATGGAAGAGCTCACTAACTCTTCTGTGAAAACTTAGTACATCATTTTTAATTCTGAGGTCTGTTTCCACATCAACAAGTGAAGCAGTTGAACTTAGAATTGTAGAATCAAAACAGATCTTAACAAAAATTGAGTTTTTCTCTTTTTCCTTTATTTTTTAAATTGAAGGATAACTGCTTTACAGAATTTTGTTGTTTTCTGTCAAATATCAACATGAATCAGCCATAGGTATATGTATGTCCCCTCCCTCTTGAAACTCCTCCCATTATATAACATGTCAGGAAAAAAAAAATGACCATCATCTCAGAACTTATTTTAGAGAGAATAATATATGGTACACATTCTAAAACAAAATGCCTAGTGCCAATGTTAAGACACTAAGAAATAATCTTAATTTAGCAAGGAATATTTGATCCAAGTTATGAAAAATTCTTGATCCTCCCTCCTTTGGAGTTTCAGTTCAGTTCAGTTCAGTCGCTCAGTCATGTCCAACTCTTCATGACCCCATGAATCGCAGCACGCCAGGCCTCCCTGTCCATCACCAACTTCCGGAGTACACTGAGACTCACGTCCATCGAGTCAGTGATGCCATCCAGCCATCTCATCCTCTGTCGTCCCCTTCTCCTCCGGCCCCCAATCCCTCCCAGCATCACAGTCTTTTCCAATGAGTCAACTCTTCGCATGAGGTGGCCACAGTACTGGAGTTTCAGCTTTAGCATCATTCCTTCCAAAGAAATCCCAGGGCTGATCTCCTTCAGAATGGACTGGTTGGATCTCCTTGCGGCCCAAGGGACTCTCAAGAGTCTTCTCCAACACCACAGTTCAAAAGCATCAATTCTTCGGCGCTCAGCCTTCTTCACAGTCCAACTCTCACATCCATACATGACCACAGGAAAAACCATAGCCTTGACTAGATGGACCTTTGGAGTTTAACCACAACTTAATGTACCCTGCTGCCATATTTGACATTGAAGACTTAACTTTATTCATGAAAATGTAAGGAACTATTTTCACATTATGTTAATTCCTCATTTTTCTCCCACCTCTGACAATCTGATCACTTCCAAGGGCTTATTCTCCAACACCCTGTGTGTTTCCCTGGATGTGTAGCTTCAATCACCCATTAGATATCCTTCCCTTCTCTCATTAGGTGATTTCATATATTCTCTTAGTTTTAATTATCACCCATGTCCAAATCTTTATCTTGGGCTCTGATCTTTCCCCTATATTATAGACTCATGTGCCTAGCTGCTTAACCACATGGATATACCCAGGCATCTCAAACTCAAAATGTTAAATTTATATCATCTTCTTAACCCTGCACTACCTTCCACTCTGGTCATCTCTATAGAGGGTATCAGTCTCTAGCTCTGAGACATCCAAAGAACTTTCCGTAATGATAAAACTGTCTTGTATCTGAACTCTCAATATAACAAGAGCTACTAGCCACATATCTTGCTGACCATATGAAATGAAGCAAGAGAGGAAATGAATGAGAAAGTGACTGTTTCATTCCAGCATTTTAAATTTCTTCTCCTGAAAGAAAAAATGTACCAGGGTATAAAATTCCCACTGGTTTCCATTACCAAAGTTACGAGAGAAGGAAAAAGACTGTGGGTAAAACATAAAACCAGAGTAAAGAGAAAATTCTAAACCTCAAAGGCCATGTTTTTTAAAACTTTATTGGAGAGAGAAATGAATTAAAAAAGTGCAAATTTTAGAAATTTTAGTTACAAAGCAACAGAGAATACCAGTTTTGTTTTTATGTTGTAAAAATAAAAGAACCAAAAAAGAATATATTGTTAAAAGTACAACACTTATTCATTTATTTATTGACAGATATTTATTGAGTGCTTACTATATTTAAGGCACCATACTAGGTTCTGGGAGTATGTGCTTGTGTGGTCAGTCTCTGTGTCATGTCCGACTCTTTGAGACGCCATGGACCATAGCCCTCCAGGCTGCTCTGTCCATGGCATTCCCCAGACAAGAATACTGGAGTGGGTTGCCACTTCCTTCGCCAAGGGATCTTCCTGACCTGGGGATCAAACCCACATCTCCTGCATTGGTAGATGAATTATTTTCAACTGAGCCACCAGGGAAGCCTAGGTTCTGGATACTATGCAAGAAAGAAAAAACAGACATCATCCTTGCCCTCATGAGTCTTCAATACAGTGGCTTTTTCCCCAAGTTGTTTTTCTTTTTGGGTAAAAATTCAAGCTTATTTTACCCTTGAAGGAGAACTGGGAAAATAGAATCAGGGAAAAATAAGTACAAATATTTTTCTCTTGAGAAAACAGTGCTTTTTTAAGTAAACTGTAGTATACACTTTCTTTAGAGCATACACTCTTTTTTAGAGCAAACACTAATCTTTAGTGTTTTGTCCTTATTAAATCTGATTCATTTTCTTTTCTAGCAACCTTTTGAAACGAAATAAAATGTAATTCCAAGAAACAGTTTCAAAATATTTCTGCTAACATAAGATGAAATTGGTATAAAGAAAAATAATGAAATATACATTCACAATAACCTCTATATATTTAGTTTTTAAATAACTACAAAAAAAAAAAAACTGTATCACAGCTGTTAGAAAATATGGCATGCCTTAAATAAGTGTAAAGTATTTTTGAAGTACAAATACTGATGGGATAAATAGGGTATAAGATTAAGTGACAGGTAGAAGAAACAGAAATCTGTAAGAGCTGATTAATCATTACAGAATTATATTCTCAACTGATTGTTCTTAAGTACAAAAAGACTGCATCCGCTGTTTATAAATACCACAGTGCTTCTTTCATTAGTTATCTTCTTCTATTAAAAAAAAATAAAAAACAATACTGAGGTGATTAATTGTGAAGGTTAAGAAACAAATATTCTGTTAGGAGTTTTAAAATGCAGAACTAACTCGAAACTAAAATAACATTAAAAGTATAGCTATTTACACTTTAAAAATACAATTTTTACAGGATTTTTAGGACAAAAATGTATTTTTCACTTTATGTCAAAGCATTGAAAAAATATACATAATCACAAAATTAAAAGATAATCATTGGTAGTGTACTCTACAATGTTATCAGAAAGTACCTGTAAACTCTACTTTTCCTTTTAACTAGAAAACAAAATCAATTATAATGGCATTTATTTTTTAAGAGCTAAATGTTCCATATTTTACATATTCTACTGTACATGCCTTAAGATTTTATTATAACTGTGCCCAAAGTCTATTTAGTTCAGTTCATTACAGTATTCAATTCTTATAGGCATGTCAATGAAATTTTCATAGAGATGTGTAATGATCTTCATTATACTAACTTCAAAGGGTAGGGTTACCTCAAAATAGCATAGTACACTATCCTTTAATGATCCTTCACAAAGGAAATATTTTTAAATGTGTGTATACATAATTCTTGAAACTATTAACTGTTTTAAATTAATAGAGACAGATGGTGTCTTTACATTTTGGCTCCAAATATATTTGAATTTATTTTAAAATCATAAAACATGAATAATCCAAACACAATTCTAAAATTAAAATTTTAGAATCCTTCATTGAAAAGCAGAGACATTACTTCACCAACAAAGGTCCATCTACTCAAGGCTATGGTTTTTCCAGTGGTCATGTATGGATGTGAGAGTTGGACTGTGAAGAATGCTGGGCACCAAAGAATTGATACTTTTGAACTGTTGTGTTCGAGAAGACTCTTGAGAGTCCCTTGGACTGCAAGGAGATCCAACCAGTCCATTCTGAAGGTGATCAGCCCTGGGATTTCTTTGGAAGGAATGATGCTAAAGCTGAAACTCCAGTACTTTGGCCACCTCATGCGAAGACTTGACTCACTGGAAAAGACTGTGATGCTGGGAGGGATTGAGGGCAGGAGGAGACGGGGACGACAGAGGATGAGATGGCTGGATGGCATCACTGACTCGATGGATGTGAGTTTGAGTGAACTCCGGGAGTTGGTGATGGACAGGGAGGCCTGGCATGCTTCGATTCATGGGGTCGCAAAGAGTCGGACACGACTGAGCGACTGAACTGAACTGAACTGAATCAAATGACATTTCTGTACATGAATGTTCTGTGGTTTCGTCTTTATTTACTCAGCCATGCTCATTGTCCTTTAAATCACTTCAACTCCTCCTTTCTCGACCATTGCAAGATTTGTTAAATCTTCCTAGATATGTTACCACACAGAGTATTCTCTCAGAAAAGGATACCCCAAGCTTTACACCAAAGTGATGATGAGTTTTACTTACTTTTAACATCTTTCTTCATAATTTTACTTTGATATCTCTAGAATTAATACTGTTAAATCACTACCTGTCAGCCTTTGGTATAATATGGCTTGAAAGTGAAAGTGAAGTCACTCAGTCCTGTCCAACTCTTTGCGACCCCATGGACTGTAGCCTATCAGCCTTCTCCATCCATGGGATTTTCCAGGCAACAGTGCTGGAGTGGATTGCCATTTCCTTCTCCAGGGGATCTTCCCGACCCAGGAATCGAACCTGGGTCTCCCATGTTGCAGGCAGAAGTTTTACCATCTGAGCCACCAGGGAAGCACCACATTAAACATTTTTCAATTAGCTCAAACAATTTTTCCCTTGAAAAATGTTTTCTTTGGCCAGAAATATTTGAAGCAATGAAAGTTTTGATCCTGAAGATTATTTTAAAAATAGAATATTGGCAACATCAATTTTTCCACAGAGCACTCTAGGAATACCACTGAGTCTTTTTTAATCATTCAGGTATAATAACATTATTATTTATTATATATAAAGTATTCATTATATAATTATCTTTTATTTTATACCATAAAGTAATGGGAACTAATCATCAATTGTTCTTCTTATTTTGACTCCCAAAGTCATTTATGTAATAATTTATTTTAACAAAAATTACTGGATACCTACTAGGTGTTAAGAATTGTGGTGCTGGAGAAGACTTTTGAGATTCCCTTAGACAGCAAGGTGATCAAACCAGTCAATCCTAAAGGAAATCAACCCTGAATATGCATTGGAGGGACTGATGTTGAAACTGAAGCTCCAATACTTTGGCCACCTGATGAGAAGAACTGACTCATTGGAAAAGACCCTGATGCTGGGAAAGGTTGAGGGCAGGAGAAGGGGTCAACAGAGGATGAGATGGTTGGATGGCATCAGTGACTCAATGGACATGAGTTTGAGCAAACTCTGGGACACAGTGAAGGACAGGAAAGCCTGGCACGATGCTGTTCATGGGTTGCAAAGAGTCGGACATGATCAAACGACTTAAGAACAGCTACTGTGTGCTGCATACGCTGTCGTGTGCTGACCGTATATAAGATAAGGCCGAAACATTCAGAAAGCAAATGAGTGTGAGCAAGAGAGAAAGGTTACAACAAATAAGTGTGATACTATAACAGCTTTTCAAAGTAGCATTCAACGGCTGCAAAATTCATTTACTTTTGGGAATGGGGAATCAGGAAAAGTGAATGATACACACTGTATTTTTAGCTGGGTTTTGAAATGTATGCGTTCCATGGACTGCAAGGAGATCCAACCAGTCCATTCTGAAGGAGATCAGCCCTGGGATTTCTTTGGAAGGAATGATGCTAAAGCTGAAACTCCAGTACTTTGGCCACCTCATGCGAAGAGTTGACTCATTGGAAAAGACTCTGATGCTGGGAGGGATTGGGGGCAGGAGGAGAAGGGGACGACAGAGGATGAGATGGCTGGATGGCATCACTGACTCGATGGACGTGAGTCTGAGTGAACTCCGGGAGTTGGTGATGGACAGGGAG
The DNA here is from genome assembly GCF_055505025.1 of Bos grunniens. NCBI lineage: Eukaryota > Metazoa > Chordata > Mammalia > Artiodactyla > Bovidae > Bos > Bos grunniens. Next base: position 36,384,888 of record NC_141166.1, on the reverse strand, counting down.
GCCTGGCATGCTGAGATTCATGGGGTTGCAAAGAGTCGGACACGACTGAACTGAACTGAACTGAGATGTATGCAAACATCTGGACAAAACACCTGGTGAAGAGAGATAGAGCAAGAGGAAGAGCAATGAGGGTATACAGTTGAGAAAGTTTAATTTATAAATTCTATGACAGATGAAATTTGTTGAAGAAAACCGAATAACCCAGCAGGCACATAATATAGGAATCAAGTATGGATGAAGAGGACGATGAATCTTTGAAAAGCAAAAATACAGACAGGCTGTGAAGGACTTCCTAGGTTGTTCTTAGAAGTCTGTACTTGATTCCTATCCAGGCAGTGGAGGATTTTAGTGCAAGAGTCCACATTCAGGTCTTCATTGGCAAAGTCACTTAAACGCAGTGCAAAATGGGTTCAGGGCAGAGGCTGGAGGGTCCAGTTTGGAAACAAAGGACTATCACAATACTTCCAGATAGCAACTGCTGAGAAAACAAAAGGGAGGGAAGCAACTGAGCGGAGGAGAAAAAATATAGAAACAAAATTACTAAACTTGAAGACAAGAAGGAGACATGAAAAATCAAATATGATTCAAAGCTTCCCAGTTTAAGCAACAGATAATTGAAATAGGGAAAAAAAGAAAAAAATTCATGAGTGTCTTAAAGAGAGAACAAATGCTATTCATCTTTAGATCTGTTGTGTAACACAGGGATAGTACAGACATTTAAATGGCTGCAAACTAATAAGACACATTCATTTTTGCAGTTAGTCACTTACTACAATCTCCATATTTTCACCCATAAATCTGCTTTTCTAGATGACCAAAGTATAAAACTGTTTTAAGCAAAATCAGAAGTCTGACTGGTAGGTTTGTACAGAATTAAGTTTGGTACCATGTATCAGAATGGTTTGGGGTCATATATCAAAATGCCTTGATCTTCATATATAAGGGCATCATTAGTTCATGTTCTTTGAGTTAACTTTTTCTTGAATGGTACTAGATTTGCACAAAATATTTCCACAGTCTCACTTTCAGGCAGTTCTTTCCAGATAATATACAACCTAAGTTAGCTAAGGGAAGTCACGGTGACAATCTTTGGTAATAAAACATATATATGTTTAAATATACATGTATATATAACTGGGCCATATACTAATCACATTGTTGACTTTTTTTGTTATTAATGGTAAATTTATTTTATCTGTCATAGAATTTCTAAATTATTTTTAGATATTAAACTTTATACATGAATAAGTCTATTTGATAGGGAAAAAAACAAAAGATTCAAAATATTATTCTGCATTAATATTCTCATATGTGGTAAAATCATATGATATCCCAATACTGACAACATAAGAAGCACAAACTAATTATTTTGTGTGTGTTCCCAGCCAGTCTCATTCAATCAGCTACAGGACTCAGTTCAAAAGGTGATTAATTGCTCCCTGTTTCATACTGCAGAATTACCAGCCCATCTATGATACATGCAAAGACATTGAGAAATTTTAAATTTGAGCTTAATCAACTTCTCTAGATATTAAACATAGAGAAATAAGGGGAAGGTTAATTGCCACTGAAACCTTCACTGAGGTAGAACAATTTCCTATTTGCTCTTATCCAATGATATACTCTGTACACAATACCTGTCGATCAGCAGCCAACACCTCTGGAGGTGGAATATAGAAACTGCCTCCTCTACTTAACTAGTTGGAGTGATTTGACAAGGATTAGGTATGCATGAGAGGGTATCAGTAACCCCAGGAAGTCTCAAAATAATGACTCCCCTTCTTATCCTGCAATCCAATCATCTTAGCTAGGAATGATTGAAATGTTTAATTATTACATGGAAATCAAGGAGGCTATTTTGTTCTACTTTTTCCACAATTGTCTCATATTTTTAAGTAGATTTTTTACCAACTTCCAAAAACACTGATATATTTCTACATCTAGATAGATAAATTATACTGAAATTTCTCTTTCTCTTTTTAGGAGTAAGAGAGTATTTTCAAACAAAGTTCCATTCCAGTAGAATCATTTTGCAGTCATTTTAGGATTGTTGCTGTTGTTCTATATATTGATAAATAGGTAACAACAGTTTTGTTTTTTTTTTTTTCATGGCATTTCTGAGATTAATATTTTTATAATTCATCATGGTAGTTATCAGTTTAGCAGCCTGATAATCACTTGGGGAATTCATCTTTCTATAATCGTTTTCACATTTTAAGGCTCAAACATACTTTGAAGGAGTTCTGCTTATAAACACACCCATTCCTGTCAAGTAGTAATTCAAACCAACCTAGAAATACACTATACATTTTAGGCAACTGTATCAGTTTCCTAGAAGGACATTTTGAGTCCTTCTGGCCCAAATCATGTTTTAGTAGCCTTTAGAATTTTAAATGTTTCTTTTCTCAGAACAAGCAGTGGTCAATTAAAAACTATTTTTGCAAACAGCAATGATGTTTTACACATAGTAGGCAGTCAAAATGGGCTTCCCTGGTGGCTCAGAAGGTAAAGAATCCCTGGGTTGGAAAGATCCCCTAGGGGAGGGCATGGCAACTCACTCCAGTATTCTTTCCTGGAGGATCCCCATGGACAGAGGAGCTTGGCATGAAAAGAGTCGGACATGACTGAGTGACTAAGCACAGGAAGTCAAAATATTTGTTTAAATTAATTAGTAAAAGCTCATTGAAGTACTGAAAAAGGGCAATATGTGGCTAAGAAAAAATATTAGAAAGCAACATTTAAATTAGTGCAAATTGAGAACCAGCAGACTATTGGAAATATTAACAATTTTAAAATGTCAACCAAACCAGGTTCTCATCTAATCTTGCCACCATTTAGCTCTGTGATAAGTCACATGCTTAAATGTAAAAGTGAAGCAAAGAGTATTATAATGTCAAAGAATGAAAACAGGGAGGCTAGGAAATAAGATGCTTTGGTTCACAGTCCAGCATTTATATTAACCTCTTTGGGCTTGTTTTCTCATTTTAAAGTGAGAGAATTGAACTAAATGACCCTCTTACTTCCTTTTCATCTCTAGAACATTATAATTTCATGAAGAGAACCACAAGTAATGGCATGATCAAAATTGCTAAGGTTAATCCCTGAAAACTTCCTAAGACTGATTTTAATTGAAATTTTCTGGAAAAGGCTAATATGAATAAGCTAACAGGGAAAATATACAGCAATAGTCACAGTCTACCTATTGATTGAATGAATGAAGTAGAAATAGAACATGATTATATTTTATGTCTCTTTTTAATTTATAAAGTGTTTTCCCATAAATTATGCATGAACAAAAGCTTATGAAGATAAGAAAACTTCACTTAGGCCCTTTCTTATAAATGCATCCTAAAAACAACCCTTTGAAAAACTTACCAGGATCTTTTTACCCAGGATCATGAAAACATTTAAAAGGAAAAGCCATATATCAAAGTTAATCACTTGAGGTCTAGCCCATACCCATAACTATCTGACTCAATCAGAGTCTTTTTATCACTTCCTATTTTCCTGCTTCTCCAGGCTTCATTACTACACTATTAAATAGTTTTGTGCTTTTTACCACTGTACTTCAATTAGTATCCTCGATGACGGGGGAGCCTGGTGGGCTGCTGTCTCTGGGGCTGCACAGAGTCGGACACGCCTGAAGCAACTTAGCAGCAGCATGTGTGTCCAACACAGACTTTTTATCACTCTCTTTTTTCTACTACATTTTCTTTTTTAGCCTAGCTTGCCACAATCATTTTTCTCTTGTATTTTAAATTCCATATCTCATTTAAGATTGATATAATAATGTTAACATTAAATCTAAAATAGAGACTGGACTTGAGAATACACTGAGCAGACAAAACCACTTAAGCCACGTAAGCAAAACTGAATTTAGCTTATTTCGTGAACGTAAGTGAAACTTAGGTTATTTCTTGTAAATGCAAATGTAAATTCTCAGACAATCATAAAAGAAACAAGTCATCTTCCTAAAACTGATAATTACGTTTAACCAATCCCCTGATCTCTGGAAATCCCCATCATAACAACCAATCACTGCAAAGGTTAACAACTTCCTCATTTCACTTTATAAGCTATTGTGTAAAACTTCACATCCCTATGATTTACATTAGTTTTTGTTTTTGAAAGCTTCCAGTTTGCAAACTGTTCTTAAATGCAGAGTAAACTTTTACTATAAACTTACAATAAATACTATTTATTGATTTGGTGGTTTTAATTTTGCTACTTCTCGAGTTCTGACAATAGATAGTAAGTTCAGCTTAATACTATTAACATATTCAACCAACCAAGGGCAAAGAAATGATAACTAAAAATTTTAAGTGCGATTAGATACAAGAACCAGACCTACCAACTTCTACAGACCCTAAAGGTACTTAAAACATCCTAAAATTCCTGTGTTTATTATTTTTAAATAAAACACTTTATAACAATGTTAAAGAAACTACTACAGAATTCTAGAAGTTTAAAAATATTACATTGTCAATAGTGATTTTGTTGTTCTTTGAAACTGCATACTATTTTATCAGCATTCGATAATAGATTGCTTTTTTTGAAGGTAGGCCTGAAAACTATCAGTTAAAAAGGGAGTTAAAAAATCTAACATAACTTAAAATTCAATGTAACCATTTAAACATTATAGAGTCCTTAAAATCTTACTTGCCATATTAGCAATGTTTAAAAAACTGATCAATGGTTACAACTGATTCTTCTTAGGAAAACAATTATTTTCTCTCCATTACATCAGTAGGTCAATGCTGATGTGTAGATTACCAAAGGAATCACTTATTTTTCCAAAATATTAACTGTTTCAATAGTTAACTTAAAAAAAAAAAAGATGGAATCTCCAGACTCCTTCTCATAATGGCTTTATCAATTTATATTCCCACCAACAGTGCAAGAGTTTCCTTTGCTCCACACTCCCTCTAGCTTTTACTGTTGGAGATTTTTTTGATGAGGGCCATTCTGTCTGGTATGAGGAGATTGGGATGGACATGTGTAAAACAGCTAGCTGGTGAGAATAGGGAGCTCAATTTGAATAGTGCAGGGAGCTCAACTTGGTGCTCTATGGTGACCTAGATGGGTGGGAAGGAAGGGGAGTAGGTGGGAGGAAGGCCCCAGAGTGAGGGGACATATGTATCAGTTCAGTTCAGTTCAGTCGCTCAGTCGTGTCCGACTTTTTGTGACCCCATGAATCGAAGCACGCCAGGCCTCCCTGTCCATCACCAACTCCCGGAGTTCACGCAGACTCACGTCCATCGAGTCAGTGATGCCATCCAGCCATCTCATCCTCTTGTCGTCCCCTTCTCCTCCTGCCCCCAATCCCTCCCAGCATCAGAGTCTTTTCCAATGAGTCAACTCTTCGCATGACGTGGCCAAAGTACTGGAGTTTCAGCTTTAGCATCATTCCTTCCAAAGATATCCCAGGGCTGATCACCTTCAGAATGGACTGGTTGGATCTCCTTGCAGTCCAAGGGACTCTCAAGAGTCTTCTCCAACACCACAGTTCAAAAGCATCAATTCTTCGGCACTCAGCTTTCTTCACAGTCCAACTCTCACATCCACACATAACCACTGGAAAAACCATTGCCTTGACTAGACAGACCTTTGTTGGCAAAGTAATGTCTCATACATATAGCTTATTCACTTGATTGTACAACAGAAACCAACACAACAGTATAAAGCAAATATTCTTCAATTAAAAAAAAATCAAAAAAACATCCAATAAATAGTATTCTTCATATCATTTAATTAAGGAAGAACTTTTTAAAGTCTACATATGAATAAATAATACTTTCACTTTTCAATTTTTCATATAATAATGGCATTTTTCAACTGATAACATCATAGTGTTCTAACTACTATAATAAGCATCATCTTACTATTTATAGATGCAGCATAAAATAATGCTTTGAATATTTAGGGTCAAAAGTACATCAGTTCCCAAAATTAAACTATTATCCATTTTTTGTATATGAGTATCTCTCAAAATAGTATGATTTCAGAGAATTAGGCACTTGGAAACACTTGGGGACAATAATCAAATACAGTTATATTCTTTTGTGTTTCCCTGATGGCTCAGATGGTAAAGAATCTGCCAGCAATGCAGGAGACCTGGGTTCAATCCCTGGGTTGGGAAGATAGCCTGGAGAAGGAAATGGCAACCCACTCCAGTATTATTGCCTGGAGAATCCCATGGACAGAGTCTTGAGGGCTACAACCCATGGGATCACAAAGAGTTGGACAGGACTGAGCAACTTTCACTTTCTTTACATGGTAAATTTTCATTTAATGTTTGCCCCTACAACTATACTACATATATATTATTGCCACTTTTTGACTGCAACTTCTACTTCAAAGCAAAATGACTGTCACTTGTTAGTTGCAGTTTTTTGTTGTTTAGACACTAAGTCATGTCCAACTCTTTTGTGATCCCACGGATTGTAGCCTGCCAGGCTACTCTGTCCATGAGATTTCCCAGGCAAGAATACTGAAGTGGATTGCCACTTCCCTCTCCAGGGGATTTTCCTAACCCAGGGATCGAACCAAACCCGGGTCTCTTGTGTCTCCTGTATTGGCAGGCAGATTCTTTACCACTGGACCACGAGGGAAGCCCAATGGCAGTCGTAAAGAGATGTTCATGTGTCTTGGTTTTCGACTATGCTTAGCACATTCTCATTTCCCAGCTTACTGCTTTCCAAAGACAATCTTGCACAGATAGATACTTCGCAGATCTGTTAATGGTATTAACATTTTTAAGGTTTTGGGAAAATACTATCTCAAATTCGAGACCAATGTATTAATTTGCATATTCCTGTTTTTAACAAATATACATGTATTCAGATTCTCAATGCCTTCCATAACATAGTCTCACCATAGATACTCAACTGTTTTCTTTCAACCTTTCTAACCCTACAGTGAACTAGTTTTAAGGTTTGGGGCACATCCTACGTTTAGTCTTGTTTCTAATATGTTCTCTATATTCTTCTTTCTGGATGGAACACCAGCTTTCTTTAGGTCTCCTTATTTCAATACAGTAACCTTAGGTTAAGCCAAACTGAACTTTAGAAGACTGTTGTTCATACCAATCATGGCCTTCTCTGAAATTCAACTGCACATATAGTCTGCAATACCACATATGTTTACAATAAATTGTTTTTTGTTTTAGGTATGTTTATTATACCTCTACAAGTAGACTGTAAATTTCTTGTGAGCAGAGTTTAAGTCTATCATTGTAAGATTTGTTGTTACCTGCTCCAGACCAAGATATGTGTGTATGTGTGTTAGTCACTCAGTCATGTCTGACTCTTTGCTACCCCCATGGACTGTAGCCCGCCGGGCTCCTCAGTCCAGTTCTAAATCCTTATACTGTTTCAATGAAAGTAAAAATTATTTTCTGACACATTCAGCCAGGGTATGGGGCCAGATTCTCTGTGCTTCACCCAAATCATAGGCTCATCACCACTGACTCCACTGTAGATGAATATCTGTCTTATTTGGGGGAACTATTTTCTACTTACTCCAACTATGTGATTCAAGCAAGGGTTGCTTATCACAGTTCTAAATCCTTCTAACAATAGGTTTTAAAAATAATGAGACCTGAGCCAATCAGAGACATTCCCTGGAGATTTTCCAACTGGTATTAAGAAAAAGTAAGAAATTTGAATGGCAAAATTTAGAAAATACAGGCCTGAAAGCTGGTGGAAATTATGATTCCACTCTATAGAGAAAAGTTAATCTGGGAGACTAACACTACCATGAATGAGAAGGACAGATAGATAAAAAATTAGACGAGTGGTTTGTAGCAATAATCTAGTTTTAGATTCATTTATTTCTGAGGCCCAAATATGCCCTTGCTGTTCCAGTAGATGAGTAATTGGAACCCTCTGTGGACATACATCCAAAGGTTAACAATCTAGGAGAAGAGAATATAGATTATTTTAATGTCTTTCTTTTTTAGGAACTATATGCTCTAAATTTAGGTCAAGGAACACATATCACTTTGGTAAAAAGCAGCAGTTACAAATAAAAGCTCTTGTTTTTGTTTAATTTTTTTCTTCTTTAGCCACACCTTACTGCATGAGGAACTTCCAGTGGAAGCTCAGAGTCTTAATCACTGAATCACCAGGGAAACCCCATTCATTTCACATGTAAATGATGTTACTATTCATAAACAAAATAGTATAATAGATTAGATTATCGACTCTCTCCTATAAGTAATCTGGATATTTTATATAGAAAGATGAGAAATTCTACGCTTGGCCTAGACCAGATTTTTGTATATGGCACAGGTTATATTCAGTTCAGTTCAGTTCAGTCGCTCAGTCGTGTCCAACTCTGCGACCCCATGAACCACAGCACGCCAGGCCTCCCTGTCCATCACCAACTCCAGGAGTCCACCCAAACCCATGTCCATTGAGTGGGTGATGCCATCCAACCATCTTATCCTCTGTTGTCCCCTTCTCCTCCTGCCCTCAATAATTCCCAGCATCAGGGTCTTTTCCAATGAGTCCGCTCTTCTCATCAGGTAGCCAAAGTATTGGAGTTTCAGCTTCAACATCAGTCCTTCCAATGAACACCCAGGTCTGATCTATTGTGCTACCTTAAATTTAAGTACCAAAGGTGAGAATATATTTTAAACCTGAAAATCTGTAAACAAAGATTGGTTCTGTACTCCTCCAGTTAAAAAATAACTTATATTATGTACCAATACACTTAATAAATATGTAGAATTGGGTATTAATATTTGATTAACTTGACTACAAACAGAAAAATAAGCTAATATTTAATTTTACCATAGGGTTAAAGTAGGTAAACTTGATATAGTCATATTAAACAGATGATTTTAAATAATTTACATTCCAGTTTCATATTGTTGACTAATATAAGATTGCATCTTATAGTTCTGAAAAATTCCTGATTAATATAGAAATATAACAATCCATTACAATTACAAATTTGTCTTACTCTTGCTATTATTACTACCGCTAGTACAACATCAACACTGAAACCAGTGTGAAATCTTCCAATGCAACAATTTTGCTTCCCAGAACAGTCTTTTCTCTCCTCTACAAAGAAATAACCGAGCTATTTCAGTAGAAAACTTTTTTTTTTCACTTTTTTGAGGTATATTTGACAAATATAATTATAAAGTATTTAAAGTATGCTGCTGCTAAGTCACTTCAGTCGTGTCCGACTCTGTGGGACCGCATAGATGGCAGCCCATCAGACTCCCCCGTCCCTGGGATTCTCCAGGCAAGAACACTGGAGTGGGTTGCCATTTCCTTCTCCAATGCATGAAAGTGAAAAGTGAAAGGGAAGTCGCTCAGTCGTGTCCGACTCTTAGCGACCCCATGGACTGCAGCCTACCAGGCTCCACTGTCCATGGGATTTTCCAGACAAGAGTACTGGAGTGGGGTGCCATTGCCTTCTCCTATTTCAAGTATACATCATGGTTATTAGATATATGAATACACTATGAAAGGATTCACAGTATCCAGTTAATTAACACTTTCATCACCTCACACATATTTTTTAAAAAATTTGTGAAGAACATTTAAATTCCATTCCCTTTGCAAATTTTAATTATATAATACCGTGTTACCAACTATAGTTACCATGTTGGCATTAGACTCTCAGACTTTATTCATCTTGTAGCTGAAAGTTTGTGCCCTTTGACCAGTCTCCCCCTAGCTCTTGGCAACACAGTTTTCTAGTCTCTAATGCTCTGAATTTGACTTTTATGCTTTTTCTTTCCACTTTTATTTAAGATTCCAAAGATAAGTAACATCAGACAGGATTTGTCCTTCTCCATCTGGCTTATTTCACTTAGCATAAAGTGATGGACCTTGATGGACCTCCCTCAAGGTCGATCGACGTTTTCACAAATGGCAGGATTTCCTTCTTTCTCATAAGAGATTACTATTCCATTGTGTCTATTGGTGTATATTTGGGGGGGTGTGTGTGTGAGTGTGTATACAGTGGTATGTAAGTGTATGAAAGTGAAGTCAAAGTGTTAGCTGCTCAGCTGTGTCCAATTCTTTGTGACCTCGTGGAATGTCGCCCGCCAGGCTCCTCTGTCCATGGAATTCTCCAAGCAAGAATACTGCAGTGGGTTGCCATTTCCTCCCTGCAGGAGATCTTCCCTGACCCAGGGATGGAACCTGGGCCTCCTGTATTGCATGTAAATTCTTTACCATCTGAGCCATCATGGAAGCTCTATGTGTGTGTGTGTGTGTGTGCGCACATGCATGCAAACTTAGTATTATCTATATCTATCTATCTATCTATATATATATATATATACATATAGCACAAGAATCCAAATACTTCTTTGCTGCCATTCTGTTTCATTTCTTTTGAATATAAGGACCAGATTGTTTAAAAGAAATTGTCACTGGGATATAAATGAAACATGTAGGACTTCCATGGTGGTGCTAGGGGTAAATAACCTGCCTAACAATGCTTTAAGACAAAAGTGAGGCAGGTTTGATCCCTGGGTCAGGAAGATTCCCCTGGAGTAGGAAATGGCAACCCACTCCAGTATTCTTGCCAGGAGAATCCCATGGACAGAGGAGCCTGGCCAGCTTCTGTCCATAGGATCACAAAGAGTTGGACATGACTGAAGTGACTTAGCACATAGCACAGCACAGTCACTTTTAAAATGATCTGTTCCTTTTTCACTTATTACTGTTGTCACTGCTGTCTAATTGGAGCAGAAATCATAAAGATATTTCATTTATTTTACATATTTTACATACATAAATTATTTTACTGGTCATTTATTAAAGGTAATACCACTGCTAGAGTATATTTAAAATTATATATATATACACATATTCTAGCAGTATTAATAATATTAATAATTTACAAATTACGTTTTTTTTCTTGTAGTGATAGCCAATAATAAATCTAAAACACATTTATCCAATTATCCAGACAGTTAACAAAGATAAAAGAGAGGTGTTAACACCTGTTGTCATCACCTCCTCTCATTTGAATTAGAGACAATCTTACTGGCATCTGAGAAACTTTACTACTTTAAGTGAGCAAGTCTACTTCTGTTATAAAAATCAGGAAATCCATTTGTATATCAAACATCTATTATCTCATAACTACATGTAATTTGTATAATATGTAATCATGCCAAAGCTAATATATGTCAATGAAATATACTCACAAAATAAGTTACTATCAATTGTGAGTTTAATAAATAGGTATAATACATTATAAAATGTATATCCATAAAAGTATTCATTATTCAACTTGCCTACTGAAGAGAAAGAGGGGGAGCTAAAATGCACTGAAAACCTTAAGTATATTGACACAACTAACTTTTGATGTAGGCATTACTCCCTCCATTGTACACTTAAGGAAACAGAGGCTCCAAAAGTGCAAATTGCACAGGATTTCACAAGTAGAAAGCAGTATAGCTCACTTCAATCCAGATCTACTTGGCTCTAAAATCTTTCTTTCCTTTGCACTACTGCTTTCTAACCTCTCTTACTCCATATAAATAAATAAGCGGAAAATAAAGAAAAGTACTGAATGTGAAAAGTTGAGACATCTGGAGTTCCACTGAAAATCACCTACTTTAAGTAATTGTTAATGAAGGCAAGTCCTGGAAGGTAGAAAATATATAAATGAAGAGAGCAGTGTTTCTCTTACTACCTAGTCTAAAGAAATAGGCTGGTTGTTTTAGTTTTAAACTGCCACTCTATGATACTTTAAAATTATATAATTACTAGAAAAAATTAATTACCTGAAAAATGATCGTTCACTTGGATGTCATAGCAATTTTAAATTGGTATAAAAATTCCGAAATGCTTACTCTCAATTTGTGTACTTATTTATAAGAAACCAGCACCAGTCTGTGTACCACACTTGAGTGGAACGGAACTAGAAGACAGGTAATAGAGGCAATAAATTTGATAAATATTAGCTTATATATTAGAAAATATTTTTCTGCTCCTAGGTTTTATTAGAATTTTAAAAATTCTTGTACTCCAAACAATTTCTTGCAAACACTGTTACTTCATTAACTTGCTTTTCATGGTAGTTTAGTATAAAAGAAAATAAAGGTATTCTTAAGGTTAAGAAAGTTGGTAACAGAATAAAATATATATTGTCTTACTGAAACAGGTAGATAAAAAGTCACAGGCCTATCAACTTAGCCTTCACTTTTGTTCTGTGTATATACAAAAATTTATTAAGCATCAACATGAAACATCACTAATTACTTGAGAATATGGTAATTATTAAAATTAAAATTATTATTTTAATAATTAATAATTATTAAAATTATTCCATTTTCTTTCTGACAGGCTCAGGGGATATGATTTGTTCTTACTGAATATATTGAATAAAAACAGCAATGGAGAAACAAGATGACTAATGTTCTATTTATCCTCTCTGTCAAAGCAAGCACATAAAACAGGTTTCTACACTTGCCATTTTCCAAAATGTGGCAGAGGTTCATAATAGATCCCTAAATGCATTTGACAAAGTGAAAATTTGTTTTACATCATGAGATTTGGGCACTGATTCTAGAAAAATATGTAATTAAATGTAGAAAACAAAAACATGAAATAGATTTTTCCCATAGCATAGTAACTAGCTTTGTGTAGCATACTATATAATGACATTGTTATTTAGTTTTTAATTTTCTTTTTCAATTGTTATTAACCATGGAGTATACTTAAGCATAATGGATAGAGTAATGAGATTACTATTTACTGATTATTCTAAATAATTACCATTTTTTTGTAATTTGGGAATAAAACTATCTTATTACTTTTGATATACGGACAAAACTGTAGCTTACTAATAACAGAATTATCATTTGTTTAATATTTCCTACTCTCAGAGTGCATAAAGAACATCTAATAAGATTTTATGATAAAGTCTTGGATTAGTTAAATAGTATCTATTAAAATATATGCAGTGCTCTTATTACTGTGAAAAAACATATCTTTCATGACATCAGGAAACTGAAGTATTTTTATTTTCATGATAATTCTGAATAGAATAAAAGAGATAGCTTTGATAAACACTTTATAGTAGCTAAAAAAAACAGTTCTAGAAATTTCCTTAAATGACACTTCAACACTTAACATAAAACAATATAAGAGTTTGAAAACCATGAAATACAAAATAAACACGTTTTTCAATTATTTTAGTGATAGCAATATTTCCATTTAATTGCCCAAATATAGAGGACAATAAATTAAAGACAGGTGATGGAAACGTTGATTAATAGGACAGGCAAATACAGGCAAAACAGTGATTTATTAGAGTGTTTGCTCAGTAATGTCATAAATATGGTACACCGGCAAATAGTTCATTGTTGGCAAGATCCACTGGAGAAGGAAATGGCAATCTTCTCCAGTATTCATGCCTACGAAATCCCATGGACTGAAGAGCTTTGCACGAGTTGGACATGACTTAGCAACTAAACAACAAAATGCTCATTTAATTAAAACATATTAATATAAGAGGCAAACGAGAATAATAAGTTTCAAAGTAGCTAATTTTCTGATTACTGAAAGACATTGTCTGTGCTTGTCTCACAATGGTATTAACTTCATATTGTGCTGGCAGAGAAAAGCTTTAATTGATGTTCATATTACTGGAATGGCCACCATGGTATGGTGTTCCAGCTGCTAAAGAAACAACCCGTGATAAGGCAATAACTTACCCTGAGCTTCAGGGTCAGTATGTGCCATCTATTCTCATGAGTTTAACATCCACAAAACTCTCCAGCCCTGACCTCTCCCTAGAAATTTAAGTTCTTATGTTCACAGGACTGCTGGTAAGGTATTTCCAATAGAAAATTCCAAAAATACCTTAAACTTGTCAAAAGGTAAACTCACCGCCATTCCCTGACACCTGGCCAGACTTCTTCTTCCAGATTCTGTCAGTGGCATCAACATCTCTCACACAATCAAACTAGAAGACTTGAGAATCTTCTTAATTCTTGCTTCTCCTCTATTACCCAAAATTCAAGCTTTCCTCTAGCACTTCCCATCATGCCATCAGGGACACACAAGACAGCTTGTGTGGAAGTGTCCCATGCTTCTCCAGTCTAGTGTCACCATCTTGAAACTGTAATTTTTTTAACACAGAGCCCTGCATTTTCTTGCACTCAGTTCAGTTCAGTTCAGTTCAGTCGCTCAGTCGTGTCCGACTCTTTGCGACCCCATGAATCACAGCACGCCAGGCCTCCCTGTCCATCACCAACTCCCGGAGTTCACTGAGACTCACATCCATCGAGTTAGTGATGCCATCCAGCCATCTCGTCCTGTCGTCCCCTTTCCCTCCTGCCCCCAATCCCTCCCATATTCAGAGTCTTTTCCAATGAGCCAACTCTTCGCATGAGGTAGCCAAAGTACTGGAGTTTCAGCTTTAGCATCATTCCTTCCAAAGAACACCCAGGGCCGATCTCCTTTAGAATGGACTGGTTGGATCTCCTTGCAGTCCAAGGGACTCTCAAGAGTCTTCTCCAACACCACAGTTCAAAAGCATAATTCTTCGGCACTCAGCTTTCTTTACAGTCCAACTCTCACATCCATACACGACCACTGGAAAACCACAGCCCTGACTAGACGAACCTTTGTTGGCAAAGTAATGTCTCTGCTTTTGAATACGCTATCTAGGTTGGTCATAACTTTCCTTCCAAGGAGTAAGCCTCTTTTAACTTCATGGCTGCAGTCACCATCTGCAGTGATTTTGGAGTCCAAAAAAATAAAGTCTGACACTGTTTCCCCATCTATTTCCCATGAAGTGATGGGACCGCATGCCATGATCTTCGTTTTCAGAATGTTGAGCTTTAAGCCAACCTTTTCACTCTCCTCTTTCACTTTCTTCAGGAGGCTTTTTAGTTCCTCTTCACTTTCTGCCATAAGGGTGGTGTCATCTGCATATCTGAGGTTATTGATATTTCTCCTGGCAATCTTGATTCCAGCTTGTGCTTCTTCCAGCCCAGCGTTTCTCATGATGTACTCTGCATATAAGTTAAATAAGCAGGGTGACAATACACAGCCTTGACATACTCCTTTTTCTATTTGGAACCACTCTGTTGTTCCATCTCCAGTTCTAACTGTTACTTCCTAACCAGCATTCAGGTTTCTCAAGAGGCAGGTCAGGTGGTCTGATATTCCCATCTCTTTCAGAATTTTCAACAGTTTATTGTGATCCACACAGTCAAAGGCTTTGGCATAGTCAATAACGCAGAAATAGATGTTTTTCTGGAACTCTCTTGCTTTTTCCATGATCCAGTGGATGTTGGCAATTTGATCTCTGGTTCCTCTGCCTTTTCTAAAACCAACTTGAACATCTGGAAGTTCATGGTTCACGTATTGCTGAAGCCTGGCTTAGAGAATTTTGAGCATTACTTTACTAGCATGTGAGATGCAATTGTGCGGTAGTTTGAGCATTCTTTGGCATTGCTTTTCTTTGGGACTGGAATGAAAACTGACCTTTTCCAGTCCTGTGGCCACTGCTGAGTTTTCCAAATTTGCTGGCATATTTTCTTGCACTGGGACCTGCAAATTATGTAGCCAGTTCTGCCTCCCGTGCTCTTTATCCTCTGTAAAATCTGTGTGATAGCCTCTAAATGTACCATGAAATTTCTCATTTCTTGTCTTTGTTCTCATTTTTCCTCTGTTGAGAACGTCTCAAATCCTCAAATACTCATTCCTAGTGCCACCTCCCCAAACAAGCCTTTGCTGCACAATTAAGATAGGTTAAGCTCTCCCATAATAACTCAATTATTTCAGTTACTAGACTGTATTATTACCTGTTCTTTTCTTCTCTGAGCTCATAGCAAGGAAGTAGGAATTACTCTGCAACTCACATAGTCAATAACACACAGAAAACACACAATCAAGTTTTATTGTATGAATGACTAGAAAATGAAAAGAGGCATAGGAAAACCCTGCTTTTTTTTGGTCTCATGAATTAGTGTTTTCAAAACAAAAAAACTATCAAATAAAAATAGTGACTTATATTATCAATTTTGAATCTATCCACTTCTCCCTAGTTCCTTCTTCACTCCTACTCAGTCAGATATGGTTCCTCTCTGGCCTGAACTATTTTAACAGGTTCTCTTGACTTCTTCCAATGCATTCTCTGCACTGAAGCTGGAAGGATCTATAAAGATAAAAATCAGATTGTGGACCTACAACAATTATTCTTTGTCTGCATCCTCCAGATTTCAGCTCAGATACTACTTCATTAATAAGGTTGGGAAAAATTACTTGGCCCCATACATTAAAATAAGCCAACCCCCCTATACACACATCACTATACTGTTTGTACTTTTCTTTTTTAGCACTAGAAGCTTATAATTTACAACTTCCAGTGAAATAAATTAATAAAATTCATCTCCTTCCAAGACTGAACACTTTGAGTCAGGAATCATGTCTAATCTTTTTCACATTCTATCTCCAATATACCTGGGAGATGGTGGGCCCCCAAAACTAATTTGTCAAATTAATATTGGATAGTAATACTTTGTAGACACATGGCATGGAAACTTTGAAGACTCTAAAATATATGTACCCTGAAAATAAATATTATTATTTTCATTCTATTCTGCCCTCTTTAAAACAATACTTTATGCTGGCTAGCCTGACTCACGGTTCTTCAAATTTCACTCCATTATCCTGCAAGTATGACAGATATCTCTAAAGATTTCTAAGAAGCATTCTGCTGGGTATTTGTGGCTTTGCACGTCTGAGTTCTTCCCTAAAGACCCTACTGAACATCTGAGAATTTGAGGAAAATAATGCAGGAAGCCCACAATTTTAAGAATAAACACGACTTTCCTCACAAATGCATTAACACAAATTAGCAAGTTTTAGAAATATACAACTAGAAACCATAAAAAATATTTTCCTACCTCAGACCCAGAGAGCTTTAAACATTATTTTGTGTACATCCCTTGAAGACTGCCACATGTGCGTAAGACAACTCTCCGAGAATAACTTCTTCGTGAAACAAAGCCTAAAGATGACACCACTTGAGAAGTCTAGACTCAATTGTGAGGGTCCTATTTAACCAACTATTTGTCTGCTTCTGCTTGCATTTTTAGGATGGCTTTGGGAACGTGGGTTTCTATGTTCTACATCTCTAATCCTCAGTTTCCTCACCTATAAATATGGTGCAGCAATGGTACCTGTTATAGTGTAATTATAAAGATTGAATGAGATGATCTATGTACAAAAATATAATGTTTGTCAACTTACAAGTATCCAATAAACCTTAACAAATGATGATAACCCCTCAAAACTCTGAGTCTGGAAATGACAGAGATATGAATAACATAGCATAACAGAGCATTACAGAGTTCTAACTGGAAGTCAAAAACCTGAGCTGAAAGACTGTCTCTCAGGCAATTTGGTTCCCATTAGCTGTCCCCTACACTTTTCCTCCCTATACTTCTGCCACTTTGATAGGGATACAAAATTACACCTCCAATGTAATCAGGTAAAGAATCCAAAAGGAGCCGTTACAATTAATTTGACTGGGAACGAGGCATGGAAGATAAACATGCACCATGCCCTCAGGAACACAAACATTACATTTATCTCTATTTATCCACATGTCAATTAATGAACCAACTGGCTATCAGTCTTTTAATAAGGAGTAATCATTTGGCACCCCACTCCAGGACTCTTGCCTGGAAAATCCCATGGATGGAGGAGCCTGGTGGGCTGCAGTCCATGGGGTCACTAAGAGTCGGAGACAACTGAACGACTTCACTTTCACTTTTCACTTTCATGCATTGGAGAAGGAAATGGCAACCCACTCCAGTGTTCTTGCCTGGAGAATCCCGGGGATGGGGTAGCCTGGTGGGCTGCCGTCTATGGGGTCGCACAGAGTCGGACACGACTGAAGCGACTTAGCAGTAGCAGTAGCAGCATTTCCAACTAAAGTTGCCGTTTTCCTGTAATTCAAATCCCTCTTCTGTGATGACTTTTAAATGAAAAGAAAACATGTTTTTAAAAGCAACATTCCCTTCTTGAATATTTCCACTTTACTGCATTTGAACTGCACAAGTTCAAATGAGACAATTTAGTGCTGTGTCTTTTTGTTGTTGTTGTTCCGAGCAGAGATGAAGGTAATTTGCTGCTTCATGCATCTGTTTCCTCATCAACACAGCGAGGACTAGGCTAATTAGGGGATGAAAACAATATGGTCATATGGATAGGCCAGATTGCTTGTCACTCAGTTTTTCAATAAGGGGGATCTGTTTTGAGGACAGGAAACAGATAATGATTCTCTGGCGTCTCCCTTGCAAGACATGAAAAGAAAGAACTGGGAAGTGTTCAGATGTTCACCTGCTTATTTCTAGCATTCATCCTAGGAATAATCTTACTAGGGTGTGTCATTTGTTTCGTCTTTACAAGGGTATTCCTTATTAGAAAGTGTCAACCAAGGAACTAACTTCCAGGGAGAATGATGGAATGCAATCAACACACTTGAGTTTGATTCCCTATTCTGAAATATCCCATAGGTCACAAAACTTCAATCCAAACACAGGTCAGTGTACCCCATTTTCAGAATGTTTAAAGTGATTCAGTAGGGGAAAATTAATGTCTTGAAAATGTAAGGTTATTTCTAGAGTTTGTACCAGACACATTTTCTGACACCAGTTTGTTCTCAGTCATTTTTGCTCCAGGTTGAATTCAGATACAAGGATGTCCATTCACAGGCATGACTTGGAAATGAGTTAGTGCAATCAGATTCTCTCTTGAACTAGGATATTCCATTGGGATGAGTAGATAAAGAAGCTGAAAACATGCAGTGAGTTTCACATGTAAGTGCAATCAATAGTTATGAATAAATATAAAATGTAAATGAATAAGAGTAGTTAAATGGTAGCAATATAGGTAAAAACAAATACAGAGAAAAAGACAGACATATCAGGAGAGCTGGGGAAGGGGGAATAAGCAGAGAAACTGGCTTCTTTATTCCTGAGAGCCCTAGGATCCTATTGCCCTGAAAGTTCCAGGTGCCTAGTGCCCTGAAGCCTAGAAGTACCAGTCAAGCCTGACCATTCTGCATGTACCATCCTTACATTTTCCCCAACACCACCATGTTCCATATTAATAATGTCATAAACTGAATGCCACCAAGAACTCCAACTGGACTGGGTTATCAGTTTTCTAAGAATTAAGTAAAAGTTAGCTAAATACACTTTCATCTTAAATATTAACAGAAACCGACATCTCTCCCTAAACTTCCAAAGATTAATTTGTCAGTAGGAATGGTGACCTACTGTCATCTCTTCATCCCTAGTTCGGGGTTTCCATTTCTGCCATATTTTATATATCAACCCTAAATTTCACCTTTAGCATTGTTGTTCATTTTGTATCATATTGCCTATCTGAGCACCACCCCAATTCCCTTACTCCTCAAAGTGCCACACATTCAAGAGTGTTGGAATGGCCAACTTTATTCAAAGTGTGACCTTATAAGAGTTCAGCCTTACAATAAAAACTTAAATACCAGGCATTCCTATTTTTTTAAAAGTCCCTTAGCCATTCTTATCATAAAAATCAAAATTCTCCCATTATATTCTCAAGCCCCACATTTCTGCCATGTTACTAGATTCTATTTTACTCCCCTGATTCTCTCCACAAAGCTCCCAGATCCTTGTAAATCTCTCAGAGCTATTTCTTTCTCTTACCACGGCTTCATCTAGACTATGACCAGAGAATCATACCCCACCCTCCATTCCATTACACATGCCAGTTAAACCATATTCCAAAAGATAGCTCCTTTTCTCCCCAGGAGGAATTCTGAGGTTGCAATTTAAGAAAAGCAACTTTTTATGAAAACAAAAGTATCTGACATTGAGTATTTACTGACCAAGTACTTTACTTAATAGTCATTAACTTATTTAATACTTAAGTTTCCCTTATGTTAAAGGTTCTATCAATACTTCTATTTCAGTGACAAGGAAACTTGCCTGTGAAAGTCATCCATGTTCAGTCATGTTCGACTTTTTGCGACCCCACGGACTGTAGCCCACCAGGCTCCTCTGTCCATGGGATTTTCCAGGCAAGAATTCTGGAGTGGGTTGCCATTTCCTCCTCCAGGGGAGGACCCAGGGATCAAACCCACATCTCCTGTGTCTCCTGCATTGGCAGGTGGATTTTTTGCCACTGAGCCACCTGAGAAACCCCAAGGAAACCTACCTAAGGTCTACAATATTAGGAAGTATAGGGTTGAGTCTAAGGTAGAGTCTGAACTAGAAAAGAAACCTCAATTTAAAACCACTACAATTCTGCCTCTGCCTGGTCGCTCCAAATGGAAGCTTTCATAAAAGTGATATGGTGACGACAGAACATATATTTCAAAATTTCTCCAATATGTTTGGTGGACACCATAAGCTCTAGAAATGGTAAAAGACTGGCAGTAGAACACACAGAGATTTTGATGAAAATGAATGTGACTTTAACAGAGGACTTTTATAATGATTTCTGTCTAGTAGGTCACAGTCGGACACAGCAAATCTCCACAGAAACTTCACGTGTTACAAAAAGATACTTCCTGCATTTACGATAGTTCTGTTTTTTTTTTTCTGCCATGTTTAGAAGCAAAGAAAACTTATAAAGGTATTTATGCATTTGAGGCCTTCTCAATTAAATCAAAGAATTATTAAATGCTTACTTTTTAAAAAACCTTTTCTGGTGTTCCATTATTACTTAGGCGAAGTCCTTATTTTCAACTCTGCCTTTAGGCAAATGGACATCAAAGGAAGATAACACATTTAAAATACCTTCTAATGAATTAGGAAAAACAATGTGTTTCATCTATTCAATCAAATGTAACATGTTATTGAATATCTATGTAAAGCAAAGCTTCCTAATGCTTGTAAAATTAGACTTTATTAATATAGGCATACTATCAAGTGCATTTTACTGAGAAGGCACAGTATATAAAAAATATAGCATATTGGAGGTAGCAAAATGTGGCCAGTGTGGCCGGAGTGTAGGGAAGAATAGCAAGCGAAAAGAAAGATAAGATGGCATTAGTTCATGCATGCTTTCTCAGACAAAGCAGAGAGTTTCAATTTTGTTTAAAGAGAAATGAGAAATCTTTAAAGATAACTGGATAATTGTCTCTACGAAACTTGAAATAACTCTTATCTCAACCATTTAAAGACAGTGCCTTGTGGTATAATATGTTTGTCATGGAGTATGTATGGAAATACCGTCTCTGTAAATTGCACTGTGGAGTGCTATTGCTGTGCCAACAACAGGGAGACAGCACCACAGAGAAGCAGGCAAGCACACCATATGTGCTGCTGGCATCAAGGACATACTGTACAGTCACGGCATATGCCTTGAGTATCTTAAAATTATGTTGTTGCTAGTTTTACTGCTGGATTTGATTATACATTTAAGTTTATTTGGGAGCCTTAAAAAGAAATGACTTCACACTACTAATCTTATGGTTATGCAGTTAGCAACTAATAACAATGTACTATTTACTCAAAAAAAAAAAATACACGTGTAGCCAAGGTTCCTAAAGTAGCTTTTGAATTTACCTAACTGTAAACTGCCTTCTCAATTTTTGAGGTTTTAAGAAAAGTATATTTTGAGCAAAATTTAATATCCTGATGTGAAGTCACTTTAAATATCTATTCTGAAACCTTGTCTTATTTTGGATTAAATGTATACATGCATATACGTACATTATGTGTGCTATATCATAACTTCTATATTGATGTTATATTACATACAAATTAGACCTATAAATTATATATAAGATAACTTATAGGTTATGAGTGTAAGTTACTTATATCTCAAATTACAGATATCACACAAGCACTTGCATGTATACAAACAAATGTATAAATTATTTCTGAAAGCACATTTTGATAATTAACATAAAACATCATCCAAAGTTACAAACTGTTCATTATTTGACAATAAAAACTATTTTAAAAAATAATAAAAACAAATTTTATACCATACAAATTATGAACTCTAACACAGAAAACACAAGGGAAGAAGGATACCATTTAATCCAAGTATAGAGGTTCTAGATAGAAAAATTTTGTCCTAAAAAGGACAAAACAGAAACTCTAACAGGTTGCACTGGCCTTTGAATCAAATTCTAGTTCCTCCATCAAGCATGTGATCAATGGGAAACTTATCCTTTTGAGCCCCAATGTTTTCAGTTCTAAAATGGCAATATACTGTACAAAGCTGTAGCAAGATCAAAAGAGATAATATGTGATATCTAGAAGAAATTCAATATGCATTTTCTCCCCATGTCTTTTGGAAAATTACTCTAGCAGTATGCCATGAAAGAAAGTATTCACAACAATGTTTTCCAAACATGAGGCTCCCACACAATCACTGTCCCCTGCTGCAGAGCTATGAAGTATGTAAGGAAAGCTAGAAAAATAACATTTTCATCAAACATTTTCCAGACCCAGATATGCTTAAAAGCGCTAAGCACTGGCAAATTACATTTAGATATTTAGTTATTGGCTTGTAAGTCTTCTCTACACAAGTCTGGGCATGGTAAACATCAATTAAGCCTTGTGTACCCAAAATGCAAACTTAATAAGGAAATAGTGCACATCATACTTCTCAATAAACCATCTGGAGATTTACTCTCTTTAAGTTTAGGCACAGTTCTCTGAACATTCAGAGTTCATTTTAAACTCTGTTGACACTGACTACTGCAGGATTTCAATTCATAAACATGTTGGTGAATATGATGTGTTTTGCTTGGAAATGGTTGTATGTTGCCTGAGCAAAGTTTAAACATAAAAACCAAAAACAAGCAAACTGAAAATCCCACCAAGCCTTCTGACTGAATGTGTTAAGGTCTGCAGAAATAAATCAATAGCTGGATCTTCTTAGGAAAAGGAATACTTCTTCAGTGAGTGAGAGAATATGAGGAAGGGTTTAGAGTAAGGTGGAATGTAGTGTAACTGTCAATGATAACTTCCATTAATTTGGGTAGCATTTAAGAATTAGATTACTTAAAAATCCTTAATCTCTTTGAATTCTTACCAATATCCTGAGATAAATTTTATTAAAGATGAAAAAATGCAAAAGATTTATAATGTTTTAGGGAATCACACAAGGCAAATAAACCTTAGAGGTTCAGCAATATATCTGTAGCTAGAGGGAAGTAAAGCTTTTAACTCAACTTCCTTGATGTTTTTTGAGAACTTAAAAACTTGATTAAGATCAGATAGTTAGAATCAGACAGGTACTGAAATGAACATTTACTACTATTCCCTCGTCTAATATTCATGCCACTATACCATTCTGCCTTACAATGAGAGAAGTAGGACAGGGTGAGTGGCCAGGGACTAATCATCCCATTGCTCTCTGTGAGTTTAAAACAAAAAGACAGGAACCCACAGAGTAACTACTTAACCCACACTACTCTCAGAGCAAAGGTTGCACCATCTGCTGAGTTTCTATCCCCATCTTCCTGTGAAATTAACTGGAACAGATGACTGACATGATGTTCTCAGTGCTCATAATTTTTACAGGAAGAAAATTAAAAAGGTAATTAAGAAATTAACATTCAGGATTTGTAAAGACTCTTGATTATATTTTAGAGGTAAACCTACATCCATCAGATTAACCTCACAAATTTTTTGTATTAGAAATTTTGTTTTATCTTGAGAAAGATTCTTCTGAGTGTGTTTTCCTAATGCTAGGACTTGTTTCTTACCCTAAGTTTTTTAAAAAGTTAGGAGTACTAAAGACACGATATCATAAATTTATGAACTTGCATCTAGAAGAGCAAACTATTAACCAAAATGCTTTCAGGTCCAATAGCCAATTTTCACATTTCTCCATAGAAAATTATCTATAGTTCAGGGACTAAATGTGGGCTTCCCAGGTAGTGGTAAAGAATCTGGCTGCCAATGAAGGAGACATGAGAGACATGGGTTCAATCCCTGATCCAGGAAGATTCCCTGCAGAAAAAAATGGCAACCCACACCCATATTCTTGCCTGGAGAATCCCATGGACAGAGGGGTCTGCAGGCTACAGTCCACAGAGTCACAAAGAGTTGGATACGACTGACGCTACTTAGCATGCACACATGCACACACAGAGAATAAATGCTTCCCCTCCTCTTTGTCTAAAGATACTGTTCTAATTTGAAGCTGAAGCTCCAAAACTTTGGTCACCTGATGTGAAGAGCCAAATCACTAGAAAATATCCTTATGTTGGGAAAGATTGAAGGCAAAAGGAGATGGGGGCAGCAAAGGATGTGATGGTTGGATGGCATCACCAACTCAATGGACATGAGTATGAGCAAACTCAGGAAGACAGTGAAGGATAGGATGCCCGGAGTGCTGCAGTACATGGAGTGACAAAGAGTCGGACACAACTTAGTGACTGAACAACAACAACTCTCCTAATTTAGACTCTAGTTTAGAAAGACCTTCTCCTCTCCCTGGAATCCTGAAAAACTCTCTGGTCTCTTGCTATTTCTGCTATTAATTTCAAAAGCACAGAATCTAATCTTGCTTCTTAAACATTTTAGTCGCTTCTAGAGTAGTAATGTGTCAATCCACACACTATTTGTGTATTTTTCTGTATGTGTGCTATATTTCAATTTTAAAAAACTGAAACACAAAACTCAGTGTCCTAAATCTCAGTAGTGCCTTGTCACTTGAAATCTTCTGTAATATATTTATTTCACTCAAATAAGGGTACAAGAGTAGAATCGTCTTGAAATGTCAGCATGTCTTACAAATCAAACACAAAAGCTTGATTTGCTTGTGAATGTTAGGTACACACACAAAAAAAGATACATTTTCTTCTTGCATGATCCTAGTTTCTAGCATTTTCTCTCATCTTTGTATGAGTTATATATCCATATGCATAATAGTCTATAAAAGATATACTATTCATTGTAAGATAAATGTATGATTGTCAAAAAGCATTGATGTTTTGAAGTTACAAAGTGTTTAATGAGGGGAATTTATTTTTTGTTGCTATTTTTTTCAGCTTCTCATCTGTTCTTTCCTGGATTTTCAGGGAAGATCACTTTAATAGTAGAGCACATGTAATAAAAATTATTTGAATTAAAAAACTTTCAGTGTCTCCACCTAGAGGACAAAATAAAATTGTGCTGGTATTGCTTCAACAGCTCTTCAAGATTTAAGCTGCTTTACCATTCCCATCATCTCTGTCTATTTCTTACATCACACATTCTATTATATACACCTTATGCACTTTGGTCATACTAAACCCTATCCTGTCTCTAACACTCCACTTTAACTCTTTCCAGTTTCTGTTTCTTTCACCTGCTGCCTCTGCTGCCCAGAATGGTATGGTAGCCTCTAGCTTTCCCCATCCACAACTTCCAAAATGTAACTAAGCTGGACCAAGTAATCACAGGTGTCCCCTCTCTCTGGTCATAGTGACTATCCCAAAGATGAACTTGTCACCTAAATGCAGCCATTGAAAGTCATTCTCTAATCTTTTTCTCCTAGAGCAAACAGGGATGCTATAAAGTTGGTATTTCATTAATGGAAAAGCCTGGGAGAAGGAAGGTGAGCCAGAAAGTAGCAGAAACAGGAGGTAGAAGGCATTTTGGTAATGTCAGACATTGAAGTTCTAAAAACTCTTCTATTTTGATAGCTCTTTCTTCAATTCTATCCATTCCAATTCTACCCCTCCTAGTCTGAGAGCTTCCATCTCCAGTTACTTGCAGAGCTAAAGTGAGTCTCTGTTCTGCAGCACCATGCCTTGGTAGGATAAATAAAATATACCTAGTTTTACTTGTCTGCATTCCTAACCAGAACTGTAAACTCTAGGAAGGCACAGATTTATATCAAAACTAATGTCTCCTTTGTGCTTAGCACACAAGAAACAACTGAATACCTATTGAATGAATTATAAAAATGAAATATTCAGAAAAAGAATATAAGAACTGGATGGGAGAGGAGTAAGTAAAGACAACACAGGGACTTCAAGAACTCCAATATGAATATATCAGGAATATCATGGTGTTATTTAAAAGTAAATAAATGTTATAAAAATATAAAACAGGTTTTCTTTTAAAATCACACAATGTGCAGTAACAGTCCAGTAATCATACTACTCAAGCAACACTGCCCCTTAAAAATGCAGTTTAGTAGTGTGGAAGCATAATGGAATGGTGGGAAAGCAGAATAGAAAAAATGCTAATAAAATAAAGGAGGAGCAAAAATGAAAATAAGTTCTTAAGAACATTAAAGTAACTAAGTGGTAATCACTCAGTCGTAGCCCATCAGGCTCCTCTGTCCATGAAATTCTCCTGCCAAGAATACTAGAGTAGGTTGTCTTTCCATTCTTTAGGGGTCTTCCCAACCCAGGCATTGAACCCAGGTCTCCTGCATTGGCAGGCAGATTCTTTTCTGTCTGAGCCACCAGGGAAGTCCAAATGTTAGTTGCTCAGTTGAGTCCGACTCTTTGCGACTCCTTGGACAGTAACCCACCAGACTCCTCTGTCCATGGAATTCTCCAGGCAAGACTACTGGCGTGGATAGCCATTCAGTAAAAATGGAGATAAATTTTAAGCTTTTTATTAAAACTAAAATAGCCTTATGATCACCATGGATATTATACAGGTTACCCAATATATTATACAATCAAGATCCCTCCAACAAGAGGCTCAGTGGGTTTCCAATACGATTCACTTGTGGTGTTTTACTTAGTGTTCAAGATAATCTGAATGATAAATAAGAACATCACAATGACAACTTTGAAGAGTCAAAACCCAAATGACACATCTTGTCTCACAATTCAGGGACTGAATTTGCAGTCCCCATTGCCACCACGTAGAACTTGATTTACTGTACTGGACTAAGGAGAAAAGAAAACTGGGGGATTTAAGACATGGATGAATGAACACCAAGTAAAGTGCAATGACGAAGGTGAGCATTATGAAATACGGGTAGCATTTTGGATGGAGAAGGTAGGAGGAGAACTGAGTCTTCCTTGGGAAGACTGAAACACAAATACCATGAACTGCCAACATTCTGTGCCTATGAGAGTTTGGATCACAGTCACACTGTGAGCACTGACTTGGTTTCAGAAAAATAATACTGCTGCTTTAAGGTAATGTTAACCTAAAATTTTATTGGTTTTATTATTTTTGTATTGATTCATTTTAGTTTTTAGTTTTACAGTTGGAAATAAAGATGTAACATAATGAACTTACAACTAGCTTTTAGGTTATACTATATTAAAAATAACTTTAAAAACCATTAGAATTTAAAGCAGCAATCTAGAGGGCTAGGATGGCCTGGGACGTGGGAGAGAGGCTCAAGAGGGAGGTATCTGTATACCTATGGCTGATTCATGTTGATGGATGGAAGAAACCAATACAATACTGTAAACCAATTATCCCTCTATTAAAAAAATACATTAAAAAATAATAATAAAACAGTACTAGAACGAGGAGACAACCCCCACTTTGGCTTCTTACAATTTTTTACTTTTAAAGTTTTTGCTATTATTCATATTTACAAAATCTCATTTTTTTAAAACAGTATGAGACTGGAGGCAATTACTAAATTAGATGATCTCTTGATATGTCTTATAATTTCTTGATTCTACAATGATAAAGTGTTGTGACAGAAATACTTGATTTGCTTTGAGGAGAGGAAAGCAAAAGTATCACAGCATTAAACATTCTGTTTAAGGCTATAATTCAGTCATATAAACCATGTCCTAATTATATATTGTCATATTTCTATACAACACGTATCTTCTTCCACTTTTGTTTGCCTTAAAGTTATAACAAACAAAAAATAACTTCCATGTTTTATCTCAAGGGAAAAGACTTCAAAATCCTTATCAGAATCTATAATTAACTTTAGCAAACTTTTTTCCTACAGAAAGAAAATTTAAAATGCAGAAGTGAGGCGATAAAAACTAATGTTTTTTTTGGTTTTTTTTTACTTTTTTTTTAAATTTTATTTTATTTTTAAACTTTACATAATTGTATTAGTTTTGCCAAATATCAAAATGAATCTGCCACAGGTATACATGTGTTTCCCATCTTGGAGTCAGTGGATAAGGTGCCAAAACACTTTAGAGAAGAAGAAATTAATATTTACTACATTTCCACTGGCTTAGGCATTTATTTGCTTTATTCAACAAAGGTAGAGACTTCCCTGCTCGTCCAATAGTTAAGACTTCGTCTTCCAAAGCAGGGAGTGGAAGTTCAATCCCTGGTTGGGGAGCTAAGATCTCACAGGTCTTATGGCCAAAAAGCCACAGCATAAAACAGAAACAATATGGTAACAAATTCAATAAAGACTTTAAAAAAATGGTGACATTCTCAAAATAAAAACAAAATAAAATTGAACTAAGGTATATTGAGAATCTATATGTAGGAGAAACATTCCAAAAGCTGGGAATGCAACCTTGAATATAATCCATACTACACGGCATCAAAGAGATTAGAGTTTAGAAAAGGAACTAGAGAAACAACACAGGTCAATTACCATGACAGCATAGGAGACTGACATCAAAAAAGTACAATCCAAGCTTAGCCTACAATAATATCTCTATCTCCAAGATCCCACATGATGTAGTTACTGTAATTCCAGTTTCACTAATGAGGAAACTATACGCATGATACAAAAAATTATTTGTTTCAAAGCATGACTTTGTTCCAACTTACTTTCTAGCTTCCTTTCTAGCTTCCTTTCTAGGTTACTAAAAAGTAAGTAACCCTTCCTTGGGTTTTCTAAGTGTGTTTCTAAGCGATGACTTTATTAATCGCACCGCTCCCTTTTTACTCTCTTGGTCAAGCTCATCAGAAAAGTAACAACACAAAACCTGCACTTGTCAAGTTGCTTACCTCCACATCAGTCTTCTGTAAAGTGGCTCCAACCCTACCGTTTCACCTGCACTGCTCTCAGTTCACTGATAACCTCCAACCTGCCGAATCCTATGGTTAATTTCTAATTGTAATTCTCTTCAACAACTCTGTTATTTGACACTTTGAAATTTTCTGTTTTTCATGAAACTCTCTCCTCTCTTGGCTTGTAAAATACCACTCAGTCTTGCTTTTCCTTTTACTTATTTTCACTATTTACTCAGCCTCCTCCCTGGGATCTCTCTCTCTCTCTCTTTTTTTTTTGTCTCTATGTTAAAAGCCATCCAAATAGGACACCTCGAATGTGTCTTTCTACCTTCTCACTCCTTACTACTGAAATAATCCCTAAAGGTTGTGAATTCCTATTTCACAGTGTCATTTGTGAGTTCAGGTCTTTATTCTCTCCCACTTGAAAACTAACAATAGCCTTTTAATTATACTCATCTCTCCAGCTTTGACACCTACAATCCATCACCCACATTGTTGTCCCAGAGATTTTCTAAATCACAAATCTAGTCTGGCCACCTCTTTACTCATGCTTAGGAACAGTTGATGGTTTACAGAAATAAGTTATAGACATTATATTTCAAAGGATCCTATCAAACTCACAATCAGAATTTGGTTTAAAAGGACAGAACTTTGTCAACTAAAGTTGACTTTAGTTAACTTGGACAAACAAGAATTTATTGGAATTTTACCAGATAACTCACTGAATCAATGGTAATTTTGGAGAACCAAGCTCTAACAAGAACCAGAGAAGGTACACCCCAGATAAATTCCTACCCCAGAGATACTCTGCTTATAATTCCCCCATGATCACAGTGGCCACTGGACACTAACTTGTGAACACTCATTACCTCATTCTGAACTCTTGAAATGATTACAAATATCTTCAAAACCTCTACTGAATCTTCCATTTGTATCATTAGTATTTGACTGGTCATACAGAGGTCAAGGACAGAAAGGAAATAAATCCCACTTTGGAAATAAACCATGATGGATGGCCAGATATTATCATCCATCTTTCTTCAGATGATCCCCAAAGAAAAACTGAGTTTCTATGCTAGGTAACTGATGAATGTCAACTCACACCCCATATGGTTCAATCAAAACAGTGGAAACAGTGTCAGACTTTATTTTTGGAGGCTCCAAAATCACTGCAGATGGTGACTGCAGCCATGAAATTAAAAGATGCTTACTCCTTGGAAGAAAAGTTATGTCCAACCTAGATAGCATATTCAAAAGCAGAGACATTACTTTGCCAACAAAGGTCCATCTAGTCAAGGCTATGGTTTTTCCTGTGGTCACGTATGGATGTGAGAGTTGGACTGTGAAGAAGGCTGAGCACCGAAGAATTGATGCTTTTGAACTGTGGTGTTGGAGAAGACTCTTGAGAGTCCCTTGGACTGCAAGGAGATCCAACCAGTCCATTCTGAAGGAGATCAGCCTGGGAATTTCTTTGGAAGGAATGATGCTAAAGCTGAAACTCCAGTACTTTGGCCACCTCATGAGAAGAGTTGACTCATTGGAAAAGACTCTGATGCTGGGAGGGATTGGGGGCAGGAGGAGAAGGGGATGACAGAGAATGAGATGGCTGGATGGCATCACTGACTCAATGGACGTGAGTCTGAGTGAACTCCGGGAGTTGGTGATGGACAGGGAGGCCTGGCGTGCTGCGATTCAAGGGGTCGCAGAGAGTCGGACACGACTAAGTGACTGGACTGAACTGAAGTGAAAGCTAAAGAAAAAAGGCATTAGCAAGTTTAAAGGAATCATTATTAGATATGCTGCTGCTGCTGCTAAGTTGCTTCAGTCATGTCCGACTCTGTGTGACCCCATAGACGGCGGCCCACCAGGCTCCCCCGTCCCTGGGATTCTCCAGGCAAGAACACTGGAGTGGGTTGCCATTTCCTTCTCCAATTATTAGATATAATGGGCAGAATAAATAGAACAGGCAGCAGTGATCTTTCCCCCTTCTATCCAGAAAGTATATCTGAGACTCATGATTAAAGGTGTTTCTCTGAGCATAGATGCAGCTAGTGATGTACAGCATATTACCAACCCAACATGACTTGCCTTTCTCTGGGAGCTCACTTTCAGTTGTTTTCCTGCCCTCATACAAGGAATGAGGTTGAACTGAGCTCAGTACATGACTAAATCAGTTGGATACTCACCAAAACAACCCCAATGACCAAGACTCACACTTCTAGTTCTTCCATACTTTTCCCTCCCCTAATTCTCAGCCATAAAGTAAGATGAACAGAAAATGGAATACATTTCCTCAAGTCTACTAAGTCAGACGTGAGACAGAAGATGTGTATCCTTTGGCTCATCAATTTTATCTCACAGGGAAGACTTTCCAATATCAGAAATCAAAATATTTATCTTGCCAGGTCATGACAGACAATAAAAATCAATTCTTATTGTACAGTTAAATAAAAACATAATATTATCTAAACCTCAAATACCAGTATAGCTAGGACTCTTTCAGAATAAAGGAAAAACATTATTATATAGAGGAATAAATCTACATAGTTCTTATCTGCTGTATATATTTTTAAAGATTATCTTTCTAAAGTTAGCTAATCATAAACAGGTTGGTTCTATAACTAAATCAGAAGGATTGACTGATCACGAGCAAAAGAAAAGTTATAAATCTCTGCACTGTTTTAGTCCTAAAACATGTAAGGTTTGTAAATCAGTTTATTTCCAAATGTATCTAGAACCTGTTCTATATGAACAGAAATCTATAATATCTATTTTTTTTAATAAAAAAGTAGTAGTAAGAATTTTTATTCCTAGATTCATTGTATTTTACTAATATTTAACTTTACAGAATCAAAGTTGGGACAGCACAGAGGTCAGGCCTTTATAACTCAAGATCCACATTATTTTAAAAGAAATAGGTTCTCCTTCTGACAGGTATAGTAACATGTTGTTTAATTTGTATTTTTCTCTTTGACATCAAAAAACAGCAATTTATTTCACAGAGGTTCAAGATGGAACTTAAGCCTTTAAAAGGGGTGAATTTGGAAAACATTAGGTCTGGAAGAGGACTATCTTAGAAGATAATACCTAATTTCATTGGAATTTTCAAATTTCTCTAAAGAAATTTTAAATATATGGAAAAGCAGATTACTGCCTTCGTTGATTAACCATCTAGAATTTTCTTTTGAAATTATAGATTAGAAAACTATTTTGATTCCTAGTATTTAGGGTCTATCATTTTTGGAAAACTCATCCTTCAGTTTCTATGATACCTTCTAATTTACAAACTTAGATGCAACATTTTATTTCTTTTGTTACCCTAGCAATATGAACATTCAAAACTATTGACATTCCAAAGAACACATTAAATCTGGATTGTATAAATTTCCTGACCCTGGTCTTCATTTCACAGCATTCCTGAATACTCTCACTGTCATAAGAACAAATAGTCTTTGTTGCACATAAATGTTGCATACAAAGACATTTTCAAACAAATTCTTGAAGTGCCACTTTCAAAAAAATAACAATTTTTTGGCATGCTCTTATAAGCAGAGACAAAATAGACCTATTGGAGATTCAGTACCAAGAAGCAAAAATAATGTAAAGCTTATTAAGACAAATATGAAACTCTGCAAAAAATAAAATAAGGGAAAATAATAAACTGGTTGGAGGTTGAAAGCAATGCACCTATACAAGATTATATACAGCTTCACTGAAATGTGGCTAGCTGAACAAGAGCACTGTTTTGGATTTTAAACAATGGATTTATAAAGAAACAGACTGAACTATAACAGTGTTTGATGACAATCAAAAGATACATCTATTTGAATTTCTAAAGATTATTATAACACTAATTGTAGTATGGTCACTAAATTAAGTTGAAATTTAAAATAACAGTTTAAAACTCTGTAAGAAATATAAATTCATATACCATAATAGCAATTGCTCGGCCAGAAAGAAAGAAAATTCATTAATTTTAATATTAGAATTGATTTTTATAAGTGCATGTGATTTAAATGTAACTGAAAATAGTATTGCTATGCTTTACAGTGAAAAAAATGCTAAATTGTAAATAAAATGAAAAAAGTATCCTAAAGTAACTAACATACATTTAAAATGACCATATGATCAGACATATTGGGTTAGACAAAAAGTTCATTCTGGTTTTTCTGTAAGCTATCATGGGAAAACTCAAATGAACTTCTTGGCCAACCCAATATTATATTGCTCCATCTGTGAAGCTCAGATATAAGGTAAGGTATCAGATCTAGAGAAAGAAATCCTATGTTTCAGGCTTACTGCTCATTACTTTAAGAACTTTAACTAAGTCATTTAATTTTCTTGGTTTTCATCAGCCATTTACTAAAACAGAATAATTGCTTCTTAGCATGAAGGAATATAGAAAACACTTTATAGATTGTACAACACAGAATAAATATTACGAAAAATACTATTATTATAGTATAAGGCAGATAAGGTTAGTTTTATTTCATAGAGTAACCATTCGTTATAACAGATAACACAAAAAAGTTAGTTTTTTTTAGCTAGTCCAATTACAATTATTGAATATTTTTAATGTTAAGAAGTCTGCTAGAATGTTTTCTATTTTAATTTCAATATTAAATTTTTTTTTAACAGATGTGCTCAGTCATTCAGTCATGTCCGACTCTGCAACCACACGGAGGCCTGCCAGGCTCCTCTGTTCATGGGCTTTCCCATGCAAGAATCTTGGACTAGGTTGCCATTTCCTTCTCCAGGGAATCTTCCTGTCCCAAGGATCAAACATGAGTGTCCTGCACCTTTATCACTGAGGCAAATTATTTACCACTGAGTCACTGGTAACATTGACATTGAAATTGTAGTTGCTCAGTCGTGTCCAACTCTTTGCGACCCCATGGACTGTAGCCTACCAGGCTCCTCCATCCATGGAATTTTCCAGGCAAGAGTACTAGAGTGGGTTGCCATTTCCTTCTCCAGGAAATCTTCCTGACTCAGGGATCGAACCCGGGTCTCCCGCATTGTAGGCAGATGCTTTACCATCTGAGCCACCAGGGAAGTCCACCTGTAAAGTGGACTTACTTTACAGGTGGAGTCACCAGTATAGCCCTGTTTAACAGATATATGTGGTTAACATATTCTGATTATTTGATTCATGTTTTTTGAAATTTAGGTTTAGCTACACTTGTAAAAATAAACAAAAGTAATTATTTAAATAAGTCAACAACAGGGTTTCCCTGGTAGTACCGTGGTAAAGAATCTGCTTACCAATGCAGGGGACAAGGGTCTGATCCCTGGTCTGGGAAGAATCTCACATGCTGTGCAGCAACGAAAGCCTGCCCGCCACAACTACCGAGCCCGCCTGATGTAACTACTGAATGCTGTGTGCCTGGATCCCGTGCTCCCCAGCAAGAGAAGCCGTCATAATGAGAAACCAGTGCACCACAACGAAGAGCAGCCCCTGCTCACCACAGCTAGAGAAAGCCCACATAGCAATGAAGGTTCAGTGCAACCAAAAATAAATAATAAATAATTTATGAAAATAAATAAGTCAACAACAAAAGAACCACAGTTTATACACAAAATGACTACTTTCTTATGGGAAGCTGTTTTTATGAGTTCACCTAATGTATACACACACACTCTGTTTTCCATAGTGCCTTTCCCCAAGAAAGCATCTTATGATACATACTCAAATTTGACTTATTATTAACAGTTAATGCAGAGAAATAGACAAATGTAAAAGTATTACACTATCTGGAGATGATGTCCATTTTTCAAGTATTTTTATTAAAAATATACCCAAGACTTCCAAAAACATTAATTATTATGACATGGTACAGCTCAGATGATAGTCTTCCTACAATGCAGGAGACCCGGGTTCAATCCCTGGGTCAGGAAGATCCCCTGGAGAAGGAAATACCCACTCCAGTATTCTTGCCTGGAAAATCCCATGGAAGAGGAGCCTGGTGGGCTAAACCCCATGGGGTTGCAAAGAGTTAGACACAACTGAGAGACTAATACACAAACTTTGCTAACACTGCATGAGTCCTAATAAATTCACATATATATTAAGTTATATCACTTCAATAAATAGCCTCTATATCAATCATATTTAGGGTACTTAGCAAGTACCTTCCAGATACATAGTTCAAAATTTATAACAATTTTAATACTAGCATTTTTAAAATTTATGTTATTTGAAGTCAGTCAAGGATTAGTGTTAGAATTTACTGAAATCTAATCAATATAATTCTGTCATAATACTACCAAATTTTGTACTGATATTCATTAAAGTTTTTTCTGTAACTCGGTGATGGTGGTGGTTTAGTCGCTAAGTCATGTCCGACTCTTACTCATGAACTGTAGCCTACCAGGATCCTCTATCCATGGGATTTTCCAGGCAAGAATTTTGGAGTGGGCTGCCATTTCCTTCTCCAGGGGATCTTCCTGAATGTTCGGGAGGCGGATTCTTTACTGACTGAGCTAACAAGGGAAACCTTGTAACTCTGTGACCTTTAGTTTCTTTATGTATTACCTTCAGTACAATATGGGATTTTAAGTGGTGATCTTAGCATTTTGTTAATTATCCTCTCCAGTCTAAATAAATCCATTTAATTTTTTACTTTTCAAGTAAAGCAGAAATTAGTAACACAACAATAAATCAAAGGAATTGGTTTTATTGTAGAACATTAAGAGAAACACAAGGAAAAATCATATTAAGAATATATACATCACAAAAAACAATGGCCAACAGAATTAATAAATATGTATTAGATAAAAATATTATTCACAGATGACAGATTGATAACAAAGGCAATCTTTCTCCAGGTTTAACCAGGGTAAGAAACAGATTATCTCAATAAGGAAAAGAATTAACAAGTTCATGAAAAAAGGTTATTCTAAGTATCTAAGTATGTTCTCCACCCACTCTTCATATTTAAAAAGAGGTAACTTCGAAATGGACATACAGAAAGACTCCACAGATCCTTAATATTACTGGATACATCTCAAGAAAACAAAAATGCAACAGTATATTAAAATAATTGAATATATTTTTCTTCTTACACAAAAATAAAAACGACCCCAGTTAAAATAAATTCCTAGATATTAGTGACCAACTGAGGTTAATGGTCTGAAGTTATACTTCAGGAAATTAATTCCACCCAGCCATTCATTAATCCTCAGGAAATACCCAGGTCTACAATTGTTACTGCTTCATTATAACCCAAATGGAACCATAAGAGATGAGAACAGCAATGTGATTGGATAATGTACAAAAATTAAGTTCTCCATGAATGCCTTGTACATATTAATTAAAATTGCATCACCCTTAAAAAAAATCCATATGCCTATATTTCTTTTCCATTTTCAGTTCATAATAGCAATAATGACTTTGATGCTGGGCATTTTCTGGAAATTAATAGCCAGTGGATGTTAATGGTCCTTGGCTGTACCTTGGGCCATCCACTCATCCACTCCTCGTTAATCATTAATCCCTATGAAATGCCCAGCTATTGCTTAATTAACTTTATAATGTAGTTAATGCAGATATGACATGATAGAAAGATTTTTATTTTTAAGCTTCCAAAAACAACTTTCAACTCAAAATAGCCTTGCAAAAATCCAATTTCAGATTTCTGAAACATACATGAAAAGTAGGATTAAGAGGTGATGTCAGCAAGATGGAGAGCTTGTTGTTCAGTTGCTAAGTCGTGTCTGATTCTTTGAGACCTCATGGACTGCAGCACGAGTCTCCTCTGTATTCCACTATTTCCTGGAGTTTGCTCAAATTCATGTACATTGAGTTGGTGATGCTATCTAACCATCCCATCCTTTGCCATCCCCTTCTCCTTCAATCCTTCCCAGCATCAGTATCTGTATCAATTAGTCAGCATTTTGCAACATGTGGCCAAAGTACTGGAGCTTCAGCTTCAGCCAACAGTCCTTCCAATGAATATTCAGAGTTGATTTCCTTTAGGATTGACTGGTCTGATCTCCCTGCAGTCCAAGAATATTGGATTGGGTTCCCATTTCCTCCTCCTGTGGACCACATTTTATCAGGTCACTTTATTATGACTTGTCCGTCTTGAGTGGCCCTGCATGGCATGGCTGATAGCTTCATTGAGTTACACAAATCCCTTCACTATGATAAGGATGTGATCCATGAATGGGGATGGAGGGCAAGGAAATCCCAATACTCATCTCCCAAAGAAAAATCCCCAAAGTAATAAACAATCACAACTAGAGAAAATAACTCAGGGAAAGCTCTGGACTATAACAAAGCAACATCAAAAAACCCTATATGGCTCAAAAGGCAAGGATGGGTCACAGAAAAACACAGGAAGCCTATTACCTGTGTCACCCCATCCGTCCAGTATAGAGAAGTTTGGAGCCAGAAAGGATAGCCTCAGAGGAAATTTCACTCCATGGGGCAAGGAGAGCAGGAGAACCCAAGATTCACAACAGTGGAGTTTTGCAGCCTTTGCTCCAGGGGCCTCCCAGAGGTTTCACCAACGCTGCTTACACTGACAGACCTGCCTAAAGTTGCCACAGCACCTACTCTCTGTGACTGGAGCTGTTGCCAGAGTGGGACTGGCCCTCAGAAGCCCCAGTCCCTTTTGTGTCCTTCTATCTGGGATGTGAACAGCACAGCACTTCACCACATACAGGAAGGGACTGCTCTGGACTCCACACCATCAGGGCTCTGACCTGTCATGGCGAGGAAGTCCTGCTAATGCTCTAAGCCCAGCTCTGCTGTGAACAATTATATGCCAACAAACTGGATAACCTAGAAGAAATGGATACATTCCTAGAAACACACAGCCTTTATTCACCTTCTACAATATTTAGGGAGGACTGGACAAAGGCAAAGCAAGGCAGAAGTGCTGGAGTCCAAAGGCACAGGCACCCCAGGCATCTCCATCAGCCTCAAGAGCCTGAGTTGGCAGCACTGCTGGGCCGCCCTTGTGGTGGGGAGTTTGTAGCTGTGGTTTCCTGAGCTGCTCCAGATACACACCTCGTGGCTCACCCGGATTGGACACAGAGCAGACGCAAAGGGGACAGCAGCCCATGCAGGGCATCAGGTGCACCAGGGAAGGGAGGCAGCAGATCTTGCATGTGGGGGCAAAGCTTCTGGCATGCACCTATGTCACCCACCTAAAAATGAGTGACTGGATCATGAAGAAACAGACAATCTGAACAGAATAATAATGAGTAAGGAGATTGAATCAAGAATCAAAAATCTCCTACCACAGAAAGGTTCAGAACCCGATGCTTTTACTGGTGAATGCCACCAAATATTTAAATAAGAATGAATACCGATACTTCTCAAACTCTTCCAAAAAACTGAATAGAAACTCAGTTTAGGAACACAACATCATGCAGATAACAAAGCCAGGGGACACCATAAGAAAACTGCAGACCAATATCTCCGATGAACATTGATTTAAAATATTATCAACCAAATATGAGCAAACTGAACTTAACACTACATTAAAAGACTCATCCAACATGATGGAGTGAGATTTACCCCTGGGATGGAAGGATCATTCTACATATGCAATCAATAAATTTGATATGCCACATTAATAGAATTAAAGAAAAAAATCACTGGAATATCTCAATAGATGCAGAAAAAGCATTTTACAAATCACAACGTTTTTCATAATTTAAAAACCTCTAGTTCAATTCAGTTCAGTCACTCAGTCGTGTCGGACTCTTTGCGATCCCATGAATCGCAGCACGCCAGGCCTCCCTGTCCATCACCATCTCCTGGAGTTCACTCAGACTCACGTCCATCGAGTCAGTGATGCCATCCAGCCATCTCATCCTCTGTCATCCCCTTCTCCTCCTGCCCCCAATCCCTCCCAGCATCAGGGTCTTTTCCAATGAGTCAACTCTTCGCATGAGGTGGCCAAAATACTGGAGTTTCAGCTTTAGCATCATTCCTTCCAAAGAACACCCAGGGCTGATCTCCTTTAGAATGGACTGGTTGGATCTCCTTGCAGTCCAAGGGACTCTCAAGAGTCTTCTCCAACACCACAGTTGAAAAAAAGGAAAATGCTTCAATACAATAAATGGAATATATGGCAGATGCAAAGCCAATATCACATTCAATGGTGAGAGGCTGAAAACTTTTCCTTTGAAATCGGGAACAAGACAAGGGTGCCTACTCTGACAACTGTCACTCAACATTGTACTGGAAGCTTCAGCTAGAGAGAGTAATCAGGCAAAAAAAGTGATAAAAGGTATCCAAATTGGGACAAAAGAAGTAAAATTTTCATTATTTACAAACGATATATCATATCTAGAAAACCCTAATGACTTCAAAAAAACTGTTACAACTAATAAAAAATAAAGTTGTAAGATATAAAATCAATATACGAAAACAACGTGTGTTTCTATACACTAGTAACAAACTATCTGAAAGAGAAATTAAGAAAGCAATCCCTTTTGCAATAGCATATAAAATAATTCTTAGGAATAAATTGAACCAAGAAGGTTTAAGACCTGTACACTGAAAACTATAAGGCACTGATGAGAGACTGAAGAAAACACAAACAGATGGAAAGATATGTCATGTTCTTGGACTGAAAGAAGTAATACTGTGAAAATGTCCATACTACGTAAAGTGATCTACAGATTCAATGTAATCCCAATAAAATATCTAACTGCATTTTTCACAGTTTTTTAAAATTATCCCAAATTTTGTATGAAACCAAAAAACACCCCACATAGCAAAAGCAATCTTGAGAAATAAGAACAAAGCTGACGGTATCACACTAACTTCAAACTATGTTACAAAGCTATAGTGATCATGGCAGTATGGTACTGACATAAAAACAGGCGTATAGACCAGTGGAACAGAAGAGAGGACCCAGATATAAACTCCTGTATATGTGGTCAGTTAATTTTGACAAGGGTGCCAAGTACACACAATGGGAAAAGGACATTCTCTTCAGTAAACGGTGCTAGGAAAACTGGACATCCATATGCAAAAGAATAAAACTGAAACTATGTGTTATACAACTCACAAAATTAACTCAAAATGGATTAAGAACTTAAATATAAAACACATAGGGGAAATAAATATAAAAAACATAAGGGAAAAGTCCAAAAAATTGGTATTGGAAGTGAGACTCCTTAAACTACATAAATTCTGCACAGTAAAGGAAACGATGGATAAATTGAAAAGACAATCCACAGAATGGGAGAAAATATTCACAACCATATATCTACTAAGGGGTTAATATCTGAAATATATAAATAAGTCATACAACTCAAAAGCAAAAAAGTGAATAATTCAATTGAAAAATGGGCATAGGAACCAAATAGACATGCTTTCAAAGAAAACATAAAAATGCCAACAGGTATATGAAAAAGTGCTCAACACCACTAATCAACAGGGAAATACAAATCAAAACACAACGAAATCTCACTTCCCACCTGTTAGGATGGATGTCATCAAAAAGACAAGAGATGACAAACGCAGGTGATGCTATGAAAAAACAGAAGCTTTATAAATTGTTGAGGTGAAAATGTAAAATGTTACAGCCATTAAAGAAAATAGTAAGGCAGTTCCTCAAAAAAATTTAAAACTGAACTAACATATTATCCAGCAAGACCAC
This sequence comes from Bos grunniens, assembly GCF_055505025.1. NCBI lineage: Eukaryota > Metazoa > Chordata > Mammalia > Artiodactyla > Bovidae > Bos > Bos grunniens. The sequence goes on along the minus strand of NC_141166.1, from coordinate 36,344,397 downwards.
CCCTGAGTGTATATTCAACGGAAGTGAAATCAGTATCTCAGAGACGTGTGCAAGCCAATGCCTACTACAGCATCTTTACAGTAGCCAAGATGTGAAGACAACCTAAATGTTGTTCAATGGGTGAACAGATGGGGAAAATGTACACACACACACACAGACTCACACACACACACACACAGATATACACCCAATGGGAAATCATTCTCCCATAAAAAAAGAAGAAAATTTTGCCATTCACAACAGCATAGGAAATGCGGAAGGCATTATGCTAACTGAAATTAGCCAGATGAAGAAAGACAAATATTGTATTGTATCACTTATATATGGAATCAGAATGGAAAAAAAAAATAAAGAATGGTAGTTGACAAGAGTTTGGTAGTTGGGGAAATAGGGTGTTATCTGTCAAAGAGTACAAACTTTCAGGTATCATAAAAGTAAGTTCTAAGGCTCTAATGTTCAGCATAATGACTACAGTCAGTACTGTATGCTTGAAATTTACCGAGAGTAGAACTTAAGCACTGTCACCACACACACACACAGACACATGCCGTCTGCATTAGCTATGTGGGATACGGATGTGCTAATTAACTTGATTTCTGTAATCATTATACAATGTATATGTACATCAAATAATCACACTGTATAATTTAAATATATACAATTATATATTTATATATATTTGTCAATTATTCCTTGATAAAGTTAAAAAAAATTATTAAGAAAGACAAATCTTCTAGTTATGAGACTAGAAAAAAAGGTATAACAAAGCTAATTTTTAATAAAGGATGGTACTCAAACAGTGAAATAATTGTGATAAAATGATCATATTGTTGGACTAGGAAATGGCAACCCCCTCCAGTATTCTTGCTTGGAAAATCTCCTGGACAGAGAAGTCAGGCAGGCTACAGTCCATGAGGTTTCAAAGAGTTAGACACGACTGAATGACTAAGCATGTATATATACATAATCATATTTTTCAATATGATTTACCTACTTTACTTTTTCAAAATTTTAATATGTAATAGAAAAACTCAGCTAAAATGCAGTTCTATTTGCAGCTTTCATAGATTATAAAAATATGATTTTTTTTTCAATTTTATACACATGTGGAGAGACTATTAAGAATGAGAGCTTTAAAAGTTTTGATCTGGAGAGAGCACAGACATCACTTATTAATGCCACTTTCACAGATGAGGAAAAAAGAAATTCCAAGAAGTAACGTAACTGCCTCTGTAGAACAAAAGGGATGAAGTCTTCTTTCTGTCTCCTCTCTCACAGCTTAGAGCCCTTACACCCTCCTGTGACACTTGGATGCATGGGTTGCATCTCTACCTGTTTGCAGCTTATGTCAAAAGCTATACTTCTTCTAAACTTGTCAAATGACCAACCAGATTTTGTGAACCTAGACGGTGATAAGTAAGTAAGTGAGTGTTAGTCATTCAGTCATGTCCAACTCTTTGAGACTCCATGGACTGAAGCCTGACAGGCTCCTCTGTCCATGGGATTCTCCAGGGAAGAATACTGAAGTGGGTTGCCATGCCCTCCTCCTGGGATCTTCCCCAGTCAGAGATCAAACCCACTTCTCTCACGTTTCCTGCACTGGTGGGCAGAAACTAGCACCACCTGGGTGAAGTGTAATCAAATTTTGCTCTTTCGGAGAGATTATTTTCAGCAAAGTTAGAAAAAATTTGACTTTAAAAATTATTAATTTAAGTTAACACAGAATTTCAATAGTCGAACAGTCCTTTTAGTTTTTCTTTTATATTTATTTTATGCTTTCCTGTAGTAAAAACATTTTAGGAGAGCCTGAGGTGTAAATGTGCTCATTATTAAGTTATAACAATGTGTGTTTTTCTCTTAATATTATTCAAGCAGAATATATATTTAAAATATTCAAAATTGATCCAACCTGTAACAAAATTCTAGCAGTGATTTAATAAAAGTATTACTATTTTTTCTCCTTGCAAATCTTAGTTTTGTTCTTGTTTTAATGGAGGCTGAATGTTGAAATTAATGAAATTAAAAATTAATTACAATTAACTTTAGATTAATTTTTTAAAATAATTAAAAATGGAAAGGACTGTGGGAAATAATGTATTTCAGACTGTACTTTAGATATAATCTCAGTCATGGTAAATAATTAACCTAATTTCTTCACTTACTTATTCTGATGCTTATTTACATTATGATGTTCGTCAAGCCTACTATTTCCACATTAAAACCATACTGAAATAGAAAAGGAAAAGTGTTGTTTTTAAAGTGAAAACTGTTAAGAAAATCCCCATCCTCTCATCCATGTGCCTTTCCTCTGTGTAGCACTAATCAGGGTTTGGAAAGAGGTTCCATGAGTGGTAACCTCTAGTTGTGTCAGAGTAGTTTAAACTTGATAAGTTTTAGCACCCATTGTTCCTCAAGGGGAAAAAAGAAACTACCTTAAATTGTGTTAGTTGCTCAATCGTGTTCAACTCTTTGTGACCCCATGGACTGTAGCCCACCAGGCCGCTCTGTCCATGGAATCGAACCATGGTCTCCTGCATTGCAGACGATTCTTTGCCATCTGAGCCACCAGGGAAGCCCTAAACAAAAGAAATTACCTTACATTGTAAACCTACTATTTTATTAGCCTATAATATAGGCATTTTTCAACCCTCAGATCAGATCAGATCTGTCGCTCAGTCGTGTCCAACTCTTTGCGACCCCATGAATTGCAGCACGCCAGGCCTCCCTGTCCATCACCAATTCCGGGAGTTCACTCAGACTCACATCCATCGAGTCAGTGATGCCATCCAGCCCTGAAGGCACATAGTACCTATCTCAAACTATCTGGTCTACTAGATGTTCTTGACAAATGTACTGTTTTCATGCTGCATACAGTTAAACTTTTAAGTTAATCAATGCTTATGATAGAAAGCTACCTGCCTGATCATGTGCTATGGCTCACCTGACAGCACTTGAGAGAGGCCCACTGATGCCTAAAATTAGCCCTGGCACATAATTATAGCCTTCAGGAAAGACCAGCTCTAGAATACATTACCTTGCCTACAAAATCAAGATCCCTTAAATTACATAGATGACTGTCACACATGTGCATAATTGGAAAGTTAGGATTGTGTTTTTATCTGTTAAGCATATGACTTGCAAATGTAACCGTGTAATATGTATTACTGCTTATTAACTTACACAGGACTTTGTTTTCTTATTTTGTATTAAATACACACACACAAAACTGATGAACATGTTATTTCACTTTAAGCATTTTAGGATGGGTGAAAAATTTCTGAACAGAACCAGAAATGGAGGCTAATTCTAAAAATGGGGAAGAATCAATATACATAGTTGCCAGTGCACCTGATCAAAAAATAGGTACACCATGTATATTATACTCTGCATGTAAGCACGTATGTGCACATAGACACACAATCAACTGAAGAGTTATTCTTGGATTTTGAAGGGACCATGCCACTACTTGCAAATACTTTCTTTGCTAATTGGTAAAAGTATCAGAAAACCATTCCCTGATAAAAATCCACTAGCATATATATAACAGAGGTACCTGTCAACCCCAAATTTTTATGAACTGTGGTAAACGATGGGCTTCCCTTGTGGCTCAAAGGGTAAAGAATCTGCCTGCAATGTGGGAGACCCAGGTTCGATCCCCATGTTGGGAAGATCCCCTGGAAGATGGCATGCCAACCCACTCCAGTATTCTTGCCTGGAGTATCCCCATGGACAGAGGAGCCTGGTGGGCAATAGTCCATGGGATTGCAGAGTCAGACACGACTGAGCAATTCTCATTTTTAATAGCTTACAATAATTATTTTTTCAAGTCTTTCCAATGCATATACTATAATAGGAGACTACTAGATAAAATTTTGTTCTCATGTAACCTTGATAATATACATATATTTTAAAATGCAGGTAAAGAAGTATTTTATATTTTAATATATAGGTTTCATTTTCCCAATCCTTACACAATTTACCTATCTCAAGTGATCAGCATCTCCATGCTGACTTTATATTTAATTTGAAAAAATAATATGGCTTAAACCACCTACTAAGATGGTTTTCCTAATTTGCTTAAATTCTATACTCAGCATTTTCACTTTTTTTCAGATCACAATTAATACTTTCTTTTCTTTTTAAAATTAAATATATTGGGAACATCTGTTTGAATACTGCCTTTTATTTTAAATATTAAAAAAAATAAAATAAGAATAAATCTAAATGGAGAATTCTTGGACTCCAACTCAAATTTTAATCCATTCATTAACTTAAATCAGTCCCTTTCAGTAATTTGGTATCACCAAACTGGTCCTTCCTTTTCCATCAGTTTTTCTTTAGCTGTGAGCCTATGAAAGTCTGGATAGGAATGATGGTCCAAAAAGAGATAAAGATACTGGCCTAAGAAACTTTTCAAAGGATGATGGACAAAAAAGGAAGATGATAGCATAGAATCAATTACTATAACCATTCTTGTCTGAAGGATTGTGAAAGTAGTGGTTTCTTTGACAGAGACAAGAACACAGAAGCCTCAGAACAAACCTTGTTTGGGAAGAAAATAGGATTGGTTTGAATATTTGTTGAAGTTAACATGAATGGGGAACACTTAACTGGAAATATTCAGAGGATAGCTGGAGATTTAGAAAAAGAACTTGAGTGAAAAATCTGAAGTTATAGACAAGACCAGAAAATCAGGAATTTGTTCATGCTGTCTCAAGCCTCAGCCATACTTCAGGGGTCAAAGATCACTCTATAAGTGACTTCTCTGAAAGAGATAAATACCATATCAAAACATGTTAAACATAAAACATTGAACACTGATTGCTAACAAATAATACCTTTCCTGTGAATTTATTTTTCCTTAGAGAAAAGCAATGTCTAGTTCACAGACAGCTAGTTTAGCATTTTATACTCACTTTTTAGTGATCAAATGGGTAAAAGAATATGGACAGCCTCAAATAAATTATCTACCATTTCATTGAAAGTTTCTTTGCATAGCCTTTATTTATTTTATGGGTTTGCAAAATAAGGATTCACATACAGTTCAGTTCTCCTTCCTCTGGGCTGGTTACCTGGCTATCCTAATCACCCAGTAATTAAAATAAAAACCACTCCAGATAATTGGCAGTCTCCTCTAATTGAAAACTGGGTAGATAATCATTGGCCCAAGGAAATGCCCCACTCTCATACTGTAATAAGAACTATCATCTGTCTATTAAATTAGTCACTGTAAAATATTAACATATAAATGACTATTATAGAGGTATTATAAAAGTGGTCCTAGAACTTAATTAAATATTTGTTTTCATTTTGTTGACTCCCCAGTTTCTTTCTAGGGAACAATAAGAAAATATATTCTTTGGTGGATGAGGGAGGGAAAGTTGCAACAACTTTCGTCATGCAACACAGACACATCTAGGAGGTTTGTAATGTCTGCCTTTGCTATGCACAGTATTTGCTTGCCAATGAAGCAAACCCTGAACCAGGAAGTTAGAAAAAAATTACAAAAAATATATTCAATCCATCTATAGAGCTGGGAGAGTTCGCTTATTCTTCACGTAATGCTATGTATTTGCTTTCATGGGGAAATGGAAGTAAAAGAGGAAAAGAAAGGAAGTTTAAGAAAGCAACTTTGAATCTTAGAAACTGTCCAGTAGGCTAAAAAATCCTGGGAATATACCTGATATATATTGAAGAATTACTCTAATTTTGTCCTTCCTGAAAGGCTAATTCTATGTGAATGAGAAAAAGGGGAGGAAATTCATAAATATAAACAGACCTTAAAAATAACACCAACAGACATTATGAAGAGCGTAACTTTATTCTGTGCTCTGTGAGGACCATTTGGTACAATACCGTCTTTGTAGACATACTTTTACACAGCACATAATACCAGCTGCAGTATCTTCAACCACAGAAGACAGAGATGCACAGTCACACATTTAATAATACAAAGTAGACAAAAGAAGCATGAATAGATTCTCCTTTGCCAGTCAAAGTCAATTCTAGCACTAAAAAACCCTTCCCCCTAAATCCTCTATGTTGACTTAGCTTGACATCCTTGGGATGTGTGATTTGTCTATTTGCTGGCATGAAGTTAAGACATGCAAAATGTATAACTGAATTTGAATGTGGACTGATGATGCTCTAGACAAGGTCATGCCCAAACTAAATAAATACTCATCAACTAATTAGGCAGAAATTACTTAAGATACTGCATAAGTCAAACTAGTTTGATAGCTATCTAACAAATTCAGGGAAAAAACAGAACTGCAATGAAAGTGAAGAAAAATTCACAATCACATACTTCTTTGACAATCACAGAAAGTAAGATATATTGGGGATTTGGGTTTAGTATGCAAGTAACAAGGATAAGACTTTACACTGGAAACCATACTTGTCTTGAAATATTTCCTCTGATCTACAGATGACAAAATCACTCTCCTCAAACCCTGTCTGTCATTCACTACCCAGTGCAACGAAAAGATTGTTCAGTCCTGTTTGTTCTTCACAGAAAACTTAGTGATGACAAGATGTCATTACATTTCAATGCTTAGAGAAACTTAAGAAATCATTTTATGAATCAAGATAAAGTCTTTAAAATACCAAACTATAACTGAATGATCTAAAATTATATGTGGTCAAGAATCTGGGTCTCTGAAAGTTGAACAGAAATACGACTTTTGATTCTGTTTTTGAAAGCATAATTTTATACTTTCATGTTTAGTTTTAATACGGTTTTTTCTCCTCTAGATTCTTTTATGTATAAGAAAAAGTAGCAGGTTAGTCATGTTATTTCTGTTAAAGAAAAGCTGTACTCTTTGTAAAAGTGGATTCTCATGGATTATTTACACTCTAAGTCCCATAACATTAAAGTATGTAGCACATTTTATTGTTTATGAATGTATAACTTTAATTATATTAGATTTTAAGTAATTTGAATAACCAAGATATAAAAATATTAAAATTATGAGATATATTACCATAGGATAGACGTTAGAGAAATGATATCTTTTTAGACAGATAGATGGACAGATATACAGATAGATATGAATGTAAATACAGATACACACATATATACACACTTACGTATAGACTGTATGTTTGTGTTGTGTAGATAGAAATCTAACCCCCAGTGTTATGATAGGTCCTCAGAGAGGTGACGATTTTGTCATGAGGGTGAAATCCTCATGTAGGATTAATGCCCTTATGAAAGAGACTCCAGAGAGCATCCTACCCCCACCTCTTCTGCCATGTGAAGACAAAATGGGAAGATGGCCATCTATGAACAAGCAAGTGGGCTCTCAGCAGACACAAAATCGGCTGGCACCTTGCTCCTGGATTCTCCAGCCTCTAGACTAAAGGAAATAAACATCTGTTGTTTAAGCCATTCAGCCTGTGATATTCTGTGATAGCAGCCCGAATGGACCAAGCCCATAGATAATTTTACTCTTCTAACCATCCTGTGTGTGTGTGTGCTTAGTCACTCAGTTGTGTCTGACACTTTGCTACCCCATGGACTATAGCCCGCCCAGGCTCCTCTGTCCATGGTCTTCTCCAGGCAAGAGTTCTTGAGTGGCTTGCCATTCTCTTCTCCAGGGGATCTTCCCAACCCAGGGATTGAACCTGGGTCTCCTGCATTGCAATGTGGGAAAGCTGGGTTCTATCCCTGGGTTGGGAAGATCCCCTGGAGAAGAGAATGGCTACCAACTCTGGTATTCTGGCCTGGAGGATTCCATGGGATCTATAGTCCTGGGGGTCACAAAGAGTTGGACACTACTCACACTCACACTCCTGCATTGTAAGCAGATTCTTTACCAGCTGAGCCACCAGGGGCTTCCCCTCTAACTGCCCTGCTGCTGCTAAGTCACTTCAGTCGTGTCCGACTCTGTGCGATTCCATAGACAGCAGCCCACCAGGTTCCCCCATCCCTGGGATTCTCCAGGCAAGAACACTGGAGTGGGTTGCCATTTCCTTCTCCAATGCACGAAAGTGAAAAGTGAAAGTGAAGTCGCTCAGTCGTGTCCAACTCTAGTGACCCCATGGAATAAATTCAACCAAGAAGCAAACTTCAAAATCAGCATCTACTGCCTGAAAAGAAAACCAAAGTATATGTTAAGTTTGTGTCCTATCTGCCCTGAAAATTAGGCCTACTGAATAAATATTTAGGTATCCACTTGCTTTGGACAGCTCCTTAAAAAGCACAATTTTCTGAACCCTATGGCTTATACGTAGATTAAGTCCTCCTTAAGAATCACTCTGGTATTGAACCAAGCTAATGTTCAATGAAATCAGATTTATTATAGATCATCAGAGAATAAATTGTATAAATTAACAATAAAAATTAAGACTATCATTTTCAAGTGTTTCTAATATTCCTTGCATTGTGCTAGGCACTTTACATACATTACATCATTTAATCTTTTAACAGTCCTGTGCAGTAGGTGTTATTTTCCTATTCTATGATTCTGTGTATTCTGGAAAATTGAAGACTAGTAATTTTCCCAGGCTTACATAACTTATAACTGACTGAGCTACATTTTATCTTAAGGCTGACGGACCTCGAATTTACATCTCTCTCCACCATAACAGAGAATCTCCCTAATTAAGTTCCTAAAGCAGAGACCACTGACTGTTTACCAAAGCCACTTCCAAGCACACAGCATGAACATATTTCCCTTGGAGTTGGGTATGTCAATGAATTAAATTCTAGCCAAGAGAATATGGACAAAAATAGTGTATGCCACCTTCAGTTTTGGCTCATAGAAACTTCCCACATGCAACCTTCCATTCTGTTTTCCCCTATTTGGCTGCAGAAATCCACCAGGCTAAATGGAGAAACATCTGATGATGGCAAGACCCTATGCAGAAGTTTAACCAGAAGCATCTTCACTGAATTGTTAAGCAATGGGAAATAAAACCTACTGAATTAAGCTGCGATTACATAAGGGTTTTGTGTTCTATCAGCTGGAATTACCCTAACTAATGCAAGGTACGTCATCTTACGGAATCTAAACACAATTTTGACTCAAGTTTTTCATAAAAACCATTCCATTGAATATTAACATTTATTTCCCTGACAGTCTAAACTTTGTCCTGATAACCTTCAGGGAGAGTATGACTTATTCTCCTACTGCAAAACACAGATGTTAAGTAAAAATGATAACTGAAAGACAAAGTCCAAATGAACTGCATTTTTATGACTTCAAAAGTAAGTAGCATCCAGATGCAGTTTTGAAATGATGTCTCAATACTTTTTTCTTTAGCAAATTCAGGTGTCAGGGATAATAAATGAATCATTTATTTGATGCACATAATACTTTAAAGAAATCAGTGTAAGCCCCCAAAGGAAAAAAAGCAACAGCGTACTCAGAAGCATTTCATCATTTGAAGTTGATATAACAATGCTGACAAGTACAAAAGATAACTACTTTGTTCTGTCATGCCGTGTCATGTTGTAGAAAATACAAAGCATTATGTGACCTTTAGAGAAACAGCCAAAAAGTATCTTGCTTTGTGATGCTTAACGTGGGTATTTTTGAATTTTTGAAGGTTTTGATTTTTGCCAATTTGGCCAAAGTTATGTACTGGGGAATCTCAGGCATGAAGAGAAAAGAATACTGATGCATGAAGCAAGTGTAAGGCAAAAGATTGAGAGAAAAATTTACAGCTTATGGAAAACAAAACTAACTGTTAGGTATCTACGTGTATGCTGGTTCCTTGAAATGCCCCATCTAATAAACACTAGTTTCAGAATTGGCCTATATATATGTATACTGGCCACAGTTGGCATTGGACCATATGGAGATATTGTTTTAAGCCATTTTTATACTCCTTTTTCAAGTCTTGACTACTTTTCATGTCCCTACCTGATTGACTAGACACTACTACTGCAATGCCCCAAATTCCAGAGTTTGGAAGACGGTACATGTAAGTGATAGGCAGCTCTGAGTCTTATTTTTAGATATCCATCACTACTTTCAAAAATCAAAGCCATATTTTACTAGGCACTTCTTCTAGGATTAACTTCTTACCTCAAAGGAATAACTGCTGCTGCTGCTGCTGCTAAGTCGCTTCAGTCGTGTCAGACTCTATGCGACCCCCAAGATGGCAGCCCACCAGGCTTCCCCGTCCCTGGGATTCTCCAGGCAAGAACACTGGAGTGGGGTGCCATTTCCTTCTCCAGTGCATGAAAGTGAAAAGTGAAAGTGAAGTTGCTCAGTCGTGCCCGACCCCATGGACTGCAGGCTACCAGGCTCCTCTGTCCATGGGATTTTCCAGGCAAGAGTACTGAGTCCGGGTGCCACTGCCTTCTCCGAAAGGAATAACTAATAGAGGCAATTTCAGCCCTGTAGGTTATCTCTCAAAATAAATTTACAGATAATATGCATTGAATTACCTGAAGATATTCAGCAGTGGCCATAGGACTGGAAAAGGTCAGTTTTCATTCCAATCCCAAAGAAAGGTGATGCCAAAGAATGCCCAAACTACCACACAATTGCACTCATCTCACACACTACTAAAGTAATGCTCAAAATTCTCCAAGCCAGGCTTCAGCAATACGTGAACCATGAACTTCCAGATGTTCAAGCTGGTTTTAGAAAAGGCAGAGGAACCAGAGATCAAATTGCCAACATCCGCTGGATCATAGAAAAAGCAAGAGAGTTCAGAAAAACATCTATTTCTGCTTTACTGACTATGCCAAAGCCTTTGACAGTGTGGATCACAATAAACTGTTGAAAATTCTGAAAGTGATGGGAATACCAGACCACCTGACCTGCCTCTTGAGAACCTATATGCAGGTCAGGAAGCAACATTTAGAACTGGACATGGAACAACAGACTGCTTCCAAATAGGAAAAGTACACCAAGGCTGTATATTGTCACCCTGCTTATTTAACTTATATGCAGAGTACATCATGAGAAACACTAGACTGGAAGAATCACAAGCAGGAATCAAGATTGCCAGGAGAAATATCAATAACCTCAGATATGCAGATGACACCACCCTTATGGCAGAAAGTGAAGAAGGACTAAACAGCCTCTTGATGAATGTGAAAGAGGAGAGTGAAAAAGTTGGCTTAAAGCTCAACGTTCAGAAAACTAAGATCATGGCATCTGGTCCCATCACTTCATGGCAAATAGATAGGGAAACAGTGGCTCATTTTATTTTGGGGGACTCTAAAATCACTGCAGATGGTGACTGTAGCCATGAAATTCAAAGATGCTTACTCCTTGGAAGGAAAGTTATGACCAACCTAGACAGCATATTAAAAAGCAGAGACATTACTTTGTCAACAGAGGTCCATCTAGTCAAGGCTATGGTTTTTTCAGTAGTCATGTATGGATGTGAGAGTTGGACTATAAAGAAAGCTGAGCACCAAAGAACTGATGCTTCTGAACTGTGGTGTTGGAGACTTTTGAGAGTCCCTTGGACTGCAAGGAGATCCAACTAGTCCATTCTAAAGATCAGTCCTGGGTGTTCATTGGCTGGACTGATGTTGAAGCTGAAACTCCAATACTTTGGTCACCTGATGCGAAGAGCTGACTCATTTGAACAGACCCTGATGCTGGGAAAGATTGAGGACAGGAGGAGAAGGGGACGACAGAGGATGAGATGGTTGGATGACATCACCGACTCAATGGACATGAGTTTTGGTGAACTCCAGGAGTTGGTGATGGACAGGGTGGCCTGGCATGCTGCGGTTCATGGGGTCGCAAAGAGTCAGACATGACTGAGCGACTGAACTGAACTGATATCCTTAAGTTGAGTAAGCATTAAAAATAATGCAAAAAGGTATACTGAAAAAGCCTATAGAGGAGATAGAATAATAATGTGACACAAGTAATGAAGTCTTTTTTTTCTGATCCAAGAGTCTCATTTCTTTTGACACCATCTGTGACAGAGTAGCAGGCTACTTATTAGCATGTAAGCAGAGTAAAATCAACTCCCAGACCAAACATATATTATTAAATAGAAATCAAGTTCGGTTAATTTTAATGCCATCAAACTGACCAGTTAATATATAAGGACAAACTATTAAACATAATTTACTTATGGGCTTATGGACTGTGTCGTAATTTGGCAGTCACATTTTATGGATCAATGATTCTTCTGAAAAAGAAAATTTGTTTTAATTTCTTATTTGTCAAATACAAAGCTCTCTAAAACGGAGCTAATTTCACAATATAAATGTGTATCAAATCATCATGTTGAACACCTTAAACTTACAGAATGTTACATGCCAACTATATCTCAATAAAGATGGGGGAAAAGGCTATATGTTTATATAAAAGGCATAGGGTTCTTTATATACTTAATCAAACAATCATAGTGTCACTACAGACAGCTAGAATGCTCCCAGAGAACTCAAAGCCACCACAAACTTAGTGTTTTAAATAATATGTGGAGTTTAGGAGTATCTATGTATACATTTTCTGAATATATATACATGGCTATCATAGTGTATAACGGCCCTAATATCAACATTCTTCTCTTTTTCAAATTAATTTTTACTGGTGTATAGTTGCATTACAATGTTGTTAATTTCTGCTGTACACCAAAGTGAATCAGCCATATATATACACACACATATATATCCCCTCTTACTCAGATTTTCTTCTCAGGTCACAACAGAGCACTGCGTAGAGTTTCCTATAGTATACAGTAGGTTACCATTAGTTATTTATCTTATACATAGTAGTGTATATATGTCAATCCCAATCTCCCAATTCATCCACCCTCACAAATTTTAGCATTCTTGAACATTTTCTTTGGCAGTCTTTCTAAAACGGCTCTTAAAATTTACAATGGAAATCATGCAGTCTTCCCTCAAGCACTTTCTTAAGCATTAATAAAATGAATATAACATTGAACTTTTTTCAGTATTGCTTTCATTACATCTCGAAGTATTTTCTTCGTCATTTGCCAATTCCAATAATCATCGGCTTCTTCACTTCCGGGTCTACCAAAAACCCCTGAGAAAACTTGGTCTTTTAATTAATGTGACAATTATTTATTTTCTAATATCCTTAGGCCTTGCATCATTTCTTGGTATTCCTTTTTCATATAGGCTGAAATTCAAGTTCCTTCTTCCTGAAGTTTCTGTTTTCAGAATATTTCTCTATAAGGATAAGCTGAAAACAGCTTACATAAAACTCTGTTCATAGTACTTTGCCAACCTCTTTGGAAATGATGATAAATAAGTAATTATCTTAAAACCCTATTATCCAAGTATAATGAGTCCAAAGCAAACAATGGCAAATTTTTAAAAACCTCAGAGTGAAAGCACTTAGAAATAAGTGAGGTTGGGAAGTTTACTATAGCAATTTATACTATGTTGTTACAATTACTCTTTTATTATGACTGTTGTATAATTTGTCATGTGCTCTTCATAAAATTGCTTTCTTATGTAAATAATACTAATGTCTTAACTAATAGTAATGGCATCAAATTCTATTGATGTTATTATTGGTCGACATTCAAATATCTTCTTCAGTCTGGTATCAAGGATGTCTGCTAAGTCACTGCAGTCATGTCTTACTCTTTTGTGGACTGTAGCCCACCAGGCTCCTCTGTCCATGGGATTCTCCAGGCAAGAGTACTGGAGTGGGTTGCATGCCCTCCTCCAAGGGATCTTCCTGACCCAGGGATAGAACCCACATTTCTTATGTCTCCTGCACTGGCAGGCAGGTTCTTTATCACTACTGCCACCTGAGATGCCTATCTGCTATCATAAGAGACTAATAATCTTAACATGTTTCTTTGTTTTATAATATAATAGCATAATGTTCTGTGATCCATAATCATGAATCAACACTATTAGAATTATTTATAGTTTACTTTATGTTTCATAATCCTAATATGGATTAGTATAATGGGAAGAACTATATGTAGCTTTGAAGTCAGACAAATGTGATTTTAAACACTGCCTCCACTATTGACTGTGTAAGCTTAGGTTAATTATTGTCCTCTAAAATTCCTCACTTATTCACTGGTGGCATGTGGATAAAAACTCCTACTGTGCAGAATATTAAGATTTTTATGAAATATTTTATGTATAGCATCTATCACAGAGCCTGGCACATACCATATGTTCCAAAAATAGTGAAAAATTGTTGTTACTGGTACTACAAACTTATTATTAGGTAAGCTAAAGTTGTTGATATATACATATGACTTCCATTTTCATTCGGGATTATCTGTTCCTAATTAAGTAACTTACTAAATATGAGATCTTTAGACTTCTGTCACGGAGAAGGCAATAGCACCCCACTCCAGTACTCTTGCCTGGAAAATCCCATGGATGGAGGAGCCTGGTAGGCTGCGGTCCATGGGGTCGCTAAGAGTCAGACACAAGTGAGTGAATTCACTTTCACTTTTCACTTTCATGCACTGGAGAAGGAAATGGCAACCCACTCCAGTGTTCTTGCCTAGAGAATCCCAGGGACAGAGGAACCTGGTGAGCTGCCCTCTATGGGGCTGCATAGACAAGACTGAAGCAACAGCAGCAGCAGCAGCAAATGCTTAACTAATTAACAATGCAACATCCCCAAAATTTGTTATGAAATATCAGCATGTAGCCTGTGGTTATAAAAACATTTAAAATGTAACATTATGACATGTGGAATTTATAAAGGTGGTACAAATGAAGTATCTACAAAACAGAAATAGAGTTATAGATGTAGAAAACAAATTTATGGTTATCAGGAGGTAAGAGAGGAGAAGGGATAAATGGGGAGATTGGGATTGACATATACACAGTACTATATATAAAATAGATAACAATATTCTTTAATGGCCTGTATATGAAAAGAGTATAAAAAAGAGTGGATATATGTATATCTCACTTTTCTGTACACCTGAAACACATTGTAAATCAATTATATTCCAATAATTTTTTTAAAAAGTAACATTAAACTTTCAACATTTCTATAATTAGAAATATGTTAAGTCCGAAAAAACATGCCACAACTATCAGTTCACTTTACTCTCAGTATATTTATTTACATACACAGTTACTTATATAACAACCACCACATGTGACACAAAGGTATAGTCATTTAGCTACAGGTTAGACAATTTTATAACTACAAAGGTCCGTCTAGTAAAGGCTATAGTTTTTCCAGTGGTCATGTATGGATGTGAGAGTTGGACTATAAAGAAAGCTGAGCACTGAAGAACTGATGCTTTTGAACTCTGGTGTTGGAGAAGACTCTTGAGAGTCCCTTGGACTGCAAGGAGATCCAACCAGTCAATCCTAAAGGAGTTCGGTCCTGGGTGTTCACTGGAAGGACTGATGTTGAAGCTGAAACTCCAATACTTTGGCCACCTGATGCGAAGAGCTGACTCATTTGAAAAGACCTTGTTGCTGGGAAAGAGTGAGGGCAAAAAAAAAAAAAAGAGTGAGGGCAGGAGGAGAAGGGGAAAACAGAGGATGAGATGGTTGGATGGCATCACCAACTCAATGGACATGGGTTTGGGTAAACTCCGGCAGTTGGTGATGGACAGGGAGGCCTGGAGTGCTGCGGTTCATGGGGTCGCAAAGAGAAGGACATGACTGAGCGATTGAACTAAACTGACCATCTAATATATGAATTCCGTAATAAATGTGGGTTATTTTAATGACTACTGTGTAACATAAATAAAACTGAAGTATACAGAAGCTGCAGAGAAGGCAGTGGCACCCCACTCCAGTACTCTTGCCTGGAAAATCCCATGAGCGGAGGAGCCTGGAAGGCTTCAGTCCATGGGGTCGCTAAGAGTCGGATATGACTGAGCGACTTCACTTTCAATTTTCACTTTCATGCATTGGAGAAGGAAATGGCAACCCACTCCAGTGTTCTTGCCTGGAGAATCCCAGGGACGGGGGAGCCTGGTGGGCTGCCATCTATGGGGTCGCACAGAGTCGGACACGACTGAAGTGACTTAACAGCAACAGCATACAGAAGTTGACATGTTTATATAAACTACAGAAGCAATAAACTGGTTTGGCAAGGTACAGAAGAAAGGAAAAAGTCTTTAAAGGTAGGTCAAGCATTTTACAGATTAAGATCTTAATGACCTTGTCACTTCACATCTCAAGGATCTTAAGTTGTAAATAGAATTTAGTTAAAGAGTTCATCATAATCAGTGACATTATTTGTTAAGACATTTAAAAGTTACAGAAGAAACAAATTGTAATGCAACATTATGGCATGGTAGGAATGAAATGAGTTACCAGGTTATGAAATGCCTTAACTAGTAGGAGATCACATAATTACCAGAAGGTAAAATAGCAGGGTAATCCATATTTTGAATGTTATACTTCTCTGATTGAGAAGCCTAAAATCATGTGCCTTTCTTCAAATTTTAAGTGAGACATTTGTTAACATGGCATACAACCTCATTTCATATTCCACCAGTAAAATGTTTATACAAAAAAAAAATATCTAGAAGTCAATAGTCACTAATCACAGTCATTAAAATGTTCATTAAGTAGAGAATTGAAGGAAAATTATTTCCAAGTATATGTGAAATTACCAAGTATCAAGTGATTTTATTACTTTCATAATTATTTGATTTATAGCCAATGAAATCATAATAACAAAATACTAAGAAGAAAAATATTACTCCAAAAGTGTAATGCAATAACTTATGTGTCAATAATCAGTCCAGTTTCTTGTAGTAGGGCAGGGCTCAATAAATAGATATTTTTAGAAGGAAAAAAAAAGCAATATTTTTCTAAATCACATATTTCTACCTGCCAATATATTAAAAAGCTGGACTTAATATAGATGAATAAATCCAAAGATGCCACTTTTGTTTTAATTTCCTTTTTTGTCTCTTCTCAAACCATTTTAGCTTTCTACAAATAGAATGTCTTTTTGATGAAAGCTCATAAGCATTCTCTGTGAGGCTTTACGAAGGCAAAACTGTGTGGGAAGTAAACTACCTCTAACCAAAACACAGAGTTTCATAAGAATCCAATAACCTAAAATTCAAGTATAGTGTTCAAGGAATAATGGACACTGGCTTCCCTGGTGGCTTAGATGGTAAAGAATCTGCCTGCAATGCAGGAGACCCCAGGTTCAATCCTTGGGTCTGGAAGAGCCCCTGGAGAAGGAAATGGCTTCAAGGGGTCACAAAGAGTCAGACACAACTGAATGACTTACACTTTCACCCACTCCAATATTCTTGCCTGGAGAATTCCATGCACAAAAGAGCCTGGCAGCCTACATTCTACGGGGTCGAAGAGAGTCAGATATGACTGAGCGACTAACACACAAAGGTATCCAGATAAAGAGCCAGATAGTTTTATTATTTCTCTTGTAACTATTACAAAATTTAGGACAGATATAAAACATAATAAAATTATGCTGTTATCTGTTCAACAGAGATTTGGAGTTTATATCTGTGTTCCCTGTAACTCAAAGCAACCTACATTTTAGTATTGAGTGTCCATTCTCATGACTCCTTCAGACATGTATTTTCTAACAGAATAGATCCTTAATGTTTCCTTTAGACTTACCTATTTTTTCCTAACAGCCACAGAGGAGACAATTTAAAAGTGAGGAGGAAGACATTTGAAAGAATCTGCCACTTACACAGCTGAACAAGTAAGTCGGGATACTGCATTTGAACATTTAGGATTTGTATCAGTTAAAATAGTTTGGCTCTAAAAGGCTTAAAAAATAAGGTATTCAAGGTACCTTAAGGTATTTCTTAAGGTATATGCAAGGTATTTCTTGCATATATGGGGTCCATAAGACAGAGGTATTCCAGGGTGGGTTCAAGGGCTTGACATTGTCATTGAGAAGCCAGGTGTTTTCTGTCTTTCACTTTGCCTTTGGACACTTTGATGACTGAACCTGGAACCACAGAATGAACCACCATAATTCCAGGCATCACGTGGTGACATCTAACCAAAAAAAAAAAAAAAAGGGAATGTTTCCCCTGTGCGCCTCTTTTCATCAGTAGAGACTCTTTTTCTTAAAGCCTGTCAAGACTTCCCCTTTAAGTGACCAGAATTCAATCCCATTTTCATAAATGAAACAGTCAGATGGGAAACAAAATGATGCTAACTGGTTTATACTAATTATGATTTTCCTCCAGGGATGGCAGACAACTCAACCAAATTTTACTTGAAATACCTAGTAGTCATTCTTACCCCCATGTCTTTGGAGTCATGCAAAATCTGACTTAAATCCACACTTTATATCTTATGAACTCTCAACTTGATGTAATTACTTACAGCATCAGCTTTCTTTCTGAGAGATATATGTGTGTATATATAGACTGTAGGTAATCATACACATATGATGTATTTTTAAAGAAGTCTCTATTGTCAGGTGTATAAGGGTGAAACAGAACAAGCAAGCAAGTCCCCAGTTGGATATAAAAGGTTCCTTGTGAACTGTGTCTATACATTTTCCAACTCAACCTTTGCCCATCCCTGACATGTTCTGTTCATGCTTTAATCACACAGAATGAATTGTCCACTGTACTTTCCATGGTAATTTCCAGCTACTTTGAATCTATTATTACAGTTTCCTCTATGAGGAAGATCCTCCTCATCATTGTTCATTTCACTCATTCTTATTCATCTTCATGACTCATTTCAGAAAACATCTCCCCTCAAATAATCTTTCCAACTTCCACGATGGGTTAAATGTGTCTTTTTTTCATTCTAGAGCACCTTTTTCTTAAAAACTATCATAAAATACTGAAAGTACTTATTTTTGCATCTGATTTATTTACTAGGTTCTTGGACATGTTCATGATACAATGCTGGGGACACAACTAACCACTCAATACATATATAATGAATAATATTAAATAAATTTGTTTTGTAGATGCAGTACTCTGAAATGGAATACAAAAGACAAAGCTTTTTACATAAATCAGTGTGATCATTTTTAAAAAGAGCATTTAAAAGTATCATATAGAAGGATTTTGGTATAAAAAATACAGTAACATTTCTTAAGTACTTACCATGAGTCAAAGGTCAAGCTAAGGCTTTATACACATTTTCCTATATAATCAAAACACTCTTGGGAAGAAGTATTTTTTTCCCCATTTTAAAAATGTGGATTCTAAGGCACAGAGATCTCATGGCTAGCAAATCCAAAAAAAGGGGAACTGGAAATGGGACTCAGGTTTGTTGACCTAAAGCTCATGTTTTAGTTATTTTACCCTAGAACAGAGACCATTCTCCATATGTTACCTTATTTGTCAGTCATTCTTAATTGAAAATGGTCTCAGAAAGCACCAAAACAAACTTTAAAGTAAAACAAAAATAACAGTAATCACTTCTACAGACATAAGAGAAAATTTTACTCCAACTAACTTTTTCTCCCTTTATTGAAATTCATGATTGTTCACAGCTAACAACAACCTTGTAGATTTAGTGAACTATAGCTGTTAAAACCTGTTTTGCTGCACTAAATGAATCACTGACAATGGTACTCTCCTCCTTCCTCTTTAAATAGACTATTACTGACTACACTTACTACAAAGAAAATTAGAATGGTGCTCAAAACCAAAGATACACATTTGTTAAATGTTCACTTTATTGTTTAAGCGCACATCCACCTGCAATGCAGGAGATCTGGGTTTGATCCCTGAGTAGGGAAGATCCTCTGGAGGTCATGGCAACCCACTCCAGTATTCTTCCCTAGAGAATCCCCACAGGCAGAGGAGCCTGGTGGGCTACAATCCATGCGGTCGAAGAGAGTTGGACATGACTGAGAGACTAAGCACAACAATGTTCATTGTTTAAATACTATCCTTGTTTACATCATTTTCATCATTACTCAGATGTATTAGTTTTCATACATACCCGTGAAATAGTACATACTTACATCAAATCTAGTAATATGTGTAAAAAATAAATTCATTGCTGCATTTAGAAGTAATGTGATACACACACAAAAATAAAAAATAGGAAGAAAGCAACATTAGTCACCTAAATATGTATTACTATAAATATTTCTTGAATATTGAAAGATTAACAGTCTCCAGTATAGGAGACAAAAACTGTGGAAGTATTTTTAAGAGCCTATAAAATTGTACTTAGTAAACATTCACTGGTTTATATAGTAGAAAATATCAAATGATAGAAATAACTGTAACTTCAGAAGTATCAAAAATTTTAGCCTATACAAAGAAAAAGAAAATAAGTGCTTTTGAACATGTGTGTGATTAAGGCAAATAACTTCTCTGAGCCTTACATTTATTTTCTGTAAAATAAAATACCTGGGAAAAATATCATTTTAAGAATCCTTCCTCCAGCAAAAATTCCAAGACTCATAATATTAGAAACAGAGTAGGCATTAAATACATTTAGCATGTAATCTACAACCTCACTAGAGTGTGCTGAATTTACTTGTGTTTGTTTAAAGCCACCCAGAGATTCTGAGCATCTGAAGTGTTGCTGTTACTGATGTGTTTTTGTGGATGGCAAATATATTAGATCCTATAGCTCTGACTTTCCATATTGATTAAAATAAACTAATTGTGGAACCAGGACCAAATATCCTTGGTCTTTGTACATCAGGCTGTCTGTTGCCACTGCTGTGCAATGTCTGTTAGGTGTTGGATAAATGAATGGCGAGGCAGAATGTATAAGGACAATGGACCCAATCCCATTGAAGTATTTTTGTACAATGTCCATAAATTTCAATGTGACACAAGTCTGAGCAGAGGCTTTCATTTCAGGCCCACAATCACTGCAATCTTTTCTGTATTCTTTATATAACATACGCTGAAAGTCTTAGAATAACTGGGAATCACAGCTGAAAATTCAAAGCGCCCAAATCATTTAAATTTTTCATTGAGAATTAATTTAAAGGTCTTAGTTTTAGTTTGTTCTAGAGTACATGACTTAAATTTTTTCTTTATTAAATATTTAAACATTTACAATTCATGACTTTTTTTAAGGAAGAATGGAGGATAATGTGAAGAAAATTATATTCTCATGTCTTAAATTAGAACAGATTAAACACATTGCCTTCCTTATCCAAAAAACAATATTTATTTGTTTTTATTCTCACTGCACCATTGTGTTCAATTAATAAGATGTTTTCAATGTAGTATTTTTCTGACTTATGAAAAGTTAACAGAAAAAATGTGTAGAATTTGGGAAAAAGGCAATACACTCTTTATGATATATGCACTACACCATTATTATCAATGACTATCTGAATGTTTAGAGTACAAAGCGCTTACTTGGATCATGTTGAGTGGTAAATTCAACATAGTAAAAATAGACAGTATAAACCTCCCCTTGTTAGCATGGGAGTGACTACAATCCAAGGTCGGTTCTTTTCTTCCATTTGCTGCTTTCTTCTTCTCTCTCCAGCCATAGAAGTAGAGCTCAGTTATTTCTGCATGGATGCAAGGTGAATGAGGCTGTCGTTTCTCCTTGCAGTGCTATTTATTACAGGTCACTGACATAACACAGCTATTTTTTAAATGAAAAAAAAAGTTATATTGCATTATCTCACTTACTCGGGTATTTGAGAGAAATGCACAGAGTGTTATTTATTTATACAGAAACCTGTCAACCGAGAGACATCATCTTGCTTTGAGGGGCCTCCTGCTGGCAAACTGAGCAACCTTGTTATTATAAGAATTAAAACGCACACCGTATGAAAGAAAACATAACATAATCTTATAGCGTGAAGCTGTTTGGATTTTCAACCTGTAAAAATATATTATTCCAATAAGGACAAAACTTAGAAAACTTCAAAGTGTATCACAAATTGGGACTATCTATGTGGTTTCATTGTTCTCAGCTATGAGATATATACATTATACATATTCAATACATAACTGTATTATGCATAATACGATATCAGACCGACTTTGACCATAAACCAATCTAATGCAGTAATAAATTAATTGATAAGGAATTTATTTTCTAGATAAGTACATCTCAGTTTGAGTCCATGTCTAGAAAAATAATCTTAGAAAACATAATTCTAATCATTGTCTCTGATATGACAGCAATTAATTTTTCCTCCATAATACCCTCAGTGCAGATTATGCTCAAGAATGAATGCTATTTCTCAATTACACATTACATAATTTCATCTCAGAATTTCCCAAGGGAAATAAAAGTCTTGGGAAATAACTGAACATTTAATAGCATCAGGGCTAATAAATATACTTCAACATTTGCATGCCTGTAAAAACTGCAGAGCATACCACAATGTGTTAAGAGAACTGCAGTCATGCGTGAAACCACTAAGAATCAAAATATTTGTGTAAAAATAGACCATTTGGGCCACTACAAGGCTCCGGTAGGTATAATTTTGACCCTTGTTGTGAAGGACAACTTTAGCTATTCGCTTATACAAACAGCTGAGTAAACAGAGAGCTCAAGCTGTTACCTGAGCGCTTTCCTAGTTGAAATATAGGAATAGGAAGGAGACCTGACAAAAAGGAGTTAACTACTGTGCTGAGGTAACATCTGCTTGCCCAGCCTCTAGTTCCACATCTAACTTCTGCTGGAGAAACAGTGATTGGGGAGGTGGTGGGGGTGAAAGTGAGGTTTTAGGACACAAATAGTTGCATGTCAGGCATTAATCCCAGAGAAGCTTTCCTTCACAAGTCCTGAGACTATTCCAAATAGAGATCACAGTCGAAAGGGACAGCTGTTTATAACCTCTTCTGAAAAGAGTTATTTGGGGCTACAACTACTGATCTTGTGTGTTCCCAAAATCATGTGCACTGATATGCCTAGTCAAGATTTGTAATGGAGAAGAATGAAAAACCTATAAC
This sequence comes from Bos grunniens, assembly GCF_055505025.1. NCBI lineage: Eukaryota > Metazoa > Chordata > Mammalia > Artiodactyla > Bovidae > Bos > Bos grunniens. Next base: position 36,321,633 of record NC_141166.1, on the reverse strand, counting down.
ACCTGTTTTCCTAAATTAACTCCTTTTTGCCAACTCTCCTTCCTGTTTTTCAAAGTGCAAATAAATTCAGAGAAGCTTGCTTTCTTCCTAGCAATACAATGTAGTATAGATCATTCATCCCCGAATTTTTTTTAAGTACAGTAAATGCTACTCAATTGGAATATTTTAACATTCTATTACTATTGGAAACATGAGAAACAGGACTCATGATGAGGTACAAGAAACTTTATGAATATAGGCATACCAAAATTTAATCAAACAATGCAAACAACTTCCCAATTCTCTTTTTGGGAAAACTGCAAACCATCATGTTCTTTTTCAGGAATATATTGATGGTGACAGTAGCTTTGGTGATATTAAAGCTACTGCATGAAATGATAAAGGGTAAATAAAATGGCTATTGGAAACTGGCCTTGCTAAGAGGAAAATAATTCATTTTAAAAATCAATAATTTTCTGCTTTTAAGCTATATTCATTTCAGGCAGATATGTCCACAGACAACCCACTTTAGCATATTTGCAAAAACTAAACAAAGGAACAAAATGGTTTGAAATAAAACAAAATAAAATTTAAAAATCCAAAGTGCTACATACAGATAAATACTATACATTAAATGAGCACTGGAGAAATAATGACACAATAAGAATCATGTGTACATTAAATCCCTCCTAATGTACAAGTGGTAAAGAGGAAAAACTGCTTCCATATTTGGTGGTAGGGACTGGGACAGGGGTTAATTTATAAACATGTGGAACCCTAACAAATGTTATAGTATTTAAACCTTATAAAGATACATTTTAAATAAGAAGGGCAAAATTAATAGCAATACTGATAGAAGCTGACTGCCATTTCTGAAACGGGACAGGCACTCTAGCCTGGTTTTGAAGTAGGATATTGACCGGCAGTGAAAGAGGAAGACTGTTTTGGAAGAGTAGAATGAGTCGGTTCCTGATTCATGGGCGCAATTAGAACCACTCAAGGATGGAGGACAACAGGATCTAAAACAGAAGCCAGCAAGCGTGGAGTGAGATAAAGGGAGGAGAGACTGGCGAAATGTTATGTGGTGGTCATTTCGTTTCTAGCATTCTTATTTACCCGTTCAATATCCCTGCTTCTCTCATAAACTAGCACATTGTCTTTCTTTAAACTCAAACCTTGAATGTTAATTACTCTCATTTTCATTACCTCACCACTGAATAGGACTAATCCAAATGAAACTGCCAAATACCTGGTTAAAGGTTACCATAGTAACAACTATTGTCATTTACAGAATATATTCATGAGGTTTGATCTGCTCATGGTATCTCTGAATACCATTTGAAATATATCAGGACATCTTAATTGGATAAATATCCTCCAAAAATGTCTTTGATTTAAATATGCAGATAACACTGTTTTTCTCTAAATTTGTGATCAACCTTAAGTTACACAGAATGTCATATTAATGATAAATAATAACAAAATCAATGGAGGAAAATCTGTGGTAATAACTTAGATTATAGTTTAAAATGCCAATTTCAGGCTGCATTTAAATAAAAACCACCATTGTAGCTAAATGAAATCTCAATCCCAAAATTCAACACTTGCATCTAAAAAACATAAAATTTAAGAAGCCACTGGCATGTGACAATTATTTTGTGTTACGATCCTCACATCTGAATTTTTAGTTATTTAACTGCTACACTGAAAAGTGTCAGTCGCTCAGTAGTATCTGACTCTGAGATCCCATGGACTGTAGCCCACCAGGTTCCTCTGTCCATGCGATTTACCCAACCAAGAACTCCCACTGGACTGGGTTAGCATTTCCTTCTCCAGGGGATCTTTCCAACCCAGGGATAGAACCCACGTCTCCTGTATTGAAGGCAGATTCTTTATCATCTGAGCCATCAAGGGAATTCCCAACTGCTACATTAAAAGGTCTTAACTACAAGAGTAAAACTCATAGTGTGTCTCAGAAAGTCTGACAGAAACTTAATCACACAATACCACTGACCAATTATTCTGAAGCATCACCTGTCAGCTGAGTAACATAATGGCATGTAATAGAGCTTGGGAGCCAAATTTCGGTCTCTCAGGCTAAAGACAATAGCCTAAATAAAAATACATGTTTTATTGCTTATGCTGCAATTCACAGCATCTTTGAAAGTCTCCTGATTGGTAAATAAGAGAAGTAACTATTCTCTTCCTCTAACTCACCTGCGTGCTGCATCCATGGGGTCGCAGGGTCGGACACGAGTTAGCAACTTAACAACAACAACAAGCTCACTGGTGTGTAGGGAGGTTGAGACTGTTGCCAGAAAACAAGCAGTCAGCTTTAGAAGAGCAAAGATCGACCTTCCCGTTAGTAAAACTGCTTCTAAACCTGAAGATTTTGAGGTGTTTCAGTGTTAATCAGGGGGCTTCCCAGGTGACTCAGTACTAAAGAACCCACCTGCCAGTGAGAGAGACCCAAGAGAGGTGGGTTTGATCCCTGGGTCGAGAAGATTCCCCCAGAGAAGCAATGACAATCCACTCCAGTATTCTTGCCTGGATAGTCCGATGGACCGAGGAGCTGGCAGGCTACAGTCCATGGTGTCATAAGAAGTCAGACACGACTGAGCGACCGAGCATGCACACAGTTTTAATCAAGAGAGCACAATTGGCAAAGGTCTGTGAATTAAAAACTTTATGATGATATGCATAGCCTTTATTTGATTCTTTGGTTATCAAAATAAGTGTATAAAACCATGATACAGGGAAAAAACTTAATCCCAACAATGTACAGACTGTCTTCTATATAGAAAATTCTGTTCAGTGTTTGTAGATAGATCTTGAAGATTCTGCTCCAGTGTGCAGAAATTTTTCCAAAAATACATTCAGTCATACATTAGATTAGTTGTGCCCTATCTTGAAAAGTTTAAATGCCTATAAAATGTAACATAAAAAGTTATCTCATGAATTTGATTAAAAACCATTTTCTCTTGAAGGCGCTTTAAAAAACAATAAGGATGAAAGGACAGAGGATTTGAGTTTGCCAGGTAAACATAAATCTTTGGAACAAAACTGTCTCTCTAAGGTCTTTTTTTTTAAATCCCCAAACTATAAAAAAAAGAAAATGAAGGAAAAATGATTTGAGAGAACTGCCTCTCACAGGGAGCTGAATTCTTTCCCACATAGTCTATTCACAGTACCCAAGCCTATCCATATATACAATGATTCTGCAAACCAGTATTGCATCATTTGTTTATAAACACAGGACACAGAACTGATGCCCAAATTATGAGAAAGCAGAAACCCATGGTCTTCTCACATTTTGTATCTTTAATGCATATTTCTTTTTTTGCTTTTAACTGCTTTAGTTACCATACTACTACTACTACTACTACTATAGCATGTGTGTATGTGTGTTAGTCACTCAGTCATGTCCAACTCTGTGCAACTCCATGGACCATAGCTCGCCAGGCTCCTCTGTCCATGGGATTCTGCAGACAAGAACACCTGCAGCTGATAGCCATTCCCTTCTCCAGGGGATCTTCGTAACCCAGGGATCGAACCTGGGTCTCCCATACTACAGGCAGATTCTTTACGGTCTGAGCCACCAGGGGAAGTGCATACTACAGTATACATAATGTAACTGAGCATCTATGTGATAGACACTGTTTTACATGTATTATTTCATTTAATCCTCACAACTATGAGATTGATCTTAATATCAGATCCCATTTTTAGATGAGAAAATTGAAGCTTAAAAAGATTAAGAAATTAACCCATCTTTACATGGTTAGTATTCAAACCTGGACCATTTGATTCTTAAGTTTCTCTATTTAACCTCTACTTCAACTCTTTGCAATACTTTAGTTTACTTTATTATTGATTTTAAAAAGTGACTAAACTGGTTACTCTATTTGAAGTATTTATAAATGTACTGAAATTACAATGTGATAATAGAAAAGTAGTATTATTATTAATATGCTTGATCCTGTTTTCCAAGTTTTGCATATTCACAAATAAACCTGTTTATTAATAATTATCACAGGTATCAAATGAAATAACTGTGAATAGCCTAAAATAGGTAACAAATGAATCTATACTGTCAATATCCTTCTTAGAGGTTTTAGTTTATTTATATACATAAAATATTGCAACTTGGACCATGAAAAATCGTTAGAACCTTAAGCATTGCTGACTTGCCACCTGCACAGATGTTTGCCATTTGGTAAATTAAATCTCTCCAAATTTCTGTCTCCTTGACTGTAAAATCAGGATAGTACCGGCCATGTAGTGAAGATTAGCTGAGGTATTCTATGAGAAGTGCTTTAGCACATTTCCTGACACCTAGGCCTTTAATAAGTATTAAATATTAATTAAGACTTGGCTGTTTATCAATGAAGAATTAGTTGTGTCTCTAAAAATATACAAAAAAAAATAAGATTGTAAAAGCACACTAAATTGTGAAAAGAGAAAAGTAAAATGTTGGAACTGCTTCAGTCAGAGATACTGGTATATTCATACAGAGATACCCAGTAGGCAGTAGCAGAAATAACAGGATGGCCTGGCACTCTGGAGAGAGGTAAGAGCTCAGAATGACTCTTACAGAGGTGAGACAGAGAAAGGGATCCAGAAACTGAGACAAAATGGTAATGAAGGAAGAGGACAAAGGCCAGATAGAAGTGTGGGTAAAAAGTCACTTTTGTTGGGTGGGTTATCTTCACTCATTGCCTCTTTAAAAGTAGATAATCAAAACTGTAAGCCTAAAGCATACCCAATAATAGTCAAGTATATTGCTAGAATATTGTCTCTGTTGTGACTCTAATCTTGGTCAGTTATGTCATTCCGAGTCTCAGTTTCCTTATCTTTAAAATGGAGTTAATACCGCCTACCATGGCAGATTTTAGCGAACGTTGGAACTAACGCACAAAAATACCACCACAGTCACAGTGCTTGGTGTAGAGAAAGCACTGAAATGGATACAGAGCGAGACAGCAAGGAGAGATGTAGTCAGAAAGACTTTAAAGCAGAAGGAAGCCCATAACAGTATTGCAATTTCAAAAGAATGTTAAAAGAATGGTAACCAAAGAAAAAAGCAGGAACCTAAGTATACGTACAACTGATTCACTTTGCTCTCCAGTAGAAACTAACTCAACATTGCAAAGCAACTATACTTCAATGAAAATTTAAAAAAAAAAAGAAAAGCATTTCATTTAGCATAGGTCTTACAATATGGATCCAAAAGAGCCAGTAAAAGAGATGGAAATGTCAAAGGCCTTGAAGTAAATATTTCCCAAGCGGACTGAGAAAGGTTGACTTTATTTGTAGCCAACTGAAGCATGCATATGTGCCTTCATCTTTTTACTTCCTTTTGATTTTCAGTCTCTTTTGAAAAGTGCTTCTCTTTGGCTCTGACTTCTCAACACTTTACGCTTCACTCAGAACTAGAGGCCCCGTTTTCTAACCTCCTGCCCTTCCTATGTCCTCACCTTCTTATATATGTTTCTCCTTCTGGTTTAGTTAAACCCAGTCTTATAATTACTTGCTGGCATAGACCCAGAAACACAATAAAATACTTGTATACTTTTATTCTGTATTGTGTGGCTTTTAAAACTGAGAATGATTTATTTCTGATAGTACATTGCATTAGAGGTATGAGTGTCTAATACAAAGGCTATTGAGAAAAAACAAAACAGTTTATATTTAAGGAAACCAACCTTTAAAACACCTATCTTACAAGTCTGTTAAGGACAAGTAGGTAGTGAAAAGCATTTGGGCAGAAATCTTAGTCAGAGAGACAGTGTTGCTTTCACTGCTTCAGTTTTCCAGAGATCAGGGCAGGATATTTGGGCACAATGTGCTCATGACGGACACACAGGGTGGGAAGGGCCCTCAGAGGCCACAGAACCCACTTCCCATCCCCAACATCACTGACCAGTTGCTCTCCAGCTGCCTCATCCATTCCTTGTCTTCACAGAAGAGGTGAAATCAGAGTTGACCACCCTCTATACATATGAAGGCACTCACCACCTCCCAGGACAGACCATTCCAACTTTGGGAAGCTGTAACTGTGAGAAACTCCTTGATGGTGTTCAACTGAAATCTGATGCCTTACAATTTCAAACAGCTGCTAATGTTTCTTTTCTCCAAGGCTACCCAGAACCCTGCTAATCCCGCTTATACGTAACAGCCCTCCAACTTTTGAAGATAGTTATCATGCCCCTTCCCAAGCCTTCCCTTCCCCATGCCTGGCATCTCCTTCTTTCTCTAATCATTCTTCAAATGAAACGTAACTTCATTGTTTTGTTGTAAAGAGTTTTCTTTGCAAAATAATACATCGCAGGCCCAAACGTAAGCCACCAAGAGAATCACAAGATGAAATTCACAACTTCTTTCACAATATTACAGTTTAATTGTGTAAAGAAATTTTAATTGAATGTTTTCTTATCCACCATAAGTGAAAAGAGTATATGTGGTGCCCTCAAGGAACAGACTCCTATCTTAAGTGACTTAATACACAATTGTGGAGCAGCTGACACCTTGCCAGATAAGCTGTTCATTCTGACTAATAACGTAAGCATGTAGTATGTTTATTCCCACAGTTATGGCAACTACAAATTTAAATTGTTGTGATTCTTCTGCAGCCCAATTTATAGACAAACTCACATCACACTTTTTCTCGATCACTCCCAGGAAAATTCATAGCATCTGCTTTACTTGAGTCCTTTGCCCTGCATCACTCATATGGTTTTCTCCTAGGTTAATTCAATATGAGAACTAGTGACATCCTATCTATTGTTTTTAAGCAATGTCCTTTTAAACTTCAAGTCAAGTAATAAAATACCTAAGCTGTGATACACAACTTAGAAACATGCCTCCTTCATACAGGCTAATACTTAATAGTGACAAAGTTAGTATGATGCTATTCACATTCCAAGTATTTTAAAATACAGCAAAGACTTTATTACATGCAAGAATAACATTCAAAGTGGTTTAGGGAAGGCTCTGGGAAAGCCAATTGGTAAAAATGTGTTTTAATATTTTATCAAACAATAAAAGCATAAGGAATATAGCACTTGGATATTAGTCCTGGTAACGGAATATATTTCATTGTTCATATCCTTCCATACAGGCTTCCAGGATTTTTGAAAATGCCAAACAAAAGTCTCAACATTCTTAGTAGATATTAAAAAAAAATAGACATGAAATTTATTTTTTTTTATATATTTGAGTAAGAAGCACTGAAAAGCATTTGATCTTGACTTCCTGTGAAATCAAAGATGTCTTCGGTTTAAAACCTCCATGTGCTGTATCAGCATATATACAATTACTACAGCTTTAATCAAGACAGAAGCTGTCTGAAAAAAATTAACCTTGAAATAACCACTGGAAATATGATGAGATGAACAATTCATGAATATGATTCTCTATAGTGAACTTGATTATGGAGGTTTCAATATATCACCAGGGACAATGGAGCTGCTAAATTTGAAGTTAAAACAACTGGAAAATATTATTAACTCTTTAGCTGATATTTTTACATAGTAAAAATGTGACTTGAAATACTAATCCTTTTATTGTTACTTAAATGTGTTAACATATTAGTAGTTAAAATATTACCAAATATCTGAGCTGAGTACTGATTTTAATTAGATGCATTGTTTCATTCACAGCTAATAATGTCTATTGCAGTTAAATGAGCACATTTAACTTAGCCAGGCAGTCTTAAGTCAGAACAAAACTCTAGCAGATATGTAAATAATATTATAACCTTTTAGATATCATTACCTTATGACAGAAAAGACATTTGGGATGTTTCTTGAGATATTCTCAAACATGGATACTATTGTCCAAATCCCTGGCTTTTTCTAGGATCATGTTGCCATCAAGCGATAGATGTTTTGTGGTATATTTTTTTTCAGGTAAGTTAGTCTCTCTTAGAAATTCATTAAAATTTATTCTTTTGGATGATGACACTTTTTTTTTTTAACAAAGATCAAGGTTTGAGTTTTTGTTTGTTTTGTTTTATAGTCACTTTCTGATAATTACTGTGGATCCCTTCCTATTGGCTTATCCAACAGATGAATGACTAGTTCCAGAACATTCATCTAACCACATACCAGATTTGAATTAGAAAATTATCTTAAAATAATGGGACTTCTGATTTACTCAATAGTAAATAGTCAAAACCCTTGAATATGCAAAGCCCCACTATACATGTCCTTGAAACAAAGATTATTTGGATGTTTTGACATATTTTATTTTCAGCAGACCTGGAACAATTGAAATGTTTTTGTTTCTCCCTTCTTCTCATTAATAAATCTACCTTCACAGTGCTCATCCTGTCAGTGAGAATTGTAGTACTTGCAGAAATTTATTTTTATATAGCCTATAAATATTGAGTGAAAGCTGTTAAACTGTGGGAGACAAACTTCATCTGTACCCTTCAAAAGTGGCTGAGGCAGTTTGTAGGAGTGAAATAGCATGCATCAGATCTAAATTTGCTAAACAAAATTAGCTGTGTGCTGTTCTGTTTGTCTTATCTCTTTCTCTGCCCATGGTGTGCTAATTCTGGCCACCAGCAATATATTAAGTACAGAAAAAAATAATAAATGTCCTTTTCATCAGCAGTTGCATAAAATGTTTTGTCTATTATTCTGTCTATCTCAAAGCATTTTATGTTTTCAAACTTCATTCAGCACTTAAAAAAAAAAAAGAGAAAGTAAAAAGGCCACTGAAGAATTATATCTGAATACCAATCACTTCAGTTTCCATTAATTCCAAGTACACTTTTAGAGGTTTTGATATATCACCAGGGACAATGCGGTGGCTAAATTTGAAATTAAAACAACTGGAAAATATTATTAACTCTTTAGCTGATATTTTTACATAGTAAAAATGTGACTTGAAATACTAATCCTTTTATTGTTACTTAAATGTGTTAACATATTAGTAGTTAAAATATTACCAAATATCTGAGCTGAGTACTGATTTTAATTTAGGTGCATTGTTTCATTCACAGCTAATAATGTCTATTGCAGTTAAAATGGGCACATTTAACTTAGCCAGGGGGTAAAAGTCAAAGATAGATTTTTAACTGTGCTAAATAACAAATGATTAAAAATTCAATGATGTATATTTCAAGCAGTAGGGCCTTAGTAATATAGATTTTATATACCAAAACTGCCAAGATTCTTTTAAGTCACACCATTATGAACTACAGAACTGCATAAGAGACAGCATTACATGACCCATTTTAAAAATATGGCATCAAGAAAACAGATATCTGGATTAAGTGTGTTCATATTTAGAGTAGAAGTATTTTGAAAATTATCCCTATAAAGTTCATTATTTCACCGAAAGATATACTGAAGCGCCTGATCATATGAATTTGCTCTTTATAACAATTTTTTTCTCAAAAAATGCATTCTTCTACATTACCAGAAGATACCAACTGCATGCAGTAGGAAAAATATATATATAAAATGACACCCAAAATTCACCCTAAATGAGTGATAGCATTACTTCTTAAGTTGTATAATCTTCAAACAGACAGAAGTACTATAAAGCTTTTTGTAAAAGGCTTCAGCTTCAGAACCTTTATCCTGTATTGGCGCCTTCCAATAAGTTTTAATTTTGGGTTGCCTTTCTCTCAATAAGTTGTACTTTTATTTCTATACTGTTTTTAAAGAGGTTCCCCAAACTGTATAAATGCAGGTCCCAGAATCTTGAACATGCCCCTGCTTTGAAGTTTTTTCAAGAAGACAAGGCTTTTATGATGATTTCCTTAACATAGTACAATACACAATACAAAAATAAAATAAAATAAACCCTCTGGAGAAGACAGTGGAGGAGGAGAAAGGCAGAGTAACCCAACAAGGAACTCCTTAAACGACAGATTTACTGCAGCGGTCCCCAATGTTTTTAGTACCAGGGCCAATTTCGTGGAAGACAGTTTTTTCATGAACCAGGGGAGCGCAGGATGGTTTCGGGATGATTCAAGTGCATTCCATTTATTGTGCACTTTGTTTCTATTATTATACCAGCTCCACCTCAGATCATCAGGCATTAGATCCCAGAGGTTGGGGACCCCTGATTTACTAGATAAGTTTCTTCAAATGGTTCCAGGGAAAACATAAAGAGCTGCTGATCTGACAGCAGAAGGATCTGGTGGGCTGAGCATCCCTTTCTCTCACAGTGGGGCAGTTACAGCAGAAGAGCCATGCCTTTGAAAGGATCACTAACGCCCCTGGCTGGGAGAAGACATGGAAGAGGGGGACTAGCAGACGGCAGAGGCAGTTGGTTCAGGACAGGGCAGACAGCTAACTGCAGCAACAGACCCACCAGCCAGCCTTTACCCATACATACTACTTCGTTACACCACTACTTCCTCGTCTACAAAGTAGAAGCAATAATCCCGGACTCAAACTTTCTTCTCAGGGACTCTTAAAGGAAAAACAATCAGGAAAGTTATAAAAGAAATTTTCAGACAAAGATAATAAAGTCTCCATACCCAATTTTCTCATTAATAGATTACTCTGCAGACCGTTAGGTCTAAGTTTTGATGTTACATGCACTCTTTCGGGCCATTATAAATTAAGGTACACCTAGGGTACCACAGTGACCTAGAAAGGTTGACAGTTTTTTGAAATCTGATAACCTGAGAAGCAATGTCTAGAAGAGCATTTTCCCTGGTAGAATCTGACACTATAAATACTATAATCATTTCACCAATTTTCAGAATGCAGAGTGAATCATCTAAGAGAGCAGCTAAGAGAAGCCCAGTCACCTCTCAGTTCAGTTATGCTGCAAGTATTTCTTTTATAGGATCCTTTTAAAATGGGAGGCATATGTCTAGCTGTCTATTTTAAGATACTGAGAAATCTTAGTATTAACAAAGTTGTATTATCACATACATCTAGGAATAGAAAACACTACATTCTGTCTGGAACCCTTTTTTTCATGACATACTTATTAGCTTTTCTCCAGAGGCAAATTCCCCCTAAGAGTTTGGAAAAATCACTTAATAACATAATTTTCGTATTGTTTTTTATTGGTCTCATCTGCCCTTGTTTGAAAGAAAGGAGAAATCTAGCATCTTGAGCTTCTTCATCAGTGCCTAATAGGGTCTTTAAATACAGTTAGGTCAATACATGTTTACTGCTTAAACTGATTAAAATTTATAAATGAGAGATAAGAAACCACAAAGGAATGGCCACAAAAACACAGTGTACTACAAGAGAGTTACATGTTTAAGAATGGTACTTACATGTATTTAACTCACCAAAATAAGACAAAAATACTTTGTCCCATATTATGAGCAGACTAAAAATGGGAATGAGAACAAATGATATACTCTTGGAAACACTCCATTGAAAGAAATATCCTACAAAGCTCAAGAAAGCAACTAAGGAAATTCCCAGGATAAACATTTCTAATATCTATTATTAACAATTCTATAATTATGTTTTTAGAACAGCTTATTTGTGCATTTATATGGTTTAATTACAAGTTATAACCATCTATGAATGAGCTTAAAATTGTTTTGGCAAGTGTATGTTATTCTTTCATTAAAAAAATATTTTTAAAGAGCTTACCGTGTATGTGGCACTGCATTAAGTCTCTGTGGGAGATAAAAATGCTTGCTCTTAAAAAGTTATAACCATAGAAAGGTTTAAGATTAAATTCAAATAGGTGATACAGATAAGGATTAAAGAGTAGAGTATTGAATGAAGGAAGACTCTAGGAAGAGGTGTGATTTAATGTGGAAATGGAAAGATTCAACAATTTGGACAGGCAGGGGCAACCAAGGAAGCCATGAATTCCAGGGAAAAGGGTCAGCCAAGGGAAAGACAGCAAGCAAGGCTTTGGAATACCAACTACATCAGCCCGGTTCTTAGAATACATCTTAAGAAACTCTTAAGGTTGGATTAAAAAGGAAACTGAAGACTATTTTAACAGGCTTTGAACTCTGCAATGGGAATCCATTGAAGGCTTCTGAATAGTAACTAGGATAATAAAAGTATGATATTAGACATGGTCACCTGGTAGTGACAAGAAGGAAGTCTAAAAAAGAGGATCTTTCAACAGCCTGCTCTGAGTTTTTAAGGACTAGATGAGGTCAACAAAAGTCTTAGGGATTAGATTTTAATAAGCCGGGCAATCAAAAAAACTTAACGGCTCTAGTTCTAGACAAAATGATCAGACAAAAGGAACTCCTAAAAATGAAACTGTGTATAAAAGAATTATTCCTTTTTATTTTTATTTGGTTTTCATGGGTCCCCATAGGAAAAAAAAAAATAAAAACTCATATTCTCGAAGCCTATGGGGAAGAATAGGAAATAATGACAAATAAAATTTTTAGTAAAGGGGGAGTTCGCTTAAAGTAAAATGCCAACCATGACCTCAATTAGGCATCCCCTGCTAGTGATAGGGCCCCATCCTGAAATAGAGGACTAGAGCACCCATTACTCAATCCTAGACAGAGTCACAGAACCTGGAGAATCTGTCGCCATTTTTTCAGTCCTAATTAGCCATGAGATATTCTAAGCACATCACAGAAGACCAGTAGATGCACCTTTTGAGAGCAGGTTTACAATCCCCATCTACATCCAAAAAGCTTAAAACTTGTATGTCCACCTAGACCATATGCCTATGGGACCAGACATAAATAAAGGTCAGAATAACAGTAAAGATGTGGTAGGTAAAGTTTATTACTTACAAGTGTGACCTTTCTGGAAAATAAAGGTGTGTTTATTGCTCCCTTCATTTTCTTCTCTTTAAGCACTTTTAGACTATGTTTCAAATAAAATAAATATTTTACACATGACAGTGTATATATGTCAATGCTACTTTCTCAGTTCAACATACCCCCTCCTTCCCCTGCTATGGGAAGCTGCTGTCCTCTATGATGACCTAGAGGGGTGAGATGATAAGGCGAAGGGAGGCTCTAAAGAAAGGATATATACATCTATATTACTATATATATATATAGTAATAATTATGACTAATTTGTGTTATTGTATGGTAGGAACCAAAACAACACTGTAAAATAATTATCCTCCAATTTCAAAAAAGTTAAAATACAATAAAATATACAGAACATTCACAGAGCCTTGATTCGTATTAGTTTAACTCTCTGAATTGAGAAAGTGAGTCCTGTATATTCTTATTGGTATTTAGTATGCTTCAGAAGGGCTTCCCTGGTGGATCAGTGGCGGTAAAAGAAACTGTCTGCAATGCAGGGGACCCAGGTTCAGTCCCTGGGTGGGAAAGATCCCCTGGAGGAGGGCATGGCAACCCACTCCAGTACTCTTGCCTAGAGAATCCCATGGACAGAGGAGGCTGGCAGGCCATAGGGTTGCACAGAGTCAGACACAACTGAAGTGACTAAGCAGCAGCAGCATGCTTCGGTAACCCCATGATATTGGAAATAACGTGATTAACAGTAATGATCCTGAACTAGCTCTCAAGAGAGAGGTTTAATGATATTGCAGAGGAAGTTTCCTGGTGTCTATGTTAATGTTTTTACAGAGGGGGACCCATTTTCATTGCAAATTTCTAACAGATAGTGACTCTTCCTGCCAAAACAGGTTTAAACCTCCCCTCTGTTGTCATGGTCAATGAAATGCTGATCACGTCCATATCCAGAAAGCTTTGGCGCTTAAGGGAAGTTAGGATCGACCAAAGAGAGGTAAGGTTAAATCAACGACTTTCAGAGTCACAAGGCCCAGAGGCAGAATCTTGCAGAAGCCAACTGGAGGGAGGCAAATGCACTATAGACGTAAATTTATAAAGTCTTAGTACTTAAAGCTTGGCTTAGATGCACTTGTGCAAAGAATAACTGTGATCCTAGTAGGGCCTGAAAAATGACAAGGACCCAATAAGGACAGTGGTTAAGACAGAGAACCTTGGTTCCAAGGATGGGCCTGAATAAGTTTGAAGTATTCCCGTGGATTTGCTAGTTAAGGGTCCCCACCAACTAACTGGCCATGAAGAACCCACTGTTTACCCTTTAAAATCAATTTTCTTAAAGCATGCATATTACTTAACACAGAATGAAGAAATAACCATTCTCTATGTATTGGTTATCTTCACAAAGTCACAGGTAAAAGAAACTCTTAAAGGCACTGTTATATACAGATACTAACATAGGCAACTCTCATATTTTAGGATCAAAATGCTATGTCAAGAATAGGCACTACCAGCTAAACATTGTACAGAATCAAGTCATAATAAAGTTGCTTTATTTCTTTCATCTTAATGTGCTGTAAGTTACAAATGCAATCAATGATTACTCCTAAATATAAATCAAAGATGATGTTCCCCAGTTTTCCCCTTGAAAAGAACTTCACAGTCTGATAATTAGGCCCATGGCTCCAATCCATTTGTTTTCATTCAATCTTGCAAGACTCCTTTAAAATAGCACAACCTTGAATTTATTTATTCTTTTGTCTGCAACTTTTCAAGTACTTCTGTGCTAAAGAAAATGATATTAGTGTTGGAAACTGCCAACTGACTTATACTACCTAATTTCCCTGGGCTCCCAGTTTCCTCACCTAGAAAATGAAAAGAGTGGACTAGATGAGAGATTTTGAAACAGTGCTTGAATTCTGTAGGCCAGCACAGAAGAGTCCCTGCCAGAGTGGGAAAAAAGGAGGGGAGTGCCAAAGGCAGGGGGCACAAAGCTGGCTTCTCAATGAAGCTTTAACAAAAGACATCTCCTTTTACCCTTTACCTGTTCTCAATACCAGGGCTACACACATGAGTTCACATGAAAAAAAAAAAAAAAAGAGGTTCCTTTTAAAAATAATTAAAAACCAATGGTTTTCTTTTGTTGAAAAAGTCTAAACATCCTTCTTCTGTCTAACTGAATCATTAAAAAAAAATTCAAGATGTTAATTGTTTGAGTATCACTTTCAGCTATACTGATGGAAATGAAAAAACTGAGACATAAAGCAAGAAGTCGAAGCTAAAATCACACAGAAAATGACTGTATGGCCAGAATCCGATTCTCCTAACTTCTCTTCTGCTGCTTCACGCTGTAGCACCCCACAACAGCAGGGCTGCCGCCATACTACCCACAGCTCAGGCGTGCACCATTCCCATTAAATTCTATGTGGCTGCTGCCCCCTGGAGTTGTGCCAAGCAACAGGCCTGCAAAGCAATCACATATTTAAAAGAAAACAATTATAAAACAATTACGACATGCTCAAAAAAAGCACTTTAGAATTAAGCCCCCAAATATCCATATATTTTGCCTCTATGTTATAAAAGTGAGACAGGTCTCTTCCCTCTTGAAAAATTAGTACAAACACAAAGCACCAGTTGAAGTGTCAAATATTAAAACAAGAAAGAGGCTTTAAAGCTTTGATTAAAGCGCTGGGAAAATAGGTCAATTTCTTTAATAACATGTCAGAATTATCAACAACTCAGAAACAGCCAAATAAGACGAAATCTAAAGAGACCATAGACCAATTCTGAAAAGTAGAGTTTTGGGGGAAATGGCCTTCATATACACATTCTTCAAACTTAATAATCTCTTTATTTCATTTAGACAGGCGCTCTTCTAACAGTGCTGGTCTTTTAGAAACTTTACATTATGTTTATTAACATGTGTTCATGTTTTAAATATATCAATTTAACTCATTACTGCTACGTATCTCAATATCAAGGGATTTTAAAGCCATTTTTTCAGAAAACTGCTATACAATGGAGAAATAGAGAATATATGCATTTTACCCTCAGGCATGCAAGCCAAGTCACAAAGACAAGAAGTGAGTTGCTCAAGGTATTAAAAAGAATTTGGAGGAACAATGTCTCCATAATATAGAAATCCCTATTTGAACCACCTGGCTATGTCCTGTGTCAAACTTAACCACATTACAGATAGGCAAAATCTCCTTCAAATTATGTAGGAAAACTACTGTTTCAGGAAGCAGTGGTCCAAGCTCATTTTTATTTAAAAAGGAAAGAAAGAAAATTGAAGGATTATTTATCATTATAAACTGCATATTTCAGTCAGTAGGAACACTAGCTAGCATGAAAAGTAAGGTTTTAGTTTCACTGCCTAATATTTAGAATAGTTCAGAAAATGAATAGTAGATAAAGATGCAACACAGTTCCATATGGTCAAATGCAACACAGTAGAACATTTCTTAAATGATATAACCTGGAGAAAAGTTTATACTTTGATTTAAATTCTGCCCTGTGTCCTTACTCAGTAGATCACTGTCAAAGATAACAGTGGAATATGCTTGACAATTAATTTCTGTAGAACAGCTATAGTTTTAAACATCCATAAGCTCATTTCAATGTAAATATTAACATCTCTCTCTATAAAGCAGTATCTCTCAAAGGGGTAAAATCAACTGTGATTTCAAATGCCAACAAGTTTGCAAGTAACAGAGTTTTTTTGATCATTTGCTTTATGTTACAGGCACTTAAAATTTACTCATGGATATCCAACAGCAGCAGGTCACTGTCAAATAAACCAAAAACGTATTCTTGCTTTTAATATATGCTAACTTTTCTTAATAACTGGGTTGAAGTAATACAAAAAATGATACCACTTTAACACACAGCAATGTTTAAGGTGCACTAATTCATTTTCTAAAATGTGTGCCTTACATAGTCATTAATCTCAAGGTGGCTCTAATCACAGGGCTTCAGAAAATATTTAGATACAGCACAGTGCCTCGCATCCCTAGCATTTTCGAAGTGGCAGTAGTCTAACTTCCATGTTAGACTACTAACAAGAGGGGAAAAGAGGGAGAGAGAAGGGAAAAAAGGGACTTCTCTGTAGAAAGATGTGGCCTTGGAGTCAGGGTTTTTGAGATGTGCTAGTGAGCTCGGATCGATGCCTTTTTATTTTCTTTCAAGAATAAATCTGAGCAATGGAATGGCTTGCGATTGTCCAGCCAACCAGCCATATCATATTTATCAGAAAGAAAGAATGAAAACTGGCTCAGAGGACTCCTGCAGTGGCTGAGTGGCAGGTTGCTGGGAAAGACATGCACAAAAAGAATACCCTTAGTGAAGATGGGGAAAATATATATTCATATGTGTAAACTCAATAAATAATAAGATGTAAAAAAAAGAACCTATAGCAATGGAAAGGGTGAATGCATAAGACAGATGATAAATAGCACTTCTATTTAAGAACCAAAGGGATGAAAGCTCATGAATACTAAATATTTGAATCTACTTTAAGAAGAAAATATGGTTTTTCCTCAAATGAATGCAAACTCTAAAAATCAGTCAAAGGAAACTTAGTGTGTTCAGGCTAGAACAAAAAATACATAAATCTTCCATGAAGTGCATGCCCCAGTAAATATTCTAATGCAATTTCTTAATTAAGACACATATTCAGTGACTAAATGAAAATTATACATATAAAGGAGTTAAGTACCTTGATTTCAAAAAATTTGACTTTCTATGCGTGTAGATGAAAAAATAAAAGGAGTTTGGTTTAAGAAAAAAAAAATCAGAAATCAAGGAATCATGACACAACCAGTCATCCAATTTTACCATATCAGTCCACATTATAGTATTTTCAAGTGATTTGCAGTCAAAATAAAAGGTATAAATTTATTTGGAAGCATTCTGAAGAAAAAAAATTATACCTTACTTTAAAAAGGGTCCTTTTACATATATATGAATTTCAAAAATTGAAAGAAAAGAAAAAGTGGAAACTATACTCATGGGTGTGTTTATAATAAACACATGCAGGGAGAGAACTGATTTTTTTTTAAATTATATTGAACATCTTTTCATCATTTAACTAAGTTTTATTCACCTTTTTATTCTCAAATGTTTAAAAAATTGATTCTGGAGATATATCTCAAGGGCGGAAGAAAAATACATGCTCTTTTATAGAATGAAAAGCAGGACTAAGTTACTTGCAAATAAAAAATAGGGGCTGAACTTGTTTATCACATATCTATTAAGGTATGTGAGACCACCACTTCAGTACCACTACCCATATATACATATATATTTCAACACAAAGGTGATACTGATCATTTTTCCATCATGGCGGGAAGACTGAAATTTTGGAATTCTTCTTTTTAGAGATAAAGGTTTTATAACAGTCATATAAAGGGCTCTTGGCTATAATATTTTTTGATAAAATAAATCACTCAAAATGAGACGAAGTCCTGCAGAATACTAAAAAACAAAACAAACAAAAAAATCTCTAACGCTGATTTTTCCCCCTAAGGAAGAGAAAAATAAGAACATAACCTCTTCAGATACAACTATTTTATATCTTAGATCTATACAACAGAACCCTGCCCACTCATATTTTTATTCTGTTCACATACAGCAGTAAATAAGGTGCATTCCTTCTGCTTCTTAAGAAATTAGCATTTCAAAAATATGCCACTTTCCCCTGAACTCCAAGCGTGTCTAATAATGCGAGAAGCAGATTGTCTTCCCTCGTTTCCTTAATTTGTTTCATCTAAAAGCAATTCACTCAACATCTTGTCGCCCTCTGGCAGCTTAGTTTACTTATCCGCACTTAATTTCTCATTTGGACCAAAACAAACTCCTCCAAACTGCTACTGACGGCTAACCGCGAGAGGGGAGACACGCAATATGTATTTACTTGGGAACATACAGCCATACATCCACAGCCACAAACATACAGAGCCTCACTCGTACCCCAGAACGTAACTTGGTTTTATAAAAGCACCACATTAAAACCAGCCGAACTTTCCCTGTCAGGTGCGGCAGGGTGGGGGTGGGGAAGATTGGGAAAAGAAAAAAAAGGTGTCCTGGAGGCATTTACAGTTTCCAGTGGATCACCTTAGCCTGCGTGTTGAAATTATACCAGGGAGGCAACCGGGAGCTTTTCTTTGTGCGGCCCTTTCATCTAGATCACTCTGTGTTTGGAACAAGTGAGGCTCGCCTTTGTGCCCCCAGAATTTCAAGTACAGAGTCACACTCGGAACAACAATGGCACGCTAATCCTCGCGCTCTAAATGGGCTCACTTGTGTGGGTCTGACAATTCACGGGGGGAAAGCGAGAAGAGACCAGCGAGGGTGCGAGCCGGTGTCGCCGGAGACGAGGAAGAGGACAGCTGCAGAACTAATTTGGATTACATTCCTTGCAGAAATTCTGAAAAGGGCTTTTCGGCATAGCTCAAGCCCGAGCCGCACAGTTAATACCCAATCGCTGCGAACTCGCAGCCGGTCCCCCAGCGGCAGAGGTTGCACCAGACAGCCCCCCAGTAGGTCGCCCGGTGGAAATTCCTCTCGGCTAAGCCTGCGTGTCAGTCGCAACTGCTTCTGAATGGGTCAATGTGCATAATCAACCCATTGAGGGGAAATATGAAGGGACGCGGAATGGGGAGGGAGATAAAAAGGGATGTATCTAAGAGGCCGCTTGGAATCTCAAGTCGGTGTTGGTGTAATTCCGGAGGTGGCTGGAGCCTGGGACCTGGTATGCATGAAGAATTTCGGAGTAATTGGGAGGGTGCAAACGGCCAGAACAAACGGCGCACATTGTGCCATTCGAAGGTCATTTTGAAAGGCTTGAGGATTGTAACTTGTTATTTACTAGGCGAGGGGGGAGCGGGGGGAGGCGGCGGCGGCGGGGGCGGAGCGGGAAAACTCCAGCGCGCTGTTTTCTTGGTGAGGTCAGAAGGACACCCTCCGAGGGCCTGAAACTCTCCCTCTCGCCACTCCCCGGGGGCTTTATCTTCTCAAGGTGCCTCCCACGCCCTCGCGACCAGCCCCGTATAGTTCCGGAAATCTCCCCGGCTCTCCAAAAGGGCCCCCTTGGCCGCGTCACTCCCCGGTTTTCCTGGCCCTTTCCTGTCCCACTTTCATCCCCAGGAAACAAGTGTCAGAAACTTTGAGCTCCCTGGGCCCGCAAGGGCTGTCATCCACCTTGCGGGCCCGCCGCGCCTCCTCCCCGGGGGTCAGTTCGCCTCCTGCCCCGCGGGGTCCCGGGGCGCGAGCTCTCCGGGCAGCAGTGGTAGCGCACCCAGTGCCGCAGCACCCGCCTTGGGTTCAATCAATTCGCCTGACGGGTCGGCTCAGCAGCCGCGCCCGGCAGTAAACAGAAGTTGGAGGGACTCTGGCCAATAGCAAGTTGAACTACAGGAAGAACTCTTCCTGAAGCCAAACACAGAAACCGACGGGAAGGCCGGGCTCCCGGCTTAAGTCGGTCAAGCCTTTAAAAAAAAAAAAGAGGTCAAGCAAGCAAGCCAGCTCCCCCTTAGTCCGCGGGGCGAGGGCTGGGGACGCCAGCGGAGGAGGCCTTGTGTTCCCGGCCCCCCCAGCCGAGGCGTGTCGTCCCGCCGTGCTCCAGCTCCCAGGCTGGGCTCGAGTCGGGTCTGACCCCGCAGGCTCGGATGGCCAGGGACGCAGCGGCCGCAGGCAGCGCACACAGGTGCAAAGCCGGCTCTCGGAGCTCCTCTCCCCACTGCTCTCCGGCTCCCCCGAGCCCAGCTGCCACGGCCCCGGGACCCCAATCCTGCCCCGGAGCCCCGGGCGTACAGCGCTTCTCCGAGGCTTCTTCCCTCGCGGGCGGGGGCGGGGGCGGGGGGTAGGCAGACGCGGCAAGGAGCGTCTCCTCTGACTCCGGCTTTGGGTCTCCCACGTCCCGCACAACAGGCGCTACCAGAAGGGATGCGGCTTAGAGAGGCTCGAAGAAAACGCGCGAGAAATAAACAAGGGGAGAGAGAAAGAAAAGGGACGGAGAAAGGGGCGCAGAGTGGTTTTTCGCGATAAATAAAACACATGCCCACGCAGAGGGTAAGTTTGGGATAGAAAAGGGGGCGAACGAAAAACACAAGGAAGAGGCGCGGGTGACGTGGTCCCTCCACGCCGGAGAGCGAGAGGGTCTCTGGTTGGGATAAGCGCGCAGGGGGCGAGGAGCCACCAGGCGCCGCTCGGCCGGCAGCATCAGGTTCAACCCCTGGAACGCGAGAAGGACCGCGACCCACCTGACTGAGAAGAGCTGGGCTGGACGGTCCCCGCCGCCAGGAGAAGGCTCACCCAGACCCACAGTCCTGTCTCCAGCTTCATTTTTTGGAAGTCTCAGATCCAGTGCTGACAATTACATGTCCAAATGGCATAATCCCCTTTCGGGGCACGCGGAGGAGATCCCTCGGCCGGGCGCGCGTGGGGTCGCGAGGGGCACTGGAGCGCGCGGTGCACCGGCTCCGAGCGCGGGAGACCGAGTCCGCGTCCGCGGATCTAGGGCCCGGACCCGGAGGACCAGGAGAGGGTGCGCGGGAGGGCGCACGCGGGTGGGAATGTACTGGAGGGTGTGCGGCGGTGCTCCCAGCCGGACCGGGCAGCTACGTCCCCGTGTGAGCCTCCGCTTTCTCGCTCCCTCCTCACTTTCTCGTTCTCTCTCCCTGGTTGGTCAACAATAAAAAGGAAGGGTTCGGAAAAGGGTTTCCAAAAAAAAAAGTTGATTGCAAACAGGCGGTAGGTTTCCGGCCTCTCCCCCCAGCCCGACTCTGTTCGACTCGCTTTTCAGTTTCCTTGCACCTCCAGTCCAAATTGGGAGGAAAGGGGCGGGAGGGGGAAGCTTCTTGCTTCACCCCCGATCCTGTCCTTTTTTTTTTTTTTTTTTTTTGCTGTCAGCTTTCTTCACACTTGTCCGGCGGCTGCGGTAATTAAAGCTCCGAGCGTCATTTCCAACGCTCCGCGGTCTCCAGCTGCAGCCCCACCGAGAAATTAATAAGACTCCGTCCGGGAGGAAAAAAAAAAAAGGTTGGTGAGGGGGTGGGGCGGGCGGTGGGTAAAACAACCCTCCACGCAACCAGGCTGGCTCGGCTCAGCCGCGCAAACCCCGCCCCCGCTCTGACCCAACTAGCCACGCCTCCCGCCCCAAAGGGAAATCTTATTGGTTCAGCCACTCCCCAAAATCGTGGGCCTCAGGAGTTGGGAAAACACCTGTCATGGAGCTGGGAGCCTAGCGGTGGGGGCGGGGGAAGCTGGATTTAAAGGGCTCACCGGAGGCCATAAACTGAATCAGAGACCACCCCCCCCCTCCCCCCCGCTCCCAAACACACGCCGGACAGCTGGCCCGGAAAGCGTGCAGACCACCTGAGAGATGCTTACAAAAAAGATTGTTTTTTTTTTCTTTTTAAGCCAGAAAGTCACAATTTACTCCACATTCCACGGTGCTCATCCACAGACTGGACCTGCCCTAGAAATACAAGAAAAGAATACCCTGCTTCAATTGTATTAGCCTACCTGGCTTCCTACTTCCTCGTGCTTCACATTCAGACAGTAGTTCAAAAGCTGGTTTAGTAATTGCTAACATCTGCGGAATAGGTAGTCCTGGGAATCTAAGCACTCCTCTTTGTCCAGCCTATATAACTGTACAGTCTCTCCCATCGTTCCCACGCTCGCAAATTGATCAAACTAGACTTTCACTTTTGTAGAACTGCATCTTTAGATTTTTTAGACTTTATGGGGTCACTTCATCTTTTCCTTGGACTCTAGGACAACTTGGTTTTAGGTTCATTCTCATTAAGCAGATTCTAGTCCAAAGCCACCAATTTAGTTCTAAATGGCTAGAAATTGTCCCAGGGCTGAGCTGCTCAGTCTAAAATAACTTAAGGCAAATGTTAGGATATAGCCAACCTTAAATAATTAGGTTTATTCTACAGTGGATCCTGCTTTAGTCCTCTTCCATGTTCACACTCCACGACCTCCAGAGGTCATTGCTAGCCATACAAATTTCTGGACTCTTCTTGGTCTAAAACATATGGGATTGGATCATATCAGTGCACATATCCCTTGCTTTTTACAACTCTGAAACTGTACCCAGGACAAAGGCCAGAACCTCCTGAAGGTAGAGTATTATTGGTTTGCTATTTGCACAGGCGTTCTATGAATGAATTATTTTCCCTTTTCAGCTTCTCTAGAAGCAGCAATTACATAAATAAAAAGTATCAGGGGAGCTTAAAAATTAAGCCACCCTGCCTCCTCACTCATCATTTGAGACCTTCCTATTCCTCCCCCACATCTTTTATCTATAGTCGTGTCCCTTAAGAATTTGCGTGGAGTTGGAACAGTGAAACAGCAGCTTCTTCCCAGAGGGCTGAGCCTTCCCTTTCTTAGGCCCACAGCAAGTAAGAGGAACAGAGAGGAGGCCAAACAAGCCGAGAATGCAGCTTTATCCAGAAGTAGCACAGGGCCAGAAGAAACTAAGCCTTGAGCAGGTGATGGTGACTTGGCCAGTGGTACTGACTGCAGCAGAAGTGTTCACACTGCTCTTTGGGATTATCTTTGCTGTTTTTCTCACCCATCTTCCCTTTTTTTCTCACCCTCTTCCCTTTTTCTTTTCTTTCATTCAATCTCTTTCCACTCCCCTTTCCCTAAATCCCCTTGTGTTTCTTAGAATGACTCTCAAACACCTCTCTTCCATGAAAACTACTTCTTTTAAAAATTTCCACCTCTCCCCAGAAATGATTTTTTTAAAGTATTGCTTTTGGAAAAACTTAAATTTATGTATTGAAAAATTCTTCTTTCTGACAACAATTATTTTGCAAGAAATGAAGAAATAAATAGTGTATTTTAGCTTAAATTGAGGGGAAAATTAAATATTCTGGATTTTTCTTTTCTACTTGAGTCCATTGTAATAGTTTTTACTCTCCATCAATTTGATAGTTCTGTCGGGGCAGGAACTCTCCTATATACTTTGGTTTCAATCATGTATCTAGAGTAATTCTTGGTAAAAGAGGTATTTCAGTTAATATTCATTGATTTTAAAAAATTGGTCTTATATATACTTGGGATGCTAGACAACCTATACAAGACACCCACCAATTACATTAGACTTGACACACCTGTGAGTTGCCTTTAATCCTCAAGTTGTTCAGGCTTGATCCCATTTTCCTGGTTCTAACTGATTGATACCTGGCCAAAGTTGTGTATCTGACCACTAGCCTATGGAATGAATTGGTATGAAAGCCCTACTCAAAAAGAGCATCCTATTTGATGGTGACTGGTCTATCCTGAGTCTAGCTCAAATAATTTGAATATGAGAGCCCAGAGATTTAGACAGGAAGGTGGTACTCTGCATGGGCATACAGGAAGAGTGAGAAAGTAGAAGTCATGAGCCAGAGTCAAAGATTAATTCTTTCTATTTCTACTATCATTTGTTTTCCATCTCAAGTGAGTCATTCTAAGTTGAGACACTCAAAGTTCCAAGTTAGACAAGTTAAAATACCTTGGTCACTATTGATCAGATGAGAGAGGGTGACTCCCAGTGAATTTCTCCCCTTGGATTTTTGTGCAAGGGAAAAAAAAGAATTCATTTTTAGTCATTCTGAGGTGGCTTTTGAGATATGAAAGTCCAGAGGTGGCTTGTCTATATTTCTTTCTATGTAGGGATGACCAGGGTGCAGTGAGAAAGAAAGAAGTTGCTGTTTGAAAGGAGCAAAAGATCAGGTAGGTGGGGAAATTATTCAGGCTCTTCTGGTGGCTATGTTGTTCAAATCTCTTAAGCTAGTTCAGTTCTGTTATCTGAAGCCAAAACAGCATGGCATGGTAAAGGAACTCCTCTAACCTGAGAGAGATACAGACCATCATATCCCCTGAAGAAGATACCTTGATAAGGCTCATGTTGATCAGTTTCCATTCCCAGTTTCTCATGATTTCCCCTGGCCTAAGTTATAACCCCAGCAGAGAAATTCCTTTGGCCTTTGCTGCCCCCCATATCCTCTCTGTTTCACTTCATTTCCTCCATTGAGGTGGAATTCAAGGAGAATCTTGACATCATGAGTGGCAGAATACTACTGGTAGGAGAAAGAAACACACTAATCTCAGAGTTCACGTATTTGGGACAAATACCAAGTAAGAAAAGAGAACAAGAACCTGTCATGAATCATTAGTCTTCTAAACATTTAGAAATAAATACAGAATTCTAATTTCCCTCCCTGGCCAGCATCATCTTACTCACTATGTTTCTAAGTTATCTGGTGATCATAAGCAACTCACTTCACACACTTGAGCCCTTTGCCTCATCGTTAAAGAAAGGAATGGTTATGTCCCAAATCTGAGACCCTATGAAACTATGATTTACTGATCACTTACTAAGTACAAGTCACAACTTCCACAGATTTCATTTACTTCATAAGAAGAAAGAATATAAATTCTTTCCCTTTTCCCCACTCACTCCTACATACTTCATCTGGGGCACCAACACAGCCACATATTAAATGGTCTTAGGAAAATATCCAAATAACCTTCACAATGTTACTGTGAACTGCTCAAAACTCTGGATCTTTATTATTTTAATAGCCAAAAATTTTGGTAGATATAAATACCAATCAAGTTCAGTATTATGATAATCAAGCAGATGACAGATGCCGTGTTTTTGCCTTTGGTTGGCTGCTTTTTATTAACTAGCACTTGAAATAACATCGTTGCTCTTTGGTGATGTTCAATGTCTCAAAGCTTAAAAACAAAATTTCAAATTTCAAACATTTAAAAAATTCATAAATATACATTAAAGAAATGTTTTTGTTACTTTAGTTAATTTAATATTCAAGGAGGATTTCCCTGGGAATATTTTGGTTTTGGTTAATGTTTTCTTTTATGTGCATGATTAAGCCTTAATTAATGACACCACCCTTATGGCAGAAAGCGAAGAGGAACTGAAGATCCTCCTGATGAAAATGAAAGAGGAGAGTGAAAAAAAATTGCCTTAAAACTCAACATTCAAAAAACTAAGATCATGGCATCTGGTCCCATCACTTCGTGGCAAATAGAGGGGGAAACAATGGAAACAGTGACAGACTTTATTTTCTTGGGCTCCAAAATCACTGCAGATGGTGACTGCAGCCATGAAATTAAAAGACGCTTGTTTCTTGGAAGAAAAGCTATGACCAACCTACATGGCATATTAAAAAGCAGACACATTACTTTGTTGACAAAGGTCCGTCTAGCCAAAGCTTTGATTTTTCCAGTAGTCATGTATGGATGCAAGAGTTGGACCATAAATGAAGCTGAGCATGGAAGAATTGATGCTTTTGAACTGTGGTGTTGGAGAAGACTCTTGAGAGTCCCTTGGACTGCAAAGAGATCCAACCAGTCAATCCTAAAGGAAATCAGCCCTGTATATCTATTGGAAGGACTGATGCTGAAACTCCAATACTTTGGCCACCTGATACGAAGAACTGACTTATTAGATAAGACACTTACGCTCGGAAAGATTGAAGGCAGGAGGAGAAGGGGACGACAGAGGGTGAGATGGTTGGATGGCATCACCAATTCAATGGACATGAGTTTGAGCAAGCTCTGGGAGCTGGTGATGGACAGGGAAGACTGGCGTGCTGCAGTCCATGGGGTTGCAAAGAATCAGTCACAACTGAGCAACTGAACTGAAGCCGTAATTTTTCAAATGCTAAGGAGGAGGGACTAAATGTAAATAAATCATATCTGTGTTGCTTTCATATCCATTCATCAGTGTCTGTCCAAGTCCTAACAGACATTTTTTGTTTGTGGTTGAAACTGCAAAACAATTTCAGCCTGGTGGACAGAGTAGTCTTTGCAAAGAAGTTATGCAAAAATGATTTCCCTCGTAAGGCCTTTTCCTGTTGTGTTTCTGCTTTATGTATTTTCTTCAACTAAGTCCTTTGCCCCACACAGCTTTTTCTACTGCCTTGTAAGCTTAAAAGCAAAGCAAACCTTTAATAACTTTTGCCAATTGAAATCTAAGAGGAAAAGGGATAGTTCTAAAAAAAAAAAAAGGGATAGTTCTATTTTTGCATGTCCATTTATTCATAAATTTATTAACTTAGTGAGGTTACTTATCAAGGCTATGACTCTACCTAGCCTAAAATCTGAATCAGGGTAACATCTGTTATTTTTTCAGGTAGCTTCTTATGTTGCATTTCCTTCCTTCTGTATTCTTAACTCAGCAAACAGCTTGATCATGTTAAGGTTAAAAAAGATTTCTCAAAAGAATCTAATGTTACATTTGCCATACACACACAAGTGGATATTATTCTGACTAAGATCACAAAGAGTTCTTAGAATTTTTCTTGAACACCTGCCAAATAGTCAACTGAAGTCATAATTTAGAAACCGAGTATTTTCTTCTCAGGTTTGTATAGGGATGCGTGCAAAGCTTCAGCGAAAAGGTTCTACTAGTTTAGAAAGTGTGCTAAGCTTGTAGAGTCTTCTTCTCTCAACACATTAATAGCCTGTACCTCCTTGCCTGATCAATTACCTCTCAGCATGTCCAGTTTCCATTTCCTTTTTTTAAATTCTCTCTGTACTCTACCCTTTCCCAGTCTCTCCTTACCTCTGAAAATCTGTTAGGAAGCCCAAGACATCTGGTAGTTTCTCTTCTTGGTCCTGACTCCTAATGTATCACAATTTTCTACATGCCCAGGTTATTTAACACTGAAGATATACCATGTTTCAAAACATTTAATGCTACAACTCACCAGTAGTGGCTTCCCAAGTGGCACCAGTGGTAAAGAAACCACCTGCCAATGCAGGAGACATTAGAAACCAGGTTCGATCCCTGGGTTGGGAATATCCCCTGGAGAAGGGCATGGCAACTCACTCCAGTGTGTTTGCCTGGAAAATCCCCATGGACAGAGTAGCCTGTCAGGCTACAGTCTGTAGGGTCGCAAAGAGTCCGACGAAACTGAAGGGACTTAGCACGTATGTGGTAGAGAAGCTATCAGAATGATTGAATCTCACAAATCAGTAGCAAAAAAAAATTACAATAAAGAAATGGCAGGGAATTTCCTAGCATTCCAGTGGATAGAACTTGGTGTTTTCACTGCCGGGGCCTGGGTTCAATCCCTGGTTGGGGAACTAACATCCAACAAGCTGAATGCTACAGCCAAAAAAAGGAAAAGGTCAAAAGCTAGACTTTTCATTAGGTTTGATGACAAGGAAGAAAGTAGCAATGAAAGGACGGATGGTGGTATTTACGTATTTTCTACAGAAAGATAGTTACTAATTTATCACCATATTGATCAATCTACAAATGTTTTCCCTTTTGACTTGCCATTAAGGTCCATGAAGACTCTAGGAAAAAAAAACACTGGTTGAAACATCTTTACTTCTGAAGTCTCAGATTTTCATTTAAGAAATCCAGTCATGAGCATAGCTTGATTCCCATCCACCTTTGAAAATTTAAACTGCTGATACAACAAACATCTTTGTGCTGCTCCATCAAAGCAGTATGGCTTAAGAAAGATACAAATATTCCAAAAGCTGATAATATTTAACTCACTGTAAAACATCAGTATTCAATTAAGCTCTATTTAGATGGGGAAAGGTCTAGCTGAATAATATTTCAAATCGGAAGTAAGAACATCTACATTTACAAAAATAATCTTAGTAAGGAAAAAATATAAAGCAATATAAATTTAGAGAAATATTTTTTGTTCAATGCAACTTTTACCTAAGTATAATTGGGAACATGGATTTTCGGGTAGACATGTATGGATGTGAGAACTGGACCATAAAGAGCGCAGAGTGCCAAAGAATTGATGCTTTTGAACTGTGGTCTTGGAGAAGACTCTTGAGAGTCCCTTGGACAGCAAAGAGATCCAACCAGTCCATCCTAAAGGAGATCAGTCCTGAATATTCATTGAAAGGACTGATGCTGAAGCTGAAACTTCAATACTTTGGCCACCTGATGTGAAGAACTGACTTATTGGAAATGACCCTGATGCTGAGAAAGATTTAAGGCAGGAGGAGAAAGGGACAACAGAGGACGAGATGGTTAGATGGCATCACTGACTTGATGAACATAAGTTTGAGCAAGCTCCAAGAGATGGTGATGGACAGGGAAGCCTGGTGTGCTGCAGTCCATGGGGTTTCAAAGTGTCAGACTTGACTGAGCGACTGAACTGAACTGAATTAAACAATTTTCAAACAACACAATTTCTCAAATACACAGTCAATTTAAACTCATTGTATTAACAGTATGTAATGTCATATTCTGATTTTCCATTGTGAGACTAACTCTTTTTTATTTTTTGCCCCAGCCACTCTGCATGTGAGATCTCAGTTCTGTGAGTAAGGATCAATCCTTTGTCACCTGCAGTGGAAGGAAGCCCAGAATCTTAACCACTAGACCACCAGCGAAATCCCAAGCCTAATTTACTTTTTAAATAAAACTAATTTAAAAACAACAGTGTAAACAGTTGACTTGCCTAGTGGCCCAGATGGTATAGAATCTGTCTACAATGCAGGAGACCTGGGTTCAATCCCTGGGTTGAGAAGTTCCCCTGGAGAAGGAAATGGCAACCCACTCCAGTATTCTTGCCTAGAGAATACCGTGGATAGAGGAGTCTGGTGAGCTAAGAGTGGGGTCCCAAAGAGTCAGACATGATTGAGCAACTGACATATATATATATATATATGTTATATGTTATATATATATATGTTATATGTTATATATAACAAATATATATATATATTTGCTTATACTATATAATGTTTTATTATTGAGAATGTGTGTATTTTATGTATATTTTCAATAAACTTAAATTAACTTGTATTATGATATAAGGTAATAGTTATCTTAGCTACTACATGCATACTGACTCCACATTCTTTTTATGTAGCTATAGGGTAAACATTGATAGAGAGAGAAAAATGTTCTTTGTCTAATCAAATACTGGAAGAAAATAAAACAATTGTGACAATTTATTGTCATCTATTAGAGTGAAAGGGTAGGAGAGGTCTGTTTCTTGCAACTTAATTTGACTTTGTTAAATGAGTATCTTGAGACAAATGGAATTACTAGTTGGCTTAGTGCATCTACTTATCACTCCGTTTAGGAACTCCACAACCCACTAGGTTGGGCTTCCCTGGGGCTCAGACAAAAAAGAACCTACCTGCATTGCAGGAGCCCTGGGTTGGATTCCTGGGTTGGGAAGATCCCCTGGAGGAGGGCACGGCAACTCACTCCATTATTCTTGCCTGAAGAATCCCAAGGACAGAGGAACCTGGTAGGCTACAGTTCATGGGGTCACAAAGAGTCGGACATGACTGAGCGACTGAGCACACTCACACACAACTCTCTGGAGATGTTATGCATTATACTAAAGATACAAAGCTTATTGTAGATGTTGTCTGCCTCGCTAATATTTCTCTTCAGAATACTGTTCTGCATGCTGTCATCATTTGCTTTGAATCATAATCCTCACAAAATATTACTTAAACAGCATGAATCAGTGGTAGTATTTACCACAAAATTGAAAACTAATTTTCATTTTGTCTTAACATGATTACATTTAAGTATATATAACCTTATTTTCTAGTATTTGCTGTGAAATGAATACATGTTAGTCACTTACATATATTTACATATATATATACACATATATCCATTATTTCACCCAAATTTTTGCAATAAATGAAAAAATTTCCTTTCTACTATCTGGTATAATTTATATTCTATTACTTTTTCCCATTTCAGTAAGACACTGATGTTTAAAGACACCAAACTAAATATTTCTAGAAGTATGATCTCCTCCCTTATACTTTCCCACATTTTCCTTTCTCTAGAGATTGTGTTTTTGAAAGAATATAATGATAATTTTATTTATAATGAAAAAGGGGAAAAATAAAAATGAGGTTTCACTGTATTGAGCACTGCATTTGACCCTAGGTAAGGACAGCAAATAATCAGTGATAGCAGAGTGTTAATTAAAAAGGCAGACAATAAGAAGACACAAAGGTATTCTAGAAAATAATACATGGTTTTATGTAATTGAAATATTTGATGCATATATGCAATTATATTATATTTTCAAATTTATGACTGGAAAAGGGTCATCCTGATGAAACTCTTGCCTGTTTTCTAAATATGTTTGAAGCGAATGGAAATTCACTATTAATGTAAAATTGGCACTTTTTTTTTAACCACAGAAATAAAATCACCATAGCTGGAAGATAAAAATAATTATTTCAAATATTTAAATAGGAACTGTGGCTCTATCAGCCTTTTAGTAAACAATGACTAATTGTACTGGCTAAAACTACACTTTCAAGATTGGAAGGCACAGATCCCAAAAAGATACCAAGGCTGGTTCCCACTCGTGTGGCCTTCACTGTATATTAATCAGAAGTGTTTGCTATGCAAATCTTGTCATACAAAGCAATTATGGTTGTTCCTAAACTGACCTCATGTTTATTTATTACTTCAGCTTTTTACTTCCAAACCTTGTCTGATCTTTTCAAACACACACAATTTTTATGTTGCTTTTTAAAGATACACAATACAATGATTTTTAATTTATTTGTTCCTAGTATAAATGGAGAAGCTGTGTAACTCCCTCAATCTGCAATGCAGTGCTTGGTGAGTCTGAATAAATTTCCAGTGTCTGTTCATGCAAACTATTTCCACCCCAGGGTCTTTGTGAGGATGAAGAGGCCCTTCTAATCGCTTAAGGCCATGACACCTTGTTTAGTCTTAACTCTGCAACATTAGCTGATAACTAATGGAGACTGTCGGCTACAGTACACTGAGCAGGAAAAGAACAAAAAGAAGTATTTTTATAGCAGAGTAGTTGAAAGCAACAGATACCAAAAATTCATTGGTAACCATTTATTTACATATTTTCTCAACTTTACTTGCCCCCAGCAAGTGGACTTTTAAAAAGGGACAGATTACATTCATCAAGTAAAATAGTTTAAAAGCATAAATCCACCATCAATAATGCCAGCAATGATCTTTAACTGGCTAATATTATATTGCCACAGGAATTCCCATTTTGTGATGTCTGGTTGAGCAACAGTGGCATCCAGTGGCCAGATAATTGTTTCCATGATTAAAGTGTCATGGGCAATTCAGGTGAACAGTACTAAATGCTTCAGACATATTTAGCCTAAGCAAAGGAATTCACTACAAAAAACAAATCAAATGTCTTTGTTTCCAGAGCAACCTTGGATCAAGTCTAAGTCATGAGATTTGACTCTGATGACTACTAAATACTGGCAATCTCTCCAGTGTCCCTTAATAATGTCAATTCAGGATACTTATTAACTGTCCACTGTGTATACTCATGTTGACTCCAGTACCTGTAACCTTGATATACTAGAAAACTTCCCTACAATGAACTAGACACCAGTTATATGAAAAATATTCCACAAAGTCAAAAGCTGTAAAACAGCAGCTGATAATATGTGCTCAATGCTCATATTTTTTACAAACTGGTCTGATGACCCATGAATTAAATACAACCCCTAATAGTTGTACATAATCCATGAGTGACATCTGGAATCACATTGGTATTATGGTGGCATAATAAAGAGTCCAGGACCTAAAAGGTTTTTATCCCAGAACTTTTATTTACTGGCAAGCCAAATAAATCCTCTGAACTCAATGATATCTACCTCTCAGGGATTTATGAGGCTTAAATGTGATAAATAAAAAGTTTCCTGCACAATTCTTGGTCCAAAGTAAGTACTTAATAATGAGGTAGCAAAAAGCAAGTTCTGTACCCAGACTTCCTTCATTCAAATGTTGGCTCTGGCACTTACAAGCTATGTGATCCAGGGTAAGTTATTCTCACAACTTGGGCTTCAGTTTTCCCATATACAGTTAGGGGATACTAATATCTGCCTCCTAAATTTACAATGAATTTTAAATGAAATAGTACATTCAAATTTGTAAACTAGGTCCTGGCATACAGAAAACACTCAATAAACATTTTCTGTTCAAAGATGCAGTCTTTGTATACAAAACACAGCTTACTAAGAGCAACAGTAAGAAATGCTTTATAATTTTTCCCCTGGTTCTGATTATATGTAGCCCTGAACTGTTCCCTGTCTATGTCATCTATATGATTAATGACGTGTATTCTCAAGTGGGCGAACTATGATGAGAAGAACAGTGTGAGGAGAGATGGAACTTGATCAAAGCAAATCAGCAGCATCAAAGCAAGAACCTTAAGAAGTAAGGAGGATTCTGTCTTTTTTAGGAAAAAGAAGGTGAAAGGGAAGGAACTAGAATAGCCTGGGAGGAGAGGTGGAAATGTCCAAAATGCATCTAATGTGAGGGAGAGACTGTGAAATTTAAGAGGTAATTGAACCAGCATTGATTTTTTCAGAATGTGTTTCACATGCAACTTCGTTAAGTAAGACAAACCTGAGTACTACTTGGATTTTCTATTTTTGTTTTACCCCATTTGATATAAAATCAGAGCAAGTTAGACCTGATAGCAACTTAAATTTGCGAGGGTTTTGTGAAGTACAGTTAACAACAATATCGTTAACACCACTCTTGTTCCCCTTACTGCTACCTATGGATACAGATTTTGGAGGTATGTTAAAGGATATGTTAAAGAATGTTGATTCTGTTCACATTTAGTTATCCTGGGATGTTCTTGGGAGTTTTTGCTGCTTCCTTCCTTCCTGATGAGGCTTTAAGTGGCCTCTGCTACTCTCTTTCTCCTTTTTCTTTCAACTCTATTCTCAGGGCAGATTAATTACTACTTTCCTCATGGTATTTCAATGAAACGAACATTAGAAAGGAATAACTTCTAGAATAGTTATTTAAAATGCTCCTATAGCCTACCAGGTATGTCAAGGTTATCATTTGATTCTAATATAGGTAATTGCTGTTGTAGTTGTTGTTTAGTCACTAAGTCACGTCAGACTGTTCGTGATCTTATGGACTGAAGCCCACCAGGCTCCTTTGTCCGTGGGATTTTCCAGTCATGAATGCTAGAGTAGGTTGCCATTTCCTTCTCCAGGAGACCTTTTTTCAAAAACAACAAATATCTTATTTTGAAAAATGAATGTAGACTTTCAACATCCAAACAAGCCTGAATGAGGCTACAATATAAGATGCTAAGTAGGATAGCCAGTGGACCTGGGAGAACAATCATTCCTGGAATGAAGTGTGAGAACTGACCAAGTAGGGAATGGTCTAAGGAGCAGCTGGACACAGATCGGTAGACCAAGGCACAGGTTCATGGGACTCAGTCCAGAAAGCAGAGAACAGCAATTATCCAAGACATTCCATTCAGAAATCAAGCAAGAAGGGCAATCTTGGGACTTCCCTTGTGGTCCAGTGGTTGAGAATCCACCTGCCAATGCAGGGGACAGGGGTTCAATACCTGGCCCGGGAACGATCCGCATGCCCTGGGGCAGCTAAGCCCACGTGGCACAGAATCTAGAATCTGTGCTCCATAATAAGAGAAGACACCACAATAAGAAGTCCACGCGCTGCAACTAGAAAGCAGCCCCTGCTCGCCACAACTAGAGAAATCAGAGAGCAGCAACCAAGATCCAGCACAGCCAAACAGAGAAAATTGAAAAAGAAGCGCATCTTAGTCATGTTTGGAAGGTATTGCTCTGCAGGTTATGTTCAGACAGTACAATTTGGTAGAACCTAGACCAAGGAAGGAGGACTTCCCAGTTGGACCAATAAGCCTTTTTCTCCCTTCAAAATGTACCGCTTTGGAACAATGCTCCACTGGAAGTGTTATCATTATTGAGACATTCTTTGTGTTACTCATTTCTATATTTCTTATCTATTAAAATGTAAATAACCTGTAGAAATGAAATTGTTAAATCAATAATCACTCAATATAAATGTGTTTCATCACATGCTTTTCAAAATTATCAATGAAAGAGAAGGAATTACTAACATAAAAGTAGGTGGGAGTTAATGAAAATTTTAAAAGGGGGATTAGGTAGCACTTTAGGCAAACACAGTTTTCTTATTCAAAACAAGTCTCCAAAGCTATTAAACTAGGCGTATAATCAGGCAATGGCCTGAGAACATGTCAAATTCTTGGTCAATTTTTTTTTTCCTGAAGTCTACACTCAGTTTTACTTACAGAAGCTCTCTTAAAAGCACAGAATTAGTCAAGCACTTATTAAGTGCTGATTCTACACTGCTAATGCCGCCACTAAAGAGCAGAATGAGAAAGCACAGTGACAAAACTGTGCTTGGTATCATACAGCTTACAATTGAAGAGTTCTATTCAATTTGTCTATGTCACCTGTAGGTAAAACAGCCACCAATAGTGGCTACTTTTTTTTTTTACATTTAAAAAGAATAGCAATAAAGAAAACCTTTAAATGCATACTTCTCTATATTCTCATTTATCTTCTCTATACTTCTTTTCAGGAATACTTCTATACTTTAGTTTCAGGAAATAGTATGAGTTTAAGGCATATAACAGGCTAAAAGCAAAAAACACATTCCACTTTTTTTTTTTAACTAAAAGCAAAAACCACTTCATAGCCACTAGGATTTTTAAAAACAACTGCACACTTTTGGCACCCTGCAGCTTGGAATATACAGGCTGGGCGAGGATGTGTGATTTCGTTGTTCTCCCAAGCTCATAGATCCTCCTCTAAAGCCCCTCAATAAAACGTTTTGATACCACAAATAAATAAATAATAAAATTTAAAATAGAAAAATAAAAACACTGCACACATCATTCAGGATGGGAGTGCTGCTTCTGTGTCTTTCACGTACAATGGAACCCTATGCTAGGCAACAAAGAATTAAGTGATTGGCTAACTAAACAGGCACTTCCCTTGTAGTCTCTCTTGAAGCGAAAGTGGCGGTTATTAAGTATGCACTATATTGAATAGGGCAATTCAATTGGAAAGAGCTTTATGATAAATAATTTTAAAAAATTGTTTCTCAACTGTTTAGAATAGAACATATTTTCAAGAGTGTCTTGATAACAGCTTGTGTGGGGGCTGACAGCTTGCTCTGGCCTATTACAGTGATCGTGATTCAGCATTCTTGGAATAAAAACTAGGATGCAAAAAATCCTCAATAAATATTTTCAAAACACAAGAAATACAGAAACAAATTCTGCTGTCTCTTTTGCGAAAGAGCTGGGGGTGCTTAAAATTACGAGTCTAGATGTTCCTTTTCTGTTCTCTTCCAAATAGCAGAGCAAAAGGCCTTGATGTATGATTTGTTTTCCTGTACTCCCCAGTTACTAGAGAGGATCGACAATGGATACAATGTTGATATCAGATTTATTTTCAGGATTTAAGAGATGATGTCAGAACAAGTGGCAGAGCCTCATGAAGCAACAAGTGGGCTGTGAAGTCAGCTTGTCCTCACAGCACCTATTGTCACTCTGTTTATATAACAAGGGGTTCCCTATTTCGGGAACAAGATAATGTGTTTGTGTGTTTATGTGCCTTGTTATTTTATTAATGTAGGAAATATTTCTAACGTGGTAAAAGAGTTTCTTATCTAAGAATGAATGAGTATATATCATATATATTAATAAATATATATATATGTGTGTGCACTCTGTGACTGAAGCAATATTACTTAGGACTCATATGGCCAAATTATCAATTATTAAAAAACCTAATAAATAATAGAGGAGATAGCCCTTATACTAAGGTAGATACCTCAAAAGATTTGTGTCATGAGCTGATCGTCTTTGACAGTAATTCTTTGGGAGCTTTCTGAGAATGGGTGTAAAAGCTAATGGTCTTATGGGGAAAAGTAAGGGAGATGCTGAATTGGTAGTAGTAGTGTTCTATTTGTGACTGAGGAAGTTATCGTCAGCTTAGGGATAATGAATTACATTCCAAAGATGATATGTCCTAATCAAAGCAGTCTAGGATTGAAGTCAGGCTCCTGATACAACTAGAATCTAAACTCTCTGGGAGTGTACCTGTTTTTGAACTTGATTTTCAATAGTAGACATTCAGATCAGATCAGATCAGTCGCTCAGTCGTGTCCGACTCTTTGCAACCCCATGAATTGCAGCACGCCAGGCCTCCCTGTCCATCACCAATTCCCAGAGTTCACCTGAGACTCACATCCATCGAGTCAGTGATGCCATCCAGCCATCTCATTCTCTGTTGTCCCCTTCTCCTCTTGTCCCCAATCCCTCCCAGCATCAGAGTCTTTTCCAGTGAGTCAACTCTTTGCATGAAGTGGCCAAAGTACTGGAGTTTCAGCTTTAGCATCATTCCTTCCAAAGAAATCCCAGGGCTGATCTCCTTCAGAATGGACTGGCTGGATCTCCTTGCAGTCCAAGGGACTCTCAAGAGTCTTCTCCAACACCACAGTTCAAAAGCATCAATTCTTCGGCGCTCAGCCTTCTTCACAGTCCAACTCTCACATCCATACATGACCACAGGAAAAACCATAGCCTTGACTAGATGAAACTTTGTTGGCAAAGTATTGTCTCTGCTTTTGAATATGCTATCTAGGTTGGTCATAACTTTCCTTCCAAGGAGTAAGCGTCTTTTAATTTCATGGCTGCAGTAGACATTAGACAAACATATTACTGTATAATGATAGATACATTATAGATAGGGAAGACTATGGGCTGTATGGGCAATGGTTGACACCAGGAATTATAAGGCTAGGAAACTTCTCCTCTGAAACATAAATTCGGACACTTCATAATCACTCTATGGTTTATCATCCTTTTCAGAAATGAAGCAACCAAAGTTAGATGTGCTTCAGTAACTTGTCAGGGGTGAAAGAGCTAGTATGACTTGAACTCAAGTCTTTAAACAATGGAATCAGTGCTCTTTCTACTACATCACAGGGCCCTGTGTTCTTCTGTCTTCTAATTGTTCAATTTCATGGCATTTTTCAGCCATTTTCCACTCTCATGCCCTCAGATAAGTCTCTAAGTAACAAAACTAGAGCAACTGTCCCAAAATACAGGTAAGAGAGGAACTGAAGGAGAAAGAGCCATGTGGCTTTCCTGTGGTTCTTTGCACTTCAGGCTTTGTAAACAGTACCAACGCAGACATAGCTGACAGCTCTTCTTGCTCTTAAGAATTGGGAAGTGATGAGTCTGGAGAACCAGAACAGGATGGAAGACTGTACCCTCAGCAAACAAACACACAGAAAAATGAGTGCTTGACCTTAAGCTTTGCACAATGTGAATGATAAATTCTGTCTTGATTTTGGCTATCTCGCAATTTTACAAATCATCTAAAAGTGCCCAAAGAAAGCAGTCTTTGATATCTTCGAGTAACACTCAATTCAGTGAAAAGATACCAAATATTCAAATTGTTGAAACCTTGTCATTTACCTCACTGTAAGCTTTTATACCTTCCTTTACAAATCTAAGGCATTTATTATCATTTAGAGCTATAATATATTTCAGTTCAGTTCAGTTGCTCAGTCATGTCCGACTCTTTGTGACCCCATGAATCGCAGCATGCCAGGCCTCCCTGTCCATCACCAACTCTGGGAGTTCACTCAAACTCATGTCCACCGAGTCGGTGATGCCATCCAGCCATCTCATCCTCTGTCGTCCCCTTCTCCTCCTGCCCCCAATCCCTCCCAGCATCAGAGTTTTTCCCAATGAGTCAACTCTTCGCATGAGGTGGCCAAAGTACTGGAGTTTCAGCTTTAGCATCATTCCTTCCAAAGAACACCCAGGACTGATCTCCGTTAGAATGGACTGGTTGGATCTACTTGCAGTCCAAGGGATTGCTATCAAGATAAGATTTCATATCTTGTTGAAGTTATACCAAGCTGGAACAGAGAGAGGTTTTTCTTGTCCCATTAAAAGTGATCTTGTCAAACTGCTTCTCAAACCTGCTCTAAAGCTACCCAAACCCAGAGCAAACATCCTCAAACCAACTAACAACCATACAACTCACCCAATATCATATCACAAAACAAAATGATCCCAATTCAAACCAACAAACAAATGTCCACAATTTCCACACATCCTAAAAGAAGCCACCATATCAGAGATCAAATGTCTCCAAACTAACCAATGAACCAATCAACCGAATACACTGCCATCCATACATACACAAAGCAAGTAAAATACTATTCTGGACAAAATACACAAAGAATTAGTTGACGTTCCAAGAGTAAAAGTGAGTCAAGAGAAGAATAACCAAGAGATTAGCTATTTTAAATTTAATGTTAGAAAATGAACTTCTCCCAAAAAAGGTCATAAAATAAAAGTATTTTTTAGAACCTATTTTTTTCATGAATTGGTCTGACTCTATCATACCAAATTATTAATATGAAATTTACCTTAATTTCATAGTAATTGATAAGGAATAAATCTGAAATCTTCATTATATCTGATTTATTATTGATCCTAATAAAACATTGTAAAGCTTTATGATTTCCTGTACATCAGTTTCCACAAATCCTTAAAATCCAGATAGGTTCAGAATAAATACATTAATATTTGTAATTTTTATATTCTGCTTCAGCAAAAAAGATATAAAGCATAGAGACTATAAAGGAAAACATATAAATAATAAACATTTGTATAAAATATTTAATAAGCTTAATTTCTAAAATGTCCCTAAATATTATTTTCAGCAAATATCTGAAACAAACTTTAAAAAGATGGCAATGATAAAGACTACTTAAATCTATATTCTTTCCTATTTAACCACCATATAAAAAACTGACAGCTCCTCATCTAAATCAATTAAGTTGATCATCTTATAGCAATTTGAAATCTAAAAAACTTATGATTTAAAGCACAAGTCATATTAACTGTTCTTAGTGGGTAATATATTAGTGGTTACCCCAGCTAAAATATGAAAAACATTTAAACTAACAAATGAATTTTATTTCTAACCTGATAGACATTTAAAAAACAAAAGAACAGCATCCTTGTATATGTTCCCATAATACACAAGGTTAGCACTACCAGTAGATTGTACTGTACCTGTTAAAATAAGAGATTTATGAGAAAAACCTCTGGGAATGACCACTGAAATGTTTTCTATTTTCCAGACAAAAGCCAAGATGTATTTTCAAAAACTCAATAATGGGTGTTTACTTTGCTAGCCATCAACTTGCTAAATTTTATTATTTCACCTTTTCCCTTTTCTTTCTTCCTTCTTTTATTTAAAAGAAGAAATCTACCTGTATTGTACAACCAGCTATTTAAACACTGGTGTACTCCCATGATGCTCCTAAAGAGGATGTAGAAGAATGATAATAGAATCACCAGCAGCAATAATAAGACTCTGGTCATTTTCTTTTTTCTTGAGACCATTACCTTGGATGCTGAATCCCTCCATAATTTCTGATAGTTTCAGAGATGGGAATGGTGGCATATCAAGGAGAAATTAAATTTCATCATTTTGGCTTTAACACGTAGGCTATAAAAGTGACAGCTTGGTGCACTGTAGCTGACAGTTCCCATTAACTAGAAGCTAATGTTGCAGAGTCAGTCCAAACACTGAGTCACGGCCTCTAGCTACAGGAAGGTCCCCTTCATACTAGGATTCTCACACCCCACCATGGGAAAGAAAAGCTATAAATATTTTCCACTAGTTTCCTCCTCAAAATGATATAATGAATATTTACACATTGGGACCCTTTTCCTATCCTGAATCTTCTTGGAAAAACACCTCCACTGACACATTTTATTGGTCTGAGCAGGTGGCTCAAGCTAGCCCTCCTTCCCTTCAGAGTAAAGAATAAGCATATATCGGGTTTAGGTTTCAGTTTTTGAATCACTGGTAAAACAATAAATAAAAGGTTAGGAAACATGTTTTGAACCTTTACACAGTTTTGTTTTGTTTTTTAATTGCAAGTTGGTGAGAAAACAAGTACCAGGAAAAATTGGCTAAAATATTTTTTAAACTTTAGAAAATGTACATGTTTAAGGAATAATTTGAATGAGACTTAAAAAAAAAAATAAATGCTAAATTGATTGGCTTAATGGAAATTGAGGTACAGGAGACTATCAAAAGAAAAATAAGTCCTTTTTAAAGTAAGTTTATATTCATTTAACAAGGTCTTTTTTAGTATTAGCTGTTGGCCATAGGTTCTGTGAGTTAGTATGTGTATACGGTGGGAGGGGAGGGAGGTGAAGATGGTACAAATACCCAGTCAGTATTTACAAAGTGCTCACGTTATAATTAAGGAAGCTCACAAATCACAAGTTTTCCTGAAAAGAGCATAGATATTAACAGCAGATACAAGAGTGTGACTGCTTAGGGCCAGTTCTAGACATTTACCAAGTAGGCAACCTTGGGTAATCAGTTACTTCACTCTGGGTACTCTATTT
The DNA here is from genome assembly GCF_055505025.1 of Bos grunniens. Lineage (NCBI taxonomy): Eukaryota > Metazoa > Chordata > Mammalia > Artiodactyla > Bovidae > Bos > Bos grunniens. Next base: position 36,280,690 of record NC_141166.1, on the reverse strand, counting down.
TCCTCCTCTGTAAAATGTTACTGTTGTGCTGTTGCTGTGCTGCATGTGTGCTCAGTCATGTTCGATTCATTGTGGCCCCATGAACTATAGCACACCAGGCTCCTCTGTCCATGGGATATTCCAGGCAAGAACACTGGAGTGGGTTGCCATTTCCTCCCTGCAGGAGATCTTTCTGACCCAGGGATCGAACCTGAGACTTGTGTTTTCTACACCCGTGGGTGAGTTCTTTATTGCTGCACCGCCTGGGAAGCTGAAAGCATAAAGGAATATAATGATAAAGTAAAGATAGCTCTTGCCTTCATGGGCCCCACTGCCTACTCAGGAGGAGAAACATAAATAAACTTTACATTTCAAAAAATGTATGTAAGTAATTATAACATCCAAGCTATGCATATATTACCATGGGAACACAAAGGAGAGATGTACCCAGCTAGAATAAGCTGAGGGGATTGAGGAGTGTCCAAATGGGTTCACAGAGAAGATAAAGCTTCCCAGGAGACTTGAAAGACAAATGTAATTTCCCAGACAACAATAGTTCCAGTGGACTCATTTGAGCATTTTAAGTCACCAGAATGTATCACAGCCATGTGTGAAATACTTGGCATATTTGAGTCTTAGAAGATGTTTTGTTATGTGTGAACTATAAAGTACACTGAACAGCAAGAACGTAGAAAGGTAGGCTGGCACCAGGTGATGGAGGGCCTTGTACAAAAAGTCTGGACCAGATTGTGTCAGTTGAGGATGAACTTGAAGAGTTATAAGCAGGAAGTATTACAGTAACATTTACATTTTAGAAAGATTACGGAGTTGGATTATGAGACTGACAGTAGTGATGTAGAGATCAGTTGGTTATTTGCATAACCAAGGGTGATGTAAAATCAAGGGAAGAATTCAAGCAACTGAAGAAAATCTACAGAACCAACTTCATGGTTAGAGTGATGAATGTGAAATAAGAGAGTGAAAAAGCTGGCTTGAAACTCAGCATTAAGAAAGCTAAGATCATGGCATCCAATCCCATCACTGCATGGCAAATAGAAGGGGAAAAAGTGAAAGCAGCGATGATATTTTTGGGCTCCAAAATTACTGTGGATGGTGACCACAGCCATGAAATTAAAAGATGTTTGCTCCTTGGAAGGAAAGCTATGACAAATTTAGTGTATTAAAAAGCAGAGACATCACTTTTCCAACAAATGTCTGTATAGTTAAAACTATAATTTTTCCAGTAGTCGTGTACGGATGTGAGAATTGGACCATAAAGAAGGCTGAGTGCAGAAGAATTGAAGCTTTCAAATTTGCTGCTGGAGGAGACTCTTGAGAGTCCCTTGGACTGCAAAGAGATCAAACCAGTCAATCCTAAAGGAAATCAACCCTGAATATTTATTGGAAGTCTGATGCTGAAGCTGAAGTTCCAATACTTTGGCCACCAGATGCGAAGAGCCGATTCATTGAAAAAGACCCTGATACTGGGAAAGATTAAAGGCAAAAGGAGAAAGATGGCAGAGGATGAGATGGTTAGATATCACCAGTTGAATGGTCATGAGTTTGAGCAAACTCGGAAGATAGAGCAGGACAGAGGAACCCAGCATGCTACAGTCCACAGGACCACAAAAAGTTGAACGTGACTTAGCGGCTGAAAACAACAACGACAGAGTTATGAGAGGGGAAGAGTCAGGCCTGACAGAGTAGTCAAGGGGAAGGCAAGGCTTCCCTAGTGGTCCAGTGGTTAAGAATCCACCTTGCAATGCAAGGGAACACTTTGATCCCTGGTGGGGAAACGAAAATCCCACATCTCGAGGCAAAGCATGTGTGCTGCAACACAAGGCATGTGTGAAGCAAAGCAGGAGCTTGCATGCCACAACTAGAGAGTTCACGAACGTCAACAAAAGATCTCATGCAGGGCAACTACGTCCTAAAGCAGCCAAATAAATAAATTATTTAAGAAATAAAGTTTTTTTAAAAAAGGTTGAATCTCCAGATCTGGCTTGGGGGACTGGCCGGATGAAATACTTTTCTCTAAGACAAAGGATATAAGGGAAAGCAACAATATTGCAAAAATATAATGAGTTGACTTTCATTTGAGGTTGATGTCTAGAATATATGCTTAGTCAGAAAATAATCCTAGTCTGGGATTTGTGTTCAAGATCCAGTTCAGGCATCATCATCTCTGATGATCTTCCCCGAAATCCCACATTGACTTAAATGTTGATTTTCTGTGCAGGATTGTAAAACACAGGATAAGTTTATTATATCACCTACAACATGATGTTGCAATTTTATGTTTATACTTATATCTCTTCTTTTATTCATTCTCTTACTTACTCATTCAAAAAATACTTTTAATATTTATCCCACATTACACACAGACTAGATGCTAGGAATCCCCTGTAAATAGTACAATTGTGATCATCACCCTCCTAGAACATTCAGCCTAACAGGAAAAACACATCCTCAGTAAATGCTTTTTAAGTTGGATGCAACAGATTTGAGGATCATGACTATAAATGGTATTGAAATCCTGAATGTGGATAAAATAAAATCTTTTTAGAAAGTAAAAGATAAAAATAGTCTTATGCTGAGTTAGGAGGGGAAATCCCAATACTTAGAAGTAAATGAACTCAGGAAGAGTAAAGGAGAGTTGAAAAAAATAAAGGAAAGCTGAATCCAGTAGAAGAAACTGCATAGTTATTTTTTAATCCAAGGAAGTCCAGCTTCAGTGAGTGAATAACTGTCAAATGCTGCAGAAATAGGTCAGTAAAGAAGATGCCTGAGTGCATGCTAAATCACTGCAGTTGTATCTGACTCTTTGCGACCCCATGGACTGTAGCCTGCCAGGTTCTTCTGTCCATTGGATTTCCCAGGCAAGAATATTGGAGTGTGTTGGCATTTCCTCCTCCAGGGGATCTTCCAGACCCAGGAATCAAACCCAGTCTCTCATGTCTCCTGCATTGTCAGGTGAGTTCTTTATTATTAATGCCACCTGGGGAGAAAAAGTCTATAGAACACCAATTAGACTTGGTGTGGTGGACAGACTTTGATCTCCATGACTGCCGCCCCCTTGTGTTACTCTCATGAATCTGTTAGGTTATATAAAGGATAAAATTAAAGTTACTAATAAAATGACCTTTAAAGGGATATTATCCTGGATTATAATCGTGAGCCTAATCTAATTATATTACTCCTGAAAAGCAGAGATCTTTCTTTAGTTGGTAGCAGAAAGAGTGGCAAAGCTATTTTAAAGCAAAGGATTCCACATAAGGTTGTTTCCTTGAAAATGAAAGGAGTCACTTAAAAAAAAAAAAAACAGGAACCTCAGTACTTTACAACAAGGAACTGAATTGTTCCAATAACCTAAATAAACTTGGAATCATCCTCAGCATTTCCAAATGGGAGGCCAGCCCTGATGACTCCTTGATTTCAACAGAGGAACCAACTAAGCCAGGCTGTGCCCGGACTTCTGAGCCATGGAACTGTGAGACAATAAACTTGTGTTGTTCTAAGTCACAAAGTCTGCAATAATTTTTTAGGATAACTGTTAGGGAAGCAGCTGTCATGGGACCTACTGTTTCTCTCCAGGATTACACCATCAGTGCCCTGGGTCTGGACTGTTCTTTGATATGGAAGGTGAGTGTTGAGCTGCTGGATAGCCCCAGATTTCTTTCTAATAAGAAGAAAATTTCACATTGTTTCTAGGTACACAATGAACTTCCTTGTATTGCTTACATGTGTGTATTGCAGGCTTCCCAGGTGGCCATAGTGATAAAGAGCACATCTGCCAATGCAGGAGATGTAAGAGACATGGGTTTGATCCGTGAATTGGGATGCTCCCCTGGAGGAAGACATGGCAACCCACTCCAGTATTCCTGCATGGAGAATCCCATGGACACAGGAGCCTGGTGGGCTACAGTCCATAAGGTCGTAAAGAGTCGGACGCTACTGAAGCAATGTAGCATGCATATGTGAATTCCATGGCACCTGGCCAGCACCACCAGTATATCTGTCCTCATTAATCCTTAGGTTAAAAGGTCTTAGCCTACCACATATAAAAGGCACTTGAATTCCAGTGAGCTTGTGTTGGCAATCAGGAGGGACCCCTCTGGCCATGGGCACACACTTAAGAGGTTGATCCTGCTGTATCTCTTCTCTCTATGAGTAAAATATTATTCTACCCCTTCTACCCTTCTTGGTAACTCCAAACCCATAGATGATGGAGTAGGCTAAAGTCTGTGGACTCCTACTTTGAATGGTTGCCATTATTAACATCTTCATCATTCTCCTTCCTTGAGATTGGTGGCTGGATCTTCCTGCTCTGCAATAACAATGTGTGTGTGTGTGCACTAAGTTGTTCAGTCATGTCCAGCCCTTAGTGATCCTGTGGACTGTAGCCTGACAGGCACCTCTATCCATGGGGATTCTCCAGGCCAGGATACTGGAGTGGGTTGCCATGCCCTCCTCCAGGGGATCTTCCTGACCCAGGGACTGAACTCAGGTCTCTGGCATTGCAGGCAGATTCTTGACCATCTGAGCCACCAGGGAAGCCCTTGATTGGTATCTACCAAAATTTGCAATAACAATAGAAAACTAATATATCTTGTGCAATGATTAATTTAATCTGTCAATTTGACTGAGCTAAGGGATGCAGGAGAAGGAAATGGCAACCCGCTCCAGTATTCTTGCCTGGAGAATCCCATAGATGGGGGAGCTTGGTGGGCTACAGTCCATGGGTCGCAAAGAGTTGGACACGACTGAGTGACTTCACTTTTTTTTTTTTTAAGGGATGCAGGAGAAGGGGGTGACAGAAGATGAAATGGTTGGATGGCATCACCAACTCAATGGGCATGAGTTTGGGTAAACTCCAGGAGATAGTGAAGGACAGATAAGCCTGGCATGCTGCAGTTCATGGGGTTGCAAAGAGTTGGACATGATTTAATGACTGAACAACAACAGAAAAGTGATGCCCAGGAGCTTCCCAGGTGACTCAGTGGTAAAGTATCTGCCTGCCAATGAAGGAGACACAAGTTCGATCCCTGGGTTAGGAAGATCCCCTGGAGGAGGAAATGGCAACCCACTCCAGTATTCTTCCCTGAAAAATCCCATGGACAGAAGAGACTGGTAGGCTACAGTCTATGGGGTCACAAAGAGTTAGACACGACTGAGCATGATACACAGACAGCAAGTCAAATGTATTGGATTGGCCAAAAAGTTCATTCAGGTTTTTCTGTACATAAAATCTTAATAATTTCTTGGTGTGGCTTGAGGGTGTCTCTGGAATGATCATTTGAATCAGTAGACTGAGTAAAGATCACACTCACCAATGTAGGCAGGCATTATCCAGTCCGTGAGGTCCCAAACAGAGCAAAAAGGCAGAAGAAGGGCAAATTCACTCTCTCTGCATGAGTAAGACATCTATCTTCTTCTACCCTCAAACCTCAGTGCTCCTGTTTCTTGGATGTCCAGAAATGGACTCAATTATATCACCAGTGTTCCAGGTCCTCCAGCTTGCAGGTGACAGGCCATGGGCCATGGGATGTCTCAAACTCCATAATCCTATGCATGCTCAGTCCCTTCGGCTGTATCCAACTCTTTGCGACTTCATGGACTGTCACCCACCAGGAGCCTCTGTCCATATAATTTTCCAGGCAAGAATACTGGAATGGGTTGCCATTTCCTCCTCCAGGGGATCTTCCTAACCCAGGATAGAATCTTCATCTCCCATGGCTCCTGCATTGGCAGGAGGATTCTTTACCACTTGAGCCACTTGGGAAACCCCATTTAAGCCAATTCCTATAATAAAACCCCTCTTATTAAATCTTATTATATACATATATATATAATAGAATACATCTGGAAACTATGAGTCAAAAAAGCGGTGATTCTAAAAACACCTTCATTGATCTACTGAGGCCAAGTGACAACCCTGATTTAGGAGAGGATGGGAGATTGTGGAGGTAAAAGAGCATTTTCCCTTCATAATTTTTTAAATCATACTAATTTCTATTATGCTTTATGCAATTTTTGTGATGATTTATAAAGATAGTTTGTTTAATTTTATACTCCCCTCAAAAATACATTCTAATTCAATGAGTTAAAATCCATTTGCATATTTGATAAACATTTCCCTAATCTTTCTCTAGATAAGTAATAAAAACTGAATCTAACAGAATAAATCCAAGACCAAACATCAAGGGTCAAGATAAATTTCAAAATTTACTGCATTTGTTGTATGCTTGCTAAATATCAAAAGGTTTCAAATGAGATCTTGTCGGTCCCTTCGCAGAACTCAGTATCAGTTCAGTTCAGTCGCTCAGTCATGTCTGACTCTTTGCCTGAATCAAGGCAACTTGGAAGTGGTCAAATAGGAGATGGCAATAATGAACACTTACATTTTAGGAATCAGTGAACTAAAATGGACTGGAATGGGTGAACCTAACTCAGATGCCATTATATCTACTACTGTGGGCAAGAATCCCTTAGAAGAAATGGAGTAGTCATCACAGTCAACAAAAGAGTTCAAAATGTAGTACTTGGATGCAATCTCAAAAATGACAGAGTAATCTCTGTTCGTTTCCAAGGCAATCCATTCAATATCACAGTAATCCAAGTCTATGCCCTGACCAGTAAAGCTGAAGAAGCTGAAGTTGAATGGTTCTATGAAGACCTACAAGACCTTCTAGAACTAACATCCAAAAAAGATGTCCTTTTCATTATAGGGGACTGGAATGCAAAAGTAGGAAGTCAAGAACTCAATATAGAAAAATGCAAAATTGAAAAGACTTACTGTTGTACTGTGAAGCAGATTTCTTTTGACTTGAATTCCTCTTCTTTCCTTTCTCATAAATAAATAAGAATTATACTGGCAATTTTCACAGAAAACGGATAAAGTACTTAACTAATTTTAATCTATGTTTCAAGCTATAGTTAACTCCAAAATTGTAAGAATAACTGTAACTCTCAAATATGTTTTCATATCTACTTATAACATATATATATTGGGGATATATGTATATGTGTGTGTGTGTGTATATATATATATATAGAGAGAGAGAGAGAGCTATATATGTGTGCATATAATTCTTTGGTAAAAATATAAAACTCATGTTCCAGAAAATGTTTTCTATTTGTATTTAGAAGATTTGATATAATGCCAATTTAAAAGACATTTATTTATTTAATTCTTACTATGTGTGAAGCTCTCTCTACTAGGCAACAAGGGATAATATTAAAAAAACAGTTTTTGCTCTCCAAAGTCCATATTTTACATGGAGATGCAAACAAGTTTGTGAATATATGCACAGGATTATCAGGTGGAATTAATGTTAATCGGCTCATCATGTTTACTAAGATGGCCCCAGAAACAGTAGAACTAGTATGTCTAGCTGTTTTGCATGCAGAAATGGGTCATCATATTTCTGTTTTACATGATTCAACAGCTATTACAAACCTTGCTGCTATCTATGGGTTCAATTGAATCAAACAAATATGCTATGGACTAAATGTGGTATTTTCCACCCTGAAGTTTAAAACCTACTCAAGGGCTTGTCCTTAAGAAGCTGAGTCCCAAATGCACACTTCAGCCAAGGAAAATTTAAGCAACCATTAAATCTTTGTATGTTCTATTTTGTGTGTTTTCTTTTTTTTCTCATGTAATTATACTTTAACTGATAATTACACCCATATGACATATAACTTGGAAGATGTTTGTCATCTTCATATCAATTTAGTAAATAAAATTGGCTTGAAAATATATTTCATTTTTTTATAAATTTGAATTCATTCTAGTTTATGTTTAAATGTATGTCTATTTCAATAATTTAGAAATATAAAAGATAATTGGTATGGTGTATTCTTAGAAATGATACTATGATCTTAAAAATACTTAAAGTCTAGAATGTGGCACATTATTTACGCCTACTCCATGTAATTTATGAAACAGTTTTCTCATATGTGTCTTTTTATGTAATTTAACCCAATTTAAAACAATTTATAAGTAATTGCCAGAAACGAATATCTGGCACATACAAACCATTAGATATTTTCATCTACACATGTACCTTTAGACAAATCATATTTTATTTTATTTTAAAAGCTTTATTTGTTACAGATTATCATTATGTTTATAAGCATACTATTGTTTATGACTTAAAGAATAATGTCAAGTGCAAAGAATATTTTGCATTCTTAAAAAATAGTTGAAGTTATTACCTTGTGCCACATACTTGATAAACTTGGCAATTTAAATTTTATGTCAAATCTTTAAAATAAATAGCTGTAATTTTCATTTTTAAATAATTCACAAAATTTCAATAAACAACTTCATCTGAAACAGAAAGGAAGACAAAAAGCTATTTGGATGCTCTGACCTGGTAGATTGCTGAAAATAACTTTTTGATGAAACTACTTTGGCTTGACAACAACTCCCTTCTTCTTTTCCTTCTTCTTAACAAAGCAGTCATTGTAGACAGTCTATAAAAGTATAATGTCGTTAGTTTTCAACATACAGATATATTTTACCCTTGAAGGAAAATAGCAAAAATAATGTGTCATAAAAATCAAACACATTGCTTTTTTTTTAAACTAAAAACAATTTGAGAAACACATTTGCCTGCACTCAGGTCAGCATATCTGTTTGACTTCTTCCTTGTTTATGCACCCCTTTATTAAAGATCTAACGCAAGATGAAACATAAATTTTCTAATATCAATGAGAATCATTTCTGCCACTCTTTGCAAAGTATGTAAATTTCAAGGTTATTTTTTTTTTCTACTTCATCCCTGACATTGAATAGATTAGTATTTCTCCACACAGAAAAGCACTAAAGTTAACACTAAGCTTACCAATGGTCAGCTTATATTTTTAGGCGATACCTTTCTAAGTCAGAAATAGTCTATTTTAACTAGAAATTTAGCTAGAAATCTATTTTAACTAGAAATCCATCATAATCACATATTGCTTCTCTCACATTTCTACCAAGAATAAAAATACAACCTAGCCAACTCATTTGCATTGTAATCTAATTTTGAAATTACTTTATCAGTGCAATAACACATTCAATAGAGCTTTTGTCTTATTGATGAAAAGGGAATCTACTTGGTTAGGGAGTACATAACATTTTTTAATTAAATTTGTGTTATTATTGTCCTAACACTCAAAGGGCCAGGTGATGGCAATGTTCCATGGAGGAAAATAATACTGCTATAATAACAGCAATAGTCATGAAAATTTAATAACATTTTCACTGAAACATGATGACATAATAATAAATATCATTATTTAGGCTGCTTGGATGAAAGAATTAAAGTGATCAACAAAATATTCACTAAATAAAAGATACTTCTAGAAATTGGGGATACAGAAAGAAAGTGAAGTTGCTCAGTCGTGTCCGACTCTTCGGGACCCCATGGACTGTAGCCTACCAGGCTCCTCTGTCCATGGGATTTTCCAGGCAACAGTACTGGAGTGGATTGCCATTTGCTTCTCCAGGGGATCTTCCCAACCCAGGGATCGAACCCAGGTCTCCCACATTGTAGACAGACGCTTTACTGTCTGAGCCACCAGGGAAGTCCTGGGGATAGAGAGATGTCCAGGGGATACAGAGATGGGCTAAATAGGACTCATTCCTATCAGCTGGTAAGAGACAGATCATATATGAAAGTGAAATTTAGTCTCTCAGTCATGCCTAACTCTTTGCAACCCCATGGACTGCAGCTCACCAGGCTCCTCTGTCCATGGGATTTTCCAAGCAAGTATACTGGAGTGATTTTCGATTTCCTTCTCCAGGGGATTTTTCTGACCCAGGGATTGAACCTTGGTCTCCTGCACTTCAGGCAGATTCTTTACTGACTGAGCCCGGGAAGCCCCGGATCTTATATATACAAACATAAATAACAGCAAGGTGGTCAATGATGAGATGTTTGTGAGTCACATTATTGGGCAACTATTTGAAGAGGCCTTTGGTGGTTCAGACGGTAAAAGAATCCACCTGTAATTCAGGAAACCTGCATTTGATCCCTGGGTCAGGAAGATCCCAGGAAGAAGGTAATAGCAACCCACTCCAGTATTTCTGCCTGGGAAATTCTGTGGACAGAGGAGCATGGCAGGCTACAGTCCATGGGGTCACAAAGAGTCAGACACTACTGAGCAACTATTACTTACTTGAAAAGAAAGAGAGTGGGCAGAGATTCTAAGCAGGAAAGACTGCAGCTATGGAAATATATGTTAAGATGCTGACATGTGGACTGGAAAAATGATGCAGACTATTTAAATAGGAGGTCCACGTGAGCTTATGCCAGAAAGGTGGCCTCTGCCAGACTATTGAGTGTTTCAAATGTCCAACAAAGGAGAGGGGAATGTGTTGTCTAAGAATTTGAATATGCTGCTGCTACTAAGTCGCTTCAGTGATGTCCAACTCTGTGCAACCCCATAGACGGCAGCCCACCAGGCTCCCGCATCCCTGGGATTCTCCAGGCAAGAATGCTGGAGTGGGTTGCCATTTCCTTCTCCAATGCATGAAAGTGAAAAGGGAAAGTGAAGTCGTGTAGTCACGTCCGACTCTTCGAGACCCCATGAACCGCAGCCCACCAGGCTCCTCCATCCATGGGATTTTCCAGGCAAGAGTACTGGAGTGGGTTGCCAGTGCCTTCTCCAATTTGAATATGACCATACGACAATTTCAGTGGGAATTTAAAGGGGCTGAAGGAGGCCAATGTCATTTTCCTAGGAAGAATCTGTAGGATTCAGTGACTGAAGAAGAGGATAATGGAATAGAGGGTCAAGGATAACATCAAGGTTTTAAGTACGAGTAACAAGGAAACTAAAGTCGTCATTTTTCTGTAAAAACAAAACAAAACAAAACCAAAAAACCTTAAGAGTATTTCCTTTAATGTACAGTTAGGAGAAGTTTCAACAGAAAAGTTATATGAAATTCACAATGAAAAAAAATTACTCTAGTTACATCAGTGAAAACAACCACAACTTTAGTTTATATATATTGACAATGACAGCAGTATAGTGACAGTGTGTATGAATTGTGTTTCTGACTGTGCATTTACTTATCTTTCTTGTAATTAAGTTTAAAATTTCTACATGTAATGTTAAACATACGAACTTACAGTGCATTTTATATAATGCATAAGAGCATTTATAAGAATCCTGTGCATTTCTGAGAGTTTAGCTAATCATAGAATTTAAACTATTTTTGATCACTTAATTAAAGGTTTGAAAGTTTTAAAAAGAATGAAGATAACTGAACCATAATTAAAAATCCTAAGAAACCTAGAAGGAATGCTTATTAAACATTAAAGGAGGAATAAAATAACTCTAAGACCATGATCCAGAAGAACAGAGAATAGTGAAGAAAGGAAGAACAAATAGAGATTTAAAGAGTGAAATGCCTTCAGTTCAGTTCAGTACAGTCGCTCAGTCGTGTCCGACTCTTTGCAACCTCATGAATTGCAGCACGCCAGGCCTCCCTGTCCATCACAAACTCACGGAGTTTACCCAAACTCATGTCCATCAGGTCAGTGATGCCATCCAGCCATCTCATCCTCTGTCGTCCCCTTCTCCTCCTGACCCCAATCCCTCCCAGCAACAGGGTCTTTTCCAATGAGTCAACTCTTCGCATGAGGTAGCCAAAGTACTGGAGTTTCAGCTTTAGCATCATTCCTTCCAAAGAACACCCAGGACTGATCTCCTTTAGAATGGACTGGTTGGATCTCCTTGCAGTCCAAGGGACTCTCAAGAGTCTTCTCCAACACCACAGTTCAAAAGCATCAATTCTTCAGCACTCAGCTTTCTTCACAGTCCAACTCTCACATCCATACCTGACTACTGAAAAAACCATAGCCTTGACTAGACGGACTTTTGTTGGCAAAGTAATGTCTCTGCTTTTGAATATGCTATCTAGGTTGGTCATAACTTTCCTTCCAAGGAGCAAGCATCTTTTAATTTCATGGCTGCAATCACCATCTGCGGTGAAATGCCTTAAGATCAATCAAATAGCAATACCGGATGTGAAAAGTCATCAAGCTCAAACAAATGTGGAAGCACAGAGCTCAGGAAGTGTGTTAAAGTGCAAGATAGGGTATAGGGGACAGAGTTAGCATCAAATAAAGGCAATCAGATTTAAATAATAATGGCAACCCACTCCAGTATTCTTGCCTGGGAAATCCTATGGACAGAAGAACTTGGCAGGCTACCGTCCATGGACTGGAACACAATTGAGTGACTAAGCGTGCATCAATAAGGCATTCCACAGAGTAACATATATTACCCCAAGTGTAACATATATTACACCTGTTAAACTTTAGCAGGCCATCCAATCTGAATAAAGATAAAATGACTTTTATTTGGATATAGTTTAAAAAACTACACAAGAGAAACTACTAAGAGAAAAATGAGTTTCATTTAAAATATGGTTAAAGCATTTCATACTCCTTGTCTTGTAAAGAACAAGTGTTCTACCATTACAAAGTCTGCACTGAATTTTCTCAAAGCCAGAATTTATCCTAGAATTAGGTACAGCATAACATGAGAGTCTCTGCATACTGCTTCAGTACAGAAATAAATGCCCTGTGTTGTTCTCAAAATCCCAAGAGTAAATAACAAACCTACATAATACCATGAAATAACTTAGGTATTAATGGTTGTTAATGTGAGTAAAATATATGCAATATACATAGACACCATGTATCTAGAAGATACAATAAATGACCTCAAAACTAGGTGAGTCTGGCTTTTGGGGAATTATTTTACTGTACCTTGGTCTTGATCACAAATTCCTTAATAAAGTGTCTAGTATGAAGAAGACATTTAGTAAATGTTATAAATTATTGCATATGTGACTCCAAGATTTACAGAAACAGTGACAAATGGTTGTAATCATAAAAACTAAAAAAAAAAAAAATTACTCTTGTATATGTAGAGCAGATTTTCCTGAAAGTGAAAAGTATTGGTCACTCCGTCATGTTTGACTCTGCAACCCCATAGACTGTAGCCCTCGAGGTTTCCCTGTTCATGGAATTTTGCAGGCAAGAATACTAGAGTGGATAACCATTCCCTTCTCCAGGGGATCTTCCTGACCCAAGAATGGAATCCAGGGCCTCCTGCATTGCAGACAGTTTACTGTCTGAGCCACCATGGAAGCTCAGATTGTCCTAAAGGGACTGACAATTTGTGAAGCCCTTGTAGGGTCAAGTTCAGTTCAGTTCAGTCACTCAGTCGTGTCTGACTCTTTGTGACCCCATGGACTGCAGCATGCCAGGCCTCCCTGTCCATCACCAACTCCAGGAGTTTACCCAAACTCATGTCCATTGAGTTGGTGATGCCATCCAACCATCTCATCCTCCATCGTCCCCTTCACCTCCTGCCCTCAATCTTTCCCAGCATCAGGGTCTTTTCAAATGAGTCAGTTCTTCCTATCAGGTGCCCAAGGTATTGGAGTTTCAGCTCCAGAATCAGTCCTTCCAATGAACACCCAGGACTGATCTCCTTTAGGATGAACTGGTTGGATCTCCATGCAGTCCAAGGGGCTCTCAAGAGTCTTCTCCAACACCACAGTTCAAAAGCATCAATTCTTTGGTGCTCAGCTTTCTTCACAGTCCAACTCTCACATCCATACATGACCAATGGAAAGACCATAACCTTGACTAGATGGACATTTGTTGGCAAAGTAATGTCTCTGCTTTCTAATATGCTGTCTATGCTATGCTATGCTAAGTCACTTCAGCCGTGTCCGACTCTGTGTGACCCCATAGACGGCAGCCCAACAGGCTCTGCCGCCCCTGGGATTCTCCAGGCAAGAACACTGGAGTGGGTTGCCATTTCCTTCTCCAATGCATGAAATTGAAAAGTGAAAGTGTATTATGTAAAGTTTAAAAATAAAATAAAATAAATAAAATAAGAAAAAAAAAAGAAAGAAAAGTGAAAGTGTAGTCGCTCAGTCGTGTCCGACTCTCAGGGACCCCATGGACTGCAGCCCTCCAGGCTCCTCCAAATATGCTGTCTAGGTTGGTCATAACTCTCCTTCCAAGGAGTAAGCATCTTTTAATTTCATGGCTGCAATCACCACCTTCAGTGATTTTGGAGCTCCCCCACTCCAAAAAAAGTTTGTCATTGTTTCCACTGTTTCCCCATCTATTTGCTGTGAAGTGATGGGACTGGATGCCATGATCTTAATTTTCTGAATGTTGAGCTTTAAAGGAAAATTAAAACTTTGTCACCATTTCTATTTTCTGATATATCTGAATTTATAAAGGTATTATAAGTCAGCTTCATAATTTTATTTTAATTCACACACCTTCAGGACAGCTAATTTTTCTTTTTGCCAATTATTCTTGAGTTGTTTTAAGAGTCTATGAGTCAAAGCTAACTACTACTTAATTTTTTTCCCCTCAAACCTCAGGCTTCTGGAGAGCTAGCTCTTCTAACACATGGAATTGAAACTCAGTCTCAGCCGTCTTCTTTTTCATCCCTGAGCTTCTTAAACATGATGCACAAAATCATCTTTTATGTATTTTGCATTGGGCATGTGCTTAGTTGCTCAGCTGTGTTCAACTCTTTGAGATTCCATGGGCTGTAACCCACCAGGCTTCTCTGTTCATGGGATTTTCCAGGCAAGTATACTGGAGTGGGTTGCTATTTCCTCCTTCAAGGGATTCTTCCCAACCCAGGGATCAAACTCGGCTCTCCTGAGACTCCTGCATTGGCAGGTGGATTCCTTACCACTGTGCCACCTGGTAAGCCCATATTTTGCATTATTGTATATTTATGTAGCTTTTTACTAGAAAGATCATGCTTTAATTTTAGAGAAGAAAAGAAAGTGCTGATGGCCCTTCAAAGCCCTAGAAAAATCGAAAGTATTTCTAGAGGTACATATGTGTGTGTGTGTAATAGCAAGAGGTAGACATCATCCTAGTTCACAATACACCATACACAGTATAGACATTTTTATAAAAGCAGAAAATTTGCCATGAGGAATGCCAGACATTCCACAGTATGTCAGTGTTACATATTTAAATACACTTTATTGATCAGATCAACAGAAGGTAATTTTAAATTATATATTTTGATCTCTCTTGGGCTATAACCAGGAGTTCCATGTGAAAAGGAAAGCACAGCCAAGGTGTAACGGCTGCAACAACTACTTTGTAACCAGCATATGGTAGCTATTCCTGACCTGTAATCCTTTAAGCACTTGTATAAGCCCTATTTTCAATTTATTTTAAGCATTATTAATGCATAAAGATTTATGCATGTATTTTACTGGAAGTTTCTCATATGGAAGTGTAATAGAATTAGACCTATAACAATTGCCTTCTTCAAAGACAGTTCTAGCAATCATCACGAGAAAAGGAAAGCCTAAATGTTAGCTGAGGAAAAAAAAACAAGGGAGTACTATTAATAGCTTCATTGATTAATGTACCTATTGACATCCCCAAAATATACAATCAAGAAACTAGTGGTTTAAATTAGCTGCATTTTTGTTTTTAAAAGTGTTATTTACCAGAAAATCCCTATGACCTAAAAATTTTATTCTAAATTTTCATGCCCCCAAATTCTAAAATCAACCACAAAAAAATCATGCATATCTTTCCTTTGCAAATGCTCAATTCGTAGTAAGGCATAAAAATAATATAGGCAAAAAAGTGTAGTATAAATAAATTATATGTCAATATTGTGAGATTAAATCAGAAATATAGTTAGGGTGCATGCATGTGTACATGTTAAGTTGCTTCATTCGTGTCTGACTCTTTGTGGCTCTGTCCCTGAGATTCTTCAGGTAAGAATACTGAAGTAGGTTGCCATTCCCTCCTCCCAAACCAGGGATCAAACCCGAATCTCCTGCATTGGCAGGCAGGTTCTTTACCACTAGCACCATCTGAGAAGCCCAGCTGGATGCATTTTCACCCTTTTACCACATGAAATATTTTTGATATTTCACATATGAACCTGGCCAGCAAAAACACAGGTAAATAGAGCAGAACCCATCAGGAAAATAAAATAAGAGTGCTTATAGAATTTACCAAATTAAATGATGATTTTCTTAAATGCATGCAGAATAATTAATGCTAATTAAAGCCACTACAAGAAAGGCTATGTATTATATTTGTTAACTGTTCACACAGCAGAATTTGTGGATGTTTTCTACAATATCATTTTAAATTAATGAGGGTAATTTATGTGATGAAATTCACAATTCTTAAATATTACTGCTCTTTGATATAAGAATGACATATTATATTAATAATTACTGCTGTTGTTCAGTCACTAAATTGTGTTCAACTCTTTGCAACTCCATGGGGCATTTAAGCATCTTATAAAAATTCATTTTATATGGTAGTTAACAGTAAATACAGTATCTGTAGGTCTTCCTCACCAAAAATAAATAAATAACCTTTGAGGTATTTTTAGTGACATAGATCGAAAACAACACATATTTTAAATTAAATTTATAGTGCAGCATAATCAAGAGTAACTCAGATCAGGTATTCTTAATTTGTATTTCGTGTACCCTTTCAATAAAGAGTGATTAAAAATAAATTGTTAACAAAATTTTCTGTAATGTTCGCCTTTGAAATAACATGCAATCCCTTTCTATCTCAAAGGTCTTATTTTTTTTCTTTCATTTCCAAACTAGGGAAAGCTTTTCCTTCTTCCTCCCCACCCCCAACATCTAACATGGAAGATCTGGTCTTGCTAAGGATAAAACAACTTTCGTCTAAGAAAGGGCAGCACTGTCCCCTAGTGGACATATGATATATTCAATACAAAAATAGTTTCACAAAAGGGAGAAATAACAAGTTTTAAATAAAACAATAGCAGGAGTTTTACTGTACTGTTAGGCCAGTTTTAGAATTGTGCCTAGATGCCATCCACTTTTCAAGTAGAAATGGTCTGCTACTGATACCATGATTGGTAATCAACCATGGTTGGTTAGAGAAAATGAAATCAAAAGGTCAATGAAGTTGTTTCAACTTCAGTACAGATATAGAATATATGTTGCCATTGCCATTGCTGTGAGCACCAGAAATGTCAGTCACTTCATGGCCCACTGCTTGGTGATAATCATTTAAATATGAGCTCAAATATCCAATCCCATACCCACTACTGGATCATGTATTCTTTTAATATGTTCTTAGAGCATTACTCCTTTTCCTTCATAGCACTAAAGCCTTTGACTGTGTGGATCACAACAAACTGTGGAAAATTTTAGAGATAGGAATACTAGACTACTGTACCTGCTTCCTGAGAAACCTGTAGGCAGGTCAAGAAGCAACAGAACCAGACGTGGAACAACGGACTGGTTCCAAATTGGGAAAGGAGGCTGTACATTATCACCCTGCTTATTTAACTTACAGGCAGAGCACATTAGGTGAAACGCCATGCTGGGTGAAGCCCAATTTGGAGTCAAGATTGCTGGGAGAAATATCAATAACTTCAGATATGCAGATGACACCAAGTAACAATAACCAAACACAAAACGACAACATAGCTGAATACAGAAAGCAGCAGTGATGTAAAGTATTCCAGACATGTTCTTTTTGAGCTATCATTCTTCTTGGTTCAGTTGGGCTACATTCGTTGTAGTGATTGGAAGTGCTTATTATGTGGTTTTCCTTGTTTTTTCCCACATTTGTCTCTGCCTTCACAACTCAGCAGCTTCACCCATTCCTTATACCTGCTTCCATCAAGATACATCCCTCCCCATCCTAAATTTTAAAATAAAATCCTGTATTTAAAGTGGTGTATGTTTATTAGGAATTCAATATCATTTAAACCAAAATTTTATAGGATTGTTTTTGTTTTCATCAGTCTGGTCACTAAATTGCGTAGGTTTTGAGTTGCCCGTTTCAACCCCATATTTTATTCCTGGAGACTTCCTTGGTGGTTCAGACAGTAAAGCGTCTGTCTACAATGCAGGAGACCTGGGGTCGATCCCTAGGTCGGGAAGTACCACTTGCCCTATTATTCTTTGTGTATTTTTTAATATGAGTTTTTTTCAGGGATGCACATATCCTATATAGTAGACAATGGTAAACAGAATATTGGGTCCCCAAAGATGTCCATACCCTAAACCTTAGAATTTATACATGTTATTTTATATGGCAAAAGAGAATTAAGGTTGCAGATATAATAAAGATTACTGATCAACTGACCTTGAGATGGGGAGATTATCCTAAATTATCTGAGTGAGTTCAATCTAATTATTGAGTCTTTAAAAGTAGACGAAGGGTCATGAAGAAAATAACTCAATCCGCCATTCTTGGCTTTATAGATGGAAGAAGGGGGCAATGAACGAAAAAATGTAGTCAACTTTTAGAAGCTGAAAAAGGCAAGAAAAAAGTTCTATCTTAGGGCCTCTAGAAAGGAATGAAGCCCTACCAAAGCTTGATTTTTGCTGAGAGAGACACATGTCAGATTTCTGACTTACAGAACTGAAAGATAATACATTTGCATTAACACCACATTTGTGATAATTAGCTACACTAGGAAACAAATACATAGATACATGTTCAAATTGCTGCTTTTATTGCTATTTTTAATGTGTGCACAGTGTTTTCAGTCCTGTCCAATTCTTTGTGGCCCCATGAACTGTAGCCCATCAGGCTCCTCTGTTCATGGAATTTTCCAGGCAAGAATACTAGAGTGGGTTGCCATTTCCTAGTCCAGGGAATCTTCCTGATCGAGGGGTTGAACCTGTGTCTCTTGTGTCTCCTGCACTGGCAGACAGATGCTTTACCACTAGCACTACCTAGGAAGCCCCACTATTCTTAATACAAAATATCTAATATTGTATACTTATATCTGAGTAACATTACGTTACAGTTGGTCTTATTAATTTAGTAAAAAATTTTAAAATCACCTTTAGAGGTTTGCTTTGATTCAGGGGTTACAAATAACAGTTAAATTTAAGTTGTCATTAATTCAATACTAACACTCCTTCAGAGTAATAAGGACAACTCTAGGTGAAATAATCTTATATTTCCATTTATAAAATGCACACACACACTTGAAGATAAGCCACAGCACCTCTACTAGAAAAAAAATCAACAACAAGCTTATCATCTTAGTTATCATTACCAGTTCATGCCCTTACAGCTGTACAAGGGGCCCTATAAACTGCAGAATTTTCCACCTAAAGTTTCCTTCAGGCATCATCTAATGTGTGAAACTTCTCTCCATCAAAAACTTTCCTGTCCTTTATTTGTTTTTCTCTAAACTCTGATAATGAATCAGTTGCTGTTAATGACTTAATAGGAGATGATATATTTCCCTTAAATTAAATAATTCAATATTAACTAGATATTACGTGGAATAATTACTTAGCCCTTAGCTTTAATTGATATGAATTTTAGCAGATAATATCAAGCAGGAAGGATTTTTCATCCTTCAAATCACATGTGCTCAACCTTAATTGTAAGGCTGGGTCCCACGCTTCTAACAAACTCACTGTTTAACCCCAGCCTATTAGCAGCATTTATTTCTGTATCTAAAACATGATTATTAATGAGATTACTGTTTAACTTAATTGTTGTTAAAAGAAAGTACAGATCTTACAGTTTTGGGGGGATGATTTAACTGAAAGACTTAAAAATATATTTATTTATAATCTCCGTAATTGTAGCTGTTGTATCTGTAAAGTAAAAGACATAGAGGATACATACTCTATGCAGTTGATGAGCTGCCCCATAAAAGACTTACTTGGTTTATCAACAGAAAGAAAAAGTGAAAAAGTGAAGTTGTTCAGTCATGTCCGACTCTTTGCGACCCCATGGACTGTCAAAGATAGAATCAAAGATGAAACTGAAAAAGAAGCAATTCTATGCTTGATATAATAAAAATTCTAAAGCATATTAAAGCTGAAAGTGGCATTGGTTTCCTTTGTTGGTGTTGTTTAGTCACTCAGTTGTGTCCCCAGCTCTTTGTGACCCCCATGATTTGTAGGCCACCAGTCTCCTCTGTTCATGGGATTCACAGGCAAGAATACTGGAGTGGGTTGCCATTTCCTTCTCCAGGGGATCTTCCTGACCCAGGGTTCAAACCTGCTTATCCTGCACTGGCAGGAGGATACTTTAAGACTGAGCCACCAGGAAAGCACACTATTGCACCACTTCTATTTTGTATCAGATAGAAAATATTCCTACTGTTTCTCCAAGTTTGTATTTGTGCTTCTTTCATCAGTTCAGTTCAGCCGCTCAGTTGTGTCCAATTCTTTGTGACCCCATGGACTGCAGCACGCCAGGCTTCCCTGTCCATCACCATCTCCTGGAGCTTTCTCAAACTCATCTGCATTGAGTCAGAGATGCCATCCAGCCATCTCATCCTCTGTCATCCCCTTCTCCTCCTGCCCTCAGTCTTTCCCAGCATCAGGGTCTTTTCCAGTGAGTCAGTTCTTCGCATCAGGTGGCCAAAGTACTGAAGTTTCAGCTCCAGCATCAGTCCTTCCAATGAATATTTTGGACTGATTTTCCTTTAGGATGGACTGATCAGATCTCCTTGCAGTTTCTTTCATAGAAAACCATTAATACTGAACAACAACAACAAAAAGAATGTGATAATCCTTGGGGATTCTTTTTGTCAAAACAAAATCCCTTCACAAATACCTGAAAGAAAGGACTTCAAAATCTTGTCACAGGGTTCAGTTGGGAGGATGTGACATAGGTTGTTTAACTGGATTCAGAAATGGCCTCTAGGAAGTCTCAAGATGTTATTTTCTTTATTGAAAGATCTATGCCAATGAAAGAAAACATTAATACTGAGAATGTCAAAGACTCTAATAATTTTCCCTAACCCACACCCAAATAATCATCATAAACAAGTGATGCTTAATGCTAGAGAATGGTTAAGACACCTGTAAACACTGCTGAAAATTGTAAAGGTCATTTATTTCCCTCTTAGGCTAATATTGCATACAGGCAGCAGAGTGTAGGGATTAAGAGTAGAGCATCTGGTGACCAGCTATGTAGGTTCAAATACCACCTCTAACATCTACCAGCTGGCTAACCTCTGGCTTGTGATGACAATAAAAGAAATACATGAAAATTAAATAAACAAAAATTAAAATTCATAAAGCATTTACAATAAAGTATATCACATAATGGGGTTTCCCAGGTGGCTCAGTGGTAAAAGAATCCACCTGCCAATGCAGAAGATACAGGCGACTCAGATTCCATCCCTGGGTCAGGAAGATCCCTTGGAGGAGGAAATGGCAACCCACTCCAGGATTCTTGCCTGGGATATCCCATGGACAGAGGAGCCTGGCAGACTAGAGTCCATAGGGTCACAATGAGTCAGACGTGACTAAGCAACTAAGGACACCACACACATATCACATAAATAAGTGTGCAATGAAATTAGTTCATTTTCACTTTCCAACTGTCTTTCCACGGCTTGTGAAGAAATAGATAGCTTTTATATGATCAGGGATTAGCTCAATTTTGTTATCCTTATTGTCCTTTTACCAAATGACTACTTAATGTAGGAAGTGGTCTGTTCAACACTAGTTGCCTCTGGGGATTAGTTGATAAATATGATAAGATATGACACAATGTGACATAATTTATAAGGAAAAGAATATAAAACTCTAAAGAGGGAGTTCTTATTACTTGTACTCCATTGCTTCTTCAAATATATCTGTTTTGCCAATTAGATTATTCACGGAATACATTGTAGTCAATGCTTTGAGGTATGAAGGTAAAATAATTGACCATATCCGTCTTGCCATTTTTGTGTGACTCTGGTTTTATAAATACGTATTCTATCAGCCAAGAATGAAAAACTCAACAAATTCAATTTCACAGCAAGAAAATATGTTTTTAACATTAGATGCCCTTTTAAAATTAAGTACATTTTGGTTTGCTTTTTAAAATACTAGCTGAGAAAGTCAGAAAGCAAAAGAGAAAAATTATATTTGATGTAAAATAGGTTTATGTATTCTTGCATAGCTAAAACCAAGTTAGGAGTACTCAGTATATATATGTTTTCAATCCTCTTGATTCTCATCAGTCTAATTGCATTGTAATCATTGGCCTAGTCTATATGAGTAATTTGGGAGTAGAGGTTGGCACACAACTTGGTGAGGAGGGCAGAACAGATGCCAGTACGGATTCATGAGATGAGCTGTGAAGTTAATTGCATTCATGTTGTTTATCAGTATGTACACCCAGAATTATTATACAGAATCCTGGCTATTTGTTATTCATAAAAGCCATTAACTCCTGCCAATCTTAAATCATAGAATACCTTACTCATTCAATTAAAAAAAATAATAGAGCAGCTAATTTTTTTTTATCTGTTTTATAGCCATTTGATTTACATTCATTCAGTTCAGTTCAGTTCAGGCCCACAGTCGTGTCTAACACTTTGCGACCCCATGAATCGCAGCACGCCAGGCCTCCCTGTCCATCACCAACTCCCAGAGTTTACTCAAACTCATGTCCATCGAGTTGGTGATGCCATCCAGCCATCTCATCCCCTGTTGTCCCCTTCTCCTCCTGACCCCAATCCCTTCCAGCATCAGAGTCTTTTCCAATGAGTCAACTCTTCACATGAGGTGGCCAAAGTATTGGAGTTTCAGCTTTGGCATCAGTCCTTCCAATGAACACCCAGGACTGATCTCCTTTAGAATGGACTAGTTGGATCTCCTCGCAGGCCAAGGGACTCTCACGAGTCTTCTCTAACACCACAGTTCAAAAGCATCAATTTTTCGGTGCTCAACTTTCTTCACAGTCCAACTCTCATATCCATACATGACCACAGGAAAAACCATAGCCTTTACTAGACGGACCTTTGTTGGCAAAGTAATGTCTCTGCTTTTGAATATGCTATCTAGGTTGGTCATAACTTTCCTTCCAAGGAGTAAGCATTTTTCAGTTTCATGGCTGCAATCACCATCTGTAGTGATTTTGGAGCCCCCCAAAATAAAGTCTGACACTGTTTCCACTGTTTCCCCATCTATTTCCCATGAAGTGATGGGACCAGATGCCATGACCTTAGTTTTCTGAATGTTGAGCTTTAAGCCAACTTTTCACTCTCCACTTTCACTTTCATCAAGAGGCTCTTTAGTTCTTCTTCGCTTTCTGCCATAATGGTGGTATCATTTGCATATCTGAGGTTATTGATATTTCTCCTGGCAATCTTGATTCCAGCTTGTGCTTCTTCCAGCCCAGCGTTTCTCATGATGTACTCTGCATAGAAGTTAAATAAGCAGGGTGACAATATACAGCCTTGATGTACTCCTTTTCTTATTTGGAACCAGTCTGTTGTTCCATGTCCAGTTCTAACTGTTGCT
This sequence comes from Bos grunniens, assembly GCF_055505025.1. Lineage (NCBI taxonomy): Eukaryota > Metazoa > Chordata > Mammalia > Artiodactyla > Bovidae > Bos > Bos grunniens. Next base: position 36,257,406 of record NC_141166.1, on the reverse strand, counting down.
TCCTGACCTGCATACAGGTTTCTTAAGAGGCAGGTCAGGTGTTCTGGTATTCCCATCTCTTTCAGAATTTTCCACAGTTTATTATGATCCACACAGTCAAAGGCTTTGACATAGTCAATAAAGCAGAAATAGATGCTTTTCTGGAACTCTCTTGTTTTTTTGATGATCCAGCAGATGTTGGCAATTTGATCTCTGGTTCCTCTGTCTTTTCTAAAACCTGCTTGAACATCAGGAAGTTCATGGTTCACGTATTGCTGAAGCCTGGCTTGGAGAATTTTGAGCATTACTTAACTAGCGTGTGAGATGAGTGCAATTGTGCGATAGTTTGAGCATTCTTTGGCATTGCCTTTCTTTGGGATTAGTCAGGATTCTTTCTTGGATTTGCTAGGTCTTGTTTAAAAGTAGAAATAGCCAATCCAATCCTATTTTCATACAAATCCTAAAACAAATCCAGCTCCTAGAAGAATAAAATCTCATGATGCAAAAGGGAACATATTAACTGCAAATAACATAGTAAATTGTAATTGAGACTAAAAGCTAGTTACTCAGTCTTCTCCAACTCTTTGGAACCCCTTGGACTGTGGGCTTCCAGGCTCCTCTGTCCAAAGAACTCTCCAGGCAAGAATCCTGAAGTGGGTAGTCATTCCCTTTTCCAGGGCATCTTCCCAACTGAGGGATCGAACTTGGGTCTTCTGCACTGAAGGCAGATTCTTTACTGTCTGAGCCACCAGGGAAGCCCAAATTGTATATACTTCAGATATAGTTTAACTTTGCTCAAAAAAAATTATTATATTTAAAATAAATATAGGCCTACAAATTGCTTATTTAGAATATCCCAGCTAAAATACCTAGGCCAAAAATGCTAGATTCGTTTGAAAAGCTGAAATACAGTTTTTTCCCTCCAAACATAGTAATAAAAATGGCATAGCAAAAAAAAAAAAAAAAAAAAGCTTTGACTAAACTGTAACAAACCATAAATAAATTTACATGACATATTATAAAACATATTTGGTTATATAAAATCTATTAATCCCTTACACTCAGCTGTGCAGTAAACTGTATATTATCTGTCATCATTTGGTACTTAAGTATAATATATTAACTTAAATGCAGAGTACATCATGAGAAACACTGGGCTGGATGAAGCAGAATTTGGAATCAAGATTGCTGGGAGAAATATCAATAACCTCAGATATGCAAATGACACCACCATTATGGCAGAAAGCGAAGAAGAACTAAAGAGCCTCTTGATGAAAGTGAAAGAGGAGAGTGAAAAAGTTGGCTTAAAGCTCAACATTCAGAAAACTAAGGTCATGGCATCTGGTCCCATCACTTCATGGGAAATAGATGGGGAAACAGTGGAAACAGTGACAGACTTTATATTTGGGGACTCCAAAAATCGCTGCAGATGGTGATTGCAGCCATGAAATTAAAAGACTCTTGTTCCTTGGAAGAAAAGTTTTGACCAACCTAGACAGCATATTAAGAAGCAGAAACATTACTTTGCCAACAAAGTTCTGTCTACTCAAGGCTATGGTTTTTCCAGTAGTCATATATTGATGTGAAAGTTGGGCTATAAAGAAAGCTGAGTGCCAAAGAATTGATGTTTTTGAACTGTGGTGCTAGAGAAGACTCTTGAGAGTCCCTTGGACTGCAAGGAAATCCAACCAGTCGGTTCTAAAGGAGATCAGTCCTGGGTGTTCATTGGAAGGACTGATGCTAAAGCTGAAACTCCAATACCTTGACCACCTGATGTGAAGAACTGACCCATTGAAAAGACCCTGATGCTGGGAAAGATTGAAGGCAGGAGGAGAAGAGGACAACAGAGGATGAGATGGTTGGATGGCATCACCAACTCAATGGACATGAGTCTGAGTAGACTTTGGGGGTTGGTGATGGACAGGGAGACCTAGCTGCTGCAGTCCATGGGGTTGAAAAGAGTCAGACATGACTGAGCGACTGAAATGAAATGAACTGATAATGTTCATATATTAAAATTTATTTTACAATGTAGTCTGAATGGTACAATGAAAAACCTGATATGTTTAAAAGTAAATGAACACATCTGTATACAAACAAATAACAAGAAAATACATAATATGTAGAACACATCTGAATAAGTTCTAAAGATATATTTTAGTACTTTATAAAATTATTTTTAAATGACATTTGTGGAAATTTCTAATAATGTTTTCACTCTCACCAAGATTTTGTATACCAAGTTTCAGTCAAGGAGAAAAAATTTTATAACTAAGTTATAATCTCCAAAAGATAGAAATTTAACCTGAAAACTGCAAGAAACTCCTTAGCGACAGCATCATAAATAGAAATCTATAAATACCTGATGGCTGTATATGAATTAGAGTTGAGTGCACTATGTAATTATCTCAAACAGTCCTGCTGCTTTCTGAGTATCCGTCAGGACAACTGCTCAGAAAAACTAAGCACAGCTAAATACCCACGAATTCAGATGTACAAAATATTGCATTTCCTGCCTTGTGATCCAACCAATTTAGTATGTGTATTTTGGGTTCTGATTTTTTCTTTCCCAAGATGAGCTGCCTTTTTGAAATTATTTAATATCTTCCAACATAGTGTAAAATAAGCAAACATTTGAAAGACATGAAAAAAATTTATCTCAGGTGGCCACCAATATTCAGGGAAAAAGTTCTTTGAAAAATTCAATTGACAAGTTCATATTGCTGTTAGATGAAATAATATTATTTAAATTGCAGAATATACAGTTTAGAAAAGAAAGACTACAGGATCATTTGCTTGGCTTAGAAATCATTATTTCTTGTGTTCTTTATATGTATGTTCTCTCTATCCAACTGGGTTGCAAGATCCTGTAAAATGAAACCACCTTATGTACAGCTCTATCTATTCAATTAATAACTACTGGTGATAACAGCCTGCTAGCCACTCACTCTGTGAATTTTTCATCTGTTAATCATGGACAACTTCTGTCTGTATTTCTGTGCTTTCATAATATTTGTCTAACAAATTTTATCTTTATTTTATTTGTTTCCCTGAGAAGTTTGTTTAAGATTCAATTCTCATTTATATGTATCCTTTCTAATTGAGATTTAATTATGATAAGAAAATACTGATTTGTTCCCAACTTGGCATTTACAGACCCCAAATATGATTTCCTTTGTTTTTCCTTACCTGTGTTTCATATCAGGTTCATTGAGATTTCAGAAGTAGCAGTAACAAGAGAGTAAAAAACTGAATCTGGTATTCTAAATGCAGATTTTTTTTTAAGATTAAGGGACAATGCTATTCTATTTTTGATGGATTGAAATTTTATTTCTAAAAAAAACCGCTAGACAATATCCATTTAATTTTGTAAGTAAATCTCGATAGCTCAAAAAACTAACCTGATTCATTTTGTAACTTAGAACTAAATATATATCTTTCTATACACTCAATCTTCAAATTGAAAGGGGCAAGATATTTTTTAAAGTTTATAAGAAAATAGGTTGTACAGTTAATAGTGAAGCAATTCTTACCTGGGTCACTGTCACAGAAAATTCTACCTGAAGAGAGAAGTCTTCAGTAATGATTGCTATTTGACCTATAAGTCACAATTTTTTAACAGTCTACATGACATGTGTATAAAAATATTGTCCATCAGTAAATCACTGGTGATATGATAATCCATTATGTCAATTAAACAATCCTTGCCATTCTTCAGTTATTGACACTAACATATGATTGAGAAAAAGGCAATTGAAACATGATTCGTGTTTAGAGAACAATTAATCATTGTAGTCCTCCACCCTCACACTTAATATGAAAGGATGGAAATGATCTTTTAATTCCTTGTTGATCTTTGAAATCCTGTAATGTTGTCACTGAGCAACACTTCAGTGCTCTGTAATCTACTTTTACTAAGTGCTCCTGATGGCTGAGGCTTACAAATGGAAATCTAGTTGGAATGAATAATACCTATGAAACAATTAGTGAGTAAAAGGGCACATTGTTTAAACGGTAATTTTTGCATTTATGATATAATGAGCTAAATTCTTAAATGGATGGCTGCTCACTAAAGCTATATGTGCATGAATTTGAGTTTGTAAATATATCCTCAAGTAGGAAAAAATAAATTTGAAACTGTGTAGCTCTTATGACTAACAGATGGCCCTTAATAAACAACTGTTCCCAGCTACTACCCATTTAACACAGGCTTTTAAAAAGTTAGGAAGTAAGGTGAAAAAGCATTTTTTTCTGAACTTGAGCCGTTTAGATTTTTTGTTTCATTTTTAACTATAAGATAATAAGTATTAGAAATGCTGCTTCTAATTCCTGGTCACAGGCAGGCATGTACCTATGTATCTTCTCCAAAGTACCTGGGCTTGTTTTTGTTTGCTAATGAGAGTAGGACAGATCAAAGACACTTTAAGTCCTTAATGCTTGAATCCTACACCAAATAAGCCACAAGAAAGATAATGTTACAGGGCTATTCAACTGGTTACAAAAAAGAAATAAATACTGTTTCTGCAACAGAAAGGTCAGTAGGCGGGGATCTTCAGAGCCCCAAATGAAAACCTGCCAGTTCCAGAAACTCTGGTGAGGCAAACCTTCTGTTCTTGTCTAGGTAAAAGCAAGCTATCCGTTACCTAGCCTACTGAGAATTTATATGCAGTGATTTGGTAAACTAGGAGTAGCCAACTCTTGCCTGGGTAGTAAAACAATCTCTAAAAGAAGCATAGCAAAGGAGATTTAAAAAACTTAAATCTCCTTTGGCAATCCATTAATCAAGCATTTTCTTTCCTTCTCTTAATTTTTGGGATGGCGATATAAAATTTAAAATCTGTCCTTTTTTTTTTCTTAAGCTTGTAGCAAAGTAGGAAAAGGGCTTTCCAGGTGGCACAGTGGTAAAGAAGCTGCCTGCCAGTGCAGTAAAGGGACGTGGGTTCTATCCCTAGGTCAGGAAGATCCCTGGAGTAGAAAATGGCAGCCCACTCCAGTATTCTTACCTGGAAAATTCTATAGACAGAGGAGCTTGGCGAGCTACAGTCCATAGGGTCACAAAGAGTTGAACATGTCAGAGCACGTACACACACACACAAAGTAGGAATAGAAGGAAATTGCCTTAATATGATTAATATTTGTTTATAAGAATAAACAATACGTTTTATTGGTATTATGGTATTTAGTATTAGTATAATGGCACTAAAGGCATTCTCTCTAAGAATGGAAGATAGCATGTACAAGAAAAAGACAGCATGCATTGCCATAATATGCAGTATTATTTTGGAAACTCTTAACAATGTGGCAGGAAAAGAATTCGATGTAAGTCTTATAAAGGATGGGACAAAACTGTTATTGCTTGCCATACACATACTTTTAAATTCCGAAATTACAAAAATCAACTGAAGAATTTTAAAAAGCAGTAAAAAAAAAAAGTTTAGTTAAGATGTTCAGAATTAACCAGTCAAAAACAGGCACACACACACACACATAAGCATGTGTGTGGGTATACTTCTAGCAGCAGTAAAAGCGAGTTAAACTAAGTATAAAAAATAAAGCTCCTATTCATGGCAGCAGTGAATAAGCACTAATGAAGTCTGGGAATAGACAAGCAACATGAAAGAATCTAAATGAAGAACCCTCTTAGGCTTTTTGGAATATGTCAAGAAGATGCAAATAAATTATAATAGTGAACATTACAAAGAGATTTATCCTATTATACCATACTAAAAGACAGTTATTACAGCAAAGTAGCACTAGTATAGGAATAGAAAAATATATCAGTGAAACATAGGAGAAAGTCAAGAATATACTCACATATGTATGATAAAGGCATCGTTTTGAATCATTGTGAAAATACAAATTATTCAGAATATGGTGTTGTGAAATTAACTACCAATAAAAAAAAAAGTCTTAAAGTCCTAGCTTTCAACATATGCAAAAATAAATTCCAGGAGGATTAAAAGCTGAAAAGTAATAAATCTTAAAAATTATAGAATAAAACATTAACCTAGAAGGTGGGCCAGAGAGACTCTTGCTGACTCTTTCTGTGGAAACTATAAACAAGATGAAAATACAATTCATAATGGGAGAAAATAATTGTAAATTAAGCAACTGACAGACGTTAATCTCCAAAATATACAAGCAGCTCATACAGCTCAATATCATACAAACAACTCAATCAAAAAATGGGCAGAAGACCTAAACAGACAGTTTTCCAAAGAAGACATACAGATGGCCAATAAACACCTGAAAAGATGCTCAGCATCGCTTATTTCTAGAGAAACGAAAATCAAAACCACAATGAGGTATCACCTCACACCAGTCAGACTGGCCATCATTAAAAAAATCTACAAACAAATGCTGGAGAGGGTGTAGAGAAAAAGGAACCCTCTCACACTGTTGGTGGAAATGGAAACTGATACAGCCACTATGGAGAACAGTAAGGCAATGCCTTAAAAAACTAGGAATAAAACTACCACGTGACCCAACAATTCCATTACTGGGAATACACCCTGAGAAAACCATAATTGAAAAAGACACATGTACACCAATGTTCATAGCAGTGCTATTTACAATAGCTAAGACATGGAACCTGGAGAATCCCAGGGACGGTGGAGCCTGGTGGGCTGCCGTCTATGGGGTTGCACAGAGTCAGACACGACTGAAGTGACTTAGCTTAGCAGGACATGGAAAAAATCTAGATGTCCTAGATGAATGGATAAAGAAGCTGTGGTATATATATATATATATATATATATATATATATATATATGCAATGGAATATTACTCAGCCATAAAAAAGAACACATTTGAGTCAGCTGCAGTGAGGTGGATGAACTTAGAGCCTGTTGAGTAGGATGCTTGGCAATTTAATTTTCCATTTAATATAGTTTAAAATATTTTAATTTTTTGTAAATCAGAAAGAGAAAGAGAAATATCATATACTGATGCATATATATGGAGTCTAGAAAGATGGTACCGATGAACTTATTTGCAAGGCAGCAATGGAGAAACAGACATAAAGAACAGACTTATGGACATGGGGAGAGGGGAGGGTGAGAGAGAGTAACATGGAAACTTATATTACCATATGTAAAATAGATAGCTAATGGGAATTTGCTGTATGTCTCAGGGAATTCAAACCGGGGATCTGTATCAACCTAGAGGGATGGGATGTGGAGGGAGACGGGAGGGAGGTTCAAGAGGGAGGGGACATATGTATACCTATTTCTGCTTTATTGACTATGCCAAAGCCTTTGACTGTGTGCATCACAATAAACTGTGGAAAATTCTGAAAGAGATGGGAATACCAGAACACCTGATCTGCCTCTTGAGAAATTTGTATGCAGGTCAGGAAGCAACAGTTAGAAATGGACATGGAACAACAGACTGGTTCCAAATAGGAAAAGGAGTACGTCAAGGCTGTATATTGTCGCCCTGCTTATTTAACTTATATGCAGAGTACATCATGAGAAACGCTGGACTGGGAGAAACGCTGGACTGGAAGAATCACAAGCTGGAATCAAGATAGCCGGGAGAAATATCCACAACCTCAGATATGCAGATGACACCACCCTTATGGCAGAAAGTGAAGAGGAACTCAACAGCCTCTTGATGAAAGTGAAAGTGGAGAGTGAAAAAGTTGGCTTAAAGCTCAACATTCAGAAAACGAAGATCATGGCATCCAGTCCCACCACTTCATGGGAAATAGATGAGGAAACAGTGTCAGACTTTATTTTTCTGGGCTCCAAAATCACTACAGATGGTGACTGCAGCCATGAAATTAAAAGACGCTTACTCCTTGGAAGGAAAGTTATAACCAACCTAGATAGCATATTCAAAAGCAGAGACATTACTTTGCCAACAAAGGTTCGTCTAGTCCAGGCTATGGTTTTTCCTGTGGTCATGTATGGATGTGAGAGTTGGACTGTGAAGAAGGCTGAGTGCCAAAGAATTGATGCTTTTGAACTGGGCTGTTGGAGAAGACTCTTGAGAGTCCCTTGGACTGCAAGGAGATCCAACCAGTCCATTCTGAAGGAGATCAGCCCTGGGATTTCTTTGGAAGGAATGATGCTAAAGCTGAAACTCCAGTACTTTGGCCACCTCATGCAAAGAGTTGACTCATTGGAAAAGACTCTGATGCTGGGAGGGATTGGGGGCAGGAGGAGAAGGGGACAATAGAAGATGAGATGGCTGGATGGCATCACTGACTCGATGAACGTGAGTCTGAGTGAACTCAGGGAGTTGGTGATGGACAGGGAGGCCTGGTGTGCTGTGATTCATGGGGTCACTAAGAGTCGGACTCGACTGAGCGACTTATCTGATCTGATCTGATCTGATGGCTGATTCATGTTGATGTTTGACAGAAAACAACAAAATGCTGTAAAGCAATTACCCGTCAGTTAAAAAATAAATAGATTCAAAAAACATTTTAATTTCTTAACATAAGTAAATGCTTAAAGGCCTGAGGATTCTTGAGGGCTAGCTATTGAATAAAACTCATCACAGGATAGAAAATAGAGGATTGGGCTTTGAGACTTTGTAATGTTGACCTTGATCTTCCTTATCCAGTTCTCTGATTTTCTCCATTTGTCCTTGGTATATCTCTCACTTCATCTCCTCTGCCATGGTCATTACAAAATATTGACATCTACACCTTTTCAGTAACAATTTTATTGACATGTGTATTTCTTATTCTAGATTAAAAATAGTTTATTAGCCAAGATAGCCCATGCTGAGCTATAGTAATAATGAATGTTAAAATCTTAGTGTCTCTCTTTGTTGTTCAGTTGCTAAGTCGTGTCCAACTCTTTGTGACCCCGTGGACTATGCCTGCCAGGCTCCTCTGTCCTCCACCAACTCCTGGAGTTTGCTCAGATTCATGTCCAAGTCAGTGGTGCTATCTAACCATCTCATCCTCTGCTGCCCCCTTCTCCTTTTGCCTTCAATCTTTCCCAGCATCAGGGTCTTTCTAATGAGTTGGCTCTTATCATCAGGTAGCTAAAGTATTGGAGCTTCAGTTTCAGCATCAATGTCTTTATATAAAGGTTTATTTCTTACTTTAAAGTTGCGAAGGGGCTGGAGGTACTCTATAACATCAGGGACATAGTTACATCTTATAAACTCTGCCATGTCATATAAGCTATTTCCAAGGTTGCTGTTGCAAGATAAGAAAGCAGGGAGAGGGGGAGGAACATGATGTCTGAGAGAAGGATGTTGGGATCATAGTGTAAGAGAGAGGGATTTTGGGAACATTCATCAGAGAGAGAGAAAGTGATGCTGCTAATATGAAGTCAGAAAGAGAGATTCTGGGGACATATTGCTAAAGGAGGAGATGCTTGCAACATTTCAGAGGGATGCCAGGAACATCCATCAGAGAGAGGGATCCTGGAAACATATTCTCAGAGAAAGCTGGGGCACCAGAGCCTGTTATTAACTACCCATGGGGTCCTTATTCAGAGGTTTAAGTGTGCAAAGGGAGGATGCTGAGAGTTTAAGGTAATTAATGGTACAGACAATAAATGTACTAATTCTCTAAGTGGTTGTGATTGTTTTAAAGCTTGTACATATTTAATTAAAGTTCATGTTGTCTTTCTTTGGATTAAAAAAACAAACAAACAACTCCCTGGCTTTTAATTGTTTCAACTTAGATGCAACACAACGCACTTCTATTCACTGGTCAGAACCAGTCACAAGGCCCCAACATACCTGAAAGGGAGTCTGAAAAATGCAGAGTATCACACAGCCTGTTGGATGAGCACTGTTTCTTCCACAGTTGAAAACTATAATAATTTTATATTTCTTTTAAAAATCCAACAAGTATTCAACAAGTATTTCTGAGCTCTGTGACAACACATTTTTTAAAAATTAATCAATTTATTTTAATTGGAGGCTAATTACTTTACAACATTGTGATGGATGGTTTTTGCCATACATCAACATAAATCAACCATGGGTGTACATGTGTCCCCCCATCCTGATTCCCGCCCCATCTCCCTCCCCACCCTATCCCTCTGGGTTGTCCCAGAGCACTGACTTTGGGTGCCCTGCTTCACGCATCAAACTTGCACTGGTCATCCATTTTACATATAGCAATATACATGTTTCAATGCTATGTTTGACTTTTGTTGAATGTACAAAGTTACCTAAGACTTCTTCCCTTTCTTCAATGGATTAATTACTGTTATTTTAACATGGAGGTAATTATTAACCATTGACAGAATCACAAGAGGATCCTTTTTTGCTGTAACAAACCCTGTCCTCACTGATATGAATAAGGTTTGGTTTTCTACAGCTTAAATTCCCAAATTTATCTGGGCAACATTCTGCTCAGAAGCAGAGAAATAGAGAATACTATGGTGATAAGACCTCAAGATTTGTAGCAGTAATTAAAGTTTTAAAGTATTTATAACCACAAATGAAGGTGTGCTGTGACTAAAATCAATGTTTTGCGCTTTAAAATATTCAAGTGCTATTTACCATGTGGAGACAAAGATGCTTAATAAGAGTGAATGACATATGTGGTATTTTAATTATTTAAAAATTTTTATTTTGGCAAATAATGCTTGTTGCAGAAAAGATACAAATAAAGGTTTGTGCTATGCTTAGTCGCTCAGTTGTGCCGACTCTGCAACCCCATGGACTGTAGCCCACCAGACTCCTCTGTTCATGGGGATTCTCCAGGCAAGGACACTGAAGTGGGTTGCCATGCCCTGCTCCAGGGGATCTTCCCAACCCAGGGATTGAACTCAGGTCTCCCGTATTGCAGGCAGATTCTTTACATCTGATTTAAAAGGAAATAAAATAAAAATCTTCCTAATTCCATCCCCCAAAGATGACCTCCGCCAACATTTTGACATAGTTGATATAATTTACTTCAGTAGGTTCCTATTCCCTCCAAATGTATTTTATCCTGTGCCCTGAAAACCTTACTTTTCCATGTTACTGAATAAACCTCTATTGTTTCCAAGATAACTCCATTGTATGGATTGTTATAATATACTATCAACTAAAACCTGGCACTTGCCAAGAGCATTTTCTGGGATTGAACAACATGGCCATTTGCCATCTGCCTCTGCAGAAACTGACCGCTGCCAAGCTGCCAACCTTCAACACCCGCTAAGGGGAATTCAGGGTGGACAGTGAGGCACTCTGTGCTCCAGGGAAACTGGTGGAACAGGTCTTTAAATAGTTAGATGTCTTCAGGAACTGATTTCATGATCCCAGTCCTCCCATCTCTTCATATCTAGAAAAGCACTAAATCCCTTCATGGTGACATCAGCTCCTCAACTAGCAGAAAACCTTTTGTAAAATAAACATTTGATTGCATTGAACTCCTCCTTCACCAAAATCTTATATATTGACGTTCCTCCACTACCTCTTTGGAACAGAGCTATAGTTCCTCAGAGCTATCTGAGGTGCTATCTCCAGGCTGCAGTCTGCATTTTGCCCCAAATAAAACTTAACTCACAGTTCTCATATTTTGCATCTTTTTAGTCAACAGTATTTAACCATGACTCCCAAATCCTTAGATATTAAGGATGTTTGATGGATACTTGATTTTTGGCTGCCTATGAGGATAAGAATTTCCATCTTCATATGGTAACAACCAATGCTGTTTTTCAGGGAATTTCCTTTCTCCCAATTTTTGCAGACTTGTTTTAAGAGTATAAATCAAGGTTCACGTTCATTCAATCTCCAAATTAGGGAGGTGCATTTTCAGCTAATATATATAAAGTACAGAGAACATTATGTGACACTAAAGAACTTGACAAAAAATATGAACTATGACATGCCAGGGGATTAAAGCCGCTGCTCTTTCACAAATTGCAAACTGAAGATTTTGTACAAGATGGCAGGCTAAATTAATATGCTTCATGGTTTTCTTTTGGGATTCCTCTCATAGTTTACTGTGGAATAATTTAAGGAGGTAGGGAGATTGAGGAAGGAAGCAGAAAAGTGAGGAAGGAAGGAAAGAAGGAAGGATTGACTGAGTGAAATTAATTAATGTCATTAATTAACTTAATTTAAGAGACATACCTTATCTTAATATTAATATCTTAATATCCTGTAAGGTCATATCTTGTAAGGTCAAAGTATTTTCTGACTTGTTTCCATTTCTTTCTCTTGCCTATACCTGTACATTGTTGGAAATAGTCTTCTCTCTTCTTATTCCAATCCATAAAATAGATTTAAGTTTCAAGAGCAGATAGCAAATTCAGGGTACTATTTTCTTGTTATATTGTGCCTCTTAAAGCAATAGCTTCTCTTCTTATCCATTTCAAAATCCTTGTGTGAATATTTCATTTTAATGTCTTCAAATTGGTGTTTTACCCAAAATCCTAAATCTATTTCTAACTTAGAGCTACTAACTTTTATCATATCATTGTATATATATTTAAATGGTGATTGTGGTACTATTTGCCAAATAATGCACTAAGAACTGGCAAACCTCTAGTGTCCCATATTAATACTTTTCTCATGAAGTTCCTTCCTATAAGTAAAGGTTCTTCTCCCTAAACTTTCTCTATTTCCCCCTATTTTTCTGCATAAAAATACTCAATTACCATATTTGACCATGATCATACCATAGATAATCTGCCACCTGGGTGGCACTCATTGAACTGTTTTGGGTGCTCAGAGGAACTAGGACAATGACTAGAAAAATATACCATATTCTGAAGTCCAAAACCTATAAAGCCAAACTGTAAAGGGAATGAGAGACACTAATATTCAGATGTTCTGCAGTTTTGCTGAACTTGGGACAATAAATGAATTTAAATATCCAACAATCATTATTCCAAACCAAGTCTGCCAGTCCCCAGAGACAATAATATTCAGTATCTTTAAACACTTCCTATAAGCAAAACTTGGTGTTCATGGTGCTATAAGGTAAGCGCTGATAAATATAACCTACCCTCCATTTCTAAACAAGATTGCAAGATAATAAGCAAGTGAGTAAAGATAGACCATGATAAATACCATAAGGGAGATACTAATAAGTTGCCAGTAAGAGATCCAAAGGCTTCTTTGGTGGTTCAGTGGTAAAGAATCTGCTTACCAATTTGCCTGCATGCCTCTCCAACCTGTGCAGGAGACATAGGTTCAATCCCTGGCTTGGGAAGATCCCTTGGAGAAGGAAATGGTAGCCCACTCCAGTATTCTTGCCTGGAAAATCCCATGGACAGAAGAGCCTGGTGGGCTACAGACCGTGGGGTCGCAAAAGAGTTGGACATGACTTAGCAACTAAACAAGAACAAGAAGAGATCAAAGGAGAAAGCAAGTGCATCTGCTGAAGGCAAAGAGAACAGGATTCATCAACAGTATGGACCTTGAATGACATTGGTCTGATCATTTAATTTTACATGAGGGCTGGAAATCTGAATGTTTATGTGTAATACTATTCTACAATGTTGGAAATTAATTTTTTAAAAATTCAATGTGCCAACTTTAAGACACAGCAGAGGCACTATATTCAGAAATATCAGTAGAAGAAGCAAAATAGGATTTGGGATCAGAATGTAGAAATCTTTGCAGCACTTAGGATTTTATCCTTAATAGAGTAGAAAATGGGATAATTGAGGGGTTGTTAGCAGACGCATGAAATGAAATGGCTAAAACAATGCTTAAGAAAGCCAAGTTTAGCAGCAGTATGTACATGGATTAGAAGACTGAACTAAAGGGAAAGAAATCAATTAGGAGACTGTTGGCAATGAATCCATAAGAACGGGATCAGGGTAACAGAAGTGACAATGGAGAATAAAGCAGAGATGGTGGTTAGAATGTAGAAATACATGCAAAGTTCACAACATGCTGCTCATACTAACTCTTTCTTCCTCACATAATGCAGTTTCATTTGAAAATTCATATTTTTAAAAAGCAGGTTGGTGTCTGCATATATAAATTCCTTGGCACATAGTAGGAATTAAAATGAATGTTCAATTATTTACAACAACACTTATCATTGGAGTACCTAATCACTTTTTTATATATAGAATCTACTTCCCTTACCAATCTTATTCACCTCCCTTTTCACAACTGCTCCATCTAAAGTAATTTTGAATTACATAGTGCCAAATATTTATGCTATATCAGTGATATATTGCAGAAAAAAGAGGATTTCCACCAAACGCTTGGTGGAACAATTATTTGGTGGAACAACCCTTTGGTGAGAGTTCCTTTGTCTTCATTGCCCTTGTAATGTTTATAGCTAACTTTTAGACTTGATAGAGGTAAAGAGAAATGCAGACATACTCTCTATTAAATACGTATATACACACACACACTATAAATATACCACAGATAAGCTGTAGCAACTGTTCTATGCCTAAGCTCAGTTTTTCATTTTGTTGATTTCATGGTACCAAGTAGGGAATATTTTTATTATTATCACTTAATATATGTGTGTTATGGTAAAAATGAATTTATGAGATTCTAAGTAACCCTCATTCCTCTGCCAAGATATTTGGATAAAAGTGACCTTAATCAGAAACAGAATTGAGGATGAGAGAATAAAAGCTCTATTTTCTCATCTAACTCCTTTTATTACCTTTAAATCTGAAGCAGCTAACTCCCTCCTCCCTTGGGATGCTCTGAGCCATGACTAACGCTTCATGGCTGTTCGCTGTGTACCCTTGTGTATGCCTCATGGGGATCTTCAGCTCAATATCTTTGATTTGGAATAGGCAAATTCTACTTGTTTTTCCACTTAAGTTAATCTGCACCTATTGGGTGTCCTCTATATACATGAAAGTCAGGTAATCTGGACAGACAGAGGTTAAACCATTGCCTGGATTTTATACTTTATAATAGAGAAGACAGGTCTAGAAAAGTTTAAGAACAGATATCAAGTGTTATAATTTGTAACTTTAGCCAAAAATAATTAGAGTTCCTCTGGGTCTCTTGGACAGAGTCAAGAAGATAAAATGACTACAAGGGGAAACTGAAAGTTGGTGAAATAATTAATATTTGCCCTCTTAATCCAGAGATGTTACTTATGTTGATTTCCACATGAAAGTTAAGACACCTGTCAAAAACCCACAATCTTTTCTTTTGACATAGTTGCTGTAGAGTTTCTCAGACGGGAACCAATCAACAAACCAACCAAAAGGTTCAGTCGCACAGCTGGTTGAAAGAAACCTGACATCCTTTATGAAACCTGGCTCGTCTCAAGTGCTTCTTACCTCCCCAAATAACCCTGAACTTTACAGATTCTGTCTTTATGCTGAGCCGGGCCTTCTCTTCATATCCTTACTAGTTAAATTTGCTGTGTGCCTTCAAAAATTCATGTCATACAATTCTAATCTAGTAGGAGTGAGTGATCTACAAGAGAAATCTTCCCATTTTAATTATAACAAAGAACTTTGATTGTATGGCCAATCCATTATTTTTCATTAAAGTTACTGGACCTTTAAACCATGAAATCACATCTCCTTTAAGTAGCAGATTTTGGCTTCAATAGCAAAAGAAAATTTAGGAATCTCAAACTGTTGCAATTATTAAAGTATTTAGGGCCTTTCTGAATCTTCGCCTTTCTAGTTACTAAATCACGTCCAACTCTTGGCAACCCCATGGAATGCAGAATGTCAGCCTTCCTCATCCTTCTTTATCTCCTAGAGTTTGTTCAAATGCATGTCCATTGAGTCAGTGATGCTATCCAACCATCTCATCCTCTGCCACCCTCTTCTCCTTTTGCCTTCAATCTTTCCCAGCATCAGGGTCTTTCCTGATGGTCTTTCCCAATGAGTTGGCTCTTCACATCAGGTAGCCAAAGTATTGGATCTTCAGCTTTTTGCAAATTTTTCTGTTTCTTGATGTTTCAGATGTCCAAGTACACAGAGCATAAAACACTTAGTAGCACTGAATGAGGCAACAGAAACAGTATAATATAAATAAAGAAAAAGGAAAGGAAATAATTAAGGAAAAACAATAGTGTGTGCTCAGTCGCCTCAGTTGTGTCTGACTCTTTGTGACCCTACGGGCTGTAGCCCTCCAGGCTTCTCTGTCCATGGGATTTGCCAGGCAAGAATACTGGAATGGATTGCCATTCCCTCCTCCAGGGAAAAACAATAGAAGATATATCAAAACAACTGCTTGTTTTTTGTTGTTTCAGGACAGATAATCTTGGGAAGAATGGTAATATGGGGGAAGGAGGAGAAGGGGGCAGAGGAATAAAAGTTACTCTAGAAAGTGCAAACCTCTCTAGTCAACCACCAGAAGACTATTGACTAGACTACAAGTTCTACTTCCTGGGGGAAATGATCATTTCCCAATTAACATTGATACATTCGCTTAAGAATGATAAAAAAAACTAAGTGACTTTCTGAGTCTATTCTCTTTCAACAAATTAAATAGCAAACTAATTTTCTGATAAATTGCAGTTGTTTTTCTTTGTAAATTTATACTGCTGTCATCAGGTAACCTCATTTCCAAAACAATTTCAAGGCAACTTACCAAAATAATGAGGAAATAATTCTAAACTTTGAGACTGGAGATTTCTGTTATACTACTGGATCTCTGCATATTATTGTGTAGTCTTGACTGATCATTAAAGTTCTTCAGCTTCAGTTTCCTCCACTAGACCAAATGCAAAAAGCCCTCAAAACTAGGGAGCCAATCAATACCCACTTTTGTATCCCCAGCATCAAACAGAGTGCCAGGCATATAAAGGATTTTAAGAAATATATATTTAAAAAATAAGTGTATAAAATGGAGATAAGTGATTTACTTTACAATGTAATTATAAAGATCAAAAAAGTAATCAGATGCAGTCATTTTTAAATCTGTAAATTATACACAGAGGTAAAATATTTCATTATTATCCCATGACCAGAAAAGCATTTTGTATTGTATATAGTTTTATAAGCTGCTTTATTTATTATATTTTTCTTAAATATATTCTCAGTACATGTGTGTGTGTGTGTGTGTGTGTATATATATATATAATTCAATTGATCTAAGTCTGCATGTCCTCACAAGTAAATTTAAGAACTATAGAATTGTGGTAATTATCTTCAATAATTTCTTATGGGCAATCAGTTTATGATCTAATGTTTTATATGAATATTAGATACACATATCAGATGAAATACGAGGCATTTTATTAGAATATCTTTTTCTCTAAATTATATTTTAAATATCGAGTTCATATGACTCTTTTACCTCATGAAATACTAGTTCATTGTAATGGAGAAGTCAGTATTTTAGTAAACCTGTCAAAACACAAAAATAAAAATTAGAAATAAATTATCAAAAGTTACCAAAATAAACGATCAAAACTTATAAAAAATCAAAATTTCAAAAATCTTATCAAAGTTTTTTTACTGATCATTGACTGATATGCTCAAATAATTTGAAAGGGTATTTGCTGCTAAGTTGCTTCAGTCGTGTCCGATTCTGTGTGACGGCAGCCCACCAGGCTCCTCTGTCTCTGGGATTCTCCAGGCAAGAATACTGGAGTGGGTTGCCATTTCCTTCTCCAAAGGTGTTTAGAAGTATAGAAACTCCCTGAACTCAAGGAATTTGCAATCTATTTGATGAGACCAAACTAGTCTATAAGAAACAATAGCAATTAATTCAAGACAGACTATAACTAAATATCAGACTCTAAATGCTATCAATTCATTTCAGTCACTCAGTCGTGTCCAACTCTGCGACCCATGGGACTGCAGCATGCCAGGCCTCCCTGTCCATCATCAACGCCTGGAGTTTACTCAAATTCATGTCCATTGAGTCGGTGATGCCATCCAACCATCTCATCCTCTGTTGTCCCCTTCTCCTCCCACCTTCAATCTTTCCTAGCATCATAGAGATTCAGATAAGTGCTTTAGGAAAATAAAAGAAAGGGAAGACACGTCAAGAAAAGGAAACTTGGACGATAAGTAAAACTGACAAAAGACAGTGAGAAGAACCTTCCAGGCACGGGGAATGTAAATCAAATTGTTGAAGTAGGAAAAATACCTCATTTGTTCACGGAACATGAAGAAATCATATCTGACCCCAAAATGAGCATGTGTTTGGGGAAATAAGAGGAAATATGTTTGCAGGAAAAAGAGGGAAACACAATATAGGAATTTCTTGAAGAACCTTAAGCACAGGAATAATATATTGGCACGTGGTGAGCCCAGAATTAAGAAGAACAGCTAGGAAGGACTTGGAGTCACTAATGTGGTATCCATGGGAATGGAAAAAGATGAATCTCTGCATATATAACTAATAAGTGATCTCTCACTCATCTTCAATTAACCTAAAGGCATGTCTACTCTTATCTGTCTTTTGACCCAGTGACATAATGTTTCAGGCACTAGATGTCACTGTTCCACTTAAGCAAAATAAAGTTTAGTCATTCTAAAGCCACAATTGCACCTACTTAATTACATCTACCTGTATGTAGATCTGAGATTGTGTTACTTGGTTCAGATAATTTCAAAATAAACCTAGGGATTTTTACTTACTGTGCTCTGAATAAAACCCAGCTCTGAAGTTCTCTTTAAAGTCTTTTTTTTTTTGGTAAGGAACAAATAAAAATGTTTTTAATTCGAGAGAAAAATGAGAGAGAAATGAAGAATTGATACCGCTGAAAAATAGGAGAACTTCTAATACGTAAGAAAAGGCTTTGGACTTCCCTGTGATAAAGAAGCTACCCGTCAATGCAGGAGACATGGGGTTCAATCCCTGATCCTGGAAGATCCCAAATGCCATGGAGCACCTAAGCCCCTGTGCCATAACTATTGAGCCTGTCTGTGCTCTAGAGCCCAGAAACCACAATTACTGAGGCCATGTACTGTAACTGTTGAAACCCACTCACCCTAAAACCCATGCTTCGTAAGAAGAGAAGCCACTACAATGAGAAATATGGGCACCACGAGGAAGAGTAGCCCCCCACCCTAGGCACAACTAGAGAAAAGCCCTCACAGCAAAAAAGACCCAGTACAGCCAAAAATAAAAATAAATAAATAATTTTAAAAATAAAGAAAGAAAAGGCTTTGCTAATTTCTATGCAAACAAAACAAAACCAAATGCATCATTTCTTCAGAATGAGTCCATATTTGATTTGATTATGAACCTATTTACAGAGAATCATGCACATTTTAAAAAATTTGTTCAGAATCCCATAGTTGGACATTTGACCTCCCTTTTGAGTTCCTCATTGGGCTTACCATGAAAGTACAGTCTGTCCCACACTAAAAATAACCTTAAGGACTAATCTCTTCACTCTCTGCTGAGTTTGATCAACTGGGCATTGTTTGGGACTTTGACTCTTAAGTGATGCAAGGATATGGGACTGTTGGAGGTATTTCCTTATGAGCAATGGGAGTGCTATCCTGATACTGACCAGACTGACTGTTCCCACTAAGGACTGTCTCTGCACTTTCTGAGTCCGATTACTCTAGCCTCCCCATGATTCCTGGGTTTTCTCAAGCCTGGCCCTCCAGCTTCTGGTTGACTCCATGAAACTCCCACCCTAATTCCACAACCCCAAGACACACATACACATACATACAGACCCACATACAGAGTAGCTATATGTATGCAATAAATATCCTTTTCCTTATGGTAGACAGAGTTAGTTTCTGTTGCCCACTATCACACAAAACAGATCAAAACAAAATCTAAATTCACAGCACGCAGAACAATGCAAATATTGTGCTGATACTAAACTAACAACTTTGTTTTGTCAAGTTCATGCTTACTGAACCTCTGAGGATTGGGTGTGGAGAAGGAAATGGCAACCCACTCCAGTATTCTTGCCTAGAGAATCTCGTGGACAGACGAGCCTGGGGGGCTGCTGTCCATGGGGTCACACAGAGTCGGACACAACTGAAGCAACTTAGCAGCAGCAGCAGCAGAGGACATGGGTGAAATACAAAGGAAATGGTTCTCAAAAAAAAGAAATATTTTATGTACTTAAAGACACCAGTTCTGAACTCTAGCACTCTTTTCTCCTAGAAGCGTTTGTACAACTGACAAAGGGCCTAACAGCAGGGAGAGAAAATTACTTTGAAAGCAGTTTCCTGCCCTAATCCTAGATGTTATGATTTCTTCCTGAGAGGTGACCTGGTATAATAGAAAGATCACAGACTTTACTTATAGGTTTTCCATTCCTAACTCAGCTATTTGTTAAATAGATTAACTTTGATAATTTAGTATAATTCCCAGTGTGCAATAAGTAGGAATGCAATCTCATGTCCTCTTTTCTGTCTCTCCTCTCACTCATACCCACCCCAAGGAACATGGTCTGGAGGCCTCAAATGTGGATACCCCGAAATAGATGACTAAAAGTGAAGGGAGTGGGACTTCCCTGGTGGTTCAGTGGTTAAGAATCCACTTGCCAATGCAAGGGACACAGGTGTGATTTCTGGTCCAGGAACTAAGATCCCGCATGCCTGGAAGCGACTAAGCTGTGTACCACAACAACTGAGCCATCGCTCAAGAGCCCATGCTCTGCAACAAAAGAAGCTATCATGAAGAGAAATCCTCGCACCACAAATAAGAGTGCTCGGCACAACTAGAGAAAGACTACTTGCAGTCAAAAATAAAGAAATAAATAAAAATTTTATTTATTTTATTTTATTTTTTTTCTTTTTTTTTTTCTAATTTTATTTTATTTTTAATCTTTACATAATTGTATTAGTTTTGCCAAATATCAAAATGAATCCGCCACAGGTATACATGTGTTCCCCATCCCGAACCCTCCTCCCTCCTCCCTCCCCATACCAACCCTCTGGGCCGTCCAGTGCACCAGCCCCAAGCATCCAGCATCGTGCATTGAACCTGGACTGGCAACTTGTTTCCTACATGGTATTTTACATGTTTCAATGCCATTCTCCCAAATCTTCCCACCCTCTCCCTCTCCCACAGAGTCCATAAGACTGTTCTATACATCAGTGTCTCTTTTGCTGTCTCGTATACAGAGTTATTGTTACCATCTTTCTAAATTCCATATATATGCGTTAGTATACTGTATTTATGTTTTTCCTTCTGGCTTACTTCACTCTGTATAATAGGCTCCAGTTTCATCCACCTCATTAGAACTGATTCAAATGTATTTTTTTTAATGGCTGAGTAATACTCCATTGTGTATATGTACCACAGCTTTCTTATCCATTCATCTGCTGATGGACATCTAGGTTGCTTCCATGTCCTGGCTATTATAAACAGTGCTGCGATGAACATTGGGGTACACGTGTCTCTTTCCCTTCTGGTTTCCTCAGTGTGTATGCCCAGCAGTGGGATTGCTGGATCATAAGGCAGTTCTATTTTCAGTTTTTTAAGGAATCTCCACACTGTTCTCCATAGTGGCTGTACTAGGTTGCATTCCCACCAACAGTGTAAGAGGGTTCCCTTTTCTCCACACCCTCTCCAGCATTTATTATTTGTAGACTTTTGGATCACAGCCATTCTGACTGGTGTGAAATGGTACCTCATAGTGGTCTTGATTTGCATTTCTCTGATAATGAGTGATTTTGAGCATCTTTTCATGTGTTTGTTAGCCATCTGTATGTCTTCTTTGGAGAAATGTCTATTTAGTTCTTTGGCCCATTTTTTGATTGGGTTGTTTATTTTTCTGGAGTTGAGCTGTAGGAATTGCTTGTATATTTTTGAGATTAGTTGTTTGTCGGTTGCTTCATTTGCTATTATTTTCTCCCATTCTGAAGGCTGTCTTTTCACCTTGCTAATAGTTTCCTTTGATGTGCAGAAGCTTTTAAGGTTAATTAGGTCCCATTTGTTTATTTTTGCTTTTATTTCCAATATTCTGGGAGGTGGGTCATAGAGGATCCTGCTGTGATGTATGTCAGAGAGTGTTTTGCCTATGTTCTCCTCTAGGAGTTTTATAGTTTCTGGTCTTACGTTTAGATCTTTAATCCATTTTGAGTTTATTTTTGTGTATGGTGTTAGAAAGTGTTCCAGTTTCATTCTTTTACAAGTGGTTGACCAGATTTCCCAGCACCACTTGTTAAAGAGATTGTCTTTAATCCATTGTATATTCTTGCCTCCTTTGTCAAAGATAAGGTGTCCATATGTGCGTGGATTTATCTCTGGGCTTTCTATTTTATTCCATTGATCAATATTTCTGTCTTTGTGCCAGTACCATACTGTCTTGATAACTGTGGCTTTGTAGTAGAGCCTGAAGTCAGGTAGGTTGATTCCTCCAGTTCCATTCTTCTTTCTCAAGATCGCTTTGGCTATTCGAGGTTTTTTGTATTTCCATACAAATTGTGAAATTATTTGTTCTAGCTCTGTGAAGAATACTGTTGGTAGCTTGATAGGGATTGCATTGAATCTATAAATTGCTTTGGGTAGTATACTCATTTTCACTATATTGATTCTTCCAATCCATGAACATGGTATATTTCTCCATCTATTAGTGTCCTCTTTGATTTCTTTCACCAGTGTTTTATAGTTTTCTATATATAGGTCTTTAGTTTCTTTAGGTAGATATATTCCTAAGTATTTTATTCTTTCCGTTGCAATGGTGAATGGAATTGTTTCCTTAATTTCTCTTTCTGTTTTCTCATTATTAGTGTATAGGAATGCAAGGGATTTCTGTGTGTTGATTTTATATCCTGCAACTTTACTATAGTCATTGATTAGTTCTAGTAATTTTCTGGTGGAATCTTTAGGGTTTTCTATGTAGAGGATCATGTCATCTGCAAATAGTGAGAGTTTTACTTCTTCTTTTCCAATTTGGATTCCTTTTATTTCTTTTTCTGCTCTGATTGCTGTGGCCAAAACTTCCAAAACTATGTTGAATAGTAATGGTGAAAGTGGGCACCCTTGTCTTGTTCCTGACTTTAGAGGAAATGCTTTCAATTTTTCACCATTGAGGATAATGTTTGCTGTGGGTTTGTCATATATAGCTTTTATTATGTTGAGGTATGTTCCTTCTATTCCTGCTTTCTGGAGAGTTTTTATCATAAATGGATGTTGAATTTTGTCAAAGGCTTTCTCTGCATCTATTGAGATAATCATATGGTTTTTATTTTTCAATTTGTTAATGTGGTGTATTACATTGATTGATTTGCGGATATTGAAGAATCCTTGCATCCCTGGGATAAAGCCCACTTGATCATGGTGTATGATCTTTTTAATGTGTTGCTGGATTCTGATTGCTAGAATTTTGTTAAGGATTTTTGCATCTATGTTCATCAGTGATATTGGCCTGTAGTTTTCTTTTTTTGTGGCATCTTTGTCAGGTTTTGGTATTAGGGTGATAGTGGCCTCATAGAATGAGTTTGGAAGTTTACCTTCCTCTGCAATTTTCTGGAAGAGTTTGAGCAGGATAGGTGTGAGCTCTTCTCTAAATTTTTGGTAGAATTCAGCTGTGAAGCAGTCTGGACCGGGGCTTTTGTTTGCTGGAAGATTTTTGATTACAGTTTCAATTTCCATGCTTGTGATGGGTCTGTTAAGATTTTCTATTTCTTCCTGGTCCAATTTTGGAAAGTTGTACTTTTCTAAGAATTTGTCCATTTCTTCCACGTTGTCCATTTTATTGGCATATAATTGTTGATAGTAGTCTCTTATGATCCTTTGTATTTCTGTGTTGTCTGTTGTGATCTCTCCATTTTCGTTTCTAATTTTGTTGATTTGATTTTTCTCCCTTTGTTTCTTGATGAGTCTGGCTAATGGTTTGTCAATTTTATTTATCCTTTCAAAGAACCAGCTTTTGGTTTTGTTGATTTTTGCTATGGTCTCTTTTGTTTCTTTTGCATTTATTTCTGCCCTAATTTTTAAGATTTCTTTCCTTCTACTAACCCTGGGGTTCTTCATTTCTTCCTTTTCTAGTTGCTTTAGGTGTAGAGTTAGGTTATTTATTTGACTTTTTTCTTGTTTCTTGAGGTGTGCCTGTATTGCTATGAACTTTCCCCTTAGGACTGCTTTTACTGTGTCCCACAGGTTTTGGGTTGTTGTGTTTTCATTTTCATTCGTTTCTATGCAAATTTTTATTTCTTTTTTGATTTCTTCTGTGATTTGTTGGTTATTCAGCAGTGTGTTGTTCAGCCTTCATATGTTGGAATTTTTAATAGTTTTTCTCCTGTAATTGAGATCTAATCTTACTGCATTGTGGTCAGAAAAAATGCTTGGAATGATTTCTATTTTTTTGAATTTACCAAGGCTAGCTTTATGGCCCAGGATGTGATCTATCCTGGAGAAGGTTCCATGTGCACTTGAGAAAAAGGTGAAATTCATTGTTTGGGGATGAAATGTCCTATAGATATCAATTAGGTCTAACTGGTCTATTGTATCATTTAAAGTTTGTGTTTCCTTGTTAATTTTCTGTTTAGTTGATCTATCCATAGGTGTAAGTGGGGTATTAAAGTCTCCCACTATTATTGTGTTATTATTAATTTCTCCTTTCATACTTGTTAGCATTTGTCTTACGTACTGTGGTGCTCCCGTGTTGGGTGCATATATATTTATAATTGTTATATCTTCTTCTTGGATTGATCCTTTGATCATTATGTAGTGACCTTCTTTGTCTCTTTTCATAGCCTTTGTTTTAAAGTCTATTTTATCTGATATAAGTATTGCTACTCCTGCTTTCTTTTGGTCCCTATTTGCATGGAAAATCTTTTTCCAGCCCTTCACTTTCAGTCTGTATGTGTCCCCTGTTTTGAGGTGGGTCTCTTGTAGACAACATATGTAGGGGTCTTGTTTTTGTATCCATTCAGCCAGTCTTTGTCTTTTGGTTGGGGCATTCAACCCATTTACATTTAAGGTAATTACTGATAAGTATGATCCCGTTGCCATTTACTTTATTGTTTTGGGTTTGAGTTTATACACCGTTTTTGTGTTTCCTGTCTAGAGAATATCCTTTAGTATTTGTTGGAGAGCTGGTTTGGTGGTGCAGAATTCTCTCAGCTTTTGCTTGTCTGAAAAGCTTTTGATTTCTCCTTCATACTTGAATGAGATCCTTGCTGGGTACAATAATCTGGGCTGTAGGTTATTTTCTTTCATCATTTTAAGTATGTCTTGCCATTCCCTCCTGGCTTGAAGAGTTTCTATTGAAAGATCAGCTGTTATCCGTATGGGAATTCCCTTGTGTGTTATTTGTTGTTTTTCCCTTGCTGCTTTTAATATTTGTTCTTTGTGTTTGATCTTTGTTAATTTGATTAATATGTGTCTTGGGGTGTTTCTCCTTGGGTTTATCCTGTTTGGGACACTCTGGGTTTCTTGTACTTGGGTGATTATTTCCTTCCCCATTTTAGGGAAGTTTTCCACTATTATCTCCTCAAGTATTTTCTCATGGTCTTTCTTTTTGTCTTCTTCTTCTGGAACCCCTATGATTCGAATGTTGTAGCGTTTAATATTGTCCTGGAGGTCTCTGAGATTGTCCTCATTTCTTTTGATTCGTTTTTCTTTTATCCTCTCTGATTCATTTATTTCTACCATTCTATCTTCTAATTCACTAATCCTGTCTTCTGCCTCTGTTATTCTACTATTTGTTGCCTCCAGAGTGTTTTTAATTTCACTTATTGCATTATTCATTATATATTGACTCTTTTTTATTTCTTCTAGGTCCTTGTTAAACCTTTCTTGCATCTTCTCAATCCTTGTCTCCAGGCTATTTATCTGTGATTCCATTTTAGTTTCAAGATTTTGGATCAATTTCACTATCATTATTCGGAATTCTTTATCAGGTAGATTCCCTATCTCTTCCTCTTTTGTTTGGTTTGGTGGGCATTTATCCTGTTCCTTTATCTGCTGAGTATTCCTCTGTCTCTTCATCTTGTTTACATTGCTGAGTTTGGGGTGTCCTTTCTGTATTCTGGCAGTTTGTGGAGTTCTCTTTATTGTGGCGTTTCCTCACTGTGTGTGGGTTTGTACAGGTGGCTTGTCAAGGTTTCCTGGTTAGGGAAGCTTGTGTCGGTGTTCTGGTGGGTGGAGCTGTATTTCTTCTCTCTGGAGTGCAATGAAATGTCCAGTAATGATTTATGAGATGTCTATAGTTTTGGGGTGACTTTGGGCAGCCTGTATCTTGAAGCTCAGGGCTGTGTTCCTTTGTTGCTAGAGAATTTGTTTGGTATGTCTTGCCCTGGAATTTATTGGCCCTTGTGTGGTGCTTGGTTTCAGTGTCGGTATGGATGCATTTGATGAGCTCCCGTCAATTAGTGTTCCTTGGAGTCAGGAGTTCCCTGGAGTCAGGGTTTGGACTTAAGTCTCCTGCTTCCGGTTATCGGTCTTATTTTTACAGTAGTTTCAAAACTTCTCCTTCTATACAGCACCATTGATAAAACATCTACATTAAAGATGAAAAGTTTCTCTACAGTGAGGGTCACTCAGAGAGGTTCACAGGGTTACATGGAGAAGAGAAGAGGGAGGAGGGAGTTAGAGGTGACCCAAATGAGATGAGGTGAATCAATAGTGGAGAGAGTGGGCTAGCCAGTAGTCACTTCCTTATGTGCACTCCACAACTGGACCACTCAGAGATGTTCACGGGGTTATACAGAGAAGAGAAGAAGGAGGAAGGTAACAGAGGTGGCCAGAAGGATAAAAGGGGGGAATGAAAAGGAGGGAGACAGATCCAGCCAGTAATCAGTTCCCTAAGTGTTCTCCACCGTCTGGAACACACAGAATTTCACAGAGTTGGGTAGAGTAGAGAGGGGTTAGGGAGGAGACACAGGCGACCTGGTGGAGAAAAAGGAGAGTCCAAAGGGAGAGAGAGCAGTCAAGCCAGTAATCTCACTCCCTAGTGAAAAATGGGTCCTGAAGATTGGGTCCTTAAAGGTACAAAATTGGTAACAAATACATAAAAGCAAAAATTAAAAATCTAGAGTAGAGTTTGGAATTTCAAAAATATGATGTTAAAGAAAAGAAGAAGGAAAAGAAAGAGAGAAAAAACGAACAAACAAAAACAAACAAGGTCGCGAAAATTATAAAGAAAGTACAGGTACAAAATTGATAACTAATACCAGAAAGCAAAAATTAAAAATCTAGAGTAGAGTTTGGAATTTCAAAAATACAATGTTAAAGAAAAGAAGAAGGAAAAGAAAGAGAGAAAAAACGAACAAACAAAAACAAACAAGGTCGCGAAAATTATAAAGAAAGTACAGGTACAAAATTGATAACTAATACCAGAAAGCAAAAATTAAAAATCTAGAGTAGAGTTTGGAATTTCAAAAATACAATGTTAAAAAAAAAAAGAAGAAGAAGAAGAAGAAAAATAAAGAGAGAAAACAAACAAACAAATACGAACAATGTCACAAAAATCATAAAGAAAATACAGGTACAAAATTGATATCAAATACCAAAAAGCATAAATTAAAAATCTAGAGTAAAGTTTGGAATTTCAGATATACAATGTTATATAAAAGAAGAAGAGAAAGAAACAGAGAAGGAAAAAAAAAAAAAGTCAGAAATTATATATAAAAAAAAAACTATAGGTACAAAATTGATAAAATATACCAAAAAGTGAAAATTAAAAATCTAGAGTAGAGTTTGGAATTTCAAAAATACAATGTTAAAGAAAAGAAGAAAAAAACAAAAACAAAAACAAACAAAAAACAAGGTCAAAAAATTATAAAATATATATATATGAAGTTTGCTGAAGAAGAAAAAAATAGGGTCTTTTTTTTTTTTTTTTGCAAAGTAATAGGTTATAAAAGTGAAATTTAAAGGAACAATAGAGGACTTAAAAAATTTTTTTTTAATTAAAAAAAAAAAAGGAAAGAATGATCGTAAAAATAATAAAAATATATCTAGGACTTTTTTGTTTTTTTTTTGTGGGTGTTGTGGGTTCAGTTCATTTTTGGCTAGTTCCTTGGTCAGATTTATATTTCTCAAGATCTATAGGCCCCTTCCTATGTAGTCCGTAGTAACCACAGGGTTTTGATCTATTGCCTGTAGCTTCCAAGGCGTTTCCCTGTTATATCTTCTTCTGTTTGCTAGTCTCTTCAGTATCTGGTTTCCGCCCTGACACAAAGGGCACGGTGGAGGACACTTTTTTTTTCTTTTTTTTTTTTTTTTTAGGCTTACTTGTTCAGTCGCGCTGTGGGGAGGGAGGGAGGGAGGGATGCTGCAAACAAATAACACTGGCGTGGGCTCGCAGTGCCTCAGCCACCCTGGGTCTGCCCCTGCTCATGGCGCGTGTAGCCTCCCTGTCCACACTGCTCGGACTCTAGGTTGTTCCGCCGGGAACAATCCGAGGCTGGCCCTGGGCTGCATGCACCTCCCAGGTCCAAGCCGCTCAGGTTCAGGCACTCGGGTAGTCCTCAGAGGCGCAGACTCAGTTGGGCCTGCGTTTTGTGCTCTTCCCAGGTCCGAGCAGCTCAGGTGATGAGGTGTTTGGCGAGCGCCAATGCTGCGACTTATCGCCTCCCCGCCACTCGGTTTTCTGGGTGTTATAACCGGCGCACCTTCTCAGGCAGATGTTGACCGTCCAGACCCCCAAGAAGTTTTAGTTAGCAAAGAAGCCTGCTTACAGTTTTATAGATAATGTCTCTCTGGGGCTGCGATTGCCCCCTTCCGGCTCTGGCTGCCTGTCACCGGAGGGGGAAGATCTGCAGCCGGCTATCTCTGTTCAGTCCTTTGTTCCGTGCGCGGGCCTGGCGGTCTTAGGTTAGGGCTGGCTTTTCGTGTGGTAGATATCCCACAGTCTGGTTTGCTAGCCCAAATTATTTCGCTCAGATAGCGCTCAGGGTATTCAGGCCAGATTCTTACTCTCAGTGATGCAGCCCACGCCGCGCCTCCCTGCCCAGCCCCGGCTTGCTAATGGCGGATGCAGGCGTCTGCGCTGCTTCTCCGCTGGGGGAGTTACCGTAGGGCTCGCAATCTGCGAGTTTTAATTGTTTATTTATTTTTTCTCCCTGTTATGTTGCCCTCTGTGCTTCCAAAGCTCGGCACAGATTCGGCAGTGAGAAGGTTTCCTGGTGTTTGGAAACTTCTCTCTTCTTAAGATTCCCTTCCCGGGACAGAACTCCGTCCCTCCCTCTTTTGTCTCTTTTTTTTTGTTTTTAATATTTTTTCCTACCTCCTTTCGAAGAGTTGGGTTGCTTTTCTGGGTGCCTGATGTTCTCTGCCGGCATTCAGAAGTTGTTTTGTGGAATTTACTTGACGTTTAAATGCTCTTTTGATGAATTTGTGGGGGAGAAAGTGTTCTCCCCGTCCTACTCCTCCGCCATCTTGGCTCCTCCCCCCTAAAAATTTTAAATTACTTTTCCCTTTTCTTTTCTTTTTTAAAAAATTTATTTATTTTAATTGGAGGTTAATCACTTTACAATATTGTGGTGGTTTTTGCCATACCTTGACATGAATCAGCCATGGGTGTACATTTATTAAAAACAAAAAAGTTAAAGAGAGCTTGA
This sequence comes from Bos grunniens, assembly GCF_055505025.1. Taxonomy (NCBI): domain Eukaryota; kingdom Metazoa; phylum Chordata; class Mammalia; order Artiodactyla; family Bovidae; genus Bos; species Bos grunniens. Next base: position 36,228,124 of record NC_141166.1, on the reverse strand, counting down.
AAAACACCCACACATTTAACACACGAGGACAGTCTTAGAATTACTAACTTTTGGAGCTTGAGAGAATCTTACTGATTTTTTACACATGTGAAAGAGACCAGTGCTCAGAATTTTAGTTTCTTCCGGGCAGGGTCACAGCTAATTCATAACTAGAAGCATGTAAGTGCCGTATTTCACATAAATTTCCAATCAATAGTTTTACATTACTAAAAATATGTGAAAATCAGATCCACTAAAAGGTACTTGTGATATAATGAACACTGCCTAAAAAATTTACATTTTAAACTACTGACAAAAAGACAAGTATACAATATTATATTTGGGTGGCATTTTTTCTTACAGGAGGGACATTGCTTGTTGTTCAGTTGCCCCGTTGTGTCTGACTCTTGGCGACACCATAGACTGTAGCATGCCAGGCCTTCCTGTTCCTCACCATCTTCTGAAGTTTGCCCAAGTTCATGATCATTGCATCGGTGATGTCATCCAGCCATCTGTCTTCTGACACCCTCTTCTCCTTCTGCCCTCAATCTTTCTCAGCATCAGGGACTTTTCCACTGAGTTAGTTGTTTGCATCAGATGACCAAAATACTGGAGCTTCAGCTTCAGCATCAGTTCTTCCAATCAGTATTCAGGGTTGATTTCCCTTAAAATTGACTGGTTTGATCTCTTTGCTATCCAAGGAGATTTCAGAAGTCTTCTTCAGCACCACAGTTCTAAGTCATCAATTCGTTGACGCTCTGCCTTTTTTATGATCCAGCTCTCACACCCGTACATGACCACTGGGAAGACCATAACCTTGACTGTATGGACCTTTGTCGGCAGAGTAATGTCTCTGCTTTTCAACACGCTGTCTAGATTTATCATAGCTTCCCTGCCAAGAAGCAATTTTCTTCTGATTTCATGGCTGCAGTCACCATCCACGGTGATTTTAGAGTGCAAAAAGAGGAAATCTGTCACTACTTCCACCTTTCCCCCTTCTAGTTACCATAAAGTAATGGGGCCGGGTGCCATGATCCAAGATTTTTATTTAGTCTTAAACCAGTTCTTTCACTCTCCTCCTTCACCCTCATGAAGAGGCTCCTTAGTTCCTCTTCGCTTTCTGCTATTAGAGTGGTATCATCCACATATCTGAGGTTGTTGATGTTTCTCCCACCTATCTTGTTTCCAGCTTGTAACTCATCCAGCCTGGCATATGGATTAAACAAATAGGGTGACAGCAAACAGCCCTGTTGTACTGTTTTCCCAGTCTTGAACCAATCAGTTGTTGCATACAGGGTTCTAACTGTTGCTTCTTGACCTGCATACAGGTTTCTCAGGAGACAGGTAAGATGGTCTGGTATTCTTACCTCTTTCAGAGCTTTCCACAATTAGTTATGATCCACACCATCAAAGGCTTTAGCATAATCGATGAAACAGAAGTGGGTGTTTTTCTGGAATTCCCTTGCTTTCTCCATGATCCAGGGAGTGTTGACAATTTGATCTCTGGTTCCTCTTCCTTTTCGAAACCCAGCATGGACATCTGGAAGTCATTGGCTCACATAATGCTGAAGCCTATCAAGCAAGATTTTAAGCATGACCTTACTAGCATGAGTGGAACCGTCCAGTAGTTAGCACATTCTTTAGTACTACCTTTCTTGGAAATTGGGATGAAGACTGACCTTTTCCAGTCCTGTGGACACTACTGGGTCTTCCAGATTTGCTGATGTATTGAATGCAACATCCTGATGGCATCATCCTTTAGGGTTTTGCATAGCTCTACTGGAATTCCATCCATCCATCAGCTTTATTAACAGCAGTGCTTTCTAAGGCCCTCTTGACTTCACAGTCCAGAATATCCGGCTCTTGGTGACTGACCACACCATCATAGTAATCTGGTTCATTAAGATCTTTTTTATACAATTCTACTGTGTGTTCTTTCCATTTCTTCTCGATCTCGTCAGTGTCTACTAGGTCTCTACCATTTCTGTGCTTTATTGTACCCATCTTTGGGAGAAACGTTTCCTGGATATTTCCAATTTTCCTGAAGAGGTCTCTAGTCTTTCCAGTTCTGTTGTTTTCTTCTAGTTTTATGCACTGTTCATTGAAGAAGGCCTTCTTGTCCCTCCTTGCTGTTCTTTTGAACTCTGCATTTAGTTGGATGTACTTTCTTCCCTTTCTCCCTTGCGTTTAGCTCTCCTTTTTCTTCCACTATTTTTAAAGCCTCCTCAGATAACCACTTTGCCTTCTTTCTTTTCTTTTTCTTTAGGATGGTTTTGTTCATTGCCTCCTGTACAATATTATGGACCTCCATCCATAGTTCTTCAGGCACACTGTTTAACTGACCTAATCCCTTGAATCTATCTGTTACCCCCACTGCATATTTATAGGGGATTTGATTTAAGTTGTACCTGGCTAGCCTAGTGGTTTTCCCCACTTTCTTTCATTTAAGCCTGAATTTTGCTATGAGAAGCTGATGGTCTGAGCCACAGTCAGCTCCAGGTCTTGTTTTTTGCTGTCTGTATGCAGCTTCTCCATCTTTGCTACAAAGAATGTAATCAATTTGATTTCAGTATTGACCATTTGGTGATGTCTGTGTGTAAAATCATCTCCTGTGTTGTTGAAAATGGATATTTGCTATGACCAGTGCATTCTCATGGAAGAACTCAGTTAGCCTTTGCCCTGCTTCATTTTGTTCTCCAAGGCCAAGCTTGCCTGTTACTCCAAGTATCTCTTGACTTCCTATTTTTGCTTTCCAATCCCCAATGACGAATAGAACATCATTTTTTGGTGTTAGTTCTAGGAGCTTTTCTAGGTCATCATAGAACTGATCGATTTCAGCTTCTTCAGCTTCAGTGGTAGGGGCATAGACTTGAATTATTGTGATGTTGAATGGCTTGCCTTGGAAATGAACTGAGAACATTCTGTCATTTTTGAGGCTGCACCCAAGCACTGCATTTCAGACTCTTTTGTTGCTATTCCACTTCTTCCATGGGATTCTCGCCCATGGTCATCTGAATTAAATTCACCCGTTCCTGTCCATTTTAGTTCACTGATTCCTAAGATGTCAATGTTTATTCTTACCATCTACTGTTTGACCACGTCCAATTTGCCTTGATTCATGGACCTAAGACTCCAGGTTCCTATGCAGTACTACTCTTTGCAGCATCGGATCTTACTTTCATCACCAGACATATCCGTAACTGAGTGTCATTTCTGCTTTGGTCCAGCCACTTCATGCTTTCTGGGGCTATTAGTAGTTCTCCTCTCCTCTTCCCCAGTAGCATACTGGGGAATGCTCTCGACCCAGGAGACTCATCTTTTGGTGTCATATCTTTTTGTCCTTTTATACCGTTCATGAGGCTCTCACAGCAAGTATACTTGGGTGGTTTGCCATTCCCTCCTCCAGTGCATCATGTTTTGTCAGGACATTTGAGGACATTGCTACCTGTCCTCAGAGAACATAAAGCATGTGTCCATCTACATGAACAGGTGCCACCACTTGAGTCTGAAGAGACAAGAGAGACAGAAATGTCTGGATGCTCATTTTATTCCTTTTCAAAATATTGTTTTGGTTAAAAAATTAGAAAATGCAAAAATGTAAAGAAGAGAATAAAGCTCTTTTAAAATTTTACCACCAAGGCATCAGTTCAGTCGGTCAGTTCAGTTGCTCAGTCATGTCCAACTCTTTGCGACCCCATGAATCGCAGCACGCCAGGCCTCCCTGTTCATCACCAACTCCTGGAGTTCACCCAAATTCATGTGCATTGAGTCGGTGATGCCATCCAGCCATCTCATCCTCTGTCCTCCCCTGCTCCTCCTGCCCTCAATCCCTCCCAGCATCAGAGTCTTTTCCAGTGAGTCAACTCTTCGCAGGAGGTGGCCAAAGTACTGGAGTTTCAGCTTTAGCATCAGTCCTTCCAATTAACACTCAGGACTGATCTCCTTTAGAATGGACTGGTTGGATGTCCTTGCAGTCCAAGGGACTCTCCTTGCAGTCCAAGGGACTCTCCTTGGATCTCCTTGCAGTCCAAGGGACTCTCAAGAGTCTTCTCCAACACCACAGTTCAAAAGCATCAATTCTTCAGCACTCAGCTTTCTTCACAGTCCAATTCTCACATCCATACATGACCACAGGAAAAACCATAGCCTTGACTAGACGGACCTTTGTTGGCAAAGTAATGTCTCTGCTTTTCAATATGCTATCTAGGTTAGTCATAACTTTTCTTCCAAGGAGTAAGCGTCTTTTAATTTCATGGCTGCAGTCACCATCTGCAGTGATTTTGGAGCCCCCCAAAATAAAGTCTGACACTGTTTCCACTGTTTCCCCATTTATTTCCCATGAAGTGATGGGACCAGATGCCATGATCTTCGTTTTCTGAATGTTGAGCTTTAAGCCAACTTTTTCACTCTCCTCTTTCACTTTCATCAAGAGGCTTTTTAGTTCCTCTTCACTTTCTGTCATAAGGGTGGTGTCATCTGCATATCTAAGGTTACTGATATTTTTCCCGGCAATCTTGATTCCAGCTTATGCTTCTTCCAGCCCAGCGTTTCTCATGATGTACTCTGCATATAAGTTAAATAAGCAGGGTGGCAATATACAGCCTTGATGTACTCCTTTTCCTATTTGGAACCAGTCTGTTGTTCCATGTCCAGTTCTAACTGTTGCTTCCTGACCTGCATATAGGTATAACAACTCTTAAATGATTGCTTTCTATTGGCCTCACGTTCTCTTTCTCCTTCTCATTCTGTCTCTGTAATATATGAATATTCACAAAAATGCAGCACGTTTCACATTCTTTCTCTCTTAGTCTAGGCTTTTGTTGTTGTTGTTTTAGTTGCTAAGTCATGTCTGACTCTTGCAGGCCCGTGGACTCTGCCTGCCAGGCTTCTCAGTTCATGAATTTCCTAGGCAAGAATATTGGAGTGTGTTGTCGTTTCCTTCTCCAGCGGATCTTCCTGAGCCAGGAATTGACCTATGTCTCCTGTATTGGCAGGTGAATTCTTTTTCACCGTACCATGAGGAAAGCAGTCCAGGCTTAATTAAGCAAGGCTTAATTTGAGGTGAATAATAGCAAACCTACAGGACTCCATAGATTAAAAGTACTTTCCAGTACACTATCTTTTACACTTGGTGACCATAGATCTTTGGGTGAGGAGGGACAGCAGATTATGTTTAGGGAAAAAAGTGGGGAAGAGATACATCAATATGCACAAGTCCTTCCTCCTATAAAAAAGGATCATTATGGACAAGAAAATACTAGTACAATGCCAAGAGTGACTGTTCTTTATATAAAAAGTAAGATGTCTTTCTCAAAGAAAATTGATTTCCCAAGGAAAAAACACCTACAATACATGCTCAGATAAAGAACTGGAAGGATCAAAATGGGATTTCTAATACCCTGCAGCCCCGATGTTTCACTATGCTGTACAAATATGATGTTAAATCTCTACATTAAAGTAATATCAATGGCTTCAGAAGGCAAAGTCAGTTTAAGTCTTCTGTGCATACTAATTTAGAAATATGGAAGTTAAGAAAGGAGAGAAAAGCATAAGTCAAAGATACTAATAAACTTTAAGTGTTACTGTCTGGTTGATCATTGGAGTGGAGAACTCTTCAGTGTTGCCTTATTTAAAATCTTTTTTAAAAAATGTAGATACATTCTAGAGGCCAGGAATTACATCTGTTTTGTACACTGGTATATCTCTAATACTTCAGTTTATCTCTGGGCTCAAACCCTGGCCTGCAATAAAGGAGATGTTTAATAAATATAATCAACTCAATATTCCCACCAATTAAGAAGAATAGGAGTAACTCAAACAGCCCATATTCCCAAATTAACATCTTTATGACTTTAAAATTAATGTTTAACTTGTTTTAATTATGCATCAATTAATGAACATACAATTATAATATTTATTAAGACTCTACTTTCTGTAATACATTACAATATATCCAAAAGAAAAACATATACTATTCTTGCCCTCAAAGAGCCATTCTCTAGTTAAGAAATGTGTCTGATGGACTGAAAAATGCACATTGAAAGTAAATAATGAAGCCATTTATAGAAGACTGAGTTTATGATGTTTGGCAGGAAAATTTCTTGTTTTGTTTTTAATTGATGGGCACTTCCCTAATCTTGGCTTTCCTGGCAGCTCAGCTGGTAAAAAATCTGCCTGCAATACAGGAGACCCTGGTTCGATTCCTGGGTCAGGAAGATCACCTAGAGAAGGGATAGGCTACCCACTCCAGTATTCTTGGGCTTCCCTAAGAAAGAATGGGAAAGAATTCTTTGGCTCAGCTGGGAAAGAATTGCCTGCAATGCAGGAGACCTGGTTTCGATCACTGGGTTGGGAAGATTCCCTGGAGAAGGGAATGGCTACCCACTCCAGTATTCTGGCCTGGAGAATTCCATGGACTCTATAGTCCATGGGGTCGCAAAGAGTCGGACATGACTGAGCAATTTTCATTTTCCCTAACCTTAACTTCATTCTGGGATTGTATGACTGTGCTTTCAGGTCTCTTACTGTATTTAAATTTATGTGAAATAAATGCACCCAGGACTTCAAGGGAAATCTGGTCAAACAAGGTGTACCCAACGGACCTCTAAACCTAAGACTGAAACCAAAAAAAAGGGTAGATAAAAGACTGTGTGTCCTGGGATAGAGACACCTGAGAGAAGACGGAAACATAGAGATCAAAGGTTATAAAACACATACTTATTTATCTGATAATTTACCCATGGCTTTCCCAGCTGGTCGATGTAGGTTAGCTGACAATGAAATGAGATAAAGTACCTAAGGTTCTTAACTCACAAAGGGCCTAACAGGAACAATGTGAACTTGTTGTATTTACTTTATGTGTGTTACAGCATATAAACTGTACTGAAATATGTGTTAAAGTCTAGGGCCAGGAATCACTTTGAGACGCTATTCAAGTCTGCACCAGCAGTCCTCAACCTTTTTGGCACCAGGGACGGGTTTTGTGGAAGACAATTTTTCAACCAGCGGGGGGAGGGGGATGGCTTCAGGATGATTCAAGTGTCCTACATTTATTGTGTACTTTATTTCTATTATTACATCAGCTCCACTTCAGATCATCAGGCGTTAGATCCAAGAAGTCGGGGACCCCTGGTCTACACTGTTTCTCCTATCCCCGCAAATGAAATTTCTTCGTCTTTTCTGTTTGTATGCATTTTCATCATCTGTTCTGTCATACTGAAGAACAACCCGAACGGCCTTTTTTGATTAATGACATAGGGACTAATGGCTGATAAAGAAAAGTATTTATTAATTGCTATAAATAGCAAGGTAAGTATGGATTTTCAGGTACAGTAGCTTGTACTAACTCTGTCCACAAGGAAGATAAAGCCTTAGAGAGAAGTTGATGGGATATTTGCAGAGAGAAAAATCAATGCTAACAAAGTTACAATGTTCCCCAGAACATGGGGGAACAAAGGTCATATAGATTCTCAGCCAAAGCAGAAAATCATAAAAATTTCCTGAAAGGGCAAGGTCAATACTTATTTTTAAAATTAAATGTAAGATAATGCGAAGACTTTTACATGTTCTGCCAGTGGATGTATTCATGTCTTTGTCAAAGTTAACACAACTAACTAATTGGTTCTGTTTTCTCAGGTACCTTGTTTAAATTGACTTGTTTTAATATTTTTAAAGATAGTGACACAATCTCTTAAAAGCCAGTTTTCTATTCATGCTCCTAAAAACCCTTGATGTTTGTCTGTGATCAATTTATTCAAAAGACAGAAATTCATCATTGCTTTTCATGCATAAAACTCCAATCATTAGAAAAGGATTGAGTTAAAAGAGGTTAAAAAAATCTATCTCTTGGGAAATGAAGTTTAGCCTTAGAATTGATTTTAGGGGGGATAAGGAACATGACTGTGACTGTCTTTCTTATGCCCAAGCTACTTTGGGATAAATATTTAAAACTTTTTAGTGAAAAATTTTAAATACAATGATCAATCATCAGAACTGACTGTGGTGTGAACAAGGAATAAAAATGTGTATGTTTCATTCTGGGATTCTGCCACATACCTTTTGTCATGTAGGGTTCCTTAGCTTCTCAATTATTCTTCCTTTTCAACTTTCCATCAGTGCTATCGAACCCAGCAATACCGATCTCTGATGGGTGTTTTTTACTGGACTGCTCACTTGGCCCACATTGCTCCTATCTATCACTGGAATAACAAATATTCTGCTATGGGTCAGAATAATTGGTCACAAGCAAATCTCAAGCTCAGAAAACAATAGCCAGGAGTATTCGGGGAGGAGATAATTACAGTCTCTGGTGTTCTTGAGAATGTAACCACTATATTCCTCTATAGGACTCCATTCTTCTCACTGTAAGTGAATTCTTCAACTGTGCATAAATTCAACCGTATCAGAAAATCCCTGGGGGACCAGGTAGGATTATCCGGTAGAGGACCTTATGAAGAATATAATTTAGGAAAACTCAATGAAACCAACTTGAGATTAAATTCTTTTGGACAAGAAATGAGTGCAGCTTTAAAGCTTTAAAACTAATTTTGAAATCATTTTAAACAACTATTTTAAGTAGCAGAAAAGAAGCAGTAGAACTAAATGGCAGTTCCTGCCTATAACCTTACTGTTTAATTTACACTGGCACTAGAATACTAACCTATGACGTAAGTCTGACATACAAAATTGTTGAGGGGCTTCGCTGGTGGCCCAATGGTTAAAACTTTGCTTTCCAATGTAGGGGATGTGAATTTGATCCCTGATAGGGGAGCTAAGATCCCACAGGCATCCCCTTGTGGTCAAAATATCGAAATATAAAACAGAAACAATATTGTAACAAATTCAATAAAAACTTTAAAAATGGTCCACATCAAAAAAGAAGTCATTCAATATGTGTATCCACAAAATCCACATGAATGTTTTCATGTTACATAAACATATTGAACACATCAAAGTTCAAACAAATCCAGAAAAGCTTGGAGTTCAAATATAATATTGAGATTTTTTTTACTTAAATAAATGTTGCTTATGAACAGCTGGTGAATGGGTTATTAGGAAGGAAACTATAGCAAAGGAAATATATGGAAGAAATAAACATTGTCATTATCTTTTTTCAAGAGCACATGTAGGAGCACATTCAACCACTTGAATACATCAAATAGTTAATTTGTAAAGAAATGACTATCACTACTTTGTCAAAGTTTGAAGAATAACCAGAAAATTTCCTCAGCACTGAAAGTCATCATTTTTAATGGCAATAATAGATATATTTAGTGAACACCTATGTCATAGTGCTAGGCACTCGATATTTATCTTGTTAACTCTCACACTACCCCTCTTTAAGACAGTTATGATAAAATGCTTAATTTAGTTTTCAATTTTTAATAAGAAGACCACAGAGTAAGGGACAAAATAAAAATACTTGATAATAGTACATTAATTGTTAGCTAATTAAATAATGTGATTACAGCTATGCCAAAATAGATACTTTACATCACAGTGGAATAATAAAACTGGGCCATTGAAAACAGCAAAATGTGTCACAGTAGGCCAATCCGAAAGTGGTAAGGATCTTAGAAATCATCTGCTCTATTGCTTTTATTTTGCAGATGTGCAAAACTAAGGCCCAAAGAGCTTGGGTACTTCGTCTGAAGTCAAACAGTGAGTCAATGCATTGAATAAGGTTAAACATTATAGTTTATTAATTATTCTGAAATGTAGATTACTTTCAATGTAGAATATTGCTAAATGCTAAAATTTCTTCTATTTCTTTCAAAGAATAATTCAGACCTTCAGAAATTGTGTTTTTGATTTGATTGGTTTTTATTGTGCATATTCGTGTTAGTGTTCATGTGTGTGTGTGTATGTATTTTGAATTATGAAAAATTAGAAATATCAGCAAAAATCAAAAAAGGTCACACATCAGAAAAGATTCTCTTTTCAGTTTTACCAAACTGTTTGAACAGTTAAAATTTATTGAAATTCTCCTTGACATCTACATGCATCAGTCTACATATCAAAGACAAATGATATATACTCTTTTTTGCCTACATAACACGGTGCTCATCAACCATAAAGGAAGACCAGGTGAGGTACAGGTTATTTCCTTTATAGCCAAATGTCTAATTTTAAGGCTCATTAAAATTAAAATTTCATTTTGAATGGCTGAATGAAGATGGTGGTAGTTTCCCCAGCTGGCTTCTTTCAGTCTCATATTGATTACCACAAAAGCTTTATTAATTATCTGTTGAGGTTTTCATCATGATAATGTTAATCAAAGAATAGCAATTTTGTTTATCAAGAAATACATTAAAGCTATTAATTCAGCCAAAAGATTAAACTAAAAAGGGAAAAAGTAATATTTATTTCTATATAAACAATTAAGTGGAAATTAGGAATTTTGAGATGGTTGATGTGCTAAAAATACTTTGTTATTCTTCACCAATGAAACAGTTAAAATATAAGCATCAAATTATCAATGTAACTAATACCTTACATTTAATCTTGTGATAAAATATGGATATTCAGTTTGAGACTTTTTTTCTATGTAATTAAGTAATGTTATAGGCGATATAATAGTAAGCTCTAGAGTACAGTTACTAAAATAGTATTCTCATCCCACCACTTATTTACTATGTGACCTTAGATAAATTACCTGAGTTTCCCATGGATCAGTTTCAGGGTAATATTATTAACAATACCACTGATTTGAAATGTGAATTAAATATAATGTATATAAAATAATGACTAACACATAGTTAACACTCAGTAAATGCTGGCTCTAATTGTTATTTGTGTTCTCGCCTGGAGAATCCCAGGGACGGGGGAGCCTGGTGAGCTGTCGTCCGTGGGGTCGCACAGAGTCAGACACGACTGAAATGACTTAGCAGCAGCAATTGTTATTTAAATTAGAATATATTTACTGTTACACTAATATCAACAAGGTTTGTATAAATAATTTTATGTAAATTACAGTAAAAAGTGATCCACAAACCTAATGATGTTTACTTTTACTATAGTAACCCTCAATGTGAGTGAAAGTTGCTCAGTCATGTCCAACTCTTTGCGACCCCATGGACTATACAGTCCATGGAATTCTCCAGGCCAGAATACTGGAGTTGGTAACCTTTCCCTTCTCCAGGGGTTCTTCCCAACCCAGGGATCGAACCGAGGTTTCCTGCATTGCAGGCATATTGTTTACCAGCTAAGCCACAAGGGAAGCCCAAGAATACTGGAGTGGGTAGCCTATCCCTTCTCTAGGTGATCTTCCTGACCCAGGAATCAAACTGGGGTCTCCTGCATTGCAGGAGGATTTTTCACCAACTAAGTTATCAGGGAAGCCCAGTAATTCAATAAATGAATAAAAATTTGACTAAATTAACAACAATAAAGATTCCAATTTGATTCATTTGTTCAGTTCGGTTCAGTTCAGTTGCTCAGTCGTGTCCAACTCTTTGCGACCCCATGAATCGCAGCACGCCAGGCCTCCCTGTCCATCACCAACTCCCAGAGTTCACCCAGACTCACGTCCATCGAGTCAGTGATGCCATCCAGCCATCTCATCCTCTGTCGTCCCCTTCTCCTCCTGCCCCCAATCCCTCCCAGCATCAGAGTCTTTTCCAATGAGTCAACTCTTCGCATGAGGTGGCCAAAGTACTGGAGTTTCAGCTTTAGCATCATTCCTTCCAAAGAAATCCCAGGGCTGATCTCCTTCAGAATGGACTGGTTGGATCTCCTTGCAGTGCAAGGGACTCTCAAGAGTCTTCTCCAACACCACAGTTTAAAAGCATCTATTCTTCAGCGCTCAGCCTTCTTCACAGTCCAACTCTCACATCCATACATGACCACAGGAAAAACCATAGCCTTGACTAGACGAACCTTTGTTGGCAAAGTAATGTCTCTGCTTTTGAATATGCTATCTAGGTTGGTCATAACTTTCTTCCAAGGAGTAAGCATCTTTTAATTTCATGGCTGCAGTCACCATCTGCAGTAATTTGGGAGTCCAAAAAAATAAAGTCTGACACTGTTTCCACTGTTTCCCCATCTATTTCCCATGAAGTGGTGGGACTGGATGCCATGATCTTCGTTTTCTGAATGTTGAGCTTTAAGCCAACTTTTTCACTCTCCTCTTTCACTTTCATCAAGAGGCTTTTTAGTTCCTCTTCATTTTCTGCCATAAGGGTGGTGTCATCTGCATATCTGAGGTTATTGAGATTTCTCCCGGCAATCTTGATTCCAGCTTGTGTTTCTTCCAGTCCAGCGTTTCTCATGATGTACTCTGCATAGAAGTTAAATAAGCAGGGTGACAATATACAGCCTTGAAGTACTCCTTTTCCTATTTGGAACCAGTCTGTTGTTCCATGTCCAGTTCTAACTGTTGCTTCCTGACCTGCATATAGATTTCTCAAAAGGCAGATCAGGTGGTCTGGTATTCCCATGTCTTTCAGAATTTTCCACAGTTTATTGTGATCCACACAGTCAAAGGCTTTGACATAGTCAATAAAGCAGAAGTAGATGTTTTTGTGGAACTCTCTTGCTTTTTCCAGGATCCAGCGGATGTTGGCAATTTGATCTCTGGTTCCTCTGCCTTTTCTAAAACGAGCTTGAACATCAGGAAGTTCACAGTTCACATATTGCTGAAGCCTGGCTTGGAGAATTTTGAGCATGACTTTACTAGCGTGTGAGATGAGTGTAATTGTGCAGTAGTTTGAGCATTCTTTGGCATTGCCTTTCTTTGGGATTGGAATGAAAACTGATCTTTTCCAGTCCTGTGGCCACTGCTGTTTTCCAAATTTGCTGACATATTGAGTGCAGCACTTTCACAGCATCATCTTTCAGGATTTGAAATAGCTCAACGGGAATTCCATCACCTCCACTAGCTTTGTTCGTAGTGATGTTTTTCTAAGGCCCACTTGACTTCACATTCCAGGATGTCTGGCTCTAGGTGAGTGATCACACCATCGTGATTATCTGGGTTGTGAAGATCTTTTTTGTACAGTTTTCTGTGTATTCTTGCCATCTCTTCTTAATATCTTCTGCTTCTGTTAGGTCCATACCATTTCTGTCCTTTATCGAGCCCATCTTTGCATGAAATGTTCCTTTGGTACTCTAATTTCCTTGAAGAGACTAATACTAAAATTACTAATAATTTTTGCTCATGGCAGGAAGGAATTTTTTTATTTTGAACTAAAAAAAAAGTTCCCAGCCTCTAGGATACTGCACCCATTAGGGTATAACACTATTGTATATATAGATGAGAGTATTGATTAGATAAAAGTGGTAACCTCAGTACTACAGAAGGTATAAATTGTCACATCTTTCTAGAAGAGAGTTTGGAAACATATTCAGAACATTTGATATCAACTTTTGACCTCATAATTTTACTTCCTGTAATCTACCCTGAGAGTAGATATGCAGATAATTCAAATTCAAAAATATCTATCACTGTAATATATACAATAACAACAACTAAGGAAAATCTAAAAATTGTGCTTAGTCACTCAGTCGTGTCCAATTCATTAGGACCCCATGAACTGTAGCCCACCAAGCTCCTCTGCCCATAGGGATTCTCCAGGCAAGAATACTGGAGTGGGTTGCCATTTCCTTCCAGGGCATCTCCCCAACCTAGGGATAGAACCCACGTCTCCCCCATTAAACACAGATTCTTTACCATTTGAGCTGCCAGGGAAGCCCAAGGCAAATTCCTGCATTAAGATACAGCTATGTGATAGAGTAATATGTAATCATGAATAGATATATTCATGCATCATGAAAAGATCTTTCTTTTTCATTTCTCTGCCTTTAGTATTCTCTATCAATAAATCACTACTGAATACTTCTGTACCCAAGGCTCTGTAAGTATCACAGTTGGTAAGCATTACAAATGGCTTCCCAGATGATACTAGGGGTAAAGAACCTGTTGCCAATTCAGGAAATGTAAGAGATGCAGGTTCAATCCCTGGATTGGGAAGATCCCTGGAGGAGGGCATGGCAACCCACTCCAGTATTCTTGCCTGGATAATTCCATGGATAGAGAAGCCTGGCAGGCTACAGTCCATAGGGTCGCACAGAGTCAGACAGGACTGAAGCAATTTAGCACATATGTGCAAGAGATATGAAACCTTGCCTCAGATCCCCATTTCCTGCCCTAGAGTATTCTTGGTGATTGTAAAAGGATAGGCTGTACAATTTAGAAAACAATACAGTATAATATATGGCAGATTTCAAATAAGTGGCACGATACAACCCTCACTTGATCCCAAAATGTTCTTCAACATGATTAACTTATTTGCCTTTTAAAATTAGCCATAAGAACATGTGCTATTATTATGTGATAAAGAACTCCTGGAGAAAAAAAAAATCTGGTCTGGTCCTAACAGCAAGAATACTTATCCATTCCATTAGTGGTGGGTGAGTTTTATCTCAAAAATATTTTTAAACTTCACAATTAATCAAATCCTCCCTTCTTTCAACTTTTGGAAAACTTAAAGCCATATATGTTGCCAACTTTGGTTGGTGTGTATTTTTTGCTTCATCTTTCATTCTACTCATTTGTGCCCATCTTTATTTTCATAAATGTGTCTAGATTTTAATTCGTGCTGCTTTATTTTATATGTCTTTGTAAGCCAAATTACATCTTTGCTAAAGATGTGCATATACATATATATATATATGCACACACACATTAACAGAGGTAACGCAAGGGATTAGGAGAATGTGTCAGACAGTTTAGGCTAAATTATGATTTCCTCACAAATTCCTCTGTCCATGGAATTCTACAGACAAGAATACTGGGGTGGGTTGCCATGCCCTTCTTTAGGGAAGCTTCCCAGCCCAGGGATCACACCTGGGTCTCCTGCATTACAGACAAATTCCTTACCTTATGAGCCACCAGGGAAGTACAGGACAAGGTGTACGATTCAAGTGCTGGGTGACATTCCTCAGTTTGTCTTTTTTGCAAAATAGGGATGACAACATCTTTATCATGTTGTTTTAAAGAGGGAATGAAATAAAATACATAAAACGTGCAGTTAATATGGGTTCTTACTATTATGTAGATCCTTGGGAAGTCAATAGAAAGAGGAGGAAGATAATCATATCAAACTGAACTCTTGTTTCCAATTATCTTCCATTTGCAGTCTCCCTATCTCAATGGATGGCTCTTCTATTCTTCTAGTTATTTACGCAAAAGCCCTGCAGTCATCATGAACTCCTCTCAAGTTCTACAACCACCTAGCAGCAAATTCTCCCCAATGTTACTGCAATAGCCTCTGCAGTAATGCAGGCCAAAGTACTCTTAAAAAAAAAAAAAAAAATTTTGACTGTGTTTTGGAGTATAGCTGATTAACAATGTGGTGATAGCTTCAGGTGAACAGGGAAGGGACGCAGTCATACATATACATGTACCCATTCTTCTCTAAACTCCCCTCTCACCCAGGCTGCATATAACACTGGACTGAGTTCCATGTACTCTACAGTAGATCCTTGTTGACTATCCATTTTAAATACAGGAGTATGTACTTGTTGATCCCAAACTCCCCCATGCTTCCCCCCACCCAGCAACCTTAAATTCCTTCTCTAAGTCTGTCTCCACTTTGGTAAGTAAGTTCATTTTTATCATTGTTATCTTTTCTTCTCCAAATTCTACTCCCAATATCACAGCCAAATTTTCTATTAAACACGTAAGTCAAATCACTCTTTCATCAAAATCCTTCAGAGTTCTGCACTGCATTCAGAGTAAAGGCCACAATCTTTTAAATGTCCTTCAAGGTCCTACAGGATCTTATTTCCCTGTTGTCTCTCTGGCCTCAGTTCCCACTCCTCTCCACTTTCTTCAGCCTCTGAACCAGTCCACACTTCAGCCATTCTTTCTATCCCTTGAATGTGCCAAGGACACTCAATTTTTGGATCTTTGCAGGCTCTTGCATGTGCCTGGAGGGCATAACCCACAGACTGCTAACACCTGAAGAAACTGAAGTCGAACAGTTCTATGAAGACCTACAAGACCTTTTAGAACTAACACCCCAAAGAAATGTCCTTTTCATTATAGGGGACTGAAATGCAAATGTAGGAAGTCAAGAAACACCTGAAGTAACAGGCAAATTTCGCCTTGGATTACAGAATGAAGCAAGGCAAAGGCTAACAGAGTTTTGCCAAGAGAATGTACTGATCATAGCAAACACCCTCTTCCAGAACTTTGTTCAAATGCCACCACTTCGTAAGGCCTCTTGTGGGCCCTCAATACTTCAGAAATCTTCCCTCACCTTGTTATGTATGTGCTGTGCTTTTTTTATGGCACTTTTCACCTTCTATTATTTATTTGTTAGCCCCTCAGTCATGGAGGTATGGGTCAGCAGTGGCCTGCTGCAGGATTAGGGGCACTGAGCGTAGCAGTGTTTGCATGGTACATTTTGAAGAAGGTCCCCATTATCTCCATTACCTTCACCATAGTTTAGTCCCAGGTAAATAACAGGGAAGGAACACAGACCCTACCCACCAACAGAAAATTGGATTAAAGATTTGCTGAGTGTGGCCCCATCAGAACAAGACCCAGTTTCCCCCTCAGTAAGTCTCTCCCATCAGGAAGCTTCTGTAAGCCTCTTATCCTTCTCCATCAGAGGACAGACAGACTGAAAACCTCAATCACAGAAAAACCAATCTGATCACATGGATCACAGCATTGTCTAACTCAGAGAAACTATGAGCCATGCTGTGTAAGGCCACCCAAGATGGGTGGGGTTATGGTGAAGAGTTCTGACAAACCGTGGTCCACTGGAGAAGGGAATGCAAACCACTTCAGTATTCTTGCCTTGGGAACCCCATGAACAGTATGAAAAAGCAAAAAGATAGGACACCAAAAGATTAACTCCCTAGGATGGTAGGTGCCCAATATGCTAGTGGAGATCAGTGGAGAAATAACTCCAGAAAGAATGAAGAAATGGAGCTAAAGCAAAAACAATGCCAAGTTGTGGATGTGACTGGTGATAGAAGTAAAGTCTGATGCTGTAAAGAGCAATGTTGCATAGGAATCTGGAATATTAGGTCCATGAATCAAGGCAAATTGGAAGTGGTCAAATAGGAGATGGCAAGAGTGAATGTGGACATTTTAGGAGTCAGCGAACTAAAATGGACTGGAATGGGTGAATTTAACTCAGATGACCATTATATCTATCTACTACTGTGGGCAAGAATCCCTTAGAAGAAATGGAGTAGCCATGGTGGTCAACAAAAGAGTTCAAAATGCAGTACTTGGACGCAAATCTCAAAAATGACAGAATGATCTCTGTTCATTTCCAAAGCAAACCATTCAATAATCCAGTAATCCAAGTTTATGCCCCGATCAGTAATGCTGAAGAAACTGAAGTTGAACAGTTCCATGAAGACCTACAAGACCTTTTAGAACTAACACCCAAAAGAAATGTCCTTTTCATTATAGGGGACTGGAATGCAAATGTAGGAAGTCAAGAAACACCTGAAGTAACAGGCAAATTTGGCCTTGGATTACAGAATGAAGCAAGGCAAAGGCTAATAGAGTTTTGCCAAGAGAATGTACTGATCATAGCAAACACCCTCTTCCAAAAACACATGATAAGACTCTATACATGGACATCACCAGATGGTCAATACCAAAATCAGATTGATTATATTCTTTGCAGCCAAAGATGGACAAGCTCTATACAGTCAGAAAAAACAAGACCAGGAGCAGACTGTGGCTCAGATCATGAACTCCTTATTGCCAAATTCAGGCTTAAATTGAAGAAAGGAGGGAAAACCATTAGGCCATTCAGGTATGACCTAAATCAAATCCCTTATGATTATACAGTGGAAGTGAGAAATAGATTTAAGGACTAAAGCTGATACAGTGCCTGAAGAACTATGGATGGAGGTTTGTGACGTACAGAAGGCAGGGATCAAAACCATCCCCAAGAAAAAGAAATGCAAAAAGGCAAAATGGCTGTCTGAGGAGGCCTTACAAATAGCTGTGAAAAGAAGAGAAGCAAAAAGCAAAGGAGAAAAGGAAAGATATACCCATTTGAATGCAGAGTTCCAAAGAATAGCAAGGAGAGATAAGAAAGCCTTCCTCAGTGATCAATGCAAAGAAACAGAGGAAAACAATAGAATGGTAAATACAAGAGATCTCTTCAAGAAAATTAGAGATACCAAGGGAACATTTCATGCCAAGATGGGCTTGATAAAGGACAGAAATGGTATGGACCTAACAGAAGCAGAAGATATTAAGAAGAGGTGGCAAGAATACACAGAAGAACTGTACAAAAAAGATCTTCACGACCCAGATAATCATGATGGTGTGAACACTGACCTCAAGCCAGACATCCTGGAATGTGAAGTCAAGTAGGCCTTAGAAAGCATCACTACGAAAAAAGCTAGTGGAGGTGATGGAATTCCAGTTGAGCTCTTTCAAATCCTGGAAGATGATGCTGTGAAAGTGCTGCACTCAATATGCCAGCACATTTGGAAAACTCAGCAGTGGCCACAGGACTGGAAAAGGTCAGTTTTCATTCCAATCCCAAAGAAAGGCAATGCCAAATAATGCTCAAACTACCACACAATTGTACTCATCTCACATGCTAGTAAAGTAATGCTCAAAATTCTCCAAGCCAGGCTTCAGCAATACGTGAACCGTGAACTTCCAGATGTTCAAGCTCGTTTTAGAAAAGGCAGAGGAACCAGAGATCAAATTGCCAACATCCGCTGGATCAAGGAAAAAGCAAGAGAGTTCCAGAAAAGCATCTATTTCTGCTTTATTGACTATGCCAAAGCCTTTGACTGTGTGGATCACAATAAACTGTGGAAAATTCTGAAAGACATGGGAATACCAGACCACCTGATCTGCCTCTTGAGAAACCTGTATGCAGGTCAGGAAGCAACAGTTAGAACTGGACATGGAACAACAGACTGGTTCCACATAGGAAAAGGAGTACGTCAAGGCTGTATACTGTCACCCTGCTTATTTAACTTATATGCAGAGTACATCATGAGAAACGCTGGACTGGAAGAAGCACAAGCTGGAATCAAGATTGCCAGGAGAAATCTCAATAACCTCAGATATGCAGATGACACCACCCTTATGGCAGAAAGTGAAG
This sequence comes from Bos grunniens, assembly GCF_055505025.1. Taxonomy (NCBI): domain Eukaryota; kingdom Metazoa; phylum Chordata; class Mammalia; order Artiodactyla; family Bovidae; genus Bos; species Bos grunniens. The sequence goes on along the minus strand of NC_141166.1, from coordinate 36,209,042 downwards.
AGGAACTAAAGAGCCCCTTGATGAAAGGGAAAGTGGAGAGTGAAAAAGTTGGCTTAAAGCTCAACATTCAGAAAACGAAGATCATGGCATCTGGTCCCATCACTTCATGGGAAATAGATGGGGAAACAGTGGAAACAGTGTCAGACTTTATTTTGGGGGGCTCCAAAATTACTGCAGATGGTGACTTCAGCCATGAAATTAAAAGACGCTTACTCCTTGGAAGGAAAGTTATGTCCAACCTAGATAGCATATTCAAAAACAGAGACATTACTTTGCCAACAAAGGTCCATCTAGTCAAGGCTATGGTTTTTCCTGTGGTCATGTATGGATGTGAGAGTTGGACTGTGAAGAAGGCTGAGCGCCGAAGAATTGATGCTTTTAAACTGTGGTGTTGGAGAAGACTCTTGAGAGTCCCTTGGACTGCAAGGAGATTCAAGCAGTCCATTCTGAAGGAGATCAGCCCTGGGATTTCTTTGGAGGGAATGATGCTAAAGCTGAAACTCCAGTACTTTGGCCACCTCATGTGAAGAGTTGACTCATTTGAAGAGACTCTGATCCTGGGAGGGATTGGGGGCAGGAGGAGAAGGGGACGACAGAGGATGAGATGGCTGGATGGCATCACTGACTCAATGGACATGAGTCTGAGTGAACTCCGGGAGTTGGTGATGGACAGAGAGGCCTGGCGTGCTGCGATTCATGGGGTCACAAAGTGTTGGACAAGACTGAACGACTGAACTGAACTGACATATGCAAATGAACACTGACTTCACTGGTAATTGTATATATAGAGTCTCTAGGAAACTTTTATATACAAAAAAATACACATTTTTATGATGTTAAAAGATTATAGAAATGGGTAAAAAAATCAATTAGAAGCCAATGAATAAATCTTTAAAAATTTTCATATTGGCACTAGATTATGCAACTTACTTACCCGAATTGCTAACCACTTTTGCATTTCTACAAAAATAGCATTTCCCATTAATATCATATGAATATTTTATGACTAATTTCAAAGTTACAGTTCTGCTAATATGTCGCTTATAGTACTTTCCATTCACAGAACTCACTTTTGTGAAGTACATTAATCTATTTTAATTTTACTTTTTATGATAGAAAACCTATGTTTCTCTTTCCTTTATAATCACCATAATTTTATCTATTTTATTTGTCAACCTGTTAAGTATCATGTAACTCACTGACAGCTTTAGTTGCTCTTCAAAGATGATTTCTTAGTTATGTGACTGCAGAAGTCTCATCTTATGAAATGTGCTTATAAAAAGATAGTAAAAGCACACATACTTAAAAATAAAAAGTATTGTTTAAATTGTCTTTGGTAATTTGTCATTTTCTTCCTTCTATGGTCAGTATTGCAGGAGCTAAAAAAATCGGAGCTAAATTTCCAAGTATCCCTGCCATTAGAATTCATCCATAAGAGCCTCTTGCACAGGATTCTGAAGGTCAAAGAGAAACAGAAGACAAACTATTGTTTCTCCAATAGAAGTTGAGAGAGCTGGGGATTCGGCAGATTATGCAGAAGCTATTCAGTATTCTTCAGACAATAAGCCATCTGATGCAGGAAGCAGCTGTGACCATCACTGGTATTTCCTGTGGATCCTTCAATCTCTGGACTACTAGAAATGAACCCAGATTTGGAAGAAGGAATTTTGATTTTATTTATTTTTTAAAAATTATTTTAAGTGGAGGCTAATTAAAATATTGTGGTGGTTTTTGCCATACATTGACATGAATAAGCCATGGTATACATGTGGCCCCCATTCCGAACCCCCCTCCCGCCTCCCTCCCCATCCCATCCCTCTGGGTTGTCCCAGTACAGCAGCTTTGAGTGCCCTGTTTGATGCATTGAACTTGGACTGGTCATCTATTTTACATATGGTAATATACATTTTTCAATGCTATTCTCTCAAATCATCCCACTCTTGCCTTCTTCCACAGGGTCCAAAAGTCTGTTCTTTATATTTGTGTCTCTTTTGCTGTCTCACATATAGGGTTGTTGTTACCATCTTTCTAAATTCCATATATATGTGTTTATATACTGTATTGGCGTTTTTCTTTCTGACTTATGTCACTCTATGTAATAGTCTCCAGTTTCATCCACCTCATTAGAACTGATTCAAATGTATTCTTTTTAATGGCAGAGTAATACTCCATTGTGTATGTGTACCACAGCTTTCTTATCCATTCATCTGCTGATGGACATCTAGGTTGCTTCCATGTCCTAGCTATTGTAAACAGTGCTGCGATGAACATTGGGGTACACGTGTCTCTTTCAATTTTGGTTTCTTCAGTGTGTATGCCCAACAGTGGGATTGCTGGGTCATATGGCAGTTCTATTTCCAGTTTTTCAAGGAGTCTCCACACTGTTCTCCAGAGTGGTTGTGTTAGCTTGCATTTACACCAACAGTGGAAGAGAATTGCCTTTTCTCCACACCCTCTCCAGCCTTTATTGTTTGTAGACTTTTCCATAGCAGCCATTCTGACTGGTGTGAGATGATACCTCATTGTGGTTTTGATTTGTATTTCTCTGATAATGAGTGATGCTGAGCATCTTTTCATGTGTTTGTTAGCCATCTGTATGTCTTCTTTGGAGAAATGTCTGTTTAGTTCCTTGGCCCATTTTTTGATTGGGTCATTTATTTTTCTGGTATTGAGCTACATGAACTGCTTGTATATGTTTGAGTATTCCTTGTCAGTTGTTTTGTTTTCTATTATTTTATCCCATTCTGAAGGCTGTCTTTTCACCTTGCTTAGAGTTTCCTTCATTTTGCAAAAGCTTTTAAGTTTAATTAGGTCCCATTTGTTTATTTTTGCTTTTATTTCCATTACTCTGGGAGATGGGTCATAAAATGTCTTGCTGTGATTTATGTCAGAGAGTGTTTTGCCTATGATTTCCTCTAGGAGTTTATAATTTCTGGTCTTATATTTAGATCTTTAATCCATTTTGAGTTTATTTTTGTATATGGTGTTAGAAAGTGTTCTAGTTTTGTTATTTTACAGGTGGTTGGCCAGTTTTCCCAGCACCTCTTGTTAAAGAGATTGTCTTTTCTCCATTGTATATTTTTGCCTTTTGTCAAAGATAAGGTGCCCATAGATGCATGGATTTATCTCTGAGCTTTCTATTTTATTCCACTGATCTATATTTCTGTCTTTGTGCCAGTACCATACTGTCTTGATGAGTGTAGATTTATAGTATAGTCTTAAGTCAGGCAGATTGATTCCTCCAGTTCCATTCTTCTTTCTCAAGATTGCTTTGGCTATTCAAGGTTTTTTGTATTTCCATACACATTGTGAAATTATTTGTTCTAGTTCTGTGAAAAATACCATTTGTAGCTTGATAGAGATTAGATTGGTATATTTCTCCATCTATTTGTGTTATCTTTGATTTCTTTCCTCAGTGTTTTGTAGTTTTCTATATATAGGTTTTTTTGTTTTTTAAGGTAGATTTATCCCTAAGTATTTTATTTATTTTGTTGCAGTGGTGAATGGGATTGTTTCCTTAATTTCTCTTTCTGTTTTCTTATTATTAGTGTATAGAAATGCAAGGGATTTCTGTGTATTAATTTTATATCCTGCAACTTTACTATATTCATTGATTAGTAATTTTCTGGTGCCTTAGGGTTTTCAATGTTAGAGGATCATGTCATCTGCAAACAGTGAGTGTTTTACTTATTTTCCAATCTGGATTCCTTTTATTTCTTTTTCTTCTCTGATTGCTGTGGCTAAAACTTCCAACACTATGTTCAAGAGTAGTGGTGAGAGTGGGCATCCTTGTCTTGTTCCTGACTTTAGGGGAAATGCTTTTAATTTTTTGCCATTGAAGATAATATTTGCTGTGGATTTATTATTAATAGCTTTTATTATGTTGAGTTATGTTCCTTCTATTCCTGCTTTCTGGAGAGTTTTTATCATAAATGGGTGTTGAATTTTGTCAAAGGATTTCTCTGCATCTATTGAGATAATCATATTGCTTTTATCTTTCAATTTGTTAATGTGGTGTATCACATTGATTGATTTGCAAATATTGAAGAATCCTTGCATCCCTGGGATAAAGCCCACTTCGTCATGATGTATGATCTTTTTTAATATGTTGTTGCATTCTGTTTGCTAGAATTTTGTTGAGGATTTTTGCATCTGTGTTCATCAGTGATATTGGCCTGCAGTTTTTTGTGTGTGTGTGTGTGGCATCTTTGTCTGGTTTTGGTATTAGGGTGATGGTGGCCTCATAGAAGGAGTTTGGGAGTTTACCTTACTCTGCAATTTTTCAACAGTTTGAGTAGAATAGGTGTTAGCTCTTCTCTACATTTTTTGTAGAATTCACCTGTGAAGCCATCTGGTCCCGGGCTTTTGTTTGTTGGAAGATTTTTTATTACATTTTCAATTTCAGTGTTTGTGATGGATCTGTTAAGAGTTTTTATTTCCTCCTGGTTCAGTTTTGGAAGGTGATACTTTTCTAAGAATTTGTCCATTTCTTCCAAGTTGTCCAATTTCTTGGCATATAGTTGCTGATAGTAGTCTCTGATACTTTGTATTTCTGTGTTGCCTGTTGTGATTTCTCCATTTTCATTTCTAACTTTGTTGACTTGATTCTTCTCCTTTGTTTTCTTGATGAGTCTGGCTAATGGCTTGTCTACTTTACTTATCTTCTCCAATAACCAGCTTTTAGTTTTGTTGATTTTTGCTATAGTATCCTTTGTTTCTTTTTCACTTATTTCTGCTCAATTTTTATGATTTCTTTCCTTCTATTAACCCTGGGGTTCTTCATTTCATCTCTTTCTAGTTGCTTTAGGTCTCAGTTCAGTCACTCAATCGTGTCTGACTCTTTGCGATCCCATGAATTGCAGCTTGCCAGGCCTCCCTGTCCATCACCATCTCCCAGAGTTGACTCAAACTCACGTGCATTGAGTCAGTGACGTTCTGTCGTTCTCTTTTCCTCCTGCCCCCAATCCCTCCCAGCATCAGACTCTTTTCCAATGAGTTAACTCTTCGCATCAGGTGGCCAAAGTACTGGAGTTTCAGCTTAGCATCATTCCTTCCAAAGAACACCCAAGGCTAATCTCCTTTAGAATGGACTGGTTGGATCTCCTTGCAGTCCAAGGGACTCTCAAGAGTCTTCTCCAACACCACAGTTCAAAAGCATCAATTCTTCGGTGCTCAGCTTTCTTCACAGTCCAACTCTCACATCCATACATGACCACAGGAAAAACCATAGCCTTGACTAGATGGACCTTTGTTGGCAAAGTAATGTCTCTGCTTTTCAATATGCTACCTAGCTTGGTCATAACTTCCTTCCAAGGAGTAAGCGTCTTTTAATTTCATGGCTGCAGTCACCATCAAAGTTAGGTTATTTATTTGATTTTTCTCTTGAAGTAAGCTTGTATTGTTATGAACCTTTCCCTTAGCATCACTTTTACTGAATCCTATAGGTTTGGGGCTTCCCTTATGGCTCATTCCCTTTGGCTCATTGCCAAAGCAAGAGATGCAAGAGACCTGGGTTCAATCCCTGGGTCAGGAAGTTCCCCTATAAAGAAATGGCAACCCAATCCAATATTCTTGCCTGGAAAAATCCCATGGACAAAGGAGCCTGGAGGGCTATAGTCCATGGGGGTCACAAAAGAGTTGGACACGACTTAGCAACTAAACAACAACATGGGTTTTGGATTGCTGTTTTTATTTTCATTTGTTTCTATGCATATTTTGATTTCCTTCTTTGATTTATTCTGTGATTTGTTGATTATTCAGAAGAGTGTTGTTTAGAGCATGTTGTTTAGCCTCCATATTTTTGTATTTTTAATAGTTTTTTTCTCTATAGTTGACACCTAATCTTACTGCATGCAAAGATGGGCTCAATAAAGGACAGAAATTGTATGGACCTAACAGAAGTAGAAGATATTAAGAAGAGGTGGCAAGAATACACAGAAGAACTGTACAAAAAAGACCTTCATGACCCAGATAATCACAATGGTGTGATCACTCACACTCACCTAGAGCAGGACATCCTGGAATGTGAAGTCAAGTGGGTCTTAGGAAGCATCACTACAGACAAAGCTAGTGGAGGTGATGGAATTCCAGTTGAGCTCTTTCAAATCCTGAAAGATGATGCTGTGAAAGTGCTGCACTCAATATGTCAGCAAATTTGGAAAACTCAGCAGGGGCCACAGGACTGGAAAAGGTCAGTTTTTATTCCAATCCCAAAGAAAGGCAATGCCAAAGAATGCTCAGACTACCACACAATTGCACTCATCTCACACACTACTAAAGTAATGCTCAAAATTCTCCAAGGCAGCCTTTAGAAATAAGTGAACCGTGAACTTCCAGATGTTCAAGCTGGTTTTAGAAAAGGCAGAGGAACCAGAGATCAAATTGCCAACATCCGCTGGATCATTGAAAAAGCAAGAGACTTCCAGAAAAACATCTATTTCTGCTTTATTGACTATGCCAAAGCCTTTGACTGTGTGGATCACAAAATACATGGTAAATTCTAAAAGAGATGGGAATACCAGACCACCTGATCTGCCTCTTGAGAAACCTGTATGCAGGTCAGGAAGCAACAGTTAGAACTGGACATGGAATAACAGAGTGATTCCAAATAGGAAAAGAAGTACGTCAAGGCTGTACATTGTCACCCTACTTATTTAACTTATATGCAGAGTACATCATGAGAAACGCTGGGCTGGAGGAACCACAAGCTGGAATCAAGATTGCCGGGAGAAATATCAATAACCTCAGATATGCAGATGACACCAGCCTTATGGCAGAAAGTGAAGAAGAACTAAAAAGCCTCTTGATGAAAGTGAAAGTGGAGAGGGAAAAAGTTGGCTTAAAGCTCAACATTCAGAAAACGAAGATCATGGCATCTGGTCCCATCAGTTCATGGCAAATAGATGGGGAAACAGTGGCTGACTTTATTATTATTATTATTTGGCTCCAAAATCACTGCAGATGGTGATTGCAGCCATGAAATTAAAAGACGCTTACTCCTTAGAAGGAAAGTTATGACCAACTTAGACAGCATATTAAAAAGCAGAGACATTTCTTTGTCAACAAAGATCCATTTAGTCAAGCCTATGGTTTTTCAAGTAGTCATGTACGGATGTGAGAGTTGGAGTATAAAGAAAGCTGAGCACCAAAGAATTGATGCTTTTGAACTGTGGTGTTGGAGAAGACTCTTGATAATCCCTTGGACTGCAAGGAGATCCAACCAGTCCATCCTAAAGGAGATCAGTCCTGGATGTTCATTGGAAGGATTGATGTTGAAGCTGAAATTCCAATACTTTGGCCACCTGATGCAAAGAGCTGACTCATTTGAAAAGACCCTGATGCCGGGAACAATTGAGTAGTAGGAGAAGGAGACAACAGAGGATGAGATGGTTGAATGGCATTACCAACTCAGTGGCCATTGGTTTGGGTAGACTCTGGAAGTTGGTGATGGACAGGGAGGCCTGGTGTGCTGTGGTTCATGGGGTTGCAAAGAATTGGACACGACTGAGCCACTGAACTGAACTGAACTGAACTGAACTGAATCTTACTGCATTGTGACCAGAAAAGATACTTGAAATGATTTCAATTTTTTAAAATTTACCAAGGCTAGATTTATGGCCCAGGATGTGATCACTCCTGGAGAATATTCCATGTGCACTTGAGTTAAGTTGAAATCCATTGTTTTGGGGTGAAATGTCCTATATATATATCAATTAGGTCTAACTGGTCCTTTTTATCATTTAACGTTTGTGTTTCCTTGCTAATTTTCTGTTTGGTTGAACTATCCATGGGTGTGAGTGGGGTATTAACGTCTCCCAGTATTATTGTGTTACTATTTATTTCCCTTTTCATACTTGTTAGCACATGCCTTACATATTGAGGTTGTCCTATGTTGGGTGCATATATATTTATAATTGTTATATCTTCTTATTGGATTGATCTTTTGTTCATTATGTAGTGTCCTTTTTGTCTCTTCTCACAGTCTTTGTTTCAAAGTCTCTTTTATCTGATATGAGTATTGCTACTCCTGCTTTCTTTTGGTCTCCATTTGCACCCTAGAGTATTATTTTTAAATTTTGGCTGAAATGTGTTGGGTCTTCATTGCAGCATAAAGTATGGGCTCTAGATCATGGGGTCAGTAATCAGGGCATGACAGCTTAGTTGCCACAAGTCATGTGGTATCTTAGTTCCCAGACCAGATATGGAACCTGTGTGCACTGCATTGGAAGGTAGATTCTTAAGCATTGGGCCATCAGAAAAGTCCCCAGTTTCTGACTTTAAATCCTACTGCCTTTTCTATGGATGTAGAAGCCTCTAACTTTCTGTTTTGTTTTGAAGATTTTTTGATGTAGACCATTTGCAACATTTTTATTGAATTTGTTATAATGTTGTTTCTGTTTTTTGTTTCAGTTTTTTGGCTTCAAGGCATGTGAAATCTTTGCTGCCTGATCAGGAATTGAACCCACACCCTCTGCGTATTAGAAGGTGAAGTCCCAAGCACTGGATCACCAGAGAAATCCATTGTTATTGAATACTCTTCTACAAATATACCTTCTTGCTTGAAACATTTCAAGTTGTTTCTGTTTTCCTGATAGATACCAACAGATATTAATACAAAATTTGGTTTAAAAAGGGAGAGGTGGTGTAGTGGTTTTGTTGCTTAGTTGTGTCTGACTCTTTGCAACCCCATGGACTGTAGCCTGCAAGGCTCCTCTGCCCATGGGATTTCCCAGGCAAGAATATTGGAGTGGGTTGCCATTTCTTTCTCCAGAGGATCTTCCCAACTCACAGGTCAAACCCACATCTCCTACATCACAGGTGGATTCATTACCACTGAGCCACCAGAGAAGTGAAAGTCACTCAGTCATGTCCGACTCTTTGAGACCCCATGGACTATACAATCCATGGAATTTTCCAGGCCAGAATACTGGAGATGGTAGCCTATTCCTTCTCCAGTGGATCTTTCCAACAGAGGAATCAAACTGGGATCTCTTTACAGGCAGATTCTTTACCAGCTGAGCTACCAAACCCCTAAAAAGGGAGAGTGAAGTGAAGTGAAGTCGCTCAGTCATGTCCGACTCTTTGCGACCCATGGACTGTAGCCCACCAAGCTCCTCAATCCATGGGATTCTCCAGGCAATAATACTGTAGTGGGTTGCCATTTCCTTCTCCAGGGGATCTTCCCGACCCAGGGATCGAACCCAGGTCTCCCACATTGCAAGCAGATGCTTTAACCTCTGCACCACCAAAAGGGAGAGGGGCACTGCCGAATAATAACCTAAAACACGAGGCCCTGCTTATTGGATGGGTGATAGGATGTGAAGAAATTGTTATCAGAGAACCTGCATATGCAGTATAAAAATATATATACTCTCATATGTGATTACTTGGAAGGTGCAAATTTGGCCCCAGGCTGGTGTTTGAAAACAGATTTCTGGAGGGTTCTTTTCACCATAAGAATGGCATGTGTGTGTGTGTGTGCATGCCAAGTTGCTTCAGTTGTGGCTACCTCTTTATGACCATATGGACTGTAGCCCACCAGGCTCCTCTGTTCATGGAATTCTCTAGATGCAAATACTGGAGTGGGTTGCCATGCCCTCCTCCAGGGAATCTTCTTGACCCAGGGATCAAACCTGAATTTCTTATGTCTCCTGCATTGGCAGTCAGATTCTTTACCAATAGCACCATCTGGGAATCCCATAAGAATGGCATGCTGTGCCCAAAATACTTGTGAAATAACATGGCTTGTGCTAAATACCTGCTTTCCTTCTGGGAGACTGAAACTTTGGTACGTGCTAGGCAGAAGGTGCCTACATGACCAGTCCCCAGTGAAAATGCTAGCCAATTATTCTCTAATGAGCTTCCCTGCTATACAACGTTTCACATGGATTATCACAGCTTGCTGCAGGAGTTAAGCACATCCTGTGTGAATCAAAAGGGTTCTTGGAAGCTTTACCTGGTTTCCTCCAGACCATACACCATATGTCTTGTTTCTTTGCTGACTTGGCTTCATATCCTTTCACTGTAGTAAATCATAGCCATGAGTACGATGACATCCTGAGTCCCATTATTCCTCCTACTAAATAAATCGTCTGAGGACAGTCTTGAAAACCGCCAACACAAATGCACAATCAAGTTCCTCCCAGATTGAACAACAGGGGTCTAATTAAGAAATTTCCCTCATTCCTAAGGTGCAGCATCTTCATGCATTCTGCCTACTGATTGAATTGTCTCACTGGTTATGAACCAGTGACTGCTATGTGTCTCCCATTCTTCTCCTTCCTGAATGGGTGATTTTACTGTAGTGGTCTTGTGTCTGCTCCACCATTGAGAACTGTGTAGGTGTCCTGTCTATCAGCTTCTAACCCACCCTCTTGTATCTACTTTGTGATGTTGTCCTGAGACTCTGAGAACCATTGCTTTACCAGCTGGTTCCCTGGCAATGCTGTGCCCCAAGGTTTTACTTGGAGGAGCCTAGGAGGTTGGAAAAGGAAAAAGGGACACTGATTGTTCTTGTTTCTCTCTGTGCCACAACCACCCTCACTTTCTCACACTGGCAGTGGCAGTCCATTTCAATAGCAGCAGCTGAGTCTATTTTGTAATTTCCTCTAACCTACACAGAACCAGTTTTACTGCAGCTCCTCAGAGGCATCATTACCAGGTGAACAGTAACCCTTGCTCAGAGGTTTTGGGGTCCAAGTCCTATGGGTCCCCCTCCAAGTGTAGAGATACTAGCAGTGGTTGACCAGCATCTCTTTTACTAATTCTACATTTCAGCTTCACAGAGCCTCTTCTCTGACCTTCCAAATATTAATCATTCAAACCTCTTCTCTTTACTCCCCATGTCCTAATGGTGATGGCTACTACATTCTGTGACATCTTAGACTTCTTATTTTGACCCAGTTTTTCAAACAGAAATCATTAATGCTTGGTATTAAATTCTCTCTTTTAAAATAGCTGGTGTATTCTCTCAATCATACAGCAAATTACAGCTGGCTACCTGTTTTACATATGGTATTATGTATGTTTCAGTGCTACTCTCTCATTTCATCCCACCCTCTCCTTTCCCCACCGTGTCCACACATCTGTTCTCATGTCTGTGTCTCCATTGCTACCCTGCAAATAGGTTCATCAGTATCATCTTTCTAGATTCCATTTCTATGCATTAATATATATATATATTTTTCTCTTTATGACATACTTCACTCTGTATAATAGGTTCTGGGTTCATCCACCTCATTGGAACTGATTCAAATGTGTTCCTTTTTATGGCTGAGTAATATTCCATTGCATATACATACCACAACTTCTTTATCCATTCATCTGTCAGTGAACATCTAGATTGCTTCCATGTCCTAGCTATTGTAAATACTGTTGCAACGAACATGGTGTTCATGCCTTTTTCAATTATAATTTCCTAAGGATATATGCCTAGTATTAAGATTGTTAAGAGGGAGGTGACATATGTATACCTATGGATAATTCATGTTGATGTATGGCAGAAACTAACACAATATTGTAAGGTAATTATCCTCCAATTAAAAATAAATAAATAAAATTTTGAAATCACACACACACAAAGAAAAGAGGCAGCAAATGATTTGGCTGTCAAAAATCTTTATGTATCATTTCCAGAAACACTTAAAAAAGAGCATTGCTCACTAAGATTAGAAACACCATCAAATTCCTCGAGACCCTGGACTACCAGCCTGCTGCAGTGATGGGAAAGAAGTTTCTGTTGTCTCTCTTGGAAAGTGTGTAAGTTCCATCCAGGGGAGGAAGTGTGCAATGGGTATGAGGTGGACAGAAAGGCAGACTGTGGCAGAGACCACTTAGTTGTTCATCAAACCTGTCCCCTCTCCTCGTGGGTAAACAGCTAGCTTACAGTTTCCAGATCCTTTGTTTTTAGATTTGGTCAAAAACAATGTGGCTTAACCAGCAGTAAATTTATCATCTCCCATTTCTAGAGGCTGGAAGTCCAAGGCCAAGGTGGTGACAGGGTTGGTTCCTCCTGCGGGCTGGGAGGGAGAAGCCCTTTCAGGCCTTTCTTCTAGCTCTGCTGGTTGGGACAGTCTCTGGCATTCTTTGACTTGTAGAGGCATTATTCTTCATCTCTAATGTCTGAACTCATGTTGACATGGTATTCCCTCTGGGTCTCTATCTGTCTCCAAATTCCCTCTTTTGGAGACATCCAAAAGATGTCTATTGGATTAGTTAACTATATCTATAATACAATGACCCTACTTTCAAATAAGATTACATTTAGAGGTAGTAGAGGTTAGGATTCACCAAGTGAACTTTAAAGGGACACAATTCAACCAGTAACACTGCTAACAAAGTGTAGTGTGGTATATACCACTTCCAGGTCAGGCCCAAAAAACAACCGTATTACATATGCTTTTTTTCCCCACATCTTCCTTTTGTATATCAATCTCCAGGGACCTTGAAATCCACATATTGAAGAAGTCTGGAACCTTTAGTGATGCAAGGAGCAGAATCCCAAATGCCACCTCAGATCAAATCAGACCAGATCAGTCACTCAGTCGTGTCCGACTCTTTGCAACCCCATGAATCGCATCACGCCAGGCCTCCCTGTCCATCACCAACTCCCGCAGTTCACGCAGGCTCACATCCATCGAGTCAGTGATGCCATCCAGCCATCTCATCCTCTGTTGTCCCCTTCTCCTCCTTCCCCCAATGCCTCCCAGCATCAGGGTCTTTTCCAATGAATCAACTTTTCGCATGAGGTGGCCAAAGTATTGGAGTTTCAGCTTTAGCATCATTCCTTCCAAAGAAATCCCAGGGCTGATCTCCTTCAGAATGGACAGGTTGGATCTCCTTGCAGTCTAAGGGACTCTCAAGAGTCTTCTCCAACACCACAGTTCAAAAGCATCAATTCTTCGGCGCTCAGCCTTCTTCACAGTCCAACTCTCACATCCATACATGACCACAGGAAAAACCATAGCCTGGACTAGACGAACCTTTGTTGGCAAAGTAATGTCTCTGCTTTTGAATATGCTGTCTAGGTTGGTCATAACTTTCCTTCCAAGGAGTAAGCTTCTTTTAATTTCATGGCTGCAGTCACCATCTGCAGTGATTTTGGAGCCCAGAAAAATAAAGTCTGACACTGTTTCCACTGTTTCCCCATCTATTTCCCATGAAGTGGTGAGACCGGATGCAATGATCTTCATTTTCTGAATGTTAAGCTTTAAGCCAACTTTTTCACTCTCCACTTTCACTTTCATCAAGAGGCTTTTGAGTTCCTCTTCACTTTCTGCCATAAGGGTGGTGTCACCTGCATATCTGAGGTTATTGATATTTCTCCCAGAAATCTTGATTCCAGCTTGTGCTTCTTCCAGTCCAGCGTTTCTCATGATGTACTCTGCATATAAGTTAAATAAACAGGGTGACAATATACAGCCTTGACGTACTTCTTTTCCTATTTGGAACCAGTCTGTTGTTCCATGTCCAGTTCTAACTGTTGCTTCCTGACCTGCATACAGGTTTCTCAAGAGGCAGATCAGGTGGTCTGGTATTCCCATGTCTTTCAGAATTTTCCACAGTTTATTGTGATCCACACAGTCAAAGGCTTTGGCATAGTCAATAAAGCAGAAATAGATGTTTTTCTGGAACTCTCTTGCTTTTTCCATGATCCAACGGATGTTGGCAATTTGATCTCTGGTTCCTCTGCCTTTTCTAAACACCCTTATGCTAATCAGACTCTGTAAGAGAGAAACATTTACTGTGTGGAGACACTGAGGTTTCTGCAACCATTTGTTACAGCATCTAGCATTACCTTAGCTAACACAACTACTTAGTTGAAAGTAAAGATCATACTCTTAAAAAGAGTATTATTATTCCACCTAGTATCATTATTCCTCTTTTATCTACATTTCTGGGACAGCAATTTAATGTTTACATTCTACTTATATAAACCTAATCCTCTAAGCAAAGAATTCCCAGAGGGTAGAATTTATGTTTTACTTCTTAATCTCCTACACTGTCTAAACACTAGTTTTTGGATTAGCACTCAAAAATATTTGTTCAGTTGAATAAATGAAAATAAAGGGCAAAGCAAACAGGGAAATTATATTAATACAGAGTCCATATGCATTGATTCATCGTGACTGTCAAAATTCTTAACTAACCAATTTAAATAATCTTCTTTAAATTAAAACAATTCATTTTAATGAAATTTTCCATTCAAAAAAATAAAGATGATTTATGCCTAGAAAGCCTAAGGAAAATGATTCTAAGAAATTTCATCTGGCTATCAGACCACACAGCTGATGTATTAATTGGGAATATTTAACACTGAAAAGAGGACAGACATATGCACAGATGCAAAAGACAAAAAACACAAGCCAAAGAATCAAATGACAGATTTCTTGAGTACATATAAAAGAAAAAAAAATATTTTGGAAAAGAAAGCTCTGGTGAAACTTCCTGAAGTGTAGAATAATATTAAACTGAAGTTGTTTCTGAAGTTAAAAATAAACTGTCAGTTCTCCAAAGTAGTGGTTATGGGTCTTGAGAGGGAAGAGGGGAGGGGCAATATAGGGGGAGGGAATTAAGAGGTAAAAAACTATTGCATGTAAAATAAGCTACAAGGATATTTTGTACAATGTGGGAACCATAACAAATATCTTATAGTAACTATAAACAGAATAAAACCTTTAAATTTATGAATCACTATATTTTACGTCACTAACATATAATTTGTTGTGTTTAGTCGCTAAATCATGTCTGACTCTTTTGTGACCACGTGGACTGCAGCCAATCAGGCTCCGCTGTCCATGAGATTTCCCAGGCAAGAGTACTGGAGTGGGCTGCCCCTTTCTTCTCTATACTAACATAGAATATTGTATATCAACTATAATTCAAAAATTAAAAAAAAATTAATTGTCAGGTCTTTGTCAGAGTTTGATATTGAGAAGCACTAAAAAAGTCACCAAAAAAACCCACTACTCTCTATATGAGGAAGGATAGGGTTAGATTTTTACGGTCATATGAAAAAGTAAAAATTTCAGAAATTTTGGCAAAAGAGAAAGACATTGTATTATTTCCCTATAAGTTACCACACTGAAAACACATTTAGGAAACTTTGAGCTTTATGCATGAAAGGAAATGGTTGATACGAAAACGAATTTGAATCCCTCCATTTCTATAGAATGCAGAAACACTATTCTGATACACTTACTTGGTTAGCTGCTAGCAAATCAGTAAAAATCACCCAATTGTTTTGAGTATTTCAGGTAGCTAGAGAGAGAAATGTGCTTAAAGTCATTAACAATATTAATAATCTAAGACATTGTGCTCTGGTTATCTGACGAAAAGCGATACTAATTGAAAGACTCACACTGACCTTCCACTATGTAATCATGGCTTCCAACATAAATCTAGATAAGTGAGTTTCTGAAAATAGAATAATAGAATGATGATGTCTTTGGTTCAGATAGATAATGTTAACAGGAACGACTTTCCAAGTAACCATTTTGATGTAAATTATTGAACTGCACCCAAACTAAGCAATTGAAAAAAAAAAACAAAACTTCATTTGTCACTAAATATTATTTGTGATGATAGCACAAAAATAAAGATGATAGGGTACAAGAAAAAGAGAAAAGATTGTTGAGAATGTAAAATATTAACAGCTTACTTTGGAAAATACTTTTAAAAGGGAATTGAATGTGAATACATGGATACTGTTGTTGTTTAATCTGTAAGTCACATCCCACTCTTTTTCGACCCCATGGACTGTGGCCTACCACAGGGTCATCTGTCCATGAGATTTCCCATGCAAGAATACTGGAGCAGGTTGCCATTTATTTCTCCAAGGGATCTTCCTAACCTAGAGATCAAACTCATGTCTCTTGCACTGGCAGGCAGGTTCTTTATCACTGAGCCATCATAGACATAAATGCACTAGATATAATTTAGATACAGGAAGTACAACACTAAATCTAGAAGGCAAAGTTACTATTCTTTCTTTTACCTGGGCAAACCAGAGTTACCATTTTTTCTCCTTTTGAAGTGAAAAGCAATCATAGCAGTTGAACACATAAATAGTGCTGTGTGTGCTTAGTCACTCAGTCGTGTCTGACTCTTTGTGACCCCATGGACTCTAGCCTGTCAGGCACCTCCTGTCTATTGCTATTTTCCAGGCAAGAATACTGGAGTGAGTTGGTGTTTCCTTCTCCAGGGGATCTTCCCAACCCAGGGATCAAACCCAGGTCTTCCACACAGAAGGTGGATTCTTTACCATTTGAGCCACCAGGGAAGCCCCTAGCAATATTTGCTTAGTTATTAAGCAAATATTAATGCAAAATTCACAAGAAATTAAATGCTAGGAGAGATATTGGAGAAAAAAGATTTTTTATTTAAAAGAATTACTTAGCTGGCTCTAGATTCTTGAAATTATCAAAGCAAATTATCTAAATAATAAAATTTAGTAAAATTCAATAAAAATATTTATAGACAATTTCATCATATAAGAGACCTTCGACAAGTCACTCAAGCTCTCTGGACCTCAACTTTCCTATTTGCAAAAGGGGAAAATAATGGCTAATTGCTAGAGACTGAAAAGCACATAAACAAATATATGTATATGCTCCTTTGGTTTAGAGTATCAAAATTTCATGGAATGTACATATTTTTCAAGATAATACTTTTGGCTGATGCTTGCAAAGAAAAAATGTAATGCCCCAAACTCAATACACTTTTTAACAAAATAATGTGTGGGAAACATCTCTAATTACCTTTCAAATACAATTGTTTGACCATCAAAATCACAAGCAGACCTTTTGAAAACCAGGTAAGCATCAACAAAGGAAATATATAGTATGTTTCTAAACATGTAAACAACTGTCTGGAAACCAATATATTAACTGGTGATAGATAATTGATAGCTAAATTATTTTACTTCTTACCATGGTTTGCATGTAACTCACACATAAGCAGTTTACTTTGTCTTATTTACTTGTTAGTAAACAGAGTGGGGACTATGGGTGGAAAAGAAACACCTTAAAATATTTCACATTTTAAAATAGGAATAGTCTACCAATAAGTATTATTGTGCAGAGCATCAGATTTTCATGAACATGTCATTGGCATCAAGCAGGAGGTAACTATAGATTCAACATAACTGCCACCCAGTAGGGGATCAACATATGTTAAGAATCTTATAATAAACCATGATAAGAAAGATAAACCAGATCCTTTATCACTACATATTTTTGAGAACATTGTTGCTAAACATAATAAAATGCTTATCTACGAGAACTGATTGCCAGGAGATAACCTCAGATATGCAGATGACACCACCCTTACAGCAAAAAGCGAAGAACTAAAGAGCCTCTTGATGAAAGTGAAAGAGAAGAGGGAAAAAGTTGGCTTAAAGCTCAACATTCAGAAAACTAAGATCATGGCATCCAGTCCCATCACTTCATGGCAAATAGATGGGGAAACAGTGGAAACAGTGGCTGACTTTTTCTGGGCTCCAAAATCACTGCAGATGGTGACTGAAGCCATGAAATTAAAAGATGCTTACTCTTGGAAGGAAAGTTATGACCAACCTAGACAGCATATTAAAAAGCAGAGACATTACTTTGCCAACAAAGGTTCATCTAGTCAAGGCTATGGTTTTTCCAGTAGTCATGTATGGATGTGAGAGTTGGACTATAAAGAAAGCTGAGTGCCAAAGAATTGATGCTTTTGAACTGTGGTGTTGGAGAAGACTCTTGAGAGTCCTTTAGACTGCAAGGAGATCCAACCAGTCCATCCTAAAGGAAATCAATCATGTTCATTGGAAGGACTGATGCTGAAACTGAAACTCCAATACTTTGGCCACCTGATGTGAAGAACTGACTCATTGGAAAAGACCTAATGCTGGGAAAGACTGAAGGTGGGAGTAGAAGGGGACGACAGAGGATGAAATGGTTGAATGGCATCACCGACTCAAAGGACATGAGTTTGAGTAAACTCTGGGAGTTGGCAATGGACAGGGAGGCCTGGCATACTGCAGTCCATGGGGCCGCAAAGAGTCGGACACGACTGAGTGACTGAATGAACTGGACTGAACTAGAATTGTCATTAAAAGAAGTTCATACTCAGAATTACAATATCAATATTTTTAAATCAAATGTACACATTTAAAGCCTATTTTTGACAGTTAAGAAATGTTATTTTGTCAGAAGTACTTTCAACTGTTTTCAGTTTTTTGATGGATGTGTAAAAATACAAATGTGTGCTCTTTTAATTGTCTGGAAAGAGTTTATGTTCATGTAGAGCTGCCACATTTTCATTTAAGACTTCACAATCTGTTCCAAATTTTATTATTCTTTTGTATCTGCTGTGGTTGCCAAGCCTCATATCAATAAACAGACTCTCTCTTAGAGAGAACCATACAGTGCTGAGAACAGCTGAAGAAGCTAAACAGAGGCTCTGTGTATGTAGCCGCACAGCAGCAGCTTTCTATTAATATTAATGTCTATTAATATTATATGGAGATGCTAAGGACCATCTTATCACTTAGGTTATAACCCCATTCATTTATTTGTGGTTACCTGGTACGTGTCCCATGTGGCTCAGCGGTAGAGAATCCACCTGCTATGCAGGAGACATGGGTTCAGTCCCTGGGTCAGGAAGATCCCCTGGAGAAAGACATAGAAACCCACCCCAGAATTCTTACCTGGGAAACCCCATGGACAGCAGAGCCTGGCAGGCTACAATCCACAGGGTCACTAAGAATCGGACACGACTGAGCAACTGAGCATACACGGTGGTCCAGTGGCTGGGACTCCACACTCGCAATGCAGGGGGGCCCAGGTTCCATCTCTGGTCAGGGAACTGGATCCCACATGCCACAACTAAGAGTTCATATGCTGTAACTAAAGATCTTGTGTGCCCCAACAAAGATCCTACGCGCCACAACTAAAACCCAGTGCAGCCAAATAAATATTTTTTTAAAAAAGATATCTTTTGGATATTTAGTCTATTTGTAACAATACTGATATTATATGGTTAAGTTTTGAGCCATTCAGTATATAAATTGGGGCTTCCTCCGGGGCTTATTGGTAAAGCCTCCACCTGCCAATGCAGGAGACACAGGTTTGATCCCTGGGTTGGAAAGATCCCCTGGAGAGGGAAATGGCAACCCACTCCAGTATTCTTGCCTGGGAAATTCCATGGACAGAGGAGCCTGGCAGGCTACAGTCCATAGGGTCGCAAAAGAGTTGGACAAAACTTAGCAACAAAACAACAAAAAAATGTAATATTTGAATTAAACTCTGATTATTTTTAATAACTAAAAAACAGATACTTTTCTTTTCTATAAAAGTAACATTTTAACTTAAAACCTGTATGAAAGTAATAAGAAGAAACATTGCTTGAAAAATAGCCAGTGAAAGGAAAGCAAAAATAGAAATGTATCCTCAAGAGATAAAAGATAATAGTGAGTTGTAATAAGAACTAAAATGTATTATTTTATAAGCCCCAATATTCTGTAGCTTCCACACTCAGCCATCTCTATTCTCTCTCTTCATTCACATAATTACTTTTTTTTTTCCCCTCAAAATTGGCCATGTTGTGGTAACAGAAATACATGAGAGAATTTTAGAAACTACATGTCACTTAGAGACTATTGAGACAAGAGTTTTATTCATCTCTATATTCCTGCATGTATTCCCAGCTTCACCTAGTAGGCCTTCACAGCATGTTTTTGGATAAATATATTAACCAATCTAACCCACTGTTTCCCAACCTTTTCATATTATAGAATACATGGGAAAAGATCATTCTGTACAGTGCTCTTGGGTAAATGGAACAGGCTACTCATGGCTAAAGGTCACTGGACCAAAGACTCTGGTAACTCTAGTCTCTGTCCTGCTGCCTTGAATGACAGCAGGGACTGGAAGCCAAGGGTACTGAATTGAGCCCCAGTTGCACAGATGCATTGGAAGATGCCAATCCAAGCTCCTCTGGAAAAAAATCACACCACTTCCGAAACAGGCTGAAGCCTAGCTCTTAATTTGTTCTGAAGAAAACTTAATCAAAAGACATGTAAATAAGGTGTATTTTTTTTCCAAACTAGTATTTTTTAAAGTTATATATTTATTTTGTTTTCCTGTGGAAATGAGTCAATTACACTCAAGTATATACATAGCAATAACATGAAATCAGAGACAACCCTTGGCATTTTTGCCTTTGATATCTCAGTAGCCTATAGAGGTACCTGACTGCTATTTGACTTTTGAGGATCTCACTCTCTAAATGTTTGATGAAATTCTGCTTTCATACCCAAGGGTCATTTTCGAGACCTTAAGTAATTACCCAGATTAAGTAATTCGTTCTGTGCTCTGTGATGTCTTAGTGCTTAATTCTGGGTCCTCACTGGATTTAAAAAGGAAAGAAAGACAATAGGTGGGTGGGAAAACAGCGCTTTTGGAATTTCATGCAGCATGAGTGTCCTTTATCTTTCTATCTGTTTTGCTCCATTAAGGATGAAACACCATTTCAGGGCAATAATCTTGGGCTGAAATATTTCACGTTCTCTTTGGAATATTTTTGCTCAATCATCAGAAACATCTATGTATCGGCCTAAGAGATAAGTCCGCTTGGTTAACATCCTACCTCATTGATGAACAAGGTATAAGTCATCATTACCCCCAAAAGACTTTTAACATAAGGGTGTTCCCTGTATGATGCACTTATTTCATACAATCATAAAGACAAAATCAACACCAAAAAATGCTGTCAAGCTTGCAGAGCAATCATGAAATTATGTGCACACTTATGGAGTGAAGCTCTTACAAAACAGGAGATTATTTATTAACTATAACATCAGAACATTATGGCAAAGGGTGGGAAAAAAGTGAATAAGAATTGACCTATGAGGGAAAAGATGCATTCATTAACAAAGGACAAGTGGAACATCTTGGATCAGCAAAGTTCTGACTCATGTTCCAGAAGTGAACTTCCTAATTCTCATACTACACCCTTCTCCCTGGGTCAATAAAAATCAAATTGGGTAGATCTTCCAAGGAGTTAATAGAGCATTGCATTTCTTTAATTAATAAAAAGTACTAGACATCTACTTTGGAGAAGGAAATGGCAACCCACTCCAGTGTTCTTTCCTGGAGAATCCCTTGGACGGAGAAGCCTGGTAGGCTGCAGTCCATGGGGTCGCACAGAGTCAGACACGACTGAAGTGACTTAGCAGCAGCAGCAGCAGACATCTACTGATCATTTCAAAATCAATTATGAAACAAAGTTTATGCTTTCATGGAGCTTGCATTCTCCATATATAAAATGCCTGATGATGATAAGTGCTATGAAGGAAAATAGTGGGGTTGGGAGGACAGAATGGTCGGGTCAAGGTGCACTTTTCAACGGGGTTGCCAAAGAAGATCTCCTTACAAGGGGGAAGTTTGAGGATCAAGGAGAAGGTATAAAATTACTGTCTAGGGAACTGAATTAACCTGGTAGAAGCAGGAAGGTTGCTGGACAACATAGAGAACCCACCCCAAATCTGTGATCATTTTAAACTGTGACCAGCCAGTGTGGCCATGGATTATTTTCTAGCTACATAGAGCTGCTCAGGTACAGAAGGAGAAAAGGCAGAAAGATGGGGAGATAACCTCAAGAGAGAGGAGCAAGGCTTTAGGAGAGAGAAACAAGCTGAGAGTGATTTCCATGACTACTCTGAGAATATGACACAGAGAAATGAGGTTGGGCTGTTATGATGAAGGGTGAAAAGGAGATTGGGCAACGACTTAAAACTCCTGGTGTGGTTGAAGTAAACTTGGAGCACTGCCTAGAGAGCTGAGAGGGAACTTGAAATCTGTGCCAGAAAAGGGCTTGAGGAAAGTTGGAAACTCATGCTAAGTAAACATGGCAATAAAGTCTTTCTCCTGAGTGCCTAGTCAAGCTCCCAGGAGAAACAAGCAAACAAAACCAACAAAATCAAAAAAGAACTGCCTTATCCAGAGAGATACAACCATGATTATTGCTTTTTGTCCCCTGGGGACTGGTGTTGCCGAGTTTAAAAATATATATAACAGCCTCATGCTGTTAGAAACCAAAATCAAAACTTTACACGCTGATTGATTATCAGGTGAAAACGCCTCTCAATGCTGAACTAAAATATTCCATTTATCTGCACTTTCGATACAGATAATTTTTCTAGGTGAATTACTTTCTTTTTTTCCTAATCCTGAGGCTTGGCTTGCAACTTCTTCACCAGACTAAAAAGAAATCATTGCTTGTTTTAATATCACCTTTTCTATGATTACTGGATCCTAACAGTGGCAATTTGCTTTCGCTCTCTTTTCCTTCTTAGATAGTTTGCCTCTTCTCAAATTGCATGTTCTGAAAGATAATTTCAATGTCTAGCTGTTCTCAGCAAGTAACTCTGAAACTACTGAACAAAAATTACATGTGGCTTTCTCTACCTTTAATTACAATTACGAATATAAAGATTTATGTAGATATTCTCAAGTTGAGTGAGATATGCATGTACATTGTAATGACGGTGAGTCAGCTTGCCACACCTCCTCTGGAAAGGCATTTTGAAATCAGATGTTCTTCCAAAAATTGGACTGATATTCTACACATAATGGATGAGACTAACTCAGCATAGAGTGCAGGGTTCTATGTATTCCAATCACAGTGGATTAAGTCTCATCAGAGCACATGATATAATTGTAGCCAAGAATGATGTGCTGTAATCAGTGTGTTGTTTCAGGCCTAAAGAAAAGTTAAGTAACAGAGAAATAGATCTTAGAACCATGAAAACAGGAAGCAGATCCCAGTCAGTGATTCTCATCCCCTGTTGCAATATCTGGCAGAGAAATAGTGGAATTTTACTCGGAATTTAAAAGGCAAACACTAAAAATAAACACACGTATAAGATAAAAGTAAAACCCCCAAGTCTTGTACACATAGTTGCAATGGTGGTCTCTTGTACCTTTTATGAGAAACCTCTGCACCCTTGCAGCAATGAAACTAGTATTAATGAAGCCTTTCCCACTTTACAGAAGTAAAATGCTAGGTTTTATAAAAAAAATTTTTATGACATAGAAAAAACAGTGTATAAAAAAAAAACCCAGAAAATCATACAGCATGCACTTAGGCATTCACTATCAGGACTCATGTGACCTCCTTTCTTTTCTTTCTCATTCTCCCTCTCATCCTCTCCGCTGAATACCACCCTCTTTCTCTCCCTCTCTTTTTCCTCTCTCTAAAATTGAAATATGGCCATCCTCTTTCCCTCTGTTTCCACTTTCCACTTTACCATCAACTCTCCTAACAATCTCAAAGGGCTTGCATGACCATGTGAATGGTCTTTAATAAATTTAGTTTCCAGGTTACACAGGAGTGAACTATTAGAGTTACCTTGCTCAAACAACAAAGACTAATAATTAACTCATAGCTAGATGTGGGTGACAATAAGCTTGAGGTTACCTAGAGATTCCTGAAGAGAACAATGGGCTTTTACAGTTTACTGTGGCATGACTTAAATTAGGCTGTTGGTCTACATCAGTTACCATCAGTGCTGCTGCCTCAGCATCCAGCTGCATTCTGAATAATTCCCTTTCTTAATAAAGCCAGTAAGTGTGTCTGTATGTAGGAATCATGGAATGGATTGCTCTCATACACCAAATCAAATCTTCTGAGCTTCACTTCTTATTTAAGCCACTGCCTCAGAAACCAGGTCTGTAATCTAGGGGCAACCTGCTGCTGCTGCTGCTGCTAAGTTGCTTCAGTTGTGTCCGACTCTGTGTGACCCCATAGACGGCAGCCCACCAGCCTCCCCCATCCCTGGGATTCTCCAGGCAAGAACACTGGAGTGGGTTGCCATTGCCTTCTCCAGTGCATGAAAGTGAAAAGTGACCACACCTCAAAACAGGCCCGGATCAAGGGTGGGTGGGTGGGGGGGTGTTTCTAGCTTTCATCCAGCCAGGGGTTTCTTTGATACCACATTATGGGACACCTGAAGGAACCCACTTCTTACTCATGTGCCCAAATATTGGGGCAGCCTTTGACCAATGGGGATGAGATCCAATGGATAAATGCTTCCCCCTTTCTTTCCTCAGGGGAACTGTCTTGACACAAACTTGAGAAGGATCTAGGAACTAGTCTTATCTTTAAAGTAGATAAAAGTTGGAGGATCTGGCAAAGACAAATATGAAGGAGATGCAGATGAGATAAGAAGAAAACCAAGAGAGGAAGAGGAATCATTGCAGGAGCAAATTCTGAAGGAGGTGGGAATGAGATGCAGTGTGCAAATGGAGTGTGGTGGCTACAGATCAGAAGAGGGAAATGCATCCATTGTATAAAGATGAAAGATAAAATGTATCAGGTAAACGCGGCAGCAGAAGAATAATGTTCTCTTCTGATTTCATTCATTGATTCAGGTAAATCTAAAGCACTGTCATCAGCTAAGAGTTAGAACAAGAGGTGAGGTTCTCAGTGTTTGGGAAAAGACTTGTAATCATCGGTGAGAAACACAAGTCCCAGAGAGATGAGGTGGAGCAACTAATCCCACATGCTGCAACTGCTGAACCCCATACTCTCTGGAGCCCGCCTGCCACAACTGTTGAGCCCAGGTGCCACAGCTAGAGAGTCCGTGCACTGCAATGAAAGATCCCACGTGACACAACAAAGCCCTTGCACGTCACTAAGACCCAACACAGCCAAAGTGATTAATTACTTAAAAAAAAAAGTCCCAGAGAGACGGGGAGTAAGGTGACTAGGGGCAAATGCTAGTAATAGAAATACTGGCAACATCTATCTTCCTGATATCTTGCCCATGTGCTACCCAATTTAAAAAAGATATTTTCATAATCACCACAACTTTAAATCCTGCATTCTTAGAACATATTAGGCTACTGAAGTACTTTTCAAACTGAGGTCCCAGGACCAGCAACGTCAACATCACCTGGAAACTGGTTAGAAATGAAAATACTGATGTCTTCCCCAGACCTTCTGAATCTGAAACCGTAGCATAGGATGCTGTGCTTAATTGCTCAGTCATGTCCGACTCTTTATGACCCCACAGACTGTAGCCCACCAGGTTCCTCTGTCCATGGGGGTTCTCCAGGCAAGAATACTGGAGTGGGTTGCCACACCCTCCTCCAGGGAATCTTCCCAATCCAGGGATTGAACCCAGGTCTCCTATATTGCAGGCGGTTTCTTTACTGACTGAGCCACCAGAGAAGCAAAACTGTAGAGTGGGGTCCAGTAGTCTGTGTATTTAAAAGCTCCTCCTGGTGATTCTTATGAGAGTTAAAAGTCAGAACCCACTAGACCACAATATGCCCTTACTCAGTTTAGCTTTACATAATTTATTTCTGTATATTTGACTTATAAAAGCACTTTCATAATAAAAATGCTACAAGATGAACACAAACTTTCATTTTAGACTATATTAATATCTAGAGCCAGTCATTTTCTTTAAATTATAAAGTCAAAATATTTAATAAAACACCAATTCCACTACTTTTCAACAAATGCTATTATAATTACTATGATTTGAGTTTGAGGCATTCTAAAAATGCTTATGTTTCTTCATTTTTTATAAATGTGTTAACTGATGTACAACCTCATTTCCTTATTGCATTTTTAAGAACTGACAGCTGTTGCTTCACATTAGATCACAACACTGGAATTAAATCTGGATGTTAATGAGGCATAAATTTACCCAGATTTTACACTGATATTTCCTATTGGAATTGAATTTATAGAAATGTGATGATACTAAACATTTCCTTCCATTATTTAACCTTTTGACAAGCGAATGTGAAAGTGTTAGTCTCTCAGCCATGACAGACTCTTTGCAACCCCATGGACCGAAATCCAACAGGCTCCTCTGTCCGTTGAATTCCCCAGGCAAGAATACTGGAGTGGGTTGCCATTCCCTTCTCCAGGGGATCTTCCCAACCCAGTGATTTAACCTGGTTGCCTACACTACAGGCAGATTCTTATCTTCTGAGCCACCAAGGAAGCCCTTTGATATGTTATGTTAAACTGCTAACCAATTTATATGTATTTTCAGTGGAGTCAATATTGTGTTCCTGCTCAGTCACTTAGTCATGATTGACTCTTTGCAACCCCATGGACTTTAGCCCACCAGGCTTTTCTGTCCATGGGATTTTCCCAAACAAGAATATTGGAGTGAGTTGCCATTTCCTCCTCCAGGGAATTTTCCTGACTCAGAAATCAGATCTGCATGTCCTACGTCTCCTGTGATGGCAGGTGGGTTCTATACCACTAAGCCATCGAGAAGCACATGGTCAATATGCTTGGGAACAAAAGTATGTTTTTAAATAATTAGGCACATGTTACAAAATTAAAAGAACTATAAAGCAGATGAGATGGTTTTATTTCCATGGAAATGCATGTTTAAAAAAATATTTCAATGACAACACTTAAAGGAATAATAAAGGTGCAGCTCTATTACCGGTAGTTATTGATGAGAAACACAAAAGCGTATGAATCCAAAATACCTGCTTTATCATTCTCAATAGAGTAGTTTCGATGTGGGGGTTACTTGGACACTCTAGAGATGACCTTGAATATAATACATAGCATGCAAAAGAGCTCTTCTGCCAAGAACATCTCTCACAGTGCACTATAAGGAAAGGCTCTCTTGATTTGGTCAGTAACAAAAAAACAGAGTAGTGCTTGACATCACAATATTATCAATGATTCTCAATTTCTTACCACCTGGGGGCTGGTGCAATCTAATCTCTTTCTCCTTCAGTGTCTGATGCCCACTCATGAATTACTTGCTACACATTTTAGGGAAGTCACCATCAACATAATTATCTTAAACATATATTAAATTTTGATTCGTGTTCAAAATGAACAAAAGAGACATTGTTTTTGTCTTCTTCAAATAAAACAAAAATGAAAACTGTTCAAAAAACTGCATTTTGCTGGGTTTTGCTTTATATCATTCCTGGGTTCCCCCATCTTTTTTTTTTTTTCTTTGTCCAATTGTTTCTATGACATTCTAATATGAAATTTTAAGCAGAATGATTTGATACAATATCTGGGGTTTGCTACAAAATACTGGTGGGTATGGGGGAAGAGTGGGAGGATATAAATGAAATAAGATTTGATATTTATTGGTAATGGTTGAACATGAATCAATGGATACACAGAGGTTTGTTACAATTTTATTGCTATTGAACATGTTTGAAATGTGTCACAAGAAAACATTAAAACAAAGTTTAATCACATTTAAATTTTTTTGGAAATTAATAACTTTATCACCATCTTTGAAATAATTGGAGGCATACTGGAGTGTTGCAAAACAAAGATTGAGAATTAATGTTGAAGCTTGTGGAACAAATTTTCACAGTAAGAATTTTTTAAAATATCTTTCTAGAGATTGATAGGGAAATAGCACCAATTTTCTCATCACTTTCAATTGGTGGTAATTATGAATAATTCCAAAGTCTCTCCAGGGTGTTTCTGGGGTAATTTGACATCTGAACTGAATCCAGTCTCAGATACAGCTGGTTACCATGGAAAACAGCTCAGCTCCAGCCCAAGATTTTACTGTCTACATAGGCATGGTCTTAGGCAAGGCACATGTGGGTATAAAACATAATGGAATGACAGGAGGGTTATGATTTTGAGACAGAAATACACCAACAAGCTCAATAACTGGCTGAAATCACAGAGCTTTCCCAGGTATCTTACTAAAGCATAATGTACACAGACTTTAGCATCAGCAGGCCTGTGTTTCCCTTGCCTATCTCTTGGTTTCTATCACCCGCGATAACTTACTTTTCCTCTGAAGCCATGTTTTTCTTTCTGTTTCTCTTTTACTTGTAAAATAGGATAATAATACATATGACAAAAAGTTGTTATAAGGATTGAGTAACACTTGTGCATGTAACATTCCTGAAACATACTAGGCAATAAATCAGATGGTAAACACCCTCTTCCAACAACACAAGAGAAGACTCTACACATGGACATCACCAGTTGGCCAACACTGAAATCAGATTGATTATATTCTTTGTACCCAAAGATGGAGAAGCTCTATACAGTCAGCAAAAACAAGACCAGGAGCTGACTGTGGGTCAGATCATGAATTCCTTATTGCCAAATTCAGACTTAAATTGAAGAAAGTAAGGAAAACCACCAGACCATTCAGGTATGACCTAATCAAATCCCTTATGATTATACAGTGGAAGTGAGAAATAGATTTAAGGGACTAGATCTGATAGACAGAGTGCCAGATGAACTATGGACTGAGGTTCATGACATTGTACAGGAGACAGGGATCAAGACATTGCCAAAAAAAAAGAAATGCAAAAAAGCAAAATGGCTATCTGAGGAGGCCTTACAAATAGCTGTGAAAAGAAGAAAAGCAAAAAGCAAAGGAGAAAAGGAAAGATATACCCATTTGAATGCAGAGTTCCAAAGAATAGCAAGGAGAGATAAGAAAGCCTTCCTCAGTGATCAATGCAAAGAAATAGAGGGAAAAAACAAGAAGGGAAAGACTAGAGATCTCTTCAAGAAAATTAGAGATACCAAGGGAACATTTCATGCCAAGATGGGCTTGATAAAGGACAGAAAAGGTATGGACCTAACAGAAGTAGAAGATATTAAGAAGAGGTGGCAAGAATACACAGAAGAACTGTACAAAAATGATATTCATGACCCAGATAATCATGATGGTGTGATCACTGACCTAGAGCCAGACATCCTGGAATGTGAAGTCAAGTGGGCCTGAGAAAGCATCACTACGAACAAAGCTAGTGGAGGTGATGAAATTCCAGTTGAGCTATTTCAAATCCTGAAAAATGAGGCTGTGAAAGTGCTACACTCAATATACCAGCAAATGTGGAAAACTCAGCAGTGGCCACAAGACTGGAAAAGATCAGTTTTCATTCCAATCCCAAAGAAAGGCAATGCCAAAGAATGCTCAAACTACCATGCAATTGCACTCATCTCACATGCTAGTAAAATAATGCTCAAAATTCTCCAAGCCAGGCTTCAGCAATACATGAACCGTGAATTTCCAGATGTTAAATCTGGTTTTAGAAAAGGCAGAGGAACCAGAGATCAAATTGCCAACATCTGCTGAATCATCGAAAAAGCAAGAGAGTTCCAGAAAAAATGTCTATTTCTGCTTTATTGACTATATCAAAGCCTTTGACTGTGGATCACAATTGACTATGTCAAAGCCCTTGACTGTGGATCACAATAAACTGGAAAATTCTGAAAGAGATGGTGAGAGAGTCAATTCTAGGCAGATTGATAAGAAGTCCAGGGTCCCCAAGGAGGAGAAAGGGATCTGGGGTCTTGAAGCAGAGACAGGGGTCTGGAATTCTCAAGGAGGAAAAAAGGACAAACTTTTTTCTCCCTCTACATTCTTGGACTGAAAGGATATCCAACCAGTCCATTCTAAAGGAGATCAGTCCTAGGTGTTCATTGGAAGGAATGATGCTAAAGCTGAAACTCCAATACTTTGGCCACCTCATGTGAATAGTTGATTCAATGGAAAAGACTCTGATGATGGGAGGCATTGGGGGCAGGAGGAGAAGGGGACGACAGAGGACGAGATGGCTGGATGGCATCACCGACTCGATGGACGTGAGTTTGAGTAAACTCTGGGAGTTGGTGATGGACAGGGAGGCCTGGTGTGCTGCAATTCATGGGGTCGCAAAGAGTCAGACACGACTGAGCGACTGAACTGAACTGAACATTCCTTAGTTTTAGTCAATTACACAACTTAGTTTAAACTCTGTACTAGGGATTATACAACAACAGTGTATCCTGCTGGAGGACAGTTTCTCCTTCCTGAAAACCTTCTAACTAATCCTGATATCTTAGAATGTATATTATGGAAGTGGGTCTAGTAGCATCTTTCTATTATTAAATTCTAATTTTGTTATATTAAAATGTAAATTGTGGGAGTGGGTCTGGTAAAATTTTCACAAACTTGAGGCATTCTTTTGATTCATTGTAACAACTAATTAAAAGGTATATAACTCCATTGCTAACACTACAAAGCAGGTACTCTTTCAGTCCCCTTCCAATGTCTGTGTCAGAAGATTTCTCTGTCTCTTTTATACTTTAATAAAACTTTATTACACAAAAGCTCTGAGCCATCAAGCCTCATCTCTGGCCCCGGATTGAATTCTTCTCCTCTAGAGGCCAAGAATCCTGGCATCTTTTTGTGGCTCAGCAACAACCTTTCAACGGGAATAACAGACCACCTGACCTACCTCTTGAAAAACATGTATGTAGGTCAGGAAGCAACAGTTAAAACTGGACATGGAACAACAGACTGGTTCCAAATCGGGAAAGGAGTGTATCAAGACTGTATATTGTCACCCTGCTTATTTAACTTCTATGTAGAGTATATCATGAGAAACTCTGGGCTGGAGGAACCACAAGCTGGAATCAAGATTGCTGGGAGAAATATCAATAACTTCAGATATGCCGATGATACCACCCTTATGGCAAAAAGTGAAAAACTAAAGAGCCTCTTGATGAAAGTGAAAGAGGGGAGTGAAAAAGTTGGCTTAAAACTCAACATTCAGAAAACTAAGATCATGGCATCTGGTCCCATCACCTCATGGCAAATAGATGGGGAAACAGTGGAAACAGTGGCTGACTTTATTTTTCTGGGCTCCAAAATCAGTGCAGATGGTGACTGAAGCCATGAAATTAAAAGACACTTACTCCTTGGAAGGAAAATGATGACCAACCTCAGTTCAGTTCAGTTCAGTTGCTCATTCGTGTCCAACTTTTTGCGACCCCATGAATCGCAACATGCCAGGCTTCCCTGTCCATCACCAACTCCCAGAGTTCACCCAAACTTATGTCCATTGAGTTGGTGATGTCATCCAGCCCTCTCATCCTCTGTCGTCCTCTTCTCCTCCTGCCCCCAATGCCTCCCAGCATCAGAATCTTTTCCAATGAGTCAACTCTTCGCATGAGGTGGCCAAAGTACTGGAGTTTCAGCTTTAGCATCATTCCTTCCAATGAACACCCAGGACTGATCTCCTTTAGAATAGACTGGTTGGATCTCTTTGCAGTCCAAGGGACTCTCAAGAGTCTTCTCCAATACCACAGTTCAAAAGCATCAATTCTTCGGCTCTCAGCTTTCTTCACAGTCCAACTCTCACATCCATACATGACCACTGGAAAAACCATAGCCTTGACTAGACGAACCTTTGTTGGCAAAGTAATGTCTCTGCTTTTTAATATGCTATCTAGGTTGATTATCACTTTCCTTCCAAGGAGTAAGAGTCTTTTAATTTCATGGCTGCAATCACCATCTGCAGTGATTTTTGGAGTCCCCAAAAATAAAGTCTGACACTGTTTCCATTGTTTCCCCATCTATTTCCCATCAAGTGATGGGACCAGATGCCATGATCTTAGTTTTCTGAATGTTGAGCTTTAAGCCAACTTTTTCACTCTCCTCTTTCACTTTCATCAAGAGGCTTTTTAGTTCCTTTCACTTTCTGCCATAAGGCTGGTGTCATCTGCATATCTGAGGTTATTGATATTTCTCCCAGAAATCTTGATTCCAGATTGTGCTTCTTCTAGCCCAGCTTTTCTCATGATGTATATATATACCATGATATGTGTGTGTATATATATATATATATATATATATATATATATATATATATCATGTAACTCTGTATAAGTTAAATAAGCAGGGTGACAATATACAGCCTTGACGTACTCCTTTTCCTATTTGGAACCAGTCTGTTGTTCCATGTCCAATTCTAACTGTTGCTTTCTGACCTGCATATAGGTTTCTCAAGAGGCAGGTCCACCTAGACAGCATATTAAAAAGCAGAGACATTACTTTGCCAACAAAGATCCATCTGGTCAAGGCTATGGTTTTTCCAGTAGTCATGTATGGATGTGAGGGTTGGACTATAAAGAAAGCTGAACGCCGAAGAATTGATGCTTTTGAACTGTGTTGTTGGAGAAGGCTCTTGAGAGTCCCTTGGACTGCAAGGAGATCCAATCAGTCCATCCTAAAGGAGATCATTCCTGGGTGTTCATTGGAAGGACTGATGTTGAAGCTGAAACTCCAATACTTTGGTCACCTGATGTGAAGAGCTGACTCATTTGAAAAGACCCTGATGCTGGGAAAGATTGAGGGCAGGAGGAGAAGGGGACGACAGAGGATGAGATGGTTGGATGGCATCACCGACTCGATGGACATGGTTTGGGGTGGACTCTGGGAGTTGGTGATGGACAGGGAGGCCTGGCGTGCTGCAGTTAATGGGGTTGCAAAGAGTCAGACATGACTGAGCAACTGAACTGAACTGAATTGATGCTGGGAAAGATTGAGGGCAGGAGGAGAAGCGGATCACAGAGGATGAGATGGTTGGATGGCATCACTGACTCAATGGACATGGGTTTGGGTGAACTCCGGGAGTTGGTGTTGGAGGCCTGGTGTGCTGTGGTTCATGGGATCACAAAGAGTCTGACAGGACTAAGCAACTGAACTGAACTGATTGATTCATCTTGACATTATTACATGCCACTATTCTTGAAATGGCCCTGGAATTGGAAATAGCAACCCACTCCAGTATTCTTGCTCAAACAATTCCATGGACAGAGTAGCCTGGTAGGCTATAATCCACAGGGTTGCAAAGAGTTGGACATGGCTGAGTGACTGAGCACACAGGCACATACCTGAAATGGACTAAGCTCTTATTCCATGATATCAGTGGATGCAAGTGATAGGAAAAAAGATACCCACTTCTACATATGACTATGTGCAAAGTCCCAACTACCCCTTCAGTGATATCTGAGGGTACTTTGTCAGTCAGAGGTTCAACCAGATAGGTTCTGAGCTGGCCATAGTGATAATGTCTGGAGCTATGACTTTCGGATTGTTTAAGTAGAAAGTGGAAAATCCTCATGGGAACACTGGACATCCCTCTAATACAGACAAATCTCGACAGATTAAACAGGAGCTGGATAGCTGACAATACCTATTTTAGACTGCCGTGGAGCTATAAGGCAAATATTTCATGGTTTTTTTTTTTTAAATATTGAAAGAAGATCTGCTCACTTAGGCAATAAGAAAGCAGAAGACAATCTTGGTGTGAATAATTTTAGCTTACAGCTTATGAGTATTTCAGAGAAGGCAATGGCACCCCACTCCAGTACTCTTGCCTGGAAAATCCCACGGATGGAGGAGCCTGGTAGGCTGCAGTCCATGGGATCGCTAGGAGTCGGACACAACTGAGTGACTTCACTTTCACTTTTCACTTTTCACTTTCATGCACTGGAGAAGGAAATGGCAACCCACTCCAGTGTTCTTGCCTGGAGAATCCCAGGGACGGGGGAGCCTGGTGGGCTGCCGTCTATGGGGTCACACAGAATCGGACACAACTGAAGCAACTTAGCAGTAGAAGTATGGTTATTTAGTTGATTGCTCTATCCCAATACCTAATAGTGACCTTTAGAGATCATACACATTTATTAATTGATAAAATAATTATTGATGTGTACTAAGTTCTAGGCACTGCTCCAGGTGCTGAAGATACAGGAGGGAAAGAAACAAAGTTTCCTCATAGACTCATATCTGGAAACAAAGGCAAAATTTAGTGTTTTATAAATTAATGGATACTTTAAGAAGCCCCTGTAAGATAGGATCAACAATTTTCCTGGAAAGTAAGGTGGGGCCTGTTAAAGGCCCAACTTTCTGCACTTTAATCATGAAAGGAATAATCTTTGAAAAATTATTTTCCAGCAGAATTCCCCAAAGCCCAACTATTTGATTAGATTTTGAGCAGCAGAATTCTCATTTGCTTAGTATATCAAGATAACATATTTTCAGGTATCTACATAAATAATAAATAAACCCCTCCATTATCACCTTTCTTAGTGTAATTCATTTCGGTTCCAAAATTCTGCTAAATAAGGTTTGTCATGGGCTTTGCTGGTGGCTTTGTGGTAAAGAATGCACCTGCCAATGCAGAGTTTCAGGAGACACGGGTTTGATCCCTGGGTGAAGAAGATACCCTGGGGGAGGGGATGACAACCCACCCCAGCATTTGTGCCTAGAAAATCCCACGGACAATGGAGCCCGACAGGCTACAATCCATGAGGTCACAAAGAGTTGAACTCGA
This sequence comes from Bos grunniens, assembly GCF_055505025.1. NCBI lineage: Eukaryota > Metazoa > Chordata > Mammalia > Artiodactyla > Bovidae > Bos > Bos grunniens. The sequence goes on along the minus strand of NC_141166.1, from coordinate 36,174,909 downwards.
CTGACTGCCTAAACACGCAGTTCACTAAATAAAATACACAAGATCAGACAAATGTGAGAAAGTTAAATCTTACTTGAATTTAAAGGTGATAATTATTTGAGACCAATATTTATGCAGTCACCAGTAAATATAAATAATAATTGTTAACATATATGATATTTAATGACCAAGTAATAGTCATTGTTCTAAGCACTATAGATATATAAACTCTGTTAATCCCCACAAAACCCTATGAAGTAAAGACTCCTATTATCTCCATTTTATGGATGAAGAAACTAAGGTACAGATGGGATTAAGTTACCTGCCCAAGTTAAGTAAAGGGATGAATCAGAGTTTGAACCTAAAGTTTGTAAAACTTAAAGCATATAATCACCTTACATATCTTCTAAGAAGATAATATGTACATTTCAACTGGTTCATTTATAGATCACAATGAAAATACATTTTAACTTTAATGTGGTAACAAAAAATATAAATGTTTATAGTGGCTTCTCTGACAATGATTCCTTGGGAGAGGTTGTTTCACTTGTACTCTTAAATAATTTATTTAAATGGCTTTAGTAAATTGCTTCAGTCTTAGAATTTGCTTAACTTATTGAGTTTATTTTGAAAACTGATACTGTACTCTAGAGACTTGTTTTTCTTATTCAGAAATGAAGAGAAACTTTATTGAGCGTGTATTATACATTCACACTAAATTACCTTATCACATTTAATTCACAAGACAGCACTGCAGAATAAGCACTGTTTCCTACATTTTATAGGAGGAGAAAAGAAGACCCAGAATTATGGCAGAACTTGCTCAAGATCATACAGCTATTAGCGAAAAGGTCTGAGAACAAAATAGAAGTCTTACGCTTTGCCTGAGTTTTTGAATAGAGTAAATTTTGAATTTTAGATATATTTTCTTATATGTATTGTATTTTACTAGAAAACTGTTGCAAATTTTTACTAATACACAGTTTAACTGTTGCAAATTTTTACTAATACTAATACACAATACAAAGGCATCAGAATTTCACAGAAGAAAAGAAATATACGATCTTACAACTGTGTTATACTTCTCATTTGAATTCTAAAAAAAGTATAAAGATGAGAATTTTGCAGTTATATTGGCCATCTGAGAGCAGCTTTCTGTAAGATGTCTGATCCCCAATTTTTAAAAAATATGTTATAGAAAACACTAAAAGAGTTCTAACGTTTCGACATGTTCCCAGTCAGCATGGAAATAATTTGCTAGGAGTTTGGGGGAAAAGGTCATTTTTATAATTCAAGCACATAACTTGATACAAGCTTCTGCTGCTGCTGCTGCTGCTGCTGCTAAGTTGCTTTAGTCGTGTCTGACTCTGTGCAACACCATAGACGGCAGCTCACCAGGCTCCCCCGTCCCTGGGATTCTCCAGGCAAGAACACTGGAGTGGGTTGCCATTTCCTTCTCCAATGCATGAAAGTGAAAGTGAAGTGCTCAGTCGTGTCCGACTCTTAGCGACCCCATGGACCGCAGCCTACTAGGCTCTTCCGTCCATGGGATTTTCCAGGCAAGAGTACTGGAGTGGGGTGCTGTTGCCTTCTCCAGATACAAATTTCTACATCCCATTAATCACTGAACAAAGTGAATGAACTGATGAGGACTGTGTCTTACTTGAAGTCTATAAAACCGGGGTCTCCTACCAGACATCTTCTATAGAAGATTCTAGCATGAATGAAATTAAACTTGGAGTTAGAAGATTCGGTTTCTCATTTCAGTTCTTCTGCTAGTTGGCCCTGTGACTTTGGGAAAATATTTCAGATATTTCAGACTCAATATTCTCCTCCATAAAAGGAAAGAGTTAAATAGTGGATTTGAGGATTTCTTTCATTCTATGCTGCCTGCAGTTTCGTTTTCATTTTGGAAAATTATCATGCTCAAATTCCTATTGAAAATGTACTTGGTATAATGTGATGAGATGTGCAGTGTCTATGTTAGTCTGTCAGATTACCTTTCTAGTACTCAGTTATATTGAAATATTACATCTGAAAAAATATCCCACAGATATGCACTTCAAGAATGCATGGCATAATTAAGAATGTGCAAAACAAGAACACTGCCTAAGCTCTATTTACTCCTTCTCCTCTCCCTCCTTCATCCCTTCCTTCCCCCTCCCTCCCTCCTTCCCTTCTTTCCTTCCTTCCATAAAAGTTAAGCATCTACTCTGTGGCAGGAACTGAGAAAACCCTGAAAACTTGTAAACATCAACAGTTAAAATTCACCACACTTTGTCCTTCATCTGTAGTTCTCTGCCTTCCTGCTAGACTGTAACTTCCAGGAAAGCAAGAATCTTAGCTTTGTTTGCTGATGATCACTGGTGATGCTTTCATTCTATGCTTTAGTGACTTACTTCTTAAATAACTACTGTGAGCCTTCTCTATTAGTCTCTTTGTTCCTGGCAGTTTCAAGGATCTCATATCACACCAAGAATTTCAGGGTACCTGGTATTATCCAGAGTCAAAAGTCCCTTCCCATGCTTGCCTTTCCAACAGCAAAAATTCCTGGCCATGTATCTTTTTTCTCCCTTTTGTTCATGATTCTATGTACCAAATAGCCACTTTTCATTAGTTGGTGATTCTTAATGCTTTTCAAGTCATCAGTCCTCTGATTAAAATTTTGGGTCATAGTGGGGGCTTCCCTGGTGGCTGAGATGGTTAAGAATCCGCCCGTAATGCAGGAGACCCAGGTTCAATCTCTGGGTCAGGAGGATCCCCTGGAAAAGAGAATGGTCACCTACTCCATTATTCTTGCCTGGAGAATTCCATGGACAGATGAGCCTGGTGGGCTATAGTCCATGAGATATTTCAAGTCATTATTCTTCTGTTTAAAATTTGGGGTCCTATTCTCTGAAAATGCACATGTGCACGTACATTCACAAAATTTGGCATTTGATTTCAGGGGCTTCATTGAATCTCCAAAGCCTCCAATCTGTGAAACCAGTGTTAAGAAGTTCTGATTTTAAGTATGGCATGGTATAAAGACAAATGAAGACAACAGAAAGTTTTACACATACACACATCTCAGAAATCTACAATATGATACTTTGATTTTCATTTTATCAAAATTTCCTACTTCTTCAATAATACAAAATTAATCCTTGATGAAGGTAAACTCAATTCATAGTTCAACTTAGACTAGTTTGGAAGTACATATGTATATAGTTCGGAAGCAGTAACTATTAACATTAACAGTAAAGTTGATATTCACAGCTGCTCTGATCGGAGCTTGGGGGAGATATATGTGCTGTTGTGCATGTATGAAAGTGATACTGTATAAAGAGCTGTTTTCTGTTGAACCAAATCCATTTAGCTTGAAGCTGTTTCCTTCAAAACTCCTTTGTCAGGTACCTGTAAATGCTTCTAGAGTAATTCAGATTGATACTCCAACTGATATTCCTGATAAGAACCACAATGACAACCTAGTTACAACACAAAAGGGCACTCCTGTTTGTTCAGAGTGCCCTAAAGTTTCCATGGCAACTTTCTCCCCTGTTTCCATATTCCAACCTTCCCCACCCAGTAGTGATACTGTGAAATTTCATTGATTTATTAAGTCATCCTCCTTTTCATTGTTTTATTGCCTTTTTTTCCCCCTTTTACTCTTCTCTCCTTCCATGTTTTTCATGCCCTGACCACATTCTCACAAATCTCTTTCCTACTCTGATATGTATTTTTTCCCCTTCTCAGTCTCTAATATTATTCTTTTGTGTCTATTTTTTGAAACAGTGATCAATGTTCTGAGGTATATATAGGTATAGATTTCAGTAGAAGCCCGACTATTTTAAAACCAATTTAACTGGCAAAGTGACACCTCATTCATGAAATCAGATTGTCATGTTGCCGGGACAACTGCAAATACGATAAAGCTCAAATCCTTCCTCATGGAACATTACTCAAGTCGTCATGACAACCTATAAAACTTGGTGTAAGTGTCATTACTATATGGAAGATCTGCATATACTTTGGTTAGAATCAGGAGCATTGACAAATTCCTGTGAATTTTCACACCTAAGATTCACTTTAAACTTCCAAACTAAAAGTAATCAAATCTGATAGCAGTTTAGAACATGAGGATTTTTACCACTCTACTACATGATCAAAAAATGAGATAGTTGATACAGAATATATAAAACAATGGAATTTATGACTTACTGTGTTATTTTAAAAGCCCCTGGTAACTGGTGAATTGTCTTTGCCTGATTAATATTTGAAATGTGGGTATGTAATGATGGGATCTGTGGGTCCTTACTATCAATGGAGATAGCAATGAAGTAAGTTCTGAATAAGTGGTACTTATTTCTTAAATAAATTCAATGATCTTTCAAGTCCTAATACATAATGGACATTAATGGGCAGCAAAAGGAAGCCTTGATAAGAGTGAAATTTTATTACTGCTCTGCTAATTGCATCTTTCTCTTCTAAAATGTTTCAATGATTCTTCGATTCAGAAAGCTTTACATGCCTTCTTTTGTGATCTAAAAACTCACTTTTCACTTTACTCAACCCTCTGTTACTAATATCTACACTGGATACTGAATTACTGACAAAGGAAAAACTTCATTGTAAGTTTTTCTTCTTAAAAACAATGTCTTATTCTCTGTTCTTTATCATCTCTAGAATGTATCCCAAGTCACATTTCTTTACAAATAAATCAATGGTAGTTTTTGACTATCCGATTTCTTCTTTCTTGTTTTATAAATCTCAGATTGACCCATCTCTGATCCCTCAGCATCCTTTCTTTGGCACTGATATGAAAGAACTGTGATTCAAGTAATACTCAGTGAGTTTTCAAATGTCAGGCTCAACCTTACACTTAGAAGATCCCAATGACATGAATTCAGTGTAGAACTCCTGAGGGAGTTCATGGGTAGGCTTCAGAGTGCCCACAAATGTACCTAAAATTGTATGCAAAGTTTTAAATGTGTACATTCACATACGAATTTTTATGGGAGAGAAGTCCATAACTGTTATCACACTAGCAAAGGAAGCATTATCAAAACTTACTAAGGAACATTAGTTTAGAGCATAATATAGCACTACAAAGCATTCACAATAAAGTAGAATGGTCTGATTTTGAGTCAAAAGAGCTGGCTTTTAAATCCCAAGCTTTTCCTAAGAGTAACACATATGAAAAAACACAAAGGAATTATATATCCTACTATAAATTTTAGAATATAACAATGATAGATAATTCTGAAAAGCAATGAAGACTATTACAGGAAATTAGTAATTAAATGCATAAAAATCATTAATAGTAATTCAGAGCCTTTTATTGATGTAAAATATTTTCCACATAATATTTCTCAAAGAACTGTCAAGGAAGATGTTATTTTAAAGAATAGCATTGTCTCAAATGAAGAAGAATAGAAAAAAAAAATAAAATCCCAGAAAAAAATTAAATGTTTAACATGGTATATATTATAGATATCTGAATAAGTCATTGTCCCTAGGTTATAATGACTTATTCAGATATCTATAATATATACCATATTAACCATTTCATTTTTTCTAGAATTTATTATTTTTTATGTATTACATATATCTGAATAAGACATTGTCCCTAGTTTATATATGGTTTCCCAGGTGGTGCTAGTGGTAAAGAACCTGTCTGCCAGTGCAGGAGACTAAGAGACGTGGGTTCAGTCCCTGGGTCAGGAAGATCCCCTGTAGGAGGGCATGCAACTCACTCTAGTATTCTTGCCTGGAGAATCCCATGGACAGAGGAGCCCCACAGAGGGGCTACAGTCCATAGCATCATGCAGAGTTGGACATGACTGAAGTGACTTAACACACTAGGTTATATATTTCTTAAAATGGAACACTTCAACAAACTTTATAACTACAGTGTATGGTTAGCATTAATTGGATTAGTAGGTTCCCAATAAATCAATGGACATATTTCCTAAAGGATCTTCAAAATCAAATTAGGCATTGTCTTCATACACATGAACAACTTCTCTCACATATATGAAGCACAACTGCCCTTTAGGTAAATACGGAAAATGAGTTTTAGGTAAAGAAAACTAAAGCAATTGAAAAATTATGTAACAAATCCTTATCATAGTGAAACAAACAGATACCAAACAAAGGAAATAATATCCCTCAAACTCAGTGGCATCTCAGTGGATAAAGTGAACAGGAAAGAAGCAATAGATTAGCTAAAGGAAAATATATGCCCAAGAAAATGGTAAATATCAAGAAGGAAGCCAAGTTAAGAGAATATTACTTATATGCATTAAATATTCCTCCGAAAATTTTATTTACTAGAGGAGTAAGCTATGTACTTAATTTAGCACTGAACTTAGAACTCCACCCAAACAATTTAGTTTGGAAGGAGAAAACTTTTGTCTCAAGTCACCTGGATTAACTACTTCACAAACATGCAGACGTTTCAATGACAAAGGTGAATGACTAAAACCACTGGGAGTTTGGTGGTGAGAATTGAGAGGTGTGTCGGGGGGATTCCCTTACACTGTCCACACTCCTACTATAACCATTTGTTCTTTGTCTCTCACGTGTATTGGATGCCTCCTACATATACAGCATTGTGCTAAGTGCTCATGATATAAACAATTGCTAGAATGGGTCACAAAAGGTGGCTTGAAGCAGGGTTGGGGCTGGAAGGAAAACAGGAGCCCTGAACACACATTTTGCTAAGCAGAGTCGGGCAAGGATATCAATTCTGTGGCAGACAGAATATATCAGGCAGTTGACTCAGGGTCTGAGTCAGACTAAATTAACGCTTAGCCTGGAAAACTCTGACAAGCAGTGAAGACTGAGAAAGCCACGGTAATGGTGCCAGAGTGTTCCAGCTCAGGCATGACAATTCAAGCTAGCCTGGGCTGAGAAAGATAAATGCTCAGTCAAGTGGACTGTGCTTGTAAAGTGAAAAATAGCAGAACACAGTTGGCCAAGAAATTAGAGATTCTGCAGTGGGTCAGGAACCAGGGTAAGAGTAAATACAGGAAGTAAGTTTCTGTAGCAAGGCTTGAGGTTAAGAAGCATTCACTACCATATTTTTAGTGGGGAATAACCATACCTAATTGAAGCCCTCCTGGTCCTAAAGTGTAAAGGTGAATGGGAGCTTTAGATAAATTTCTAACAGACATAAGTCACTGACTGCAAAAAGTCCAGAGACAAGAAACATATATAAAAATCCAAATAAAAACTGTTATTGTGTTTGTCCTACATATAAGACATCATGTTAACCTTGTAGAGAATACAAAAACGAGACTATAATGGTCACTACCCTTACAGTTTTTATAGTTTAATATAAAAGTAATATGAAGACTACAACCAAGGTTTTACAGAAGTGCCAGGTATGTGGAAGTAAGTATAAGGTCTAAAATGACAGAACTGTGAACTGCCAGGAAACTACAATGGCACTGAGATCACAGTGGCAAACAGTACCTAAACACCGGGATAATCACTTCAAGCACATGTTTCTTTCCTGAAAGGTCCTGCCAGTAGCAGATGGAGACCTGAAAAGATTGCCCATTTAGTTAAGCAGTAATGGAAGCCAAGGCTGTTGACTTATCACTTCAGCCACACCTATATCAGTAAGAATGACACCTGAGCAAAAAGTGTGTATGTGTGTGTATGCACATGCATGCACGCGTGTGTTTGAGCATTCTTAACAAATTGACAGTCTTTCTTAAATACGTCCATTCCTGTTCTCATTATCCAAGAGATTTTTTTTAACCTCTAATTTAAAGACATACAGTAAATTACCATATGTTTGCTACCATTTACTTCTCCTTTTTTTTTTTTCCCCAGAATGGAAAAAAAAATATTTACAAAGATTCACAAATTAGTTTTCTTTGCCAATTCTCTCCTTCCATCAGGAAACTATCTTTCCATTCATAAACAATGTATAAATATAAAATGGCAATGCAACTCAAATGGACCATCTGAAAATTGAAAATTGAGTCTACATAAACCTTAAGTTCTGAACAGAAATTGTGTTTTCCTATTTGTTTTACATTGTACTTGTATCAACATATACTAAATAAAGAGTGAAAACTTGGTCAACTTGTTTTTATATTAAAACTTCTAATCAAGAAGCTGGAAAACTGGTTCTGAAGTACATCCTAAAGGAATTGGTTTAACCAAAAAATCTCTAGAGACTTCAAGTTTAGCTGTTCAAGAAAGTCAATACTCTCATGAATTAGAAATTATGGATGTTGTAATGGAGAAATATCAAAACTGGAAAGAAAGCAAAGTGATTTCAGAACACATAATTATATAACTGAAAAATTCAAGCAAATCGATTTAAAAACTTCTGTGGATGGAAAAGGGAAAGAAAGATAGGACTCATATATTATAGTAAATGAAAAGAAGTTCGAAGAAAAAGTGAGCCTCTGTTACAGCTCATGCTGAGGTCTGATACCATGTCCATGAACCTTCACATGGTCAGTTCATCACTTCCTTGTTATGGGCACATTGACCATTTAACATTTTTAAAATTATTTTTATTCTTAGCCATATATTTATTAACTTACATTCATGATGGATTGTGGGTTAAAAACAGGAAACATGAATGCTGAAACACAATCTCTTTTTTGAAGGTTGTAGAAAATTCAATATTTTTGCAAATCTACATAAGATAATTCATTTGTCAGCAAATACAGAGCGAATGACATCTATATATCAGGTATTATGCTAAATGTTGGGTCTAAAATGAATAAAATAAACAAGATTCCTATTCTTATGGATTTTATAGTTTAGCTGGTGAGGAAATAATGTAGGAATAAGCATATAATTATAAACTCTTAAGATCACTATGAAGAAAATGAATAAGATACAAAGACATAAACTAAACTCGAAGTCAAGTAAGCTGTCTCTGAAAAAAAAATAAATATATAAGATGAGATGAGAAGGATAGAAGTTTGAAGCATTCCAGAGAAAGGAAATGAAAAAGAGGTTAGCACAACGGGAGACAAAACAGTACCAGTGGGGCTGGGGCTAGAGCGTGGTACCTGGGGGAAACCTGCACTTGGAGAGCTGGGCAGTGGAAGACCTTTACTGTCCCTAGTACAGAACTGAACTCTTACTCTGAGCGTAGTTGGAACCATTAGGCAGTGGAAGGAAGTGAATGAATCACTGCATTATCAATGATGGTTATAACATCTATGTGAGCTGGCTAATAGGGTGACAAGGATAGAAGGAAGAATAACGTAGGATGCTACTGCTGTATTCCAGGGAAGAATTTACTTTGGTAGGTGCAATAGGCAAGTCTACGGAGTGACTTGGACCGTGACGGGGTCAGTGGGGATGGAGAGAACTGAATATATTTGAAAAAGTTTTGGCAATGAACTGGACAGGATTTAATGATGGATTTTGCAAATGGAGGATGAGAAAACTGCAAAGGTCCAGTGTTTGTCTTTTGCTGTAGGTCCAACTCCTAGAATATTATGTGGCACAAAATACTTTAAAAATATTTGCTGAATGAACGAATGAAGTTCTGGTCTTGGGCAACTAAATTAAGGTAGATATTATTTATTAAAATGAGAAAAACTGGAAAAGTTGGAGTTTTCTTGACAGACAGAGTTTATCTGGAGCTAAGAGGTCACAATCTAAGATACGAGTTTGGGGAATTATAGATATAGTAATGGTATTTAAAGCCAGTGAACATACACAGTGTGAGAAAAGAGGATTCCAGATTGAGCCTTGAAAAATTTCAATATTGAGAAGATGGGCAAAGACAGAGGAGTTAATAAAGAAGACTGACAAGGAGCACCCAAGTAGGCAGGCAACATCCTGGATGGTGCAATATCAATGATGCCAGGACAAGAAGTGCTTTAAAAACGATGGAGTAGCGACTTCCCTGGGGGTCCAGTGGTTAAGAATGCACCTGCCAATACAGGGGACGCGGGTTTGATTTCTGGCCCAGGAAGATCCCACTGGGTGCAGAGCAACTAAGCCTGTGCACCGCAACTACTGAACCCATGAGCTGCAAATACTTAGCCTGTGTACCTACAGCCCGTGCCTCACAGCAGGAGAAGCCATCACACTACAGTGAGAAGCCCAAGCCCATGCCCCAGCCCCCGCTGCCTGCGCAGTAAAAGAGTAGTAGACGTCACTTACCGCAACTAGAGAAAGCCTGTGCACAGCAACAAACTAAGCAGAGCCAAAAATCATTTTTTAAAAAATGATGTAGTCAACTTTGCTAAGCCATTTAGTTATATGAAAAATTTAAAGTCCATTAGATTTTTGCAACACTGCGATCCTTGATAATTTCTATGAGAGCAAGGTTTATGATGGAGCCTGAATAGTGGAGGAAGAGTAGGGAAGTAGGAACCACGTAAGTGGACAACTCAATTATAAGTTACATTTATCGGATTCAAACTCTTCAGTAGCATATGTGAATGTTTCTAGATCTCTGGAAACTTAATGCTAATGAGATAATATAAGAATGATTGTATGTAGCTTTTTTTTATTGGGAAGAAAAGCTATCCACATTTAAAAACCACTCATTTTATTATTTAAAATCAAATCTCAAAAAACATTAAATAATTCATTATGCTCTAAAAAAGAAAACTGAAGAGTTCAAAACAGCAATCATGAGTGATATTTCTCTCTATTTTTGATGCAACTTGTAGAAAATAATAAAGTTTTAGCAGGCGGAGAAGTATAAAACAGCATGACTACAGAGCGGAGCCTGGCTGCTTAGAAGGCTTGGCTCAGATTATCACATATGAGAGAAACACACTCACTGAATTTTAAAGATTTCTTCATAGACAATGAGGCTACCACAGCTAATATACTGAACTCAAAATAAAATACTTCTTACTCGACCATTTGTTTATCATATAAAGTGCAAAAAGAATTCTATTTTTTTTTTATTCTAGAGTTTCTATGATTAATTTTACTGTGTGTGTGTGTGTGCTCAGTCACGTCCAACTCTTTGGGACCTCATGGACTGTAGCCCACCAGGCTCCTCTGTCTACGGAATTTTCCAGCCAAGAATACTGGAATGGGTTACTATTTCCTCCTCCAGGCGTTCTTCTGACCCAGGGATTGAATCCGTGTCTCGTAAGTCTTTTGCATTGGCAGACAGATTCTTTACCACTGTGCCACCTGGGAAACCCCAATGAATTAGGTCAATAAATGGTTGGAAACTTAACTCTGGACGAAAAGCTACAATTTCCTACTGCTGAGGTTCTAGGAGATACCCTGGTTCTATCCTTTCTGTGACCTCTCCTCCCCCTCAAGTCTGTCTCCCTCATTTTTCTGCATAAGCTATCTTGAATTGGCTCTTTGCACTGCCAAAAATTTAACCAATGCATTGTTTTCAGAAGTAGCCAAGAGAAGAAAAACAGAGGCTGCATTCTTTAATACTAGTGTTTCAGAAAATGAATCCTAAGAGACTAAGGTTGACAACGGTTTTGTTAAAGTCTAAAATTCCTCACACACATACACACCAGATGGAGAGCATGAGAAAATGATCAGGAGCTGAAGTGACACTGAAAATGAATTAGATGAATTGACCTTCATGATAGTAAATTCATATTTACTTCCCTAAATTTAGTTAACTTGCATAATAATTTCTTGATCCACAGTTCTAGTGTACATTTTCATTCAAAGGGAAAGATACATTTTTAAATCTTAACTGTTTCCTCTTGGGCTTATCTTGTGGAGTTTTTGTTCAAGTAAAGGCACTTCTATAAATAAGAATAGACAGAAAAACCCTAAAATAAATCCTTTCAATCATGGTTTCTTCAACCAGTATCAAAGAATAGTTCAGGGTTACTCAATCAAAACAATTTTTTTTCTGGAATTCTAAACAGGAGAAAAATTAATTATCTGAAAGAATTAACCATGCTAGTTTACATTTTGCTGGGATACAAACACAGGCACACATACACATGTATACAAACATATACTTTACACTATTTAAAAAATAGTGTATAATATTTTTTACTAAATATTATTTAAAAAGACTATACTAAAAAAGACTATACTACACTATACTAAAAAAAGACTGACTAGTCCAACTTTATTTCACTGTAATTCAAAAGATGAGGTTGATTAAACATGGATAGTAAGAGTGGCACTTCATTAAGATCAGAGCACACTTGGGATGCTTTACCCAGTTCTGGACTACAAAACGTTGGCAGACATTGACAAAATACTCACAGTTGGAGGACTATGTCATATAAGAACAGATTGATGTAACTAGTGCCATTCACCTAAAGAGGGGGTATAATCAGATCAGATCAGATCAGATCAGTCGCTCAGTCGTGTCTGACTCTTTGCGACCCCATGAATCGCAGCACGCAAGGCCTCCCTGTCCATCACCAACTCCCAGAGTTCCTTAAACAATTGTGAGGCTATCATACGAAAGGTATCCAACCTTTCCTGCCCCATGGCAGTTACCCCAGGAAAGTGAAGTCCAAGTCCTCTAGGAGGGTACCCAAATTCTGGAAATACTTGGTTTAAGACTGGAGTACTTAGAGCTGATGGAGACAAATCAAAACTTGCCAAAGCGTGGACGAATGCTAGCGCCATCCAATGTGCTGCTAAGTCACTCAGTCGTGTCTGATGTGACCCCATAGACTGTCTGTCCATGGGATTTTCCAGGCAAGAATATTGGAGTGGGGTTGCCATTTCCTACTCCAGAGTATCTTCCCAATCCAGAGATCAAACGCATGTGTCTTACATCTCCTACATTGGCTGGCGGGTTCTTTATGAGGTGTTAATCTGAATGGACTACAAAAAAGAATAAATTGAACACAAATGCTGTAGCTGAAATGCAGTTTAAGTTTAAAGATAAGACAGAAGTGAAAACCTGACTTAAAAACTATTCATTATTTAGAACCAGTTATCACTTTGCTGAAATTTTATTTTTATGATTTCAGAAAGAGGTGGTGAAGGAAATACCAAAGGCCTTAAAGCAATACTTGGGCACTGATGGAATAAACTCAACACCTTCTAGAAGTTATTAAGTACCAGGCATTTCACAGGTACTACTTCATTTAACCCACACCACCAATTTCAGGTCATATGCACGATTATGATGGTTATGTTCATTCTTTAGATGAGGTTTAGCTTACTACACCACACTATTTTGCTACAAGAGATTAAATAATTACTTTTGACGTTTGTAAAGTGAACCAGGTCCTATCCACAGCAATACAGAGGGAGGCAAACTTTCAGTAACTGTAATTCTTCACAGAACTTTCTGAAAATGGAAGAATTTGCCTCAGAATGGATTGAAGTTTCCATCATTTAGTGGCTTTGAGAAGAGTGAAGAGATATGCAGAGAAGCTAAGCATTAGGTTAAATAAGAACATCTTTAAGGTACCTTCCTATTTGAAGATGTTAATTTTACAAATGAAGTAAAAGGAGTTAAGTGTTTCATTATTTTAAGCACAGGAATTAGATTAAGGTAGGCTGGATCCAAATTTTAGGCAGTCTATCCATTGCCAGCTGTTTGATTTTATTTAATATATTTTTTAATTAATTAACTAATTTGGCTGCATTGGGTCTTAGTTGTGGCACGCAGGATGTTTGTTGCACCATGCAGGATCCTTCATTGCAGTGCATGGTTTTTCTAGTTGCAGAACACAGACTTAGTTACTCTGCAGCATGTGGGATCTTAGTTCCCTGACCAGGGATGGAAAAACCCGTGTACCCTGCATTGCAAGGTGAATTCTTAAACACTGGACTACAGGGAAGTCCCCAGCTGTTTGACTTTGATTGACTTACATAACCTTCTTAAGCATGGTGTCCTATCTTTACTGGTGGAGAGAACAGTATCAATCTCACAAGAGCGTAAATAAAACTATGAACAATAATGAGGTAATATATGAAGCACAGTGTCTGACACACAGTGAGAATCACTAAATGGTAGCTGGAGTTCACGCAGTTCAATGAATTACACACTGCAAATTTTGTCAACAAACAAGAACGTCCATGACTTTTTCATATCTAAGAATAAAACACTAGCTTCAGAGTGTCTAAGTCATCATAAAAGTTGAACTTCAAGAGACCTTGGATAATGAGGAAAAGAAAGAAAATAATAAAAAGAAGACAGGAGGCCTTTGTGAACCTTACCGTCACTCCTCCCGGCCAGATTCCATGAGTTACCTCAATGGTATAACAGTTTTCACTGAGGGATGGTCATCAGATGGCACAAACCAATATGAATCAATGTGGAAGCACTTCAACAAGAACCAAACATCTTCCAACCACAAATTAACTGTCAGAACAGCAGTGAATGACAGCAAGATACTTCTAATTTTTTAGTAAAAATCTTACTCCAGAAAGAAACGGTCTTATAATTCTATGTCAATTTTGATAATTTCTGTCTTTTCACTTTCCTCTCTTTTTTCTTTTCAGGATATCTGTAATCACAGAATCATCCTTTGCCCTGAATATTTTTTTTAAACTGCAGTTTGGGGGAAGGGAGGTATATAGAGATCTGTCATGCAGGAACTATGGAGAAGTATAAAGGAAATCAACCCTGAAAATTCACTGGAGGGATTTATGCTGAAGCTGAAGCTCCAATACTTCAGCCACTTGATGCGAAGAGCCGACTCATTGGAAAAGACCTTGATATTGGGAAAGACTGAGGGCAGGAGGAGAAGGGGACGACAGAGGATGAGATGGCTGGATGGCATCCCTGACTCTATCGACATTAATTTGAACAAACTCTAGGACACAGTGAAGGATCGGAGGCCTGGCATGCTGCAGTTCATGGCTTCTCAGAGTCAGACACAACTTAGCAGCTGAACAACAATGGAGAAGTAAAACCTTTAAATTATTAAATATCATAAAGAAAGGAATTACAGAGGAAGCAATACACCACTCAATCCACTAATGTTAAAGAAGAATCTCAAAAATGCATGTCTCTGTAGATATTATATAGAAACAAAATCAAATATAATAAGGAAACATAAGCAAACAGTTGAGAGTAAATGTTTCATTTGGAAAGGAGAGGCAGGAAGCAAGTAGTTTTCAGCTACAACTAATTTTAATATGGATCCTGAGATCGCTGGAAAAGATTTAAATCTACATCCTTGGAATTATACAAAAAGAGTTCAGTTTATTCTGTATAAATAGTAACCATAGTGAACAAATTCTAAAGCACAGAGAGGCTTCATTCTGACAGGCCTCGAGGGTAGCAGTTTGGTCCCTGACTCAAGGTGTTTACTTGTTTAGGGATTTTAGAAGAGATGAACAGTTTAGAAACCGTCTTTGGGTGGTCTAGTAGAGTTTATGACCTTACAGGCCCCCAGTTCAGTGAAGATACTATAACAATCCATTATAGTTCATTGAACTTTGAACTTCTTCTGCTCCGTATGTACACTTGGTTATGGTTAAATTTCTCAGACACACGTCCTCAAGGACACTAGCTGGCCCTGCAGATCATTCTCACTGGCCCTGATTTCTACTGACAGGACACAGTCTCCTTTTAACAATTTAAAAATCATTGTTCAGTTCAGTTCAGTCGCTCAGTCGTGTCCAACTCTTTGTGACCCCATGAATCGCAGCACACCAGGCCTCCCTGTCCATCACTCCCAGTCCTGGGTGTTCATTGGAGGGACTGATACTGAAGCTGAAACTCCAATACTTTGGCCACCTGATGTGAAGACCTGACTCATTGGAAAAGACTCTGATGCTGGGAAAGATTGAGGGCAGGAGGAGAAGGGAACAACAGAGGATCAGATGGTTGGATGGCATCACCGATTCAATGGACATGGGTTTGAGTGGACTCTGGGAGTTGGTGATGGACAGGGAGGCCTGGCATGCTGTGGTTCATGGAGTCACAAAGAATCGGACACAACTGAACGACTGGACTGAACTGAAGGAGACATGATTAGAATATAAAAAGGTTTTATTTAAATAACATCAAAAAGGATTCTGGGTCTAGATGAATTCCACTAAGTTTTCCTTTCTTTCAGGGAACAGATGATTTTGAAAGTATTCTACAACATCTAATCATTTTGAAAGCATCTCTACACCTAAGTTTAAAACCGTAGAACCTAAATTTTAAAGTGCTACAAAAAGGGAAGCTATAGATCGACTTCACTTATGGTCACTTATGGACTTCATTTATGGACTTCCCTGGTGGCTCAGATGGTAAAGCATCTGCCTACAATGCGGGAGACCCGGGTTCACTCCCTCGGTTGGGAATATCTCCTGGAGAAGGAAATGGCAACCCACTCCAGTATTCTTGCCTGGAAAATCCCATAGACCGAAGAGTCTGGTAGTCTACGAGGTAGCCTGGTAGTCTACAGACGGTAGAGCTACAGTCCATGGGGTTGCAAAGAGTCGGACATGTCTGAGCGACTTCACTTAGCGCTCACTATGGTCACTAGCAAAAAATTTGAATAGTTACTCCATCTGTAAGTTGAATCCATTGGTGTATTAATATGATCAGGTAACATGACTAAGTATAGATTTCCCAGGAATGTAGGAATATTTCACTATTAGCAAACCTGTTAAGATGATTTATTCCATCAGAAAATTTAAAAGAACAGCCAAACAAATAATCACCTGATACTGAACTTTGATAAAATTCAGCAGGCTAGTAAATTTCAGTAAATAGAAATGAAACTGTCCAAACATGAGACAGACTCACACATCCATGTGTTGGAAAATCCCTTAGGAACAATTATAGTATTTGTTCATTTTTATCCTCATTATCCAAGGTTTTGTCACCTAGTGGAAATTCAGAGAGGAAGAAGATAAATATATTCCCATTTACCTCCAACTTAAAAGAAAAAAAAAAAAAACTACAGGGTAAAAAAAAGATGCTGTATTCATAGAAACTCTGATGTGATACAAATAAAAAGAAAGATTAATGGAAGACTGAAAACTGGAAAAAAAAATCAACCAGGGTCATCTGTACTCTTATCTTGTGGATGTTAAGATACAATCCCATGCTAAAAAAATAACCTTATAATAAATATCCTCACAAATGTATGAGAGTAACCTTGAAATCTTTTCAAACATTTCCCTCTCATTAACTTCTGAGAGTCTCTGGCATTAATGCAAATATGAAGGACTGTCACACTCCCATGCTTGATCTGCAGTTATTGTACAAGTACATCCAGGAGGTCATAGGAAACCTGGAAAGTACTTTATTAAACCCTAGAAAACCCTCTTGTCAATCCTAATACAATTTAATGTTCTGCCACTGGTCTTCATTTAATTCAATTTTTTTCTTGACTGATTTTTGTTCTATACCCATCTACAGTTTTATGAACCTCTGCCATGTGAAATAATTTACATCTGAATTACCTCCAAGCTCACTGTGAAAGTTTTTTTGCTTTTATACCTTTTCCTTAGATACTGAACCATAAACTAGCTTCTTTAATCACAGAACCCAAGTCTGTACACACACACCAACATGCACACATATTCTTAACTGGATCACTTAGTGACCTAACCTACAGGAAATCATGGAATTCTCTTCTCTCAATATATAACATTTCCAAATCATGTGAGGTCAACAGGAAAGCAAACCATGTGACTGAATGCCACCAGTAAATTGCTAGTGAAAAGGAAACTACTTCTAAGTTGCTGGCATTAAAAAATGTGTATTTTCAACAACTATTAACAATAAAAGCTAATGTGGAAATTCAAATGTCAAGGATCCAAGAATGATACTGGGAGAGGAGATAGTAGCCCTCTTCATTACTGTCAGTTGATATTCTTGCAGTTTGTAAAGAAATAAGGTTAGATACCTCAATTTTATGTAAGACTTAAAAAACTCCTGCCCTTTGTTACAGTAATTTATACCTACCAATTGGAAGCAAATAGTGTCTGTTGTACTTCAGAAAATCACATTTCTTTCCATCAAATGTTCATCTCACTGTAACACGAAATCACTTTAAAAAAATTGAAAAACTTCTGTATATTGATTTTTAAAACATAGAATCTTTTTGAAACTGGGCAGTAAGAAAAGCAGATACAAACATTCGGAGAGAATTAAATTACCCAGTTGTATTTCCACATACAAAGTTTTTACAGATGGTGTTCTCGTCTGATTTCTTAAGGGTCAGCAATATAGGAATAATTTTTCCTAAGAATCATATTGAAAAAGTGAAAGTATTAGTCTTCCAGTCATGTCCAACTCTTTGCAACACCATGGACAATATTTAGCCTGCCAGGCTCCTCTATCCACGAAATTCTCCAGGCAAGAATACTGGAGTGTGTTGCCATTCCCATTTCCAGGGGTTCTTCCTGATGCACGGATCAAACCTGGGTCTCCTGCATTGCATGCTGATTATTTACCATCTGAGCCACCAGGGAAGCCCCAGGAAGCATATTAAGTTAAAAATACTTTTTTTGATACTCAAAGTCTTGTACTTGCAATAAGCTTTGCCAAAACAAAAATACAAAACAAACAAGACAAACAATACTACCAAAAAAACCAACCAGGAAAAAGAAAGCAACATTTACATTTGAGTTCTATTAGAGAGATTTAAACTTTTTTTAAACTTGACAGTGTTTTCAATAGCTAGTGACCTTCCATTTGATTATCTGAGATAACATATAGATATGAATTGCCTGCTTCCTAATAATCATTCATTGAAAGACAGGTATTGTTGTTACCATTTGTTGAGCACTTATAATGTACATTGTGGGCTTTCCTGATAGCTCAGTTGGTAAAGAATCTGCCTGCAATGCAGGAGACCCCCATTTGATTCCTGGGTGGGGAAGATCCACTGGAGAAGGGATAGGCTACCCACTCCCATATTCTTAGGCTTTGCTTGTGGCTCAGCTGGTAAAGAATATGCCTGCAACGTGGGAGACCTGGGTTCGATCCCTGGGTTGGGAAGATCCCCCGGAGAAAGGAAAGGCTACTCTATTTAGTATTCTGGCCTTGAGAACTCCATGGACTGTATAGTCCATGGGGTCACAAATAGTGAGACAGGACTGAGTGACTTTCACTTTCACTATAATGTACATTGTAATTTAAATTTGTCTTTCCAGACACCACTGTAGGACATGCCCATTATATCTTATTTATGTAAAGCAAGAAATTGAGGCTCACAGACTTACACCACCCAAGCCCTCATAGCCTGGAAATGGCTCAAGATAATATTAAAACTCTAACACAAAACATATTTTAGCACTTTCCCCATACATATCCATGATACATTGAAAATTAAAATAAGTCTAGGCTATAAAATGGGCTTCCCAGGTTGTACAGTGGTAAAGAATCCACCTGCCAATGCACGAGACACAAGAGACAAGCGTTCAATCCCTGGATCAAGAAGATCCCCTGGAGGAGGAAATGTCAACCCACTCCAGTATCCTTGCCTGGAAAATCCCATGGACAGAGGAGCCTGGCAGGCTAGTGCCTGTGAGACCACAAAGAGTCGGGCATGGCTGAGCACACATGCACTGCAGGCTATGAAATAAGTGCTAGTTCAAACAAAATCTTACGTTTCCAAGATGAACTTTTTTCCCCTTAAGTATAAATTCTTTCATTTGGGAGGTGAGATTGAATTTGGACTTTGGATTCAGATGCTTGAGTCCAGATTCCTGCTCTGCCGCTTCCACTTGCTCATTCCATGACTTGGAAATAAAAACCTCTTGCTGCCTTTGTTTCCTGAGGGTAACAGTAGTACCTCTTCATAGGACTGCTTAGACGGGTAAAAGAGCTGATCTATGTGTCAAATGTTTCGAGTAGTACCAGGCACACCGTAAGCCTTAAACAAGCATTAACTATGATGATGAATATGAACATTTTGTCTTATGTTTCGGGGACCTGGTTTTTCCCACGCCCCTAACCAGGTGCCTGGTCTGCCTGTTTATAATCCACCTACAGCACCAATCCTGCATGCAGTCATTTGTTCTTAGCTGATCTACTAGCACCTGAAAATTTTAAGACACAGGAACTCAGGGACTGTGGAGGACTCATCTTCATATTTCAGGAAAGGAAATACTAAAGGTGAGCATGGGAAGTGAAAGGAGATGGGAGATGGGTTGAGGCTGACACTTTCTCAGGTTGGAGAAAATCAACAAACGAGGACACAATAAAGAAGGACTCTTAAGACATGTCCTTGAACTTGAGCATTCCAATGTGACTTTTCACATCCATCTTGAAAGTTACTACTTGTTCCTCTGATACTGAACCCTCCATAGGTGTCTAGTTCAAACTCTGGAACAAATTCTCATGAAAGTAAGACATTTCATTAATGGTGAAGGAAATGATTAGGATAAACAAGAGATGAGGCTTAAGCAAGAATATTCAGAGCAGGTATATTTGTAAAAGATGAAGCCTGGAAGCAACCCAAATATTCTTTAACAATAGACTGAGTGGATTGTGATATAATTACAAGGAATGTCTGAAGATATTTAAGAACATCTTTGAAACTATAGGGACAATGTCTTTAACCTCATCAATGGATTAGAAGAGAAAAATTTTCTATATAATACAAAAGTAATTGCCAGTAGTTTTTCTCTCTGCCTGACTCTGAATATTTTGCATCTATTAACATATTTAGACCTCACAACAATTTCCATCCCTATTTTACAGATGAGAAAATGGGGCTTGTTTTACTGAGGCTTGTTTTCTTACTTGTACAGGAAACTTCTGTGCTTACTTGTACAAGTAAGTAATGGGACCACTATTTGAATCCAGTTGAGACCCAGAGTTTGGATCAGTTTGGGAGATTTCTATCTTGTGCTTCCATCTACAGTTACAGCTTCATCTAGTAGTATATTATATCATGCGGAATGAAAAAGAGATCTTACTTTAAAACATAAATAAGTTCAAAAGACAGTCAGAAATAACTGGTCTCTCTTTTCCCAAATTAGGTTTCCCAGGTGGCTCAGTGGTAAAGAATCTGCCTGCAGTGCAGGAGATGCGGGTTCGATCTCTGGGTCAAAAAGATACCCTGTGGAAGGAAATGGCAACTCACTCCAGTATTCTTGCCTTAGAAATCCCAAGGACAGAGAAGCCTGGTGGGCTATGATCCACATAGCTGCAAAGAGTTGGATACAACTTAGCAACTAAACAACCACCACCCCCTTTCCCCAAATTATTCCAGACTCAACTAATGCTTTCCTTTCAAGGACTGCATGCAGGGCTTTCAGACACAAATGTTTAGGAATGGCTAACACTTCATCTAGAGTTGTGTGGAGATGCCTGCTATACCTGCTGGCCACCGGATGTACCAAGTTGCAGTATTCAAGATGCATGAAAACTTATGCATGCTGTCCATTTCACTAGAGACAGATGTGATTAAGGAACTAATTAAAATACATGAATATAATCATTCCGCTTACATTATTTTAAATTTTCAGATAGTAATCATATATATAAGATTTTTTGTTGTAATATAAAAATATATACACTGTATTTCAGAAAAGGTTTTTTTTTTTATTTTTGCAAATGGTTTTTAATATATCATATTTTAAAAATCTGTCAAGTAAAAAGTAAATATTCCAAGAAACTGAGTGATGCTACTGATGTTGAATACCTTCTTTGGGACAATGTATTGTGTAGTTTCCTATTTGTAATTCTGCACTGCCTTACCATCCACTCCGGGCTGACTGATCTTTCTTTCAGCCTCACTCTGAGTTAGTCATTCAGCTCCCTTTAGTTGCACTTGAACTGAACTTGAACCTTTTACCTCAAAAGACCCACAGGGTATTTAGACACTTGTGGTTGCAAAAATAAGTACTGGGTTGGCCAAAAAGTCCATTTGAGTCTTTTTTAAGAAAGGGGAAAACTTGGCATGAAGTTTTTGGTGAACCCAATATCAGTCCTGGGACAGATTTATGTTAAAAAGGTTGTCATCTCTTCCTCTGTCTTGACCAGTACTACCAAAGGGTCTTTAGGGCTTTCTCTTAATTCCTGGAGTTGGAGGAGAAAAAAATCTATCTAACATATTATTTGTTGGACTAAGTCATGTCCAACTCTTTTGTAACCCCATGGACTGCAAACTGCCAGGCTCCCCTGTCCATGGGATTTCCCAGTACTGGAGTGGGTTGCCATTTCCTTCTCCAGGGGATCTTCCTGATGCAGGGATTGAACCTATGTCTCCAGCATTGCAGGTGGATTCTTTACCACTGAGCTACCAGGGAAGACCATCTATCATAGACATATAGGTAAATAGATACAGTTCAGAGACATCATGCTTAGTGTATTATCAGTCACTTTACCTCAAACCTTCTTGGAAAAGACTGTTTAAATAAATTTCAAAATACATACAAAGCTGTTATCTATAAACTTATTACCTTCTTCTTTGGTAAATGCACCTTTCACTTTCTTTCGCCTCATTCAAAATGTCTCAGGTCAACATATTTCAAAAATAGTTGACATCTCTTTTAATTATGCAGCCACCAAATTGAACAATATTCTATTTCACTTATACCCAAAATACTGACCTCCCCAGCCATTATCTTGGAGGGAAGCCACTCAAAGGGACTTTTCAAATGTATATGCATTATTAGAAGCCATGCCTTGGCTTCCCACTCATCATTTTAGCACTCTGGACCATCTACACAATAGAAGAAAACCAAGAAAGTCTGCATAAGACTCAATAGAGCACCATGTGCCAGTGGAAATATTTTCAAATTCAAGCTGCCAATGACTGCTGGATATGACTTGTTGACACCCATTACCCACTCACCTCCTGAGCTTGCAGGAGCACAAAGCCTGTAAACTCCATTTCCACATTCTCATGCCAGCAAGGATCCAGGGACAGTCCTTCAGTGAGAAAAGTTTGTGTGAAAGCTGGATGGCAGCAAAGAAAGAGAAGCCACAGATCTCAGGGGGCAGCTGCTGCAGCTGAGGTCAGGTCAGAGGGCTCAGTGCTTTAGCCCAAGACTTTGGGTAACTTCCTGAGACGTATGCCTGTTGGTTGCTGCAGGCATCTGAGAGTGTTAGTCCAACTCTGCTCAAGTTCTGCCCTTCCAGATTCCCTACAGTACACCTCCGTTCTACAATAAGGATCTAGGATGCTTTTTACTGACCCAAATCATTAATACACCAAACACACAAATATTCAAACAATTCAAATTATGATTTTCACCTTACGTATACAGTATTGCATTGTTAGAGAATTATAGTCACCATGATGTACATTAGATGTTCAGAACGTATTCTGTATTTTAACTTTATTTTTAAATTTTAATTAATGGGTCTTAGTCGCAGCATGTGGGATCTTTGATCTTCATCACCATGTGGGAACTCTTAGCTGTGGCATGTGGGATCTAGTTCCCTGACCACAGATTGAACCTGGGCCCTGTGTATTGGAAGAGGAGAGTCTTGGCCACTGACCACCAGGTAAGTCCCCAGAATGATTCTTTTCATAACTAAAAACTGAGCCCTTTGACCTGCATCAGTCCATTTCTGACTCCCAGACCCTGGAAACCACCATTCTATTTTCTGTTTCTATAAAATTAGCTGTTTTTTTTTTTTTTAAGTTCACATATAAGTGAGACCATACAATATTTTCCTTTCTCTCTCTGACTTATTTAACTTAGCATAATGCCCTCCAGATTCATTCATGTGGTTAAGAGTAGATGGTGTACTTGAAAGTTGCTGAGAATAGATTTTAAGGATTTTCATCACACATACACACAGAAACACAAAAAGTTATTTCTGTTAACTACATAAGGTAATGGATGTGTTAATTATCTTGATCTTGCTAATCATTCTACAGTGAGTATATGTGTATATGTAGAAAATCATTACAGTGTCTACTTTATGCAACTGTATTTGTTAATTATTCCTCAATACAGTTGAAAAATAGCTTTCAGTTCACAGATTTCACAAGGATCCATCTGCAATTTCATCCATCTAACTTTTAACCTTGTCTTTGTGACAATTCCTAATCAGGTAGAAGCCTTCTTAATTCACCTTCCTTTACGTGACCCGCTGGGTTAACACTAATTAACAATTTCCATTTCCATCAGCAGTGACTGATGTGATTGCACACAGTGATCCCAGCTAATAGGAACCCTGTAAGTTAAGCTTCTCAAGAATCAGTTGTTTATTCACAATCTTATTATACCAGTGGTACCCGCTATTAGTATTATGCAATTTGATAAGTATTACATAAATACTGTCATTGTTAGCAAATATTTACAGAGCAGTTACTATGTTCCTCACACTGTTCTGTACACATTTTATAAATTAATCCACCTGACAACAATTGTATGTAGCAGACACCATTATTATCCCCCTTGTAGAGGTGAGAGAACTGAGGGCCAAAGAACCTAGAAAACTTTTCCAAAGTCATACAGAGAGCAAGTTGCAGATTTGAACACTAACAATCTAACTCCAGAATCCATGCTTGCTCTTAACTGTTCAGCAAACCCTGAAAAGTGCAGTTGATTTTCAAACAGGAGCATGAAAGCCACATGATCAGGATATGGTTAAAAGCTCTTTTGTGTCTGGGACATGAGGCAGGTGCAGAGAAGGAAAGAGGAAGGACATGCAAATGGAGAGGCAACTCAGGGCAAGGATGTCTCACTCAGGATTATACACCTGCTTTTGTCAGTCCAAGAGATCTAACAAAGATCTTTAGGTGAGGGTCCAGCAGTATTGCAAACTTGAATGTGTTAAAGAGAGGGGAGTGTCTGTCTGCAATACAGGCAGATTGGAGGGGAAAACTTTGGAGGCACGGAAACCAACGCTGCGGTCAGTCACTATCAAAGCAGGAAATGCTGAGACCCAAGCCGCAGCAATGACTACAAAGACAGAGAAGAGAGGATGTGTTGACATCTTTATATAGAGTAGAAAGAGCTGAGTGACAAGAATAGAGGATGAATTCCATGAGGACAGGAAGCAGGTGGTTTTGCTCACAATTTTACACCAGAGCTTATCCAATTTCCTAACACACAACTAGTGTTCAATGTTTGTTGAGTAAATTAAATGACTTCTGAATTTGAAGAAGGGAATAGGGATGAAAATGTTCTTTGTTTTCTAGTATTATTTTCTAGTTTTGATAATGAGAGCTTTAAATGGAAATGAAGATTGCAAGAGAGAAATCTCAAAGAGGAAATGATCAGTTTTGTGGGACAGCTTGCAACTGAAGTACCTGAAAATAAGAAACTGGCAAACATGTACTACAACTAACTAGAAATAGAGGGCTGGAGTTCCAGAAAGAAAGGAGGACAGGTGGATGTAAGTTTCAGGAGACCTTGAGGTAAATAATAGATAAAACTGAGAAAATGACTAAGCTTAAATCTGCTAAATCTTCAGTGAAAGAGAGAATGTTAGGTGTGGTAGCTTGAAAAGCTAAGGAACATAAGCCCAACCAAGGCAGACTGTAGAAGGATGCTCACATTAGTGAGGGGGTGGCGTTAGAAAGTTTGAGAGGAGAGTTAATATTGGGGTTTCTAATCCTGAATGCAAATTTAGAAGAATTATCCATTATCTACTGAAAGTCGACATGGTGGAAGATAGATGTCATTCCAATCATAACAACTCATTATGAAATACAGTTCTTGGATTTGTTACTGCTGCTGTTGCTGCTAAGTCACTTCAGTCATGTCCGACTGTGCGACCCCATAGACGGCAGCCCACCAGGCTCCTTCGTCCATGGGATTTCCCAGGCAAGAGTACTGGAGTGGGGTGCCATTGCCTTCTCCGTCTTGGATTTGAGAACCCATCAAATGAGTTCTGAGTTGTCTGTCAGAAGTACCCTCAACTAAACTATTAGATTTGTTTTTTTCTTTCCAGATCATAAGTTTGCTGTTCTTATATTAAAACATTGCCTACCATAAGGCATCATTTTAGAGATTTTCATGTTGTTGGAAAATATTTCAGTAAAAAGACTTGTTTAGTCACTCAGTAGTGTCTGACTCTTTGAGACTCCATGAACTGCAGGCACGCCAGGCTTCCTTCCCTGTCCTTCATCATCTCTCAGAGCTTGGTGAAACTCATGGCCATTGAGTTGGTGATGCCATCCAACCATCTCACCCTCTGTTGTCCCTTTCTCCTCCTGCCTTCAATCTTTCCCAGCATCAGGGTCTTTTCAAATGAGTCGGTTGTTTGCATCAGGTGGCCAAAGTATTGTAGCTTCAGCCTCAGCATCAGTCCCTCCAATGAATACTCAGGACTGATTTCCTTTAGAATAGACTGGTTTGATCTCCTTGCAGTCCAAGAGATTGACAAGTCTTCTCCAACACCACAGTTTAAAAGCATCAATTCTTTGGTACTCAGCCTTCTTTATGGTCCAGCTCTCACATTCATAGGAAGACTTGTCTCTGCAAATTAAAGTGCAATGACCAGCATCTATCCACAGAAACAAGAATGTAACTTCAGTAAAGAAACACATTGTCAGTCAGTCTCAAGCTAACAATATGAAGATGGGTTCAAAGAACAGGATCCAGAAAAGGGAGGACCAAAGGATCAGGAAGTTCCAGCTTCTCTCTAGACCAGCCTGAGGGACAGTTCATTGACTTGAGGTATCCAGTCTCAATCTACAGACAGAAATAGCTTTGGGGTAGGGAGGAGTTAATTCATCACAAGGCCTACAATTGCTCTCAAGATCATGCAATTTCCTTCATTATTATTTGATGGCCTCCAGCCAACCTCTTTACCTGTAATTGTTTCTGGAAGAAGCTGCCCAGAGTGTGGTAAATTTCCAGTGAGGTTCCTCAGTGTCAGTCG
Organism: Bos grunniens; assembly: GCF_055505025.1. Classification (NCBI taxonomy): domain Eukaryota; kingdom Metazoa; phylum Chordata; class Mammalia; order Artiodactyla; family Bovidae; genus Bos; species Bos grunniens. The sequence continues at coordinate 36,148,289 of NC_141166.1, read as the reverse complement.
TAATTTCCCTCCTCTAACTTTAACATCTCTTCATAGGAATACACAAATCCAAAAGCCACCTCATGTCTGCTCCACCCCAGGTCCTAGTTGAGCCTGCTGTTCTCAACATCAAAAACCTAAGAGAACAGTCATTCCTGAAACAATTTTTTGGACTGTCTTCTATGTGTTAGACATTGTACTACATACTTTGAATACTGGATGCATCAGAGATTAAAAAAGAAATCACTCTTACTTTATGGAGATCCAAGAGAAAGAGAGACAAGCAGCGGCGGGGAGGATTAATTAACATAATGTGATGTTGAGTCAAAAGCTGAATCTACTCTACACTCACTGGTCCTTCATTGCTCCTCAAACAGGCACAGGCCCACCCCAGGACCTTTGCATTTAAGGTTTCCCCACCACTGTCTGGAATGATCTCCCTCTAATCTATATGACTCACTCCTTTACTTCCTTGACATCTTTGTACACGTCATCATTTCTTGTCATCAAAAGGGAGGATTCTTCTTACCATACGACTTAAAACTGCCATTTTCGCTCCTAAACTTTCCATTCCTATTCTCTGCTTCATTTTTCTGTAAAGCATCTATCACCTTCTAGCGTACAATACAATATGATACTTTATTTTATTTTCTGTACTAGAATGTAAACTACTTGAGGTTGAAGATATTTGTCTGTCATATGAATTGATTTATCACATGTCTAGAACAGCACCTGGTACACAATCAATGCTCTTTCTAAGACAGATAGAGTGGGAGTAAAGAAGGAAGGACTGTTTTAGACTGGAGTGAGGATCAGAAGGCTTTCCTGAGAAAGGGACATAAAGAATCAAGAAGAGCTAATCATGCCAAAAGAAGCACAGTGCCTTCAAGCAAAGGCTCCAGATGCAGGGAGAGGTCAACAGTGTTGTTTGTAACTAAATAGTGTTGACTCTTTGGACCCCGTGGACTGCATCACTCCAGGCTCTTCTGTCCTCCACTGTCTTCTGGACTTCCGGAGTTTGCTCAAATTCAGAGTTGGTGTTTCTATCTAACCACTTCATCCTCTGCTGCCCCTTTCTCCTTTTGCCTTCAATCTTTCCCAGCATCAAGGTCTTTTCCAATGAGTCAGCTCTACACATCAGGTAGCCAAAGTATTGGAGCATCAGATTCAACAACAGTCCTGCCAAGGAATATTAGGGCTGATTTCCTTTAGGATTGACAGGTTTTATTTCTTTGCAGTGCAAGGGACTTTTAAGTCTTCTCCAGCACCACAAGTTGAAAGCATCAGTTATTCAGTGCTTAACAGGGTAAGGACCTGAAAAAAGGCCTATGTAAAAAAGCAACCAGACCACTTGTTTCTTGAGAAACCTGTAAGCAGGTCAAGAAGCCACAGTTACTTGTAACAACAACTGGACATGGAACAACAGACTGGTTCAAAATTGGGAAAGGAGTATGTCAAGGCTGTATATTGTCAGTCACCCTGCTTATTTAACTTCTATGCAGAGTACATCATTCGAAATGTCAGGCAGGATGAAGCACAAGCTGGAATCAAGATTGCCGGGAGAAATATCAACAACCTCAGATATGTAGATGATACCACTCTTGTGGCAGAAAGCAAAGAACTCAAGAGCCTTTTGACAAGGGTGAAAGAGGAGAGTGAAAAAGCTGGCTTAAAACTCAACATTCAAAAAACTAAGATCATGGCATCCGGTCCCATCACTTCATGGCAAATAGAAGGGGGAAAAGTAGAAGCAGTGACAAATTTTCTCTTTTTCGGCTCCAAAATCACTGAAGATGGTGACTGCAGGCATGAAATTAAAAGATGCTTGCTCCTTGGAAGAAAAGCTATGGCAAACCTGGACAGTGTATTAAAAAGCAGAGACATCATTTTGCTGACAAAGGTCTATATAGTCAAAGGTATGGTTTTCCCAGTATTCATGCATAGATGTGAGAGCTGGACCATAAAGAAGGCTGAGCATCAAAGAGGTGATTCTTTTGAATTATGGTACTGTCCCTTAGACAGCAAGGAGATCAAACTAGATAATCCTAAAAGAAATCAACCCTTAATATTCATTGGAAGGACTGATGCTGAAGCTAAATCTCTAATATTTTGGCCACCTGATGCAAAGAGGTGACTCGTTTGAAGAGATCCAATGCAGGGAAGGTTGAGGGCAGGACGACAAGGGGTCAACAGAGGATAAGATGGTTGTATGGTATCATCAGCTCAATGGACATGAGTTTAAGTAAACTCTGGGAGATAGTGAAGGAGAGGGAAGCCTGGCGTGCTGCCCTCCATGGGGTTGCAGAGTCGGACATGACTTAGTGACTGAACAAGAAGAACAAAAAAAAGCACAGCAGGAGAGAGGGCTGGTGCTCTGAGGCAGAGTCCTAGAAGTCACCAAGAGGAAGATGATGCAGCTCCTTGAATGTCAGGATAAGGATATACATGAGCTAAGAGAAGGATTGGAGGAGAAAAGAGCAGAAGTAGACAGACCATGTCTGTTCTATGATAACACAGATTGGACGAGCCAAGAATAAAAGTATAGAGGACCAGTCAGGAGACTGAATAAATATTTCAAACTTGGGGTGAAGCTAACTGGGACAAGGGCACACCAGTGGAGATTCGAGAAGTAAAGGAATTTGAGAAATGTTTTGCAGATACACACATTTGTTGATGGGTTCTACCAAGAATCCATTTTGCAATAGACCACATTTGCTGATGGATTCTACCAAGGCATAAGAAGAGCATGAATTGAGAAAGACCTGGGTTTCTAGCTTAAGCATCAGATTTCACATCAGCATCTAGAGATTCCAACAAGAATACACTGCTCTGACTCTCCTGTAAAATGAATGGGTATGTGTCCAGCTCTTTGGGAACCCATGAACTGTAGCTTTCCAGGCTCCTCTGTCCTTGGGGATTCTCCAGGCAAGAATACTGGAGTGAGCTGCATGTCCTCCTCTAGGATAAACCTACGAGAGATTAAAGATTGACACTGAGTCTGACAATCCTTTTATAAAAAATCTAGAACAGATTGTGACTTATTTATTAATTGTATCACATAAGATAGTACCAATTAAGAAAGAAAGAATTTTCTCTCATGATCTGATTATAAAAGAGGAACTCTCTGTTGTTATTTAAATAGGGGCACATGAGTTAGGAGCAAAATATATTTTATCACCTTAATTTCATCTCCAACATCTAAATGTCTATAAAAATATATCTGATTCTAACATAATAGCCCACAGTCAGAGGGGCATTCACTGTTTATGGGGTATTACAGCTTACACATACAAAATAAAGGGAAAAAAGAGTTCCTTTCTTCACTTGACGTACAATATAGTATGATCTGATTCCATCTTTTTAGGTTGGAATGAAATGAAATGAAATGAAAATGATCAAAATCAGAAACAGATGGTATAATAAAAATGCCTGCATAAGTAATTCTTTACCTAAATCCTCTAAATGTTTAGTCTCACCAAAATGAAGCAAAATTAATAGAAAACTTAGTCTTGTGCTGTCTCCAAATTTGAATTTTCCATCAATCAGTTAATCTTTCACTTTCTTTTTACATGCTTCATTATTAATGGTATAGAAAACCCTAAAATACATAGCTATTAATTTTTTAAAATGCATATTAATATTAAAGCAAAAACACCTGGAATCCTGGATACTGATCACAATATGCATTATTCATTGAACATAAAATATTACATGTGAAATAATTTATGTTTGTGTCGTCTTAAATGATACCTGAACTAACATCCCCATCCCCGTGGGCTCGGGGAAGGGCATAAAAGATTATTCTATTATTATTATTTTTTTAATGACAAGTAATTTAAAATTATCAAAATAGAATGAGGTATACAAGCATTAACTATTGCTTTGGGGCATCTTAAATGTACCTTAATTATAACATAATAACTTAGGAAAAATAATAATAGGCTTCTAGTAGATTATCATTATATTGCTATTCTTTTCACCTAATTCTTTCAAATAAAATTTAAATACGTGAAAAAATTGCTTCCTGTTCCTTAAAGAAGTGCAAGTATATATTATTCCACAAGGTGGCGCAAGCATGCCATGCGTTGTTCTTTTGTTCCGGCTCAAAACGTGTTTTTCTGTTTAAACCTTTTTATTCATGGTCATAGTGTTTTCTGTTATAAGGAGTTCACACTTCAAACAGCCATCTTTTTCTTAGGCAGTGCTTGCTAGTACACAAGCTACTCATGTTACATGCAAAAAGACATTGGAATCAGGACAATTCTAAGCAAATAAAATTGCAAACCTATTCAATAACCTCTTCTGAGAGGCTCCAGTTATCTCTTTGACTTTATTGTTCTGGACTGTATCAGAATCCCAGTGCAGCAAATGGTTTGTATTTTCAGTTTTAAAATATATTCTACCAAACGTGTTTAGAATACTCTTCACCTGAAAGTGTTAGACGCTCAGTCATGTCCTACTCTTTGTGACTCTATGGACTGTAGCCCACCAGGCTTCTCTGTCATGGGATTCTTCAGGCAAGAATACTGGAGTGAGTTGCCATGCCCTCCTCCAGGGGATCTTCCCAACCCAGGGATTGAACCCAGGCCTACTTCATTGCAGGCAGATTCTTTACCGTCTGAGCTACAGGGAAACCCCAGTGCCCTGTGTCCCAGATTAATACTGTTAATGTTTCCTGATAATGTGAATAACCAACATAAAACATCTTGCTCAGGACCTAGCATAGAGCAAGGACTCAATTTTTTCTTTAAATCTCTAAGCTGTGTCTATTTTTTTTGACACCCCATGAACCGTAGCCTGCCAGGCTCCTCTGTCTATGGGATTTCCCAGGCAAGAATACTGGAGTGGATTGCCATTTCTTCCTCCCAGGGATCTTCCCAACCCAGGGATCAAACCTGAGTCTCTTGCATTGGCAGACAGATACTTAACCACTGAACTACCAGGGAACCCCAAGGACCCAAAGAACAGTAGCTATTGTGGTGATCATGGCATATTTCTTACGAGACCTTTTCATTCAGTGACTGGAATGGGGCAATGGAAGATAAGAAAGAGGCAAGCAGCAGAAGACTGCAAAATAAATTTTGTATGGCAGTTTTGTACATGGTAACATGTGTGCTGTGCTGTCCCTCCACTGCTATGACTTCTGAGAATTTCAACGATGCCCCTCTTAAACTTCCATTTTGAAGTCTTTTAAGTTTCCTGTCTTCAAATCCTACCCACACCTATGCAACAAGAAGCCTGAACTCTTCAAGAACCCTGTCTTTCTCTTCTTTCTATGGCCTCTCTCCCCAGTCTAAAATTCAACCACCAACTTCCAGGGTCTCTGAATTCTGCAAACACTCAGTAAGTGCCAGCCAGCTCAAGCATCACTATTCAACATGCACCAATACCTGAGCAGGCTTTTGTCTCATATCCAAACCCTTATATAACATCAATACTACTAGGTAGTCTGTATTCTCATATCTCAGCATTACTCCTGTCTCACTGAAGGCTATTAAGTGAAGTGAAAGTCGCTCAGTCATGTCTGACTCTTTGCAACCGCATTGACTGTACAGTCCATGAAATTCTCCAGGCCAGAATACTGGAGTGGGTAGCCTTTCCTTTCTTCAGGGGATCTTCCCAACCCAGGGATCCAGCCCAGGTCTCCCACATTGCAGGTGGATTCTTTTCCAGGTGAACCACAAAGGAAGCCCAAGAATACTGGAGTGGGTAGCCTACCCTTCTCCAGGGGATCTTCCCAACCCAGGAATCGAACTAAGGTCTCCTGCATTGCAGGCAGATTCTTTACCAACTGAGCTATCAGGGAAGACTGAATGCTATTAACTTAACCAAATAGGGGTCACTGATAAGCCTGATTAAGGAGCCAGCTGTATCCTTCAGAACTACAGTAACTTGGAAATTTGGATTTAATATATTGTTATTCTTTTAAATAGGGGCAATATGTTGCAGTATCAAGGAGGGTGATTTCATTTCCAAGTCTTTATATTTCAAATAATTAAGCCAAATAAATAAGCAGAAGAAGTAAACCTATATTTGACCCAGCCTCCTGATTTTTGAGTAGGAAAAATACATTCATCACTTTCATATCAAGTTATTCTTTTGCACAATAGTTTTAAAAATAGGTCAGAACAATGGTAGAAGAAATTTAACTGCTGACATTACATCATTAAGGTGGTGATGCTATTGTAATCTTGAGACTAAACCTGAGGAGTGAGTTTGGGCAATTGCATGTGCTATCAGGGCTCTGGTTTGAGATCTGGAGCAAGTCTGGGCAACTAAAGGGGCAAAACACTCTACATCCGCAGTTCTCAAAGTATGATCCAGGGGCCCTGCAAGTCCCCAAGACTGTTTAGGTGGTTCACAAGGTGAAAGTTATTTTCATAATGTAAAGATACCATGTGCCTATTTCATTCTTACCCTGTCACAAATGTACTGTGGGATTTTCTAGAAGCTGTATCTTCAGAGACTCTTGAAGAGGAAGGAGATCAAACCAGTCAATCCTAAAGGAAATCAACCCTGAATATTCATTGGAAGGACTGAGCTGAAGCTCCAGTACTTTAGCCACCTGATATGAAGGGCTGACTCATTGGAAAAGACTCTGACGTTGGGAAAGATTGACGGCAAGAGGAGAAGGGGGCGACAGAGGATGAGGTGGTTGGATGGCATCAGCAACTCAATGGACATGAGTTTGAGCAAACTCTGAGAGTTGGTGATGGACAGGAAAACCTGGCATGCTCCGGTCCATGGAGTTTCAAAGAGTTGGACACAACTTTGCAACTGAACAACGTCATACGTGTCTTGTCATCACTATGGCCGGTTAATGAATATGCTTGTGTATTCTCACATTGATAAAATTTTCATTTTTAATTTCTAAATGGTAAATACTCACTAGACATAATGAACCTGAACTACAAAAGTCTGCATAATTTTCATAATCTACATGAAGATCTTTGAGGTCTTCAATAATTTTTACATGTTCTTGTTCTCTGTTAAATGACAAAATTTTCTATACACCTTGTACTTACATAACTAACATTTGTCTTGCTAAATTTCCTTCGAAGTAGCTTCTATCACTTACAGTATTCTATAATAAGATCTGTCATTTTAAATTGTTCCCATATTGTTTCTTGTGTGTAATGTTTGCTACTTTTAATAACTGTAAGTGTTCATCTTTACATGCCTATTTCCTTAGGATAAATTCCAATAAGTAAAACTTTTAGGACAGAGAAATGAAGTTAGTGAAGCTTTTTGATATAAATCGGAAAATGAATTTTCAGAAAGAGTGTACCAACTTTACTCTTGTCACCATCAATACAAGACAATGCTGTCAGACGACACTCTCAGCAACTCTAAGAATCCACCTATCTTCTTGTCATTCCAGTTTGATCAGAAAAGCATAGAATGGAAATTCTCTGTCAGTCCAGTAGTTAGGACTCCAAGCCCTCACTGCTGAGGACTCAGGTTCAATCCCTGATTGGGGAACCAAGATTCTATAAGACTCACTGCATGATCCAAAACAAAAACAAAAACAAAAAATTTAATTAAAAATTAAAATTAAGAAAAATTTAAAAATAAAGCATTTAATACAGTATGTAATTCATAATAACTGGTTAATAAACAGCACCAGCTACCATTATTATTTTTTTAATAGAAAAGCACAGAATCATATTTGTTTTCTCAATTTTTATTTGTTTGATTATTAATGCAATCAAACACTTGGTCATATTTTTACCAGCCATCTGAATATCTCTTCTTGTGAGCCATCTGAACATGACTTCATGCCATGTTACTCTTAACACATCAAGACACTTTTCTAACCAGAGCATTCCAGTATAGTAGAGAAAAGGGTAATTGTTTTCAACTAGCCAAAAATAAACTATGAAGATGCATACAGTTTATATAACCCAAATCACTGTCTACACATTTAGGGAATAAAGTAAATATAATGATAATAATAATAATAAAATCTTAAGCACTCCATGCTGATTATTCTCCATCTGCACCCAGATCCCTCCTCTGTCCATGTCCTGTTCTGTGCCCTGGGAGGCTGACCCATACAAGAAACGTCACCTGCTCTCCCTGGCTCTTGTGCTCTTGGTTGGATCTGGCCAAGAGGGTTGCCAATAGGAGGTCACAGTGCAGGAGGAGAGAGGTTGAAGGGCTCAGTCTTGTCACCTCTCCTGCTTTCCCTCAGTTCTGTGTGGCTACTTAGTCCGCAGCTCCTGTTAGCACCTCCACTTTCTGGTTGCAGACACCAATAGGGCTCAGCAACTCTTATTTCTTCCCTTGACCCGTTAGCCTACAGAGGTGATGGCTTCCTCTTTCTGTTAGTTCAGAAGTGACTCAGTCACACTTGGTTCTTTTAAATCTGGCTACACTTCTCTAAATAGTAGCTGCATTAAAACATTTCTTGAACACCACCACTGTACCTATTTCATTTTTGCTAGAACCCTGAAAGATATCCAGTATTGTTGCTTGGCAAATCCCATGGACAGAGGAGCCTGACAGGCCATGGTCCATAGGGTCGCAGAGAATGGGACACGACTGAAGTGATTAAGCACCCACGAACTGAAAGATACACTAATCAAACTCACTATTCAATTTATATTTAGGACTGTCTCTGATATTTCATTCATCAAAAGCATTTTATTCAGGGGACTTTCCTGGCAGTCCAGTGGTTAAGACTCCATGCTTCCCATGCAGGGGATGACACAGGTTCGAGCCCTGGTTGGGGAATGAAGATCCTGCATGCCTTGCGGAATAGCCAAAAAATAAATAACATTGAAAAATAAATTTAAAAAAAAAAAGATTTTATTCAGTATTAGCTGAGTATTTACTCTGAATCTACTGATGTCTCAGATGCTAAAGAATTGCCTGCAATGTAAGAGACCCGGGTTCAATCCCTGGTTTGGGAAAATCCCCTGGAGAAGGGGCTGGAAAAGGCTACCCACTCCAATATTCTTGCCTGATGAATTCCATGGACAGAAGACTCTGGCAGGCTACAGTCCATGGGGTGGCAAAGAGTTGGACACGACTGAGCAACTAACACTTTCAGCACTTTACTTTGAATTTGGCCCAGTGGTAGGGCTGAAGACATGTAATTAACCTTTCCTAATTTGGGCAGGTTTTTGTTTAAAAGTTAAAAACTGTTAACAGTTTCCAATTTACCCAGCACTAAGTGTGATGACATTTAAACTATAACCTAAATACCTCTTTCTTACCTATCTGATCTGAATCTCCAGCTCCTTAGCTGTGCGTCATCAGCCTTATAGAGCCTTTCTCTGTCTACTGAATGTGTCAAATTTCTTCCCCACCCTCTAAGCATGCTCATGAGTTCTTTTTTCAATTGCTAGGACAATTTCTCATTTTTTTCTCCCTAAACTGACCTAATGTTTAAAACACTTTTTTCCCCTTACCTCCTCTTTCAAGTTTTAAATACACAGTGACGGTTTTCCTCTTGTATTTTTTCATTTCTAGCTTTAATCTGGCCTGAACAAGTTTCATGCTTATGTTTTGGGTGTCTTTAAAGGTAGAGAATGAGTTTTTTGACATGCTTTACCAAATCTGGCATGATACTGAGCGTACAACAGTTGTTCACAAAGATCTTTTTAGTTATTGTGAGAAAGGATTTAGTTAATACATAAAACAATAAAACAGGAATAGAAAATGTAAACTTAGAACAAGCCAGTATTCCAAACAGAACTTAAGGGAGTCAATTCTGACTTAGTGTAGTATAATATCAAGCATATGATTTAATTTTCAAAGATACATGAGCTGATACTTGGTTTGAAATAACTGATGAAAGGGAAATTCTTCAGTCCTCAAATACAATTAGAATCACACAGGTTATAGATGCGGTTATTCATGTGGAAATTGACCAGCATAATCTGGAGGCTATTATGACTTTAAGCGAGACCCATCATGAAAGTACAGTAGCTAACGTAATTACAAGAAACCCAGGCCTAAGATTTTTTCCTTCCAGTTCCAGAGCACACATCTGTGTGTGTTCAGAATACAGAGGTTACAAGAGTCACGCATTCACCCCTGACTCGGATCAGATTCCAGCAGATGCGACAACCAGCAGCCCCTGCAGCCGCCTCCTAACAATTTCCTAAGCAGCTCTCACAGCTGCATAGTAAAAGGTTGGAGCGTTCCGGGGAAGCACAGCTGTGCTCCCAGACACAGCTGTGCACCAGAAAAATTACTGGGTGGGGCTATACTTAGCAAATGCCACCCATGGTCACAGACCCCCACTAATGGGACCTGGTAACTTGGTTTGCATGAGCACAGTAACTTTGAGGTTAGCAGCAAAGGGCATAAACCTACAAAGTTGGATTATGAGCTGCTGTTTTGTTCAGCTTCAGAATGGAGAATTAAGTGCACTTTCTCTCTTGCCCATACAATACGCCACACACACAAGCATACACACACACACACACACACACACACACACACACACACACTGCTCTATTTTGTTTTGTTTCTTTGTGGAGTTAATCTCACTGGATTATCACTTGAAATGACACTAGTTTGCGTCTGCATTGACCCTGAAGGAAGCTTTACACACTGATCAGTTATACTCCCCCAAAAAGCTTAATCTTTCCACGTATGTAGCCAAGAAAGCATAGTCTAAAACTGCACAGATAATAACCTAACTCAGCCTTTAAGTAATAGCTAATGTTTCTGTATAACTCTTGAATCAACATTTTTTTAGCAAAATATTTATTGTGCATCTACAAAATACAAGGGACTCAGAAACAAGTCTTAGATTTAAGAAGGCTGGTAAAAATATTTCTTTTACATTACTGAATTTAAAAGCTCCATCTGTGAACTTTATGAAAAGATACCTTCCAGATTAATTTTTACATGTTTTAGCTATTTAGGCTTTCAGTTAACAAACTCTGAGTTCATATCTGTGCTGGTACTAGTATAATAAAGATCATATATGGAATACCTGACACTTTATAAAGTTTAAAAGAAATACTTACAGATTTAATTTATTCTAAAGTTTACACTTTTAAAAAGTAGTAAAACAGCTAGTTTTCAGTTTTCTAGATTCATTCTTCATGAAAGAATCCCAAACATGTGACAAATGTTAATTATTTTTTCAAAATCTATTTGATGAGACAACTTTAATCACCAATTAATACATGTGCAAAATGATACACAAAAGTCAAATGACATAAATGTTGAAAAAGTGGTGGCGGTGGTGGCTTAGTCACCAGGTCGTGTCCGACTCTTGTGACCCCATGGACTGTAGCCTGCCAGGCTCCTCTGTCCATGGGATTCTCCAGACAAGAATATTGGAGTAGGTTGCCATTTCCTTCTCCAGTTGAAAAAGTAAATGAATGTAATGAACTAGTAAGATTTGATAATAAAAGCAAAATAACATTTGCCTTTTTTTCTATCTGATAACTATTCCCCATTGTTTTGTAAAACACTATTTGGCATTCATATTGGTTAAAATCAGTGTCATGACAATTATTGAATTGTCATGCTGATCTGTGTACCCATACCTCATTTGGTTTTTATGTAAGGTGCATGCATAGGTCTAGGTAGGAAGCTGGCTATATAAAACTGCAGAAGAGGTCTATGTCAGGATTAACCTGTCAGTATCTGTGTAAAAAGTTAGGCAGGCATCTTGCAAATCAAAAAAGTTTTTTAAAAAGGCTGAGAGTAAGTAGTAAAACATCCAGTTATGCACCCAAAGAAATTCATTTGGCAACACCTACCTTTTATATGTTTCAATTGACATTAGCATTTTTTTCTCTATTCTGCACACTCTTTAGGTAGTATCATTATGAGTTCATCAGCCATTCCATTAACAAAAATATTCTCTTTCCTGCTTTTTCCTGGCATAGGCTTGTTCCTCCACCCTTCCCACATATGTACTCTTCCAGGAACTAATCTCTACAACCCTGGCAGTAAGAATCTGAAATGTTTAGTGTGAGATTTAAAAGAAAGATGGGAGCGTAAGTGCCAGTGCTTGAGCTCTAAAGCACAGAATTAAAATCATATATCACTCCTTCCCACAAAAGTCTTTACTCATTACATTTATTTTAAACATAACTGTCTGAACTAGAAATAACCATGTTGCTACGCATCAAAATGTAGATCAGAGAAGCAGACTCACATAATTCAGTAACAACTTGAACTGCACACTGCTCTATGAATGAGAGCGTTACAGGGATGGATATTCTCACACAATGGAAGTGACAACCTTAAACTTTTGCCCCTCAAACTGATGGTCATGCAAGAGGAGATCGTGACGTCAGAAAGAAAAAGAGGTATTTATAACTGGATCTTGATATCGACGGAAGGCAACACGAATTTACAACCCATGTTCTTCACCTGGAGAACAGCCACTTAACGAAATAATGAAATCAGTGGAGAATCCAGTGTTGGCTCCCAGTTCAGTGCTAGGTGCTTTCCTGATACTTTAGGATGACTGGAGTGTAATGACTACAGGATGCTCTGGGAGTGCTCACAGTGGAGACCTAAAGCTTTAATTCAGTAAATCTCTATAATAAACACAAATAGTAACCTAGCTTGCTGAAAGAAGAAAGGGGATAACAAAGAAATAAAGTGATTATTAGCAAATGAGCCAAGTAGAGAAAGCATCAACTGACATAATGGCCTTAGAGGAGAGAAAGCTTGAAACTTTTAATTAACCACTTCACTTAGATAGAGATTGAGAACACATATTCTTTACATTTTTTAATGTGATTTTGCCTCATCAATGAAAAAAGAAACTTACCCTAATACATATATAACTTATATATAATATATATACATGTATATATAAAAAATACTATAGTGTATGTATATATATGCATTATATGATTATATACTATATATTTATGTATGTGTGTATATATATATATATATTTTATAGATACATACCTGATGTATGTATATATACTTTGCTAAAAGAAAATCTTCCCCAGTGGTTATGACTGATAAGCACTTTTATTTGCCTGAATATATCTAGATCCAAAGAGAGGGGATTAAATGGTTAAAGTTCAGTGTTTTTGGTTAAATAATTAGGGATATAATGATGTTCTAAGATCCTGAAGGTACATCTTACCAAGAGCCTCCAATCAAGAGAAGAAAGCAGTTACTTATTGGTCCAATGCTTAATCGCTTCGGTTGTGTCCGACTCTGTGTGACCCTATGGACTGTAGGCCAGAAGGCTCCTCTCTCCACAGGATTCTCCAGGCAAGAATACTGGAGTGGGCTGCCAGGTCCTCCTCCAGGGGATCTTCCTGACCCAGGGATCAAACCCATGTTTCATTATGTCGCCTGCACTACAGGTGGGTTCCTTGCCATTAGTCCCACCTGGGAAGCCCTATTGGTCCAGAGGACAATTTAATTCACATGATCAGGTCACTTAATGAGTTACTTTCCACACTGTTTATAATTCCATTAATGTGCTGGGACATTTTATGGCCAAAATCAAGACATACAATATTTCCCATTGCATTAAAAAAAATAGTAAGTTTTTTCATGGCTAAGGGCAGCTTAAAGGTCTGAAAGTTTCCAGCCAATTCTTTGTGCCTTTCACCCTAATCCATCACTAGTTTGCCAACCACTATTAAAACACTTTCATGTCTAAATGTAAAGGCCCATATCCTGACATTGATCCAAATGCGGAACTCCCATTGAAGTCGATGAGAGTGTTGCATAGAAATCAATGACAGGATATGGACCTCAAGGCTGGACCATCTCTCCCCTGGAACCTTTTTTTCATTGACACTCAGAAATTTGAGAGTATTACAAGAAATGAGATACATAAAGCAGAGCATTTGCAGATGGGCTCCACGGTTCTCTGTTCCTTCCCTGGCAAAGTTTGTTGTGGGTTAGATGCCAATTGTATTTTTTAAAAGGGGGGACTGTGAAAGTGCCAACTTCAGCAGCAGCGATATGCTTGACTAGAATTTCATCTCTCACTATGCAGGTGAGCAGGCCTTGTTTTAATCACAGCCTCTGTTTTGGCAAAGACACTGCCTTACCAACTAAATGAGTTCTTTTTCTAGCTCTGATGTCTGAATTGGCAATCATAAAATATTTTACAAAGTACACTTCCTATTCAAAACTTGAATAATATTGAACATTTTATACTCTAATTTCTAATAACGAACTATATGAATTATTCTGCAATGCCATAAATGCGAGAAATAATCCTTCAGATTTAAAATGAGTCTTTCTTCCAGTAAATGCAAAGCGTTTCAGGCACACTAAAGGTAATTCTTTCATTTTTGCAGTCTTGAACATCATTTTCAAAGATCTTTAAGAAAATGCAAACACCCTAAAATAAACTCGAAAGTTATTCCTTCCTTCAGTTCAGTTCAGTCACTCAGTCGTGTCCAACTTTTTGCAACCCCATGAACCGCAGCACACCAGGCCTCCCTATCCATCACCAGCTCCCGGAGTTCACCCAAACTCATGTGCATCAAGTCGGTGATGCCATCCAGGCATCTCATCCTCTGTGGTTCCCTTCTCCTCCTGCCCCCCAATCCCTCCCACCATTGTAATATTCTCATTTACCTAAAAATATGAAGTAAATAGAAAATTACGATATATATTTGGTCTCGTTCAAGTAATGTGCTGTGCTTAGTCACCCAGTTGTGTCTGATTCTTTGTGACCCCATGGACTGCAGCCCACCAAGCTCCTCTGGCCATGGGTATTCTCCAGACAAGAATACTGGAGTGGGCTTTCTTGCCCTCCTCCAGGGGATCTTCCCAACCCAGGGATCAAACCCAGGTTTTCCGCACTGCAGGCAGAGACCTACCATCTAAGCCACCAGGGAAGCCCAAGTAATAAGTTCAAGTAAATCAATCAAGGATTAGTTTTCTAGAAGGACAACTTTGATTTATATGGTTGCTCAGAATATTAACTCATGTTTAAAGTGAACAAGTCAATGACTCATCTTGGCTTTGACTTCCTTCTAGGTCAAAAATTGAATAGACTATCTAGAATCAGTGGTTCTCAAATTTTAACTTCCTTTAGAATCAGCTTGGCCACATCCCTACAGTTTCTGATTCAGCCTTGAGGGCTACTGTCCTTGGGATCACAAAGAGTCTGACAAGACTGAGTGACTAACAATTTCATTTTTCAGGTCTTTCGAAAGACCAAAAATTTGCATGTCTAATGACTTCCCTTGGAGGGACTGATGCTGAGGCTGAAGCTCTAAGACTTTGACCATCTGATGCAAAGAGCTGACTCATTGGAAAAGACCCTGATGTTGGGAAAGATTGAAGGCTGGAGGAGAAGGGGATGACAGAGGGCAAAATGGCTGGATGGCATCACTGACTCAATGGACATGAGTTAGAGTAAACTCCGGGAGTTGGTGATGGACAGGGAGGCCTGGTGTGCTGCAGTTCATGGGGTCCCAAAAAGTCGGACACCACTGACAGACTGAACAACAACTTCCCTGGTGATCCAGATTCTGCTGGTCTAAAATTACAGCTTTAGAACCAATGGACTTCAGTGGTCAATGGACTTCATCCTTTTGCGGGCGTAAGAATCAGCTGGGATGTTCATTGGAAGGATTGATGTTGAAGCTGAAACTCCAATACTTTGGCCACCTGATGTAAAGAGCTGACTCATTTGAAAAGACCCTGATGCTGGGAAAGATTGAGGGCAGGAGGAGAAGGGGATGACAGAGGATGAAATAGTTGGGTAGCATCACCGACTCAACGAACATAAGTTTGGGTGAACTCCGGGAGTTGGTGATGGACAGGGAGGCCTGGCGTGCGGCGGTTCACGGTGTCGCAGAGTCAGACTCGACTGAGCGACTGAACCGAACTGAATCAGCAGGGAATCCTGTTTAATAAATTGTGCTGCCCATCTCTCTTCACCCCTAATTTAGACTGAACAGATGTGGAGTGGGACAGACTGGGTATTCTCTCTTTAAGGAACACTGAAGTTAATTCTGGTGTGGTTGTTCTCAGAATACTCTGAAAAAAAAAAATCAATCAAACTACTACCTTCTAAATGCCTTTAAACTGTGAACAAGTAAGATTGTTTTTTTATAAATCAAATTAGGAAAGTTAAAACAAATAGCCTAAGGACAGAAGACAAATCCCAGAAACAAAGACATCACAGGGGTAATAGCGTAGTGGCTCTACACAGATAACCTTTTAGATTCATTTTTTTAGCGATGAAGACCAATGACTAGACCACCTTCCATCCTAAGCTTATCCTTTGCAGCATTTTATACATTTGTAGTTGTATAACTGCCTGTTTATAAGAATATATATAATGGTTATCTTGTCAATGACATTAAAATAACCAGGTTTCATCATTTTTTAAATTCACCCTTATATCTATTAGGTCTGATGTATAATTAACACAGACTTCCCAGATGATGCTAGTGGTAAAGAACACGCCTGCCAATGCAGGAGACATAAGAAACACGAGTCAGGAAGATCCTCTGGAAGAGGGCGTGCAACCCACTGCAATATTCTTGCCTGGAGAATCCCATGGACAGGGGAGTCTGGCAGGCTATAGACCATAGAGTCGTAAAGAGTTGGACATAACTAAAGTGATTTAGCACGCATGCACTGTTAATATATTTGGGTTAGGGCCACTTTCTTTTGTGTGGGAACAGTAGACACCCTCCATCCTACAAAATGGAGAAATCCTACAGGTAGAGAATTCAGTAAGATTTATAAAATTATTTTTGTGTTGATTAAATGTCTGATGAGCAAGGTATAGTGCAACTATATACTTCCTTAACAATATTCCATATACATGTAAGGATTATAGAATCTAATGCTCCTAATTTATTATTTGAAAAAAAATAGTTCACATGAAAAATAAACATATACTTTGTTCAGTGAGAGCTCTTTTTTGAGGATTTAGGGAACCATTCAGCACCCTTGGTCACCTTAGTTCTTCACAAGAGCATCATTTGTGAGGATCATCATTCTCGACTTAAGGGTAAAATAAAGGGTTCTTTCCAAATTCAGGGCACTCATTCTAGGGTAAACCACTGAACACAGAAAACAACAAAATTTTTCCATGATTCAGTTCTTTATTTACAAAGGGGAAAATGTTGTTGGAGTATAGGTGACTTCTAGAGAAAACCTCTTCCATTTCCAAATTTCTTATGACTTACAACTATAAAGTTCACCCAAATGTCTATTACGTAAAAAATTCCCATAATGATACATGTTTTTATTAATGTCAAACTGATACTATAAATTATTTCATTCTTACTCAGCCTCTTAAATGTCTTCATATTTCTTTATATCTGAAATTAAATCATTTCTCTAAGGGTAGATCTCCTGTAAAGTGTGCCTGTTGCTGTTTAGTCGCTAAGTCGTGTCTAACTCTTTGTAACCTCATGCACTGCAGCACACCAGGCTTCCCTGTACTTTACTATCTCCCAGAGTTTGCTCAAATTCATGTTCACCAAGTCAGTGATGATATCTAACCATCTCGTCCTCTGCCACCCTTTCTTCTTTTGCCTTCAATCTTTCCCAGAATCAGGGTCTTTTCCAATGAGTCAGCTCTTTGCATCATGTGACCAAAGTATTGGAACATCAGCTGCAGCATCAGTCCTTCTAATAAATATTCACGGTTGATTTCCTTTAGGATGGACTGCTTTGACCTCCTTGATGTCCAAGGGACTCTCACGAGTCTTTTCCAGCAATACCAAAAAAATAAAAAAATAAAGAAATGTTTTTCTTTGAAATAAAAAAAAAATAAAGTGGTTCTCTGTTTGGAGTATTTATTAGCATTCTTCACATTACTGTTACCTAGTAATTAGGGTTTTTTTTTTTCCCATTAATCAGAAGGACTGAGCATAGAAAATTAATTTCTCTGATTTTTTGTATATTTTCCATATACTCCATAAGTCCCTATGAGTGCTATAATTGTAACCCTTTATAATTGGCAGACATTAATTACTGAAATTGTACTAGAATTTCCATATAATTTTATACCAGAGCCACATGAATACTGAACACATTCATCATGTTTAGAATACCAATGGAAGAAATTAATTTCCAACTATCAGAATATGAAAGAACTTGTATGAATATGATAAGGATGAGATGTGCATATTCCTGAGTCCTATGTCACAAGTAATACTTCTGTGTATGTTCAAGTGTATTAAGTCTAGAGTGGTTGTTCTCCTTTCGCTAAAATGAATCCAGTTCTCTCTTGCTAGAGGGTTCAGAAATATGGAAGAAGGCAAGAACCAAATCAGGAAAAAGCTCCCAGACAAGAGTGGAGGTCAGAAGTACCCCAGCTATCCCCAATAAGCTCACTTTGCAGGCACTTTGCAGTTCTCCCAAACAGCCAGGTTTACAGTTTCAGAGGCATTTTCAACTCCCTATTCCATGGCACGCGTTCTGTAGATTCAACCTCCGTAATCTCTTCTTAAATCAGGATTTCTTAACTTGCGGCTGGGGGTGGGGAGGGGCATGAATTACCTCAAAATGTCTGTAAACCTATAAGAATTACATGCAAAATTACACATCCATGTATGGACATCCTTTCTGAGAAATGAGTCTCATGATTTCATCAGATTCTCAAAGAGGGCTGTCACTCAAAACATTTAACGGCCACTGGGCTAACCTGTGTCATCCTTTTCCAGTTTCACAGCCACCAAGCAAAGCCCACTCCAGTGTTACGTTTTTTGAATATTATCCAGTCTCTTGACTCTAGTTTCTTGTCATCTTCATCTACATCACATGGTACTTTCAAAGTCATCTTCCTGAAGTTCAGGATTAGTCATGTTGATTATTCCTGTTTACTAATTTTCAGGGCTCTCTGCTGCCCACTAAGTAATGTCCAAATTCCTGGGTGCAGATATCATGGCTTATTCATCTCTGTATCCTCTGTATCTGGCTGGCCCAAAAGATTTATGCTTTTGAGTTCTCCTGATGTCAGAAACCGTCTGTGTCCCAGCTCCTGCCTCTCTACGGTGCTAGCTGCCACTCTGTCCTTTCACGAAATCTATTTTCCAACCAATTCAGTCATCTGACTTTCTGTTGGTTCTCTGAACATAATCCGTGTTTTTTCTCCTTGCATCCTTTAATCATATTTTTTCTTTGTTTGAGTGCCTTCCTGACTTCCCCTCCCCCCAACAGATCATTTCTATCTGATGAAATCTTAACCATCCTTCAATGCTTAAAAAATGCTGCTTCATGAAGACTTCTAACTCTGGCTCCCCGTGAGAAATAATTGCTTTCTTCTCTAAGTGTTTTGTACAGTTCTTGGTATTTTACTTTCATTAAGTGCACAGAACTCAAATTTTAATATTGAATAAATCATTTTATGGTTTATATATTACACAACACTGTACACTCTTTGAAGGCAAGGCTGTGTTTATTTTTCTCTTTTCCACACCTAGAGCAGTCTCACACATCATAATATTTGACAAATATTTGCTGAAGAAATTAAGAATAAATAAACACAAAGTCACTGATTTTTTCAGAGGCTTCAGTGATGATGAGAGTTCAGCACCAGTTTTACTGGTGAAGAACGTGAAGTTCAGAGAGGCTGAGAGAGCAGCACAAGAGCACACAGAAGTCACACTGCCAGTGACTGGGCAGTTTGGACTGGTGCTCAGATCAGATATTTGAACTTGATCTAAGTCTCTGCCCATTTATTAACATTTATTATCTGTGTCACTGAGCATTTTACTTAATTTTCTTTTTTATAAATTGAGGGTCTTAATTTAATGCTCTTTTAGCTTCATTCCAGCCGTAAAGTTTGAATTGCTTCTGTCACCTCACCCTTTTTCCCCAGAAAAGAAGGTTACTTCTGCAGGTTTTCCCAAGTTTCATGGTGTTCCACCTCCCATTCTGTGTTCTAAATGACACCTGTTTATCAGTAGGTGGTAATGATATGTTTTGTTTTGTGTGTGTGTGTTTTTAAATTTTGGGGCTGTGCCAAGAAGCATGTTAGTTGCTCAGTTGTATCCCACATGGAGTTCTCCAGGGAAGAACACTGGAGTGGATAGCCATTCCTTTCTCCAGGGATCTTCCTCACCCAGGGATCAAACCAGGGCCTTCTGTATTGCAGGCAGATTTTTTACCATCTGAGCCACCAGGAGAGCCAAACCAGTCAGACCTAAAGGAAACCAATCCTGGATATTCACTGGAAGGACTGATGCTGAAGCTGAAGCTCCAATACTTTGGCCACCTGATGTGAAGAGCTGATTCATTGGAAAATATCCTAATGCAGGGAAAAATTTAAGGCAGGAAGAGAAGGGAGAAACAGAGGATCAAATGGTTGGATGGAATCACCAACTCAATGGATATGAGTTTGAACAAGCTCCGGGAGATAGTGAAGGATAGGGAAGCCTAGCATGCTGCAGTCCATGGGGTCATATAGAGTTGGACACAACTGAGCAACTGAACGACAACAGTGGAGCATGTGGAACCTTAGTTTCCCGACTAAGGCATCAAAGTGAAAGTGAAAGTGAAAGTGAAATCGCTCAGTCGTGTCCGACTCTTTGCTACCCCATGGACTGCAGCCTATCAGGCTCCTCCATCCACGGGATTTTTCCTGCAAGAGTGCTGGAGTGGATTGCCATTTCCTTCTCCAGAGGATCTTCTCGACCCAGAAATCGAACCCGGGTCTCCCGCATTGCAGGCAGACGCTTTACCGTCTGAGCCACCAAGGAAGCATCAAATCCACACCTGAAAAGCAGTCTTAACCACTGAACCACCAGGGTTGTCCGCATAGATGGTAAGGGCAAATATAATAGATGGGATTAAAGAATTCATATGTAAAGATTAGGCTTGATATAGGAAAGAGTTTAAAAAGTTTGTTTTTTTAATAAAAGATCCTTTAAGATATTTAAAAATTCAAATAATTGGGTAAAAGGCTAATTCCACAGATCTGATACTTCCCCCCATAAGGTTATATTATGAGAAGCTCCCATATGGTTTTTTTCATTGTAACAAATATATATAGCAAAACAAGATTTAAATCCGAATGCCTCTGAGTTCC
This sequence comes from Bos grunniens, assembly GCF_055505025.1. Taxonomy (NCBI): domain Eukaryota; kingdom Metazoa; phylum Chordata; class Mammalia; order Artiodactyla; family Bovidae; genus Bos; species Bos grunniens. The sequence continues at coordinate 36,127,336 of NC_141166.1, read as the reverse complement.
ATCCCAATAATCAAAAATGAAACTATTTTTCTTTCATTATTAATATTCTAAATATTTTCACTTTGTTTCCCATACACTGCATTATTGTTTCTTCTAATTTATATATTCTATTCTAAAATGCATTCTCAGTCCACTCAATTCCGACCAAAAGTCTTGGGTAAAATCTGGTATTAACCACTGAGTTCTATAATTTCTTCTCCCGTCTTTTTTCTAGTAAATCTTACATGATAGATTTAACAAACGCTCACATTCACTGTATGACAATGAATGTTTGTTATCTATATAGTCTTCAAAAGAACATGCTTTGCCTTCTTTTAAGGGTGGCATACACTAGAGGGAACAATATAACCTGTGTTCCAAAAAGAGTGTCTCAGAATCCAATAAGGAAAAGTTACTGGAAGATATGAGCACTATAAAAAGCAAATTGGCCCACTTATTAGTCAAGAGACCAAGTAAGTCCCTTCAAGGTTTCTAGATTTGGCAGAGGGCACAAAAATCTCATGCTTTCTAAATTTGTTTCACAAATTTATTACTTTCTCTCAAGATACATTGATTTTCCGTTGATTTGATATCAGGGTCTTTAAATCAAATTTAACTTATTGTATTTTTCTGTCATATAGAAGCCTGAGCAAAACAATAACAGGTGATCATAAGGGAAATTAATCCTCAATGTCATTTTAAAATGCACATAGCCTTATAACTCAAAATGCTACCTCATTCATAGTAGCTATTTTGCTATTACATATCCTCCTGGAAGAGCAAATAATAATAGGGATAACGTGACAATTTATTAAGATAAGTTGGTGCCTATGCACACACAGGTGGCTTAGGATTTTACATATGTACATTTTTGGATAAATATTCTTCACTCTCTTTAAAGAATAATTATATATAAATGTGTGTGCATATACATGTCAGTGACTTCCCTGGTGGCTCAGATGGTAAAACGTCTGTCTACAATGCGGGAGACCCGGGTTCAATCCCTGGGTCGGGATGATCCTCTGGAGAAGGCAATGGCAATCCACTCCAGTGCTATTGCCTGGAAAATCCCATGGACAGAGGAGCCTGGTAGGCTACAGTCCATGGGGTTGCAAAGAGTCGGGTACAACTGAGCAACTTCACTTATTCACTTATACGTGTTATGTATTATTTATAAGTTTGTGTAAACCCACATACTCATATCATGAACAGAAGAAATAACTGTCTTTCAAACTGTGAAAAGTCGTGTGCCAACCCATGATGTTCAAATCTTGTTAAACCCTATAACACAGGTTAACTCATTGTTACTTACTGCCACTCAGTTTTCATTTGTACTAGAAACTGTACCAGAAACTAAAATTTTGTGGCCAGGTGACACTGTGCATTAAAGATAATTGAAGCAATCATATATAGTAACTCTTGGAGTTTGGAGGTGACAATGTTGAGGTACAAGAAATTTGGTAAATCCTATAGAGAACAAACGTACAGACACCAAAGAGAGAAAGGGGAGGTAGAATGAATTGGAAGATCGGGATTGACATATGTACACTCCCATATGTAAAACAGATAACCAATGAGAACCAACTGCAGAGTGTTCCGTGGTGGCCTAAATTGGAAGGAAATCCAAAAAAGAGGGGATATATATATATATATATATACACACATACATATAGCTGATTCAGTAGTCATGTACAGATTTGAGAGTTGGACCATAAATAAGGCTGAGGGCCAAAGAATTGATGCTTTTGAACTGTGGTGCTGGAGAAGACTCTTTAGAGATCCTTGGACAGCAAGGAGATCAAACCAGTCAATTCTAAAGGAAATCAACCCTGAATGTTCAGTGGAGGGACTGATGCTGAAGCTGAAGCTCCAATTATTTGGTTACCTGATGCAAAGAGTCAACTCCTTGGAAAAGACCCTGATGCTTGGAAAGACTGAGGGCAAGAGAAGGGAACAACAGAGGATGAGATGGTTGGATGGCATCACCGTCTCAGTGGACATGAGTTTGGGCAAAAACTCAGGGAGATAGTGAAGGATGGGGAAGCCTGGCATGCTGCAGTTCATGGGGTCAAAAATGGCTGCATACAACTTGCTGACTGAACAACTATAGCTGATTCATTTTGCTGTACAAGAGGAATTAACACCACATTGTAAAACAACTATACCCCAATAAATTAAAAAAAAAAAAAAGAAATTTAGTAAATCCCCTAGGGTTTATGCAAGACTTCATAGGACCTCATCCCTGACAGATGAAATGCCCTAACCATAGCCCAAGCCTGGTTCCCTGAGGAAACAGCAGAGGCTTGGGATTCCCACTCTCTGAACTTCCCTAGCCTTAGAGCCTCTGCAGTATTTCAGCTTCTCACAATACGATATAACTTATACGAAAAGTACATGTTGACATGTTGACTTTTGTCAAGCCTCTCCAGGGCTAATTCACTATTGGGTTTCATTAAGAACACCAGGTTAAAAACAAAAACAAAATATTATCAGTGCAATAAATTAGCAAGGATTATGCATTTAATGTCTCTGATACTTCTAACATTTGAGGTATAGTTTATATTACATGGGCATCCCTGGTGGCTCAGTCAGTAAAGAATCTGTCTGCAATGTAGGAGACCCAGGTTTGGGCAATTCAGTTTTAATTCTAGTATATTTTCAGTTGGGTCTGTAATAAAATATAATACACATACACACACATTTTTTTTTTCTCCTTCTACAAGGAAATCTGATTCTTCCCTTAAGACTGAAGCAAGTTAGGCAGTGAGAATGATAAAATGGTCCAAATCATTCAAATCATCACTTTTAATGAATGTGATGTTTATGTAAACTCTGAGAAACACAGCTGAGAGGAAACTGAAGGGAGACGTGAGGATCCCAGAGAACACGATGCCACATCAGCTGACTTCGAGGAGGTTAAGGGCCTTCACTGAGAATAGAGTTCAAACACAGAAACCTTGGCCTTGGGTTGGCTATGGACTGAGCCTTCAGAGACAGTTGGAACAGGGAGGTGAGTTAAAAAGCAAAGGACAGAGTCCAAGCAAAGGTTAGAAGACATAAAAGCAGCCATGTGCAGTGTGTGCATGCTCAGTCCTGTCTGACTCTTTGTGACCCCACAGACTGTAGCCCACCCTCTGTCCATGAGATATTCTTGGCAAGAATACAGGAGTGGGTTACCATTTACTACTCCTGGGCATCTTTCCAACCCAGGGATCAAACCCGCTTCTCCTGTGGCTCCTGCATTGGCAGGCAGATTCTTTACTACTGAGCCACCTGGGAATCCATAGAAAATCCAAGGATATCCAGGCTAAGAAGTTTGGATTTTAATCAATAGGAAGTGGGGAGCTATTGAAAGTTTCTCAGCAGAAAGAGGGATATATTTCATAATGAAAAATATGTAAAAAATACATAGAATGAATTAGACAAGAGAAGTTTAGCCACAGGAAGTTGCTACATTTATCCTAGTTTCAGGAACAAGAGTCGAACCTGAACCACGGCAGCAGGAAGTGATACCTGTCAATGAATAAAAGAATAAAGTAATATGATTCAGTGGCCATGATTTCACCCTAGGAGGATTGGAAACTTAATCCGTGCCTCCAAAAAAAAAAACTATAAACTGGAAATTCTAGGGGATTTTGGACTTAGTGAACTTGATTTACAGTTTTGACTTCAGTTAATAAGTATGTCTCAGAGGAACACCTATGAGATTTTATTATAAATGAATTATATTATAATTTCATATTGAAAGTGTTAGTCGCTCAGTTGTGCCTGAATCTTTGCAACCCCATGAACTGTAGCTCTCCAGGCTCCTCTGTCCATGGAATTCTCCAAGCAAGAGTACTGGAGTGGGTAGCCATTCCCTTTTCCAAGGGATCTTCCTGACCCAAGGATTGAACCTGGGTCTCCTGCATTGCATGCAGATTCTTTACTATCTGAACCACCAGGGAAACCCCAGTTTCATACTGGACACACATAATACCACAAGAATAACACTGAGATAGGACTGGAATAAGTTCTCTGTGCCTCCTTAGATACAAAATGCAAAAACCATACAAAATGATAATCACTGTATCAGTTAAGGATTTTGTGTAGTGGCCAATAACCAAGATACAACCAAAAGAATTCATTTTCTCTCATGAAAAAGAAGTCTGGTGCAGGTATTACAGTTTTACAGTATTCTTGGTATTCAACAGCTTTTCTTATTTTTCTGCTTCATCTTCCTCGTTGCATAGCTTGAATTTCCATGGGTGTAAAATAATGACTATCATCTGGCCAGTTCATCTACATCCCAGCAGAAGGAAGGCATTGTCCTCTTAAATGTTCTCAGAGCCCTTCCCAATGACTTCTACTTAGGATTCATTGGTTGTGACTATCAGCAAGGGAAGGCTAGATAATATAATAAGCCCCCTATATATGAACAAGTTCCATTCCAAGAACGAGTTTGTTAAGTGCAATTTTTCATAAGTCTAATGAAGTTGGCCTAGGTACCTAACTAACAATACCTATATAGTAATGTAATATAATAGATTTATAATACTTTTTGCACAAGGAATACATTAAAAAAACAAACAAAAATAAACATTTTAAATCATATAGTACCTTGAAAATTATAGTAATACAGTACAACCGCTGGCATACAGGTGCTGGCATCAAGTGAACAGGCAAGAAGAGTTACTTACTAGAGGAGGGAGAGAAGGTGGGAGATGGCAGAACTGAGGGATTGCTAGCAACAGGAGATGGAGGGCAAGCTGCAATTTCACTCCTGCCTGACACTGATGGAACGCACGTTCGCATCTTCGTTAAGTTCACAATTAAAAGGTTCATATGTAGACTTACTGTAATCTCTTTCAGCTGAACACATTGCCACGATGACTTACACTGGGTTCTGTTAGTAAGGCAGAAGAGGGGGAGACATTGAGTAGGTCACTAGCAGTCACTGCCATAGTCACAGAAACTTCTCCCAGCTCCAGAATTTTGGCATTGTAACTCCACATAGTCTTCATGCACAAAGAAATAGCTACTAATTGTTTGCCAGTGTCTTCTTCATAACATTAGACTTCTTTCTCCTACTGAATCATGGGATATAAGTCTGTTTTACTCTAAATGTCAATCCAAAAAAATAGCTTAAAATATTTAAAAAAAGAAAGAAAGAAAAAAAAACTCCACATACCACATTCTACCTCCTAACATGGGAATTTTTTCTTTTCACTTATAAGCAATCAACTCTGCCCACAGATAAAAGATTGCTGCTTTTCCAAACTGGGCTGGACACTCATCTATTATGATACAATGCGAATGTACTGTGAAGCCTGCCGGGGAATATCCATTATTTGCACACAGCAAATTTGGAAGTAACTATACAGTTTTTCAGCACCAAAAGCCAAGGTCTTATCTTTGAGTTAAAGTCATCTATTTAGGAACCTCATGTTCCTGTCAACCTGTATATCTCTAAGGTCTCCTGTCATCTGAGGTCACCGTTGCCTTTAATAATGAAGTAGAATGCATGACTACCCACTCAGATTCTGCGGGAAACCTGGCCTCCCGCACTGCATACTCATACCTATAGAGACTGTTAGAATGCTTAGCATCTCCTGGTCACCTCTTGCTCTGAGTTTTGCTTTCACTGAATTACCAGTGTTCTGTTTCCTGTACTTCTGTGTCCCCATCACCTTCCTTTGCAACTTCACCCCGAGTGCCTGTATTTGTTAAATCCCCAGAAGTACTATTCACAAATCGCTGTTACTGATAACCAAATTTTCCTAATGATTTGCAATAACAGAGAGAAATTAGAGTGCAGCACGGTACAAATACCAACTGAATGTTTCTCAACATTGTGCTAAAAATTCATCTAAATTTCCCTGGGCAGAGAGAGATTTCTTTCTGACTCTGTCCACCTTTCTTTCTTACTCTGTACCCACATCTCTTAGGCAATTTTTTTTTTTTTTTTGGCCATGCAACACAGCATGTGGGATCTTAGTTCCCCAACTAGGAATTGAACCCATGACCCCTGCAGCGGAAGCACTAGAGTCTTGACTATTGGACCGTCACCAGGGAGTCCTCTCTTTTGCTCTCTAGACCTTTCATCCATTTCCCCTTTTCCTCAGCCCCCTATTCTCTCTACTCTTTTATGCAAAGGAATTTATGTTTCATTCCCTGCCTTCTTAAAAAAAAGAAAAAAACCCACTAGCACTATCTATATCAGTAGATTGAAAACTGTTAAGATGTTCTGGTAAGTACAAGACCATTTTTCATATGAGAAAAGAGCATAAACTTTGAAATTATCAGTTTATGTTTCTTTTGGATAACCACACTAAATTAGAAACTGATACAGCATAGCTTAGGACAAACTCAGCTCTGAGAATTAGACCAATAACAAAAAAATCATTGTGAAAGATTTACAACACACACATTCATCACTCAAAAACCATCACTGTGAATCTAACTCACAATGCAAATCACTATCTCACCACACCCTCTATTTTCATTCTCTCCAAATCTATTATTATACCCCAGAGATGTGCTTGGGTCTTGCACAATTTAAACTTCAAAATCTCTCCCAGAAGCCCCATTGCTGGTAAACTTCCTGTCACTTTCTTTCTTCCTGCTTCTTCACCTCTGCCCTTCTAACTATTCTTCCAATTGGGCATCACAAGCCCAAAGAAACTGGACAGAAACACATGAAAGAAGTTGATAATGACACCCTCCCCTGAATCAGGTAGCCACTGACTGGAAATATCTCAGTATAACCCTGATGTGCCCAGAGCCATCCAAGAAAGTGACCGATCCTTAGCAAGAAAGCCAAGCATTAACAGAAACCCACTGGTAAAGAAGAAATGACAGAGGACCATCCAAGAAGTACTCCTGGCCAGCAGTTAGATCAGAGAAAACCCATGAGACGTATTAGGTCCAGCTCTAGTTCAACGTTAAGCCATGAAAAGTCCTTTGCCTCTTACAAAGGTAACAAGACAGTTTTGAACTATTTGTTCAGTTCTTGATTGTTGGCTTTGGTAATCACAAAATCAAATACACAAACAAATACACAAAGAGGAGGTTGGGAAGAAATGTCCCCATTGCCCAGTAATTGGCAAAGATTCACATTTTAAAACAACAGATTCGATATATCCCACATTCTAAAGAGAGCAGTCTGCAGTGAGCTGTCATGTAACAGTCATCACCTGTGAAGCTGTTGTAAGAAAGAGCAGGATCACTCACACTAAAATCAAGCACTGCCCTGTCCTCTCTCACCCCACCATAATATACAAGAGGGTATGAAGACAGCAACTGAAAAGAGAAGTCTGGGTAGAACTTACTGTTGTTTATGGTTCGGTCACTAGGTCGTGTCTGACTCTTTTATGACCCCATGGACTGCCCGCTAGGGTCCTCTGTCCATGGGATTTCCCAGGCAAGAATACTGGAGTGGGCTGCCATTTCCTTCTCCAGGGGATCTTCCCAACCCAGGGATCAAACCTGTGTCTCCAGCATTGGCGGATAGTTACTGGCCTAGTACAAGATGCAGTGATTGTGGTGAAAGGCCCGGTGAGAACCTCCAGGGAGGCTCCAGCAGAACAATTTTTAGGATTTGGGGGAGAGGCCTCTAAGAATGGGAGAATATGAGAATGCATCTTTTGCTTCATCTACATGTTTGCTGGAGGCCTTCCTGGGGCTGCCTTCAAAGGGGATTGTAAAGAAGCCATTCTTGGAAGAGCAGGTCTGATTTCCACATCCGTGAAGAGCACATTTTCATAGACAATGGAGCTTCCACTTCTAAAATGTGCAAGCTTGCCACAGTAGCCTAGAGGAGAAGAGCAACTAGTTCTGTGACATAGGTTGCTTATGAAATAACCTGGTAATTCTGAACCATATTCTATTTTTCTTCAACTCTCAAGGGAAAGCAGTTCCAATGATTTCACTTCAATTAAAGGAGCCAAGAGAATTGGAGCCAGTAGACCAAGCAACACTACATCTACATTTTCAAATTTTCCCCCCCTAGATTTTTAAAATATTCTCCATCTTTCTTCTTTATCTTTCATCCTGTCTCTGGTATGCTTGCTTAATGGTGCTAGCGCCCATGTTCGGGTTGTCTGCTAGGTAATCCAGGATGGCCTCCTTCAGCATTTTGCATCCTTAGATCACAGTTGCAAAACTGGCCCCCACAGGTGTCCACTGGTATCCAGCTCCACCTTGGCCTAGACCATCACCATCTCTTAGCTGAAATTCTTCAACAGTCTCCAGAGAAGTCTTCCTGCTTCTACTCTGGCTCTTTCCCCTCCATCTCCTCCTCATGCTGCAACAGAGGTATCTTTCTTAGAACACAAAATGAATCTTGGCCTTGCTTTGGGCATAGAAAGAAAAATTTATTTGGGCATAGAAATCCAGACTTCTCATATTGCCTTGCAGCAGTCAGCATGATCTGACATGTACATTTCTCTCTGACCTCACCTGCTCGGCCAAATGGTGACCTCTGGCATTTGACTTGACACAAGTGAAGTGCGGCTTGTGTCACTGTCCCCTCCAGGTTCTGTATTCCAGACACCACTGTTTTCTAGGACTTGCTGTCACATGTGAAACTCTTTTCTACCTCAGAGCCTTTGTTCAGTCTGTTTCTTCCATTCCTGTCTCTCTCTTTCTGCATAACTGACTCCTTTTTGGGAAGGTCTTAGCTTAAGGTCTTCTTCCCAGATCATCCAATCTAAAGTAAGCTCCTCCTGTTACCCTCCACCATAAAATAATGGAGTTAGTGGAGAGAGGATTGTTCATATTATTTATTTATTTGGAGCTGTGCTGGGCCTTCATTGCAGCGTGATGGCTTTCTCCAGTTGTAGCATGCAGAGGCTTCTCTAGTTGTGGGGCACGGGTTCTAGAGCCTGCAGGTTTAGCAGTTGTGAATGGACTTAGTTGCCATGCAGCACATGGGATCCAAGTTCCTTGATCAGGGATCAAGCCCAAGTTCCTTGCATTGGAAGGCAGATTCTTAACCACTGGACCACCAGGGAAGGTCCAGGATGTTCATATTATTGATCACAATTTTAAAATACATTTTAGAACACATATATTTATTTGCTCATCTTTTATTTCTCACCCCTAATAGGTTATAAATGAAATAGAAGACTTTTGAACATTTGAAAGTGTGGGAAAAAGAGACAGATGATGGATTGGCTAACTGATGGAGAAAGGTCTCTGGGTAATAGGTGAGAACACCAGAAGAGTTCTTCAACATGAGTACAGGGTAAGCGAAAAAGAAAAACAAGGCTTTAGATGTAAATATGCTTTTTCAGTGAGGGTGTTTGGGGAAGAGAAATGAATAGTATGAAGGATTCCCTGCTGATAACCTCAATCTCTTCAGTGAAGGAGGAAATAAGTGTGAGCATCAAAAACAGCAAAGCACTGGGCTTCAGAGAGATGAAAAAGGCCAAAAATAGCCTCTGAAGTAAATAGGAAATAAAGCTGATTAGGGACATTCCAAATGGATTTGTAGTGCCAACAAATCAAGTCTTCATTTAGTTATCCACTCAACGAGTATACATTGAGTTCCAGTTTGGCCTCCAAAGGATCCAGTGAAAGTGAAAGTCGCTCAGTCGTGTCTGATTCTTTGTGACCCCATGGACTATACAGTCCATGGAATTCTCTAGGCCGAAATACTGGAGTAGGTAGCCTTCCTTTTCTTCAGGGGATCTCCCAACCCAGGGATTCAACCCAGGTCTCCCACATTGCAGGCAGAGATACTTTACCAGCCAAACCACCAGGAAAGCCCCTCCAAAACATCCAAGCACCCAGCTACCTCACTTGGTTCCCCTTGGCTCTGGTTAGAAATAAAGCACTGGTCACTGACTTGCCCCAGTTCAAGGTAGGCTCTTGTATTTCATGAATGTCCTTATTGTAGGAATTTACAAATCCTTCAATATAAGGGCTTGTGGTGTTGGAGGATTTTGCAAAATAGCCCCTTCACAGACCTACCTTTCCCATCATTTCCATGAGACACAGGGCCTTTTTGTTTCATCCAAGGAAGAGGAACAACTTAGGTTATCCCATAGCTTTCTAAGAGAGATATCTAAACTAAATTATAATAACAATGTTCAATTCATTAAAGTAAAATAATTATGTATATTATACTTTAACATAATTTTTAAAACATAGATAACACTGATACTAATCTTTTTATAATCTGGCCATCACTTTACCTTTTCACGTATGGATGTGAGAGTTGGGCTATAAAGAAAGCTGAGCACCAAAGAATTGATGCTTTTGAACTGTGGTGTTAGAGAAGACTCCTGAGAGTCCCTTGGACTGCAAGGAGATCAAATTAGTCAACTCTAAAGGAAATCAGTCCTGAATATTCATTGGAAGGACTGATACTGAAGCTGAAACTCCAATACTTTGGCCACCTGATGCAAAGAACTGACTCACTGGGAAAGACCCTGTTGCTGGAAGGATTGAAGGCAGGAGGAGAAAAGTATGACAGAGGATGGGATGGTTGAATGGCATCACCAACTCGATGGACATGAGTTTGAGAAAGCTCTGGGAGTTGGTAATGGACAGGGAAGCCTGGTGTGCTGCAGTCCATGGAGTCACAAATATTTGGACATGACTGAGAAAATAAACTGAACTGAACTTACCTTTTCAACCAATCTTAGCTTTGCTGCAATTCAGCTTAACTTCTCCTAGATGCTTGAACGAGCCAAGCCATTCCATTGTTTTTAATTAATTTTTTAATTGGAGGAAAACTTCTTTATAAATGTTGTGTTGGTTTCTTCCATACAACAATGCTAAGTAGCCATAATTATACCACCTCCTTCTTGAGCCTCCATCTTCTTCCCCCCATCTCACCCTTCTAGGTCATCAGAGAATGGAGGGCTAGGCTCCCTTTGTTATATAGCAACTTCTTGAAAGTGAAGTCACTCAGTCGTGTCTGACTCTTTGTGACCCCATGGACTGTAGCCTACCAGGCTCCTCGGTCCATGGAGTTTTCCAGGCATGAATACTGGAATGGGTTGCCACTTCCTTCTCCAGTGGATCTTTCTGACCCAGGGATCCAACCGGGTCTCCCGCATTGTAGGCAGATGCTTTACTATCTGAGCTACCAGGGAAGCTTCTTCTGGGTTCCATCCCAGGTAAGCAACTTCTTACCAGCTATCTATTTTACACATGATAGTGTATATATGTCGATGCTACTTTTATCATTTGTCCCATTCTCCTTCCCTGTGTCCACAAGTGTTCTTTTTATCTGCCTCAATTCTTTCCCTGCAGTTTCATCAATACCATTTTTCTAGATTCCATAAGCTAAAGCTAAGCTAAGTCACGTCAGTCGTGTCTGACTCTGTGTGACCCCATAGGCGGCAGCCCACCAGACTCCTCCATCCATGGGATTTTCCAGTCAAGAGTACTGGAGTGGGGTGCCATTGCCTTCTCCCTAGATTCCATACATATGTGTTAATATATGATATATATGTGTTTTTCTCTGACTTACTTCACTCTGTATAACAGGCTCTAGGTTCATCCACCTCACTAGAATTGACTCAAATTCATTCTTTTCTGTGATTTAGTAATATCGCATATATATGTACCACATCTTCTTTATCCACGCATCTGTTTATGGACATCTAGGTTGTTTCCATGTCCTAGCTATTGTAAACAGTGCCGCTATGAACATTGGGGTACATGTGTCTTTTCCAATTATGGTTTTCTCAGAGTATATGACGAATAGTGAGAGTGCCAGGTCATCTGGTAGCTTTTTCCCTAGTTTTTTAAGGAATAGCCACATTGTACTCCATAATGGCTGTATCAATTTACTTTCCCACCAACAGTGCAAGAGGGTTCCCTTTTCTCCACATCCTCTCCAGCATTTACTGTTTGTAGATTTTTTGATGGTTATTCTGACTGGTGTGAGATGATACCTCATTGCAGTTTTGATTTGCATTTCTCTAATAATGAGTGACACTGAGTACCCTTTCATGTGTTTATTGGCCATCTGTATGTCTTCTCAGGAAAAGTGTCTGGTTAGGTCTTCTGCCCATTTTTTGATTGGGCTGTTTGCTCTTCTGATATTGAGATGTATTCGCTGCTTATACACTTTGGAGATTAATCTTTTGTCAGTTGTTTCATTGCCAAGCTATTCTTGCGGCTAACTGAGGCCATACGATACCAGCTGGGAATTCTTTCTTCCTCTTCTCCTTTGCAAAGCCTCCTTTTATTTAAGTTTAATCTCAAGTGCTACATGTTTGAGATTGCAAATAGTTCTGGATTATTTAATAATCCTGGAATATCTAAAATTATTTAACACCTCTTTTAAAAATTGAAATTTAAATTCATGGTACTGAGTTTAAAAGAGAACCCCCCACCCAAACCTCACAAAATATTAAATCCAACATCAACAGTCAAAATACACAATCCTTTGAAAATTTAAGGTGTAGACATCTCGATAAGTAGTCTCAGGTTGAGATTTAAAATCAGAATAAAATTCAGAAGACCAAAAGCACCTAAAAAAAAGTGGGTGTCTAGATCTTATGATTAAAACTTAAATAAATATTACAATTATGTTATTAGGTTTAATAAATGCTTATGAAAACTCATCCAAAAGGCCACAATGATGTTTAGAAATAGCTGAGGCTCTGTTGACTGAGATGGCTTATTCCATCTCTCAGGAATGCAAGTCGTTAATGGCAGCATGAGAGATGAGGTGATCTACCCATAAACACAGGGCTCTGATTCAGCCTGAATGCTAGCGATTTTAATGCCAGACACATCCACTTTCAGCTGGAGGGTATTTGTTGAGAGCTGCCGTGGAGAATGCCCACACTTAGAAAAAAATGCACACCCTTAGCAACCACTAATGAATAAAATACAAACCTACTGATCAGGATTTAGAAGTTGCAAAAAAACAATATGATTTGGTATTTTGAAGTCATAGTTCGGGTATGCAAACAAAAACAGATCTGGCAATGTAGGTTGGATTCCACAGGTGTTACTCAAGCTACTTTTTGTGATCCTTGGGAATTTTTTCCCAAACAGATCTTATTTTTTTTTTCCAAATGCCTGGAGTGTCTTCCTCAAATCATGTGAGTGGAATTTAGCAGTGGGAACTTCTTTGGGTTGGTATATTGAGAGACCCTCATCATGCCAACTGATACTCATCTGTGCAAAGAAGATATCTACCTCCAAGAAAGATATACAGGGAAATGAGACACCAGCTACAAGCCTGGTGTCTGCCCCTTTATATCTGACACTTTGGCCTGATCACTCACTTTAGATATTGGCCTGAATAACTATTTCATGGAGATACTAGGGACTGATGTTAAAGAAAAAAATGAAAGCATCCTGTCGTAATCAGCAGAAGTCCTGGGGTCCACTTCTATTTCCACCACTTAAAATGTTTATGACAGGGAGTGTGTAAATCAAGCAACCAAGTTTTTTTTTGTTTTTCAAGATTTTCTTATTTATTTTTTACTTACTTGGCAGTGCCAGCTCTCAGTTGGGGCGTGTGGGAATCTAGTTCCCAACCAGGGATCAAACCCAGCCCCGCTGCATTGGGAGCATGTAGTCTTAGCCACTGGACCACCAGGGGAAGTCTCTCAAGTAACCAACTTGAGTCTCATTTTCCCAGCTGGTGAAGCGGGAACTCCAAAGGTGCTTTAATCAACATCTGCTGAGCATTTACTATGCGCCAGAGGTGGCACTAGGTGTTTTCAGGCAGCTTACCATTTATTTAGAAAGGAAGACAAATGTCCAAACTTACGAATAATATGTAACTATGTTCCTAAAAATTGCCATGAAGAAAAAGCAAGGAATACAGATTAAAAAATATAAATGAGAAATGTAGCTTCATTTAGGAGGTCAAAGACATCTCCTTAAGGAAAGATATTTAAGCAAAGAGGGTGGGAAGTAGAGGGTGGAAAGAATATTCCAAGACAAGGGGATAACATATGCAAAGGCCCCAAGGCAAGAAGGAGTTTGATGTGGTCCAAGAACAGCAAGAAGACTCCTGTGGCTACATTGAGGGGGAGAGTGGTAGGAGATAAGCCTCACTGTGTTGTTACAAGAATCAAAGAGAAATGTGTGTGAACATGCTTTGCCGAGTGCAAACCTAGCCCTGTACGTCTGTGAACGTGAGCAGTCATCAGTGTTTCAGGAGTCCTGTCCTCAGCAGCACACACAGCAGGACAAAAAGAAAAAAACATTGGAACACAAGTTTTACCTCTTCTTCCATCCTTCCTAAATTGACTATTTCTCTCATCTTTGCCATCAAGCTAAGTGCCAATTTTCGATTGGCATTATCAGAAGTCTTAAAACAAGACCTAAGTTTCTTTCCTTCTTGTACCCAACTGGGGTTCTTTAAAGCCTGAAGACAAAATTACTGAAGCTCTTTTATGTCTGGGTAACAGAAAACAGAGTTCCTTAAACATCCAGAATTCCTTTATATTTCCATTTGTACCATATAATGCCACACAGCACACAAACAGATGGAGAGCTGGACACTCCTTCTACCCGCTGTCTCCAATTCTGCCACTCATTTTCCAGTGGAATTTTATTGATTTATTTATTTCATCATGGCTTGCAGGATCTTAGTTCCCTGACCAGGACTGAACCCAAGTCTTGGCAGTAAAAGCACCAAATCCTAACCACAGACCACCAGGGAATTCCCTCCAGTGGAATTTTTTAAATGGTATGTGGGAGGAAGAATGGTGGGATGTATTCCCAGCAAACTCATCCGTCATCCATTCATTCACTCAATCATCACATGTTTATTGAGTATCTATCAATCACTGTGATGTTATATATGGGGACACTGAGAATTGAATTTTATTATACTGATTTAGTTTCATAATTATGCAGAGATGTCACGGGCCTGGGGTAAGAATCCCATTTAAGTTATTACCTTATCTCCTTTATATAAATATATTGTCAACCCACAAGGGTAATGTGGATGCCAGCTTCCTGAACAGAGCATCAGAAAGGGCCTCTGGTATCAAGAAGGCATAAAAACCAAGAATGGGTCAAGAATGGAAGGAAGAGGGGAGAGACAGACAGACAGACACCAGAGGCAACAGCGACAGGACCCTGGCATGGGTGTGTTGATGGGCATTGATAGGCACAGACGGTACACTGATGACAGTGACATGAACAGCAGAGCTGAATGTGAGCTCGCTCCTCTTCTCTGAAAAGTGTATCAGGAGACAGCTTTGCTTGGAAGAGACTCTTAAACTAAAGCCATCAATAAAGCTTGTGCCTACTTCAATAAGTGCTGTCTCCAGACCGTTTTGTCTTCTGTCTCCCATACACTGAATGCCTTGGGAACATTGAGCTGACAGTGATGCATAACAAGATCTCAGGCAATTGCTGTGATGAGAAGCACAAAGAAAGGATTGCTTCTGAAAAGGGCCACATGAGAAATGATACAGAATGAAGGGGAAAGGAATTACCATGAATGTGGTTGAGGGATACCAAGAATGGGATGATATTCCTAGAGGAGAAATGCAAAATCATTTGCAGATGTTTAGCTACGGACTTTATTTATTTATTTAATTTTTGGCTGAGCAGCATGTAGGATCTTAGTTCCCTGACCAGGGATTAAACCCATGCCCCCTGCAATGGAAGCAAATAGTCCCAACCATTGGGCTACCAGGGAATTGCTAGAAGTTGACTTTCATTAATAATTGAACTGTCTAGAAACCAACCAGAAGCACAGAGATCTAGAACAGTTAATACATCCCAGAAGAACTTTTAGAAACTTAAAAAAATCTTTTCTTATAAGGCATCAAGACACTTTATCAGCCAGTCAGTTTCTATGCATATATACAGTTGGAATTAGTTGGAGAGGGAGGAGTTGGTAGATACAGAATCAAACATTTTTTGTTATGTTTTTCCAGAAAGGAAACAAACAAGGGGAATCATGGCAACTGGGAAAAACTGTTAAAGGGGAATGTCAAGAGCAAATCTAGTTAGAAGTTTGTTCTTCAAACCAGGACAGTCTCCCATTCCATACAATATCAGGAATTGAAACTTAGATATAAGAGCAAATTTTCAAAAGAGACACCAAAAGTCTACTGCAAATAAACACATCACAGATACATTACCAAGCTCCTTTCCTGAACATAGTGGGAAGAATACAACAGAAAATCTAAGAGAACAGTAGCTGACTTCCCTGGTGGTCCTAGTGGTTAAGACTCTGCCCTTCTACTGCAGGAAGCAAAGGTTCAATCCGTAGTGGGGGAACTAAGATCTGTATGCTGCATGGCTTGGCTAAAAATAATAATAATGATGATAATAAATTAAAAAATAAAATAACAGTACCTCTTCCCCTGATTTCTTTCTTCCTTTGCCATTTTTGACATATCAAGTATCAGGTAACTTTCCCTTTAGTTTTGCATCCACTATAAATAGTGCTGAGGCCTTACAGGACTCCATCACAGTCACTTCCCCATCCGTTCCTAAATATAATTTTGACCCTTTCAAACAATGAGACTAAGTGTTCCCTGAGAACAACCACCACCAGCATTACCAACACAATTGCCATTTGTGCCCAAAGTGCCTTAAATAAAATTTACCAAGTCAGAGTTAAAATGAGGTGAAATTAAAGTGAAAGACCCAAGTCCTTGCCACTTGAAGGGAACTGACACCATCAGTATCCTTTGGACATACCTTAAATATTCATCTAGCTGGAAAAGACAAATTTAGGGGAAAATGTCCAGTTGTAGATGTAGCAAATTTTTTATAAAGTCAAACTCTTTCATATTTAAATATTCATTTTTTTATCTCTTCAGCTAATAGAACTGAGGACTCACTGTCAGATATGTCTGTAAAGCAGTTTCAAGTGTTGGTTCTAGGTCACCCTGTGGTGTGGATAGAATAAAAGTCATTTATGAACATAGGTACATGAAAATGGTGCCCTTACACCAAGATAATAATGAGCATGAGACTTGCTAAAGGTATTCTACCCATTGCTTAGACACATTAAATGCACAAGAGCAATTGTGCATGACAAATTCCATGTATAGAGGAACCTGGCAGTCCATAGGGTCAGAGTTGGACACAACCGAGCAACTTTCATTTATTTATTTAATCTCTTAATTGGTCTTTCTCTAATCTCTCCCAATTTAATTCATCCCTCAGTGTCAAGGATCTATTTATATTTATCAAACTTCCTAAAAACAAATCTAGCTAATTTTTTCCTTCCCTCTTCATGCTAGATGATAAAATTCAACTCCGCAGCATAACATCTGTACCACCAACCTGTCCCAACCTGTCTCGCCATCAACTTTCCACTTCCTGTCTCTGACCATTCAACCTTCTCTAACACTCTTTCCTTCCAAATGCCCCCACCTCCACTCTGGCTTTCCCTCCGCTGCCTGGAATAACCTTCTCCTTATTGCACCTGTCAAAACCGTACTTCACAACTGAACTATTTGGGCCACTTCTTTCATCCTCAGAGCCTTTAAAATGTCATTTCCTTTCATATACTTTAAATGTTTGGGCTTTTGTTATTGCTGAGGAATATGTAAGGTAAGCCTTCATGCTGAGTATGCCATGTATAAGAAGCCCCAAACTCCTTTCGCATACCTCACGTAAGGTACATTCTGATGGGTTTTTACATTGTTTCTGTCTACCATTTGTCCCCCAGGGAGGGTTTTTAATCCTTGACAAGAAATTCATCCCTTCTGTGTCAATCCCAGTGCCTGAAAAAGGTTAAGCACTCAAGTGTTTGTTGAATTTTATTGAGATGTAAACATAGGTTGGCCAAATGCAAGCTGATTCATAGTCAGGAGGTTTGCATAGAACAGTTATTTATTTATTTATTTCTTGAAGGATAATTGCCCTACAGAAGTTTGTTGTTTTCTGTCAAACCTTAACATGAATCAGCCATAAGTATACATATTTCCCCTTCCCTCTGAACAGTTTTTGGAGACCATTCAGTGTAACGGTTTTTAAGCATTTTCTGTTTCTTTGTTTTTTTGGCATGCTTTTAGTAGAGCAATCCTGTTTTCAACAAGAAGTGTATTTGAAAGGCCAAGATGCAGAACAGATAAAACCATTCATGTTAAAGCTTGAAAAAGCACAACCACAATCTTCCCCCTCCCATCCCCTGCCACTAAAGGGAGTCTGAAGAACACAGATTAAAATCCTTCACAAGTTAAAAGAAATGCAGAGGAGGAAGATGCTTTCCCCAAATTCTAATACTCAGATCTTAAATTATTTCTAGGATAAAAAATCTGCCCACCCAATGTAGGAGATGTATGAGGCACAGTTTTGATCCCTGGGTCACGAAGGTCCCCTGGAAAAGGAAATGGCAATTCACTCCGGTGTTCTTGCCTGGAAAATCTCATGGACAGAGGAGCCTAGAGAACTATAGTCCATAGGGCCACAAAGAGTCAGACACAACTGAACAACTGAGTGCACACACACACACACATTTCTAAGTTTTATCTGAAGCAGACTTTGCACACTCCGTATTGTCAAGTGAAATGAATTCTTAGAGGATGAGAACTATTTTATGGCTTTCCAGAGCAGTTAGATTATTTATACAACAGCCAGTCTGTAAGATGCCCATTTTTCAAGTTCTTCTGGAAAATGACTTGCTTAAAGACAACTCATCACAGAGTTTATGTGTTGGCCTTTTTGTATGCACTCGATTTCTGGGGTGGGAGAGAAGCTAGGAGGTCACAAGATGGGGATGTGCTAGACTGCTAGATGATAGAAATTTCTCACTTTAGTAGAAATATAGCAGTATTCCTTGGCTGGACATAAGGCTGAGTGATTCTATGAACTCTAGGGATATGAACCAGGTTCTTGGAATGGAAAGCAATAGTAGAATTAGGTGAAATATTATGTTTCCGTCTCACCGAGAGACAGGATTCTTCCCAATTCTTTTCAGACCATATTCTGACTCTGAATCAGCGAGACCTGCAAAGAATAAAGAAAGCGCTCAGAACCCTAAGCGTGTTCAACTCTACAAGCATAGGAAGACATTAGGCTGGCATGCTCCTTGAGTGGTAGTGGTGGGCACCAAATATTTTTTAAGTTAATTGCTGATGATGGGCACTAACAGGCCTACCAGATACAAAGTATGTGAAGAGCCTTGTTCCCAGACATAGAGACTCAAGGCTGACATCTTCTGATAGCAATGGGAACACCAAGCTACTAACAGAATGTGGGAATGTTAATGGTTCACTTGCATATCAATTATGAGAGTTAAGAAATGAAAATAAAACTGGTAAGTACTCTGTGAAAAACTAATCTCATTTGAAGGAAAAGTTTTTCTACCTCAGCAGTCTAAACTGCTTAGCTTTTATCAAAACTTGGTCTGAGGCTGTTAATAATGGTGCATGCTAAAAACACCCATCACCAGCCCATCTCAAAGTTGTGCCTTTGAGATAAGCAGAGGGTGCCATCTTGAAGGAACACACTAATTCTCCCACAGAAATGACTTCATAGAAAGCTATTTAAATTTTGTACCGTCATTTTCTCTTAACCAAGCGTTGATGCAGATGACAAGCCTACTGAAATGCTGATCACTAACTTTTATATAAAAACTTTGCAATAAATTTATCTTAGAGTTTAAAAAAATGGTAGGGGGTAAACAATTTTATTTAAAACATCTAGCATTATACCTTTTTTGTTTTTTTCACTAGATGTTCATGAGGAGATAAATACCCATTTTACAAATAAGTAGAGTTGAGCTCAGGTAAGTTAAAATTTGTCCAAAGTAAATGGTAAGTGAAGGGCAGAACAGGGATCAGAACTCACCTCTGTCTACTCTCACTGTCCATTCTACCCTTCCATTGTTTCTCAACAAAATTTAATTTCTCCTGTACAGATTATGAAAACAATAAGAGTCTACTGGATTTCTCTTTTTCTAAGTCTTTTAGAAAATTCTTCACTCAAGTGCCATAGCTCTGGGGTTCAAATGAAAGTTTTTACCTTTATTCTACCAGCTGAATTATTCTTGTAGCTTTTCATATTGTCCCTAAAATCTTTTTGGAAAGTAGGAGGCAATCAATTTACTAAGTAATTAAGTAATAGATTTACTAAGCATTTACTCTGGCAATTTTTTTTTTTAACCTTATGATTCAAACTGGAAAGTAAGAACTTTATATACAGTAGATAGTTTTGGAAGTCACTTTAAAGTCAGGATTTTTAATATACTTTTCAGTTCAATTCAGTCGCTCAGTCATGTCCAACTCTTTGCAACCCCATGAACCCCAGCACCCCAGGCCTCCCTGTCCATCACCAACTCCTGGAGTTCACTCAAACTCACGTCCATCGAGTCAGTGATGCCATCCAGCCATCTCATCCTCTGTAGTCCCCTTCTCCTCCTGCCCCCAATCCATCCCAGCATCAGAGTCTTTTCCAATGAGTCAGCTCTTTGCATGAAGTGGCCAAAGTATTGGAGTTGCAGCTTTAGCATCAGTCCTTCCAATGAACACCCAGGATTGATCTCCTTTAGGATGGACTGGTTGGATCTCCTTGCAGTTCAAGGGACTCTCAAGAGTCTTCTCCAACACCACAGTTCAAAAGCATCAATTCTTCAGCACTCAGCTTTCTTCACAGTCCGACTCTCACATCCATACATGACCACAGGAAAAACCATAGCCTTGACTAGACGAACCTTTGTTGGCAAAGTAATGTCTCTGCTTTTGAATATGCTATCTAGGTTGGTCATAACTTTTCTTCCAAGGAGTAAGCGTCTATAATTTCATGGCTGCAGTCACCATCTGCAGTGATTTTGGAGCCCCAAAAAATAAAGTCTGACACTGTTTCCACTGTTTCCCCATCTATTTCCCATCAAGCAATGGGACCAGATGCCATGATCTTAGTTTTCTGAATGTTGAGGTTTAAGCCAACTTTTTCACTCTCCACTTTCACTTTCATCAAGAGGCTTTTTAGTTCCTCTTCACTTTCTGCCATAAGGGTGGTGTCATCTGCATATCTGAGGTTATTGATATTTCTCCCGGCAATCTTCATTCCAGCTTGTCCTTCTTCCAGCCCAGCGTTTCTCATGATGTACTCTGCATAGAAGTTAAATAAGCAGGGTGACAATATACAGCCTTGACATACTCCTTTTCCTATTTGGAACCAGTCTGTTGTTCCATGTCCAGTTCTAACTGTTGCTTCCTGACCTCCATATAGGTTTCTCAAGAGGCAGGTCAGGTGCTCTGGTATTTCCATCTCTTTCAGAATTTTCCACAGTTTATTGTGATCCACACAGTCAAAGGCTTTGGCATAGTCAATAAAGCAGAAATAGATGTTTTTCTGGAACTCGCTTGCTTTTTCCGTGATCCAGCGGATGTTGGCGATTTGATCTCTGGTTCCTCTGCCTTTTCTAAAACCAGTTTGAACATCTGGAAGTTTATGGTTCACGTATTGCTGAAGCCTGGTTTTGTCATTTTTTGGAGAAGGATGTGGCAACCCACTGCAGTTTTCTTACTTGGGAAATCCCATGGATAGAGGAGTCTGTTGGGCTACAGTGCACGGGATCTTAAAAGAGTTGGGCACAAATTAGTAACTAAACAACCACAATAAACACACACACACACACACACATACATATATATATATATATATACATGAGAAGGAAATGGCAACCCACTCCAGTATTCTTGCTTGGAAAATCCCATGGACAGAGGAGCCTGGCAGGCTACAGTCTATAGGGTCATAAAGAGTTGGACACACTGAAGTGACTTAGCATTTGTCATTTTTACGCATCTTTACTAAGAATTGTACGACATGTGCAACTTAAAGTAGGCACTTTAAAAAATCTGGAGGAATTAGCAGAGGTGGAGACCAACCTGAAATCATCTCAAAGCTACACACCTGCTTGCTCACAAAAATTTACCCAGAAACCCTGCTTGGTGTCCTGGTAATCAGACAACTATCCTTCACTAAGAGAAAGTCGAACGTTCCCCAGCAAACTGCAGTTTTCGTTACATCATAGTTTGAAGTTAGTCCATGTACAATACAAAGGACATCTGCACTGACAGTTGTGAAATACTCAGAATTTCGCCGGCACACACTGGGAATTCTATGAGACAGGGAGGTTGCTGATTAATGGACAGTGTCAGAGCCATTCAGTCTCCACACTTGCTCAGCTGAGTAATGAGGTCAGGAACAGTTAGACTGGCCAGTTAGCAAAGTGGATAAACCAGTCTCAAACACCAAAGAAGCATCATTTTGGAATGTGGACTCTGGATGGTTGAAACTCGCTGTCGCCTATAAAAACTGAGTCATCCTGAGATGTCCAGGGAGTGTATTGTCTAAGGGAGACTTAAATCTGAAATGTCATAAAAGGTTTGGCAAAACTCATCTGACCCAAAGATTACACTCTAGTTACATGTGTGCTAAAGAGATTTCATCAGCATTCCGTAAAGATTAGTGGTTCTAATACCTACAAAGTGTGAGATGACACTGGAAACCACCCTTGTTGAGGAAGGGCTTCTGTGTGTGTGTGTGTGTGTGTGTGTGTGTGAGTGTTCAGTTGCCTTTGACACTTTATGACCCCATGGACCGTAGCCAACCAGGCTCCTCTGTCTACGAAATTTTTCAGGCAAGAATACTGGAGTGGGTTGCCATTTCCTACTCCAGGGGATCTTCCCCCGCCAAGGATCAAATCCATGTCTCTTACAGCTCCTGCACTGGCAGGCAGATCTTTACCACTGCGCCACCTGGGAAGCCTGTGTAAGACATATATAAAGTTGATATTATCCAAAAGAATCTTTAGGAGACTAAATGGGGTAACTTTTAATTTTTATGAACCAGGATTTTTCAAAACAGAAATAAACATTTATATCTAAAAGGCTTGCTGTTTTAAAATTTACATCCTGGTCTAGTAAAAGGAATTGATTTTAAAACAAAATCCAAACTACTCCTTTAAATATAGAGCTTATCCTTTGGTACAGGTTAAGAATAAAATATATTATTTTTTATCTCTAAATTTTTATTTCAATAAACATGTATTCCTTTCCTGGGTAAGTATAAATTCAATAGCGTTTTCTTCAACGTTCTAATTAAGATATTGTCAAAGGTAGAAGAGGAGAAAACAAAAATTTCACAAAAGGCAAAGGAAGAGAGGAAGAGAAAAAAAAAAGGCAGAGGAAGAAAAAAGTGAAGACATGGGCTTATGTTATGAAACCACAGACGCAACTGGGGAGCACATAACTCGGGGACAAAAGAGTCTAGATTCTCTCTCCCACATATGTGTCTTGCTCTGGGTCAGCTGTGGTCCTTTAGCCTGGCTCTGAATGGGACTCATCTGTGGGGAGCTCAGAGCTTACACCCAAGAGCTTGCAACCAGAGAAGATAAGAAGGCTTCACCACTAATTCTGGTTAGACTAAGTCAAGAAAGGACCCTGGCAACTCCTTACGGGTCACATACTCACACTTATACCAACTGCCACAGTTTAGAACAGCCAAAATCACAGCTCCCTCTGTGACCAAGGGAAGAAATGAATCTAATTGGCAGCCACCAGTCAGAACCATATCATCAGAACTGAGTAGAAATTCTTTCGAGTAGGCAAAACAATAAATATTTACTCCCCAAAGTATTTATAGTTAACACTGTGATCATCCCAAATGTGTTCTTTTTATTAAGGTCTACATACCAGTATGTGTGTGTATGTATGCGCATATGTGCCTTCTCAGTTGCTTCAGTTGTGTCCAACTCTCTGTGACCCTCTGGACTGTGGCCCGTCAAGCTCCTCTGTCCGTGGGATTCTCTAGGCAAGAGTACAGAGTGGGTTGCCATGCCCTCCTCCAGGGCATCTCCCCGACCTGGGGATTGGGCCCACTATTTCTGTTATCCTGCACTGCAGGCAGATTCTTTACCCACTGAGCCACCTGGGAAGTCCATGTGTGTGTCTACACACACACACACACAAACACACACACACACACACACACACACACACACATACCCATCCTAAGAAGTACTTTTTATATTTCTGCACTTAGAATAAATTATACACATTTAGTACAAAATGAGTTGTTAATTGATGTGCTGCCTATTTCTCAAGGACACAATAGAAACATTTTTATATACATGACATTTCCTCTGGGTACAAAAATCACTGAACTTTTAAAAATTCAATATTTCATTCAAAGGGGAAGATTGTGAATTTGGGGACACAGAAAGGCTGCTAAAGCTCTCATTGTAAACAATATAGAAAAATATGTATTTCTGGCAAACAAGTCAGGCCATATCTTCCAAATCTGCCTTAAGGTATTTTGGAAAAGATCATATTCTATAATATTCTAGACTGAATTATAATTGAAGAAGATAAAATTTTTTCCAATTATCAAAAAAAAAAGAAAATAAAAGAGTAGAGAACTCAGTAAATTCAACTGAGGCTGTTAAGAGATCATGCACAGAGATCATGCACAGGCTGTCATGATCTTCCAAGCAGGTAAGACTGTTCACAGCTTCCATGTAGACTCTGACCAAGCCATGCTCTGGGAAGCAAATTTGTGACCTCAAAAGTATATTCTAAATTTCATATATATGCATTAATGTACAGTATTTGTCTTTATCTTTCTGACTTATTTCACTCTGAGAATAGCACTGAAACATGTACCTTGTCACATCTAAAACAGATGACCAGTGCAAGCTTGATGCACGAAGCAGGGCACCCAAAGCCAGTGCTCTGGGACAATCCAGAGGGATAGGGTGGGGAGGGAGGTGGGAGGGGGGTTCAGGATGGGGGGACACATGTTTACCTGTGGCCTATTCATGTTGATGTATGTCAATAATCATCACAATCAGTTCAGTTCATTCCCTCAGTCATGTCCTACTCTGTGACCCCATGAACTGCAGCACGCCAGGTCCCCCTGTCCATCACCAGCTCCCAGAGTTCACCCAAACCCATGTTCATCGAGTTGGTGATGCCATCCAACCGTCTCATCCTCTGTTGTCCCCTTCTCCCCCTGCCCTCAATCTTTCCCAGCATCAGGGTCTTTTCAAATGAGTCAGCTCTTCGCATCAGGTGGCCAAAGTATTGGAGTTTCAGCTTCAACATCAGTCCTACCAATGAACACCCAGGACTGATCTCCTTTAGAATGGACTTGTTGGATCTCCTTGCAGTCCAAGGGACTCTCAAGAGTCTTCTCCAACACCACAGTTCAAAAGCATCAATTCTTCGGTGTTCAGCTTTCTTTATAGTCCAACTCTCACATCCATACACGACCACTGGAAAAACCATAGCCTTGACTAAACGGACCTTTGTTGACAAAGTAATGTCTCTGCTTTTTAATATGCTGCCTAGGTTGGTAATAACTTTCCTTCCAAGGAGTAAGCATCTTTGAATTTTATGACTGCAATCACCATCTGCAGTGATTTTGGAGCCTAAAGAATAAAGTCAGCCACTGTTTCCCCGGTTTCCCCATCTATACCATGAAGTGATGGGACCAGATGCCATGATCTTAGTTTCCTGAATGTTGCGCTTTAAGCCAACTTTTTCACTCTTCTCTTTCACCTTCATTAAGAGGCTCTTTAGTTCTTCTTCACTTTCTGCCATAAGGGTGGTGTCATCTGCATATCTGAGGTTATTGATATTTCTCCCAGCAATCTTCATTCCATCTTGTGCTTCATCCATCCCAGCGTTTCTCATGATGTACTCTGCATAGAAGTTAAATAAGCAGGGTGACAATATACAGCCTTGACATACTCCTTTTCCTATTTGGAACCAGTCTGTTGTTCCATGTCCAGTTCTAACTGTTGCTTCCTGACCTCCATATAGGTTTCTCAAGAGGCAGGTCAGGTGGTCTGGTATTTCCATCTCTTTCAAAAATTTCCACAGTTTATTATGATCCACACAGTCAAAGGCTTTGGCATAGTCAATAAAGAAGAAATAGATGTTTTTCTGGAACTCTCCTGCTTTTTCCATGATCCAGCAGATGTTGGCAATTTGATCTCTGGTTCCTCTGCCTTTTCTAAAACCAGCTTGAACATTTGGAAGTTCATGGTTCATGTATTGCTGAAGCCTCGCTTGAAGAATTTTGAGCATTACTTTACTAGCATGTGAGATGAGTGCAATTGTGTGGTAGTTTGAGCATTCTTTGGCATTGCCTTTCTTTGGGATTGGGATGAAAACTGATCTTTTCCAGTCCTGTGGCCACTGCTGAGTGTTTCAGATTTGCTGGCATATTGAGTGCAGCACTTTCACAGCATCATCTTCCAGGATTTGAAATAGCTCAACTGGAATTCTATCACCTCCACTAGCTTTGTTCGTAGTGATGCTTCCTAAGGCCCACTTGACTTTGTATTCCAGGATGTCTGGCTCTAGGTGAGTGATCACACCATCATGATTATCTCGGTCATGAACATGTTTTTTGTACATTTCTTTGTGTATTCTTGCCACCTCTTCTTAATATCTTCTGCTTCTGTTAGGTCTCTACTATTTCTGTCCTTTATTGTAAAGCAATTAGCCTCCAATTAAAATTAATCAATTAATTTTTTAAAAAAGTATATTCTAAACTCTTGTCTGTCTATGGGATTTTCCAGGCAAGAATATTGGAGGGGGTGGCCATTTCGTCCTCCAGGGGATCTTTCAGACCCAGGGATAGAACCTGGGTCTCCTGCAGTGGCAGGCAGATTCTTTACTGTCTGAGCCACCAGGGAAGCCTGAAAACTGTAGGCCAGAAGAAGGTACAAGTAAAAATCCGGTGGAAAAATCCTGTGCAAAAATCCTGTACCTTCCAGGTATACCTGAAAGCCAGAGGTCAAGAAAGGGCACTGAGTTAATATCAAATAAATTACTTGCATTCAGGGACCTCAGACACTAGAGGTCAACGGGGAGGGCAGAACAGACCCTGATACTGGAAAGCAAGAGCAGAGAGTTACCTGCTTGGCATATCCCTCATACAATTCTAGGGATGAGCAAGTTACCATACACGTTATGCAATCAAGGAGAATTCATTAGAAACAAGTACAAACCTGATATAAAATTTCCTTTAGTAGCAAAACTGAAGTACCTTCTCGGGGTTTTCTCATATCTTTTCTACATTATGAGAGAAGTCTTCTATTTGTGTATGGACCAAGGCAACAGGGAAACTGGGAAGCAAGGCAGGGCACCAAGTGGCAAAGAAGGATTAAACAACAACGAAAATTCTGGCTTCTAGCCACGTGCACCTGGAAGAGGGTGTCAAGAAAAAAACCACAGATGTATGCCTCAGGCTTTGCAAGTCTAAAAAAAAAAAAAATCTATTAATTGTTTCAACAAATATTTATTGAGTATTCATTACCTGTCAGGCAGTTTGCTAGGAGGTAAGAATG
This sequence comes from Bos grunniens, assembly GCF_055505025.1. Taxonomy (NCBI): domain Eukaryota; kingdom Metazoa; phylum Chordata; class Mammalia; order Artiodactyla; family Bovidae; genus Bos; species Bos grunniens. The sequence continues at coordinate 36,100,107 of NC_141166.1, read as the reverse complement.
TAAAGATGCACAGGACAGTTTCTTCCCTTGAGTAGATTTCAATGTCTAGGGTGAGGCCAGAAAGTAAAATTTACATTATGAGTAACTGTCTAATCAAGGTATTTATTACTCTGAAAACATAAATAAGGGAGCATTTCACTTTAACTGATGAAAAAAAAATCTAAAGACAAAATATGATTTTAGAAACTACCAATGGATCAAGAAATCATGTTCAAACAGATTTGTTGTAAATTTTGAATACTTCCTGCTTTGGGATGGGCCAGAAATACCAAGATAACAACTTGAGTGTATTTTGTTGAAACCAGGAAGTAAAGAGGACAATGAAAATTAAACCTAAAAAAAAAAAAAAAAAGAAACAAGTACTTAAATGATTTAATGGACAAAAATGGTCCTGAATTTGGAATGAGACACAGGAAAGAGACAGCCATTCTTGTTCAAGATATCAGTTCAGCAACTCAATTTAATGTTTGCTCCCTTTAGTCTAGAAATCTTCCAAAAGAGTAACAAGAGTCCTAATTTGTCCCTTATTCAGCAAGACTTGCAATACAGAGTACTTTAAAAAAAAAATTCTTCCAGGCTCCACCCGCCCCCCTTTTCTCCTTCCATGACCTCTTGTAAGTCTTTGATCATCTGAAAGGAATGTGTGGGTGGTGTGTAACCTTTAGAAACGTTTTTCTGCCAATTTACTATAGGGAAGTTTTCTTTTTCTTTTGCTTTTTTTCCCTTTGCCCCAAGTTCTGCACAAAACTGTGCCCGCACTGCATTGTGCAAAGCCGCTCAGAGGCGTCCTTGAAAGAATCCTGTGAAAAGAGAACGGAGCTGAGGCTGTGAAACCAGACAGCACCCCCTCAAAACCAGATTTCTGTGGCCCCAAACAATTCTGTCTCTTTGTGTGGGATAGCTAGTGGTTGGTGAGTCATGTTACCAGGTGTATTTATAGACCATGAATTCGAAATAAATAAATAAAAGCAGTTATCGCCTCTTGAGAGTCTCAGAATGAGCAAAAAGAATAGCTAAAGGAATATCTGCAAATCAGAACTCTTGCTATTATGAGCGAGCAGGCTGAACTCTACAGACCAGCCTAGGATAAAAGAGTTCATTCACAGACAGGGTATCGGCCTGAGTCCTCTGTGTCGTCCACAAGATTATTCACACAGCAGCTTGCGCTTGAGAAATGATGAACACACGTGTTGTGGAATCACTAGCGATGACTGCCAGGGAACAAGGTAGTTCTCGTTTGTTTTGTGTATCCATTTCTCCTTTCAGTTTGAAACACCCTTGGTGTATAAGAATGATATTCCTCTTCACTATTTTTTTATATTCACTGCATATTAAGGTTATTTTTTATAAAATGAAAAATTGGACCCATGGTAACTACTCTATTGGGTAGAGAACAACTGGGAAAAGTAACTGAAAAACGAATTCCCTTCCCTCAAAAAATCACTCAATAATCTGATAAGCCAAGTAACCAACTAGTAACCTGAGCTGGAAAATTTTTTCTTTTTTGAGGAGCTCAGAACCATTTGACCATTTCTGAACTGCTTCCTAGAGCAAGTTTCTTAGGTAGGCCTAGTGAGAACCCAAAAGGCAGTTTCAGTTTGAAACAATAAAGGCTAGGTAGCAGTGGAGAGATGGGTGAAAAGCAAACATACACACTTCAGGAAAAGATGGGATCAGCCACTGAGGCCACTAGGTTCCTGTAGCCACTTAAAAGTGATCTCTAAAGTGGATGCACCTAGCCAAAGGATGTGCAAAATCATTTTAATGAGGGGGAAGGAAAAAATCAGAACTTAGATTTATACATGTTTTGTCTGAGAAAGGAAATTAAACTTTACTAATATTTAATATATGGATAAAAGTTAACATATGTAGAAAATATATATACCTAGTTGTGGGTTTTGTGTTCAAATATCTTTTTCTGGCTGGCTTGGATACTCACTGGCTTTTTGTATCATTTGTCTGTGCGATGTTTCATAAGTTTTAGAAGAGGGCTGGGATATGGAAGCATTCAAAATGTTTTTTGAGTGAACTGGAATACATTTGGTTATAAAGAAAGAAGAGTATTGAGTTAAAATGAAGTGCAATAAAGGTAAAGTTGTTTTCAAATGATTAAATAGGATTCAAGCATCAGATAGTGCTGAAGATTTTATCAAATTGTATAGATCAGAAAGTCCATCAGGCAGCAGGTCTTTGGGATAAGAAAAGGATTAAGCAAATGATTCAAGGCCCAAAAGAGACCTCTCAGAGAAAAAAGCATCTTTACCTGGAGATGCTTTACCAGAAGACTGAGGAGGCTGAGGTGACGGGAGAGGGTTTGGGTGAGTTTGAGGGTCTAAGAGATATATGTGCGTGCATGCTAAATTGCTTCAGTTGTGTCCAACTCTTTGTGATGCTATGGATTATAGTCACCCCCAGGCTCCTCTGTCCATGGGTTTCTCCAGGCAAGAATACTGGAGTGGATTGCCTTGCCCTCCTCCAGGAGATCTTCCCAACCCAAGGATTGAACCCACATCTCTTAGGTCTCCTGCATTGGCAGGTAGGTTCTGTACCACTAGCACCACCTAGATATCTGAGACCCATACAAATCCCAGCCATCGTCATCAAAAGGACATTAAACTACACAACAATCCACCTTAAACCAGACTTGGAAATTTCCCACATTCTGTCAATTTGAAAGGAAAAGGGACAGTCTCAGACATTGGCTAAAATAAAAACCAGAGCTTCTATTGAGAAAAAAGCAAAAAACATGGATTTGTTAGTCATATTTAAGTACCAATTCACCTACTTAATACCCATATAAGCTTGGGCAAACTTCTTGACTTCTCCAGCCTCAATTTCCTTATGAATTTTTAAAAAATCACTAATATATCTCACAGGTTTATTGTGGTGATTAAATACATTAATGAAGCATTCCCCCAAATCTCTGTCTTTCTTATAACATTTCAAAACTTTGAATCTAACATCGATAGTATTATTTCAGCATTATTTTCCATTAAATATATGTATTTAAAAAGAAAACTTTGTATTATCATGAATTATCACTTATTATTAATTGTTGTTCAGTTGCTAAGTCATATCTGACTCTTTGTGACCCTCCATGGACTGTAACATGCCAGCCTTCTCTGTCCTCCACTATCTCCCAGAGTCTGCTCAAATTCACGTCCATTGAGTTGGTGATGTTATCTAACCATCTCATCCTCTGCTGCCCTCTTCTCCTTGTGCCTTCAACCTTTCCCAGTATCAGGGTCTTTTCCAATGAGTTGGCTCTTCACATTAAGTGGCTAAAGTATCATTAATAGTAAATATCATAAAGATAAATATATAGTCCTTAAAAGTAAAGGAATTTACACTATTTTCACTGAAAATTTACACTGAAAGCACACTATTCAGCTGCTTGGACAGTTTATTTCTGTTGTCCTGGTATAATTATTAACAGCACTTCTTCTACTCACAAAACCATTTCAGTCTAGATAAGAAATGATGGGGTCGCTCTGCCTAAAACTATTTGTGTATGGGCAGGGATATAATTACCATTGAAAACGCTGACTCATGCATGAGACATGACTCCAAGAGCACCGGGCACGTGGAAATCAATCAACCCTGAGAGTTTTCTTCCTTCCCTAGAGTGCATGTGAGATGGAAACCGTGGTCCGACCCGCTCTAGAGGCTGTTAGGCTACAGAGGCCAGTGATGGTGGCCAGGGGGACAAACACTGTGGAAAGTGGGTCACAGACAGAGCATCAGCTGTGGTCACACATCTTTCATCGCCTTTCCTCCCAAGCTAGTACCAGAAATAGACACGAATTGGACACGGGGTGATTCTGGTGTAGGTATATTAATGAATGTGCACAATTGAACATCTCCAAAAGTAAAAAAGTGATCTTCAATAGAACACTCAGAACCATACGCACTTCCAGTTATCAGATAAATAAGCACTAAGGATAGAATGTACAACATGATGACTGTAGTCAACATGGCCCTAGGCTATATTTGAAAGTTGTTAACAGAGTAGATCCCAAGAGTTCTCACCACGAGGAAACAGACATTTCTTTTTCTTATTTTGTATCTATAGGAGATGATGACTGTTAACCAAATTTATTGTGGTCATAATTTCACAATATATGTGTCAAATCATTATGCTGAATACTTTAAATTTATATAGTGCTGCAAGTCAATTTTATCACAATAAAACTATAAAAAATTAATTTAATTTAAAAAACACCTGAAAACATAAGACAGCAAGGTCTTTCTCTCTGTTTTTGTTTATATATGTGTGTGTTTATATATATGTGTGTGTGTGTGTGTGTGAATTTGTGAGACACTAAAAGTTGTGATGAAGATACAACTGTTTTAATCTGAGCTCAGGTTAACAAACTTTGGTGCTGGCTGGGGGAGGAAGATGATTTCATATTCTCTCTTAAGTTTTCTTAAATTTCATGAATGATAATTGCAGAAGAAGCAAGCAAATGTACAAAACTAAAGTTTTCTTTAGCATTTAAACAAATTTACCTTTTAGCATCTTGAAAATATTTTCTTGAAACAAATGAATTATAACTGCTATAGTTGAAGAAGAAAATATTATGACAACAATTATTGAAAGAAAAAGTTGAATTTAGGGATATAAACCAATGCTGAGAGACAATGTTTGTATAACTCCTATCTTCTAATGAGAACTGGAAACTTTACAAGTAACATCTCCTTGATTTTGGCAGTAAGTACCAAATACCCTTGATAAGACGAAAAGAATATTTCTGAAAGTACAATGTAAAAGGAGTAAATCTTAAAATAAATCCCACGTGTCTGGGTAGAGCATCTAAAAGCTTATATTTTCAACGAGTAGGGTAAAACCTTTTCATTCAGCAACTATCTCAATTCCATGACAAAATCGATTTTGGATTGTTCTGTTAATAAGGATGTTGAGTCGTCCTTATTTACTCTTAATGTATGTTAAAAAGTGTTACAAAATTTTGTTCTAAATAAAAACATTGGCCATGTGAACATATCAAACATCAAAAAAGTAACAGAAATAACCAGATGATTAACAAGCAAAAGCAGATAAAGGAAAATATGAGCTCTCTAAAAGGTCAAAGAAAATTTTCTAGCAGCTAGAATTCTGTGCATTTGCCCTCTGAGGCTTTCTGAAAACTTCTTTGGGGCAAAATAACCTTCCAAGAGCAGTCGTTTTGAAAGTGGTTTCAACTCTTCAGATGTGCTACTGTCTAAATCAAGAAAACACTTCCTTTGTCTGCTTATTAGTAGGTGCTTGAGTATGCAGAAAGGATGAGGTTCCAAGTGGAAGGTACTTCCCCAATGCCTCATAACCTGTAGTTCTAAATGCTGGGCTGTTTGCACATTGAAAAGGTAGCTTTTAAAATAAGCATAGACATTTTGTGTAAAAAGATATCCTGTGTGGTTTTTCTTTAGAATAAGGGGGGAACAATTGTAAAATATACTTCATTATAAGCTGGGATCTTGGGTATAGATTAGTTTTTCTGTTTTTTGTTATTCTCTTGGAGGATTTAAAGTTAAATTGAGGTAACATCAAAGCAAAATAAGGAAAATATGGAAGGGGATGGAATTCGTGCTAGACTTTTTTCTGCTTTTACTGCTAAATTTCACTCTACAGGCACTGTAATACTCATAGTTTGTTGTTAACTTTTACAGACACATTTACATTTTAGAAGAGCATGTGTATGTGTGCTCAGTTGCTTAGTCTTGTCAGACTCTTTGCCACCCCATGAATTTTAACCTGTCAGACTCCTCTGCCCATGGAACTTTCCAGGCAAGAATACTGGAGCCGGTTGCCATTTCCTACTCCAGGAGATCTCTCAACCCAGGGATCGAACCCGCATTTCTTGTGTCTCCTGCATTGGTAGGCAGACTCTTTACCATTGTGCTACCTTGCTCCAAATTGCTCTAGAGATTTAATACTATTCTCATGAAAATTTCTAAAAGTTTTTGTCAAAACTACTAAGTTGATTCTGAAAGTTATATGGAAACGCAAATGACCTAGAAATGCCAAAGCAGTTTTTAATAAGAATAAAGTTGAAAGAACTATGCTATCTGATTTCTTGATTTCAAGATTTACTATAAAATTAGGTAATCAAGACAATGTGGTAGTAGTAAAAATTAGACATAGTTAATGGAGGGGGAAACAGTGGAAACAGTGTCAGACTTTAAGTTTTTGGCTCCAAAATCACTGCAGATGGTGATTGTAGCCATGAAATTAAAAGACACTTACTTCTTGGAAGGAAAGTTATGACCAACCTAGGTAGCATATTAAAAAGCAGAGATATTACTTTGTCAACGAAGGTCTGTCTAGTCAAGGCTATGGTTTTTCCAGTGGTCATGTATGGATGTGAGAGTTGGACTGTGAGGGGTTGGGGGCAGGAGGAGAAGGGGATGACAGAGGATGAGATGGCTGGACGGCATCACCAACTCGATGCACATGAGTTTGAGTGAACTCCAGGAGTTAGTGATGGACAGGGAGACCTGGTGTGCTGCGATTCATGGGGTCGCAAAGAGTCGGACACGACTGAGCGACTGAACTGAACTGAACTTAACTGAATGGGATAAGAAGTCTAGAAACAAGGCCATGGATATAAGGTCACCTGATTTTAAACAAAGTTGCTAAAACTAGCCTTGTCTGAATGGGAACAAATAAACGTCTGTATGAAAAACAACAACTTTGACCTTATCTCATAGACAAAAAGGAAATGGATTCTAAGTCTAACTGTGAAGGCTAAGCTACAAAACTTATAGATGAAAATATATGAGAAAATCTTAGTAAGCTTAGTTTAGGTAAAGATTTTTATGCACACACACAAACCATGAATCATAAAAGAAAACAAAAAGTAAAGCCACAGATTGCTAGAATTCATTATCTAATAAAGGACTTGTAATCAGAATATGTGAAGAGCTTTTACAACTCAGTAATTTTTAAAAAATGAATGGGCAAAAGATTTATGGTCAAAAGAAATGGTTCTCAAAAGAAAAAAAAAGATTTATAGTCATTTCACACAAAATAATATGAATTGCCAATATGACTTGTCAATGTCAGGGAAATTAAAATGGAAGAAGTCTTGTTCAGGCTTCAAAAGCAGGACAGCAGTCCTCTGACCTTGCCTGGAAACTGGCTGGCTCTACGTCTGCCCACAAGCATAGCTAGTCAGGTGGTACTTTAGATAAGAAAGGGAGTGGGTCTTGGAATTCTTGAGCCCCTAGAGGTCTGGCCAACTGCTTGGGTTTAAGGAAATCCTGTGACTCACAAAATAAACAATATTGCAAAAAGGTTAAAGTAAACCAGAGCTGCATTTTTGTGTGCAAATTGATCTGTTTGTGGCCTGGGATTGTATGTGGGAATCTCTGAAACTGCGATTTGAAATCCCACCTGTAGAATGGATACAACTTTCCCAACTGGGACTCCGGACTGCTGTTACTCAGGACTTCACAGCATGCTGCTTAAGCTGGGATATTGGTTTCTCAAGTGGTTCAATGGTAAAGATCCAACTGCCAATGCAGGAGATGCAAGAGACGCAGGTTCAGTTCCCCAGTTGGGAAGATCCCCTGAAGGAGGAAATGGCAACCCAATCCGATACTCTTGCCTGGAAAATCCCATGGGCAGAGGAACCTGGAGCGTTACAATCCATGGGGTCACAAAGAATCGGATGTGACTGAGCGACTGAGTACTCATGCACATTGCTTGGCCCAATTTGGTGATGTATGTGCTTACTCTTCTCTATTGCTTCTATTTCTCTCTCTCTTTTTTTTTAATGATTGTATAGTGAAATTAAGTTAAATAATCTTCTACTAAATATTAAAACTGCATATTTGTGTGTAATGAGTGGTTTCTTTTGTTAATAAATCCTTCAAAACTGAAACAAAAGTAAAACTTTTGGCAAAATATAAGTTGGTACTATGAGCAGGATTTGTGAAACAAAATGCCACTCTTTAAAATAAAAAGAAAGAGGTTAAGACTAATCAAGTTTTTATTCCCAGATGGGAAGATTTGCCTTACTGCTCATTAGCTACTGAATGGGGCATACTCACTGATGGTGTGAGAATTAGGACCCCAAATTAAATCAGGCCAAATCTTTTGAAATTACTGAATGTTTGTGGCTCATGACAAATGAGAAAGGACTATTGTCCATGTTACAATGTTAGAATTACATTTTAGCTGACCAGGTCTCCACTTTTCAGTCGGTAGCCCAAAAAGCAGTGGTAAAGATTGCACAAGCTAAATATGAAAAGTGTTATGGCAAGGTTAACAAAAAGAAAGTTCATCTGGCGACAGCTAAAGTAGAGACAGACTGGGATGCTAGGGATGAGAGATAAATCCCTTATAATTTCATGGACCTGCCCAGACTGTAAAGTTTTGGGAAGACAATGGGAACATAGATTTTACCTAAGGCTAAACAAATGGGGATTCCCAGGTAGCACAATGGTAAAGAATCTACCTGCTAATGCAGGAAGCGTAAGAGATGCAGGTTCGCTTTCTGGGTCAGGAAGACACCTGGAGGAGGAAATGGCAACCGACTCCAATATTCCTGCTGGGAAAATCCCATGGACAGGGGAGTCTAGAGGGCTACAGTCCGTGAGGTCACAAAGAGTTGAACACAACTGAGCACACTGAGCACATATTGAACTCAACACGTTGCTCCTGGGCTCTGAGCTTCAGAGCACTCAGGACTGGGGGTCACTCCCCATCCAGCACACCCTTCTTTTCTTGGGCTTTCCTGGTGGCTCAAGAGTCCATCTGCCAATGCAGGAAACTCAGGTTAGATCCCAGGGTCAGGAAGACCCCCTAGAGAAGGAAATGGCAACCCACTCTGGTATTCTTGCCTGGGAAATCCCATGGACAGAGGAGCCTCAGTGTCTACAGTCCCCGTGGTTGCAAAAGAGTCAGACATGGCTTAGTGACTAAACAACAAAACAAAAGATAATGGAATTTAAAACTCCCCAGATGAAAAAAGGAGGCTCAAAAATGTACAGGACTATTTGTTTTCTGGCAACAGCATATTCCATATTTGGGGCATATATTAAGTCCACTTTACAAACTAACTTGATGTGAAGAAATTTTAAGGAAAGAAAATGTAAATGAGATAAGAGTTTTTAGATAAACTCTAGTAAGAAGGAAATGGCAACCCACTCCAGTGTTCTTGCCTGGAGAATCCCAGGGACGGGGGAGCCTGGTGGGCTGACGTCTACCACACAACAGAAGCGACTTAGCAGCAGCAGCAGCAGTAAGAATAATTTTGCTTTAGGAATGTCTACTAAACACTGGCTTCCTTTTACAGAGAAACAAAAGGCTTAGAACTATTAATGAATATATTTGGTATCATTCTGAGATGTTCTCTATAAGAAAGTAAATATTTTAAGAAATTATCACTGGCATTTATGTCCACCAATCTACAGAATGCTATTATAAAGGACAGTTCATGATCATTTAAGGAAAGTAGGATGTGTGTTTTTAGTAAAGAAATTATGAGGGATGGAACTGCATTTTGCTACGGGAAAAGGAAGTAGGCCTGATTTACAGGTGTCTCTTTCTGAACGGGAAAATGAAATTATGGATACAGCAAGTGATAAGAAAGGTTTATGGAAAGCAGACTCCAAGAAAAGAGTTTTATCCATGGTACAAGTTTCCCTGGGAAGTCGAACTGCTGTTGATAACAGATTTTAAGTTTCTTTACCTCTTAAGTAACCTTGTCTGTATTTGCCGTTGAAATCTTTTATTGTTACCTTGGCTGTGCTGTGCTGTGCTTAGTCGCTCAGTCCTGTCTGGCTGTTTGTGATCCCATGGACCATAGCCAGCCAGGATCCTCTGTCCATAGAGATTCTCTAGGCAAGAATACTGGACTGGGTCGCCATGCCCTCCTTGTTCCTTTGGCTGCTGCTGCTGCTGCTGCTAAGTCACTTCAGTTGTGCCCGACTCTGCGCAACCCCATAGACGGCAGCCCGCCAGGCTCCGCTATCCCTGGAATTCTCCAGGCAAGAACACTGGAGTGGGTTGTCATTTCCTTCTCCAATGCATGAAAGTGAAAAGGGAAAGTGAGTTCCTTTGGCTAAGTGATGCTAATTGGAGCTTATGGCAAAAACAGCAAGGCAAAAGAGTGCCTTTGGGCTTCTGGCGTAGGAAATTTCCAGAGGCCAGCAGAAATCACACTACTTTTGAAAAGTAGTTCCTTTTCAAAACAAGTTAACAAGTTACTGGCTTGTTATAGGACTTTGATAGATAAGGAACAATTGACTGTAGATCATACTATAATATTAAGACCTCAAATGCCAATCATGCAATGGGTACAAAGTTTGCCCCAAACCCAAAGGATTGGGTAAGCCCAGGAGTCCAGTATTATAAAATGGAAAAAGTATGTTCAGGACCGAGCCAAATCTGGGCCACACAGGGTCACTGTCTTATATGAAAAGACTTCTGAAATTCCAATTAAAGGCCTCAAGCAAGAGGCTACAATTAGGCCTGAGATAACTGAGTCACCTGTAATATGGGGAAAGTCTTTTGACTCTTTGCACAAGAAAAACAGCATGCCTGGTTTACTGATGGATCCACTTTGGACTCCCCTACTGGCTCAGTTGTAAAGAATCTGCCTGCAAAGCAGGAGACCTGGGTTCTATCCCTTGGTCAGGAAGATACCCTGAAGAAGGAAATGACAATCCACTCAAGTACTCTTGCCTGGAGAATTGCATGGACAGAGGAGCTGGGCAGGCTACAGTCCATGGGGTCCCTAAGAGTTGGACATGACTTCGCAACTAAATTTCACTTTCTTTCACTTTGTCAGCTAAATATCCAGGATTCACTCGTTTTTGGAAAGTGGTGGCATACAAACCAGTAACTACAAAATTGCTGACAACTACTGGGGAAGGTAAACGTAGCCACTTTGCTGAGTTATATGCTGTTTATCAGATGCTAAAACAAGAGAACTCAACTGAATGCCATATATGCACAGATTCTTGGTCGGTAGCCAATGGATTGTCTACTTGACTTCCTCTATGGGTAAAGAATAATTGGCAATTTCACTCCAAAGAGCTATGGGGAAAGGAATTATGGTCTGACATTTGGGAAATTGTTCAAATTACTAATGTTTTGGTGTTTCATGTAGATGCTCACAGTGTTTCAAATTCTACAGAATGGATGGTATAACTATTACACATGAAAAAAAAACCTGAATCCAAGCAGAAGTCGATTGAGACTCCAGTGACTTAAAAGGTTTGACTTTGTGGAGATACCAAAAATTTGGCCATCTGGGATAAAAAGTAACAAAGAGGAGGGCTCAGGATTGAGGTATTTCCTTAACTATGAAAGTGAAAGTCACTTAGTCGAATCCGACTCTTTGTGAGCCCATGGACTGTCCATGGAATTCTCCAGGCCAGAATACTGGAGTAGGTAGCTGCTCCCTTCTCCAGGGGATCTTCACAACCCAGGGATTGAACCCAGGTCTCCTGCTTGGCAGGCAGATTCTTTACCACTGAGCCACCTGGGAAGCCCCTCCTTAACTATGGATCTCATTAAATCTATTAGTTTACAAGGTCAAATTTGTCAACATATTAAGCATAGAAGCTTGCCACAGTTAGTCAAAGGACAATTGGAACATGGCAAGCTGCCTGGGCAAATATGGCAAATTGATTATATTGGTCCATTAATTCTCAATAAAGGATGCCCATATGTGTGTACTGCTGTGAATATCTATTCTGGATATTTAGTGACCATTCCCTTCAGAAGAGTCAATCAGACTAATACTATTAAAACAATTTGAGATAATGAATTTATATAATGATGCTTTACTCAAATTCAGAGTGACAATGGGTCATATTTTAAAGGTAAATTAATATAAGAGTTTGCCCAGTAACATAATATACAATGGACTTTTCATACTCCTTATATTCTCAAGCTGCTGGCTTGACTGAAAGAATGAATGGTTTGTTTAAATAGCAATTAATTAAACTTGGAGAGGGCTCTTATAAAAATCAGAGGACTAACTTGAATACTGCTCTCAATATTTTAAACAATAAACCTATAGGAGAATTAGGAACTCCTTTGATGAAAATGACTATTCCAAATTTACAGATTCATAAAATAGACTTCCATCCTATACAACAGGGTATTGGGGAATTAGCTCAGGAGCACTAGCTCCTTCCTAAGATACTCCTGAGGCCGCTGGACTGGATTTATACTGCTTATATAATATAGACTTACTAAGGACCTCCCTGGTGGCTCAGACTGTAAAGAATCTGCCTGCAATGCAGGAGACCCAGGTTCAGTCCCTGGGTTGGGACGATCCCCTGGAAAAGGGAATGGCTACCCACTCCAGTATTCTTGCCTGGGAAATCTCATGGACAGAGAAGCCTAGTGAGCTACAGTTCATGGGATCGCAAAGAGTGGGATACAACTGAGCAACAAATGCTTTCAGACTTACTAAAAGATTGATATGTGCTATTTCAAGTATTGGAATTATGATGCCTCCCAGACACTTTGGATTAATTAAAGAATATTCTAGTTTAGTATTGAAAGGGATCTGTGTCCATGGGGAGTAATAGACCCAGACTACCAAGGAGAAATCTGAGTAATTTTACAAAATGAAGGAAAGAATGATCTATTTATTAATAAACATGATCAAATTGCCCAACTGCTGATTTTTCTGTGTGTTATTGGCAAAGTACAAAAAGGAGAACCTCCCACCTTATTAACAGTTAGAGTTGATGGAGGGTTTGGATCCACAAAAGAAATACATGTAACTGGAGCTGGAATCTGGATGAAGTAGCCTAAAGGTCCTCCCTTACCTGCTGATGTGAAGGATAATACTGTATTAGTGAGGATCCTTGGACAGGAAACATGGTAATATGTGCCATTAACTCACTGTTATTTTCATGACTAGATCATTCTTGGAAGTCTGACTGTAATGTGGATTGTCATTCATGACTCAACCTTCAAGGAGATATACAATAAAAAGAAAAATATGAAGAAAGCTACTGGGGAAATTTCAGCTGGAAAAACATGAGCTGGACTTGAATTTAGGTTAACTTCACCTGCCCAGCAAACAAGGCCCATCCTTTCTTAACTTCAATTTTCTATGGACAAAATTTATCTGTCTGCTAGGTTACAGAGCACTGGTAAGGATATAGCTTAAGCCTGGAACACAAGTATTATGTGCAAATTTCACATGCTACTTTAATAATCACACCCATTTACTGAAACACTGTGCCAAGGCAACAGAGGGACTGTTCTGTAGACCAGTTTCTCATATTTGGGGAACCCTGCTTATTGGAGAACACCACTAACTATTGTGAAGGTATTATCCTCCCTAAATTCTTTAATGTGTCTTTTTTTTAACAGTCCCTCAATTAGTTTGTATTCTATGATGTAAACACAACTTCTATGTATCAGTTGGGAACTCCTTTTCTTTTTCCTGGATGCCTAACACATGTTGGTCATTTATACCTAAGATTTTGTGAGGAATCAGAGTTACAAAATTTCATAGATAAGTGTAATCATACCTTGATAGAACATTTCTGTTGTTACTAATATTGCTGCCGAAAGTTAATGGATATAGCAGTTAATGTACAAAAGCATATTTTGCATTCATGTTGGGACTTTTTCTTTACTAAGTCCCCTATTGCTCAAACATTGTTTTCTGCATTGTTTTAATCCTTTATTTGTTTGCTCACTTTATTTCTATTGATATCTAGAATTATTATGTGACTTATAGAGTTAAGAGGACGGCTCATGTTATTTTGCCTTATCCCTATGCTGTTCAGCCTAAACAATCCTGAGGCTGACTATTAGGGAAATTAAAATGGAGGAATTCTTATTCAGGCTTCAGAAGCAAGAAAGCAGGTGTCTGACCTTGTGTGGACACTGCCTGGATTCAATGCTTGCCTGTAGGCACAGCTGGTCAGGTGGCACTTTAGATAAGAAAATGGGTGGTCTTGGAATTCTTGAGCCCCTGGAGGTCTGGCCAGCCACTCAAGGTTTAACAAACTCCTATGACTCACAAGGTTAAACAAACAATATTGTAAAATGTTAAAGTAAAATCAGCGCTGCATTTTTGCGCACAAAAGTGATAATGATACCAGTTGGCAACCTGGAATTATTAGCAGGAACCTCTGAAACTACAATTCGAAGTCTCATCCATGGAGTGGGCACACTGCCCAGAACCCTTTCTCAACTGGGATTCCAGATGGCTGTTAACGAGGGACTTCCCAGCATGCTGTTCAAGTCTAGATGTTGGTCGGCCCATTTGGTGATGTCTGTGCTGTTACTCTTCTCTAGTTTCTATTTCACTTTTCTCTTAAAGATTGCATATTGAAATTAAGGTAAATAATCTTTTAATAAATATTGAGATTGTACGTTTATGAGTAATGAGTGGTTTCTTTTGTTAATGAATCCTTTGAAATGAAAGTAAAACTTTCAGCAAAATAGCCAATCAGCAGAAAGATATTCAACATCATTATATATAGAAGAAAAATAAATTAAAACCACAATGAGATATCACTACAAGACCACTAAAATAGTTAATTTTAAGAGACTGATAATACCAAGTGTTGTCAAGGATATGGAGCAACTGGAACTCTCGGTGCTGTAGATGGGAATATACAAAGCTATAACCATTTAAGTTAAACGTCCCATAAGACCTCCTAGCCGTGTGGCTCCTACTTATTCATCCAAGTGAAATAAATGCATATATGTGCAAAAAGGGGCTTACGTGGTGGCTCAGTGGTAAAGAATCTGCCTGCAAGACAGGAGACATGGGTTCCATCCCTAGGTCGAGAAGATCCCCTGGAGGAGGAAAGGGCAACCCACTCCGGTATTTCTGGCTATGAAATCTCATTGACGGAAGTAGCCTGGCAGGCTACAGTTCATGGGGTTGCAGAAGAATCAGACACAACTTAGCAACTAAAATAACAACAACATCTACAACAAACTTTAATATGAATCTTCACAGAAGCTTTATTCACAATTGTCAAAAGTTGAAATCAACACAAAATCTATCAACAGATTCATGAATAAACAAAATACAGTATCTTCACACAATGGAATACCAATCAACAACCACATACATGCAACAATGTGGTTACAGCTGAAAATCATTATTTTGAGTTATGAAAGTACAGAGAATGCTTGCTGTGGTCAGAAAGTGTGACAGAATTTGAGACTAGGTGGTAAGAGGAACAATACTGTGAATAATCTTATATGTAAATAAGTTTAAATTTATCACATAGACAGTTAAGAATTGAAGCAGGGAAATGCTATAATTAGCTCTAGCAGCAGAAAGACTGGTTAAAACACTATATCTAATAAAATTGTAAAGAATAAAAGAAAAAAGAAATAATACAACATTCAAGACAGGTCTTGCCCTTAGGGAGAAGGTACGATAGAGACCAGGACAGGGCACATGGGTATATGATGCAAGTCATTGTTGGAGTCTTGGGTTAGATGCTGTCCCTTAAAGTCTTATGCTTGAGACTCTGATATCATGTTATTAAGAAGGAAAGTTATATGGAAAACACTATAAAAGAAAAAACATATAAAAAGTTTGTGTATGATACGGTGTGTTAGTCGCTCAATCATGTCCAACTCTTTGTGACCCTATAGACTGTGGTTCACCAGGCTCCTCTGTCCATGGAATTCTCCAGGCAAGAATACTACAGTGAGTGGCCAATTCTCTCTCCAAGGGATCTTCCCAAACCAGGGATTGAGCCTGGGATAATATGATAAGGGCAGGTACAGAACAGGGATATTGGTAATATGGATGGATGGCAGAAAGGTTGCTGAGTGGGAAAAGAGTGGAAAATGAAGGAGAAGAAAAAGTTAGAGATGACTTCTAGAACACTTACTCAAGAAAGTAAATGAAAGAGACAGTCATTTAGTTACCAAAACTGGAGAAATCGTCCTCTACGTCTTTTATACTCACAGAGTAAACATTACTATCTACTTGATCTTGATATAGAGTTAGCCCAAGGTCCTATAAAACCTAAAATGTAAAAGGTCTGTTATAAACATGGGTAATAGTATTACTCCCACAAGGAAGCATGAATATGTGTTTTTTATAATACAACATAATAGTTCTTATACTACCATGGAATATAAAAAAATCCTTTAAAATCCTTAGCAGTTTATCTTTCCATCTGCAATAGTTGACTATCATTCCATCTCTTTGAGAGTATTACCTATACAGTCAGTGACCTGGTTCCTCTACCCAACAGAACTCCCCCACATACTAAGAAATCTGAAACTGATAGGCTGACAATATACTGTCAGATTTCAGGGCATGTGAACATAAGAACTCATGTTCCTATAAAAGAGCTGCAATAAAGGCTTTACTGAATCATATCAGGCTTTCGTTACTCACTGGAGTAACCTGTGAGTTGAAAACAAACAGCTTCTCAGCACTACATGCTCTGTTCTTGGCTCATCAGAAGTGAATGAGGAAAACCAGAGACTATTTTTAAGATGATGGGAAGGTTACCAAGAACATATATTCTGATGAAATTCTCAAAGCAAGTTCACACTTTAGTTAGCAGTGTGTTTTGCCTTCATCAGAGTTTTTGATCACAAATCATAAAAAAATCTATCCTAGATACTGACACTAAATATGGGACAACCTTCTGTACTCCTTTTTCCATGTCTTAAAGTCATATGGATTAAAAGTGTTGAGATAGACATATATTTAATGAATTTGCCAGTTTCGTTTTGTGGAAGTATCTTGAAACGGGTCTTCAACTTCAATGGAGAAGTTTGAAAATAATTAGCTTTTAATTATACTGTTCTTAAGATATAAGAAATTTTGGACTTAAATTCAAGCCTACTTATAGGTTAAGTTACAGTAATATACAGCAATTTGGCAGGTGTCAAGAAATCCTGAATTACAAATGGACAAGAAAGCACGGGTAGATCCTCGATTACAAAAATTCCTAATTGGCAGATATGCAAATCAAACATTACATTTACAGAAATTAATTTATGCTTTACCACTTTTTAAAAATTTTAGTTTCTCAGTTAGTAATTCATAGTCATTTTTATTTCTACAAGTCAAATAAGTGTTGGTCACAGCAAACTTGAGGGTTTTTTTTTTATTTAATCATCATTGTTGTTGCACACTCACCCCAAACAGGGAGTATCTAGTGTGTTAGTAACTCTGTATGTGGACTCTTTCTAATCATATCATGATTACTTCTATACCATTACTAATTTATAGTTTGAGTAATAAACTCAGGCATCAAAATACATTTCAGGGCAACTCCTGGCATAAAATATAATCATTTGAATGCAAATAAGTTGAGTTTATGTTTTATGAATTTATTTTGATTCATCTTAATCTGACCTTCACTGTACTTTTACTTACACTTGATACTTAGCTAGAAATTATAAAGACTATAAAATATGAGATTCTTAAATCTGTTAGTTTTTAAAGAAGTTACAATCTGAGAGAACCAAAGATAAACACATGACAAGTAAAAGACTTGGATACATGCAAGATAATGCAGAACAAGTGATACACGGGAAAGAATGTAAACAGTGAAATTATCAGCATAGAGGGAGCCAGGAAAACAAAGTCTTTAGTTATAGCTTAGGCAAGTATGCATGAAGATCAGGAGCATCTCCTTAACTCATTCCTGGGACTTAGGATATGCTTAAGAATAAAACAAAAAACTTCAATAAGAGATCTTATCTATTAATAATAAGGTTGGTGCCTTAGTTTCAACTACCGGAGCAAATTACCATAGACAGGTAACTTAAACAACAAACATTTATTCCTCAGAGTTCTAAATGCTGGAAAGAATGAGATAGAGCTTCCAGCAGATTCGGTGTCTGCTGAAGACCCACTTTCTAGTTCATAGAAGACTGTGTCCTCACATAGGAGGAAATCAAGAGAGCTCTCTGGGGTTTCCTTTATAAGGTCATTAATCCCATTCAGGAGGACTCCACTCTCATGGCCTAATAACCTCCCGAAGGTTGCACCTCCTAATACCATCACATTGGGGGTTAGGATTTCAACATATGAATTTAGGGGGATACAATGGCTGTCTATAACAGTTGGTGATACAGTAAGCTTGGTATGGACTCTAGGGTTTTAATGTAGATAATAAAATAACTATGGCTCTATCAACCATAAAGGATAACATAAAGAGTGAATCTTTAAAAATCTGCTGAGGAAAATTGCAACACTAGCAACTTCTTAGTTTCTATGACACAGGAAGGGAGTTGCTCACTAGGGGAATCCTTTGGAAGTCCTGTCTCATTAACAGATAGGACCTTTGGTGAGATTTACTCCAGAGAGGAGCTGATAAACTGTGGGCTGTGTATATCTGAGTGTCTGTGTTTAAGTTAATAACTTGGTTATGAATTTTAGCTTAGTTCTATCAGAAGCATGTTATAGTTTTAAAACATAAAAACTGCATAGGATCTATACTTTCTTCTCAATCTTCAGTAGCACCCACTCTGGTAGTTTGGATGAGATAAGGCAACTTTATATATTGGAAACCATTTTTGGTCATGGATTTTGTCATATGGAGCCAGTATTGTTTGAAAACGAGGTGACAGTGTTACTCTAACAGGCTCCTGAATTGTTCTCTGACTCGGGTTATTGTTCCTCCTGGGCAGGAAACCGTGACAGGTGGCTCCACTGATTTACCAGAAGCAGTAATTGTTTAATGTGAAGGTTGTCAAGTTTCATTTTCCCGGTGCTGCTGTGCTTGCAGAAATTTGGCTAGTGAGTTAGAGAAGAAGCCAACAGGGAGAAGAAATCAATGCTCCTATCCTCCAAGACACCTCTGAAAATGCTCTGCCTCTTGGCTTTTGGTTATTCTCTTTAACTTTCTTCCTCATCTGTCTTATATTTTACAGTCTTCGGTTCAAAGTCCTTCTTGAATGTCTTCAAAATGTACAGGTACTTACCTTAACATGTCCTGACACCTACTAGATAATTCCACTTGGCTGTTCCACTAGAATCTCAATCTCAAAATATCTAAAATTAAACCAATTACCTTCCCTGAAAAATCAGCACCTTTCCCTAACTTTTATATCCCTGTTAATTGCTGAACCATATATACAACCACGCAGACATGAGCCTTCAAAATAAATTTGATAGGATCAAGGGAACGATTTTAGTAGGAGAATGAAAAGGCCCAAAATGAAATTTGAAGTACAAAAAAACGTAGGAGCCTTCCACATTTAACCTCGCTTAATACATAGGTCTAAATATGTTGCTCTTACCAAACTATGCCCCAAATTTAGTTACAAAGCTCAAGGTAATTCTCAAAAATCTTTAACTTCTTAAATACCTGAATCATTTCTTAAATACTGAGTTATATCAGTGCTAATAAATCAGATTAGAATAAAAATGAACATTAAACAGTAAGAATATTCCAAATTTTACAATACCATTGATGGAAGAGAGTGCCCTGAGAATACATAGGTATTTTAAATATCTTGGCAGACATCCCCTGATAATAGAGAGGGATGCATTAATCCACCATGATCTTATTATGCTAATCATTTAGACAATCCAAACTTCTCCTTCAGTTAGTCATCTCTCTGATAATTATTTCCACATTAACAGACAGCCATCAAAACAAATGTAGATAACTCTATCCGCTGCAGGGTATCATGAGGATTTATCCAGGGATCCTGGATGAGTTGAAGTTAAGAGCTGGATACACCTGGTATGTGGCATAAACAATGACCATGCACCCTGACCACAGTCAACATCTTCACCATATCTGTTTGCCAACACCACTGTTTCTGTGGGTTCTTGGAGAGCTGTCTAATACTGTCAGGGGGCAAGCGGTGCCATATGTCTTTATGTTTCACATAAATTGGTACCAGCTGAAGACTTCATCCAGCAGATTGAGAGGTGGTCAACTGAACTTAAAGTTCCTATCTCTACTTCTGCATCATTTAAGTACTATGGGACTGCTGCTGCTGCTGCTAAGTTGCTTCAGTTGTGTCTGACTCTGTGCCACCCCATGGACTGCAGCCTACCAAGCTTCTCCGTCCACGGGATTCTCCAGGCAAGAACACTAGAGTGGGTTGCCATCTAGTGCAAAAAGGTAGTCTAGTACTTCCACTTGAGGAAGGTAGGTGCCCTGGCATCTCTCAGACTGCAGTTGTCATCACTGCCATTGCACTTTGCTGCCTCTTGGGAGAGGGACTGGATGCTAGTTCTCCACTCGCCACCCAGAGCTGCACTTCCAAACAAAGCCCTGATGAGGCAAGCCTGGTCCTTCAGGAGAAGACCATTGCCTTTTATCTCTACTCTGTCTTAGCCAAACTTCCCTACATGCACCCACATCCCGGCTCCTAAAGCTGCAGCTCGAGGTTCCCTGTTCCTTCAGTCCCACACACAACCTTTCTCATCTCAATCCCCGCACTCATCCAGCATAGGTGTAGACCTCCACCCTGATGGAACCCAAAACCATTATCTCTCATCCCAAGTCTGTGTTACCATCCCAGGGGCCAGCTATTTTTGTATTTTGTCTACCTCTTCCTCTTTCTATGGAAACAGTTTGAACGACCTTTTAGAATCTCAAGATCTCAGCCTTGAGTCCCTTCGTTATTCACCTGAAATTACCACAATATTGTCAATAGGCTTTATCCCAATATAAGATGTTTTTGGTGGTTAAAAAAAAAAAAAAGAATCTTAGACTTCAGAAACTCAAAAGAACCTGAATACCTTCCTTAGCAACAAATAGGACCCAGATTTGAGACACATAAACTTCTGCTTACCTTCCCATGTTGAATAATTTCCATTCTTCCTAATATGTAATGCCATCTGAAGAACAGATTGGAAGTATTTTCCCTTCCAATCAGAGAATAAACAAAACAAGACAAACAAATGAATAATACGCATACAAGTTAATTTCTAAATGGGTCACCCTGCTACAGAGATATAAGAGCATCTAATGTTAATTTCTAAGTGGGTCATACTGCTACTGAGATAAAAGGTGTGTGACAAATCTGGGGCAGGTAACAGAAGCTAAACTGCAGGAATAAAAGGAAGGTATTTGGAAATGCTTCCCTGGTGGCTCAGAGGTTAAAGCATCTGCCCGCAATGCAGGAGACCTGGGTTTGATCCCGGGGTTGGGAAGATCTCCTGGAGAAGGAAATGGCAACCCACTCCAGTGTTTTTCCCTGGAGAATCCCATGGACGGAGGAGCCTGGTGGGCTACAGTCCACAGGGTCGCAAAGAGTCGGACACGACTGAGCGACTTCACTTCACTTCACTTCATTTGGAAATGACCCACTATGAGTCAGAAAGTCATCTGATGATCTGGACTTAACAGAAGAGTCAGTGGACACTGGTAGTTTGGGGGCATAGTTTTCAGCTAACTGGGGCCCATCTATTGACTTTATACCCTGGGGAAGAAAGAGTGCTACGGAGTATGTGTGTGTGTGTGGGGGGAGTGTTTAAACAAAGTAAAAAGAATTTTAAAAAGCGTTTACCCATCAGATCTAAGCAACTCTGATACTGTATAGGAACATAGGAAAACATAGGAAAAGGGACAGCATTTTCCTACAGCAGAACTGAAGATAAGGTGTGGGGCCCAGAACAACCGTGATGGCTCAGTAATAGACAGCTAGTGGTTATAGGGGCTATTTGGCCCTGGAGACATTAAAAAAAAAAGAAAGAAAGAAAAAAAGAAAGAAAATCTAAGGGGTCCTCATACCAGTTTCTAGTAAGCTCCACCTACTAAATATGTGACATCGGTCACACTACATTGTGCTCTGGTTTCTTCATCTGGAAAATGAAGATTAAAACTACTATCTAACTCTCAGAGTTATTATGTGGTAACTTTTACACATATGTCAATACTGTGTCTATAAGTACAAAATAAAACTGATAAAAATGCATTTTATTCCAGGGACTAAACTGAATAACAAAATAATAAACAAGCATGGGTCTATTAAAAGAAGGCTGAAATGATTTTCTAGGAGTCAAAGATTTCAAATTTTGTACTTATTTTGGTTTAGAACATATGAATCTACTATAAATGCTAATAGTCTGTGATCTCAAATAACACCAGTATGTAAACATGTTTGGTGATCTTGAGTTTCAACTAAGAAAACAACATTTGAAATTTGCACAGGGACTATAGTCTTAGCCTAGTCTAAGTTGAATATGTGTGACAAATCAAAATAATAGAAGACAGCAGATTTTCACAGCAACTCAAAATCCTATGATCTTGCATTAAGTTCTGCTATAAACATTAACTCTAGTTCAGTCATTATATCTTCATTTTTTGGAAACTTACAACTGTAGGAATGATTTACTGAAATTTTTTCATTTTTTATCTGAATATGTTGGTATCATTTAGGTTAGACACAGAATAATGCTCCTAAATGACTTACTGATGGGGATAATAAGTATTTAAATAAACAATTTATATTCCTGATAGTCACATCTTTTTGAAAGAGAGCAAGTGAAAACATTAAAGAACAAGATTTCCATCTCCTCTTATTACTAATTGAAATGCTTTTCATTAATCGTGATAAAATAAATGCATTTACTAGTTAGACTGCTAAGTGTCCATTATCAAGTGCTGATAAGTTGCAAGAAATTGCCCTTCCTAGTGCAGTGTAACCTGAATGCTTCCTGCCCTTTCATCAGCTCAGATAAGGTGCACCAAATTATCTTTCCAACTGCAGCTGTGTCACCTGAATGCAATTAACACCTTATTAAGTGTTAAGGCATTTCTACAGGTAATAAATAAGTCATGGCTCAGTACCTTGCAATACTTCTTTAGTACAGTACTTGACACACTCCGTGTAGGCTACAGAAAAATGCTAAAAACTATTAAATAAATTCTTTATAGCAATACAATTACAGAGAAAATTTTATATGTCTTAGTGGTGCTGACTATACAAGCAGTCAGACAGTATGAATCAAAGATTTCTCTTTTTATGACCACAGGGTTTCTTTTGAATTCAGGCAAAATTTAGTGTCAGAAAGCTCATACTGTATTTCTGGAATTTTTTCATTAAATTTAAATCATTAAACCATTCCTTTATACATTTTGTTCTCACTTTCTTGCCTATACTGAAATCTTAAGATACTGCTGCTAAGTCGCTTCAGTCATGTCCGACTCTGTGCGACCCCAGAGATGATAGCCCACCAGCCTCCCCCGTCCCTGGGATTCTCCAGGCAAGAACACTGGAGTGGGTTGCCATTTCCTTCTCCAATGCATGAAAGTGAAAAGTGAAAGTGAACTCGCTCAGTCGTGTCCGACTCTTAGCGACCCCTGGACTGCAGCCTACCAGGCTCCTCTGTCCATGGGATTTTCCAGGCAAGAGTACTGGAGTGGAATATCTATAATTATTTTAATTAAAAATTGCAAGATAAATGTAGAGCAACTCAATATTTAATATACATGAGTAATTTTAAATATTTGTAGCCACTTTATATAAATAAAACCTTCACTCATTTGAAAAAAACATCTCTTATCCATTTCTGTTCTACAAGTCCACATACTGATAACTTATTCCATGAAGAATGGATGAAATATTTTTTATTAAAAAACAAAATATAAATATTTATAATTAAATAGGTTTTACACATACACAAAATTTTAAATAGTCTCTTTTTGCCATTTCCTATGAGATTCAAGTTTTCTACCTGTTTTTTTTCACCTAAAGAATCATCATTGATGACTGAAGGCCAGCATAGAATTTGTAACAACATCAGTTCTTCCAAGGGAATCAGAGAACCTTTCCTAGGTTCAGATGATAGAAGTTATAATATTTGATTTCTTCACTAAATATGAGCTCTAGTTCTATTTCTGTAGAAGTGAGTTAGTAGCGTATATGCACACATGAGTTAAAAATTCAAGTTATTTGCAAGTTAAGTATCCCTTTGGACTTTGCTTGCATATATTGTTAAAAAGTAAGTGATACGATTTCTTTTTCCTTACCTTGTCAGGAAACTAAGCGCTAGTATTAAGTGCCACATAAATAGCTAATTGGGTGGAATGATTAGACGATTACATAAACCACTTCTCAAGTAGGAACCCCTGAGACAAGCTACAGAGGAATGTGGGTCAAACTAATCATTCCTTTTCTGTGTTTTTTAATCCTTTTCTGTGCAAATAAGATTAATATTTCTTAATGAACTCCAGATTGGCAATTTTCAGCTTTCTCAATAAACTACAAATCAGATCATGAAATCTATTATCAGGTTAAGATCACTATAGTCCACCTCCTCATATTACAGTTGAGAAATTAAAATCTAAAGAGGTTAAATGACTTGCTCAGGGTCACATAGTGAGGACCCAGTTCTTATGATGCTTGATTTGGAGCGTCGCGAGGATTGGCATGGTGGGAGTATATGCATCTTCATAATATCATACCCAAGAAACATTGGGTATAATGTTCTATTACTTGTTTCTAATAGTGGATGGAACCAGGTGGATTAAAGCATATATATATATATATATATATATATATATATATATATATGAGTTAAAACACTGAGTTAAAAATTCAAGTTATTTTCAAGTATCCCTTTGGATATATTTTTAAATACAGCATATCCTAAATTTAATACTGATTTTGCTTTTGTTCACATAAGAGTAGCCAGAACACTGTAAAATACTTTCCCTATATTGTGACATTTTTACCCTATATGAGTTTTCAGAATATTACTCCACCTTTCTTTTTTAGATATGTCAGGAGTAAGCCAATAGATTTCTCATGAAGCTTCAGCATTATTAATAAAATTGTTCTTGCAACTTGCAATTTGGTGACTCAGAGGTTAAAGCATCTGCCTGAAATGTGGGAGACCTGGGTTCGATCCCTGGGTTGGGAAGATCCCCTGGAGAAGGAAATGGCAACCCATTCCAGTATTCTTGACTGGAGAATCCCATGAATGGAGGAGCCTGGTGGGCTACAGTCCACGGGGTCGCAAAGAGTCAGAGTCGGACACGACTGAGTGACTTAACTTTCACTTTCACTTTGCTTTATATGATTTATCAAATCTTAAAATTAACTGAAATTAAATTACAAAGGCTGTGTATGACTCTTCTCAAACTATAAAGCCTTCTATAAAATAATATAAAAAATAGTTGAAGATACGGATGAGAGGAAGACATTATTTAAGTAACAGTCATAAAATACTAAGAAAAAACTTTTTAAAAAAGATTCTATAACTTTTACAATTAGGGCACTTTTACATTATAATTTTCTACAATGCTCTAATAATTAGATTTAAATAACATTTTAAAATAGCCCTTTCATTGTAGTTAGTTCAAATTGAATTAAGGAATGCTATGCTTCAGAATTAGTATTTAATTATTCTTAATTAAATGGTCACTGGTGACTATAGGCATGATTAGTTATATACTAAATGGATGCCCTCATCTATTTCTACTCTCAGCACTGTCCTCTGACAACAATTCTGAGATTTTATAAACAACGAAGATTAAAACTCGAATATCTATGATAAGATCCTCATATTACCACTAACATATTATTAATTTATGAATGAAAATATACACTGACTATGGTTGAAGGCTGTTTTTCTGTACAATGATTATTAGCCCCATAGTTGATGTAATTATACTTATATTATCAAATCAAGATATAGTGAAAGAGGTATGAAAAAGTGTTTTAAAATATTTATTGTAACATTATCTAAATAAGCAACAGATTTAAAAAATCCCTGGGAGTTAGTTATTGACAAGTAAATCATGGCACATTGTTCTTGTTTATTGCTTTTGCTTATTTTTCAAGATATCCTTAAATACCTGTTACTCTTATCGTTCTAAATAAAGGGTTTAGAATATTTTTAAAATATCTTTTTGACAAAAATAAAATTCAAGGGTTCAAGAGAACCACACTATTACATTTACCATTGCCAGAAGCTAAATTGTGAATGTATGCTGAGACAGGCTGTATTTTCCAAAGAGGCCCACTGCAATATAACTCATGTCACACTCTTTATTACAAGATGACATCTAATAGTGAGGTCTCAGTTTCAAGTTTCTTCTTGAAACTTGGTTGACATTTGTGAGCATGTCTATCAACAGAATACATTGAAATCTTTGTGATTTCCAAGACTGGGTCATAAGTATGCCATTCACGTTCACTTTGGCTTTTTGCTTGTTTTATCTGCACGTTTAACAACATTCTTTCTTCAAAGCCTGCTGACCACACTGTGAGGAAATGCAATCTAACCCATGTGGAGATACCACACGTCGATGCCTCATTAAGATATTCTGGCCAATGGCCAGTTAAGATCCCCCCAAATGGTCAACATCGACTACCAGATATTTGAATAAAGACGCCTAGAGATGAACCTATCTTCCAGCTATCAAATAATTTTTCTTTGAATTTTCCCAGTTAAGGCCCCAATCAGTTCACTTTCTGAACTCTTGAAACACATAATCTTTGATCGATAGAATGGTTATTGCTTTGCACCTAAGAACAGGGTGTTTTGATTTACATCAATAAATATTAGAAACATATGTCTTTTTCAAGAGAGTCACTTGCTTCCCACTAAAAGAGAAGAAATGAGAAATTAATAAGACATTCAAATCTTCAAATACCTGAGAACAAATTAAAAGTTTCCAAATATCACTATGAGCTAATAAAAATAAAACTGATATGCTTAAAAAAATCAAACCATCTTGCTTTAAATGCTTAGAATCAAAATTGAATTTTCAGAAAATACTTGAGTACTTCGTGAATAAAAAGAAAAGTAAGAAAAGTCAAAAGGTAAAAGAAAAGTCAACAGACTTCTAAATGTTGGCAACCTTGAT
This sequence comes from Bos grunniens, assembly GCF_055505025.1. Lineage (NCBI taxonomy): Eukaryota > Metazoa > Chordata > Mammalia > Artiodactyla > Bovidae > Bos > Bos grunniens. The sequence continues at coordinate 36,073,344 of NC_141166.1, read as the reverse complement.
TTCAGCCTCAATGAACCATAACAAAGACTAACTATAAAAATGGGAGAAAAGAGAAATGCTACATTTTCCCTTTGATTGAAAATATGTACAGTAGTACATATGAAAATGCTACAATGAAATAAAATGTAAGGGTTCTTCAGGATGAAATCTACTTTAAAAAATCTTTTAAATATAATCTTAAACTACATTCTGTAAGATACCAGAGTCCCAAGATGAATAAAATGCAAAATTTTTAGTACTACCATAATGAGGAATTACTGTAGCTAATAATCCAGCATCCATCAGATTAATGTGGAGCAAGGGGTATTAATTGCCATGAGTGCATCATTTGACACTGTAATACAATCTGAGTATAATTTACTTGTTCCTTTGGGTTAGTGATTGTTGTCCCATCTGGACACATAAATGTCAAAAGAAGCAGATGAGGCTTATTAAATAGCTCTATGTTATAATAGAGTTGTAAGCTAAAAGGTCATTAAATCACTCATTCAAATAGTAAGATACATATTTAATAAGTAAGTTCAAGGTATTAAAAGACATCTAACAAAGTCTTAGGTTATAACTAGAACGGAAAGCTCCAGGTTGGTTTCTTAAAACAGGTAAAGTCTAAATAGACAACCGAACAGCAAATAAAGTTGCACTAAATAAAGAGACAAGTGGTAAAATGTCCCAAGAAAAATTAGAGCATATATAATAAAAGTCCAAAGGAAAATAAAAAGTATGGTATATTGAAGAAACTCTAAGAAATTCAGTTTACCTGGAGCTTAAACTCTGAGAAGAAGAGTGGCAGTAGATGAGACTGAATAGGAATGTGGGGCCAGAATATGATATACCCTGCACATCATTCTGTATTTGGTTTTATGCTGTGACTTTGAAGTGTTTTAGGTACGGAAGTGACACAATCAGACTATTCTCTATTAAGAGCTCTCAGGATAGAAGCAAAAAGATCGATTAGAAGGTAGTTTGCATTGATTCAGGGAAAACCCAATAGTGGCTTCAAATAAAACAGGGACAGTGGAAATGCAGAGAAATGGCTGGACAAATTTCAGTGATGTTAAGGTAGAACTATCAATGAGATTTGTTGTAGATTTATTGACTGTGGGACTGAGGAAGAGATTAGGTACTGAGATTGTATTACAGTTTCTGGCTTGAACTCCTGAGAAGATTGTGGTGACAACCTCTGAGACAAGAAACACAAATGGAATACTTGGGTGGTGTGGGGTTATGAAGAGGCGTTGATTTTTCGATTTTTGATTTTCGATTTTGCGATGCCTATGGAATATCCAGGAAGAGATATTAAGGACTCTTGGATCTGGTGCTCAGGCAAATGGTTCACTCTAGAGCTAGTGAGTTGGAGACCAATGGTTTACAGATGATATTTGAAACATCATGAGAGGGGAATCATTTGAGAGAATATATCAGGCAAGAGATGCAGAAAATTAATCAAATGTATTAATAAAATTAATTGAAAATGAATGTTATTTATGGATCATATAGAAAAAAGAGAACATTTAGAAGAAGAATAAAAGGAATAATCATACAGGTAAGAGAATATCCTAAAGAGAGTAGGGTCATAGAAGTAAAGAAAATAGAACTGATTATTAAAAAAGGATTTGTAAATAGTTCAAATGCTATAATCAGCAAAATAAATTCTGGAAAACATTCACTGACTTTAGCCTTCCTTTTTGCTAGTCCCAAACATACAATATGGTTTGCCCAATCTATATCTTTAGTTTCTACTAATTTCAGAAGAAAAACTGTTTAATCATACAATCAGAGATATTTGAGATAAATGGAGTTCTTTTTTTACTATTGTAATACCATTCAAAATATACTGTATTGGAAAAAATTATATAACAAACTTTTTTCCCTAAATTCCCATTGTAGTTATTTCCATAATAAATTTAACCTAATAATTATTAATTTGCTAAAAATGTCTACTTTGAAAATAGGTGAGCTGAGGCACAAAGACACTTGGTGATCTCCTGAGGTTTTCTTAAGTATAGGAAATGCTCTTTGGACAGAGACTCCTATATTCTGATACAGAGTCCTATATACAAGACTCTAAAAAAAGTCAGGCAAAACAAATAATCTTGTTAATTTCCTGTAGAACATTTTTTATAATATCCCATTGTTCAGCCTTTATCATTTTCAAGTCAGCATAAACAACTTTAGAGCTTCATATAATTAAAAGTTTTACACATTGTGTGAGAGTCTTTAAAGCGTTCATCAGTTTGTCAATTAACAAACAAAGGGAAAAACCTCATTTATTCTAGTTATGCCTGGAAGCTGAAGTTCCTAATGAAAAGTCTTCTTCCATAAATAAAATAAAATGCCTTAAAGAACTGACTTTCCTTAACTTTCAGAATAATAAACCAATTATCGCTCTTCCTAAGTACATTCAATACTTTCTAAGTGCAAAACAGGGAGGGAATTTGTTAATCCCTTTTGCATTATAATATCTCTGTGTTTAACCACACTGATCTATGTACTGTTTCAGAAAGTGGATAGCAATGGTAGACTTTCAAGCCAAATTGACTCTCACAACTGCTGCGGATACCTGCTACATATTTATCAAGGTTCACTTACCATATCCAGCGGAAGATAAATCCAGGAACAAAATGCACCCATATACCATATTTAGGCCTGAGCAACTAGAAAAAACGGGTGATGAAAGGGAAGAGAATTTTCACTGCTTAAAAGTCCAGTATCTTTCATTCAAATGAAATACATAAATAAAATAAATTTATCATCCAAATATTACTTTATGAGAGTAGTTGGCTATATCAAACAAGGTCATACTTAATGATAACTCTTAAAGTCAGCAGGCATGACAACAAAAATGCCAAGATAGAGAGATTAAGGAATTATTAACTGTTTGCTATCTCTATGGACATTTTCTGTGTTTCTAACCTTATTTAGAACCTTAGTGCTAAGCACCAAGGATAAATATGTACAGAAAGATCAAGATCCCATCCTTGATGGGTTTACAAGAATTCAAAGTGGAAGAATAGAATAACAAAAGGAGAAAACAGGAAGGGATTTTAGCATACTATAGCATGTCAGGAGATACTATTAGCCTATCCAACAGTCATGCCTTTCAAACCTTTCCTTCCCTTCTTTTCCCAGATATCCACCCTCCCATCTCCAGCCATGACTTCAAGGGAGATAAGCCTCAGATCCAGTTCAAAAGAGTGAATCATAATCAGTAAAGACAATCATTCTATACTGATTCCCCTGGCCAATGACTGGTTTCCGCATAAGCACATGATACATGTTTATTCAATGAGATAGTAAAATCCTGATGAGGTTTTCTGGAAAATTTTTCCTTAATAATAATGAGAATAAAGGAATTCCCTCACAGAAGAAATTCCCTTTCACAGAAGAACTATACAAAAAAGATCTCAATGATCCAGATAACCATGATGGTGTGAACACTCACCTAGAGCCAAACATCCTGGAGTGGGAAGTAAAGTGGGCCTTAGGAAGCATCTCTACAAACAAAGCTAGTGGAGGTGATGGAATTCCAGATGAGCTATTTCAAATCCTAAAAGTTGATGCTGTGAAAGTGCTGCATGTAATATGCCAACAAATATGGAAAACTCAGCAGTGGCCACAGGACTGGAAAAGGTCCGTTTTCATTCCAATCCCAAAGAAAGGCAATGCCAAAGAATGTTCAAACTACTGCATAATTGCACTCATCTCATACACTGGCAAAGTAATGCTCAAAATTCTCCAAGCCAGGCTTCAACAATACATGAACTGAAAAGTTCCAGATATTCAAGCTGGATATAGAAAAGACAGAGGAACCAGAGATCAAATTGCCAATACCTGCTGGATCATCAAAAAAGCAGGAGAGTTTCAGAAAAACATCTGCTTAATTGACTATACCAAACCCTTTGACTGTGTGGATCACAATAAACTGTGGAAAATTCCTAAAAACGTGGGAATACTGAGAGAGTCATTTCCTAGGCAGGTTGGTAAGAAGTCTAGGGGTCTCAAAGGAGAGAGGGGTCTGGAATTTTCAAGGAGGAAGAAAAGACAAACTTTATTTTTTTTTCCTCTACACTCCTTAGGATTATATAACAATATATACCCTGCCTGAGGACAATTTTAGGATTAAACCTTCTGGCTAATCCTGTTATCTTAAAATGTAAATTATGGGAGTAGGTCTGGTGAGGTCTTTATAAGGATTATTGAGCAATAATGTATTCTGCTATACAATCCTGCTAGAAGCAACCCCAATCCAAGGAGCATTGGCTACACGGGCGCAGCAGGGCCAAGAGGAGCTACTCCACGTTCAAGGTTTGGGGGGTGGGGGGGGGGCGGCTGTGAGGAGATAGCCCTCGTCCAAGGTAAGGAGCAGCAGCTACGCTTTGCTGGAGCAGCTGTGAAGAGATACCCCATGTCCAACGTAAGAGAAACCCAAGTAAGACAGTAGGTGTTGTGAGAGGCATCAGAGGGCAGACAAACAAACCATAATCACAGAAAACTAGTCAATCTAATCACACTAGGACTATACCTTGTCTAACTCAATGAAACTAAGCCATGTGGGGCCACCCAAGACGGGCGGGTCATGGTGGAGAGGTCTGACAGAATGTGGTCCACTGGAGAAGGGAATGGCAAACCACTTCAGTATTCTTGCCTTGAGAACCCCATGAATGGTATGAAAAGGCCAAATGATAGGATAATGAAAGAGGAACTCCCCAGGTCAGTAGGTGCCCAATATGCTACTGGAGATCAGTGGAGAAATAAGTCCAGAAAGAATGAAGGGGTGGAGCCAAAGCAAAAACAATACCCAGTTGTGGATGTGACTGGTAATAGAAGCAAGGACTGATGCTGTAAAGAGCAATGTTGCATAGGAACCTGGAATGTTAGGTCCACGAATCAAGGCAAATTAGAAGTAGTCAAACAGGAGATGGCAAGAGTGAACGTCGACATTCTAGGAATCAGTGAACTAAAATGGACTGGAATGGGTGAATTTAACTCATTCCATTAACCATTATATCTACTACTGCAGTCAGGAATCATGGTCAACAAAAGTGTCCGAAATGCAGTACTTGGATACAATCTCAAAAATGACAGAATGATCTCTGTTCATTTCCAAGGCAAACCATTCAATAACACAGTAATCCAAGCCTATGCCCCAAGCAGTAACTCTGAAGAAGCTGAAGTTGAACGGTTCTATGAAGACCTACATGATCTTTTAGAACTAACACCCAAAAAAGATGTCCTTTTCATTATAGGGGACTGGAATGCAAAAGTAGGAAGTCAAGAAACATCTGGGGTAACAGGCAAATTTGGCCTTGGAATACGGAATGAAGCAGTGGGAAGGCTAATAGAGTTTTGCCAAGAGAACGCACTGGTCATAGCAAACACCCTCTTCCAACAACACAAGAGAAGACTCTACACATGGACATCACCAGATGGTCAACACCAAAATCAGATTGATTATATTCTTTGCAGCCAAAGATGCAGAAGCTCTATACAGTCAGCAAAAACAAGACCAGGAGCTGACTGTGGCTCGGTTCATGAACTCCTTATTGCCAAATTCAGACTTAAATTGAAGAAAGTAGGGAAAACCACTAGACCACTCATGTATGACCTAAATCATATCCTTTATGATTATACAGTGGAAGTGAAAAATAGATTTAAGGAACTACATCTGATAGATAGAGTGCATGATGAACTATGGAATGAGGTTCATGACATTGTACAGGAGACAGGGATCAAGACCATCCCCATGGAAAACAAATGCAAAAAAGCAAAATGGCTGTCTGGGGAGGCCTTACAAATAGCTGTGAAAAGAAGAGAAGTGAAAAGCAAAGGAGAAAAGGAAAGATATAAGCATCGGAATGCAGAGTTCCAAAGAATAGCAAGAAGAGATAAGAAAGCCTTCTTCAGAGATCAACACAAAGAAATAGAGGAAAACAACAGAATGGGAAAGACTAGAGATCTCTTCCAGAAAATTAGAGATACCAAGGCAATATTTCATGCAAAGATGGGCTCGATAAAGGACAGAAATGGTATGGACCTAACAGAAGCAGAAGATATTAAGAAGAGATGGCAAGAATACACAGATGAACTGTACAAAAAAGATCTTCATGACCAAGATGATCACAATGGTGTGACCACTCACCTAGAGCCAGACATCCTAGAATGTGAAGTCAAGTGGGCCTTAGAAAGCATCACTATGAACAAAGCTAGTGGAGGTGATGGAATTCCAGTTCAGCTATTTCAAATCCTGGAAGATGATGCTGTGAAAGTGCCGCACTCAATATGCCAGCAGATCTGGAACACTCAGCAGTGGCCACAGGACTGGAAAAGGTCCGTTTTCATTCCAATCCCAAAGAAAGGCAATGCCAAAGAATGCTCAAACTACCGCACAATTGCACTCATCTCACACGCTAGTAAAGTAATGCTCAAAATTCTCCAAGCCAGGCTTCAGCAATATGTGAATCATGAACTTCCAGATGTTCAAGCTCATTTTAGAAAAGGCAGAGGAACCAGAGATCAAATTGCCAACATCCGGATCATGGAAAAAGCAAGAGAGTTCCAGAAAAACATCTATTTCGGCCCTATTGACTATGCCAAAGTCTTTGACTGTGTGGATCATAATAAACTGTGGAAAATTCTGAAAGAGATGGGAATACCAGAGCACCTGACCTGCCTCTTGGGAAACCTGTATGCAGGTCAGGAAGCAACAGTTAGAACTGGACATGGAACAACAGACTGGTTCCAAATAGGAAAAGGAGTACATCAAGGCTGTATATTGTCACCCTGCTTATTTAACCTATATGCAGAGTAAATCATGAGAAACACTGGGCTGGAAGAAACAGAAGCTGGAATCAAGATTGCTGGGAGAAATATCAAGAACCTCAGATATGCAGATGACACCACCCTTATGGCAGAAAGTGAAGAGGAACTAAAAAGCCTCTTGATGAAAGTGAAAGAGGAAAATGAAAAAGTTGGCTTAAAGCTCAACATTCAGAAAACGAAGATCATGTCATCTAGTCCCATCACTTCGTGGGAAATAGATGGGGAAACAGTGGAAACAGTGTCAGACTTTATCTTTTTGGGCTCCACAATCACTGCAGATGGTGACTGCAGCCATGAAATTCAAAGACGCTTACTCCTTGGAAGGAAAGTTATGACCAACCTAGATAGCATATTCAAAAGCAGAGACATTAGTTTGCCAACAAAGGTTTGTCTAGTCAAGGCTATGGTTTTTCCAGCGGTCATGTATGGATGTGAGAGTTGAACTGTGAAGACGGCTGAGTGCTGAAGAATTGATGCTTTTGAACTGTGGTGTTGGAGAAGACTCTTGAGAGTCCCTTGGACTGCAAGGAGATCCAACCAGTCCATTCTGAAGGAGATCAGCCCTGGGATTTCTTTAGAAGGAATGTTGCTAAAGCTGAAACTCCAGTACTTTGGCCACCTCATACGAAGAGTTGATTCATTGGAAAAGACTCTGATGCTGGGAGGGATTGGGGGCAGGAGGAGAAGGGGATGACAGAGGATGAGATGGCTGGATGGCATCACTGACTCAATGGATGTGAGTCTGGGTGCACTCCGGGAGTTCGTGATGGACAGGGAGGCCTGGCATGCTGTGATTCATGGGGTCGCAAAGAGTCGGACACGACTGAGCGACTGACCTAAAGTGAACTGAGATAGCATATTAAAAAACAGAAACATTACTTTGCCAACAAAGGTCTGTCTCGTCAAAGCTATGGTTCTTCCAGTAGTCATGTATGAATGCGAGAATTGGACTATAAAGAAAGTTGAGCGCCAAGGTATTAATGCTTTTGAACTTTGGTTTGGGGAAAACTTTTGAGAGTCTCTTGGACTGCAAGGAAATCCAATCAGTCCATCCTAAAGGAAATCAGTTCTGAATATTCGTTGGAAGGACTGATGCTGAAGCTGAAACTTCAATACTTTGGCCATTGATTGGAAGAACTGACTCAATGGAAAGGACCCTCATGCTGGGAAAGGTTGAAGGCAGGAAGAGAAGGGTACGACAGTAGATGAGATGGTTGAATGGCATCACTGACTCAATGGACATGAGTTTGAGCAAGCTCTGGGAGTTGGTGATGGACAGGGAAGCTTGGCATGCTGTGGTCTATGAGATTGCAAAGATCAGGCACAACTGAACAACTGAACTGACTGAAGGGGAACTTCCCTGATGGTCCAATGGTTAAGGTGCTTCTCTGGTGGCTTTGTGGTAATGAATCTGCCTGCAATACAGAAGAAGCAAGTTTGATCCCTAGGTCTGGAAAATCCTCTAGAGTAGGAAATGGCAATCCACTCCAGTATTCTTGCCTGGGAAATCTTATGAACAGAGAAACCTGGCAGGCTGCAGTCTATGGATTTGCAAAAGAGTTGGACACAACTAAACAAAACAACCACCAGCAGTTAAGACTCAGATCTTCCAGTGCAGGAGGCATGGTTTCGACCCCTGTTCAGGGAACTAAGATCCCACATGCCATGTGGCATGGCCCCCAAATAGTAATAATAATAATGAGAATTACAGAGGAAGAAGAAGTCCCTCTTATTCCATTGGATGTTGTCTTGTCATGATTGAATACTTAGTTCTACTGTTGTCATTTTGTGGCCATGAAGGCTGCCAGCCCAAAGACTAGAAAACTTACTGAAAATAGTAGGGAAAGAAAAACAAACACACACACACATATATGACTAATATATGATTAATTTTCAATGTTGCTTAAACTATATGAATCATTTCTGTTTATTGCTGCCAAATGCATTGTGAACAATATGGTGGCAGTTCATTCGCTAAGTCATGTCCGACTCTTGTGACCACATGGACTGTAGCCTTCCAGGCTCCTCTGTCCATGGGATTCTCCAGGCAAGAGTACTGGAGTGGGTTGCCATTTTCTTCTCCAGGGGATCTTCCCGACCCAGAAATCAAACCCAGGTCTCCTGCACTGTAGGCAGATTCTTTACTAAATGACCTACAAGGGAAGCTCAAACACTTAATTCACAAGACAAGGTTAACAGAGACCCCAAGAGTTAAAAAGATTTGCCAGTCATCAGGCAACTCATTATATCTAGCATTCTTAGTAGCCAATCTCCTTTTAAATTAATGCCCATCACATTTGATGGTACTCCACCACAGCTAACCTGACCATGCTAAATTAAGCAAATGTCCCTATTTCTGATCTATTACCTTGGTTTGTAAAGCACCATCCTATTTCATGACTGTCTATCATAAGACTTAAACCAGAAACAGGTGTGCTCATTATGTACAAAATCCAAAATATAAGTTTGCATAAAATAAGTTCTGATTCATATTACATGTAACCATATATAGCCATGTGGTGATTCTTACATTTCTACTGGCAAATATAATACCTTGAACCTTTAATAATTTGCAAGTTTAAAAGCAAGTTTTATTGAAATTCCAATATATTATAAGGCTCATTCTAGAATCTGCTGCTAATGTATTATCAGAATTTAAGAAGATCATGTTTTCATTTATTTCTGCTATGATGTGATATACATTAACTAATGCTGAAAGGAACACTGTCAAAATTCAGTAGGGTTTTCTCAGTGAATTTAATTTTCTAATAGGTGTAAATCCTAAAATAAAATTTATTACCTGGATGGTTTGGCATTTAGTGTCAATGTTGGAGGTAATGCATCTTTAGAAATTATAGATTAAATATGGTGAGAAAAGCAAGCATGTGGGGGATGCGGCATCAGCGGCCATGGGAGACTAATCATATATATAGGACAATTGATCAAATAAGTAAATATACTAAGGATAATGGGAACGTGTTTCTATCAAGAGGAAAAGAGAGTTACAAATATGAAGGGGAGAGAACTAGAATAAACTGCCAATGGTGTTGGATTGGAATTGGAAATTATGGTTTAAAATGATGGTTTTCAGTATCCCAGTTTGCACTAGGACCACAGCCTTGTCTAACTCAATGAAACTAAGCCATGCCCGTTAGGCAACCCAAGACGGGTGGGTCATGGTGGAGAGATTTGACAGAATGTGGTCCACTGGAGAAGGAAATGGCAAACCACTTCAGTATTCTTGCCTTGAGAACCCCATGAACAATATGAAAAGGCAAAATGATAGGATACTGAAAGAGGAACTCCCCAGGTTGGTAGGTGCCCAATATGCTACTGGAGATCAGTGGAGAAATAACTCCAGAAAGAATGAAGGGATGGAGCCAAAGCAAAAACAATACCCAGCTGTGGATGTGACTGGTGATAGAAACAAGGTCCGATGCTGTAAGGAGCAATATTGCATAGGAACCTGGAATGTCAGGTCCATGAATCAAGGCAAACTGGAAGTGGTCAAACAAGAGATGGCAAGAGTGGACGTTGACATTCTAGGAATCAGCTTCTGAAATGGACTGGAATGGGTGAATTTAATTCAGATGACCATTATATCTACTACAGCGGGCAGGAATCCCTCAGAAGAAATGGAGTGGACATCATGGTCAACAAAAGAGTCCGAAATGCAGTACTTGGATGCAATCTCAAAAATGACAGAATGATCTCTGTTCATTTCCAAGGCAAACCATTCAATATCACAGTAATCCACGTCTATGCCCCAACCAATAATGCAGAAGAAACTGAAGTTGAACGGTTCTATGAAGACCTACAAGACCTTTTAGAACTAACACCCAAAAAAGATGCCTTTTTCATTATAGGGGACTGGAATGCAAAAGTAGGAAGTCAAGAAACACCTGGAGTAACAGGCAAATTTGGCCTTGGAATATGGAATGAAGCAGGGCAAAGACTGATAGAGTTTTGCCAAGAAAACGCACTGGTCATAGCAAACACCCTCTTCCAACAACACAGGAGAAGACTCTATACATGGACATCACCAGATGGTCAACACCGAAATCAGATTGATTATATTCTTTGCACCCAAAGATGGAGAAGCTCTATACTGTCAGCAAAAACAAGACCAGGAGCTGACTGTGGCTCAGACCATGAAATTCTTATTGCCAAATTCAGACTTAAATTGAAGAAAGTAGGGAAAACCACTAGACCACTCAAGTATGACCTAAATCAAATCCCTTATGATTATACAGTGGAAGTGAGAAATAGATTTAAGGGCCTAGATCTGATAGATAGAGTGCCTGATGAACTATGGAATGAGGTTCGTGACATTGTACAGGAGACAGGGATCAAGACCATCCCCATGGAAAACAAATGCAAAAAAGCAAAATGGCTGTCTGGGGAGGCCTTACAAATAGCTATGAAAAGAAGAGAAGTGAAAAGCAAAGAAGAAAAGAAAAGATATAAACATCTGAATGCAGAGTTCCAAAGAATAGCAAGAAGAGATAAGAAAGCCTTCTTCAGCGGTCAATGCAAAGAAATAGAGGAAAACAACAGAATGGGAAAGACTAGGGATCTCTTCAAGAAAATCAGAGATACCAAAGGAACATTTCATGCAAAGATGAGCTCAATAAAGGACAGAATGGTATGGACCTAACAGAAGCAGAAGATATTAAGAAGAGGTGGCAAGAATACACAGAAGAACTGTACAAAAAAGATCTTCATGACCAAGATGATCACGATGGTGTGATCACTCACCTAGAGCCAGACATCCTGGAATGTGAAGTCAAGTGGGCCTTAGAAAGCATCACTATGAACAAAGCTAGTGGAGGTGATGGAATTCCAGTTCAGCTATTTCAAATCCTGGAAGATGATGCTGTGAAAGTGCCGCACTCAATATGCCAGCAGATCTGGAACACTCAGCAGTGGCCACAGGACTGGAAAAGGTCCGTTTTCATTCCAATCCCAAAGAAAGGCAATGCCAAAGAATGCTCAAACTACCGCACAATTGCACTCATCTCACACGCTAGTAAAGTAATGCTCAAAATTCTCCAAGCCAGGCTTCAGCAATACATGAACCGTGAACTTCCAGATGTTCAAGCTCGTTTTAGAAAAGGTAGAGGAACCAGAGATCAAATTGCCAACATCCGCTGGATCATGGAAAAAGCAAGAGAGTTCCAGAAAAACATCTATTTCTGCCCTATTGACTATGACAAAGCCTTTGACTATGTGGAGCACAATAAACTGGAAAATTCTGAAAGAGATGGGAATACCAGAACACCTGATCTGCCTCTTGAGAAATTTGTATGCAGGTCAGGAAGCAACAGTTAGACCTGGACATGGAACAGACTGGTTCCAAATAGGAAAAGGAGTTCGTCAAGGCTGTATATTGTCACCCTGTTTATTTAACTTATTTAACTTATATGCAGAGTACATCATGAGAAACGCTGGACTGGAAGAAGCACAAACTGGAATCAAGATTGCTGGGAGAAATATCAAGAACCTCAGATATGCAGATGACACCACCCTTATGGCAGAAAGTGAAGAGGAACTAAAAAGCCTCTTGATGAAAGTGAAAGAGGAAAATGAAAAAGTTGGCTTAAAGCTCAACATTCAGAAAAGGAAGATCATGGCATCCAGTCCTACCACTTCATGGGAAATAGATGGGGAAACAGTGGAAACAGTGTCAGACTTTATTTTTCTGGGCTCCAAAATCACTACAGATGGTGACTGCAGCAATGAAATTAAAAGACACTTACTCCTTGGAAGGAAAGTTATGACCAACCTAGATAGCATATTCAAAAGCAGAGACATTACTTTGCCAACAAAGGTTCGTCTAGTCAAGACTATGGTTTTTCCTGTGGTCATGTATGGATGTGAGAGTTGGACTGTGAAGAAGGCTGAGTGCCAAAGAATTGATGCTTTTGAAGTGTGGTGTTGGAGAAGACTCTTGAGAGTCCCTTGGACTGCAAGGAGATCCAACCAGTCCATTCTGAAGGAGATCAGCCCTGGGATTTCTTTGGAAGGAATGATGCTAAAGCTGAAACTCCAGTACTTTGGCCACCTCACGTGAAGAGTTGACTCATTGGAAAAGACTCTGATGCTGGGGGGGATTGGGGGCAGGAGGAGAAGGGGACGACAGAGGATGAGATGGCTGGATGGCATCACTGACTCAATGGATGTGAGTCTGAGTGAACTCTGGGAGTTGGTGATGGACAGGGAGGCCTGGCGTGCTGCAATTCATGGGGTCGCAAAGAGTCAGACATGACTGAGCGACTGATCTGACATAGAAATAAAAACAGATGGATATATAAATATATTTTTGCACATATAAATATATTTTTGAACATATATGGGTGTGTATATCACCGACTCAGTGAACATGAACCTGAGCAAGCTTCAGGAGACAGTGGAGGACAGGGAAGCATGGCATGCTGCAGTGCATGGGTTTGCTGAGAGTCAGACAGGACTGAGTGACTGAACAACTAGAAAAGACTCTGCATTGGTTAGTTTGCATATGCAAGACATGCCCTCAGGGAGAACTGCTTGCTCTCTCTACCCTGGGAGGGGCAGTCTCCTCCCAGTCAGGTAGGTCCCAGTGCCAGAGCATCAAAAACATACAAACAGAGCAAATATGGTTAATAAAGAGAGATAAGCTCATACTGAGGGGCATTTTAAAAAACTGTAATCTTCTAAAGTGTCAAAATCATTAAAGTCAAAGGAAGACTTAAGAACTCTTCCAGAATTAAGAAAACTAGAGATCTGACCACTACATGCAATGTGTGGAGTGAATCCTTTTGCTATAAAGGACACCATCAGAACAAATTTGAATGGGGTATAAGGATTATATTATCAGTTTCTGATTTTAATGATAATATTATGGTTAGATAGGAGAATGTTCTTGTTTTTAGGAAATCACATTGTTCAACAGAAAGCTCTTAGTATTATATTTGCAACTTTTCTGCAATATATAAAATTTGTTATAATTAAATATATAAGAAAATATATAAGTATGAAAATACGTGTAAATATGAAAATATAATATGAAAGAGTAGAAAATATGAAATCAGTATATTTTAAATTCAGAAAGTATTCTTAGAAATTATATCTTGAATCTTGAATTTTTCTTACAAACTACAACTGCCTCAAACGCATTATCACATTTGTTTCACAGCCTGACTGTAGGTACTTCAATTTCCAGTGTGGACCTATAGGAAAACCAGTTAAAGGAGTGTGGACAGGGTAGATCTCAGCCAAGTAAAATGCTAACCAAGGCTTAGGCTCCTTCATGTCAACACCTCAGGAGTTAGTAGCCTATTCTAGGATAAAGTAACTTGATCTCATCCAAAAATAGGTACAAAGAAAGGGACAAAGAAGGAACAGCTGTAGACATCAAGAAGGTTTAGAAATAAAGGTAAGACCTTACCCTTGATCCTTCCCTTCTTCTGTGGACAGATCTAAACTCTCTTTGGTCATTCCAGCACCATATTTTTCTTTCAAGGTTGCTGATTGCCCGTGACTACATTCTGGCTATTTTATCTCAGTCTTCCCACTGCTTCTCCTCAGTTGGAACATAAAAGAACTGTTAGAAGAGTTGCCAGCAGGCCGATTTTTGCTGATCCCTAGGCATAACAGGCAGATGAGGCAATGGCACCACACTCCAGTACTCTTGCCTGGAAAATCCCATGGAGGGAGGAGCCTGGTAGGCTGCAGTCCAGGGGGTCGCTAAGAGTCAGACACGACTGAGGGCCTTCACTTTCACTTTTCACTTTATGCATTGGAGAAGGAAAGGGCAACCCGCTCCAGTGTTCTTGCCTGGAGAATCCCAGGGACGGTGGAGCCTGATGGGCTGCCGTCTATGAGGTCGCACAGAGTCAGACACGACTGAAGCGACTTAGCAATAGCAGGCATATCAGGGGCTTCCCAGGTGGCGCTAGTGGTACAGAACCTGCACAAGAGACATAGGTTTGATCCCTAGGTGGGGAAGATCCCCTGGAGGGCTACCCATTCTAGTGTTCTTGTTTGGGAAATCCCATGGACAGAGGAGCCTGGCAGGTTACAGTCTTTGGTGTGGCAGAGTCAGACATGACGGAGCAATTGAGCATGAGCAATGAGCAGGCATAACAGAAGACTTGGCTTCCCTCTGGGCTTTGATCTTTAATATAAGTCTATGTTGGCTTGTTTTGCTCTTGGTTTTTATCTGAGCAAGGTTATGAGCCCCTGTATAACTCTTCCAGGATGTGTTTCTCTATTAATAGATCACCATCCTTCCCTATACTTTGTATTCTCAGTTCAGTTCAGTTCAGTTGCTCAGTCGTGTCTGACTCTGCAACTCCATGGACTGCAGCACACCAGGCCTCCCTGTCCATCACCAACTCCTGGAGTTTACTCAAACTCATGTCCATTGAGTCGGTATTTTGTATTTTGTATTCTGGAGGTCAGCAAAAACTTTAACTCCTTCCAGAGATACCAGAGAGTAGGCCATATCTTCTATTTCAAAAATTTGGGTGGAATTTTCAGAGCAGATACAACTGACTAGGATAAAGGACTCTTCTGTATGTCAATTAATATTATGTATTATTAATAGCTGTGGCCTCTTCCTTCACTTGCATCTGCTTCTGCAATATAGCACATCAGCACATCCCACACCAAGACCAGAACAGAACATTCATTTAGTCAGCAACAATTTCCTGAGCATCTACACTACAAGCCAGGCCCTGTAATAAGCATTTAAGGCATATCAGTGAGCAAAACAGAAACAATCACTGCTCATTTGGGGTTTATGTCTAGCAGAAAAGAAAATGAATAAGCAGTGAGCACAATTAACAATTAAATTATAGCATATGCTAGAAGGTGATAAATACCATAGCAAAAAGAAAAAATGTAATGAAGGGTAATGACAATTGAAATTACTGTGTTTGGGACATGCAAACTGCAATTTAAAAAACCAAACTAATAACAGATGAGCATTTGTTTTTTGGTCAGGAAAAAAATTGAGACAGATTTTTTAAAATTATAAAAATACCTGAGACAGCAATAAGAAGTAGTTAATGTTAACGATAGAAAGGATTGTCTGTATTGTCAGTGTTCTGTCCTGAAGTCTCTATACCCAAGTTTGGGGAGGGGAAGATGGAAGGAACCAAGCCAGAGGAAAAGCAGAAGAATCAACAGAACTTTGATTCTATTGAGGGCAGAGACTGAGGAGATTGAAGAAGAGGAACAGATGGGAAAGAAGACCCTCGAGGAAGAATTTCATTATGCCATTCAAGGTGAATTCCGAATTTTCTAATGTGTGGTAAGTGGAGGGAGAAAGCACAGACATCTTTTGCACATTTCCCTAGATTCTACCAGTCTTCTTGATTGGCTATTAGACAGATTTTTCTGGAAAAGAACCATGTCTTCTTTTCCTACCTAACTTATCATGGCAACTAATGACTTCCATGTTACCACAGCTAATGGAATATTTTCAGTCTTTATCTTTACTTCTCAGCTGACTCCTCCCTCTCACTAAATACCTTCTAATTTCTTAGCTTCTGAGTCTCTACACTCTTGCCCTTCATTCAGATTCTCTGTTCTCAGTCTCCTTTATTGATTCCACCATACATTCTAAACTTCTAAATAATAGAGTGACCCAGTCTTCGGTATATATAACTCACCTGTAAAGAAACCATATCTATGCTCATGGTGTTAAGCATCATCTCAGTGACAAATCCATACCTCAATCCAAGAATCTGGCCTGCTATTGAATATTTCCACTTGGATGTCCAATGGCCATGTCAAATTTAACATATCCCAAAGTAAACTCTTGATTTTCCCCATATACCAGCTCTCCTTTAGACTTTCCCATTTTAGTAGGCAACTTCATTCACCTGGTTGCACAGTATGAAAAACTTGGGCATCTGTTTCCTATGAACATTCACTTCTCAAAGACTTGGCATCTGCTGATCCCTGTACTCAGAATTCCCTTCCCTCTCCATCTTCACAACTCACTCCCTCATTTCCTTCAGGTCTCAAACGCTGCTTCCTCAGAACTCTTTTATGATAGCTGTTGTAAAAGTAGGATCCTCTGCAACTCTTTAGCCCCTTGCTTTATCTTTCTTCACAAAACTTTCACTACTTGGTGTATGCTTATTTTTTGCCTATATCTCTTTTTAGAAAAAGGTCCATGACAACAGGGATTTGAAATTTGTGTTAGTGCCTGTTGTATAGTAGATAGGCAATAAAAATTTTGGAATGAATAAGCAAGAGAAATAGGCTACCTAATGTAGATATAAGATGTATTATGTAACGTTAGGCTAAGTTTTTATCAGAAATCGACATGGTCCCTGTATGTAGCTATCCGAAAGCAAATCCACCTAGAACTTGTGGGTGATTACAACAAAAGCCATAAGGAAAGCTTAATATTCATTAAGCCCATAATCCTTGAAAGTTTCTAATTGGAGATCTTTGCTGTCCAATATGGTAGCCTTTTAGCTGCATGTGTCTACTTAGATTTAAGTTGATTAAAATAAAATAAAATTTAAAATTCAGTTTCTCAGTTGCACTCACAGCATTTTAAGTGTTCAATAATCACAGGGAACTAGTGACTACCATATGGACAAGTTTTATCACTTGGCAAGTTCTATTAAATAGCACTGCTATAGAGTAGCTCATGCTTTCACCACACCTAAAGTTTGCAATTACCTAGCTCCTTTCTTCCCTCATAGTTTGCAACATGTCAAAAGTCTACTGTTTAGGTATTTCAGTATTTTATTTCTGGAGCTATCACAACCTCTCAAGGGATTCACTTCCATGACAGCATGCATAAGTATACACAGGAATACACACACACACACACACGCACGCACACACAGTGTACACAGAGGATTGTTTTCTGAGAGAAAAAAATTTTGGTCACTTTGGTCTTTTGTCACTATATGGTTTATACAGTGTTACTCCACTGAACCTATATATATATATATATATTTTTAATGTCTCCTATATTAAGAACACTATATTTGTCCCTCAATGGGTAAAGAGTGTGCAAGTAACAATTAAATGCGCAAGACGGCTTGGAGAAGGAGAAAACAAATGGAGATGTTGAAGCTTGTTATACTATATCCATGACCTGAACTAAAATGGCAGCTCTGGCAGAGACTCAAAGAACATTGACAGAAATTAAAGACTGCGTAAAGGAAAAGTCAACAAGACTTAAGGACTAATTGGACGTGATTGAGTTGTGTGATTCTTACTAGGTGTACGATGCTGGCGTTAGAAGCAGCCCAAGCTTGGGAAATTAAACTTCTACTGGTAAAATCAGGCAAATTGAGTGTGGAAAAAAAAGTTTTTAGGGGATCGAATACGATTTCAAAACAATAATAGTAAGATAACCAGCTGAAAATATTCCGTCAGCAGGTGCACTGGAGGGCGAAGGTTTGGAAAACACCCTAAAAATCTGCAGGAGTGAATGAAAATGCCAAAGACAAGACGGAAAAGATAAAACGTGAATATTGTTTCCTCTTAGTGGGCAACAGCGCCTTCAAATATTTTCAGTTTATAATTATGTCCTCCTCACACTACCCCCCCACCCCCTCTGAGTCAATGTTTGCCAGTTTTCACTAGGTCTCTCTTCCAAGCTTTCATCGTAAATCAAACTTTCTATTCATAGCATTATGGTATTGTACTCCAGTGAATTCTCATAATTTGTCTACTTCTTTGTACAATCTCCTAATTACCCTGAAGAACAGAAAAGTATTTTTATACTGTGAATCTGTACATGCAAAGTTTGTATATTTTGGAACATAGCCCGGTTAAACTGTACTAACATAACCCATTAATATATAGTTGTTTACATGCATCTCAGGCAATTAAGGATGTCTTTCAGGTTTAACGAGTACCACAAAAGCAACTGAAACTTTGTAGCATAAACTCTGTGGACTGATGGCTGCTTTTGATGTTGAACCTGAGAAACACTGCAACTTAAAAAAGAAGTAAGAGGGGGTAAAAAGCTCAATTTTGCTAGAGATAAATGATGTCTACATATTTTTACAAGGTTGTGACAGAGCAATTTGGATTACTATATCCCTTTTTATGTTTAATGTGTATTTATACACACATTTTTACATTTAATACAACTTCATTTTAAGTTCAATAGGACTATCAGTGAACTAGGATTTGAGTGGCCATGGTCTATTTCAAAAGAAGCAAAACAAAACAATATAAAAACCAATAAAAATTCAGATAATTTAGATGCTATTTAAGAAGGCTGTGTGATTAAAATCACTCAGTGTTAAATAAATGAGTTATTTTTGTAGTAAAAGTACTGGGTGGCAAGGCATTGCACAAAAGGGAAGCTTAGCCTTGTCTAGGGCATCAGGGACCGACTCTGTGCGACGCCATAGACGGCAGCCCATCAGGCTCCACCGTGCCTGGGATTTTCCAGGCAAGAACACTGGAGTGGGTTGCCATTTCCTTCTCCAATGCATGAAAGTGAAAAGTGAAAGTGAAGTCGCTCAGTCGTGTCCAACTCTTAGCGACCCCCTGGACTGCAGCCTACCAGGCTCCTCTGTCCATGGGATTTTCCAGGCACTTAGAAAGTCACTTTTCAGCCCCATCCTGAAGGGTAAATTGTAGTAATCTGAAAGAAGAGGAAGAAAGATGGAAGCAGGTTCTAGGAGCAGGAAACAGACCCTATTCTTACAACCCTTTGTCCTTAAGAAAAAAAAAAAAATTAATACAACTGTATTGAGTTTTCAGAACTTGGTGAGCTGTCTGAAAAGTAAAATCACAAGTGTGGAAATACATGGTTCTGTTAAACAAAATAATACAAAATTTAAAATCTTCAATGATCTTAATGTGTGATATACAAAGATACAGTAACCACTCTAAAATCTGGGGGAAAAGATTTTAAAAAGAAATAAAACACTTTTATCTGTCCCTAGAAATGGCACTGATCACCTGGAGCTTGTTTACTTCACTTTGTCACATTTCTCACTCCAAGACTAAAAATCATTCCTAAGGAATGGGAGAAAAAAAAATGATAAAACTACCATCCTCTCCTAAGGAAAAATGTTTCCAGTGACTTCTAATATTGTCAATGTCCAGCTTGAAAAACCATATTATTAAACTCTGGAAAAAACTGATACACAATTGCACTCATCTCACACACTAGCAAAGTAATACTCAAAATTCTCCAAGCCAGGCTTCAACAGTACATGAACCGTGAACTTCCAGATGTTCCAGTTGGACTCAGAAAAGGCAGAGGAACCAGAGATCAAATTGCCAACATCTGTTCGGTCATCGAAAAAGCAAGAGATTTCCAGAAAAACATCTACTTCTGCTTTACTGACTACACCAAAGCCTTTGACTGTGTGGATCACAACAAACTGTGGGAAATTCTGAAAGAGATGGGAATACCAGACCACCTGACCTGCCTCTTGAGAAATCTGTATGCAGGTCAAGAAGCAACAGTTAGAACTGGACATGGAACAACAGACTGTTCCCAAACTGGGAAAGGAGTACATCAAGCCTGAATACTGTCACCCTGCTTATTTAACTTACAGGCAGTGTTGGGGATTTTTTCCCCAGGACTTGGAAACGATGAACCTGAAAGAACAACACTTGGACTGACAAGTTTATTTTTGTAGTCGAGCCTTTTTTATAGAAGCAGGAACAAAGAGCTTAGAGTATACGGCCAGCAGAGCACGTACGGGGTTAAGACATAATCAGTAAAAGATATTTCAGGGACAGTGCATTCTAAATGACCCATGTGTTTATCCCAATGACCCTTTTTCTCAAGCAACATCTTTAATGTTTAGTTATTAGATCTTGGTGCCGAGCACAGTTAAAGGCAGGAGATGTTTTTCAGCTTCAGTACGCAAAGTCTGGGTATTTTTGGCCTTCCGCCATGTTCCTGAGGACCTTCTCCTTGAAGGCTATTTTGCACTGCACTTCCCAACATGCAGAGTACATCATGAGAAATGCCAGGCTGGATGAAGCACAACCTGGAATCAAGATCGTTGGGAGAAATATCAAAAACTTCAGATATGCAGATGATACCACCTTTATGGCAGCAAGCAAAGAAGAACTAAAGAGCCTCTTGATGAAAGTGAAAGAGCAGAGTGAAAAAGTTGGCTTAAAGCTCAACATTCAGAAAACTAAGATTATGGCATCTGGTCCCATCACTTCATGGCAAATAGATGGGGAAACAGTGGAAACAGTGAGAGACTTTATTTTGGGAGATTCAAAAATCACTGCAGGTGGTGATTGTAGCCATGAAATTAAAAGAGGCTTGCTCCTTGGAAGAAAAGCTATGACCAACCTAAATAGCATATTGAAAGAGACACGTGTACCCCAATGTTGATCGCAGCACTATTTATAATAGCAAGGACATGGAAGCAACCTAGATGTCCATCAGCAGATGAATGGATAAGAAAGCTGTGGTACATATACACAATGGAGTATTACTCAGCCATTAAAAAGAATACATTTGAATCCATTCTAATGAGGTGGATGAAACTGGAGCCTATTATACAGAGTGAAGTAAGCCAGAAAGAAAAACACCAATACAGTATACTAACACATAAATATGGAATTTAGAAAGACAGTAATGATAACCCTGTATGCGAGAGAACAAAAGAGACACAGATGTATAAAACAGTCTTTTGGATTCTGTGGGAGAGGGAGAGGGTGGGAAGATTTGGGAGAATGGCATAGAAACATGTATAATATCATATAAGAAATGAATCATCAGTCCAGGTTCGATGCATGATACAGGAAGCCTGGGGCTGGTGCACTGGGATGACCCAGAGGGATGGTATGGGGAGGGAGGTGGGAGGGGGGTTCAGGATGGGGAACATGTGTACAACTGTGGTGGATTCATGTTGATGTGTGGCAAAACCAATACAATATTGTAAAGTAAAAAAAAAAAAAAAAGAAAGAAAGAAACCTTAATAAAAGCCCTTTTCTCATGGCTGCCTTAAAAAGAAAAATAGAATAAATAAAAATTAAAAAAAAAAAAAAAGCAGATTCATTACTTTGCCAACAAAAGTCTTTCTAGTCAAAGCTATGGTTTTTCCAGTAGCCATTGTATGGCTGTGAGAGTTGGACCATAAAGAAAGCTGAGCACCGAAGAACTGATGCTTTTGAACTGTGGTGTTAGAGAAGACTCTTGAAAGTCCCTTGGACTGCAAGGAGATCCAACCAGTCCATCCTAAAGGAGATCAGTCCTGGGTGTTCAGTAGAAGGACTGATGCTGAAGCTGAAACTCCAATACTTTGGCCACTTGATGCGAAGAGCTGACTCATTGGAAAAGACCCTGATGCTGGGAAAGATTGAGGGCAGGAGGAGAAGGGAACGACAGAGGATAAGATTGTTGGATGGCATCACCGACTCAATGGACATGGGTTTGGGTGGACTCCGGGAGTTGGTGATGGACAGGGAGGCCTGGCCTGCTGAGGTTCATGGGGTTGCAAAGAGTCAGACACAACTGAGCAACTGAACTGAACTGAACTGAAATTCCATTAATGATAGTAAAATCCTCTACTAATATAGGGAAATCAATATGTTTGTAAGAACCACAGTATAAATACACTTAATCCCTCCATAATTGAATTAATACTGATTATTGATTTTTAAAATCTTTCATAAAATACTACCCTACAATGAAAGTTGTACAAATTAACATTCACTTGTCAGGATACAGCTGATGAACTGAAAGCATACTTAAGGTTTTAGTGAGCATTTCAATTTTGTTCTATTTTTATTTTTCATGCAGCATATGAAGAATTATGATTTCTAAGGCCAAATTTTAGGATGAAAGGGACAGAGTCATTATATTTTCTTCAAATATTTTCAATAGTTCCAGTTTTAAAACATATTTACATTTATATACAAAGAAACCCCTTTATATACCCATAAGTTTGATTGGGCTCAGAAACTTCAAAATGACACTTTGCAAGTAATTGCTATTGCCTTCTATTGGTGGCTATTGCTGGTCTTAAGAGTTTCTTGAGGCTACAGCTTCACTGATAGCCACCAAAGTTTATCAGTTGAAAATCTGTAGAAGGTGTGCTATATATGTGATATATACTACCAAAGGATATTAAGATAACCAACTCAGAAAGTCTTTGAAAAGATTCGTGACTTTGTTGGAGGTCACATATTTCTGATTTCTTTTTCAAAGCAATTTATACAACCATTCAGATCCAACTTAGATCTTGGGTATCTATAGGGTGATTGTAATCTATGAGGAAATCCATAAGATAATTGATATTTACAAACTATGATTTTATATGAGACAAGATTTTAGAGATTAAATAAAAATAACATTAGAAGGATAATGATTTCTAAGAAAGTAGTCCTTTTTTAAAAAAATGACATATAATTGACATATTTGCTGTTGTTCAGTTGCTCAGTGTCTCTGACTCTTTGCGACCCCATGGACTACAGGACATCAGGCTTCCCTCTCTTTCATTATCTCCAGCAGGTTGCTCAAACTCATGTCCATTGAGTCAGTGATGCCATCCAACCATCTCATCCTCTGTCACCCTCTTCTCCTCTTGTCTTCAGTCTTTCCCAGCATCAGGGTCTTTTACAATGAGTCAGCTCTTTTCCAACGAGTCAGCTCTTCCCATCAGGTGGCCAAAGTATTAGAGTTTCAGCTTCAGCATCAGTCCTTCCAATGAATATTCAAGGTTGATTTCCTTTAGGATGACTAGTTTGATCTCTTTGCTGTCCAAAGGACTCTCAAGAGTCTTCTCCAACAATGCATTTGAAAGCATCAATTCTTAGGCATTAAGACTTCCCTTGTAGCTCAAGGTCTATGGTATAATTCTCACATCCGTACATGACTACTGGGAAAAAAATAGCTTTGACTATATGGATCTTTGATGGCAAAATGATGAATCTGCTTTTTAATTCACTGTCTAGGATTGTCATTGCTTTCATTGCAAGGAGTAAGCATCTTTTAATTTCATGGCTGTAGTCACCATCCACAGTGATTTTAGAGCCCAAGAAAAGAAAATCTGTCACTATTTCCATTTTTTTTACCATCTATTTGCCAAGTGATGGGACCAGATGCCAAGATCTTAGTTTTTTGAATGTTGAGCTTTAAGTCAACTTTTTCACTCTCCTCTTACACTTTCATCAAGAGGCTCTTTAGTTCTCCTTCGCTTTCTGCCATAGGGGTGGTGTTATCTGCATATCTGAGGTTATTGATATTTCTCTCAGCATTCTTGATTCCAGCTTGTGCTTCATCCAGCCCAGCGTTTCTCATGATGTACTCTGCATATAAGTTAAATAAGTAGGGTGACAGCATACAGCCTTGACATACTCCTTTCCCTTATTTTCATGTCCAGTTCTAACTGTTTCTTCCTGACCTGCATACAGATATCTCAAGAGGTAGGTCAGATGGTCTGGTCTTCTCATCTCTTGAAGAAATTTCCACAGTTTGTTGTGATCCACACAGTCAAAGGCCTAAGCGTAGTCAGTAAAGCAGAAGTAGATATTTTTCTGGAACTGTCTTGCTTTTATAATGATCCAACAGAAGCTTTCAATTTGAAATCTGGCTCCTCTGCCTTTTCTAAAACCAGCTTGAACATCTGGAAGTTCATGATTTACATGTTGTTGAAGCCTGGGTTGGAGAATTTTGAGCATTACTTTGCTAGCATGTGAGATGACTGCAATTGTGTGGTAGTTTGAACAGTCTTTGGCATTGTCTTTCTTTGGGATTGGAATGAAAACTGCCCTTTTCCAGTCCTGTGGCCACTGCTGAGTTTTCCACATTTTCTGGCATATTGAGTGCAGCATTTTCACAGCATCATCTTTTAGGATTTGAAATAGCTCAACTGGAATTTCATCACCTCCACTAGCTTTGTTCATAGTTGCTTCCTAAGGCCCACTTGACTTCATATTCCAGGATGTCTGGCTCTAGGTGAGTGATCACACCATCATGGTCATCTGTGTCATGAAGATCTTTTTTTGTACAGTTCTTCTGTGTATTCTTGCCATCTCTTCTTAATATCTTCTGTTTCTGTTAGGTCCATACCATTTCTGTCCTTTATTGTGCCCATTTTTGTATGAAATATTCCTGTGGTATCTCTAATTTTCTTGAAGAAATCTCTAATCTTTCCCATTCTGTTGTTTTACTCTATTTCTTTGCAATGATCACTGAGGAAGGCTTTCTTATCACTCCTTGCTATTCTTTGGAACTCTGCATTCAAATGGATATATCTTTCCTTTTCTCCTTTGCCTTTCCCTTCTTTTTTTTTCCCTCAGCTATTTGTAAGGCCTCACCAGACAATTATTCTGCCTTTTCGCATTTCTTTTTCTTGGGGATAGTCTTGATCACTGCCTCCTGCACAGTGTCACAAACCTCCGTTCATAGTTCTTCATGCACTCTGTCTCTCAGATATAATCCCTTGAATCTATTTGTCACTTTCACTATATAATTGTAAGGGATTTGATTTAAGTCATACCTGAATGGTCTGGTGGTTTTCCATACTTCAATTTAAGTCTGAATTTGGCAATAAGGAGTTTATGATCTGAGCCACAGTCAGCCCTTGGTGTTGTTTTTGCTGACTGTATAGAGCTTCTCCATATTTGGCTGTGAAGAATATAATCAATCTCATTTCAGTATTGACCATCTGGTGATGGCCATGTGTAGAGTCTTCTCTTGTGTTGTTGGAAGAGGGTGTTTGCCTTGATCAGTGCATTCTCTTGGCATAACTCTGTGAGCCTTTGACTTGCTTCATTTTGTACTTCAAGGCCAAATTTGCCTGTTACTCCAGGTATCTCTTGACTTCCTACTTTTGCATTCAAGTCCCATAGGCGACATCTTTTTTGGGTGTTAGTTCTAGAAGGTCTTGTAGGTCTTCATAGAACCATTCAACTTCAGATTCTTCAGCATTACTGGTCAGGACATAGACTCGGATTACTGTGATATTGATATGCCTTAGAAACAAACAGAGATCATTCTGTCGTTTTTGAGATTGCATCCAAGTAGTGCATTTCAGACTGTTTTGTTGACTATGAGAGCTACTCTTTTCTTCTAAGGTATTCTTGCCCAGAGTTGTAGACATTATGGTCATCTTAATTTATTCACCCATTCCCATTCATTTTAGATCACTGATTCCTAAAATGTCAGCATTCACTCTTGCCATCTCATGCTCGATCACATCCAATGTAGCTTGATTCATGAACCTAACATTCCAGGTTCCAATGCAATATTGTTCTTTACAGCATTGGACTTTACTTTCACCAGCAGACACATCCAGTGTTGAGTGTCATTTCCGTTTTGGCCCAGTCTCTTCATTCTTTCTGGAGCTATTTCTCCCATCTCTTCCCCAGTAGCAGTGGACATGTACTGACCTGGGCGCTCATCTTCCAGTATCATATATTTTTGCCTTTTTATATTGTTCATGGAGCTCTCAGGTCAAGAATACTGCAGTGGTTTGCCTTCCCCTTCTATAATGTTATACTAGTTTCAGGTGTGCAAAATAATGATTCAAGATACATACGTATACATATAATACATAGTTTCCCTCACGGCTCATAGTAAAGAGTCCACCTGCCAACACAGAAGCTGCAAGTTCAATCCTAGGTCAGGAAGGTGCCCAATGAACCACTCCAGTACTCTTGCCCAGAAAATCCCATGGACAAAGGAACCTGAAGTCTACAGTCCATGTGGTCACAAGAATTGGACATAACTTAGCAACTGAGTATGCACGAGCATGATCATGGTAGTAATTCTAGTTAACATTCATTACCATACATTGTTATAAATTTTTTCTTATAATATAACTTCAATGATCTACTCTCCTTATCATCATCAACAAGCAAAATTAGATAAAAGTTCAGTTAGTTCAGTTCAGTCGCTCAGTCATGTCTGACTCTTTGCAATCCCATGAATTGCAGCACGCCAGGCCTCCCTGTCCATCACCAACTCCCACAGTTCACTCATACTCATATCCATTGAGTCGATGTTGCTATCCAGCGATCTCATCCTCTGTCGTCCCCTTCTCCTCCTGCCCCGAATTCCTCCCAGCATCAGAGTCTTTTCCAATAAGTCAACTCTTCACGTCAGGTGGCCAAAGTATTGGAGTTTCAGCTTTAGCATCATTCCTTCCAAAGAGATCCCAGGGCTGATCTTCAGAATGGACTGATTGGATCTCCTTGCAGTCCAAGGGACTCTCAAGAGTCTTCTCCAACACCACACTTCAAAAGCATCAATTCTTTGGCACTCAGCTGTCTTCACAGTCCAACTCTCACATCCATACATGACCACTGGAAAAAGCATAGCCCTGAGTAGACGGGCCTTTATTGGCAAAGCAATGTCTCTGCTTTTTAATATGCTGTCTAGGTTGGTCATAAATTTCCTTCCAAGGAGTAAGCATCTTTTAATTTCATGGCTGCAATCACCATCTGCAGTGATTTTGGAGCACAGAAAAATAAAGTCTGACACTGTTTCCCCATCTATTTCCCATGAAGTGATGGAACCAGATACCATGATCTTAGTTTTCTGAATGTTGAGCTTTAAGCCAACTTTTTCACTCTCCTCTTTCACTTTCATCAAGAGGCTTTTTAGTTCCTCTTCACTTTCTGCCATAAGGGTGGTGTCATCTGCATTATCTGAGGTTCTTGATATTTCTCCCGGCAATCTTGATTCCAGCTTGTGTTTCTTCCAGCCCAGTGTTTCTCATGATTTACTCTGCATATAAGTCAAATAAGCAGGGTGACAATATACAGCCTGACGTACCCCTTTTCCTATTTGGAACCAGTCTGTTGTTCCATGTCCAATTCTAACTCTTGCTTCCTGACCTGCATACAGGTTTCTCAAGGGGCAGGTCAGGTCGTCTGGTATTCCCATCTCTTTCAGAATTTCCCATAGTTTGTTGTGATGCACACAGTCAAAGGCTTTGGCATAGTCAATAAAGAAGTAATAGAAGTTTTTCTGGAACTCTCTTGCTTTTTTGATGATCCAGCAGATAATTTGACCTCTGGTTCCCCTGCCTTTTCTAAAACCAGCTTGAACATCTGGAAGTTCATGGTTCATGTATTGCTGAAGCCTGGCTTGGAGAATCTTGAGCATTACTTTACTAGCGTGTGAGATGAGTGCAATTGTGCAGTAGTTTGAGCATTCTTTGGCATTGCCTTTCTTTGGGATTGGAATGAAAAGGGACCTTTTCCAGTCCTGTGGCCACTGCTGAGTTTTCCAAATTTGCTGGCATATTGAGTGCAGCACTTTCACAGCATCATCTTTCAGAACTTGAAATAGCTGAACTGGAATTCCATCACCTCCACTAGCTTTGTTCATAGTGATGCTTTCTAAGGCCCACTTGACTTCACATTCCAGGATGTCTGGCTCTAGGTGAGTGATCACACCATCGTGATTATCTTGGTCATTTAAGATCTTTTTTGTACAGTTCTTCTGTGTATTCTTGCCACCTCTTCTTAATATCTTCTGCTTCTTTTAGGTCCATACCATTTCTGTCCTTTATCGAGCCCATCTTTGTATGAAATGTTCCCTTGGTATCTCTAATTTTCTTGAAGAGATCTCTAGTCTTTCCCATTCTGTTGTTTCCCTCTATTTCTTTGCATTGATTGCAGAAGAAGGCTTTCTTATCTCTTCTTGCTATTCTTTGGAACTCTGCATTCAGATGCTTATATCTTTCCTTTTCTCCTTTGCTTTTTGCTTCTCTTCTTTTCACAGCTATTTGTAAGGCCTCCCCAGACAGCCATTTTGCTTTTTTGCATTTCTTTTCCATGGGGAGGGTCTTGATCCCTGTCTTCTGTACAGTGTCACAAACCTCAGTCCATAGTTCATCAGGCACTCTATCTATTCGATCTAGGCCCTTAAATCTATTTCTCACTTCCACTGTATAATCATAAGGGATTTGATTTAGGTCATACCTGAGTGGTCTAGTGGTTTTCCCTACTTTATTCTATTTAAGTCTGACTTTGGCAATAAGGAGTTCATGATCTGAGCCACAGTCAGCTCCCGGTCTTGTTTTTTGCTGACTGTATATAGCTTGTCCATCTTTGGCTGCAAAGAATATAATCAATCTGATTTCAGTGTTGACCATCTGGTGATGGCCATGTGTAGAGTCTTCTCTTGTGTTGTTGGAAGAGGGTGTTTGTTATGACTAGTGCGTTCTCTTGGCAAAAGTCTATTAGATTTTGCCCTGCTTCATTCCGTATTCCAAGGCCAAATTTGCCTGTTACTCCAGGTATTTCTTGACTTCCTACTTTTGCATTCCAGTCCCCTATAATGAAAAGGACTTCTTTTTTGGGTGTTAGTTCTAAAAGGTCTTGTAAGTCTTCATAGAACCATTCAACTTCAGCTTCTTCAGAGTTACTGGTTGGGGCATAGGCTTGGATTACTGTGTTATTGAATGGTTTGCCTTGGAAATGAACAGAGATCATTCTGTCATTTTTGAGATTGCATCCAAGTACTGCATTTCAGACTCTTTTGTTGACCATGATGGCTACTCCATTTCTTCTAAGGGATTCCTGACTGCAGTAGTAGATATAATGGTCATCTGAGTTAAATTCACCCATTCCAGTCCACTTTAGTTCGCTAATTCCTAGAATGTCAGTGTTCACTCTTGCCATCTCTTCTTTGACCACTTCCAATTTGCCTTGATTCATGGACCTGACATTCCAGGTTCCTATGCAATATTGCTCTTTATAGCATCAGACCTTGCTTCTATCACCAGCAACATCCACAACTGGATATTGTTTTTGCTTTGGCTCCACCCCTTCATTCTTTCTGAAGTTATTTCTCCACTGATCTCCAGTAGCATATTGGGCACCTACTGACCTGGGGAGTTCCTCTTTCAGTATCCTATCATTTGGCCTTTTCATACTGTTCATGGGGTTCTCAAGGCAAGAATACTGAAGTGGTTTGCCATTCCCTTCTCCAGTGGACCACATTTGGTCGGACCTCTCCACCATTAGGGATCAGTATATTTGGCTACAGACCATATGATCTATTGAATCCCAATGGTTGTCATTTGTTACATCACTTCCATAATGTTATGGAAAGTGTTTGAAATATGTTTTACTATTTAGTTTGTACAATAAAGTTATATGGTGTAAGGATTATCCTTAACTTCTAAATAAACTGAAGCTCTAGGTGTTTAAGAAATTTGATCAAGATCACACAGTAACTGAAGAAATCATCTAAATTCAGATTTTTCTAATAATAAAACCCAAGCTCTTTAAGATCAAGAGCAAAATAATAATTATTCAGTGTTTTGGTAAATATGATTATGAAGATTATAGACACAAAATCAAAACCAGCTAAGAATTAAATATGTTTGTTATATTATAAGATGACTCTATGTTGTAGTGAAATTAGAAGTAGACTTTGAGTCCAGAAACTTGTCTAATGCAAAATATTTTAGGTAATATAATTATTATATTTATTAGTAAATGTATGAATTTCAACAAGGCAATTGACTTAAGAAAACTTACTAGTGGTAATCTAGTTCTGTCTATCGAAGTACTAAAATTTTACTTCATACAAGTAATTTCCTAGATATTTTTGCAGAGATTTCAAAATTTTCTGTAAACATTATACAAACTATATATCCTAATAGATAAAAATAAATAATAAAGAAGGTCTAAAATTAAAACTAAAACTTCTCTCTGGATAACTAGTTTTAGTTATCAATAAAATAGTTTCTTTCATATGTATCCAAAAAAGCTCCATTTTCTATTGTATGTTTAGAAAGTTTTTATTAATTATAACATATTTAGAGAAAAGTACACAATCCACAAAGGGGTAACTGATGAGTTACGATTAAAGTGAACATACCTATGTCATCATCACTCAGATTCAGAACTGGAATACTACAACTACCCCAAAATCTGATCCTTTCCTGCCATCTCCCAAATATTACTTTTTCCTTCCACCCAAGAGATAATTCCTACCATGAATCCTAACTTTATAAGTTAGTTTGCCTGGACAAATGGGGTTGTATGAACTGTGTTCTTACGTATCAGGCTGTTTACATTCAACATTATGTGTTTATAAAATTCATGCATGGTGCTGCATGAAGCAGAGGTTGATTAACTTACTTTATTAATATGAAACTTCTAATAGAAACATAGTAGTGAGATATGTGTAGAATATGGTAAATTATAATATGTAATCATATTATCATTTACATACTACTATTAAGGGACAGTTAGGCTATCACATATTGTGCTAATATAAACACTTTTTTCAGGTCTTTTGATGTATGTTGAATTACTTGGATATTTATGTAGCAGTAAAAGCCTTTGACTGTGTGGATCAAAATAAACTGTGGAAAATTCTGAAAGAGATGGGAATACCAGACCACTTGACCACAGGTTTCTTGAGAAACCTGTATGAAGGTCAGGAAGCAACAGTTAGAACTGGACATGGAACAACAGACTGGTTCCAAATAAGAAAAGGAGTACATTAAGGCTATATATTGTCACCCTGCTTATATAACTTAATGCAGAGTATTTCATGAGAAACGCTGGGCTGGAAGAAGCACAGGCACGAATCAAGATTGCCAGGAGAAATATCAATAACCTCAGATATGCAGATGGCACCACCCTTAATGCAGAAAGTGAAGAGGAACTAAAAAGCCTCTTGATGAAAGTGAAAGAGGAGAGTGAAAAAGTTGGCTTAAAGCTCAACATTTAGAAAACTAAGATCATGGCATCTGATCCCATCACTTCATGGCAAATAGATGGGGAAACAGTGGAAACAGTGTCAGACTTTATTTTTCTGTGCTCCAAAATCACTGCAGATGGTGATTGTAGCCATGAAATTAAAAGATGCTTACTCCTTGGAAAGAAAGTTATGACCAACCTAGACAGCATATTAAAAAGCAGAGACATTACTCTGTCAACAAAGGTCTGTCTAGTCAGGGCTATGGTTTTTCCAGTGGTCATGTATGGATGTGAGAGTTGGACCATAAAGAAAGCTGAGCACCAAAGAATTGATGCTTTTGAATTGTGGTGTTGAAGAAGACTCTTGACAGTCCATTGGACTACAAGGAGTCCCATCCTAAAGGAGATCAGCCCTGGGTGTTCATTGCAAGGACTGATGTTGAAGCTGAAACTCCAATACTTTGGCCACCTAATGCGAAGAGCTGACTCATTGGAAAAGACTCTGATGCTTGGAAAGATTGAGGGCAGGAGAAGAAGGGGGCAACAGAGGATGAGAATGTTGGATGGCATCACCGACTCAATGGATATGGGTTTGGGTTGATTCCAGGAGTTGGTGATGGATGGAGAGGCCTGGCGTGCTGCAGTTCATGGGGTCGCAAAGAGTAGGACACAACTGAGCAACTGAACTGAACTGAAGGAGACATGATTAGAATATAAAAAGATTTTATTTAACGTCAAAAAGGATTCTGGGTCTAGCTGAATTCCACTAAGTTCTCCTTTCTTTCAGGAAACAGATGATTTTGAAAGTATTCTACAATATGGAAATATTTTAAAACATCTCTACACCTAAGTGAGATCTCTACACCTAAGTCTCTACACAACTGAGTGACTGAACTGAACTGATAACTGCTGGGTTGTACCATTTACTTATGTTCAACTTCAGAAGACAGAGACAATTTTTTTAAAAATTTACAGACTTTGGCTCCCAAACCTGACTCCCACCAGCTGTGAATATGTGGGTTCCAGTTTATTCTATATCTTTCCTAGTATTAATCTGAAAATATTTGATAAACTTTAGCCCATTTTGGTGGGTGTATAGCAGTATCTCACTGTATCTTGTGATTTTAATGTTCCTTTCCCTAAAGACTGATTTTTATATGTTTTTTGGCCTTTTGTATATCCTCTGGGGAAACATCTGTTCATTTTTTGACCATTTATAAATTATTTTGCCTCTCATTTTGCCATCATTTTCCAGGATCTTGTATTATTACATATTATTACATTTGTGTTATTACATGTAAGTACTATGTGGCTTTTATTATCATTTTAAACATCTTTTAATGATCCTAAATCTCTCCATATATTAGTAGAGTGGCTAGTCAGAGTACATTAAAACAATACCACCAATAATTTCATCAAAAACATAAACTACCTGGGAATAAATCTAACTAAGCTATACAAGATCTATTCACCAGATAACAATAAACCAGTAGTGAGAAAAATTTTAAAAGATCTAAATAAACAAAACCATATGCCACAGTCACAGTATACAGGAATGCAATGTTCTTAAGGTGTCAATATTAATATTATATTATATTCATTGGAAGAACTGATGCTGAAGCTGAAGCTTCAATACTTTGGCCACCTGATGGGAAGAACTGACTCATTGGAAAAGACCCTGGTGATGGGAAAGATTCAAGGCAGGAGGAGAAGGGGAAAACAGAGGATGAGATGGTTGGATGGCATTACTGACTCGATGAACATGAGTTTCAGCAAGCTCTGGGAGCTGGTGATGGACAGGGAAGCCTGACATGCTACAGCCTATGGGGTCACAAAGAGTTGACAAGACTGAGTGACTGAACTGAACTGAACTGAGCTGAAGGTGTCAAATCCCCTCAATTGATGCATAGATTCAGTGCATTCAACATTTGAAATGAATAAGTTTTTTCACATGTATGAGGTTGCAATAAATTGATTATAAAGTTTTTATGGAAACATAAAGAGCTAAGGATATCAAAGGTAATCTGAAAGATACAAATAGAAGTTAATACTGTCTGTGCATGCTAAGTTGCTTCAGTCATGTCCGACTCTTTGTAACACAATGAACTGTAGCCCGCCAAGCCCCTCTGTCCATGGAATTTTCTAGGCAAGATACTGGAGTGGGTTGCCGTACCCTCCTCTAGAGGATCTTCCAGACCAGGGATTGAACTTGCATCTATGTCTCCTGCATTGGCAGGGAGGTTCTTTATCATTAGTGCCACCTGGGGAGCCCTAATATTAAGTCTGCTGCTGCTGATGTTGCTAAGTCGCTTCAGTCGTGTCCGACTCTGTGGGACCCCATAGACGGCAGCCCACTAGGCTCCTCTGTCCCTGGGATTCTCCAGGCAAGAATGCTGGAGTGGGTTGCCATTTCCTTCTCCAATGCATGAAAGTGAAAAGTGAAAGTGAAATCACTCAGTCGTGCCCGACTCTTAGCGACCCCATGGACTGCAGCCCACCAGGCTCCTCCGTCCATGGGATTTTCCAGGCAAGAGTACTGGAGTGGGGTGCCATTGCCTTCTCCAAATATTAAGAATATTAAGTCTACCAAGACTTAATATATAGTCAGAGTATTTAAGACAATGTATTATTGGCATAAGGATAGACAAGTAGACTAATGGAACAGAACAGTGAGTCCAGAAACAGCTACATATATAATTCACCCTTGATTGATGACAAAACTGGCACTACAGTGCAGCTGGGAAAAGAATGTCCTTTCAATAAATGGAACTGCTTATCTAAATGAGTGCATGCTTTTTTGAACTTTCTTTCTACTTGACAATGTACGTTAGCAGTCTTTCTATATCAACACTCCCAAATCTAACTCATTTTGAATAACTGCATAATAGTTCATTATATAAATACATATAAATCTTAACTAGTTCACCCTTTCCCATGACTGACATTTAGCTTGTTTCCAATTTTTTTTTTTTTTGGTGGACACTCCTGTAAATATAACTATAGATAACAAACATTCTAGAAATAGAATGCTAAAGCAAAGTGTGTGTGAATTTAGTTACTGACATATCTCCCTCCAAAGAGGCCACAGCTACATAACTCTTATCAAGAGTTTATGAAAGTACCCAGATTGTAACATAAATGATAGATGTTCCATATTTGTTCCACTTTTACTCTTCATGACTCATAAAGGACTTTGTGAACAAACTTAATCACATTAACCACTGATAACTTAGAATGAAAGTAATGCTGCCTCTGTAGAGATTAAAGGAAGGGCTGACAGAGCAAAAGGGGTGAACTGCTCTATGAATGCATGTAAAATGGTCTTGGCGCATGGGCAGTAAAAGCACAGAAACACTGCTTCTGAAAGAAGGGCACAGGAGTAGTAGGCAGTCTTGGGCTCAGTAGAGAAAGCTAACTCCTCAAGAGACAAGATACCGCCTGCAAGCAAAGTGTCCTCAATTTCTACAGTGTTTATATTGTAGCCAAATGCAAGAAACTGAGTAAGCTGTCATGTCATCATGGAATTCTGTAGTTTTGAATATTGTGGGGTATTTAAATAAATGAGTCAACTGCTGGGGTATGGACATCTCATTAAAGACTTTCATTGGAATGGTATCTTTTTAAACTGAGTTGAACTTTTACTACACCCAATAATTCAGCTAGTGCTGTCTTTCTTGAAAAAATAGATTTCTTTTCCTCAAATTTTACAAATTTTCCTCCCATCTTTTGGAGTTCATTTCAAGCCCTATTTTTTCCCAGAATACTCCCTTGAAACTCCATTCCATACTGCAGAAGTTTCTTACAATTCTTGCATAACATTCTTTCATTATTTTATACCTAATTACATCATGCATCCACATTGAGTTTCCCAAAATTTACTGTGTGAGAAGGATGAGATGGGAACTTTCCTTGCACTTTTACTGGCCATAGCTACTCTCTAATTAATAATTAAATTAAAAATTCATTAATTTTAAATTAATTAAAATGCATTAATATCTCCATTTTCTCACACTGGAGGACAGAGTTCCAGTGATATTATATGCCTTGCTTGGTCACTCACTTACTATAGTGGCACTCTCGGATTCAGACTCAAGCAAATTTTATTTAGAAGTTGCTCATCACAATATCTTCCCAAAGACTTCTTTTTATGTTATCTGGTGTGGTAGAAACTGTACCTCATTCCTGCCGATACTTGAGTCTGTGATGTCAGTACTACCAAGACCACCAAAGTGGAAAGGTTAGGGGCTTCAGGGATTGAAAATTTAGAGTTCCAATCCTGACTGTGCTACTTTGAACACCAGTCTCTTCTTCATTTGAGAAAAGCATACAAAATCTATGCAGCTTCCAAAAGGTGCAGTCTGTATGTAGTCCATACAGAAGTAGTATAACAGTGCTCAAGTTGAGTTTTAGAGAAAAAAAAGTCTGCGTTTCAATTCAGGAACTGCCACTTCTGAGCCATGCTAATTTCAGCAAGTTATTTAATTTCTCTAAGTCACACATCTTCATTGGCAAAATGGGCTTAACAATTACCATCTCACTAGATCATTAGATGGATTAAATGAGATTATATATGTAAATTTTAGGATATTGCTGGCCCATTGTAAGTTCTATACAAAACTATCACTTATACTCACTGGATGAATAGAAAATAAGGATCTATGTGACAATAACACTAATAATTCTGCATAAACATAGAAACTGCTGTTGCTGCTGCTGCTAAGTCACTTCAGTCGTGTCCGACTCTGTGCGACCCCATAGACGGCAGCCCACCAGGCTCCCCTGTCCTTGGGATTCTCCAGGCAAGAACACTGAAGTGGGTTGCCATTTCCTTCTCCAATGCATGAAAGTGAAAAGTGAAAGTGAAGTCGCTCAGTCGTGAACGACTCAGCGGTCCCATGGACTGCAGCCTACCAGGATCCTCCATCCATGGGATTTTCCAGGCAAGAGTACTGGAGTGGGTTGCCATTGCCTTTAAGTCAAAGCAAAAAAGTTTGGAAAAAAGAACAATATTATTTTAATTTCCTTTAGTCTTAGTGTCCAATACTTAGTAGGTCCAGGGTCAAAGTACTAACTAGACTGTGATTATAAGTCATGGCTATGCACAGAAAAATATTTTTGAAAATTTATGAGGAAAAATTATCTTTATCTGGATTAACTATAATTTTATCATATAATGTTATCTCATTAGCAATTACCATCTCACTGGATCATTAGATGGATTAAATGAGATTATATTTTAAAGTTACTTGCTTTAGTTTTATCCTAAGTAGTAAGTAATTATAAATTATAAGCAGTAAGAAATATTCAGACAAATCATGGAGTTAAAGAAACTCTCTGAGCCATAAAGGTAGATTTTAAGAATTCTGTGTGTTTGCTGAGATAATAAAAACATGAAAAAAACCCTTATTTCTCACTATTGTATACTTTTAAGCAATGAAAATAAAGCTATCCTGATCTACAACCAGTAGAACTGACTCAAGTAACAATGAGGAACATAGACTTTACTTCTCTGGATGAGAATTTTTTGTTTTTGTTTAAATTTATTTGGCTGTACCAGGTCTTAATTGCAGCATGTGAACTCTTAGTTACAGCATGTGGGATCCAGTTCCCTGACTAGGGGGTCGAACTCAGGAAACCCTTGCATTGGGAGCTCAGTCTTAGCCCCTAGACCACCAGAAAAGTTCCTTGGGGAGAATGTTTAAAACAATTTTCAAGAAAATATATTATTTTAAAATGAGATCTTGTATCAACATGTGTTCTAACATCATTTGAAACTGAAGTTAGCAGAGCCTTTGCACATGACATGATACTGTGGATGCATTTACAGGGAGGAAATATGCTAATATTTTCTAAGTTCTCCTAAACATTGGAAATATCTAAAGGATGCAGAATCAACGGAGGCAAACTTCATCCCCAAAGCTTACATACTTGTTTGCTCGAACCTCATTTGAATGCTGGCTTACCAAGTCAAGCAGTTATTTTAGAAAGAAAAACAAAAAACAAAAAAAAAAGGACAGCAGGAGTTAAATTCGATGTTCATTAACATGAAGGGAAATTTCTTGCCCCATTTAACTAATATCTTAGTTGGTACAGTGTGACAAATTTTAGTTGTTAAAATCTATTATACCTGCTTTAAATTGCATTTCCTGATAGCCAGAGGATCCATAGTTGGTTAAATTCAATTTAAGTTGCCAGGGGCTCTTAATGGGTAGGTTTTTCTATTTATTCTCTTAATTGTTCTCTATCTGAATTATCAGCTGATGATGAAATCTTATTTGTACCACATTCCCACATAATCAGAAGGTCTAAATAATTTTTCCTCTTCAGGATAATGATATGGAACTAAAAGCCCATAAAAATCTTTAGGGATAGCTTTTGCAGTTGTTGTTTTTATAGGGGCTTCCCTGGTGGCTATAAGGTACCACATTCATTTTCAAAATAAATGATTCTATTTGGTCTTCAACAGCATTAAAACAATATGGAAATAATAAACAAACTGAAAGTCATGCTTGCTAAAGCACATCATAGCTCACGCTTAGTCGCTCAGTCATGTCCGACTCTTTGTAACCCCATGGACTCTAGCCTGCCTGGTTCCTCTGTCTACGGGATTCTCCAGGCAAAAATCCTGGAGTGGGTTGCCATGCCCTCCTCCAGGGGATCTTCCCAACCTAGGGATTGAACCCACGTCTCCTGCATTGCAGGAGGATTCTTTACCACTAAGCCACTGGGGAAGCCTAATAAATGCATAAATGTGTGTTGATTGACTATCAAAGTGTACTTCTAGCATCAGGGTGCCTTTTGAAACTCTTACAATGCAAATTGTCCTTTCCTGAGTATGGTTTTACAACTAATGTGTCATAGGTATGACATGACATTGATACTCCATTCTTTAGTTACTGTGTTTATGATATATTGGCCACAGTAAAACACAACAAACTGGAAAGGAAAATCTATACCTATCATTTCCAGCAGAGGTCTCTAGAGAGCAACTAAAATTATGGAAATGGCTATATGCTCAGAAATTTAAATAGAAAATTTAACTCTTCAGCTTTATGTGATTCCTTTCTTTTCATACACGCCCCCTTCTCTTTTGATGTCTGTACTCCTTCATCAGATAAAAGGCTGTCTAAAAAACTGATCAGAAGTAGACACAAGAGAACAGGTTAATCCCAAGTGCACCGGTGTAATGTGTCACAAAACAGACAATGTAATTATCTCAGCAGCCTGTTTAACCAGCTAATTCGGCAGCTTTGCATACCGGCGGTGAGCTCATCTGTTCACTATATTACCAGTCAGGATGTTTTCTACCAAGATCACTACACTTTTATAAAAGCTTGTAAATGTCGGAGGATTGAGTGTTTTTTTAAATGTGGTATAACAGCTTTTTGCAGTCTTTTATTTATAGGGAGATAACAGACTAACAAAGAAAAGAAAATGCAGATTCGTGCCACACAATACATTAAAAAAAAAAACGTGAAGTAGATGATATAAATCTCCATACATGTTCATTTAACATGAAATACCCTCTCTTTACTTGGAATCTCTGGAGAAATGCTAAACAACTTAAGAGAAATGTGATTTTGATGGCAAAGATTTATAAGCCTGGTTTTGTTTTTTTTAGAAGGAAATGTATTTGCTCCAGATCCAGTCTGCATTTTGCTAATACTAGCGCTCTTTGGGGGAGCTGGTGTGGGCTTTAGAGTCAAACAGACTTGGACCTGAATTCTGGTTCTTCAACTTTTTCATCTCCTGATCTCAGGCAAGTTAGACCCATAGTTTCCTGATCTTCAAAATGTGAATAATACTTACATTTTACATGGTTATCACACATGGCTTAAATCACACATCAGGGAAATGCTAGGCACAAAGAGATAACTAAAATGGTAACTATAGCATGCTGCACACATGCATATATACATATATATATACACACATACATACATAGCACACAAATCGGAGAAGGTGATGGCACCCCACTCCAGCACTCTTGCCTGGAAAATCCTATGGACGGGGGAGCCTGGTGGGCTGCTGTCCATGGGGTCGCACAGAGTCGGACACGACTGAAGCGACCTAGCAGCAGCAGCAGCACACAAATATGTATGTGTGTATATATGTATAAAGCTTAGCAAAAAAATTTCATTAACCAAAACCTCAGTAAACATTCATGTGTTATCCCAAGTCTTTTCCTTAAAATGACTAGTTACTGTCCACAATGCTAACACCACATAATATGCAGGCTCAGCCACCAGCACAGTACCTCATGTGCTCAACAATATTTGTTGAATAAAATGAACATAACAAACTAAGAGAAGAAAGACACTGAAGAATATACAAAAATATTCAACAGTATTGACAATATTTTAAAGTGATCTACTTCGGGAAATCCCTGGTGGTTCAGTTGTTAGGATTCAGAGCTTTCACTGCTGAGGGCCCAGGTTCAATTCCTGGTTGGGGGAACCAAGAATCCACAAACCACCCACTCAGTCCTTCAGTCGTGTCCGATTCTTGTGCCCTCATGGACTGTATCCTGCCAGGCTCCATGGGATTTCCCAGGCAAAAGTACTGGAGTGGGTTGCCATTTCTTCCTCCAGAGGATCTTCCCAACCCAGGGATTGAACCCAAGTCTCCTGAATTGGCAGGCAGATTCTTTACCACTGCTCCTCCCAGAGAAGCCAAACAAGCCATGCCGTGTGTTTAAAAACAATCTATTTTGCTGTTCAATATTTTCAGCTAATTAAAATTTTACACCAAAGAACAGTAAGTTGTGTGTCTAACAGCTTAGATGTAGGTTATAGGTTATACCTTAATGTTATATGTCTTATCATCTAGGGTTTCCCTAGTGGCTCAATGGTAAAGACTCTGGCTGCAATGCAAGCGACCTGGGCTCAATCTCTGGGTCAGAAAGATCTCCTGGAGGAGGGCATGGCAACCCACTCCAGTGATCTTGCCTAGAGAATCCCATGGACAGAGAAGCCTAGTCAGTTGCAGTGCGTAGTGTCTCACAGAGTCAGACATGACTGAAGCAACTGAGCAGCAGCAGGAATCTTATCATCTAACACAGTTAAATGACAACTGCTGCAGGAGAGTCAAAGTCTTAAACCATAATTAAAATAGTCTTGAAGGTGAGGCAGAGATAAAGGAAGGTTTTGATTTATACTAAAGACTATGGAAGTGTTTATTACACTAAAAAAAAAAAAAACTAGAAAACACAGATGGATTACTACTGAGGTGCAAAAGGCCCACAGAGAAGGCATGGAAAAGCTACACGGTCAGGGAGGTCACCAGGAAATAGACTTAATGAGCTAGCCAACCACTGCCTTCCAAAGTCTCACAGCGTGGAAGCCTCAGGTCTTCAACTATAAAGTCAGAGGACGCAAGAACCACAAAGTCTCCCTGCCTTTGGTTTCTGTTTGACTCCCTCAGAGACTGTTCTTCACACATCAGCTAAAATAAAAATTGAGTTTTGTAGCTGTCCCCCTTTAAGTTCTCCTGCAAATCCTGCTATGATTGACTCCATCTACCTCTCCCAATTTATTTCAAAATATCTTATTTCAAATCTCTCGACTGAGACCATATTGGCACCATTTTCATTTTTTTTTTTTTTTCACAAAAGTCTGGGGCATTTTTATCCACCATTAACTGTCGGTAGGGCTCTTCTCCTTAGGCTGTTGCAAGGCTTACTTCCTCACTCCATTTCCCCAAGCCTTGGTTCAAATGTTAACTCCTTACAAAGGCCTTACAGACCACCCTTCCTAAAACAGCAATTCCTATCATCCTCTGTCTTTTAATGATGCTCTGTTGTACTTCACAGCACTCACCTGAACCTCAGTTTATATTATTTATTTGGTTATGTGTTTACCATCTCTCAGCCCCATTAGAATATTAGTTCAGTAAGTCCAGAAATTTATTTCATTCACCAATCTGTCCCCAGAGCCTAGAAAGATCACCAGTACACAGCAGTTACATGGTACATATGTTTGTCAAATAAATGCTGGGAAAGGAGTCAGTAACAGAAAATCTGTGTTTCCACAAC
This sequence comes from Bos grunniens, assembly GCF_055505025.1. Taxonomy (NCBI): domain Eukaryota; kingdom Metazoa; phylum Chordata; class Mammalia; order Artiodactyla; family Bovidae; genus Bos; species Bos grunniens. Next base: position 36,031,865 of record NC_141166.1, on the reverse strand, counting down.
CTTTTGTTCATTCTAGTTTCATACTGTGGGCTTCCCTTGTGGCTCAGATGGTAAAGAATCTGCTTGCAATGCTGGAGACCTGGGTTTGATCCCTGGATCAGGAAGATTCTCTGGAGAAAGAAATGGCAACTCACTTCAGTATTCTTGCCTGGGAAATCCCATGGACAGAGGAGCCTGGTGGGCTACAGTCCATGGGGTCTCAAAGAGTCAGACATAACTGAACAGCTAACACACCCATTTTCTTTCAGTTTCATATTGTACAGTAATTGTGAATTTCCACGTTCCAGTGCCACTGTTATTTCGGTTGTTCCTTAAGTTGGATAAAACCTACATCTTAGTTCCACTTTGACCATACTGTCTGGAACATGTGGCACCTGAGAAATTAGCTGTCTAATAAACAGAAATTTTTAAAAATGATCAAAAAAGACTACTAAAACTATTGAAATATTTTTTAAATTGATGACCATATTTCCAAAATAAATACATCAAGATAATACTTCTCGGTGATAATTTTGAAATATATGCAAATATCAGATCATTATATTATATACCTGAAACTGATGGCATATGTCAATTTTACCCCAATTAAAAAGAAGGTAAAATAGGGATAAAAATAATTCTGTGATTTCAAATGTGGTCCAATCATAAATATCCCTCTATCTCAGTCATTAATAAAAAGTGCCAAACTTTGTGATTTTACTCTGTGGAATTCTCCTGGCTGGGTTTCATTATACCACTCCTAGCTTATTGAGGCAAAGAATTGTTAAGCATCTTTCCCAGAGTCACACAGCTAGTAAGTGCCTGGTCACTTGAATTCTGGTTATAAAACAGCTTTCTCTCAAAGGCTTTAAATATCTACTCCTCAGACTGATCTTCTGATATTTAAAATATTATTTTCTCCATTTCCTTTTATCATTAATACCTATTTCCTACTTCTCTGTTCTAACAATCAAGTTAATAATCACTCAATTAAGAGCTTAAATGATGCAAAGCTTCAGTAAGATTTGGATGCACACTCTTAAAGTATACTAAATAATAAATGTGTATTTCTCCCAAAAAGCAGGGCAAGGGGTTAATGAAGGTTAATGCTGTGCTTGGGTGGTAGAATTTAAATTTCTAAGAGGTTCCTAAGCTTATCTAACTGAAGAAAAAATGTTGCCATTTTTTTCATAAAACCTGCCTTTGAAGCACTTCTATGAGTTATGAATTTCTCTCCTATGGAGAATGAGTGATATAGCTGGAATCTAATTCGTTCCAACTCACACATGTATTTTGTAACTCCATATCACCCTTTGAAATCAATAGGCAGTTAACACTGAGAAGATGTATTTAGGTTTGAAAGAAGATAAAAATTGGATTGTGAGCTATTCCTTGTATGGGATCCTGTTACTATATTTTCATATGGTACCAGATCTAACAACTTAACTTGTTTTTTAGACTCATTGCCCAATATTAAGCTCCTGTATAATCTACTCTTACTCTGTAGGCAATATTAACTTGCGTGTGTTAAAAAGAGCTATTAGTTTCTTACTAAGTATTTTAATGCCTTTGGCAAAGACACAGAATCAGTAGTGACTGTGTATGCTCAAGTTAATAGTCCCTCAGAACCTTTAATTTTTTAAGTTTTCTTGATATTTCTTTTGTTATCAGATAATTTATATAGTTCTATTCAGAAAGCTCATTAGTTTGAGGCACTTTTACTTACATATTTATTCATTTACTCAAAAATATTTATTGACAGTCTAATAGGTTCTGTGATTAGTTGTGAAGTCTTGTCTAACTCTTTGTGACCCCATGGACTGACTGTAGCCCGCCAGGCTCCTCTGTCCATGGGGTTTCCCAGGCAACCCCATGGAGTGGGTTGTCGTTTCCTTCTCCAGGGGGTCTTACTGACCCGGGAATTAAACTTGTGTCTCCTGCATTGGCAGGCAGATTCTTTACCCACTGAGTCACCTGGGAAATCCCCATTTATTCATTTACTCAAAAATATTTATTGACCACCTAATAGGTTCTGTGATTACATTAGGAGTACAGTGGGGGGAAAAATATACACAGAATGAAAGATAATGTGTAAAGCCATCTTTGAATATCATTAGAATTATAAAAGTAAATGAATAGTCACTACTTGTTGGTGTGTGTGACACACAGGGCCAGGTCCTGTGATTGAAGAAGACGATACAATACTTTGAGGGTTACATTAAATCTCTCCTTAAACCAGTGTGTCATTTAAATACATATATAATACATGTGCATATATATACAAAATATAAACTAGCTATTCTAATATTTGAACATGCAAATTATAAATGTATAGGTTGCTCAACATTTTACTAGTTTACTGACGCATATTTATTTCTATGTGTTTGTGTTGAGTTTTGCAACCCCGTGGACCATAGCCTGCCAGGCTCTTCTGTTCATGGAAATTTTCCAGGCAAGGATACTGGAATGGATTGCCATTTCTTACTCCAGGGGATCTTTTCAACCCAGGAATCGAACCCACTTCTTGTGCATCTCCTAAATTGGCAGGTGGCTTTTTTATCAATAGCGCCACCTGGGATTTCTATGGAGTCTTCAAAAAACCAAATTGTTCTTATCATTTGGTCATGGTTTAGATGTCTTTGGGATGCAAGATAGAGAACTGGGTTAATTTTTAAATGCAAAGTCCTGGTATTCCATGCAGAGAGAATAATATGAGATGAGGCAGGGGGTCTGTGTGCCCAGGACAGCAGTTAATCCCTTTCAGTTAGGGCATAATGTAGTGCAGAATAACAATAATGCTGAAAAGGCAGTTTGGCAGGAGTGTTGAAAGCTGCACTTGGCAAGTCAAGAATTTGACAGTTCTTAGGTAGGGGAGTAACATGATCAGAACTGGGCTCTTAAAAGATTAATCTGACAATGTGGTAGAGAATATTTTGGGAGAGGGGGGCAGATGAGAAGAAGAGAGGCAGAAGGAGGACATATATGTCAACCCCAGTGAAGACTACAGGAGTTAAAGTAAAAATGCAGAGGTGAGAAAAGGTGCTGCAGAAAGAGAATCAACAGCCAGCATGGGGCAATATTGGGTTTGGGCTTAGAGAATTCTGCTCATGAAAAAAGGCAACTTGTTCAGAATTCATCTCACTAAAGTTTCTGGTAAAAATGCTTCGATACAAGGGCTTTTAAAGTTTCCTCCTCTAAGACAGTTTCTAGATAAATAGAATTGCCTCTGTAGAATATGTTACTATTTATTAATAATAAAGTATAATAATTGTAGGTTCAATTTTATATTTATTAAAGTCATTTTAATAATAAATTGATATTTATTGAGCACTTACCAAATAGTATGGTAAAGATATTACCTCTTACATTCATTATCTATTAATAGCTAAGACCACAATGTATCTACTGCTATTATCCTGTTTTTTCAAGTGAAAAAATTGAAAATCAGAGAAATTAAGCAACTTACTGTTAATTTGCTTAATTTGAGCCAGAATTTGAACTCAGCTCTGCCAGTCTCTGGAACATGAGCACTGAGCCACAGTTACATGTGACAGAAGAATAAGCACTTCATGCTGAAGATCAAAGAAGTTATAGAATTTCTCCTACCTCCTTGTTAAAATGAATATTCTATATGATGAGTGTTTGAGCATCCACCACGTGCCAAACTCTCTTTTAGATGCTTTGACTCAATTCTTAGAAACCGAATTCTTACATGTCAGGAATAAAGGGAAAAAAAAGAATTTTTCATTCTCACTACTTGGGTACTCAAACTCTTTGTGCTGATTAGGGGAAGGGGAAAAGAACTGGATAGAGGTGAAAGGCCCATTGAACAAGGAAAAAAGGCTCTGGGGGGTGGGATGGAAAAGTGAGTGAGGACTAAGAATTGAATCTGTAGGGAAAAAGCTTAAGGCTTTGCAGGAAAAGAGGAGAGATGAAGCCATTTATGGTGCTGGAGAAGAGGAATTCTGGGAAAGAGGAGATGCTGTGCTATGTAATCCCATCTTTAATGTTCTCAAGAAATATTTAGAAAATATATTCCCCACAAGACACCAAGAATTAGAATGTTTACAGTAGCATTATTTTATAAGAACAGAAATGAGAAATTCAAATGTCCATTGACTGGTGAATGAACAACAAGTTGTTGTATTTCTGAGCAATAAAGGGGAATGGGAATCTGACACATACAATAATGGGGATGAACCTCAGAAATATGTTGAGCAGACAATCCAGACACACAAAAAAATACATACATATGATTCCACTTACACAGAGCATAAAATCAGGCAATAAAATGGATTCTCCTAGATATCATGTAAAGCAATAGAGGCAAAACACAGAAGCATGTACACCCATGATTCCTTAGAAATTGGGATAATGGTTACCTTTTAGGAAATAATGGTTATTGGAAAGGAGCACAAAGGTGACTTTTTGGGTGTTAACTGAAGTTCTATTTCTTGATCAGATGAAAATATATGGGATATGTGTATATTAATATAATATATGCCATTGAAATATGAAAAAAAAATACACTCACATTAAATTTCAAGACTTTGGGGGATTGGTTTTTGTTAACTATGGATGCCTTACCATGCTAACCAGGATACACTTAGACAAATAACTTGCTCAGTTCACTTGCTAAATCATGTCCAACTCTGCAACCCCATGGACCGCAGCACACCAGGTTTCCCTGTCCATCACCAACTCCCTGAGCTTGCTCAAACTCATGTTCATCGAGTTGGACTTGAAAAATATGTCCAACTTGTTACATACCTGCTAAACTTGTTACATATCTGCTAAAGTATGTATCATAACCATTCTGAGATATGGTCCTATTTAATTTACTTCTAATAATCGTTAAAGAACCAAAGTTTAAGAATAAATAAATTCCTTTTTCTTTGTAGATCAGAGTCAAAAATATTCCTATAATAATATTGTCACTTATTCAATTTCTGAAATCTTTTTTCAAAGAGTGTGGCAATGAGGTAGAGGCATACCCAGCAGAGAGGTGGTTAAATTTAATCTGCATGGAATATGCAACAAGAGTTAGAATCATCTACTATAATCAGAATTCAAAGATTAAAATAGTCTACCTAGGAGAAAAAGGAATGGGGTGGAAGTGAGAAACCAGGGATTAAGAATGAAAAATTTAGAAAAAGCTTCGGCTCAGAGGTAACCTCCACCCACCTCTCTGTGTCTAAATTCTATAATTACCTACAGTCAGCTCCCCCACTCTCCAAACTCTAGTATTTCCATATTTAGAAGGTACATGAGAAACATTAGCTTCATAGCTCACTAGCGAAAAATCAAAATTTCTTCTGATCTTCCTTCATATTTCAGGAACTATTTTTTTTAATTTTTCTGTTTTGTATCCGATTTTCCCTGAAACCAACAATTTCCACTATGCTCACATTCTCCCATATCTACCGTAATCAATGGATTCCTAAACTGGGATCTATTCTCTAACAAACTTTTGAAAAAAGGAATGTAAGAGAAAAACTCTGACAGATTATGACATCTTTATTATTAAACATCATATCCTGCTTGAGTTTTTCCTCTGAATTGAATGCCAAGTGTCAGACCCATTTTTAGACTTGGATTCCTGTATAATTCCTTGGATAATGTATCCTAACATTACTCTCATTTTTGGATACTGTCTTGACCTCCAATACACTCAGTTTTGTTCACACAGCTGTTGGTCAGTTACAACTTCCTTCTTTAAGACTCCAGAACACCTCTGAGCCTACTCTTTTTTTAATAATTCATTTCCCAAACCAATGTCAGCTTCAACTCTCCTGCTGAGAGTTCACTTCACTGCTGAGTCACCAGGAAAACGAGAAAGGCCAGGCTAGAATGTGAGGACCAGACTACTGGGATGTGAGGGCAAGTGTGGAATACAAGAGATCATGTCTTGAGAAGTTCATACAGACAGGGGCCATGGGTACTATGAATTCATTCAAGAAAAAACTGAGTTGGTATCTAAGGTCTTAGATCCATTAAAAAAAGACACATATAAAGCAGGGGTAAGACTATGAAATGAGAAGCAAGTTAATCATGATGAAACAAGCTAAGGGTGATCAGAGATCCCAATTGAAATAGTGATGGGCAGGATAAGCTCCTGAATAGATTCTGGGTCAAGAAACCTGAAAATCATTTTAGAATGGTATAAACAAAGAGCCTAAACAAGAATAAGTAGAATATGTGAATGATCCTAGAGCAAGAATAGGGTACCCCCTATTCTGGTTATAAATGTACTTCTTGATTTAAGAAACCTTGGTTGCTTTTTTCCAATAATTTTAACAGGTAGAAAGCTACAGACTTTTATGCAATACTCATCATTAACTTTCATAAACATATTGTACCCAAATATACAATATATTTGGGCTTCCCAGGTGGTGTGGTGATAAAGAATCTGCCTGCCAATGTAGGAGACCCAAGAGATATGGGTTAGATCCCTGGGTCAGGAAGGTCCCTTGGAGTAGGAAATGGCAACCTGCTCCAGTAGTCTTGCTTGGAAAATTCCATGGATAAAGAAAATTGGTGGCCTATGGTTCAAGGGATCTCAAAGAGCAGGACACAACCGAGCGCAGAACACATAAAATGTATTTGCCTTATTGCCTTATTGATACCTTTTTTCCCTAAAGTATGTGAACGTCTGTGAATATATTGTTTGCTCATTCAGAAATTATACATAATTCAATGTGAACTGAATAATAATTACTCTATAACAAAGAACTTTGTCTAGCTAAATTTTCTACATAATTTCTCATACAACAAGACGTTAAACACCATCTGCCAAATTATATATATATATACACATAAAATATATATATATACACACATAAAATATATATTTTATGTGTATGTGTATATATATATATAAAATAACCTACTGGTGGGCCCAGGAATGAGTAGATAAGATGGTTAAGGGAAGGGAAATCATTGACTCTAGTTCTGTACCACAGTTATAATGAAGGATGCAGATTCAGATTTTTTTTCCCATGTTGGCTAGCCCTGCTTCTACTGAGTATAGTAGATTACCTTGTTTCCTCACTCTACCCTTAATCTCAACTCTTTGTGTACTACCTACTCATACAAGGGCTAATTGTGAAGTTGTAGGTAAGGCTACATGAGCTCCTGTAAAAAATGTACATACCTAAGCACATTATAAATAATATAATCTCTACAGCCTTGAAACCCTGAAAAGGCCCCAGGTTTGCTTTGGTTTGGTGCCAGGATATATCAAGTTGACAGCCAATGATCATTGCTTATTTCATTTTTTTTTTAATAAAGAGAAGCCTCTGGCACACTACTCCTGCATGTTCCATCACCATACTACCATAGCAGTTTGCTGCATTCCCACTGATTTAAGCCAGCACTCAAAATGGTAGATACTGGACACACACATGAGGTCAAATGACCATTTTTGTCTTGGGAAAAAAAAGATAGCTTCTCTTCCTTTAAAAATTTAGTGCTCTCTCTTCATCTGATTTCTATTAACTCAAAAACTGGTAAAGAATATCATGATCTAAAATTACAAATACATTCAAATAAGGCACAGAAATGGTCAGTATATGAGAAGTTGTTCAACGTTACTAATATCATAGAAATTCAAATCAAAACCACAATGAGATATCACTTTACACCTGTTAGAATGGCTATTATCAAAAAGACAGGAGATATCAAATCTTGTCAAGGGTGTGGAAAAAAGGGAACCCTTGTACACTGATGGTGAGAATGTAAATTTGTACGGGTATTTGGGGTTTCCCAGGTGTCACTAGTGGTAAAGAATCCACCTGCCAATGCAAGAGGCACAGGTTTAATCCCTGGGTGGGGAATATCCCCTGGAGTAGGAAATGGCAACCCACTCTAGCACTCTTACCTAGAGAATCCCATGGCCCGAGGAGCCTGGCAGGCTGCAGTCCATGGGGGTTGCAAAGAGTTGGACACACCTTGCACAGCACACAACACAGCATATGGACATTAGGGAAAGAGTGCGGAAGCTCTTCAAAATATTAAAAATAGATCCACTATATGATTCAGCAATCTGGCATCTGGTTATCTATCCAAAGAAAGTAAAATCAATTTCTCAGAGAGATATCTGCACTCCCATGTTTACTGCTGCATAATTCACAAAAACTAAGATTTGGAAACAACATAAGTGTCTTTACATAGATTAATGGATAAAGAAAATGGGACATGCACAGAGTGGAATATTATTTAGCCATAAAAAGAAAGGAAATTCCTACAGTAAAACAACATGGATGAGTGTGGAGGACATCTGTTGTTATTTCAATTATCTGCCAGACAGAGAAAGACACATACTGTATGATCTCACTTAAATAGACAGGAGAAATATATATTTATTTGGAATCTAAAAAAAGTCTAACTCATGGAACCAAAGATTAGAATGATGGTTGCCAGGGATGGGGAAAATGGAGAAATGTTGGTCAAAGGGTACAGACTTTCAATATAAGATGAATAAATTATGAATATCTAATGTGCAACATGGAAACTATAGTTAATAATACTATGTGTTGTCCTTGACATTTGCTGAGACAGTAAATCATAACTGTATTCATCAAACATACAAAAAAAGGAAAATATGTGAGGTAATGGATGTCTTAATTAACTTGAATATGGTAATCATTTCACAATGTAAACATGTTAAATCATTACACTGTAAACCCTGAGCAAATTACAAATGCATATTAATAGTTCATTTTCTCTATCAATATTAAGTAAAAGTCATATTTTTTAAAAAGTGCATTTAGTTGCCAAGATATGGAAGCAAGCCGAATATCTATCATGTCTGACTTTTGTGACCCCATGGACTATAGCCCACCAGGCTTCTATGTTCATGGAATTCTCCAGGCAAAAATACTGGAGTGGGTAGCCTACCCCTTCTCCACGGGATCTTCCCGACCCAGGAATCAAAGCAGGGTATCCTGCATTGCAGGTGGATTCTTTACCAGTTGAGCTAGCAGGGAAGCCCGTTTTCTCTACCAATATTAAGTAAAAAATATATTTTTCAAAAAGTGCATTTAGTTGCCAAGATACGGAAGCAACCTAAATGTCCATCAACAGAGGTGTAAAGAGGATGCAGTATATATTACAATAGAACGCTACTCAGCCACAAAAAAGAATAAAGTGTTGCCATCTGCAGTGACATGGGTGGTCTTGGAGGACATTATGCTAAATGAAATAAGTCATACAGAGAAAGATAAATACTGTATTGTATCACTTATATGTGGAAGTTAAAATATACAACAAACTAGTGAATATAACAAAAAAGAAGCAGGCTCACAGACATAGAGAACAAATTAGTGGTTACCAGGGGAAAGGGAAGGGAAGAAGGGGCAATATAGGAGTAGGGGAGTGGGGGGTACAATCTACTGGGTAGAAGACAGGTTTAAGGATGTACTATACAACAGAGCTAACATTTTGTAGTAACTATAAATGGAAAATCACCATTAAAATTATATAAAAATTTTAAAATAATTTTAAGTGGGTGAGAATTAGAAACCCCAGAAACACTAAATACTATGGGGCAAGCTAAGGAAGAGGAACCCAGAAAGCTCAAAAAGCACAGAGAAAGAATGATCACAGAATATTTTTTTCCCCAAGAAGAGTATATTAATTCTAGCAGAGGGAACTTGCTCAATAAAGAAATTGAATATAAAAAGGCCCCAAAGTGACTGTTGGCACTGACAATTAGGACGATGTTAATTTTCTTCATAAAGCAGCTTTGGCAGAGTGGAGAAGGCAGTTAAGTTACGTTGTACTGATGTACAAATAGAGAGGATCTAGATTCCAGACTGAAATGGGAGTGAAGGCTGTCAGGAAAGTGACAGGGGGCAGCCAAAGAGAAGAATTCTAGGAAAATCTGGTCAAGAAAGACTTTTTTTTTTTTTTTTAATTTGGAAAAAGAAGTATGTTCATTGCCTAAACAAAAGGAGCCAGTAGAAGAAAACGGATTAGAGACATAATTGGGAGAGTTGAGTGCTAGGTCCATTTTGCATCCTACCTATGTGTTCAGCTATCACCTAGATTCTGGGATTAACTCTTTGTCCAAGTAAGTCTTGCTGATTTTTGCTATTTTCTGGTACAGACCCTAGTTCCTGGGCTCTGGTTTTATACCTTGTGATCAAGCCCTTAACTTGAGCCCAAATTCATACAAATTATTCTCCGATCTTAAATTCCCACCTGGATTAATTTCCAAGAAGCCCTGTTCTATCTAGAAATGAGATTTTTTACTTCACGCTCCACTTTCTTCTCAGGTAGGGTACATATGCTCTTAACTGCCCGTCTCACAGCCATTTCCCTATCCCCTTCTTCTTAGTTAATACAGCCCCAATTCTACTCATGTGATTATTAAGGGATATGATAACATATGTGCTAAGGGAGGCTGAGCCCCTTGCCACCCCAGGAAGAGGATTTTTACTTAGCAAAGTTATGTTTTTTTCAAAGGGGATATGTCAAAATTCTCATCTGTGGCTGCTCTTCTAGGAAAGGAGAAGCACTGGAAGAGATTTCAGCTTTCTCTGCTTGAAATGGCTACGTCTACACAGAATACCTGGCATGTGGACACATCCAGTGATGATGAAAAAGCAAGAGAGGACTGCTATGCTAAAGAGGGAGAAAACCTGGGTCAGTGGAATATTGCTGAGCCTCTGAATTCGCTACACCCAGAATTGCTTGTCTTTACTCTTCCTGTTATATGAGATAATTTGCTTTCTTGGATCCATTTTAGTGGAGTTTCTGTTTCTTTAAACCAAAAGTATTCTAAGTGGCATGTTGCAGAAGTAAAGAAAAAACTGATTTCATTGAGGACATACCACATATCAAATATTTTATATGCATTATTTAATTTTTATAACAACTCTGTGAGGTTCATATTTGCTTCCCATATAAAGATGTGTGTGTGTTGTGTGTGTGTGTGTGTGTATGCTCAGTCATGTCTGACTCTTTGCAACCCTCATGGACTGTAGCCCACCAGGCTTCTCTGTCCATGGAATTTTTCAGGTCAGAATACTGGAATAGGTTGCCATTTCCTACTCCAGGGGGTCTTTCCAATCCAAGGATCAAACCTGTGCCTCTTGTGTCTCCTGCATTGAACATGAATTCTATATTACTAGCACCACCATCACAGATGGGTCTGACTCACAAGGCTGCATTTCCCCAGTAAGTTGGAAGTCCTGACACAAAAGTCTAGTATGAAAGTCAGGAACAAGACAAGGGTGCCCACTTTCACCATTACTATTCAACATAGTTTTGGAAGTTTTGGCCACAGCAATCAGAGCAGAAAAAGAAATAAAAGGAATCCAAATTGGAAAAGAAGAAGTAAAACTCTCACTATTTGCAGATGACATGATCCTCTACATAGAAAACCCTAAAGACTCCACCAGAAAATTACTAGAACTAATCAATGATTATAGTAAAATTGCAGGATATAAAATCAACACACAGAAATCCCTTGCATTCCTATACACTAATAATGAGAAAACAGAAAGAGAAATTAAGGAAATAATTCCATTCACCATTGCAACGAAAAGAATAAAATACTTAGGAATATATCTACCTAAAGAAACTAAAGACCTATATATAGAAAACTATAAAACACTGGTGAAAGAAATCAAAGAGGACACTAATAGATGGAGAAATATACCATGTTCATGGATTGGAAGAATCAATATAGTGAAAATGAGTATACTACCCAAAGCAATTTATAGATTCAATGCAATCCTTATCAAGCTACCAACAGTATTCTTCACAGAGCTAGAACAAATAATTTCACAATTTGTATGGAAATACAAAAAACCTCGAATAGCCAAAGCGATCTTGAGAAAGAAAAATGGAACTGGAGGAATCAACCTACCTGACTTCAGGCTCTACTACAAAGCCACAGTTATCAAGACAGTATGGTACTGGCACAAAGACAGAAATATAGATCAATGGAACAAAATAGAAAGCCCAGAGATAAATCCACGCACATATGGACACCTTATCTTTGACAAAGGAGGCAAGAATATACAATGGATTAAAGACAATCTCTTTAACAAGTGGTGCTGGGAAATCTGGTCAACCACTTGTAAAAAAATGAAACTAGAACACTTTCTAACACCATACACAAAAATAAACTCAAAATGGATTAAAGATCTCAATGTAAGACCAGAAACTATAAAACTCCTAGAGGAGAACATAGGCAAAACACTCTCTGACATACATCACAGCAGGATCCTCTATGACCCACCTCCCAGAATATTGGAAATAAAAGCAAAAATAAACAAATGGGACCTAATTAACCTTAAAAGCTTCTGCACATCAAAGGAAACTATTAGCAAGGTGAAAAGACAGCCTTCAGAATGGGAGAAAATAATAGCAAATGAAGCAACCGACAAACAACTAATCTCAAAAATATACAAGCAACTCCTACAGCTCAACTCCAGAAAAATAAATGACCCAATCAAAAAATGGGCCAAAGATCTAAATAGACATTTCTCCAAAGAAGACATACAGATGGCTAACAAACACATGAAAAGATGCTCAACATCACTCATTATCAGAGAAATGCAAATCAAAACCACTATGAGGTACCATTTCACACCAGTCAGAATGGCTGCGATCCAAAAGTCTACAAGCAATAAATGCTGGAGAGGGTGTGGAGAAAAGGGAACCCTCTTACACTGTTGGTGGGAATGCAAACTAGTACAGCCACTATGGAGAACAGTGTGGAGATTCCTTAAAAAACTGGAAATAGAACTGCCTTATGATCCAGCAATCCCACTGCTAGGCATACACACTGAGGAAACCAGAAGGGAAAGAGACACGTGTACCCCAATGTTCATCGCAGCACTGTTTATAATAGCCAGGACATGGAAGCAACCTAGATGTCCATCAGCAGATGAATGGATAAGAAAGCAGTGGTACATATACACAATGGAGTATTACTCAGCCATTAAAAAGAATACATTTGAATCAGTTCTAATGAGGTGGATGAAACTGGAGCCTATTATACAGAGTGAAGTAAGCCAGAAGGACAAACACCAATACAGTATACTAACGCATATATATGGAATTTAGAAAGATGGTAACGATAACCCTGTGTACGAGACAGCAAAAGAGACACTGATGTATAGAACAGGCTTATGGACTCTGTGGGAGAGGGAGAGGGTGGTAAGATTTGGGAGAATGGCAATGAAACATGTGAAATGTCATGTATGAAACGAGATGCCAGTCCAGGTTCAATGCATGATGCTGGATGCTTGGGGCTGGTGCACTGGGACGACCCAGAGGGATGGTATGGGGAGGGAGGAGGGAGGAGGGTTCAGGATGGGGAACACATGTATACCTGTAGAATAAAAATTAAAAAAAAAAAAAAAGAGAAAAGTCTAGTATGTATCATTAAGTGTTGCTTCTCAACTTCCCTGATACCTGTTTCCTGATTCAAACTTTTCTCCTGTAAATATCAAGCTCTGCAGTGGTGTATGGGGCTATGAACATAGAGAAATAAAACTGTTTGTTCAATCCTTGGCACATTTATTAGCTGGGTAAATTAAGACAGATTACTCAATTCCTAGATTCTGTATTATTATCAGTAGAAGACAATAACAGTACCTACCACCAAAAGGTTGCTGTAAGTATTAAACTAAATAATATCTATATAACATTTAGTAAATACGGCTGTATATTGTCACCCTGCTTATTTAACTTATATGCAGAGTACATCATGAGAAACGCTGGACTGGAAGAAACACAAGCTGGAATCAAGATTGCCAGGAGAAATATCAATAACCTCAGATATGCAGATGACACCACCCTTATGGCAGAAAATGAAGAGGAACTTAAAAGCCTCTTGATGAAAGTGAAAGTGGAGAGTTGAAAAAGTTGGCTTAAAGCTCAACATTCAGAAAACGAAGATCATGGCATCCGGTCCCAACACTTCATGGGAAATAGATGGGGAAACAGTGGAAACAGTGTCAGACTTTATTTTTGGGGGCTCCAAAATCACTGCAGATGGTGATTGCAGCCATGAAATTAAAAGACGCTTACCCCTTGGAAGAAAAGTTATAACCAACCTAGATAGCATATTCAAAAGCAGAGACATTACTTTGCCAACAAAGGTTCGTCTAGTCAAGACTATGGTTTTTCCGGTGGTCATGTATGGATGTGAGAGTTGGACTGTGAAGAAGGCTGAGCACCGAAGAATTGATGCTTTTGAACTGTGGTGTTGGAGAAGACTCTTGAGAGTTCCTTGGACTGCAAGGAGATCCAACCAGTCCATTCTGAAGGAGATCAGCCCTGGGATTTCTTTGGAAGGAATGAGGCTAAAGCTGAAACTCCAGTACTTTGGCCACCTCATGCGAAGAGTTGACTCATTGGAAAAGACTCTGATGCTGGGAGGGACTGGGGGCAAGAGGAGAAGGGGACGACAGAGGATGAGATGGCTGGATGGCATCATTGACTCGATGGACGTGAGTCTCAGTGAACTCCGGGAGTTGGTGATGGACAGGGAGGCCTGGCGTGCTGTGATTCATGGGGTCGCAAAGAGTCAGAAACGACTGAGCGACTGATCTGATCTGAATACCCATTTAGTCATGTGTCAATTGTGTCTTTATTTGTATTAACACTGCTACTGCAAAATACACAATTTTAAAAAGCCACATCATAGAATTGTAGAACTTTAAAAGACTGCAGAGATGAAATTCTGTGATATCTCTGCCACTGAGAGGTTATATTAACTTAATTTAAAAACTAGCTCAGGGTAAAATATACAAATGATTTTTATGAGTTAAATATTGCAACATAGCTACTTGGAAGAGGTAAGAACACATCTAGTTAAAATTTAACAACATGATGATCTTCACTTCATTTTACTGTATCTTGTTGACAACTTTGTAGTGTTGTATAGTTGAAAGAGCACTGAGCTTGGAATCAAACTAAGAAGCTGGGTTCAAGCTCCTTCTCCATATTTATGAGGTCTGTAACTTTGTGCAAGTCATTTACCGTCTCTAAATCTCAGTGTCTTTATCTTCAAAATGGGGGTGATGATTTAACACTTTTCTTGTCTCCCAAGATGATTCTGAGAATCAAAGAGCCTGCAGGAGACTTTTATACATTGACATGTGCAGTATATATGTAAGGGAAATACAAATTTCAGGGAGCATGAATGGTGAGAACTTCAGATCCTGCATTCTGTAATACGTTGTTTAAGTTTTTACCCTTGGGATATTTATTCATTACTTATTCTGAAGTGTCAGCAGACTTTCTGAAACCACACAGAACTAACACAGCACAGGACCACAGATGACTGTAGGTTCAACCAGACCTATGGAGGAGGATGATCTTTGAAGATTTTCCATCTATACAGCTGCTCACACTTTGCTTGCTGTAGCTGATAGAATCAAGCTACAGGCATAGCATGTGATACTTGGTTTATGAGTCAAGGTTAGCAATCACTCCGTCAAGAAACCACTCAATCACTCTGTTTAGAAAACAAATGGATTAGAAAGGAAAAACCAAGATGACTCAGACTCAATTCTGAAAGTGTTTTTAATGCGGCATTGATTCAGCCCCTACTGAATATTACTAAAAAATTAATAATAATAATATTGGCAATATGCTTTGAGGAGTCTCTTCCAGACAACTGTGACATTTGAGGAACACTTGGAACACTGCATACAAAATTCTATAAATAATTACATCATCCTTGTCTATGATTATTTTTCTCATTCCAAGGACCTTGAATAAATGAGCTATTTTCCAGGAATGTCAGAAAGTTCTAGAAATCAGTAAACTGGGAACTACTACTCACAATCTGTTATTGCTATTTTCAGTTAGTATAAAAGTCAGGAATCCCTCTTTCTCATGGAAACTATGCTTTAAATCCTGGTTAGATTCTTAGACTGTTTCAAAACTTAACAGCAAACTTAGTGTGAGGCAAAAAATGGGAAGGGACTGCTCAGAAAGCTAAGGAAATCATTGGCAGCACTGACAATGGGCACTATTGGTATTCAGTCGCTAAGTAGTGCCTGACTCTTTGTGACCCCATGGACTGCAGCATGCCAGGCTTCCGTGTCCCTCACCAACTCCTGGAGTTTGCTTAGATTCATGCCCATTGAGTGTATACAAGAGCTAGAACAAACCAGGGGCAAGAGGTTCATGTACCACTCCTGGAGGCCATATTTGAGGAGGAATATGTCCCCAAAGACAAGTGAATCATGTGGAAACCACAAGTTATCTCTCTTTTCCTTTATAACCAAGCATTCAAAAGGAATAATCTATGTTGACTGACTGTGCCCTATTTATTGAAAAATGTATTGTATTGATATTTGATGATACAAAAAGAGATAACCAGTTTGGAGATATTATAAATGATGGATTGGTCAAACAGTTTGGTTGGGTCTAGCAAAAGGAAAAAATGAACATTCTGGCCAATTGAGCAAAATATACACCTAGGATGGCAATTATTCGGTTTTAGTGAATGCAAATACCCACCTTTTCAAGAAAATATCACACTGTTTTCTGAAATTAATATACCAATTTATCATCCCACAAGTAGCATATAAATTTTCACAGTTTTCTATCCTTTCCAATACTTGATGTAGTCAGATTTCTTGATTTTTGTCAATCTAATGGATATCAAATTATATCTGATTCTATTCTTAACCTGCATTTTCCTGATAATTGCTATCTTTTTTTTCATTTATTCCTTGTTCATGTGATTTGTCTATTTTTTTCTATTAGGCTGCTTATATTTCTTATTGATTTATGAAGATTTATAAATACAGGAAATTAATCTTGTGTTAAGTATGTTGCAAATTGTGTCTCCAGTTTACCACTTGTCTTTTTGATTTATGTACCTTTTGATGAATAGAAACTCTTAAATCCAATGTAGTTAAATTTATCAGTCTTTTCTCCTATGTTAGCACATTTTATTTCTTATGATGCCTGACCTTCCCCAGAAGGCATGAAATACTCTCCTATATATTTTTTTAAAGTTTCAAATATTTCACATTTAAGCCCTTAATCCACCTGGAATTGATTTCTGAGCATGCTGTGGTCCTCTAATAACTTTTCAATTCATGCATCTTTAATGGTGCTATAGTCCTTCCTCTAAATTTCTCTGGTTCGAGTCACAACTAGCTTTCGTGTTTTCAAATCCAATGTGCTATTTCACATCTCTCTCTCTCTCACTCTTTTTTTTTTTTTTTTTTCCAGCATTTGAGATTCTCCAGAACGCTTTCCTTCTTGAAACTGTCTTTCATTTCATCTGTGACATTACTCTTCTCTGACTTTCCTCCCACCTCTTGATCTTACCTTTTTTGGCCTTCATAGATTTCTTCATTTGCATCTTAAGTGATGATGTGACTGAGGGCTGCATCTTAACCACTCTTTTTCTCATTAGTCTTTCCCAGTGTCTTCCCATGGTGGTGGTTTAGTTGCTCAGTGGTGTCTGAGTCTTGTGACCCCATGGGCTGTAGCCTGCCAGGCTCCTCTGTTCATAGGATTCTCCAGGCAAGAATACTGGAGTGGGTTGCCATTTCCTTCTCTAGGGGATCTTCCTGACTAAAGAATTGAACTCAGATCTCCTGCATTAGAGGCGGATTCTTTACCAACTGAGCTACAAGGGAAGCCCATACCTGTTGTTTAAATAGGCACATATATTCTTCTAATGACTCAAACATGCATTAAATTTAGCTCAGGTCTTTATCCATAATGCTTAAGCCAAATGCCTACTGGACACTGCTGTTGGAATATCCCAAAGGCATTTCAAAATAAACATTTTTTAAAGAGAACTTTTCTTCCATCCTTTCACCTTCCAAAATCTGCTCCTCTTGCTTCATTAACTAACTGTGAAATTGACATCATCCTCTACTTGGTCTACAAATCAGAACTAGGAAGTTGTCTTGTACTTTTGCCTTGCCATCATTCTCCTTCATCTTTTTCACCTAACGTGAAATCGCTCAGTCATGTCCGACTCTTTGCGACCCCATGGACTGTAGCCTGCCAGGCTCCTTCGTCCATGGAATTTTCCAGGCAAGGATACTGGAGTGGGTTGCATTTCCTTCTCCAGGGGATATTCCCGACCCAGGGATCGAACCTGTGTCTCCCACACTGCAGGCAGCCTCTTTACCATCTGAGAAACCAGAGAAGCCCTATTCAATCACCTAGACCTATGGATTCTTTTACCTAAATATCTCCCATATGTGCAGACTCCTCCCTATTCTCTTATGCTTCCTTAGCCCAAGGACCCATCACTTGGGTTTTTGCAGTAGCTTCCTATATGGGCTTCCTGGAGCAAGCCTGTCCTCCAAGATCCATCACCTGTGACTGTCTGAATGATCTTTATAAAATGCAAGCCTGAGCATGAGGCAGGATGGAAAAGCCTTCTCACCATATATATAATATTCATATACCCCTCAGCCCTCGAACTTCTGCAGCCCACCCTTCCAGGCACAACACTGCACACAGAAATGGCCATCAATCCTCCTGCAGTTACTCTCCTAGAAATCTGCTGAGCTGCTGTCCCTGGATTAGGAAGAATGCTGTGCTAATAGTCCTTACTTCTGTGCATCCTTGGCCCACTCACCTGCTACCACAATATGGATTCTCACCTCAGCTGCTTCTCCCTCTGCCTCAATTAGCACTCTTAGCTCTGAATTTCACTTTCTACAACTAAAATATTCTGTAAATTCTAAATTCTTCACCAAATGTTCTCCTGAGCTGAGATAAAATCTGACCTTCACCTGAAGGTATCATCAACCATCTCAGGTCTTAACCAAAACTTCTATAAAGTCTACATAAAGTCACTGTCACCCTCACTCCTCACTCCTACCTTTAGGCTGTGATTGCTCCATGAGGTTATTCATCTGTAAGTTGCACTCTTTTCAATCTCCATTACAAAAGGAAGATCAAGAGAGTTTGCTTTCACCTGGAGTGGACAACAATACATATTACAGTCTTGTCTAAAGCCTAAATTAATGTCCTTGACCTCTTCACAAGCTTTGATCATCTTGACATTTTCACAAGCATTACACTGACTTCTTATATTGATGAATCTGAAGAGTAGGAAATGACATATACATGTGCCACTGGTTAAGATACATGCTCAACAGAGGGTGACAGATAAAGCTTAAAATGGTTCAAGATCCTGTCATATTGGTGCAGTTTTTAGAGGTTCATTGTCTGTAGGTATTCTTGGATATCTTCTCAAAGTTAATGGACAGGCTCACACATATTGCCCCTTCTACTACTAAGAAACAAGTATAACACTTCAAAGTCCTCCTTATGTTTTAGACAGACCATAGACTATACATGGGTTTCCCTCATAGCTCAGTTGGTAAAAAATCCGCCTGCAATGCAGGAGACCCGGGTTCGATTCCTGGGTTGGGAAGATCCACTGAAGAAGAGATAGGCTACCCTCTCCAGTATTCTTTGGTTTCCTTTGTGACTCATCTGGTAAAGAATCTGCCTGCAATATGAGGGTTTGATCTCTGGGTTGGGAAAATCCCCTGGAGAAGGAAAAGGCTACCCACTCCTTTGCCTTGGAGAATTCCATGGACTGTATAGTCCATGGGATCGCAAAGAATCAAACACGACTGAGCAACTTTCACAGACTATATCTGGAACTACTGCTCCTCTATATTTTAGGGTAATACATTTATAAGATAAAATTTCCTAAAGAAAATCAATCCCGAATATTCATTGGAAGGACTGATGCTGAAGCTGAAGCTCCAATACTTTGGCCACCTGATGAGAAGAACTGACTCATTGGAAAAGACCCTGATGCTGGGAAAGACTGAAGGCAGGAGGAGAAGGGGATGACGGAGGGTGAGACGGTTGGATGGGATCATCGACTCAATGGACATGAGTTTGAGCAAGCTCCGGGAGATGGTAAAGGGCAGGGAACCCTGGCATGCCACAGTCCATGGGGTTGCAAAGAGTTAGACACAACTGAGCGACTGAACAACAATAGACATAGCTTCTGAATTTGATTAGGGACCAGAGAAAGAGAGGGTTCTGCAGTAGAGTAAGGCTGCAGTATAAGTAGATCTGCTTGGCCTTCTGACACATAAGCTCCTATTTTTCTAGAAATATCTCAGATAAGAATACTATGTGCAATCTTAAGTTTTTTGAGCAAGATCATCTGATCTACAGGTGGTGCTAGTGGTAAAGAACCTGCCTGAAAATGCAGGAGACATAAGAGACACAGGTTTGATCCCTGGGTCAGGAAGATCCCCTAGAGGGCATGGCAATCCACTCCAGTATTCTTGCCTGGAGAATTCCAGGGACAGAGGAGCCTGGTAGGCTACAGTCCATAGGGTTGCAAAGAGGGAGCCAAAACTGAAGCAACTTTGTACACATGCACATCTGATCTACAGCAGTAGTAGCTGAGTGAAAAAGATAGGTTTTGGCATACTACTAGTTAAGACAAAGTGCATGGATCCAGTAGAAGTTAAATGGAAGACCATGGGAAATCAGGTGACAATGCAACTGATAATGACCATTATAATTGTTTATTTTCTTTCTTTTTGAAAATACTTATTTTTATTTATTTATTTGGCTGTGCCAGGTCTTAGTTAAAGCATATAGGATCTAGTCAAACCTTGGCCCTCTGCTTTGGGAGCACAGAGTCACTGGATCACCAAGGAAATCCCATAATTGGTTATTTTCAGACCCCTTAGCCATAAACATAGTACAAATCCACAGAAGAGTAGAAATGGGAGTTGGATCCTAAAAGGCCCAAATGGTGAAAGTTAACATGAAAAAGTGGCTCAGACCTATTGTTTTCCTTCCTTTCACACATACGTCCCATGCGGCATTCCCTATAACCTGATATTACAGCTTATATGGAGAGTACATCATGAGAAACCCTGGGCTGGATAAAGCACAAGCTGGAATCAAGATTGCCAGGAGAAATATCAATAACCTCAGACATGCAGATGACACCACCCTTGTGGCAAAAAGTGAAGAACTAAAGAGCCTCTTGATGAAAGTGAAAGAGGAGAGTGAAAAAGTTGGCTTAAAGCTAAACATTGGAAAAACAAGTATCATGACATCTGGTCCCATCACTTCATGGCAAACAGATGGGGAAACAGTGGAAACAGTGGCTGGCTTTATTTTTTGGGCTCCAAAATCCCTGCAGATGGTGATTGCAGTCATTAAAAGACACTTACTCCTTGGAAGGAAAGTTATGACCAACCTAGACAACATATTAAAAAGCAGAGACACTACTTTGCCAACAAAGGCCCATCTCATCAAGGCTATGGTTTTTCCAGTGGTCATGTATGGATGTGAGAGCTGGACTATAAAGAAAGCTGGGTGCCGAAGAGTTGATGCTTTTGAACTGTGGTATTGGGGAAGACTCTTGAGAGTCCCTTAGACTGCAAGGAGATCCAACCAGTCCATCCTAAAGAGATCAGTCCTGGGTGTTCATTGGAAGGACTGATGTTGAAGCTGAAACTCCAATACTTTGTCCACCTGATGTGAATAGCTGACTAATTGGAAAAGACCCTGATGCTAGGAAAGATTAAAGGCAGGAGGGGAAGGGGACAATAGAGGATGAGATAGTTGGATGGCATCACCAACTCAATGGAGATGAGTTTAAGTAGATTCTGGGAGCTGGTGATAGACAAGGAGGCCTGGCGTGCTATGGTCCATGGGGTCGCGAAGAGTCTGACACAACTGAGTGACTGAACTGAACTGATATTACAGCTCCACTTGTTGAAATAAGCCAGAAATTTATTGCTGATGCCTTATAACCCAAGTCAGAGATGACCTTGAAAGACAGTGGTGAAGGCAAATTGAACAGTATACCTGGTCATCAGCTTCACATGGTGGGAGACTCAAGAGCTCCGACTGCTCAGGGATGAAGGAAAGAAGTTCTGGGTAATCTCACCAGACAGGCAATTTAGGACAGCAGAACAGGATGCAGGGAATCTAGAATAACTGGTAGAGGACACAAATGATGCATTTCCTATTTGGCCTTTTGACCAGCTACAGCAGCAGGGACTATGCCTTGTCCAACAGTCTCTTCCACTGCAAGCCTTTCTTTTTCTAAATTGTTACCAACAACTTGAAGATCCACTGGCAGAACAGAAGGGACTCAGTATGGGACACTACAGTGAGTACATTACACTGAAAACACCCATGACTGCATGAGAGTTTTCCTTGGAACTTGTTCGACCTACTGGCCAATCTGAAAACGTTGGGGAGCAGACTTCAATCACTTTCGGATGGAATTTGATGGATAAATAACTTGGCTCCCTTACCCCTCAGATATCACCATTATAAGGCATGCTCTACACAGTCTTCTGAGATTCCACAAAGAAACTAAGCCCCAGTTGTTCAAAAAGATAACTTGGTCATTAAGACACTCTGAACTTAAGCTTCTTACCTTCTCACTCTTTCTTCTCCACTCTCCTCTGATCATGTCCCAAGTAAACCACTTTTACTCAAATCCTTGCCTCAGGATATACTTCTGAGGCATCCAGCTGAAGACAACATGAGCTTTATTTCAGATCCTCAGATATTCTTGGCTCTGTTTCCTCTTCTGGTATCAACCTCCACCTTTTGGTTCTCCTAGATAAGTTGTGTTTGCCTTTTTAGTCTTAGCATAAAGACTACTCCCTTAAGAAGTATGACTCTAATCTCAGGATATTTGGATTCCAGAAATACATGCTATCATAGCTTTCCATATGTCCCTTATCATATAGTACCAGACTTACTGTTATTGCCAGATTTTATTTTCCTGTTGACTGTAAGTATTCAGAAGACAGGGATGATGTCTGTTTACAAGTCCCAAATGTCTAGCATAGGCCAATACTCACTTACAAAATATACTTAACAGGTTGGCCAAAAAGTTTTTACACTTTATGAAAAAACTGAATGGATTTATTGGCCAACCCAATATAATGGCTCCTGTCTATCACAGTTTAGGAGAAAAAGTCTTATTGTCCTATCCAATCTCTCCTCCAGCCAGCTATCCCCCTATATTTCTTCATTCCAAGAAATTAAACTACTTGCAATTCCTTACCCATAATATACCAAGTTCATTGGAAGGACTGATGCTGAAGCTGAAACTCCAATACTTTGGCCACCTGATGTGAAGAACTGACTCATTGGGGGAAAAAAACCCTAATGCTGGGAAAGACTGAAGTCAGGAGGAGAAGGGGGCAACAGAGGATGAGATAGTTGGATGGCATTACTGACTTGATGGACATGAGTTTGAGTAAGCTCCGAGAGTTGGTGATGGATAGGGAAGCCTTGGCGTGCTGTAGTCCATGGGGTCACAAAGAGTGGGACATGACTGAGTGACTGAACTGAACTGATTATGCCAAGTCAAGGGTTTGCCCATAAATTTCTCCTGCTATTATAGTATCTCCATCCTTTCTATCTACCTTCTTTCTACCATCCTTCAAATCTCAGCTAAAGTATAACCATCTCTGGAAATCTTTATCTAATGTCCCATTAATACTCAGAAGTCTCTCTATTCCCAAAGAACCCTGAACATAAATCTATCATAATTATTTCTTATACTGTAACCATTTAAAATTAATTTATATCCCCCAAGCCCATAAGCTGCCCAACAAATTAATCTTTGAGTGTTTTATTTTTACAAAGTGCCTGCTACTGTTCCTGGAGGAAAAATTATTTGCTCAAAAATATTTTCTGGCTGAAGATAAATATGAAATATTATTAAAGAATTAGAGATGTTTGGTCTTGAAAGGAAAAGTCTTAAGGAAATCAGGACATCTATTCTCAAGTGTGCAAGTGCCAGTGAAAGAAAAAGTAAGCATCACTACTAAGGTGCTCTTCTCAGTGGATTAAAGTTAATTGCTTTATGACTTTGCAGATGCTGGGAATGTTTTTAAAAAAAGAAGAAAAGGAAAAAAAAAAAGCTTGTTTGTTGCCATACCTGTTGATGAGTGTAGTTCCCTATAGCAATTACTAAATAACTGCTATTGGCAGTTGTTAACAGTTTGATGCGTATCTATACTTATTAACAGCAAATGTCTTGTGACTTTAGCTGCCTGGATTCAAATACCAAGTCTGTCTTTTATTAGCTGTATGATCTTAGGCAATGTAATCATTCAATGTCTCAGTTTCCACATCTGTAAAATGGGGTGGATCAAAGTACCTAACTCTCAGGTTTGTTGTGAGGTATAAATGAAGTAACACATGTGAAACACTTAAAACAATATGTATTACAGAGATGTTTGCTGTAACAAAGCTATTATTTTTATTAACTGACTATGTAAAAGCAGGCCCAGTAAGTGTATTAGAAAGCATATTTTGATTCAATTGAAAAAAATGACTTTCTGATGATTTAGGCTCTTCAACAGTGGTATTAGCTGTCTTGCCATGGTAAATATTATACCACTAGAAACTAAACCATCCAACCAAGCAGTGGCTGCCTATTCTGGAGAAGAATAGAGATTTTTTTCTTAAATTCTAAAGTATTTTGATTCCATCACTTCCGCAGTACCACTTTGTGATAGCAAGTGACAATTTGTATATAACATATTTATTAGGAATCTCAAATCCTGTAGATTTTTAAGCTTTTGTCTCCCTTTCAGAGATAGAAAACTAAATATTAATCCAAGTCTGTGAAGGAGAACATTTATCTTTAACTTTTCCTTTAGTGTCTCTGAACTAGATAAAAACAATAGAGGACACTGCTGGCTAGAGCCATAACAGAAGGCAGGCACCAGCTTTCTACCTGCCAATATTAATTCCTTGTATGAGACCCTTTCTGGGTTTCACGGTCTGTGTGTATGTGAAAGTCACTCAGTCATGTCTGACTCTGTGTGACCCCCTGGACTGTAATAGCCCACCAGGCTCCTTCCTCTGTCCATGGGGATTCTCCAGGGAACAATACTGCTGTGTTGTCATTTCTTCCAGGGATTCTTCCCGACCCAGGGATTGAACCCAGGCCTCTCGCATTGTGGGCAGATTCTTTATTCTCTGAACCACCGGGAAAGCACATACCAAAGGGTCATAACATTGATACTTAGTCTTAATCTACCATGTTTATAGGTAGGAGGAACCAGGAGAAAAGAAAGTTTGAAAAACATGATGATGTATAAGGAAGTTCTAAATTCTCATTTACTTTGCGAGAGCCTGTAGGTCCCATAAAGAAAAGTTAAACAACAATTTACTAAGAGCCATTTCTGAGGTTTGGTCTGGAAACAAGCACTGTTTCTTTCCCAATGTTCCATGTTATCCAGTATCTCCTGGCCCACCAACACTTTCCTCCCCCGATGAGTTTCCAACAGTGGACACACAGGAACCCTATGTAGAAACAGGGCTCTATTTTTCTCCTGACAAACCATTATATTATATTGTATTCTTTGTTCACCACCATTTTTATATTTTCCAGCAGCATTCTGGGTTGCATAAATCCAAGATTTAGAAAAAGAAATTGATACAGAGATTGAATTGAATTGTGCAAGCGGAAGAATCACTATGAAAGTTCTTTGATGACATTAGTGCAAGAATTGGAATTCAACAATTAAGTTTCAAAAAAATTTGTAAGTCTCATTGTATTTTTCTTGACTCTTCTTTAAATTCAAACCTCAAAGGAAACTAACACTTCCATTAGCACAGAATTCTTCTCCCCCCAAAACATGGAGACAAGCTGTAACCCTAAAACAAGAACTTTGTTAATTGGACATATACATATTTTAAGTTTTCACCATATTCCCCTCTGTTGTTTTGTATACTAAGTAAAATTTCTTCTTACAAAACACTATTTGGAGTTTCCGTTAGGAACTCTTAAGTTGTATTATTTATAAGATGGCTTTCCCCAGACAAAATCCATATAATAGCGTATTTCTGGTTTTACCGTCTCTATTGTGGCATTCTTGTCATCTGCATGTACATTAAAGGCAAGAAGTATAAGGGACTTGCCTTCTAAAAGGTAAACCAACTGGTTTAACTTCCCAGAGTAATTACACATGAAAACTCTAAAACTTTCTTTGCCAGGCAGACTTTTCAATTACTTTCTCTCTTCCTTTTCTATGAAAGAAAAAAGAAAACTCTTTGGAGGCTAGTTAACAAGGGACAGAATAATTATGGTTGACAGAAACATCCCCCATATTAATTTATTATATATATATAAAATAAAACCTTTTAATGAGCATTTGTTCAGTGAATCCTCAAGTTTATTTTATAATGCTGAGTAAGTTCCACTCTTTTAAGTTTATTTTATAATGTTGAGTAAGTCTTTCAGCCTCAACTCTTTCTCAAATCCTTCCTATACCCTATAAAAGTTAAAAGGCAATTAAAGTCTTAGTTCATAGATTGTTTCTAAATTCCTAAATTAAAGCCACTAGTAGACAAGTTCTCAAGCTGCAGGTTTTGTACCAAGATTGTTTGTCCTGGGAGCCACACCACCTGGGGCCTATGTGTTAGCTTCTTGCCAGGTCATTGCCTTAATCGACCCTTACCTCTTACATTATCAAATATTTCAGAGAAACAGGTATTGAAAATATGGTCAGACTGGCTTGTCTCAGAAGGCAATCCATCCATGGTTTTTTTTGTCTTTAAACAGAGAATGTGGTATCTGCTAGAAATTTTGATATCTAAGCAAAAATTTGAAGAACCCTGTTTGGAGTTGAGTTTGGGGGCAGTATTTAAACTTTTTGTTATTGTTGCTCAATCGCGAAATTGTGTCTGATTCTTTGGGAACCCATGGACTGCAGCACGCCAGGCTCTTCTGTTCTCCACTATCTCCCAGAGTTTGCACAAATTCAAGTCCATTGTATGAGGACCAAATTTATATTAGTTCTCTCTCTCTCCAAGACCGATCAAGAACTCACCCTATTTGTGTGTCATCTGATGTATCTATTATACTGAGCTAAATTGTGATTCCATAATCTCTGCCTTGTTAGAAAATAACACAATGCAAAACTCTTTCCTTCATCTCCTCATTTCCCTTGTACATCTCACCTGGTAGATGGTTATTAGCCTCAAATTCTCCCAATTTCCAGAAAGCAAGCATCTTTATAACATGTCTTTGCTGCTTTGCCCATCTAGAGATGTCTATTTTTCTTCTGCTTTGAATATGAGCTGGCCTGTGACTTAGAGAGTGTGGCAGAAGTGATGAGTGAGTTCAGGTATCTAAACCCCAAGAGGCCCTATGACCTCTTCCTTTTCCCTGTTGAAGGACATCCCTGAGAGACTCAGGTAAGGAATCCAATCGAGTCTACTGAAGAAAAGAAGTCATGTGAAGACCTGAAGTGACCCAGCTGACAGCCAGCACCATTTGCCATCTTGGGCCTTCCAGCTGACCCTCAAGCAGAAGGCAGCCACCAGAATGATGCAAGTCAAGGTAGCAGAAGAACCACCTGGCCAACCCACAGAATCATTAGAAATAATAAATCAGGTGTTTTTTTTTTTTTTAAATAAAAAACAAAGCAACTAAAGTTTGGAGGGGTTTGTATGTAGCAATAGGTCACTGGTACATTGTATGTGAAAGTTCCATTTCCTCTAGTTCATTGTGGCTTTCTAGTATATCTGGAATAGCAGCTTATCCTTCTCACCTCTCCAGCTCTGAAGAAAGTGAGAATACAAAAGTCTGAATCTTTGTATTCTGATTGATTCATACTTTTCAGCTTCTCCTGGCTTACCTTATTGCTTCTAAGATCTGTAGCTGAGGTTTAGAGTTTTGGATCTCAAATGTGAATCATTTTTGGTCATCAGAAAAGGCCTAATTTGGTTATTTAGGAATAAACTTCTGTCTTCCAGTTGTATTTACCTGTAATTTTGTTGAAGATGTGGAACAATGAATACCCATGTGTTATGAACAAACTGTCTGATGCAGGAAGCAGGTTCAGGATTTTTGGAGGATGAGTCCCAGTCTATTGTTTTCGTCTAATGATAGCCTTGTGGTCTATTCTCATCTTTTTTGGCCCTTGTCTGGGAAGAAGGAGCCATTCTGGCAAAATGCCTTTACGGCTTTTTGGAAGTGATACAATCTGAATATGGCCATAAGTGCAACCAATGAAATATTAGGATCTCAAAACTATTCCAGGTCTTCTTGCCACTCTCCAATGGTCATGGTGTGCTTACACCATGGTGTGCTAAATGCCACCATGGCTAGCATTTAGCAACACTTTTGTGATGTTTATCTACCTAGAAACCACCTTAGAACAAAACAGGCAAGGATTTTATACACATGTAAGTACTGTTTTGTTATAGTCGATTCGAAAAAGAAAGATAACGATGTGGTCTAGTGGTTTCCACATGTATTTGAGTGTCAGCAACTCTGAGTTGTAATCTCATCCAACTGTCTTTCTGGCTGACTCAGATTACTTAAGAAAAATTACCTAACTTATCTTTGTTTCATTTTTCTTATAAAATGGAAGAAATTGCCCTTATTGCACAGAGAAAAAAAAATTTAACTTAACTGATATTTATCAACACCCTGGAAAACATACCATGATTATCCTAAATACGCACGCTGACAGACAAGCATGGGTACATTTTTTTTGACCTCCAAATTTCTTCTCCTTCCCTCAAAATCTTAGGGAAATATTAAGATGAGAGCAGGGAGAGTTATGCTTTTTCTTTTCCCATTTTAAGGCATCTCACTCCTAGTTCAGCAGCATGGAGAGAGATTTGTTCTGAGCTCCTGTGCTGGGCAGTGATTCAAATTCCCGAGGTTAGTGGCAGCGTCTCAGAGAGATGCTCAGAGATTTTCAAAGCTCCATTTTCTTTTAATTAGCTCCCCCTCTGCCTCAGGCAACACGTTCAGGGAATCAATAGGTTAGACTGAGTGCAGACTTTGTAAAGGTATCAGGAGTTATGGTATGTTGGGACTTGTCAGACCCTGGATTCAGGTTTCAGGAGGAAAGCATCACTGGTCCAAGAATGTTTAGAGAGGAGATTTCAAACAGAAGCAGCTCACCAACTCCTGGAGACGGCCTGACCCTGATTCCCAGGCAGGAGCTGCCATTACTTTCAGCTACTCAATGGCCCTACACAAGGCGCTGAACCTCCAGAGCCTGCCCAGGAGACCTGCAGACGGAGCCAGACGCTGGTTAAGAGTTAAATCACACTTGAGAGAAACTGCAAGCATGAATTCAGCTGAGGTGCTAAAATACTCACGGAGAGGTTCTCAACTCCACACACTATCCATTTCCCCCTTCTTATTATTTCTCCTGCCATAATAAGATTTTCTCTGTGCCCAGAAGATATTTTGAGTAACACCCAACGTGCTTATTTTGTGAGGCATAAATTTCATTTGTGGCATTATTATTTTTTATTTATTATAAACATGAGCTGCGCAGAGGCTGACAACAACTTTGCTCAGAGAGATATTGTGGATTTGTTTCTAGAGTTCAAACCTCGAGTGAATAGTTCCTGCTGCTTTAGGTGTTGCAATAATTGCTCTGGCACAAACTATACAGAGTCAAGGGCAGAACATTTGGGATTCTTTGCAAGCATTCATTATTTATGCTGGGAATGGAACTGCAAAATTCCTTTTAAAAAAAATCAGATTAAGTGACATGGAAAAATAAAAAAGACAAAGCCTTAGTAATAAATCAGTCAGTAGCCAGTATTAAGTGACAGTAAATACTATCAGGCCCTGTTCTGTTTGAAGCCTCAAGCAGTATAACTGAGTGTTTATCTAAAGGAGTCAAAAGAAATCTGAAAAGCTGGAAAACATTTTAAACTTGTATGTTACATTAAAAAAAATAGACTCAAAGTATTTCTGAATGTAATACCTCTAAATTTCAAGCAACAGGTTTAATTTTTAATCTGAAAAAATATAATGAGCATACACTGGATTACCTAAAATATCTGGAAACACAGAAAAATTAAGTGTTCATTGATTTGCAGTTTGGGGGAGAGGTTATTTTCTTCTTTCAGATTAGTGCTTGGACCCATTGCTTTAAAATTTTAAAATACTTCATCTGAAAAGGAATTTGGAGGTTGAAGAAAAATATACACTGAACACATTTTATGAAAATATGTTTAATGATGATTCCAAATTCTTTTGTATAATGTATACTGATAAAAGATCCAACACTGGGATTTCCCTGGTCATGCCTGCTTTCCAGATATTTCAAGTCTGGAAAAGGGGATACTTCGGTTTCAATTTAGGCCGGAGGTGCAAAAAGGCTTAATATCTCTCAGGCCTTGTCCTGGTTTCAATGTTCCTTCCTAATATGCATGAAAGCAAATAAGCACAGTGGGATACTTGGGATCTTAAAGCAGAGCCCCAGTAACCATGGTGCAGAGCTCAAAATATTACACATGGAATTCTTCCTCTACCTTTTCTTCTTCCCTTCAATCTCCAACATTAGGTGTTTTTTAAACTTTGGGGATAGGAGAAAGTGAAAGGACAAGTATCCAGACTTAGTCTCTGGTGCAAGAGAAGTTACCTACACCAAGTCAGATGCTTGACACTTCCTAGTTGCCCAGTGGTTACTGCTGAGCCCTTAACAGCTTTTTGATAGTTAGCACGGAAAACTCATGTCAGGTCTGTCCCTAGTATTTGTATAACAGTGGAAG
The DNA here is from genome assembly GCF_055505025.1 of Bos grunniens. Taxonomy (NCBI): domain Eukaryota; kingdom Metazoa; phylum Chordata; class Mammalia; order Artiodactyla; family Bovidae; genus Bos; species Bos grunniens. The sequence continues at coordinate 36,001,364 of NC_141166.1, read as the reverse complement.
GATTCCAGCCAGGAAAACTTCACTTATCTGATTGACAGGGGTCTGTACCCTACACTTCTCAATTGTTGCTGTTGTTATTCAGTCGCTAAGCTGTGTCCAGCTCTTTGTGACTGTATGGACTACAGCAAGCCAGGCTTCCCTGCCCTTCACCATCTCCCAGAAGTTGCTCAAACTCATGTCTATTGAGTCAGTGAGGCCATTTCATCCTCTGTTGTCCTCTTCTTCTCCTGCTTTCAATCTTTCCCAGCATCAGGGTCTTTTCAAACGAGCCAGCTCTTCACATCAGGTGGCCAAAGTCCTGGAGAGTCAGCTTCAGCATCAGTCCTTCCACTGAATAGTCAGGACTGATTTTCTTTACAAATGACTGACTTGATCTCCTTGCAGTTCAAGGATGCTCAAGAGTCTTCCCCAACACCACAGTTCAAAAGCATCAATTCTTTGGTGCTCAGATTTCTTTATGGTCCAACTCTCACATCCATACATGACTACTAGAAAAACCATAGCTTTGACTATACAGACCTTTGTTGGCAAAGTAATGTCTCTGCTTTAATACACTGTCTAGGTTTGTCATAACTTTTCTTTCAAGGAGCAAGTGTCTTTCAATTTCATGGCTGCAGTCACCATCTGCAGGGATTTTGGAGCCCCTCCTATCCCCCCACAAAATAAAGTCTCTCACTGTTTCCATTATTTCCCCATCTATTTGCCATGATGTGATTGGGACTGGATGCCATGATCTTAGTTTTTTGAATGCTGAGTTTTAAGCCAGCTGTTTCACTCTCTTTCACTTTCATCAAGAGGCTCTTTAGTTCCTCTTTACTTCTGCCTTAAGGGTGGTGTCATCTGCATATCTGAGGTTATTGATATTTTTCCCCGGCAATCTAGATTCCAGCTTGTGATTCATCCAGCCTGGCATTTCACATGATATACTCTGCATATAAGTTAAATAAACAAGGAGTATAGTATACAGCCTTGACCTACTTCTTTCCCAATTGTGAACCAGCCCATTGTTCCATGTCCAGTTCTGTTGCTTCTTGACCTATATATGGATTTCTCAGGAGGCAGGTAAGACGGTCTGGTATTCCCATCTCTAAGAATTTTCCACAGTTTGTTGTGATCCACATAGTCAAAGGCTTTAGTGTAGTCAATGTGGACTTCCCTGGTGGCTCAGCTGATAAAGCATCTGTCTACAATGTGAGAGACCTGGGTTCGATCCCTGGGTTGGGAAGATTCCCTGGAGAAGGAGCCATACTTAGAAATCCTCTGACCCTTTAATTTTGAGCTATCATTACTTTTCTTCACATTTATCCAACAAATATCTCCACGTTTCTTAATTTTCCCCCAATACATGCACAAATACTCAAAGTAATGGGGTATACTTATTCAGAAGATGAGCACTTGCTAAGATCATTTTATCCTATAATATGTGGATAGCAATAAATGTCAGTCTATCAATGTAAGTGACCAATTAATCAAGATTCATTATAATTTACACTAGACAGCATTCTCTTGTGGATTTGGTTAGCAGCATCACTCTGCAGCACCCTCAATGTGTACCAACAAAATAGAGTTTCTGGATCTGCAAAACTGATAAATTCTACAATCTGATAAATCCACATATAGGTATGCTCCTTTTATTCTTTTCTATCTGAAATTCTGGTTTTGATTTCCCAGAATTTATCTTTACAATGTTGTATATCTATGAACATTTTTAGAATAATAGTTGGACCAAACCCTGTAAAAGATAAAAGCATCACTCAAATTCCATGTTTTTTTCCAAAGAAATAACAAAAAAAACCTTAAAAATTTTAAGTGAACAAGTGCAATTTAAGAGAGCTCTTGCTTTAATATCTGAGATCTATTTTTTTCTGATCATATTTCAATCTTATTTATTTCATTTTCCTTTAAATTAGTAGGTGAATTTGACAGTCCTAGAAAGAGAGGCCATAACAGCAGTGCCAGGGGCCAAGAATTGAACAAGCTTTCCTACACCATCCCTGTGTCTCAACAAGGGCTGTACCAAATACCTAATTTTAGTATTTGGCTCAACACCAAACACCTGGAAATGGCATCCAGCCAGGAACGAACACAAAGCTAAGCAGTGGGTGAGCAAGCGCATCTGTCTCCTCTTGTTTTCTGCTTCTTAGCTATTAGGTAAATAAAGTAGTCATTAGGTAAATAAGGTAGTTATTAAATGTTGACTTACACAAAGACTGAAATTTTAGCATTCACATTTCATCTCCCCAACATTTATCAGGCTCCTCAGCAAGCAACAATTTGATAATATTTGTTAGGAAATTTGTGATATGAATATAATATTTGTGATGAAAACCAGTTTGACCTCCTACTCAATGCTATCTTTGAGGATAGATTTCAAACTCTTTTCTCCTTAGACCAGAATCTACACATGAAGCATGCAGGCATCAGATGTGTTAACACAGAACATTCAGAACTGATGAACTTTCAGTTGCTGGTTTCTGCCTGAGCATGTTCTGAGTCAACACCTTCTTCACCCCCTCAACACACACACATGTACATGTCAGAGCACTCAGGACTCCTGACTCCATTTCTTCACCCACAGAAACCACATTTCCTCTCACTCCTTCTCACTTCACCAATCCACAAACCCTTTAACTACCCCTGAAATATGGAGCGATTTCCCGACATCTCCACAAATATAACAGAAAGCTTTCGTGGTCTCATGTAACCAAACCTATAACCATATGCACGCCTCATGTGACCAAGAAAATCACTCATCTCTCTACTGTGTCCAATTCAGGATTTTTTGCAACAGACCATGGTGCACCAAATTTGAAGACTACATTTTGGTGCTATGCATTTCAGGCACACATATAAAAACATGGAAAGCAATGCCAGATTTTCTTTAAGGCTTTGTCTTTCCAAGTATTAAGCTTATTGACTCTTTTTTTAAAGAATCTAAATTTTGCTTGCTTTCTGAAATAAACATTGCTATTTCCCTTTGGTCTTAGAAGGGTTCTGCAGAAACATGCTTTAAAACAAAATTTATTCATGTAATATGACTTTATATATATATAAATATATACTGATTTCCTAAAGGAAATCAGTCCTGAATATTCATTGGAAGGACTGATGCTAAAGCTGAAGTTCCATTTCTTTGGCCACCTGATGTGAAGAACTGACTCACTGGAAAAGACCCTGATGCTGGAAAAGATTGAAGGAAGGAGGAGAAGGGGGTGACATAGGATAAGATGGTAAGATAACATCACTGACTCAATGGACATGAGTTTGAGCAAGCACTGAGAGTTGGTGATGGACAGGGAAGCCTGGCATGCTGCAGTCCATGGGTCGCAAAGAGTCAGACATGACTGAGCGACTGAACTGAATGAATCCTACAGAAACCCATGAAATAAAAATAAATAGTTTTATCCTTGATTATTTTTATAAAAACTTTGGAACTTTAACATGTTGTACATCCCTTGGGTTCCCGTTGTCTCACCTATCTGATTCCAGACACCAAAGTGACCCCCTGGCCTGTGAGGGCTCTGATCAGCCTTACACCAGTGCAGTTAGTGAGCACTTTACCCTGGGACCCCATCTCTAGCTTCCTACTTGGCCTTTTCTGTCATCACCTCAAGTTGGGGGCAGGTGGGGAACCCACTCTCCACTCACACATGTACAACTTGGAGTTGTGGGGGAATTAACACCTGTGTGAGCTTCCAGGGGCTGCCATAACAAAATGCCATAGAATGTGTGGCTTAAACAAACAAACAAAAAAACCTTACTTTCTCACAGTTCTGGAGGCTACAAGTCCAAGATCAAGGTGTCAACAGATACAGTTTCTTCCAAAGCCTCTCTCCTTGGTTGCTTTCTTACTATGTCCTCATGTGTTCTTTCCTCTGTGCACACTCACCTCCAGTGTCTATCTCTGTCCATCCAAATTCCCTCTTCTTATAAGGACACCAGTCAGTAACATTAAGTTCCTCATACTTAATATAGTGATTTTATATTTCTATACTTTACAAAATGGTCATCATGATAAGTCTAGCTATAATATGCCACCATATAGAGAGACATTACATAACTAGTGACTATTCCCCACACTGCACCCTTCATTCTTTTTTTTTTTTTTAATTTTTAACTTTACAATATTGTATTGGTTTTGCCATATATCGAAATGAATCTGCCACAGGTATACATGTGTTCCCCATCCTGAACCCTCCTCCCTCCTGCCTCCCCATACCATCCCTCTGGGTCGTCTCAGTCCTAGACTTATCATGATGACCATTTTGTAAAGTATAGAAATATAAAATCACTATATTAAGTATGAGGAACTTAATGTTACAGGCCAATTATAGTTCAAAACCAAACAAACTGATAGAAAAACGATCAGATTTGTGGTTACCAGAGGCAGTGGGTCGGGGTCAGGGGAAATAGGGGAAGGTAGTTAAATGGTACAAACTTCAGTTATAAGATAAATAAAAACTAGGAAACAACATGATGAATAGAGTTAACACTGCTGTATGTTGTATATGAGACTTGTTAAGAGAATAAATATCAAGTGTTCTCATCACATGGAAAAAGTTTTTTTCTCTAATTTTGTATCTATATGAGATGATGAATATTCACTAAACTTACTGTGGTCATCATTTCCCGATGTATATAAGTCAAATTATTACACTGTACAACCTTACACGTATATAGTGCTATGTCAATTATCTTTCAATCAAACCAGAAGAAAAATAAAGAAGTAAAAGACTGAAAAAAAAAAATAAGGACACCAGTCAGACTGGATTAGGGACCACCATGAGGGCCTCATTTTAATGTAATCACCTATCTCCAAATACAGTCATGTTCAGAGGAGCTGAGAGTTAGGGTGTCAACCTACAGATTTTGGGGAACACAATTCAGCCTATAACATGCCCCATGGGGACTAATGGGCAAAGGAAATGGATGAATAAATTTTTCTTTCATCCTTCTTCTGAATGGACAGTACTGATTCATATTTTATGTAAGGGCTCTCAGATAGCCCGAGGTGATCAAGCAAGTAGCACTTACAGCAATGGGCCACTAGCAACTCATCTACTCATCTTAGTGTTCACTCTCCTTTCTTTCTTGCCTGGTTTCCTCTCCGTCACTACTTTTGGCTCCTAGAATCACGACTGCTAACAAACAATATGCACCCAGGTTCTGCTTCCTGGAGAACCCAGGCTAAGATACATAAGCTATCTTATTTCATCTTTACAACAACCATGACAGATATATATTATTATTACTTCATAAATAAAAAAATAGGAGAGTCAGAGAAGATAAATGACTTGCCCAGAGTCACACAGCTAGTAAACTAGAAAGACAGAACTTTGATTTAAATCTTTTTGATGCTCAGTCCTACATTATCTGAAGTACCTGCTTCCCTGGTGGCTCAGATGGTAAAGAATCTGCCTGCAATCCAGGACACCCAGGTTCAATCCCTGGATTGGGAAGATACCCTGGAGAAAGGAATGGCTACCCACTCCAGTATTCTTGCCTGGAGAATTTCATGGATATAGGAGCCTGGCAGGCTACAGCCCATGGGATCACAAACAGTAGGACATGACTGAGAGACTAACACTTTCACACTTTCCTGTATTGTTTCCCAGGTATCGTGATACCTCCTAGGATATTCTATGTATAATCAGATAAAATATAAGCCATTTTCCCTGCCAATTTTTAAAACTGTTTAAATAGACTAGAGGTAAGATATCCCAAGTACATAATGTATCTCCCTATTTTTTTCAGTGCTGTTCCTTTCTCCTTCACCAAACCTAAGAATTTGATGTCCCTTCTTCAAAATTTACCGGTATCTGAAACTATTTTCTTTTTTGAATAGAAATTATATAAATTACAATCTCTTTATTGGTACTATCACAAACTATACATTTCCAAGCCAACCACAGCTCACAGTCAAATTAGGGAGGCTCTTACATCTTAATCAAAGCTTAACAATTTAATTGTTCATTAAACATGGGAGTAATTTAGTGTCCTACTATGCAATCATTATTGCTTCCTGAAAATCTGATGTGATGAGGTACAATAAATGCAAACTGAAATATTGCCTGTGGAAGGTTATTTATTATTTCTTCTGGCTAAAAACATTCATAACTGAAATTTATTGGTCCATACTCCCTTCATTATAAATATTTTATGTTCTGCCTCAGGGATCCATGTCTTAGCATTTAAATGTCTCAATCTTGTGTCAGTAACAGGAAGAACAAGTTCACTGGGTGGAATTTTTGCCCTTTACTTCAGAATGTTACAATAATAATAGGCTATAAATATGTTATAATTATGCCTTTGATCATTGCTGTAGTTTTCTAGTCTGAATGAATTAAATTCAAAACTAAAGCTGAGCTGGTAGGCATAAATGTCAGTAGTTACCTTAAACTAAGATTTTGCTGAAAGCCATATTAATTTTGTGAAAATATTTAAGTGGCCAGAGTAGCGAACCATTTTCCTCTTCTACCTTAATGTGAGTGGTGTCTGAACCTAGCACCATTTTTACATATCAGTAGTGGTTTAAGTAAAGCTTTATAGTCTTAGTACTTTTATATCTGAGTCACCACAACAATCCTTGGAATTAATACCAAGCAGTTTGTCAAAATCTCCTTTGTTCAAATAAGAAAACTGAGATTCAGGCAGATACCGATGTATAATTTTTGTTTTAATTTTTAAAAATTTTAATCATGAGATAGTAAAATTGTGCTACAATGTGAATCAAATTCCAGTCTTCTGCTCAGCTCTCTCTCTCTTTATTTTTTCTTAAAGGGTTTTTTGATATGGACCATTTTTTAAAATCTTTATTGAATTTGTTACAGTATTGCTTCTATTTTATGTTGTGGTTTTTTGGCTGCAAGGCATGGGGGATCTTAGTTCCCTGGCCAGCAATCGAACCCATACTCCCTGCATTGAAGGTGAAATCTTAACCACTGGACAGCCAGGGAAGTCCCTGCCCATCTCATCTTACGCTGAGGTCGATGGTGAGGAGGTAGAAGAGGGCATGATGGAGAGTAAAGGACATGAAGAAGTGACTAACAGCAGATGACAGGGAATGCTGCTGGGGAAATGGGAATATGAGACACAGAGAATGTTCTGCATCACCTATATTCTCCTTGATCTGTCTCCCTCTCCAAAGCCTGCAGAACAGATCACTGGTTGATGATCACTGGGAGACGCCTACAATCACTATAGTTTTCCTGGAAGCCCCAATAAGCTATGGGACCAAGAGTGGTCTCATTAATGTGAGGCTTATTATATCACTTTGGTTAATGGATTTTTTTTTAAGTGCAGTTGATTTACAATGTATTAATTTCTGCTGTACAAAAAAGTGATACAGTTATACATATATACACATTCTTTTTTGTATTCTTTTTCATTACGGTTTATCACAGGATAGTGAATATAGTTCCCTGTGTATACAGTAGGACCTTGTTGTTTATCCATTCTATATATGATAGCTTGCATCCGCTAACCCCGAACTCCCAGATCTGTCTCCCTCTTCCCCTCCCCCATGGCAACCACAGGTCTGTTCGCTGTCTGTGTGTCTGTTTCCATTTCATAGATAAGTTCATTTGTATCATATTTTAGATTCCAAAAATAAGTGATGTCATATGGTATTTGTCTTTTTCTGACTGACCTCACTTAGTATGATCATTTCTAGGTCCTTCCGTGTTGCTGCAAATGGCATTATTTCATTCTTTTTCATGGCTGAAGAGTATTTCATTGTGTACCTGTACCAGATTTTCTTTATCCTATTAATGGATATTTTAAAGTTCCAAGTGGAGGACCTTTCAGAGATCTTTATCTCACTTATTCACTTACAAATACACTCTGGACCTAGCTTTTGAAACCTACTCTATGAGGTTTCAATGTGAGAGCACACAGAAAGAAGAAAAACTGAACTTCCTCTCAGTTGAAGATTAAAAAGAAAATTGTATGCTGGTATTAAATTATTCATAAGCATATACACAAAGGAAGGGCTAGCCTCTCTTAGCATATATAAACATGTTGACAGGGAACATTTCCTGAAGAAATATTATGTAATTTGAAGAAAAGGTGATTTTTGACAGTTTGCATCCTGGCTTTCTTGGTCACTGAATTTTCTTACACTATCCTCTGAGACCATGTGCTTGCTCTCAAGTGTATTCCTTAAAACAACAGTTCCTCTAGAAATAAGTTTACATGAAAAGAGTAATCTGTAATTATATTTTTAATGCTGGTCCCCCAAAATATTCTGTTGACAAAGCAAAGCTGAGTTTATTGCTTACTGTGGTGAGGAAGACAGTTACTTTTGCAATCATATTAGCATCTTGAAGTGAGAAGGACAAAGCAAAGATATTTCTGAGATTTGAGGGTCTGGTTAAAGTTGGGAATTGATTAGAATTGCAGAAGTTTCATGATATAATAGGATTGGAACACGGCATGGATATGGTTTCAAACAGAATCTTGAAGAGCTAGCCCTTCTTTGATGGGCTTGAGAAAAGATATTTATCTTTATCTTGAGAAAAGATATTTATTCTAATGAGGGTAAATCAAATATTTAGATAAATAGATTTGCTGGAAGTTTTTAAAATGAACAATAAAGTTATTTCCAACTTTAACAGCCTAGGCAGGTTTCCTGAAGACTAAAGCCATGTAATAAGATAATCATATAGTAAAGTCATGATAATGTAGAGCCTAGACAACAAACTTGCAGGTGTAAATAGTTCTCAACATAAGTTTAGGAATTCCTGGGTCAAACAAAGTTAAGCAAATATTTTAACAGTGGTGCTTTTCTGAGCCCTTAATACATGAATGGGCACATAATTTTCATGGAAAAAGTATACAAAATATTTTTATCTTACTTTTATGAAAATAAAATATGCCTGGACTAGCGTTGCATATAGTTGCAGAAATAGTGACCAAGACTTTAGGATATTCATTATTTTCTTAAGAAAATGGAGGTAAATATAAAACCCAAATAGAGGAGTAACTATAGTCCCAGCCTGGCATTTCCCCACACACAGGCACTCACAGCTTAAGAAACTGGCACAAAGGCACAGTGGGCCGTAATCCAGTTCGAGAGTTAAGCAGACAGCATCAGTGATCAGAACGGAGTTTCAAAGAACCAAAGGGTTTGAGGAGATGATACAAAAAGAGGGGAGTCCTTACTGTGGAAATATGTTGCTTAGCTAACAAAATGAGTCACGAATCTTTTTATGTCTTCGATTTACCCTGCAATGTCAGGATTGAATTGTTACATAGCAACAACACTCTTAGTAGATGCTACTCTTCTGAGGCAAGAAATACCTTTTATTAAAAATAAACAAAAGTTGAAAGAACACTTTATCTTCATGCACACATAATTTAAATGGCCAGACATAGCTTGGCTATTTTCTATTACTCCCAAGAACAGGCTAACAACAATAAATAACAGGTCATGTACTTAGTCTGGGATTGATAAATGCCACTGCAAGATGATATTCCTTCATTCGATAGTGAAAGGAGTCAGTCACTTGAATGAAAATGACTAGAAACGGCATGAGCATTTCCATTATTCGATACAAAAACTAACACTTATTTTTTTTTCACTGTAAACAGTTTTTTACTCCAAATAGTAGTAACTATTTCTACTTTCGGAGAAACAATAGAGGGAATAAAGCAAATGTTTAAAGTATCAACTCAAAAAATACTTTAATTAAATATCAATTTAGGAAAAACAGGCTTAATTTTTATGGCAGGAAATAAAAGTTGATTCCAGGAGTTGATTCCAGGAGTTTACATAAATGTGATTCTAACTGTGCAATCGTAAATGAAGCTCCAGAGAAAGAAAAAGTCCAGATATTCTACAAAAATCAATGTGGTTGCTGAGCTCAGATTGTAAAGGGGGACATATAAAACCCAAACATCACTGGCCCTTCTTATGACTGGCCTGAGACAGCGATGTATACAACACAGCAACCTCCAAGAAAGCACTGTAAAGTAATTCAGATCTGCGTGAAAAGTGCACACACCTGCTTTTATCTCTCATCCATTCTTATGGCAGTTTCTTCCCTAACACCTACCACTTTTTCAGATTCTTCCTTACACTTCTTGCCGAAAATCCTTCCACTTGTTTTAGTCCAAACTCAAATGCCTAGGACCCCCCTTTTTTTTTCTAGGCCTTCTTTTAAAAATAAAGTTGGTCTTTCTCTGTTCTTTGGACCCAAATTGAAATTTCTAAAGCCCAGCCCTAAAGATTCAAGAATAATAAACAATTCTTCCTTCTTACAGCTGCAGGGGAGTGGAGGCTGACCAAAGTCTCAGAATTTGTATGTTAATGTCTTTGTCCTCTCCACGTGTTCAAAAGGTGAGATGAAAGAAACATAGTCAAGGATTCTTATCAGAGGGTGGTAAAGAACTGACAGCTTCAGGAAGTCTAAGCACCAAATAAACTACAAAATTTACTAACATGCATATCCCCTGCCCTCCCCCACCCACCACACACATTAAATCTTTTAAGCCTTAATCAGAGTGTGTAGAAGGTAGAGAAGAAAATGTTCTCCATTTGAGGCCAATAATCTTTGACTAATGACAAAAGAGAAAGCAAACCTTTCTTTGGACTGAAAAAAAAAAGAGAAAACATTGGTAAGAGGGAATTAATTGGAACTGTAGCTGGGGAAGGATAGTTAAGCTTCTGGTCTCAAATTATCTCTAAAGGTCTCTAAGGAACCTGCAAATTAGATCATTAAACCAAACATTGCCAGTGACCTTTGAGGGACTGTCAAGAACAATAAAGGGGAATAAAACAGGAGATAAGCAAATACCAACCAATTTTGAAAAACTGGATGAAGGGAGGTTTGACAAATTAGAGACAGTTAAGAGTTACATTGATTTCAGCTAAGATTTTAGGATCTGTTATACAGATGAATAGGTTTGGAAACCTAAAGAAGCAATGATCATTAGGAGCCAATAAAGGCTCATGAAAACAAACCAGACTCTTCTCACTTCTTTCCGTGTTTTAAGATCATGGCAGGGTACAAATGGCACACACAACCAGAGGGTAACTAAGGTGAGTTTATAGCAGGGACTTTTCATAAGAGCTTGGGGTAAGGTTAAAGGAAATTTAGAGAGATAGTGAAGCAACTGTGGAGAACTGGCATCACACAGCACATGACTGGCTACATAATTTGCAGGGTCAAAGGCAAAATGAAAATGCATAACCAAAAAAAAAAAAAAAAAAAAGAAAGAAAATGCATAACCCTTTGTTCAAAATCCATTAAGAATTTCAAGACAGGGAGAGCAAAGCATTACCAAGCATGGGGCCCTGTATGACCACACAGTCTGCAAGCCCATTGCAGCCATCTCTGACCCTTAAGTTTCAAAGGGCAAGGAGGGTAACATGTATGAGAACCTGGAGAGAGTTGTAGCTGTATCTTTAGCTGGAGGAGTCCACTGGAAAGACCAAAGAGAAGCTAAACCACTTATATTTAATGTAAGCCACTGATTACTTGCAGCTGTGAAGAGAGGGATGGTGAAATTCATACCTTAATCCCATTCTATAATGTCAGACAATGGAATCAAGGAAATAGAGTACACAGAAGACAGGTTCCAGAAGCACAAAATGGGGTGGGGAGTGAATTGGGAGAGTCAGGAAGAATATTTTGCACACCTTTATGAAGTCACGATGCTGCTAAATCTGTGAAACCTGGTAACCCTGCTCTAGACGGACTTTAGGAAAGCATTTGACAATTTCTCAGGAGTTCCTGTTGGATAAATGGAGAAAGATGGCCTATAAGTAAAGATAATCATGTGGATTGATAATAGGTTTAAACAATTGTAGCCAAAGTAAGAAATGGAATATTTCCTGTTGTATCGGTAAACAAGGATGTCACGGTCATCAGCAATTGCAGCCACTATGGATAGTGAGCCGGTGAGCCTGAGGAAACTCACCTAGGGAAAGAATACCTGCCATCTAGCCATCAGACTGCACCCCTCCCCACAGTGAGCCCTGAGGAAACTCAGCATGCAAAAACACGGGATACTAGCCCCAGATAGCTAAGATGCATGTCAAGGGAATGATTTCAGAGAGCCTAGACTCTTTCATCTACCCATACACAGAAAAGCGCTAAATTCTTTAACTTGGGATATCTGGTTTCTTTAATTAATATTTTTTTTTAATGTTTAGAATACCTGCTCTTTGTTGCAAAACTTTTATATAACCTGGCTCCCTCTCTTACCTCCTCAAAGTAGTTCTTTCAGGGTTACTTGATATTACCTGTAAGGTTACCTCCCTGGCTTACGACCTAAAAATTCCCCCCAAATAGAACATAACTCTCAACTTTTGGGTTATGAATATTTTTAAGTCCATAAAAGTATACTGAAAACCAGTACTATCCAGTTTAGCATTTTCCAGTACTGATCTGCAGATATAGAAGGAATGATTATCAAAGCATGGTTTACAGATGATTGAGTGACTAGCCAGGATGAAAGAATTAAAATCCAAAAAGATCTTGACAGGCTGTAGCAATGGGATAAAAGGATCTTGGCCAGCTGGAACAATCAACTAAATCTAATAGTAGTAAATCTTGGGATTTGCTCTAAAGTTCAAAAGCCAGTGGCACAGGTTTGGGAAAAGGGAGACAATACATATGATGTCTGAAAATGACTCAGGCAGTTTAGGGGCAGGTAAAGTCAATGTGAGTCATGACTGTGGTGGATCCTCCAGAAAAACCGATTAGGTTTTAGGTAGAATTAATTGAACAAAGGAGGTGATAATCCAAACCTGGGATTGTGTTGATCACACCACACCTGAAAACTGGGTTTATTTGAATGCCATATATGACTTGTACTTGGAGAAGACTAATTAGGATAGAAGAGACTTATAAACTAGGACCAACCATAGGAGCGGGTCTGGCTTTAATAATTGATGCAAATGGCAACATGAATGTGACAGTGTTGAGACTACTGTTCAATCAGCAAACAAAAGAAGAGCAGAGGACACAGATGAGATCAAAGATACATGTCTGGATGAGGCATCTCTTAACCATAGTTCCTTCCCCTGAGTTTGCAGGGTTAAGACTCTACTAGGACTGCTACTGCTAAGTCACTTCAGTTGTGTCCGACTCTGTGCAACCCCATAGACAGCAGCCCACCAGGCTCCACCGTCCCTGGGATTCTCCAGGCAAGAACACTGGAGTGGGTTGCTATTTCCTTCTCCAATGCAGGAAAGTGAAAAGTGAAATTGAAGTCACTCAGTCGTGTCCGACTCTTCGCGACTCCATGGACTGCAGCCCACCAGGCTCCTCCGTCCATGGGATTTTCCAGGCAAGAGTACTGGAGTGGGGTGCCATCACCTTCTCCGTCTACTAGGACAGAGGACCCTAAAACCAAAAGCTCATTTTCTTTTGAAAGGAAAGGGGGACATTTTCCCAGAGGGATTCACTTTGTTAACATATAAAGAAATTCTTGCTTTCAAACTGTGATGCTGGAGAAGACCCTTAGACAGCAAGAAGATCAAAACAGTCAATCCTAAAGGACATCAACCCTGAATATACATTGGAAGGACTGATGCTGAAGCTGAAGCTTCAATACTTAGGCCACCTGATGCAAAGAGCTGACTCACTGGAAAAGATCCTGATGCTGGGAAAGATTGAGGGCAAAAGGATAAGGAGGTGACAGAGGATGAGATGGTTGGATGGCATCACTGACTCAACAGACATGAGTCTGAGCAAAGTCCAGGAGATAGTGAAGGACAGGGAAGCCAAGCATGCTGCAGTTCATGGGGTTGCAAAGAGTCAGACTGACTTAGTGAGTGAACAACAGTTACATACTTCTGAATGCTCTTTCTTATTTGTCATTATGCCTATTGAAGAAAGCCAAGTACTAACACAGAATAGAAATTACTCCTTAGTAGTAATAATTGAAGAGATTCGTCACCTATAATAAGAGACCCCTCTGGAGCGTAATGGTATACAAATTGTATCCAAATATATTAAAGACTGCCATATGGGAAAATAATTGTCATTGTCCTTCACTAAATCAGGAAATAAAACAGTATCATTTTAAAAAATCAGAGAGAGTTTTTAACAGTCCAATTTCCTGAGAACAAAATAGAAATAAGAAGGTCCCCAATAACTAAACATGAATAAAACAGGACACAGCCTAGATGATTCCTTAACAGGTATGCTATTTAGGCAATTTCACCATTCCATGGTGTTTAAAGTCATTTTTAAAGTTCACTTCCAATGCTGAACTTCTATTAATTCTTTATTTCATTCAGTAAATATTTATTGAGAACAAGACATATTCCCAATACTAAGAACTGAGGATACAAGCCACTTCTCATGGAGCTTAAATTATGATGGCATAGGTAGAAAATAAATAGATCATTAATAAAATGTCAGGAAGTAGTGGTAAATGTGAAAAAAAATAAAGCTAAGTAAGAAGCTCAGGTGATGGAGGAAGAGAAGGAGATATGGATAAAATGGTCAGGAAAGGCCTCTGTGGCTAATAAGCTCATTTCCTTATCAAGTAAATTTCTCTAGATCTTCTATCCTGGCCTCTTCTTAAGGTTATCATCATTTTTCCTTCCTTATAATAATTACCCTCCCTCTGGTTTACCTTTTAACTCCTAAACCAAGAATACCTTTAAATTTTAAACTCAGAAGAATTTAGTAGTAAATGTATTATAGTGTAATTTAAAAGCAGGATGTGCCCAATTCTTTCAATTTCATGTAGAACCATAATGTCAGTATCTTCATATATCTAGATACAGTACATTTTTCCTTCTCCACCAACAAAAACTTTGTAATATGTGGGCCCAGGCCTGTCTTTCTAATATCAGATTGTTATTTCTTAGATAATAGGGCACAAACACTTACTTAGCTGTGCCTCTTCCCCATCTCAAGACAGCTTTATCTCCCCTTCATCTATGCCATTCCTTTTATTTAGAGAATAAATGGAAATTATTGCTATTTAACTGGAAATTTTTATTCCATGATATTTTGATGCCAACATCTAATCAAATCCAACATTAAACAAAGGAAAGTGAGAAAACAAAGCACTGTTATATCCTAAGCTTTAAAGCTAAGAGGAAGACAAAACAATTGAATTATAGACACAAATTAGACACATAGATACAAGATAGCCTATGAACTTTAACTTTTTTCTTTTTCTTTCTTTCTTTTTAAACTAGTGTATTCATATAGCTGAAGGGCAGGGAGGTATTTGCAGCTTCACAGGGTTAAAAACATCGTAACAATTTTCTGTTAACATAATGTGGGCCTCTCTGATGGCTCAGTAGGTAAAGAATCTGCCTACAATGCAGGAGACCTTGGTTGGGACCCTGCATTGGGAAGATCCCCTGGAGAAAGAAATGGCAACCCACTTCAGGATTCTTGCCTAGGAAATTCCATGAACAGAGAAGCCTGGCAGGCTACAGTCCATGGGGTCCTAAAAGAGTCAGATGGGACTTAGTGACTAAACAATATCAAAGAGTTTTAGGTGCTGGAAAAATAACAGCTGGAAAAAATGGTCATGTTGGAAAATGAGTTAAAGACAGTGAATGTTCACATCTTTTTCTGCTTTAACACTCACTGGTCCTAAGTTGAAAACTTTCTATACTTATAGGAGAGATACAACATAAAGCAGTCTCTCAAGGCTGTTTTCATACAACACAAAAGGGAATGCAAGTCTGTCAATTAATTGATTTTGAAAAAATCAATGTGAATGAACAAGTGATGAAAATCTTCTTAAAAACTTAACTGGCTAAATGACAGTCTTTATTTACTTGTTCTCTGAAAACAGAAAAGCTCTTTATATTTACAAAAAAAAAATAATAATAATAACAAACAAACAGCTCCTTAAGGAAAAAACAGAACTGATCTCTTTCTTATAATGTTATGAAAATTTTAATGTCCTGTACTGGAGAAGACTCTTGAGAACCCCTTGGGCTGCAATGAGATCAAACCAGTCAATCCTAAAGGAAATCAACATTGAATATTCATTGGAAGGACTGATGCTGAAGCTGAAACTCCAATACTTTGGCCACCTGATGTGAAGAGCCAACTCATTGGAAAAGACTCTGATGCTGGGAAGCATTGAAGGCAGAAGGAGAAGAGGGAGGCAGAGGATGAGATGGTTGAATAGCATCACTGATTAAACAGACATGAGTTTGAGCAAACTGAGGGAGACAGTGAAGACAGGGAAGCCTGACATGCTGCAGTCTAGGGGTCTCCAAGAGTCTGACACAACTTAACAACTGAACAACAACGACAACAACAATTAGCATTTGGGCTCTAAAACCACAGTGTCATTCTGATAAATAGAACACTTCTTTAGCCATACATATGTGTTTTTAAGATGTAATGTATGAGTCTTTTTAAGATTTCACCAAAACTTGGTTTAAAAGTTTTTTTCTCTATTTCATGCTCTAAGTGGGGATATCTCTCCCAAAGAAAGGGCAGCATGTTCATGATGTAACAGCAACATTAACCGAAGGTGATTATGTAAGTTTTTCTAAATTGACTTTAGTTCTACTATTTAATTATCTCGAAATGTAATATACAAATAACTGCTTTGTCTTAATAAAATAACAACATTTTAGGTGATTCTTATATGCACTATTGAATAATTTCTATTTGCTTTCTTGTCAGTGAGAAAAAAAAACCATTGATTTTAGGGGTCCAAAGTAAATTGTTAAACCAACATAAACCATGCTTTTGTTTGTAGTGAAGATAAAAGACTTTGAAGACACCACTAATAAAAATGTATATTATAGTGTATATTATAATGTATATTATAGAGACCCCATGGACTACAAGAGGGTCTTAGAGATCCCATGAAATATACAGTCCATGGAATTCTCCAGGCCAGAACACTGGAGTGGGTATCCTTTCCCTTCTCCAGGGGATCTTTCCAACCCAGAGATCAAACCCAGGTCTCCCATATTGCAGGTGGATTCTTTATACCAGCTGAGTCACAAGAGAAGCCCAAGAATACTGGAGTGGGTAGCCTATCCCTTCTCCAGTGGATCTTCCCAACCCAGGAATTGAACCAGCATCTCCTGCATTGCAGGCAGATCCTTTACCAATTTAGTTATTAGTGAAGATAAGAAAGCATATATATATATATATATATAAAATAAGCATATATAAAAAAATATATGTGTAAAATAAGAAGCTTATATATATATATATATATATGTATGTATGTATGTATATATATATAAGAAGCATGGGTATGTGCTAAGTGGCTTCAGTCGTGTCTGACTGTGACCCCATGGACTATAGCCTGCCAGGCTCCTCTGTCCACGGGATTTTCCAGGCAAGAATACTGGAGTGGGTTGCCCTCCTCCAGGGGATCTTCCCAATCTAGGGATGGAACCTGGGTCTCTCACATCTACCTGCCTTGGCAGGTGGGTTCTTTACCACTAGTGCCACCTGGGAAGCCCAATAAGAAGCATAGAAGCTCCAAAATAAACCATTTCACATGAAAGATTTTAAGAGGGGATTTTTCTTAACCTGTTGTTTAAAAAAAAAAAAAGTAGGTAAAAAATAGATCTTGGAAACTTGCATCCCTGACCAAAAATAGAGAGGGAGAGGATGTATTCAGGTGGAAGCTCACAACCCTGCTCAAGGAAGCAGAGGTTACACTGGCTAGAAGTTCACATCCACACGTAAAGATGAAGGAGATCTGCATTATACAGCTTAATGCTTATATCCATATCCAAGCACAAAAGAGACCAGGGATCTTACAACCAGAAAGGTTGTACCCAGGATATTCATATCCACATCCTAAAGAAGAAAACTGGCCACTCATACATTGCTCTTGGGAATATAAAAATGATACAGTCACTCTGGAAAGCAGCCTGAGCATTTGTTAAAACACTAAGTTTGCAACCATCACACAACCCAGCAATTGCAATTCAGGACTTATTCCAGAGACTGAAAATCTAAGTTCTTACAAAAACCTTATAGTAGTGTTCACAGCAACATGATTTGTAATAACCAAAAAGTGAAAATAATCCAACATCCTTTCAGGTGAATAGTTAAAGTGATTGTGACTGTAGTACATCCATACCATAGAATAGCACTCAGCAAATAAAAAGGAACAGAATATTGATACATTTGTAGCACTGGAAAACTAATATTCTAATGAAAACATTATAGGGTTTATAAAGTGGACACACTGTATGAACACCAGAAAATGATGTGGAGGGAAAAAGTCAATTCCCTACAGTTATATTCTGTACAATCTATTTATATAGAATTCTTGAAATGGGAGGACTCCCAGGTGACACAGTGGTAAAGAATCTGCCTGCCAATGCAAGAGATGCAGGAGACTTGGGTTTGATCCCTGGGTCAGGAAGATCCCCTGGAGGAGGAAATGGCAACCCACTCCAGTATTCTTGCCGTGAGAATTTCATGGACAGAGGAGCTGGAGGATTACAGTCTATAAGGTTGCAAAGAGTCAGACATGACTGAGCGTGCACACACACACACACTCACACTTGAAATTCGGGACAGTTTAGCAACTATTAGGCATTTAGGGAATGGCAGGGGAGGAGCTATATCCATAGAGGGAAGTGAGTAAAGGGTATACCAACATCTCTGCATTATTTCTTCTAAGTGCATGAGAATATATGAAGAAATGACAATAAGTGGTTCAATTAAAAGAGGAAAAAAAAAAAAAAAAAACTAGAGTTGAACTCTCCTACTATTCTTCCAATCATTGCTTACAAACCCTGCCTGGACATGATCACTTCCCCAGCAGAGACATTCCCCAAATGCCTCCAGTATAGGAAGTGGCAGGACAAAAAGAGGGCCAAGCCAGCAATAAAGAAATTCTCAGGAAGGCATACAGAAAACAAGAGCCAGGGGCAAAGAGAGGCATCCTAGGTGTGACCATAGGCCCCATGGTTGAGATACTGGTGAAACAGAGAATGAACAGTAGATTAGATGTGACAAAAAGTGCAGAATAATAGCAATCCAAGACTGAGATATTAGAAAGCAAACACAGATCCACTGAAAAAGCACGCTTAAAAACAAACATGAACAAATGGGACCTAATTAAACTTAAAAGCTTTTGCTCAGCAAAGGAAACCATGTGCTGTGCTTAGTCCCTCAGTTGTGTCCTGTTCTTTGCGACCCATGAACTGTGGCCCGCCAGGCTCCTCTGTCCATGGGTATTCTTCAGGCAAGAATACTGGAGTGGGTAGCCTTTCCCTTCTCCAGGAGATCTTCCCAACCCAGGGATTGACCTAGGTCTCCCGCATTGCAGGTGGATTCTTTACGGTCTGAGCCACAAGGGAAGCCTAAAGGAAACCACAGACAAGACGAAAAGACAACTCTCAGAATGGGAGGAATGTCTGCAAATGAAGCAACTGACAAGGGGTTAATCTCCAAAATATACTAATAGCTCATGCAGCTCAATATCAAACAAACAAACAATCCAATCAAAAATAGGTTGAAGACCTAAACACATATGTCTGCAAAGAAAGCATAAAGATGACCAAAAAACACATGAAAAGATGCTCAACATCACTAATTACTAGAGAATGCAAATCAATACTACAACATGGTATCGCCAACAGTCAGAATGGCTGTCATTAAAAAAAAAAAAAAAAAAACTAAAAACAATAAATGCTGGAGAAGGGGGTGGAGAAAAGAGAACACTTTTACAATGTTGGTGGGAATGTAAATTGATACAGCCACTATGGAGACCGTATGGAGTTTCCATAAAAGATGGAACTACCATATGACCCAGCAATCCCACTACTGGGCATATAGGCTAAAAAAATCATAATTCAAAGAGATATATGTACCCCAATGTTCACTGCAGCACTGTTTATAATAGCCAGGACATGGAAGCAATCTGAATGTCCATCAAAAGAGGAATGGATAAAGAGGATGTGGTCAGTCAGTTCAGTCACTCAGTTGTGTCCGACTCTTTGGGACCCCATGAACTGTAGCATGTAGCACACCAGGCCTCCCTGTCCATCACCAACTCCTGGAACTTACTCAAACTCATGTCCACTGAGTTGGTGATGCCATCCAACCATCTCATCCTCTGTCATCCCCTTTTTCTCCTGCCTTCAATCTTTCTCAGCATCGGGGTCTTTTTCAAACAAGTCAGTTCTTTGCATCAGGTGGCCCAAGTATTGGAGTTTCAGCTTCAACATCAATCCTTCCAATGAACACTCAGTACTGATTTCCGTTAGGATGGACTGGTTGGATCTCCTTGCAGTCCAAGGGACTCTCAAGAGTCTTCTCCAACACCACAGTTCAAAAGCATCAATTGTTCAGTGCTCAGCTTTCTTTAAAGTCCAACTCTCACATCCATACATGACTACTGGAAAAACTATAGCTTTAACTAGATGGACCTTTGTTGGCAAATAATGTCTCTGCTCTTTAATATGCTGTCTAGGTTGGTCATAACTTTTTTTCCAAGGAGCAAGCATCTTTTAATTTCATGGCTGCGGTTGTGGTACATATATACAATAGACTATTACTCAGCTATAAAAAGGAAGAAACTGTGCCATTTGCAGAGACATGGATAGATGTAGACACTATCATACAGAGTGAACTAAATCTTTAAGAGAAAAACAAATATCATATAATATCACTTATATGTGGAATCTAGAAAAATTATACAGATGAACTTATTTGTAAAGCAGAAAAGGAGACACAGACAGAGAGAACAAACGTATGGATACCAAGGGGGGAAAGGGGGTGGGATGAATTGGGAAATTGGGATTGACATGTACACTGCTAAGTCACTTCAGTCGTGTCTGACTCTGTGCGACCCCATAGACGGTAGTCACCAGGCTCCCCCATCCCTGGGATTCTCCAGGCAAGAACACTGGAGTGGGTTGCCATTTCCTTCTCCAATGCATGAAAGTGAAAAGTGAAAGTGAAGTCGCTCAGTCATGTCCAACTCTAGCAACCCCATGGACTGCAGCCCACCAGGCTCCTCCATCCATGGGATTTTCCAGGCAAGAGTACTGGAGTGGGGTGCCATTGCCTTCTCCGGACATATATACACTAATATGTGTAAAACCGTGTGGGCTTCCCTAGTGGCTCAGATGATAAAGAATCTGTCGGCAATGTGGCAGGCCTGGGTTCAATCCTTGGGTTGGGAAGATCTCCTGGATGAGGGCATGGCAACTCACTCCAGTATTCTTGCCTGGAAAATTCCATAGACAGAGGAGCCTGGCAGCAGGCTACAGTCCATGAGGTTGCAAGAGTCGGGCACAGTTTGGTGACTAAACCGCCATCACCACTAGTTTCTACATACATTTATAAAACTTACTCCCCAAAGCTTTCACAACAAATTGTCTTCCAGATTCCTTAATTAAATTGTGCTGTGCTTCAACATAATATTTATTTATCCTTAAAAAAGTATTCCATTCACTGACACAAGACTATTTTTTGTCTGTTAGAGACATATTTCCTACTCAATCTCATCAAATGCCTAGCACATTTTTAAAAATAGACTTTATTTTTTAGAGAAAATTTAGATTCGTAGCAAAATTGAGAGGAAAGTGGAGAATTCTCATTATTTCCCATACACAGCCTCCCTCACTGTCAATATCTCACACCAAAATTGTACATGTGTTACTTTCAGTGAAGCTACATTGATGCGTCTTTTCATGCAAAGCCCATTTTTCATATTAGGGTTTACTGTTGGTGCTGTACATTCTGTGGTTTTTTACAGATGTATACTGACATAAACCTACCGCTATAGTATCCTTCAGAATAGCTTTATTTCCCTAAAATTCCTGTCTGCTCCTCTTCATTCCTCCTCCACTCAACTCCTGGCAACCACCCATCCATAACTGTCTTTATAGTTTTCTGTTTCCTAGAATGTTGTATAGTTGGACTCATACAGTAAGTAGCCTTTTCAGATTGGCTTCTTTTATGCAGCAATTTGCCTTTGAGGTTCTTCCATATCCTTTCACGGCCTGATAGCTCAGTTGCTTTTAGTGCTGACTAATATTCTGGTGTCTGAATGTACCGTTGTTTATCCATTTACCTGCTGAAGGACATCTTAGTTGCTGCCAAGTTTTGGAAGCTATGAATAAAGCTTTAAACATTCAAGTGCAGGTTTTTGTGTGGATGTAAGTTTTCAACTGCTTTGAGCAAATATTAAAGAATGTAATTGCTAGATCATATGTAAGAGTATGTTTACTTTTGTAAGAAAATGCCAAACTACCTTCCAAAGTGAGCCTACCATTTTGCATCCCATCAGCAACTAGTAAGAGTTCCTGTTGTTCTACATCCTTGCCAACGTTTGGTGCTGTCTGTGTTTTGGACTTTCGCCTTTCTAATAGGCACAAGGTGTCTTGTTTCAATCTGCAATTCCCTAAGGACATATATTGAGCATCTTTTCATATGCTTTTTTGCCATTGGTATATATTCTCTGATGAAGTGCCCATTTTTAATCAGCCCTTCCTTTCTTAAGTCTTAAAAGTTCTTTTTATATTTTGGGTAATAGCATTTAACCATATGTCTTTTAGAAATTGCTTGTTTTCTTGTTCTCTTGGTGGTGTCAGTTTCAGAGAAGTTTTAATTTTTCAGAAGTCCAGCTTCATGGATTGCGCCTTTTGTGCTATATCTGAGACGCTATCACCAAACTCAAAGTCATCTAGATTTCCTCTTGTGTTATCTTCTAGAAGTGTTTTAACTTTGCATTTTCCCTTTAGGTATATGCCCTATTTTGGGTTACTATTTGTGAAGTGTATAAAGACTGTGTCTGGATCCAGTTTTTTGCATGTGGATCCAGTTGTTCTAGTACCATCAATTACCTGAATTGTCTGTCCTCTATTTTTTTTTCCTTTAATGTTTTATTGGCTATTCTGATTCTTTTGTCTTTTCGTGTAAACTTTAGAATAAGTTTGTCAATATCCATAAATAGCTTGCTGGGATTTTCATTGGAATTGCAATGAATCTATAGATCAAGTGGGAAGAATTGACATCTTAACAGTATTGTGTCTTCCTATCCGTGAATGTGGGATATCTCTCCATTTATTTAGTTCTTTGATTTCTTTCATCAGGATTTCATAGTTTACCTTCTGTAGATCTTGTACATATTTTGTTATGTTTATATCTATTTCTTTTAGGGGAATGTTAATATGAGTGGCATTGACTTTTTGGGTTTTTTTTTCCAAATTATAGTTTTTCAATTCCAGTATATAAGAAAGCAGTTGACTTTTATATATCCACCTCATATGCTACAACCTTGCTCTAATTGCTTTTTGGTTTCAGGAGTATTTTCATTGATTCTCTTAGACTTTCTACATAGACAGTCATGTCCTCTGATACCAAGTACAGTTCATTTCTTCCTTCACAATTTGTATATGATCTATTTCCTTTTCTTGTCTTGTTGCATTAATTAGGGCATCCAGTATGATATTGAAAAGGAGTAATTAGAGGGGATGTACTTGCCTTTCTCCTGTTCTTGGGGAGAAAGCTTATTGTTTCTCATCATTAAGTAAGATATTAACTGTAGATTTTTTAATGCTTTTTAGTTAAGTTGAGGATGGTCGCCTCAATTTTTGGTTTGCTAAGTTTTCATCATGAATGGAATTGGATTTTGTAAAAGACATTTTATGCATCTGCTGATATGATGAGGTGATTTTTCTTCTGTAGCTTGTTGTTGTGATGGGTTACATTAATTTGATTTTTGTTTGTTGACTCAACTTTGTATCTAGAAGAAATCCCACTTGGCCGTAGTGTAAAATTCTTATTATACATTGTTGGATTTGATTTGCTAATATTTTGTTGAGGATTATTACATCCGTATTCTTGAAAGGTATTGTCTGTAATTTTCTATTATTTTCATGTTTTTGTTTGGTTTCCTAATAGATGGAGTTAGGAAATATTTCATCTACTTCTATCTTCCAGAAGAAATTCTAGACAACCAGTATAATTTCCTCCCTAAATGTTTAGTAGAATTCATAAGTGATCTCACCTGGGCCTGGTGCTTTCTGTTTCAGAAGGTTATTAATTATTGATTCAGTTTCTTGAATAAATCTAGGCCTGTTCAGATTGTCTACTTTCTCTTCTGTGAGTGCTGATAGATTGCACCTTTCAAGAAATTGGTCCATTCATCTAGATTAACAAACTTGTGGGTGTAGGGTTGTTCATATTGCTCCTTAAGCTTTTTACTTGTTAGAATGAAGTGATGACTTTCAAACTCCTTACATACCAGACTAGAAACCAGAAGTCCAGTTAAGCACAGTTTGGAAGGGCTCAGTAAACTGAAGTATATAATTGCATAAGCTGGAGTCCTCACTAAACAATTTCTCACAATTTTCTTGTGCCTAAATCTTTAAAATTGTCTCTTTATTTCATAGTTTATGCATTAAAAAAAAAAAAAAAACCTTGGTTAGAAAATGGCATACTTCCCCATCAACGACTCTTGGTTAGAATTTTACTACTGGTTACCCTTGCTAGAAATTACCTATGTGATGAGACAAAGTATGGATTTACATTTGCCTGCCCGTACTCTTTGTCTTTGCATCCTTTCCCCAGCTTAAGTGTGGACATCATCTTGGGTTAGAAGCCCTTCTGCCAGGATAGCAAAGTAGAGGAGACAAAGTGAACATCGTCACACATTCAGTTTTATTATATAAGCAGGAAACTAAAACAACATGTCCATCACATTTCCTCAATAACCAGTGTGGTGGAATTTCAATAATGGAAGAGAGAGACTGACACATTGTGATCTAGAGTGTTTTCAGGAAATTAGGATATTGCCTAAAAAATATGTAGTTGAACATTCCCTCTCTGTCAAGTTTACACTGGGCCCTGTTATGTCTCCCTTGTCATAATTCTCTATAGCAGGTTTCTTGGAAAAAGGCTCCATTCTTTTCCCATCCTTTGTTAGCCTCTCCCCACGTTTTCATAGGCCATGAACTCGTGAATGGACACACGTGGCAGGGACTGTCTCGTCTCAGTGCATCTTGTGTCACAGTGCATGCGTCAGTCCGCCATGCAGAGAGATAGGACTGCAGCCCTACAACCTCTTCACTGGGGTTTTGTGCATGCTGCTTAGTTTCGCTGCATCTGTCAAGCCGTTCTTTATCGGAGAGTCTAACAGCCTTTGAGTGCACGGTGCTCTATCACTTACGTAGGGGTTGTATTGATCTTTCTGGTGTGTGCTCTAAAGTGGCTGGCATCAAAAGCTAGTGAGGCAGCCGGTTTGAACAGTATGGGTCATTTACAAACTTTAGGATGAGAGGCCGCAGGATGCCAAGGAAAACGTTTCTGTTTTTCCAGAGGGAACCATAGTTCATGAAATGTGGTTAACGTACCATATTTGTGTACCCTTAAAATCATTTTATAACCACACTGAGTGCCTCTAAACATTAAATATAGTTTGTAAGTAGTTGGTTAACTAGCTGTTGTGTGCTTTAAATAGTAAATAAAATGGAAAGGCACTAAACAGTGACTATATTTCATAGAGTAAGATGCTTTTCCAGCCACTCAATAATTCTCAATGTTTAGAAAAATTGATTTTCTAACTGCTGAGTGCCTCTAAAAATTAGCATCTTATCTTCCTACAGGGGCTGCTTTCAGTCAGCCTTCTTTCTTCCAGCTTTTGACTTAGTGATCTCTAAGGTTCTCTTCTTGCTAAAAAAATTCTGTAGGTTCTTTTGGACTATAATTTTACTTGGGCATATACGTAATTGGGAAAAAAAAAAACAAGAAACAATATCATCTTACCTTTTTTAATGTTTATTTCACAAGAAGTAGTTCTTTGCCCGCTGACTGTTTCTGAGGTCCCACCACCACTCTCTGTGCCAAGAGGAAGATTGCACAGAGGAACCGAGGGCAATGCCATAGAACTTGAGTACTAATTTTCAAGTATCTTCACACAGTGCATCTGAGCAATGGATACATTTTGTATTTGTGGAAGCTTAATGAGAAGGCACGGAGAAGGTGATGGCACCCCACTCCAGTACTCTTGCCTGGAAAATCCCATGGACGGAGGAGCCTGGTGGGCTGCAGTCCATGGGGTTGCTAGAGTCGGACATGACTGAGTGACTTCACTTTCACTTTTCACTTTCACGCATTGGAGAAGGAAATGGCAACCCACTCCAGTGTTCTTGCCTGGAGAATCCCAGGGATGGGGGAGCCTGGTGGGCTGCCATCTATGGGGTCGCACAGAGTCGGACACGACTGAAGCGACTTAGTAGCAGCAGCAGCAATGAGGGAAAGGAATTCTGTAAGAGGCAGTAATAGTCACATATCTTCATTGCAAATTAATTCACTTTCCCAGTTCTTTGTTGACTCAGTCTGGCCTTTCAGAAAAGCAAATTGCCAATGCTGAGACCTTACAGACAGATATAGTCATGGCTTACAGTGCCACAAAAGCTGAGAACTGAAATAATCATCAGTACACAAGTACAGGAAACTGGATTAAAAAGAGATTCAGCTCTTAGTTCTGCCTGAACCACAGAGCCTCCTTGAGCAATCTTTCATAACCTTGTCAATGTTACTAACCAGTAAAATGCATGGTTAGAGGAAGGTTCTAGACTCTGGCTGCTGGATCATCTCCACGGTCCTCTTTTGAATCTAATAATTTAGAAATTTCTTCTGATCTTTTACCACATTCTGAAGAAGCATGTGTCTCAAGTGTACCCACCAGTTCCACAGCAATAGGTAACTGGCATGTTGAAGCCTGAGGAATAGCAGATAAGCATCAAACTTCCTGGGACATGTGCTTAGAATTAGAATGCAAGGAGTGAAGAAAATTCTTCTCAGATACACCCTCAAAATTCCCACTGATATCACTGGAAACTCTGTGGGATCAGATGAGGACAGGTTGCTTATTTGGGAGCAAAACCCAGCAGTGAGCTGGCATTCAGTTATCCACATTAGACTGATGTGACCGCTTGGTTCACAGGTTTGATCAAAGATATGGCCTAGAACAAAACACCTGCAGAAGACTATGAGCTCTCTGGTGTGAGAGTGTTATCTGAGTCACCACTGTACACTGTATCCCTAGCATCGAGTCAATAGGATTTGCTTGGTAAACATTTGTGGAGCTAAACTGAGTCCTTTAAGCAAAGGCAGCCTACCACACAGAAATGAAAATGTCTAAAATGGAAAATCCCTAAAGACCAGAGACAGCACTCAATATGAGCCTTCTTCAATAGTTTGACATGAGATGCATCAAGAAAATCATAATTGTCCAAAGAAGCAATCATTTTCATGATTGGATTTAATCCAGAAACTGCTTTTCCAGCCAAAAAGCAGAGTAAGATCTCACCCCTCCTCCCACACTCATACCCATCCCAAAATGCAGAAAAGACAAATGGAGAACAGAGACGTGAAAGTTATAGCATGGAGCGTCGCTTTACTACTGAAGTCAGCAGTAGTGATTAACATCAATTGATGGGGCTTCCCAGGTGGTGCTAGTGGTAAAGAACCTGCCTGCCAATGCAGGAGACATAAGATATGCAGGTTCGATCCCTGGGTCAGAAAGATCCCCTGGAGGAGGGCATGGCAACCCACTCCAGTATTCTTGCCTGGAGAATCCCATGGACAGAGCAGCCCCAAGAGCGGGCTATGGTCCATAAGGTTACAAAGAGTCTCACAGGACTGAAGTGACTTAGCACACACTCATGCCCAGTGGGACAATATGTGCCAGCTCCCATAAGAGCTCTAAATGTATTATCTAATTTAAGGTTCATCCAAGACCTATTGGATCAATATTATCATCATCATTTTGTAGATAAGGAAAAACAATCACCATTGTTTTTGAAGAAGCCTGAAGTCTGGGCAACTTAGAAGACAGATGACTAAATCTACAGTACAGTTGAGATAGCTCTGGATTTAAAACCTGAACTTCTAGTGGTCAGTCCTTAAGCAAATAAGAATATTCTCCAATTAAGGAAAATCCCATGAGGTGAGAAAGCATCATAGAAAAGAACAATATGAAACACAGGAAATGAGTCAGCAAATCAGAAGTCAGGAATGATGTGGTCAGGAAAAGAAACAATTACCATAGCCACAATTGGAGAAAGGTTTTATTTGTCTCATTGGGTCTGATCTCAGTGAGGACAATCCCAGTGAACAGTGTACGCATATATTCACACCTTATGATGCATTAGAAAAAGAAAGAAGCCAGCAACGAGGTACACAAAAGAGCATATTTTTTTCCCATGGCTGGTGCTAGGCAGAACTGTTGGCTATGCTGGAATAAGGGGGTGAGGTTTCAGATCTGAGTACAAATTGTGATTCTCTTACAACTGGTCACATGATCTTAGGCAAGGTTACTAAATCTAAATATCTGGTTCCCATGCCAGAACAAAGGACATGGACTAAAACTCAAAGGCTACTTCTAACACTAAAATTTCATGTCTTGGATGGTTTGTTTATCTTGGTGTCCTCCTGGATCCTATTTCTGACCCAGTGCTTCTTTTCTTTCTTCATAGTCTCCTTACAGTTTTCTTCCTTCTTATGAAACTTGTGTATAAGTCAGGGTTGCAGCAGGAGACATATGGCACTTTCAAGCAAAGATAACCCAAGAAGATTTAGACTAGGAAAAACGTGTAGGGAAGATATCAGAGACATAGTGCAGTTCCTTGGATGAGGGAGTGGTTTTCAGGATCCATAAGGGAAGAGATGTATAGAGATAATGACCACTGTAAAAAAGCTATGACTTTGGAATCAAGGGAATGAGAACCAAAATTCATACTTCTTCCTTCTAATATCCTACTGGGGCTGCACATCAGATAAACCCAATTGGACATCAGAAGAAAGGAAACTTGTTGATGTGGTTCACATAGGTCAACCATACAGGGCGCAGGACAGGAAGCAGATGGTAGAAAATAGATCTGGAGGGCAAATGGAAGATATCCAGATATACCATGGAGAAGGAAATGGCAACCCACTCCAGTATTCCTGTCTGGAGAATCCCATGGACAGGAGACTGGTAGGCTACAGTCCATGGGGTCACAAAAGAGTTGGATGTGACTCAGTGACTAGAACAGCAACAAAACAAGAGAGGAAGAATAAACCTGATTTGTGAGCCTCTCAATGATGTAGGCTGTCATTGAAGATCAACCTCGATTATCATTTTATTCAATACTTAGCCAACAAATATTTGTTGAATGTGTTGAGCACTGATCTAGGATCTGGGGATAAATCAATGAAAAAGTTCTTTACAAACATTGTTAACCAGGGAGATTAACAAATATACTGAAGCACTGAAAGCGCTTTTGAGAAATATCGAGTAGGCTAAGGGGTTTGAGTGTGGGGGTTGGAGAGGGAAACATGTGGTTACAACAGATGGTAATGTAAGGCATGATGGAAACTATTCTGACCATGGAACTGAAGGAGGTGAAGGGCCAAGTCATGAAGGTATTGGGGAAAAGTGTGAAATATTGAAGTTCCAGGGTAGATGCATGTTCTCATACTTAATGAGTGGTAAGGAACAGGAGGATCAAGTTGGGCATTGGTAGCTTGGCAGCTCAGGGGAACCTGGAATTATAGCCCTACCTTTGTATATCTAAGTAAGAACTTCAGTTTTTATTGCAAGTAAGATGAAAAACATGGGGAAATGACCTGGTGTCATTAGGTTTTAAAACTGTCATTCTGCTGCTGGGTTGAGAATAGGGAGGAGGCAGAATAGAGCAAGATGGACAACCTAGGAAACAACTGCAAATCCCACTTCCTTTCAAGATTCAGGGAAGGGTAGTTTTGATGGAGGTGGAGGAAAAATATTGTTTGGGGAGATGTTTGGGGGTTAGAACTCAGCCTTTACTGATGGGGTGGAAGCAAGATGTGAGGACAAGGAAGAGGCAAGAATGACTAAGTTTTTGCCCACGCAATCAGAATATTAACTAAGTGATTACAGTATAGTGTTAGTTTTGTTTCCTCAAAGTAGTATGTTTAATTTTCGGGGTATTACAGCACCATACAATTTCTCAGCATATACAAAAAGAAAAATAATTCTTACTGAACTATATTTACCTCCCACTTCTAAGCTGTGTTGAGGTCACTTATAATATTAAAACTGAAATAAAGCCAAATAGTTGGAATGGAAATAAAAACATGAATAAATAGAACTGGAAAGCATAAAAACCAAGGAAATATTCCCTATTTTTGTCTATCACTGAAAGAGCAAACTAAATTACTTGAGTTACAGAACTTGGAATCAAGAAAGATGTTTTATTAGATGCTTCACTAGAACGTTAATTGTTTTTTGAGCCCCACCTCACAAATTAACAAAATTTGCTAAAGAAGTTCCAGCATCCACCCAAAGGTTCATCAGGGACGAACCCTCCAGAGTGAGAGAAAAAGCTCATTCTCCAGATGTACATCCTTAAAGAATGCTTAATTATCTACTTGCCCATTTTCAAAGCCTGCTTGTATATGTGTGTTCAGCTGCTTCAGTCCTGTCCGACTCTTTGCAACCCTATGGACCGTAGCCAGCCAGGATCCTCTGTCTGTGGGATTCTCCAGGCAAGAATACTGGAGTGGGTTGCCATGTCTTCTCCAGGGGATCGTCCCAGCCCAGGGATTGAACTGAATCATTTTTCAGGCAGATTCTTTACCTCTGACCAAAACCTATTTGCCTCCTGCCAGTCTCCTTCCCCATTCAGATGCTGTCTCAGATTCCGTCGCAGATTCCTCCGTAAAGTGCCCCTCTCTTTTTCCCCCAAATCTTTCCTGACTTCTGGAAGGCTGAGTTTTTCCTCTAACTCTTTCTCTGTTTCTTCCTCAAATAAATACTCTTTCTGAGCTGAGACTCTTCCCTGTTCTGTATGATCCTTTTTTTTTTTTTGGGCCCAGGAGCCCTTCAGCATATTCCTAATATGGAATTGGAGGAGCCAGCATACTTCACTTCTTCCTACTTAAAGGAATGTGTGAGAGTCATTTCCTTTGAGCCATTGCCCTGACACCTAGAGTTTTCATAAGGAATAAACAAACCAGCAGGTTCAGCCAGACTTGTACACTCCTCAGAGGCATGCTCAAGATTTAAAGTCATGAGCACTAAGGTTACTCACCTTCTCAAACATCCTCTAATACAAGCCTCGTGTTTGGACACGGAACCAAGCT
Source organism: Bos grunniens (assembly GCF_055505025.1). Taxonomy (NCBI): domain Eukaryota; kingdom Metazoa; phylum Chordata; class Mammalia; order Artiodactyla; family Bovidae; genus Bos; species Bos grunniens. The sequence goes on along the minus strand of NC_141166.1, from coordinate 35,970,318 downwards.
GACTTTGTATTGAATCTTTCATTATTAGAATTTGATGAAGCCCCAGGATTTTTTTTTTTCTTAGAACAGGCTCAGAAAACACTATATAATTTAATCTATCTTATAAGACTTCTGGAACTAGAATTAGAAAAATGGAAATACTCTAGAATCCAGGATCACTGCTCAACTTACCATGGACGTAGTCTGAAAATCTGGATCCGATGAGAGAGTCAAAAACACTTTAAATGAGGAAAACAAATTAAGGCTTTTAGCCTGCCTGAGACATCAGAACCCCTTTAATGAGAAAAGCCCGTAAATCCTTCAATGAAGGTAGTAGGGAGAAGCGGAATTCTCAGATCTATTTCATGGAATTAATGCCAAAACCAGAAAGAACAAGAGAAGCAAGGCAGATATATATTCTTGAAATAAAAGTCAGAAAATAGAAACACAATAATGTATTGCCACTCTTCCAATATACAAACCTGATTATATAAAATGTTTCTTCAGTGTAAATATAACACATTGATATACATGTTCAAAGAGGAAAATAATAGATACTATTTAAACAGTCAAAGGTTAAAACTATTAGATGACCTGTTTGTGGAAATAAAGAAATACCTAACATCCTCCTTAGACTGAACTACAGACAATGGTGTGGGCATAAATCTTTCTCTTAACAATAATTTTTATTGATCACATTACATTCCAGGAACTACATGGTTTCTTAACAGGTCATGGAAAGTTTAGGGAGTGCCCTTGTTCCCATAAGATACATATTCCTCATTCACAATAGACTTTCCTTTCCTTAATTCTGACCTATACTTACCCACACTGTTATTTGGATGTTCAGAAGTAAGAAGAGTTGGTGATTGCTGAAGTTCAGAATATGTCAGAACCTAATGAAAATAACATTGCTGGGGGTCTGAGTCCTAATTTCACTGCTTAGTCTTATTCAGTAATGACTATAAGTTCCTTGTGTGTGTGTTTGTCACTCAGTCGTGTCCGACTCTGTGACCCCATGAACTGTAGCCCTCCAGGCTCCCCTGTCCATGGGATTCTCCAGGCAAGAATACTGGAGTGGGTTGCCATTTCCTCCTCCAAGGGATCTTCTTCACCCAGGGATCCAACTTGCATCTCTTACGTCTCCTGCATTGGCAGGTTGCTTCTTTATTACTAGCACCAACTAGTAAGTTCATAAGTTTCTTCAGTTCAGTTCAGTTCACTCGCTCAGTCATGTCCGACTCTGTGCGACCCCATGGACTGCAGCATGCCAGGCTTCTCTGTCCATCACCAACTCCCGGAGTTTACTCAAATTAATGTCCATTGAGTCGGTGATGCCATCCAATCATCTCATCCTCTGTCATCCCCTTCTCCTCCTGCCTTCAATCTTTCCCAGCATCAGGGTCTTTTCCAGTGAGTCAGCTCTTTGCATCAGGTGGCCAAAGTATTGGAGTTTCAGCTTCAACATCAATCCTTCCAATGAACACTCAGGACTGATCTCTTTACGATGGACTGGTTGGAGCTCCTTGCAGTTCAAGGGACTCTCAAGAGTCTTCCCAAACACCACAGTTCAAAAGCATCAATTCTTCGGTGCTCAGCTGTGTTTATAGTCCAACTCTCACATCCATACGTGACCACTGGAAAAACCATAGCCTTGACTAGATGGACCTTTCCTGGCAAAGTAATATCTCTGATTTTTAATATGCTATCTAGGTTGGTCATAACTTTCCTTCCAAGGAGTAAGTATCTTTTAATTTCATGCCTGCAATCACCATCTGCAGTGATTTTGGAGCCCCCCAAAATAAAGTCTGACACTGTTTCCACTGTTTCCCCATCTATTTGCCATGAAGTGATGGGACCGGATGCCATGATCTTTGTTTTCTGAAAGTTGAGTTTTAAGCCAACTTTTTCACTCTCCTCTTTCACTTTCATCAAGAGGCTCTTTAGTTCTTCTTCACTTTCTGTCATAAGGGTGGTGTTATCTGCATATCTGAGGTTATTGATATTTCTCCCGGCAATCTTGATTCCAGCTTGTGCTTGATGCGACCCAGCATTTCTCATGATGTACTCTGCATATAAGTTAAATAAGCAGGGTAACCATATACAGCCTTGATGTACTCCTTTCCTGGTTCCTTGGAACCAGTCTATTGTTCCATGTCCAGTTTTAACTGTTGCTTCCTGACCTGCATATAGGTTTCTCAAGAGGCAGATCAGGTGGTCTGGTATTCCCATCTCTTTCAGAATTTTCCACAGTTTATTGTGACCCACATAGTCAAAGGCTTTGGCATAGTCAATAAAGCAGAAATAGATGTTTTTCTGGAACTCTCTTGCTTTTTCCATGATCCAGCGGATGTTGGCAATTTAATCTCTGGTTCCTCTGCCTTTTCTAAGACCAGCTTGAACATCTGGAAATTCATGGTTCACGTATTGCTGAAGCCTGGCTTGGAGAATTTTGAGCATTACTTTACTAGCATGTGAGATGAGTCCAATTGTGTGTTACTTGAGCATTCTTTGGCATTGCCTTTCTTTGGGATTGGAATGAAAACTGACCTTTTCCAGTTCTGAGTTTTCCAAATTTGCTGGCATATTGAGTGCAGCATTTTCACAGCATCATCTTTCAGCATTTGAAATAGCTTAAATGGAATTCCATCACCTCCACTAACTTTGTTTGTAGTGATGCTTTCTAAGGCCCACTTGACTTCACATTCCAGGATTTCTGGCTCTAGGTGAGTGATCACACCAGCATGATTATCTTGGTCATGAAGATCTTTTTTGTAGAGTGCTTCTGTGTATTCTTGCCACCTCTTCTTAATATCTTCTACTTCTGTTAGGTCCATACCATTTCTGTACTCTTCTGTTAGGTCCATACCATTTCTTTCCTTATTGCTTCTAAATGGTTAATTTGATTTAGATCTTATTCCCATTCTGAAGTTCTGAATTATTTAGAAAAATCAACTAGGTTCCAGGAGGATATCCCAGTATGTTTGCATAGGGCTGGTTACAATCTCTACTCAGCAGATCTTATGCCTGGGAGGCACCATGGGGTTAAAGAACTTTCTGAAAATCCCTGAAATTGAGACACCCCCTCCTAACTGATGTTTGAGCTGTCAAATGCTGGTTCCTGAGGATTCCAATTATACCTCTCATTAGAGGACAGAAATTGTGCTTCATTTTTCTTTGTAACTCTATGCCTGGCACAGGCCTGATGTACATAAGGTGCTCAACCATGCCTTGGGAGAAGAGTGAGAGAAGTAGAAAAGGAGATAATAGTACATATTTAAATACAGGACTAGACCAAAGAATATGTTGTGAATAAATATGGTCCTGTGCCCTCTTCTGTTTTTAATCTCAAGATTATTTTTTAAGTCTTTTACTATTTAGCTTTTTATCCTTTTAAGCTTTTCCTCTAATGGGAATAAGCTATGAGAACAAAGATTTCCCTTTTTCTTTTATTTTTCATGTATACTTCATGGTATGGAGCACAGGGTTACCAGACACTTTAAAATATTTATGATTTGATGATTGGTCTGTAACCAATACTTTTCCATGCATTTGTGCATGTGTGCTAACTCACTTCAGTTGTGTCCAACTCTTTGCAATACTATGGACTGTAGCCCACCAGGCTCCTCTCTCCATGGGAGTCTCCAAGCAAGAATACTAGAGTAGGTTAACATGCCCTCCAGGAGATCTTCCCAACCCAAGGATCGAACCCAAGGATCGTCTTTTATGTCTCTTAAGTTGATAGACAGCACCACCTGCGAAGCCCACTTTTTCATATTGAATTCAAATTTAAAGTAAAATTTTAGTCCAAAATATTTCTTAAATTAATTCATAGATAGAAGCCTTAAAAAATTTTTTTTAGATTCTGCAGAATCAGGTATGTCTACTGATAAACTTATTCTATTTTCCCTGATAGCTCAGTTAGTAAAGAATTCACCTACAATGCAGGACACCCCGGTTCGATTTCTGGGTCAGGAAGACCCGCTGGAGAAGGGATAGGCTGGAGAAGGGATAGGCTAGGGAAGAGAAAGGCAACTCACTCCAGTATTCTGGCCTGGAGAATTCCACGGACTGTATAGTCCACAGGGTCACAAAGAGTCGGACACAACTGAATGACTTTCACTTTCAACCATATTTGACATAGATTTCATGTGGACTTTTCAAGTGATTACTACAATATTATCTAAATTATTAACTAAAAAGTTCAATTGCATATTCAAATAACAGCATTCTAAAGAAGTTGTTAATGTTTCCTTCTAGAACCCATTATTATACTTTTCTCTATTAGCAAAAAGATACGTTTTTTTTTACTAAGTTTTCTAATTAATATTTTTAAAGTGTACATATATACCCCCAAAGAGCCTACAGCTTTAGTGTAACCACCCAAAATTATATGCAGAGTAGAATTGTCTTTATTTATTACAAATTCAGGGAACAAAACTATTCTTAATTTCTTTGCTGTATGGTACTAGATGAAATCATCACTAATAATAAGTCAACAAGCTAATACTTCATCCCTATTAACACAGAGGGATCTAGATAACAGTATAGATCAAACCAACATAATTCCTTAGGTATTGGGAGAGGCAGAGAGAAGCAAACAAGAGTTTGTTGTAGAAAACAGGTGTTCTTTTCTTTTTAATTGAAGTTGGGTTAAATTCTTATGTTTAATAAATTGGCATGATTGATTTGAAGTTGCTGAATATGAAAAATTCTTTTTCATCAAAAGTAGATTGTGTTCCTGAACCAAAGGCCAACAAGTATTTCCTTAGTCTTTACTATCTACATGACCCCATTAGGTGCTGTACAAAGTACTATATAATATGATTAATTATTACTCACATGAGCTTATAATCATGTTAGAAAGGAAAAAATATTTATGCAACAGGAGTGCCAAAACCAGTTTGTATTCTGCAAAGTAGTCCATATTTCTTATGTTGTTATTCTTTTTAAAAATTCTCAAGAAGCAACATATGGCTTCTAGAAAAGGTGATAATGTAAACAACATTTAAGATCTGGCAGAAAGAATAGGCCTAAATAAATATTTAATCTGAAAAACTCAAGCAATTGTTAAAAACACATTTTAGAGGCAAAACAAACCATGGAAATTGTGTGTATTGAAGCCCAGATGATTAGAAAAGCAAGAGAGGAAAGTGAACAAAAGAGAGTTCAATATAATAGTCCTGGGGCAAAGCAGGTGCAAAACAAAAGTGCCCAGAATAAGGAGGGCTTCAGTCAGAAAGTTTCCTTTCTCTCTGGGCACTACATTTATTTACATAACATGGAAGCCCAAGCCAGCTCAGAAATTCCAGCTAAAGCATAGGTCCTTAGGCATCAAATGGGAGTTCACATAAAGAAGTCTTTTCCCACTTAAGGAGGGAAGGAGAGACTGAACTAGTATGCAACCAGAAAGGCTAATGGGCCAGAAGAGGCCCCAGCATACGCCATTCACTATATGTACAATAATTCCAGTATGAAGGCAATGACGATAGATGTCTGCCTCACAGATTTATCATCCAGAAAGCCGATTTGTAAAAAAAAAAGAAAGAAAGAAACAGCAGACCAAAAAGTACTATACAGCATGTGAAAGTATTAGTCACTCAGTCATGTCTGACTCTGCGACCCCATGGACTGTAGCCTGCTTCTGTCCAAGGAATTCTCCAGGCAAGAATATTGGAGTGGGTAGCCATTCCCTTCCCCAGGGGATTTTCCCAACCTAGGGATCAAACCCAGATCTTTTGCACTGCAGGCAGATTCTTGACTGTCTGAGTCACCAGGAAAGACCACTATAGAGCATATTTCCTTATAAAAATCTTATTATAAGTAAAAAGAGGTACATTTTTTTATTAGAAGGTCACTGCCACCTTCAGGAAATAATCCCATTTGTGAGTTGAGTAGAGAACACCTGTGCTTAGACTAGACAGGGAAAAATGCAGGGCAGGAAATTTATCAAGTATAAAGTATTTACCTCCTGTCAGAATACAAGAGATGTTGGAAAATGCTTATTAAATAAACAAACAAGTAAAATGAAGATGAGGGCTTGATAGCTCAATTTAAGAAACAGTACAGAAAACCATACAGATCAACAAAAATATTATTGCCATTAAAGAACAAATGATTTCAAGCAAAGAAGTTTAAATTTTGGACGTAAGTCCATTAGCAGAGGAGAATTCTTTAGCCTTTCTGGGAAGGGCAGGAAGGTATTTGCAGAAATGCAGAAACAGAAAACAGACTTGTGAAGACAGCAGAGGAAGGAGAGGATGGAAGCAACTGAGAGAGTAGCGTGGGCACATGTCCACTATCGTGTGTAAAATGTGTGCAACAGATAGCTAGTGGGAAGCTGCTATATAACACAGGCAACTCAGCTCGTCTTCTGTGATGAGCTTGAGAGACGGGATGGAGGGGTGGGAAGGAGCTCAAGAGGGAGAGGACATATATACACTTATAGATGATTCACGTTGTACAGCAGAAACCAATACAACGTTATAAAGCAATTATCCCCCATTTAAAAATAAAAATGAAAAGAAATAAGGCTAATTGGAAAATATGAATAAAACTCTCATTAGGAAGATTTATCTGTCAATGTTTCATAACTCAAAGGAACATGAAGACACCATAACCCTATAAGCCAGTTAAGAAAGTACCACAACTCAGATATGATATTAATAGGGGGTACAGATTTTTTAAAAAAGAGAGATGTTTTGGGGGCAGGGAGAAATGTTCTTTTGTGCACATGCCAGTTGGGATGTTCAGTTGTATCTGACTCTTTGCAACCCTATGGACTGTAGCCCACCAGGCTCCTCTGTCCATAGCATTTCCAAGCAAGATTACTGTAGTGGGTAACCATTTTCTTCTCCAGGGCATCTTTCCGACCCAGAGATCAATGCCAAAGGAGGAAGAAATTTCAATGGTTATGGAATGAGGTAAAGGGGGCAAAGAGGATGAAAAATCTATGATAATAGTGGTGAAAGCAGGAACACAGGTGCTAAATAATAATGATCGTGAAGAGGAGAAAATTAGTAGAGAAGCTCAATCGTGAAAACCACGGGAAACTTAGAAAATCACCAACTAAAATCCAGATGAACCATATGAGTGGCTGCCAAATTAACCTGCTTAAAATGAACTTTGCACATCATTTTTCACAATCAAAAAAAGCAAACTGTGACTCTTTACCTCTCATGCCTAGACTTCTCTGGTGGCTCAGAAGGTAAAGCATCTGCCTACAATGTGGGAGACCCAGGTTCAATCCCTGGGTCAGGAAGATCTGGAGAGGGAAATGGCAACCCACTCCAGTATTCTTGACCAGAAAATCCCATGGACGGAGGAACCTGGTAGGCTACCGTCCATGGGGTCGCAAAGAGTCAGACACGACTGAGTGACTTCACTTACACTCACTTTCACCACTCATAGGACTCAGTCTGTATCTACTTACTCTGGCATCCAAGACCCCTCACCCTTGGACCTAACTGCTTCTTCTCGTCCACACTCAAACACCTTCTACTCCAATCAGACTGGTCACTCTTGCCAGCTTAACTCACATGTTTGTGGTCTCAGCAACATTACCATTCAACTCTCTTACTCCTCATTCTCTTTCTTAAGCTTCATATTTAATAACTTTTCCTTCCTTCATATAATGTTGGCTCAGGAAGCTGTTTTTTTCTTGCACTGGCTCTGGGAAGACCACTTCTGGTAGCTTTCATACAGTACCTAATATTACTAGGGGAGGAATGCTGATAGTACTAACAACATCTATCTGCTCTCCTTGGCTCATTTTTCACCTATCCCAAATCTATCCATTTATCTAGTGTTGGCTTCTATACCCAGAATTCAGAACTTTGCTGAATAAAGTTGCATAATTGATTCATTTTAACATTTCCTACCAAGGTAATGCCCTTAATTCACTCACAGCAGGACACTGCACAATTCTTTTAACTCAGTCTCATTCTTCCTAACTTCTTTAAATTATTAATTGATTCTTCAACCTTCTCCCCTTCAGCATGAATGAGTTCCCTGGGTGGAAATTCCCTCAGCATTTCCTCCGGCCCCCAAAGTATAAACCTGTCCATATCCACCCTTGTCCTTAAAGCTTTATCTAGAAGAAGAACTTTTTTTTTCTTCTAATGACTTCTCCTGTGCTCTGGGTCTCAGATTCTCCCATCTTTACTACTTATCCTTTCTTGACCAACTCTCTCAGACTTTCCCTATTCCATTCAAAGCAAGCTTCTTGAAAGAATAACCTATACTCTGTCTCTTCACTTTCTCTCCTTCATTCAGTCCTCAATTCATTGTAATCTGGCTTCTGTCCCATCATTCTTTACATCTCTTCTTATCAGGGTCTCCAGCCATCTTATAATAATGAAATCCAACCACCATGTCAATGTCTCAGTGACACTTTATAACAGGCGACCACATCTTCACTCCTCTGTGAAAGGTCCCTGTCATGCTACAACATGACTTTTTCTTGAATCCTTTCCGATCTCTAGTATCTCTTTTTCACTTGTGCTTTTTCAGAGCCTTATTTTTGGGCTATCCCATCCATGCCAACTCCTTAACTCAGTGCTTTTCAATCCTGGCTGACCATTAGAATCATCTGGACAGTACTTAAAAAATACTAATGCATGAGACCCACTTCCAGAGATTTTAATTCAATGAGTCTGGGAGGGAACCCAGGAACCCAGGTAGCTCCTCAGATGATGCTAGTGTGTACTTGCGGTATAAAAAAAAACCCACTGCTTTAACTCATGATTCCCAACTTTGTCTTTTCAGAGAAATCACCTGGGGCAATTGTGAAACATAAGTGTACCAGATCCTGCCTCTTTGAAATTCTAGTTGAATAGGCCAAAACTCAAAATCCAAAAAGTAACTAGAGACTCTCCTTTCCACTCACATCTATTGGACAACACTTAAAGCTGTAGTTTTTTGGGACATCTGCTATGTGCTGGATAACTCACATTTATTTTCAAGCTTAGAGCTTTCTCCTATGTGCTCATAGAGCACTTTCCATACATGCTATTCATTTGTGTCTCCTTTGCAGGCCTTTTTTTTGCCATGCCATGCGGCTTATGGGATCCTATTTCCCCAACCAGGGACTGAACCTCGGCTCCCAGCAGTGGGAGCACAGAGTCCTAATCACTGGACCTTCAGCTAATTCCCCCTGTGTCTCCTTTACTTGACTGTGAATTCCTATAGGGCAGAGATTCTGTCCCTCAAATAAATTTCATTTGAACTAGTAAATTGTCCAGTACATGTTAACTCAATAAATAATTTTATAAAATACTGAATGAACAAGCAATTAAATTATTTCCATATATATAATCATTCCTAACACAAAATATAGATGACATTCTAAGCCTTTTTGTATTCTTGACATACACATTAGGCCAGGGTTCATAATGATGGATGAAAATTTTCTGTAATCAGTATTTTTACCTGTAAAATTGTTCTGTACAATTATGTGATTCATTTTTCTCTGTGACAGTTTCTTCTCTCTTAGTGCTTATTCCCACTTGGCCAAATGACTTATACATGTTATGGTATATTTTTGGAATCTCCTTTGTGGGAGGTATAGAGCTCATGAACTTTGAACTTGAACTTTTCTTTTCTTCTCATTTGTATAGTAGAGATAAGACATACTTATGATTATTAAAATAAGAGAAGCTCTGGCCAGAATTTTTTTTTTCTTGAAGTGTCAGTTCTTGTGAGAAAATCTATGCAACTTACATAAATCCAAGGAATAGTCTTTCTTTAGCTTTCTCATTGGCTCCACTCCATATTACATGTGACTATATCTTCACCAATCCTTATGTTTTTTACCACAGTCTCAGAAAATATTGTGTCTTTCCCCCAGTTCATGCCTAACGAGTTCACACGTGTCTTTAATCACATTGGCCCCCTTCTAGAATGCGCTACATCCTTTGTCTGCCTGGAAAACTCTGATTGGTCCCTTGAAACCCTCCTGATACAGGGTTAGTCATTTACTCATTTGTTTTACTTCTGTCTGGACACAGACTTTTCCATCTTTGCACTCATCATAATGTACTGTAATTTTTGTTTACGAAGTTTATTCAATAGATTTTTGAACTCATCAAGGGGAAAGATCAAGTTTTATAAACCTATTTTTTTCCCAGGGGTGAGTGCAGTGTTAAAGTATGGACATGATATTTGTGGAGTTGTATTGCTCCTGTAACCAGACTTTTACTCTACTTTTAACATAAAATCTTCCAAAACTCCATCTGCTCACCATCATTCAACTTTAACTTTGGAGTCAGAGAACTGTAAGTTAAAATCATTACTGACCTTCTGTTGTTTTTTTTGTTGTTGTTGTTTTTTCTGATCTTGGATATTTTCTTTGTTGTTGTTTTCTTTAACTGTGAAATAGAGATTATTAGACCTACTCACAGTGTTGCTTATATAATTAAATTAAAAGATGCATATAAAAAGCTTAACACAATAAATGTCCAAAACATGTACACAGTAATTGCTGACAATGTGGTGGTCATCATAATTGTGGAGCAGCTTTGTTTTTGTTTTTGGTGGGGTTTTTGGATCATTCACTACAGGATTCTACCAGTAAATTTTAGTACTGAAAATGCAGTTCTCTGTTAAAGTCAGGCATGCTGAGTAAATCTAAACCTTCCCTGTTTGGCACTTCAATCACAAACTCTTAAATCCCTCTTCTCACCTTTCATGCTTCCTTGGATACTTCTCGAAATAAGGAGGGAGTTGTGTAATCCTTTCTGTAGATAAAAAAGTCAAGCTTTGGGACTAATCCTCTCATGCCCTACATTCCTGTTTACTTTAGTCACTCCAGGAACTGCAAGTCATCTCTCATTACATGAACTCTCATCCCCATATCAATTTTAATATCCCCTAATCTGGAGCAATCTTCCACTCCTCCCTTCCCTCTCAAATCCTTCCAATGTACCCTCTGGAATTCCTGATAACTCATCAACTTAATCCGTGGGATTCTCAAATCCATCACTTTCCTGCTCTCTCATTCTTTTCCATTGTGGTCACTGCATACCCTCCAAAAGGTATTTGTTTTATTTTTTTTTTTTTAACCTCTTAAATATCCCATAAATCTTGAGGGTGGGGTAGATGTTCTCCTTTGTTTTTTTCTGGTAGTTCCAAATCAGTTTCTCTCTCCTTCCTCTAAAAAAACCTTCCAGTTTCTTTGTAGTTCATGCCATGTGGCAACCTCCTATCAAGCTCCCTGCCCTTGTTCCAATCATGAGCAGACACTGAGGTCAGCCCTTCTCATTCAGTGAAAATTTAGCAAGTAGCTCACTGATTCTCCACCACTTCCTTTCCTTTCCTCAATCACCCTTGGTGATTTTGACATCTGTGTAACTCGCATTGTAGAGAATCCTTTCAATAGTCTAGTTCTCAGTGTCTTGACCTCCTCATGGCCAATAATATTGCCCTTATTTCCTGTAACCACCCACTTCCATATTATATGCTAGATCCTTTAATTGTCATCAGTTGCAATCCCAACAACCTCCATTTGACATATCTGACTTTGTGATTGGCTCTTCCTATTTATTTTCAGTTAATCTCTTTCATAAACCATTCAAAGATTCTGCACTTTAGAAAATGTATTTCTATTTAGGAGATGAATTCTATCAATCTTTGCCTGTCTTTCATTCTTTTCACATCCTCACTTCCCTCCTTACTCAGTATAAAAGAATCACTCCTCACACAATCCCTTGACAACATTGCTCCCTCTCTTTCTTCACTCCATAGTTGCCTGACAGAACTCCACCCTAGTTGAATCCCAGCTTTTGTCTGTTCTGTGCTTAACTCTGAGAAGCTGGACATGACTTGACAAAATACATGATGATGTTAACTTATCTCACTGAAAAATACATGACCACTACCTACAGTGGGCCCATGATACTCTAAGAAGTTCTATTCAGTTCAGTTCAGTTCAGTTGCTCAGTCGTGTCCGACTCTTTGCGACCCTATGAATCACAGCACGCCAGGCCTCCCTGTCCATCACCAAATCCCGGAGTTCACTCAGACTCATGTCCATTGAGTCAGTGATGCCATCCAGCCATCTCATCCTCTGTCATCCCCTTCTCCTCCTGCCCCCAATCCCTTCCAGCATCAGAGTCTTTTCCAATGAGTCAACTCTTCGATGAGGTGGCCAACGTACTGGAGTTTCAGCTTTAGCATCAATCCTTCCAAAGAACACCCAGGACTGATTTCTTTTAGAATTGACTGGTTGGATCTCCTTGTAGTCCAAGGGACTCTCAAGAGTCTTCTCCAACACCACAGTTCAAAAGCATCAATTCTTCAGTGCTCAGCTTTCTTCACAGTCCAACTCTCACATCCATACATGACCACAGGAAAAACCATAGCCTTGACTAGACGGACCTTTGTTGGCAAAGTAATGTCTCTGCTTTTCAATATACATGTCCCAATTCAATTTACTGCCCCAGTCTGCAAAATGACTATTTCATCACTCAAGAGTTTCTTGTTGGAATCTCTAATACACTCTCTGTCTTCTTTAACTCATCTTATCCCCCTACTTCATATTTTACTGCTAAAGAAGAGCAATCAGAAAAGAATATCCACATATTCCCACCCACCAATGTATGGACTTTCCAGGTAGCACTAATGGTAAAGAACCCACCTGCCAGTTCAGGACTTCACTGTGTCTCTACTAGATACTTCACTCTTCTTCCTGTTGCCATGGATGTACACATACCTAAAGACAGCCCATCACCTCACACAGGTTGCTGCTACTGCTGCTAAGTCGCTTCAGTCGTGTCCGACTCTGTGAGACCCCATAGACGGCAGCCCACCAGGCTTCCCCGTCCCTGGGATTCTCCAGGCAAGAACACTGGAGTGGGTTGCCATTTCCTCCTCCAATGCATGAAAGTGAAAAGTGAAAGTGAAGTCGCTCAGTTGTGTCTGACTCTTATCGACCCCATGGACTGCAGTCTTCCAGACTCCTCCATCCATGGGATTTTCCAGGCAAGAGTACTGGAGGGGGGTGCCATTAAGACAAGAAATAACAAGTGTTGAAGAGGATGTGGAATACTCATACACTGTTGGTGGAAACATAAATTTCCATCTACATTGATACAAATGTTACAGCCACTATGGAAAACAGTATGGAGATTCCTTAAAATAGTAAAACACAGAACTACCATATGATCCAGCAATCCCACTTCTTGATATATATCCAAACAAGTGAAATGTGTTATCTCAAAAAGATATCTACATCCTCATGTTCACACTGTATGATTCACAATAGCCAAGTTATAGCACTAAGTGTCTATCAATGGATGAGTGAATGAAGAAAACATAGTTTTATACACACACACACCCACACACACACACTCAGAGGAATGTTATTCAACCATAGAGAAGAAAGAAATCTTGCCATTTGTGAGAACATGGATGAACCTAGGGAACACTATGTAAAGTGAAATAAATCAGGCACAGAAAGACAAACACTGAACAATCTCAATTATATGTAGAATATAAAATAGCTGAACCCACAGAATAGAATGGTGGTTGCCAGGCTTGGAGAAAATGGGGTCATGTTGGTCAAAGAGACCTAAGTTTCAGTTATGAAGGATGAGTAAATTCTGGTGCTCTAATATACAGTAAAAGACCCTGATGCTGGGAAGGATTGGGGGCAGGAGGAGAAGGGGATGACAGAGGATGAGATGGCTGGATGGCATCACCAACTTGATGGACATGAGTTTGAGTGAACTCCGGGAGTTGGTGATAGACAGGGACGCCTGGCGTGCTGCGATTCATGGGGTCGCAAAGAGTTGGACACGACTGAGTGAATGAACTGAACTGAATATACAGTATGGTGACTATAGTTAACAATGCTGTACTGTATAGTTGAAATCTGCCAAAGTGGTGGTTTTTGGTGTTCTCACCAAAACACACATACAAAATGATAACTATATGAGATGATAGATGTGTTAACTAGCTTGATCCCTAGTGATTATTTCACAATGTATACATACATCAAAACATCACACTGTAGACCTTAATATGGACACTTTCTATTTATCCATTGTAACCCAATAAAACTGAAAAAAGTCAATTTGTCCATACAAACTTTCCAGGGTCTGTCCATTGGAACTCATTTCCACTCACCTTACTCAAGGACTTTGTTTCTATAACTGTCCTCCACCTTCTCTTGAATCATCACTCATGTCTTACTTACTAGGATAATCAATACACAGAGATCAAATTGCCAACATCTGTTGGATCATTAAAAAAGCAAGAGAGTTCCAGAAAAACATCTATTTCTGCTTTATTGACTATGCCAAAGCCTTTGCGTGTGTGGACTACAACAAACTGGAAAATTTTTAAAGAGACGGGAATACCAGACCACCTGACCTGCCTCTTGAGAAATCTGTGTGCAGGTCAGGAAGCAACAGCTAGAATTGGACATGGAACAACAGACTGGTTCCAAATCAGGAAAGGAGTACGTCAAGGCTGTATATGTCACCCTGCTTATTTAACTTATATGAAGAGTACACCATGAGGAAATGCTGGGACGGATGAAGCACAAGCTGGAATCAAGATTGCCTGGAGAAATATCAATAACTTCAGATATGCAGATGACACCACCCCTATGGTAGAAAGTGAAGAGGAACTAAAGAGCCTCTTGATGAAAGTAAAAGAGGAGAGTGAAAAAGTTGGCTTAAAACTCAACATTCAGTAAACAAAGATCATGGCATCAGGTCCCATCACTTCATGGCAAATAGATGGGGAAACAGTGGAAACAGTGGCTGACTTTATTTTGGAGGACTCCAAAAGCACTGCAGATAGTGACTGCAGCCATGAAATTAAAAGACATATACTCCTTGGAAGAAAAGTTATGACCAACCTAGATAGCGTATTAAAAAGCAGAGACATTACTTTGTCAACAAAGGTCCATCTAGTCAAGGCTATGGTTTTTCCAGTGGTCACATATGGATGTGAGAGTTGGACTACAAACACAGCTGAGCACCGAAGAATTGATGCTTTTGACTGTGGTGTTGGAGAAAACTCTTGAGAGTCCCTTGGACGGCAAGGAGATCCAACCAGTCAATCCTAAAAGAAATCAGTCCTGAATATTCATTGGAAGGACTGATGCTGAAGCTGAAACTCCCATACTTCGGCCACCTGATGCGAAGAGCTGACTCATTGGAAAAGACCCTGATGCTGGGAAAGACTGAAGGCAGGAGGAGAAGGGGATGACAGAGGATGAGATGGTTGGATGGCATTATGGACTCAATGGACATGAGTTTGAGTAGGCTCCAGGAGTTGGTGATGGACAGGGAGGCCTAGGCTGCTGCAGTCCATGGATCGAAAAGAGCTGGACACGACTGAGCGACTGAACTGAACTGAACTGAATCAATACTCAAGCTTGCTGCAAACATCTGCCTTAAAACAAACAAAACCAAACTTTCTTGGATGTTACATCCTCATTTCACATTCCCCTCCTCTGTATTTCCTTTCACTTTTTCATTTCTACCCTCCTTTTCACAAAATTAATAAAATTTGAGTGCATAATAATGTCTCCACTTCTGTTACTCTTCTGAAAGCACTCCAGTCAGCCTTTTGACTTCCAGCTCCATGGAAACTGCTGTTGTCAACATTGTCTCCACATTGCCTAATCCTATGGACAAACTTACTTGCCCTCATAGTAGCAATTCCACATAGTTGACCACAACCTCCTTCTTGGAACATTTCATATTCAGTTTCCAAAAAATCTATTCTCATCTCAATATCCTCCCTACTTCTGGATTTTTCCTCTTAATATATTCTCAACATAGCAGCCAAATTGATTTAGTTAAAACACTGATGAAATTATTTCATTCTGCTCAACAGAACTCCGTGGCATCTTATATCCCTCAAGGAGGCTGGGGTGGTGGGGAGGTTCTTCCAGTGCTTTCTAAATCTCTGTCTTGCCTTGATTATTGCCAGCTGAGTCAGCTCTTCTCTCTTTGGTCACTCTGGTCCAGCCGCATAGACTACTTGTTCTCCTGAATATGCCAGGCATACTCTTACCTCTGGGTCTTTGCCCTTGCTGCTCTCTCTCCCAGAAAAGGCACTCTTCTAAATATTAGAGTGGTTGGCACTCTATTCCAGTTAGGTCTCTTTCCAAATGTCACCTTGTCAGGCAAGGACTTTCCCTCTTTGGTAGTTACTGTCTAATCCATTAACCTGCTTTGCTTTTCTTCATAGTACTTAATACCACCTGATACACATTGTTTATTTGTTTATTGTTTCTCTTCTCCATATAAAAATAAAGTCCCAGGAGAACAAAAACAGTATCTGTTTTTTTTTTCTTTTCACTACTATCTCACCAGCAGCTAGTGGTTCTACTGCACAATAAATATTTGTTGAATGATTAAATAAAACCTTTCTTTTCAATGTCTACATTCCTGTGACCAGCAACTTATATGCTTTCCTAAAATCATTAAACATCTTTATCCACAACTTAAACCGAATTCCTAGCACAGTAAATTGAGAAGTTAGGCAAATAGTTTGGCCATAATCCTCTGTTAAGTGTCTTTCCTCTGTCCTAGCACTAAATTTATTGACTCACTCTTAAAACTCCATTTCCCACAAAATGCAGGGTGGTTGAAGTCCAAAATCAATAAGTATAAGAATGCTTAGAGCAGGAAAGAAGAAAAAGGAGATAATAAAAGGAGAAAACATTTTAAAGGAACTCATAAACATCTTAGAACCGTACTTGGGAAACAAAGATCATGCAGAACAATTTTGGAAGAAAACACCTCCACAAAAGCATGAACTCTCTCTTCCTCTCCTTTCTCTGTAGTAGACGATAATGTAATTCTTGCTTAGGCTGGACTGTGCTCTGTCATGCACAACAAAGGACAAGTCTTTTGGCCTCAGCTTCTAGTTATCTGAGCCCAGACGAAGACAAACAGGATAGGCCCAAGGCAAAACTGTCAAGTGGAAAAACTTGGCTGGCGTTTAGAAATTCCCTTTTCTCTGCTCCCTCCCTGCTCAGTTATACCCGCACCCTCTGCACCTTTAGTGCCCAATATCCTCCTCCTTCTAAAATCTTGCCTCTGTCAAAAAGTAGGATGGGTATCTTAAAACATTTACATTTACATCCAGGTTGTAATTTCACTTTCAACTGCATATAAGTGGTAAAGACTATGCTGATAATTTTCCTAATAACTAATCTGATCTTCCAGATTAGGAAAAATACTAAACTTAGTCCTGTTACAGGAAGTTCAGACCAAACCACTAACTTCAATTAGTATTTTCATGTAAATGTTTAGTGCCGTGCCCCTGCTAAGTTACTTCAGTTGTGTCCAACTCTTTGTGACTCTCCGGACTGTAGCCTGCCAAGCTCCTCTGTCCATGGATTCCTCACGCAAGAATACTGAAGTGGGTTGACAAGCCCTCCTCTAGGGAATCTTCCCAACCCAGGGATCGAAGCCACATCTCCTGCGGCTCCTGCATTGTAGGCAAATTCTTTACCACTGAACCACCAGGAAATGTCTCAAGGTAAAATTCCCAGTTTCATGTTTCTCGGCTCTTGACATTTAGATGTGTGTGACCCCGTGGCAGAAGGCGAGATGGGGTGCTTGATCTTAGCATTTTCCTCTGCATTTTCACAGGTGCTGGTTTCAGAGTCACCCATTGGTTTTGTTTCTTGGACTGGTGACTGTTGAGTTTCATTGACCCATCTGCCTCTTGCTGAGGGGACAGGTGGTGCCCACTGCTCAGTGCTCTGTCTCAACTTCCTAGCCTGCTGCTCCTTTGTGCTCTAAGATTAGCCTTTCATCTCAGCAGCCTCATATTTTCTGAGTCTGGAATGTAGAAACTTCTGGACTTCCTGAAGGAAACAGAGGGGCAGAGATGCTTCTGTGTATGTGTGTGTGTGTGTGTGTTCCCTAGCTCCAGGACCATGCTGGGCATGAGAATTCTCCTAGACCTTGGCAGCTTTACCTCTATGCACACAGGGAAGCATGCCACTGATATGATGATGCCAGGATCCCCCACCTGTCTAGGTGTTTCTGTGGCCCACAACATTGAAAATGTGAGCCCCAAAGTGAGGTGGGGGCATCAAAGAGTCTGGCATCTTCTTCCTTATCCTCTGTTCCTTCCTCATTCACAGGGGCCAGAAACCTTTTGATCCTATCAGACTCTGTATACTCCTTTAATAATAAACCATGTTTGTCACTGCTTTTGCCATTCTGAAGTGGAAAATCATAAAAATAGAGTATAACTCTCCTCATAGAACTAAAATCAATACCATATTCTAACTATAAAAAAAGAAAAAAGCAAAGGTAATTTATCTATTTTAAAATGTAAATGAATACTTGGTGATAACTACAAGGAAAGACATAATGAATTGGTCTGATGATAAAGTTTATATACAGAAATCACCTGAATGTGACAATTACAATTTCTCTAATGGAGATTTAAACGCCATGAATACTTTGTTGGATGACATTTCAAAATAGTGACCAAATCTCAGTAAACCTGCAAAAGAAACAAAGTAGGGTTTTCCTACAGCTTATACTACAGTATGCTTACAGAAATTTTAATGTACATAAATTGGGCGAAAAAAATTTCCTGGCTCAAAAACATGTTCTACCTGTCTGTGGCTTAGGACATTTTATTTCAGTGAACTGGGCCACTCATTCTAGCTGTCTAGAGTCCCTGACTCTATTCATTAAATATAAAATGTAGCCTCCAAGCATTTCGTGACGACAATAACAAAGAGCCCTGAAGGGTGTCTTCTGAAGGGTGATTTTCCATCTCTTGTAAGAATTGCTTCTCTGCACCATTTTCCTCCTTCTTCACCAAAGGAGCAAGGCTCATGATGCAGCTATCAGTGCAAATGTTATCTGCTCCTCTCTTACTACAAAATGAAACTGTATTTCCAGGAATGGCCCTTAATCCAAGAGCCCATTGGATACGCAGTTTGAAGTTTCTGAGGATGAAAATACATCAATTTAATAGCCCCAAGATATAATCTCCGTTATATAGTGGACCCTCTCTCCTGTTGTTAGATTACCCAGATATTAGCCCCTGAAACTGTTTTATTCTGGTGAATCAATTTAATGTTTTTCAAATGACAAAAGCAATACATTACTATGGTAAACAAGTTAAATAATATGAAGTGAAGTGAAGTGAAGTGAAGTCACTTAGTCATGTCTGACTCTTTGCATCCCCATGGACTGTAGCCTACCAGGCTCCTCAGTCCATGAGATTTCCCAGGAAAGAATACTGGAGTGGGTTGTCATTTCCTTCTTCAGGAGATCTTCCCCACCCAGGGATTGAACCCAGGTCTCCCGCATCATAGGCAGATGCTTTACCATCTGAGCCACCTGACTGTAAAGTCATTTCTCTCTTCTCTCATTGAATGCTCTCTCCTATATACAAAGACACATATCCACTCATATACATTTTCATACACATATGTCTGTGCATACACACACACACATACACACAAACAGATTTTATCTTTAACATCAAAATGCCACCATACTGTACACATTGCCCTGGGTGTGTTTTTTTCCCAGTTAAATATATGTATATTATGGCCACCCCAAAGTGTATAGAAATTAACTTTCTAATAAACAATAGATAAAAGCAAAATATGTACTTCACATTCACTCACATATAAAATTGTCTATAAATATGATTATATCATGCTGCTTTCCAAAGAACTCTGTCTTTCACTGCACTCCCCTCTTCTCTTCATCTCTAATGGTACACTGCTTCATCCTCCTCTAAACTGCATCCCCCTCCCAGTCCTGATTATTTCTTTTATCCCATTCTTAATGCTCATTTTTCACAGAATGAATCCCTAATATCAATTCTGTGTGTGTGTATGTGTGTGTGTGTGTGTGCGTGCATGTGTGTGTGTGTGCGCATGTGTGTGTGTGCCCGTGTGTGCATGCATGCTCACATAGTCACTTAGTCATGTCCGACTCTTTCGTGAACTCATGGACTGTAACCCGCCAGGCCCCTCTTCCAGGGGATTTTCCAGGCAAGAATACTGGACTGTGTTGTAATTTCCTTCTCCAGGGGATCTTCCTGACCCTGGGACTGACTGCATCTCTTTTGTCTCCTGCATTGGCGACTGGATTCCGTAGCATTATGCCACCAGGGAAACACTTTATTTTGCTTTTTTGTTGTTGTTCAGTTGCTCAGTTGTGTCCAGTTCTTTACGACTCCATGGAATGCAGCACACCAGGCTACCCTGTCCTTCACCATCTCCTGGAGCTTGCTCAAACTCATGTCCATTGAGTCAGTGATGCCATGCAACCATCTCGTCCTCTGCTGTCCCCTTCTCCTCCTGCCTTCAGTCTTTCCCAGCATCAGGGTCTTTTCCAATGAGTTAGATTTTTGCATCAGGTGGCCAAAGTACTGGAGCTTCAGCTTCAGCGTCAGTCCTTCCAATGAATATTCAGGGTTGATTGCCTTTAGGATTGACTGTTTGATCTCCTTGCAGTCCAAGGAACTCCCAAGAGTCTTCCCCAACACTACAGTTCAAAAGCATCAATTTTTTGGCACTCAGCTTTCTTTATGGTCCAACTCTCACCTCTATACATGATTACTGGAAAAACCACAGCTTTGACTAGATAGACCCTTGTTGGCAAAGTACTGTTTCTGCTTTAAAAACCTACACTGTCTAGGTTGGTCATAGCTTTTCTTCCAAGGAGCAAGAGTCTTTTAATCTCATGGCTGCAGTCACCATCTGCAGTGATTTTGGAGCCCCCGCAAAATAAAGTCTGTCACTGTCTCCATTGTTTTCCCATCTATTTGCTATGAAGTTATGGGACCATATGCCATGATCTTAGTTTTTTGAATGTTGAGTTTTAAGCCAGGTTTTTTACTTGATTTCACTTGATTTCGCATTCCAGGATGTCTGGCTCTAGGTGAGTGATCACACCATTGTGGTTATCTGGGTCATGAAAATCTTTTTGGTCTAGTTCTTCTGTGTATTCTTGCCACCTCTTCTTAATATCTTCTGCTTCTGTTAGGTCCATGCCATTTCTGTCCTTTATTGTGCCCATATTTGCATGAAATATTCCCTTGGTATCTCTAATTTTCTTCTAATTTGAAGAGATCTCTGGTCTTTCCCATTCTATTTTTTCCCTCTATTTCTTGGCATTCATCGCTGAGGTAGGCTTTCTTATCTCTCCTTGCTATTCTTTGGAACTCTACATTCAAATGGGATAAATCTTTCCTTTCCTCCTTCGCCTTTAGCTCCTCTTCTATTCACAGCTATTTGTAACGCCTCCTTAGACAACCATTTTGCCTTTTTGCATTTCTTT
Organism: Bos grunniens; assembly: GCF_055505025.1. NCBI lineage: Eukaryota > Metazoa > Chordata > Mammalia > Artiodactyla > Bovidae > Bos > Bos grunniens. The sequence continues at coordinate 35,949,046 of NC_141166.1, read as the reverse complement.
TCCTTGGGGATGGTCTTGATCCCTGCTTCCTGTACAATGTCACAAACCTCCATGCATAGTTCTTCAGGCACTTTGTCTGTCAGATCTAATCCCTTGAGTCTATTTATCACTTCCACTATATAACCGTAACAAATACAGTTGATCTATTAGAATAAATTTGCCATACTCCAGTGGTCATTCAGAGCACTTCATCCTCTGGCCTTGGTAATTACTCGGGGATAAAAAGGAGCTAATAGTGGCCATTCCAGGAATTTTGGCCAAACTGGCAAGGACAGAGGCACTTTTATTGTTATGATTTTATTAAACAAAATTCAGAAAACTAAGATCATGGCATCTGGTCCCATTACTTCATGACAAATAGGTGGGGAAACAATGGAAACAGTGACAGACTTTTATTTGGGGGGGGGGGCTCAGAATCACTGCAGATGGTGACTGCAGCCATGAAATTAAAAGACGCTTACTCTTTGGAAGAAAAGCTATGACCAACCTAGACAGCATATTAAAAAGCAGAGACATCACTTTACCAACAAAGGTCCATCTAGTCAAAGCTATGGTTTTTCCAGGAGTCATGTATGGATGTCAGAGTTGGACCATAAGGAAAGCTGAGCGCCGAAGAATTGATGCTTTTGAACTGTGGTATTGGGGAAGACGCTTGAGAGTCCCTTAGACTGCACAGAGATTCAACCAGTCAATCCTAAAGGAAATCAGTCATGAATATTCATTGGAAGGATTGATGCTGAAGCTGAAACTCCAATACTTTGGCTACCTGATGCGAAGAACTGACTCACTGGAAAAGACCCTGATGGCGGGAAAGATTGAAGGTGGGATGAGAAGGGGACAATAGAGGATGAGACGGTTGGATGGCATCACTGATGCGATGGACATGAGTTTGAGTAGGCTCCGGGAGTTGGCGATGGAAAGGGAAGCCTGGGGTGCAGTGGTCCATGGGGTCGCAAAGAGTTGGACACAAGTGAGCAACTGAACTGAACTGAACTGAAATTCAGAATATTTACCATCCTTCCATAATTTGAATATTGCCTTCATAGACATTAGGAAAACAGTGCTGAGGGCTAAAGTGAATCAAGTTCCTGACAATATTGTTAGATAATCTGTATTCAGGCATACCTCAAAGCAAACATCCCCCACATTTACATGTAGAGGAATCAATACATTTTGTGCCCAAGTTCTTCTGAGTTCCTGTCACTTATAACCAAGAATCCTAAATTGCCAAATAAGACAGTAATTCCATAAGCTACACTTCAGCCTACATATTCCCTATCTTAAATTCTTGTAAATTTGGGTTAGATAGAGATTATGGGGATGTGAAGTAAGCCTCTTTTTCTACCTGTGGTTTACAAGCTGGTATTATTACATGCTTCCAAAATAAGTGAAAGAAATTAGGTAAACTATTGTGAAAATCTTTGAACATGAAAAATTAGTGCTTTATTGGCATTAAAAGGAACTTTGGAATCTATGCAGTCAGCATAATATGTTATGGTTGCTAGACCACTCAAGTCTGGCAATTTCATTTTAATAGATCAATTCTGCCCCACTATTGCTCCTAGGCTACAACTTGGCCAAATTTCACTTTAAAGGGCATATTATGGCAAAGATCCAAACCCTTTCACAGCAAAAGCTGAATGCTAATGGAATTGTTATGATTTAAAACTGTGAAACACAATCTATTTTTCAATGGAGGAAACAAAATACATAACCACAAATATTTCCAGTTTCTTAACTCAACCTTGAAGGATATTTTTGCATTTTTATTCATCATTTAATGATGAGAGATACTGTAAAAAGTGTTTTGGGTAGTGTCAGAGTATCAGATCCGAAGACCTAGTAGTCGTCCAGCTAGTAGATTTTGACAATACCACCTACTAGCTGGGTGACCTAAACCAAGTTACTTAACATCTTGTACCACCAGTGCTAATTGTAGCTTGGATATTAAATGAGAAGATACTTGTAAAATACTTTTCTGAGCCTGGCCTATGGTAAATGTTCAATACATGGCTGTTGTTGCAATTATTATCAGTAATAATGCTGGGAAAAGTAGTATTGCTACTAGAGTATTAACCTTCAACTTTGGTTTTAGTGATTGAAAATTTTTACTTGCATTATGTTTTTTCTCCCTTTCTTTCATTCTTTCTTCTTAACCTTCAACTTTGATTTTAGTGATTGGAAATTTTTACTTGCATTATATTTTTTCTCCTTTTCTTTCATTCTTTCTTCTTTTCTTTCTTCCTTTCCTATTCTTTTCTTTTTAATTTTCCTCCTTCCTTTCTCATCATTTGAAAATATCAGAAGAACCTGCTCTAGGAGAAACCCTAGGTGTATAAAAAAATATAACTCTTATTTCACAAAGAACAAAGACAAGACAACTTTTAACTACCAAAGGACTTTTCATAAATATAATTAAGTAAAAATAACTCACAAATCTAAGAATCTAAAGTTCCCAACTCAAAGTCATTGATACATTTAAAATTTTTGTTAAAAAAAAATTGTTTCTGAAATACACAGAAATCCCTTGCATCCCTATACAATAATAATGAAAAATCAGATAGGGAAATTAAGGAAATAATCCTATTCACCATTGCAACGAAAAGAGTAAAGTACCTAGGAATTAACCTACCTAAAGAGACAAAAGACCTGTATTCTGTTGAAGTGACAGAACTCACTGATGGATTAGCAATGGGGAATGAAGTAGAAAGAGAAATAGGACAACTCCTAGGTTTAGGGACTAAGGGATTGGAATTACTGTGATGTCATTTATTGAAATGGGGAAAGTTTATGTTTCAAATTAAGTAGATAGTTGCCAAACAGGCTGGAAAAGAATGGTATTCCAAAAGTAACCTCAACTTCATTTGCCAAAGCATGAAGGCTCTAAAGAACCTGGCATGTCCATGAAAAGAGAACGTATTTGAAACAAAGGGCATGAAGAGCACTGGGTGAGGATATGTTGACAGACAAGGCTACAGATGTTATAAAGGGCTAGATGACAGAGTTTGGACTGGATCCATTCGATTGGAGAGGTATTATGAGCCGTTTAGGGTTTAAAGGAACTAATCATCTATAAAATGAAATCAAAGAATTCAGAAATGAAGACACTACAGCAAAATAATTGGTTGTGCAGATTGAATTAATGTACATGTATCTCCATATTAAATATGATAAAATTAAGATAACAAAATAGAAAATTAATATTATACAAATGTGATAAATAAAAAATAATATAACCAGCAAGAATCAGACTGAAGGAATTTGAAGGGCAAAAATGCATAATAATATCTAATACTTGCCTAAAGTGCACTCATTTTTTTAAGTGTTCTAAGGACTCAGTTCTCACAAAGCCCTTTTGAGGTACCTGCTATTACTCTTACTATTATACAGATGAGAACAGCTGAGGTATGCAGAACTTAAGAAATACTCCCAAATGGAGAAAATAATTGCAAATGAAACAACTAACAAAGGATTACTCTCCAAAATATATAAGCAGCTCATGCAGCTCAATAACAGAAAAACAAACAACCCAGTCAAAAAAAGTGGACAGAAGATCTAAACAGACATATCTCCAAAGAAGACATACTGAAGGCCAACAAACACATGAAAAGATGCTCAACATCATTCATTATTAGAGAAATACAAATCAAAACTACAGTGAGGTATCACCTCCAACCAGTCAGAATGGCCATCGTCAAAAAATCTACAGGTGATAAATGCTGGAAAGGGTGTGGAAAAAAGGGAACCCTCTTGCACTGTTGGTGGGAACACAAATTGATACAGCCACTGTGAACAGTATGGAGGAGATTCCTTAAAAAACTAGGAATAAAACTACCATATGATCCAGCAATCCCACTCCCGGGCATATACACTGAGAAAACCAAAACTGAAAAAGACACATGTACCCCAGTGTTCATTGCAGCACTATTTACAATAGCTGGAACATGGATACTAGATACTAGTATTGGAAATAACATGGTTATTGAGAGTTTGATAATTTGCAGACTCTTATTTGATGTTCTTTTAACTTTATTTCCACTCTCAGTTGTGCCTGATTCCTCAAGTATGGAGCCTGTCTTGTGCAATTTCTCAAGTATGTAAATCTCCAGGCTACCACTGGAATAAAAAAAACTTTCACCACTCATTTTTGTAGGAACACAAAATTGAAAAAGGATAGTTTGACCACGTCATTGAGAGTTCTGTTACAGAACCAGGCCTAGACTCCAGATCCATGATTCAACATACCTCTCACTACGAACAGTTATTCTTTCTTCCTCATTACACAAATGATTGTAATTTTATTTTATTGGATGGTCTAGAGTCAGACCCGCAGTACCTCCAAGAGGTGCATGTAATGGGAATTCCTAGATTGAAATGACTCTCAAGAGCTCATACAATGATTAAAACAAAACTTATACTAAGGGGATCCCTCTGAAATACATATGCTTTTCAAGTTTTGAAGAAAAATTATTTTCAACATCTAAGTTTATGCTTAGTTAATTAGTTATTTAGTATTAGTCACTCAGTCGTGTCTGACTCTTTGTGACCCCATGGACTGTAGCCCACCAAGCTTCTCTGTCCATGGAATTCTCCAAGCAAGAATACTGGAGTGGGTTGCCATTTCTTTTTCCAGGGGATCTTCCCAACCCAGGAATGGAAGCCGGGTCGCCTGAACTGCAAGGAGATTCTTTACCATCTGAGCCACCAGGGAAGACCAGTCTATACTTAGGCCAAAAGAAAGAAAGAAAGAATGTGAAGTTGCTCAGTCGTGTCCAACTCTTTATGACCTCATGGACTGCAGCCGGCCAGGTTCCTCCATCCATGGGATTTTTGAAGCAAAATTCTGGAATAGGTTGCCATTTCCTTTAGTAGGGGATCTTCCTGACTCTGGGATCAAACCTGGGCTGCAGGCAGATTTTTTAACATCTGAGCTACCAGGGAAGCCTGTACTTAGGCCAACAATTAATCAAAGGTAAGAGCAGAACGGAAGCATTTTTTAAGCATCGACTCAATAAATTTCTTTCTTATGAATCTTTCTCAAGAAGTGGTTGGATGCCATTTTCCGCCAACATGAGGAAGAAAACCAAGAAAAAGGTGTAGGAAAATCTTAGAATATTAACCCTCAGGATGATAGTGGCATTGAAGGCCACGAGATGAAACTTCTAGATTGTAACTGAATAAAACAAGGGTCCAAAAAGGGTCCAGTCCTGTGGCCACTGCTGAGTTTTCCAAATTTGCTGGCATATTGAGTGCAGCACTTTCACAGCATCATCTTTCAGGATTTGAAATAGCTCAACTGGAATTCCGTCACCTCCACTAGCTTTGTTTGTAGTGATGCTTCCTAAGGCCCACTTGACTTCACATTCCAGGATGTCTGGCTCTAGGTGAGTGATCACACCATTGTGATTATCTTGGTTGTGAAAATCTTTTTTGTACAGTTCTTCTGTGTATTCTTGCCACCTTTTCTTAATATCTTCTGCTTCTGTTAGGTCCATACCATTTCTGTCCTTTATCGAGCCCATCTTTGCATGAAATGTTCCCTTGTTATCTCTAATTTTCTTGAAGAGATCTCTAGTCTTTCCCATTCTACAAGACCTTTTAGAACTAACACCCAAAAAAGATGTCCTTTTCATTATAGGGGACTGGAATGCAAAAGTAGGAAGTCAAGAAATACCTGGGGTAACAGGCAAATTTGTCCTTGGAATACGGAATGAAGCAGGGCAAAGGCTAATAGAGTTTTGCCAAGAGAATGCACTGGTCATAGCAAACACCCTCTTCCAACAACACAAAAGAAGACTCTACACATGGACATCACCAGATGGTCAACACTGAAATCAGATTGATTATATTCTTTGCAGCCAAAGATGGAGAAGCTCTATTCAGTCAGCAAAAACAAGACCAGGAGCTGACTGTGGCTCAGATTATGAAGTCCTTATTACCAAATTCAGACTAAAATAGAAGAAAGTAGGGAAAACCACTAGACCATTCAGGTAATGACCTAAATCAAATCCTTTATGATTATACAGTGGAAGTGAGAAATAGATTTAAGGGACTAGATCTGATAGACAGGGTGCCTGATGAACTATGGACTGAGGTTCATGACATTATACAGGAGACAGGGATCAAGACCGTCCCTGTGGAAAAGAAATGCAAAAAAGCAAAATGGCTGTCTGGGGAGGCCTTACAAATAGCTGTGAAAAGAGAAGTGAAAAGCAAAGGAGAAAAGGAAAGATATAAGCATCTGAATGCAGAGTTCCAAAGAATAGGAAGAAGAGATAAGAAAGCCTTCCTCAGCGATCAATGCAAAGAAATAGAGGAAAACAACAGAATGGGAAAGACTAGAGATTTCTTCAAGAAAATTAGAGATACCAAGGGAATATTTCATGCAAAAAGAGCAAACTCGGGGAGAAAGTAAAGGACAGGGATGCCTGGTGTGCTGCCGTCCATGGGATTGCCAAGACTTAGATATGACTTAGCAACTGAACAACAACAACATGTAGAGAAAATGGGTGCAATGCAAGAAGTAGAAGCTTCTCTTTAATTTTCCTCCTTTGGAAGGAGGGTGGTTCCTGTGAGAAAGCATTATCTTTGAAGGTCACAAAGAATTCTAAGATAGCCTGGATAGCAATGGTTTATGTTTTGTAAGAATTTCCCCTATTTAATATGGATTAAGCTACATCAATGTGAAGTCAAGTGGTCCTTAGAAAGTATCACTACGAACAAAGCTAGTGGAGGTGGTGGAATTCCAGTTGAGCTATTTCACATCCTGGAAGATGATGCTGTGAAAGTGCTGCACTCAATATGCCAGCAAATTTGGAAAACTCAGCAGTGGCCACAGGACTGGAAAAGATCAGTTTTCATTCCAACCCCAAAGAAAGGCAATGCCAAAGAATGCTCAAACTACCGCACAAATGCATTCATCTCACACTCTAGTAAAGTAATGCTCACAATTCTCCAAGCCAGGCTTCAGCAATACGTGAACAGTGAACTTCCAGATGTTCAAGCTGGTTTTAGAAAAGCCAGAGGAACCAGAGATCAAATTGCCAATATCCGCTGGATCATCAAAAAAGCAAGAGAGTTTCGGAAAAGATCTATTTCTGCTTTATTGACTATGCCAAAGCCTTTGACTGTGTGGATCACAATAAACTGTGAAAAATTCTGAAAGAGATGGGAATACCAGACCACCTGACCTGCCTCTTGAGAAATCTGTATGCAGGTCAGGAAGCAACAGTTAGAACTGGACATGGAACAACAGACTCATTCCAAATAGGAAAAGGAGTACATCAAGGCTGTATATTGTCACCCTGATTATTTAACTTTTATGCAGAGTACATCATGAGAAACGCTGGGCTCGATCAAGCACAAGCTGGAATCAAGATTGCCAGAAGAAATATCAATAACCTCAGATATGCAGATGACACCACCCTTATGGCAGAAAGTGAAGAGGAACTAAAAAACCTCTTGATGAAAGTGAAAGTGGAGAGTGAAAAAGCTGGCTTAAAGCGCAACATTCAGAAAATGAACATCATGGCATCTGGTCCCATCACTTCATGGGAACTAGATGGGGAAACGGGGGAAACAGTGTCAGACTTTATTTTTTGGGGCTCCAAAATCACTGCAGATGGTGACTGCAGGCATGAAATTAAGACACTTACTCCTTGGAAGGAAAGTTATGACCAACCTAGATAGCATATTCAAAAGCAGAGACATTACTTTGCCAGCAAAGCTCCATCTAGTCAAGGCTATTATTTTTCCAGTAGTCATGTGTGGATGTGAGAGTTGGACTATAAAGAAAGCTGAGCACCGGAGAATTGATGCTTTTGAACTGTGGTGTTGGAGAAGACTCTTGAGAGTTCCTTGGACTGCAAGGAGATCCAACCAGTCCATTCTAAAGGAGATCAGTCCTGGGTGTTCTTTGGAAGGAATGAGGCTAAAGCTGAAACTCCAGTACTTTGGCTACCTCATGCAAAGAGTTGACTCATTGGAAAAGACTCTGATGCTGGGAGGGATTGGGAGCAGGAGGAAAAGGGGACGACAGAGGATGAGATGGCTGGATGGCATCACCGACTCGATGGACGTGAGTTTGAGTGAACTCAGGGAGTTGGTGATGGAGAGGGAGGCTGGGAGTGCTGCAGTTCATGGGGTTGCAAAGAGTTGGACACGACTGAGCGACTGAACTGAACTGAACTGAGAGTTTGCTCAAACTAATGTCCATTTGGTCAGTGATGCCATTCAACCATCTCATCTTCTGTCACCCCCTTCTCTTGCCCTCATCTTTCTCAGCATCATGGTCTTTTCCAATGAATTGACTTTCTCTATATGGACTCAGTTTTAAGAATGTTTTCAGAAAAAGAAGTGAGCAAACTAGTATTTCCTATATTTTGTAGTCAAAAGTCACTGATATTTGGATTACTACCAAAAAAATATGATATCAAAATGCAGCCACTGAGTTGGTGTTTTCAATTCAGGTGGATTAGACTGAATATTGAGGGTCCAGCTACTGAAATGCGGGAAGACAGGCAATGATTAAGGAGCATGAAAATACTCTAAAGGCTTAATGATTCCTATAGTAGTCCTTGATATATTTTCAAAAATGTTAAGAAAGGAAGTTATATTACAATCTAAGTTATTGCCATTAAAATTTTTCTTAAGATTCTTTATGACTGTGAAAGGCAAAGGGAAATGAAAACTCTATAGTCAGAGAATCAGCTGTGTTGAGTAGAAATGCAGGAGGTGTAATCAGAATACTCTACAGAATGTTGTTGTTGTTTAATCACTAGTCTTGGCTGATTCTTTTGCAATCCCAGGGACTGTATACTACAAGTTTCCTCTGTCCATGAATTTCCCAGATAAGAAAATAATACTGGCATGGGTTGCCAATTCCTTCTCCAGGGTATCTTCCCAACCCAGGGACCAAACCCGAGTCTCCTGCATTGGCAGGTGGATTTTTTACCACTGAGCCATCAGGGAACCCCTACACAGAATACTTGCTGAAAAAGGAAAGAAAATAAGAGAAGATGTAAAACAATAAAGGAAAAGGGGCTTATCAAGAGGCTTTTGGGGACTTCTCTGGTTGTCAGTACTCCATGCTTCCACTGCAGGAGGTGCAGGTTGGATCCCCGTCACAGAATTAAGATCCTGCATGTCACATGGCATGGCAAAAAAAAAAAAAAAGGATAAAAAATAAAATGGAGGAGGGTGACTTACTCATTGCAAGTGTATATACCTAAGAAACTATGGGGCATAATATCTGAAATAAGAATTTACCTAAGACATCTGAGACCTATGACTGCTACTTATGATATACAGCTTTGACACAGGAATCAGGGTATAAGACTGAATAGCTCAGAGAACAGATAGTCCCTTTATATAGTGTTTTTTTCTTATGTGAATCAAGATAGGTCTTACATAAAAATCTGATAATTTATTTGATTTGAAATATTTTCTTTGCAATTTACTTTATAATTTGTTTTCATTTATATTGTTGTTTTATTTTATAGTCACATTTCTCTTAATAAGTGTACCCTATATTTTAGAATATCAGCAAAACTTTTTGGTACAATGATTCCTTAAGAAAGTTTTGACAGTCCTAATAAACTCTGATATGTCATTATTTTACTCAAATTTCATTTTCCCATATTCATCCTTAATAATTCAGAATTCCCATGACTCGGCCAATAAGGCATCCGTTGTCATTAAACCATATCTTAGCCTATTAAACCATATCTTAGGAGGGTGCAAAAATTAGAGAAGACTTATTACAATTTGAAACAAATGTTAAACTATAGTACCACAAAGTAATATTTAATAATGCATTGGGACAAAATAAAACTGTCTTAGGGACTGAGAAAGAAAAACCACACTACACTGCAAAGAGAGACATAAATATAGACAGGCTGATGGGAAATAAAAACCCACCTTCTATTTAGTAACTCTGTCATGCTCTTAACTATGCGTTCTAGTAAGACCACAGCTCTTTGATTGCCAGGAGAAGAGGGCTACACACAGAACCGTCATGCACTGGGGCACCATCTGGTGACAGAATGAATAAAAACCACAAATAGAGCTGATTAAATCTGCATGAATTCCGTACCCAAACATGGGGGAGGAAGAAACAGGGAATCAAAGTAAAGGCAGTTACATTCCTTCATGTTTCTCTCACTGGCACTCTCCCACATTGAATTCTAACAACTTTCTTCCTATCACCAGACTTATGGAATATCCAATTGAAGAAAAATCAGGTTTGTTTTTCTTTTTCAAGAGAAGTAAGTGCATTTTGAGCAAGTCTTTAAGCTTGGAATGTTTCCCAAGCAGTCTTCACTAACTCTTAGCACTCGAAAACTCATTGCTTGTCCTTTGTTAAAAAAAAGAAAAGAAAATCCGGTAGTTGTAAGACTTTATCACCTGGAGCTAGAATTTGGACCTTTCATTATTTAATTTTAGAATTTCCTGTATACCCTTCATGTGAAGTACAGAGAAAGATGCTATAAAGTCAAAGAAATGTAATGAAAGGATAATGCCGAAATAATGAACTAGGATCAAACTACTTTGCAAAGTTGCCAAAGCGTAGTCATGAGTATGGATCAGTTCACCTCAATCTCCGTTCCATCCACATGAAGCAAAGGCAAGAAAAACTTGTCTAGTTTTGATTTGGTTTGGTTTAATTTGTTAATGCAAATTGTCCCAGTATCCTATTGATATTTAAATACGTGTTACAAGTTTCAAAAAAAAAAAGAATCAGTGAGGTCTGCGCATCAAAAAGATATTTTGGGCTTGGCGTCCGATCCTTTTAAAGTCAATACCTCTTCTGAATTCTCCGGCTGACCTTAAAAAAAAATCTGAAGAAGACGCTCCCCACGCTCCAAAAACCCATTAGGCTGCAGGACAAAACTAATCCTCTAAGTGTTTTACTGCACAGCTGAGGTATGGTGGCTTCAGTGGGTTATGGCCTTGGTGCCCAAATGGAATTCCTCTGAGCCCAGTGGGGTTTGGGGAAAGATTTTTGACGCCCCCATCCCTGCCCGCCAAGGAATTACTACTTTAAAGTTTAGGAGATGTGGTTATTTTTGTTTTCCTGAATAAACTCTTTTGCCTGTTTCAGTTGCCTTTTACGTTACCAGAAAAGCATAGGGAAACACAGAGGGAAAAGTAACCTGATTTTATTCATTCATTCACTCATTCACTTATTCAACTATTTATTGAACAGATACTAAGTGCCAGCCAGGTACTTTGTTAAGTAATAGAAAACTAATTTTTTTTTTTTCCTTAAAGCAGATATGGTCTTTGCTCTCATAGAGTCTATAACCCAGAGCTTGAGGTGGACATTAAACATTGCACAAATATTGCCCAATTTGTAATTTCTACGTTGTTTTAAGGCCTTAAAAGCAAAAGTACTAGGTGAGAAGCAAGTGTTATAAAGCTGGACCTGATGTCGTAACGTCTTTCATTTTTATATAGCTTATAAAATGACTTCACATGTGAAATAATGTTTGGCCCAAAAGACAACCCCATGGAAGGAAGGAAGTGTGTGTGTGTGTTCAGTTCTGACTGTTTACAACCCCATGGACTATAGCCTACCAGGCTTCCCTGTCCATGAGATCATCCAAATAAGAATATTGGAGTGGGTTGCCATTTCCTCTTCCAGGGAATCTTCCCGACCCAGTGATCCAACCCGAGTCTCCTGCATTACAGTTGGGTTCTTGACCACTGAGCCACCACAGAAGGAAGAATGTTAATTGTCATTGCACAGATGAAGGCTTAGAGGCTCTGGGATTAAGTGTACTTACAAGGTCACAACTTAGTGACTGAACAACAGCAACAAGAGGTCACAAAGCTAGTGGAACACAGGGCCAGGAGAAGGGCACAGGCTGCTCACACTGCAGTCGTTTTTGAAAATAAAACTTTTCAGAAAGTTGTCCACTTTATTGGTTATTCCTCACAACCATCTTCAGTGAAAAACTGCTGAACATAAGTTTTTACATTTAGTCACTTGCCCAGGGTTTCCCAGTTCTTTTCAATCTAAAAATAATGACAATTTGGGTATAAAAATCTCCCTACCTCAGAAATTTTAAACGGCTTCATAGCTATCACTTTAGTAAGAAATAACTCCTTTTGAGTTTTTTTTTTCTCTTTTCTCCCCACCCTATCAAGTGGGAAAACATGGAAGTAATCACACTGATGGAATACTATGAGTAATACTGAAAATTTTCATGGCATCAAATTTGGACTAGGAACAGGCAGTTTATTTTCTCCTTTTAAAATTCATGTATTGTAAAAGTAATAAATATATACTTAATTTTTTTGGTAACAGGACAACGGAAAAGGAGGTAACAAAAATATGAGTGCTTCTCCCGGCTCATTTCCTTTACCAGATAAACACTGTTGACTTTGTTAAACAGGTAAACACTGATGTAGTTTATCCCGAAAGTTTGTTTTAAATGTTAATTTTATTTTATAATTCTTGGTGTTATAAACAAGGTTGTAACAAATATTGTTTACATTTTTTGCACACATACAAAGCATTACTACACAATAGATGTCTAGGAGTAAACTGCAGGTCAATATTTTTTCACATAGCTTTTCAAGTACAGAAATTCCCTTCCCAAAAGTCTGACCATCTTACACTACGCTATAGCCTTGCAAACTTTATCAGCTTCATTAAATTATAATCAACAAATAAAATTATAAGATATTTAAAGTGAATGATGTGATGATTTGATAGACATATATAGTATGAAAGAATCTCTCCCATCTAGTTAACACATTTATGGTATCATATATTTATCTTTCTTTTTCTTTTGGTAAGAAAAACTAAGTTGTACTCTCAGCAAATTTCAACTATACAATACATTGTTATCAACCATAGTCACGATATTATAACTAGATCCTTAGACTAATTAATCTTATAACTGAGAGTTTGTACTCTTTTATTAACCACTTCCTATTTCTCATACCTTCCTGTCCTGGATAACCACTTTCTTAAGCTCTGTTTCTGTGAGTTCTACTTTTTTCCATTCTGATTTCACATGTACGTGATACCATGAAGTATTTGTCTTTGTCTCACTTATTTTACTTAGCATAGTGCTGTCCAGATTCATTCATGTTGTTACAAATTACAGCACTTCATTCTCTTTTAAAGGGAAATCAGTTCAGTTCAGTCATTCAGTCATGTCCGATTTTTTGTGACCCCATGAACCATAGGACACCAGGCCTCCCTGTCCATCACCAACTCCCGGAGTTCACTCAGACTCACGTCCATCGAGTCAGTGATGCCATCCAGCCATCTCATCCTCTGTCAGACCCTTCTCCTCCTGCCCCCAATCCCTCCCAGCATCAGGGTCTTTTCCAATGAGTCAACTCTTGGCATGAGGTGGCCAAAGTACTGGAGTTTCAGCTTTAGCATCATTCCTTCCAAAGAAATCCCAGGGCTGATCTCCTTCAGAATGGACTGGTTGGATCTCCTTGCAGTCCAAGGGACTCTCAAGAGTCTTCTCCAACACCACAGTTCAAAAGCATCAATTCTTTGGCACTCAGCTTTCTTTATAGTCCAACTTACATGTCCATACATGACCACTGGAAAAACCATAGCCTTCACTAGACGGACCTTTGTTGACAAAGTAATGAAAATAATAGACCATTATGTAGAATCACATCTTTATTCATTCATCTATTGACAGACAGGTTGCTTCCATACATTGATTATTGTGAATAATACTGCAGTGAACATAGGAATGCTATACTTTTTAATGTGACTCTATTAGTAAAGAACCCACTTGCTAATGCAGGAGACGCAAGAGATGACGGTTTGATCCCTGACTCGGGAAGATCCCCTGAAGGGGGGCATGACCACCCACTCCAATATTCTTGCCTGAAAAATGCCATGGACAGAGGCGCCTGGCAGGCTACAGTCCATATGGTCACAAAGAGTAGGACACAACTGAAGCAACTTAGCATGCACGCATGCAATCCAATAGCAAAAAAAATGTCATTTAATTTGCATTCATCTGATTATTAGTGACAGTGTGTCACATTACATAGTTTTTATTTCTGTATTTTTTCCTTTTTGAATTCTTTGCTAACTTTTCTATGTTTTGTCGTGGATGAGTTTTCTTTCTTAATGATTTGAAGGACCTCTTTATAAATTATAGATAGACTTATATCTGTGTGTGTTTAATATGAATGTTGAAAATATTTTCTCTCATTCTGTCAATTGTGTTTTAATGTCATTTACATTTTTTAAGCCATAACTATGTTGTAATTTTTAGGCAAGTATATTGAATTTTTTTTTCTTTGTTTTTTTTGGCTGTTTAACATTCATTCCACATATTTAAGGGAAACAGCCTGACTTTCTCCTCTCCATTTGATAATCTGATAACACCATTGATTAAGATGTCCTGCCCTCTTAAAACCTGTGTCCTGAAATGAGATTTATATTCTCTGCTAGACCAAATTCATTTGCTTTTTAATGAATTGGACTCATATGCTTTATTTTGGACGTGAAACATCTGGACCGTCATCAGCCTTTCATAAATTAACTTCCATCTGCACAGAATTGCTATAGATCTACCAAAGAAAATCAAATGTTCACACCCCCATAGAAACAGATGATCCTCAGAGAGTCTTCTAGACAACACTCTTGTATTCTACTGAAAGAACAATCAGTAGTCTTTTTCTTGTCCATTTCAAAAGTCTTTCATCAAAATAACCCTTGAGTCACTGTCCTCAGCACCTATGCAGGCCATACTAGATATATGTTTATAATATCCTGTAGATATCTATTTTCTATTAAGTTCAATTTAAGGTCTACTCTGTCATTTAAGACCACTGTTGCCTTATTGATATGCTGTCTGGTTGATCTTTCCATGATATCAGTAGGGTGTTAATGCTCCCTACTATTACCATATTATTGTCAATTTCTCCCTTTATTCCTGGTAGTATTTGCTTTATATATTTAGGTTCTCCTGCATTGGATATATACTAGTGAATATAATATCCTCTTGTATCAGTCACTTTATCATTATGTAGTGGCCTTCTTTGTCTTTTGTTATAGACTCTAATTTATCTGCTATGAATATTGATACCCTCTTTTATCATTCTCACTTGCATGAAGAATTTTTTTCCATCTCTTCACTTTCAGTTTGTATATGGCTTTAGCCCTGAAGTGAGTCTTTTGTAGGCAGCATATTGAAGGGTCTTATTTTGTATCCAATCAGCTACCCTATATCTTTTCTCTCTCTTTTTTTTTTTTTTTTTTAATCAAAGCATTTAGTTCATTGACATTTAAAGGAATTATTTAGCCTTATGGGGATTCGTTTGTGTATGACTCTGTTTTTCTCTTGCTGCTTTTAGAATCATCTTTTAATCTTTAACTTTTGCCATTTTAATTATATATCTTGATGTTGTTCTGTTTGGGTTCATCT
Organism: Bos grunniens; assembly: GCF_055505025.1. Lineage (NCBI taxonomy): Eukaryota > Metazoa > Chordata > Mammalia > Artiodactyla > Bovidae > Bos > Bos grunniens. The sequence continues at coordinate 35,933,627 of NC_141166.1, read as the reverse complement.
TATTTGTAACCTTCTGTGCTTCCTGTACTTGGATATGTTTCCTTCTTCAGGTTTGGGAAGTTTTATTTTTCCAAATATATTTTTGATCCTTGTCTCTCTCTCTTCTCTTCCTGGAACATTTATGATGAATGAATGTTGGCATGTTTAATATCCCCAGAGATTGCATATATTGTTTTTGTTTCTTTCTTTCTTTCTTTTTATTTGTCTTTCTGCTCTCCTGATTGGGTGATTTCCATGATTCTATCTTCCAGATCACTTATGTGTTCTTCTGTATCACTTAGTCTGCTATTGCGTCTAGGGTGTTTTTTATTGCAGATATTAAATTATCTATTTTCGACTGAGTCTTTTTTTTATTTTCTAGGTTCTTGTTAAAATGATCTGTTTGGATCAAGTCTTTTCCCTAATTCAGTTACCACTCCTATCACCAATATTTTGAATTCTTTATCTGGTAAATTGTTTACTTCTATTTTATTATTAGGGATTTTCTCTTTGCTCTTTCTAGAGAAGGAAATGGCAACCCATTCCAGTATTCTTGCCTGGAGAATCCCAGGGACAGAGGAACCTGGTGGGCTGCTGTCTATGGGGTTGCACAGAGTCAGACACGACTGAAGTGACTTAGCAGCAGCAGCAGCTTGCTCTTTCACTTGAGAGTAGTTCTTCTGCCTTTTTAAGTTACTTAACTGTCTCTGCCTCCAGTTACCTATTGTGGTTTTCAAAGGGTGTTCTTATGTGGGAGCATCTCCATGCAGACTGTCTGTGCCCATAGTTGGAGGGCTGGATTTGACATGAACACTTCAAGTCTTTCCTCAGAGAATGCTGGCAGCTACCACCTTGGTAGGGAGTGGGGCTGGAGATTGAGAAGCTAGAGCCCAAACAGGGAGTGGGTCAGGACTTCCTCTCTGCTCAGTAGCTGTCACCACTCTGTTAGGGGCAGAATCTGCTTCCTCAGGAGCTGAAGAAGAAGCCCTGAGGGTCAGGCTTTAGCTGGCTGTGTTCCCTTTAAATGTTTAGTTTTCCTTCTACCCACCCTGGGGCCTTTGCTCCAAAGGAAGGGAGTACTGAAGCAAGTGGGGCTTGTGAGCCAACAGAGGTCCAATGTTCTGCTGATGGTACAACCCACAGTTGCATATTTCTCTGCACATGGTTGCTCCAGATCTAGTGCTGCAAATGTGGTGTGGAGTGAGTGTGGCCAGGGTATTTTCATGTCTTGTGTGTGTGGGGGGGGTGCAGGGTGGGAGGGGGCGGGCACACAGCACGGCAGTTATGGGAAACCCAGCAGCCAAGCTGCCATCAGAAGTCTGGGCTGTTTCGGCTGCTTTAGTAAGTGCTAACAACGGCTGCCACTGCCCAACCTAGTCTCTACCTCCGGACCGGGTTGCCTCTGCATCCCAAGTTTGAGTTTTTACCCAGGTCCTAGACACCATAATCCAGTGTCTTGCTGTAGCATGGAGTAAGGGTTGGGGTATTTGCTTGTCTCTGCCTGGAGAACATAGCAAGGTAGTCCTGGAAAACTGACAGCCACTAGGCAGACATCTTTTCCAATCTGCCTGGTCAGATGCCAGCACCACACACTCCTCACAAGTGGAACCCATTCTTCTTCAGTCTGTAGATTTTTCCTAGCAGTTCTCCAGCCAGCTAAGAGGGCTTGTCTCCTACACAGACCCAGAACTGGGCTGCCCCACCTATGACTCTGTTTGCTCACCTTCCAGGTGGGTGCTGTCTGTGTGAGCTCCCTCTCCCTCTGAGTCCCCTCCCAGGGGACTAATCTGGTCATTTTTCCCCCCTCATCTTACCCGATTATGTGTGTATCTTTCTCACAGCCTTAGCTGTCTAGGATTACTTTTGCCAGTTTCCAGTTAGTTTCTAGTGAGAATTGTTCCACATGTAGATGTATTTTTATATGTTCATGGAAGGAGGTAAGCACCACATCCTCTTACTCTGCCATCTTGATCTCTTTCCCACAAAGGTAATTTTTTAAAAGAAAATCAACAACCATTTATTAGCTGCTTGGCCCTGTGATTAAATAGTTAGTATTACCTAGCTCTTGCACCCAAGGTACTTACCCTATTCCTTAATCTATTCCTAGGAATAGAGTAGGCATTGGGAAGAAAAAAGAGACTCAGAGTGGAGTGAGATAAGGCCAAACTGGAATCTCCTGGCACCTCTGCATCTGTTCTTTATCACCTTTAAGCAACAACCTGCAGAGTATAACAGCTCTTTCACTTCTACCTCCCAAATTTCATGTAAAACGTCTCTGGTAGCAAGTTCTACTCTGAACCATATACAAATATACTTTCAGTTTAGCTAAATTGACAGTATGAGCACACCATGACCTAGTCTTTGTTGACTTAGCAAGTATATATGCCTCTTTTAACCATATTTAATTAAGTAAAGATAATAACAAAAGAATGCTCTGATCTAACATGATGCGACCATCACAAATATAACCAAAGCATGTTAAAACTACTTTCAAAAAAGAAATTTCAAAATCAAAATCACTTTGCCAACATTTAGGTGATATCCATTCCTCTTCTGAATCACCTGTTGATATCTTATAATTTAAGTTGATAAACTAATATATAAAGGTAACTATTGTTAGAGTTTATTTGATAGGGTAATGGGAAGGTCTGGGCCATAAGCAGCCTTGTTTCACTAAGGTGGTGTATTTTTTTCATTAACTTTTATTATAGGATAGAAGTACTAAGAGGCTCCACAAGAGACTCAGACATACTCCTAACCCACCTTGTGCAGCAGCAGTCCAATTTTACTTGAGAGTCATGATTAATCACTCCCCATATAGCATAACCCAACTTTTTGCATTATTTTCCCACTGATATGAGAAGCCTAAGGTGGAAAAGGGGGCATTTTCAACTTCTAATTTAATGAAAACATTGTTCTCTTCCCTGGTGAAAGTGTTTCTCCCTTGGTAACAAAACTCTTTAGATCAACAAAACATAAAGTTGTAGAGATAGAGCAAACATCTTGCTAGTGGAACATAAGAAGTAAATGAGAGGAGCAATACCCATTTCCATCTCTTAGTTCCTAGAGCCAAGAATCCTGGCTATGGGAGAAATAGCAACCTTTGTTAGTGGTTGAGAATATATACCATACCTTCAAAGATATCAACACAGCATTTTAGTATGCCCCAGCTGGTGCTATAACTAAGCTATCAAAAAGCCACTCTACTGTTGTATCAAGTCAGCTGCTTCAGAGTGATGGGGAGCCTGGTAGGGCATGAGCCCATTGCTGTACTTTATTTACTATACAGTGATTTTTTTTGGTAGGAAATAATGTTGTATGAAGGGCCATGGTTATGAATAACACATTCTATAAGCACATGAGTGGTGTTTGGTCTGAAGCACTCTGCAGGAAGGTAAATCCAGAGTAAGTGTGCATTTCATTGACAGCAAAGCACTGTCCCTTCTGTCAGAGAAGTAATCCAGTATCATCTGCCTGTCACCATGTGGCTAGATGCTTCCCCTGAGGCATAATGCCATATCAATGCTCAATGCTGGTTTCTGCTCTTGAACATCTTTCTGGATGTTTATCAGTGGTCATAGCCCTATTAGCCTTAGTAAGTAAAGGTTCATGTTGCTCAGTCCATGTATGACATTCCTCCTGATGCTGAGGTCACCTTATTCGTAAGGTTCATGAGCCCTCTGGGCAAGGACAGGAATGGCTAGAGAAAGAGACTGACTGACATCCATGAATAGCATTTTCCATACTGATATCTGTACACACAGGTGCCAGGGGATGTGGACATTTATTCCAGCAACAAAAATAATTTCTGGAGTAGCAGCTGCACTTGGAGTCATCAGCTAATGAAATTTATTATAATTCACTGTCATTATTCAGGATCTCACCTGTTTTCTGTATAGGACAAATAGACAAGTTGAATGAGGGTATGCTAGGAATGACCATCTTTGCATCTTTAAAGCACCTGGTGGTGTCACTAATCTCTGCAATCCCTCCAAGAATGCGGTAATGCTTTAGGTTTATTATCTTTCTATGCAGAGCCCATTTTAGTGCTTAAGGCCTTTCTGCCTTAAGAGCCAATGTGAGGATTCCAAAAGCTGCTGAGTACATCTACTCTATTTGTTCTGAAATTTGGAGGAAACATCACAGGGAACATTTGAGGACATGTGAGCTCAGAGCTTACTGAATTTGGGGACATTCTGGGCCCAAGTCAATACTCCATCAATTGCTTGACCTCCCTAAGTGCCTATTCTAAGTGGTGGGCCAAAATGGTGTTTGGGTTTCCAGGAATGAAGGTCATTTCAGAGGCAGTGTCTGGTAATCCCTGAAAAATCTGATTATTTACCCTTTCCCTGTGAATGTTCATGCTGGTAAGTGTTCTCAGTTCTCTTTGGGGAAGGCTAGGAGGAAGACTCTCCTATCAATTTTTTTTGCTATGTAACAGGGTTCTTCCTCAAAAGCATCTGTTCTCCTCTTTGTTCTAGGTACTCTGAGCCTGTTAACTGGTTCAAATTTGGGAATTGGTTAAAGAATTGATCATAGCTTTCTGTTGTATTGTAGTGACTCAAGTCAGACTTCTGTTCACAAGATGTAGAGCTTTTTCCGGAGAAGGCAATGGCACCCCACTCCAGTACTTTTGCCTAGAAAATCCCATGGATGGAGGAGGCTGGTAGGCTGCAGCCCATGGGGTCGCTAGAGTCGGACACGACTGAGCGACTTCACTTTCACGCATTGGAGAAGAAAATGGCAACCCACTCCAGTGTTCTTGCCTGGAGAATCCCAGGGACGGGGAAGCCTGGTGGGCTGCCGTCTATGGGGTCGCACAGAGTCGGACACGAATGAAGCGACTTAGCAGCAGCAGCAGCAGCAGCAGAGCTTTTCCACTGTATTAAGACTTTAGCAGGCTGCCAATTGATTTCAGTTCTATAGATAGCATGATCATCTAGCCAATTCCAAAGATCACTTTGGCTAACTCATCCTAATTACTGCTTTGGCTTAGCTGCCCATTGTGATCACCAAATCCACATTTTCTTTGGTGATTTTGCACTGCCACTTATCTGTTGCCACCCAAGAATTCCCACTGAATTCTGCTGCTGCTGCTGCTAAGTCACTTCAGTCGTGTCCGACTCTGTGCAACCCCATAGATGACAGCCCACCAGGCTCCCCCGTCCCTGGGATTCTCCAGGCAAGAACACTGGAGTGGGTTGCCATTTCCTTCTCCAATGCATGAAAGTGAAAAGTGAAAGAGAAGTCACTCAGTCGTGTCTGACTCTTAGTGATCCCGTGGACTGCAGCCCACCAGGCTCCTCCATCCATGGGATTTTCCAGGCAAGAGTACTGGACTGGGGCACCACTGCCTTCTCCACTGAATTCTAGGAATTCAGTTTTATGGAAAGAACTCACCACTGATCCCTGGCCTATAGAGAATATCTACCACTGAGCTCTTCAAAGATGCCAGAATTCTCCTGTGAAGGTATTTCTTTCAGCTTTGGACAGCGTTGGTAGAAGGAATGTCCTCTGGACCTTTCTAAGGTTGAGGGTTGTGTGAAAAGACAGAGTAATTGCCCTCTATCATTCCAATAGCCCTACGCCTTTGTATAGTATCTTGCTCTATAGTACACAAAGAAGCTCTAACATTACAGTTTTATTTAGTGCAAATTAAATTTGGGTCTAGATTTCAGTCAGTCAACAAAATTGTTAGACTCTCTCCTAGCTGCTCAAAGTATCACCATAAACCCAGGATTATACACAGTGCATACTTATTAACAAATTCACCTTGATTCAATATTGTTTTTTCCACCCTCATCCAATTTGCTTATCTGGGAATTTAAAACAACAACTACATCATTTTCTAAGTTTTCCAGTGCATGTAAAAGCACTTATTTTCAGTAGCCTATTCTATAACAGAAACTTGGTCATCCCAGCCTTGTCTCCTATAGGCACTTGATTACAGGTGTCAAAAGTAAACATTGAAATGATTGTCAGGGGATTACCAGAATCCCTTTTACCACTGGCTACAGTAATACTAATACCTCTGAATCCAACAAGATCAGATGTGTACGTGTGTGCTTAGCCGCTCAGTCGTGTCCAACTCTTTGTGACCCCATGGACAATAGCCCTCTAGGCTCTTCTGTCCTTGGACTTCTCCAGGCAAGAATACTGGAGTGGGTAGCCATTCCCTTCTCCAGGGGATCTTCCTGATCCAGGGATTGAACCCAGGTCTCCTGAGTTAGCAGGCAGATTCTTTACCTTCTGAGCCACAAGGGAAGCCTGATACAATCAGATATTCATCTTTAAATTTTTATTGACCTGGAAACTTAAGTTATTGCAGTTACTTCAGCAATTAATATTTAATCGGGAAAGCAGAAGAACTATGATATTATAAAAAAATAGAATTTATTACAGTAGTTATACCTCATAGAGTTGTGGAAGAAGCTGAATAAGTAAAGGTCTGAAAAAATCAGAAAAATGTCATTAACCATTCCTGGCATGAATGAAACAGTTGAGTTTTCAGAAAGCTAAGCATGGCCATCTGCTGGTGTAGACTATGCAATAGGCTGGTAGAAAAAAATCCATGGCAAGTTTGTGGTCCTTTTTGGCTTTTGCTTCTGTGATTTCATAGCAAATCATCAGGTGATGGACCTGACATAGCTCCTGATTAGAAATGCCAGGAGTTGAAAAGGAGACCTGGGTACAGAATAGGAAAAGACAAGAACACTGAGAAAGTAGTATGTGCAAAGGTCCTGAGGTAGGAGATGTCTCAGTTTACTTAAGACAGTGAAGAAGAACAGTGTGGCAAAAGGTAGAAGAAAAGAAGGTTAATTCAAGAAGAGACTGAAAAGATAGTGAAAGTGAAGTCACTCAACTGTGTCCGACTCTTTCCCATCCTATGGACTACAGCCTACGAGGTTCTTCCATCCATGGGATTTTCCAGGCAAGAGCCTTCTCCAGGGGATCTTCCCTGACCCAGGGATTGAACCTGGGTCTCCAGCATTGCAATTAGATGATTTTACCATCTGAGCCACCAGGGAAGCATAGAAAAGATAGATGAAAAGATGGAAATGAGTCAAATTATGTAGGCCCTTATAGAAATCAGTAAATTCTTCTAAGTGCTTTGGGAAACCATTTAAAAGATTCCTAAAGCTCCTAAGTGTCATTATCACTATCGTCATATTTACTTATTTTGTACCAGGGACCATGATGTGCATTTTACATAATTATTCACCCAACACTGAGCACCTGCTATGCACTAGACACTCTACTGTGTACCAGGACTGTGAAAATAGTCACTCTTTTCAAGAATTCTGTGGTCTAATAAGCATCATTACATCTAATCTTTACAATAGTCCTGTAAGGGAAGAAACTGAGGTTGGGAGGAAACTGGCTAATTAAATTGCCTGATAATATCCAATTAGCAATTAACATCGCCAGTATTTGAATCCTGACCAGTTGTATTCCCAAGACTTTGCTTTTAATCCGTAGTCCATTTGCTTCCCCTGCTGTCATGTAAACACTCAGATAAACCTAAGGAATAAATCACTGGGATATGATTAATTCCTTGTCTCTCATGGTCCTCCATTCTCTATGCCTCTGTCAATAAGTATATCTTAGGTTATAAATTTTACTTGAGCAAGGATCATGAGACAGCCTTGAGTATGTCGAGGGTCCTTTACAGAATTCAGAGCAATTAAGCTAACCAGCTCTCTGGGTTTATCATGAGCATGGTATACATTGGGCAGGTACCTTGCTGTCCATCTTGACACTTGAACTTCTGTATCATATTGGACATGTTCACTGGGATGACACATCTAATTTGGTGGCTTCTTATGGGAATCACATTGTTTTGTCATATTCTCTTTCCTTAAACAGGAAATGTATTCATATGTTTTTTTTTAACTTTTAAAATATATTTTCCCGCTGACTCTAAGAAAAAAGAGTTAATTTAATTCTGAATACATCAAACCAGCATTAGGCAGATAAAAATCTAAATTTGGTTGTCATAACTGTCAGGCCATTTAGAAACCAAATAACTCACATCCTGCTAATTGCTTTTATGTTCATTTATCCAAGAGACATGAGTCATCACTCACAGAATCCTAAGTATGAATGACTTACACCTTGTTGATGACAGAACTCTGTGTTATTCTTACAGAAATTTTCCAAGATTTTTTTTTCAAAATAATTTTAACTTTCTCTGATTCTAGTTTATCTGATAAATGAATGTTTTTGTCAGAAGTATGTCACCTAGGACCTACCGTGCCTGCCTTTCTTTCCTGTAGCCACAAGGTTGTTCAGGAGCCAGGAAAACTGAGTTTCAGAACTTTTTGCTGTGAGGAGTGTTGATGCTGTGATGACAGATTAATCCAGGCATATGATTGCTGAAGCTCTGTTCTAGAAGCACTGGTTCTTTTTAGTAGGGAATCCAAAAACACCGTGAAAGACAAGAGAGACAAGAAAGTCCGTGTAGCGTGTGTTTGCGCCTATTATAACAAGGTCACGGTGTTCCAGAGCAATCAAGACGTTATTACATCACTATTAAGATTCTAGATGTACTTTTTTAAGTTGGGTATTAATTATAAGGGGCTATTAAAGATTGAGGAGGGAGAATTCATATAAATGCAATTTACAGAATATAACATTTTACTTACTTATTGACATAAAAACCTGCTGATTCAGATTCAAATGTTATCAACAGGTTTACATAGTCTCATGTTTTGGGTGAATATTTCTTTGGTCTAACTTTCTTTTACACCACCAGCTGTCCATTACAGGGACCGTGTTGGGTTGTTCCTTATGAAATATTAGCTTTACAAGAATTACTTATAGGGATTAATTCTTGATTCCTTTAAAATAACTCTCAGAGGCCTTGTATCCCACATATCTGGGAATGTCACATTAAGGAAAGACTGACTTAATTAAAACATAATTTATGTATTTTTTTAGCATAGGGAGAGGTAGTACAAACTGTATGGAACATTATTCCAAATGGGAGGATCCAGCAGTAGGGATCAATCTTTCTGCTGAGTCAAATGTTGGCTTCTTTTCTGAGATTTCTGATCTATGGGCATCAAGGAGCACTGTGTATAATACAATGATAGGTTTCGTTACATACACGTCTTGTCAGTAGATGCTACTAAAAATAGTCATTTTTTCTTTAAGTCAACAAATTTCCTAATATTTATAAATTAGCATAAAAGTGGTATTTCAAAATACCCTAAATTTTGATAAAATAAAGAGTTACTCTTTTTCATTAGTGGAAATAACAACACAGGTGGATTAAATTCATATGACTTACTAGCAGGCAGAACCTGTGAGAAAATAATTCCTACCCTTCTATTTTACATCGACTGCAATGATTCACACCCTTTTGAAAACAGCCATCAAATAGGACTTGAATTCAAGGCCTGATGTGATTTCTTTATAATAGTAAGAGTTCTTTGGAATTTAATAAATTTTCCCAGTTTAAGCCTTCCTATACTCTGCAACAAATACAAGCTGATTTTCAGTTGATACCGCATTGAGACCCCCTGGAGTTATAGTCTCTATTGTGGCTCAGCTGGTAAAGAATCCACCTGCAATGTGGGAGACCTGGGTTCCATCCCTGGGTTGGGAAAATCCTCTGGAGAAAGGAAAGGCTACCCACGCCAGTATTCCAGCCTGGAGAATTCCAAGGGGGTCACATAGAGTTGGACATGACTGAATGACTTTCACTTCACTATGAAAAGAGAATACTTTCTGTCTCTCTTCCTCTTCCCCTCCCTCTATCACTCTTCCTGAATCTCCCTTCCTCACTCTTTCTTCCTTCCTTTTCTCCTTTTTCTGGTCTTTTTGCTTATTGAAACAGGGACTCTCATCAGGATGTCATATGAAACTACCACATTATTATAAATTTGTGCACAGTAATATAGATTCCTTCCCTCACATTTCTACACATCCTATTCCTGCTGTTTTCTCATTCTAAACTAAGAAAAAAGTGCATTAAAACAGATAATAATTACTGTATAAGTCTGGGATTATCAATGCCAACCCAAGTCACTTGAAACCCGTGTAACTCACACACAGTAAAGGGGAGGACTATTATGATGAGAGACATAGAATACTGATTGTTTTACTGATATATGTGTCCATTGCCATACGAGAATCCACACTGCAATTCTAGTTGATGGTTTCATTTCTGCGTTAATAAGGAAATTAAAGTCTTACTCTCGGGGTCATCTTGTTACAGAAAGTTCACTTCCTAGAGCAAAGGCTTATTAGGAATTTTTTCAAAAACCGGTCTGTAGCTACAATCAGGAACAAGGAAGCATGGAATAGAGTAGACCACAATCATTAAGGAAAGACTTAGTTACCAAGCTTCAGGGCAGGATCAGACAGGCTAGGACCCTGCTAGGCATTGTGCTTCCTGGTCGAAAGAGTACAGGCCAATTGTAGGAGCTCAGAGCTGGGCCAAGACAGAATGAAGAGCTAAGCTGGAAAGTTAATGCAGAAAAAAATGTTTTACTTGTGATTCTTTCATGAGGCCATAGACACAAGAAGCTCATAAACATGGTAAATTTTGACCACTGTGTATGAAATAGCCTAGATCAATAATTCAAACCAATTAAACATTTTTAGACATGAGCTGGAAATGTACTGGTGATGATTGACATCAGAGTTAATTGTTTTCATAGATTAAAAAGTTATAGAACTGGCATGGCATATTATTTTTCTATATAAGTACAACTTTCACTGTTTCTGAAGCATAAGGATAAAATTGTAGTGCTTTATTTTTGCCAATCATGTAACTTTGCTCAGAGAAAGACCACATTTCAGTCTCTTGTCAACAAATTTGTAACAAGGAAATAAATACTTCTGAAGGTAACCATTTGCTCTACTTTTTCCTTACATTTAGTGATACTATTGGTATAACATGTAAGATGAAGTGTAGAAAAAAATTCATTCATCCATCCTTCCATGCTTGCAACAAATATCAGGTCTGGATTGAAGTATATTTTGGGTCATCAACCAATAGGAGGTAGTTGAAGCTCTGGATCCTAGAAATAGTGTATCATAATTTCAATTCAGATAAATTTGAGGTCCAATAGTGTTAAATGATACTAACAGATTAAAGAAAATAAGGGTTGAGAATTGACCTTTGGGTTTAGCAACATGAGGATTATTAGTGACTTTGACAGGAGTAATCATTTCCTTGGAGTGGTGGGGGGCAAAAGACTAGTTCACCCAAGTTCAAGAGAGAAGTCAGAGGCTGTAAATACTTCCAAGGACTTTGTCTAGAAAGGAAGGAGAGAAATGAGGTATTAGGTGGAGTACACTGGGTCCCAAGAGGACTTTTTAAGCAGCATGTTTGTAGGTACACGAGAGAGATCCAAGAGAGGGGAAAATTGTTGATGCAAGAAAGAGAGAAAAACTACAGGGATGATGTCCCTTGACAAACAAGAGGGAATAGGATCTAGATCCTAAGTAGGGGGATTGGCCCTTGCTTGGAGACCAGATAGTGGCAGCAGAGACATTTCTCAATAGATAGTTGTGAAAGAGTTTTAAAATGCTTAGTATGTTCTTTCTCAAAATTTTAATTTTCATATACATACATATACACACATGTATATATATATATATATTTCCTGGTGGCTCAGTGGTAAAGAATCCACCTGCCAGTGCAGAAGATGCTGGTTCATTCCAAAGTCAGGAAGATTCCCTGGAAAAGGTAATGGCAACCCACTCCAATATTCTTGCCTGGGAAGTCCCATGGACAGTGGAGCCTGCCAGGCTACAATCCATGGAGTTGCAAGAGTCGGACTTGACTTAGCAACTAGGACCAGCATATGTATATAACTTAAAATGTAGTTCAGAATTCATGTGGGGGAAAATAATCATCTAAAGAAATGAACTTCCACCCATTAATGTTTATGGGAAAGATACTGCTGCAAACTATCCTCAAACTAAGACATGGTGAATCAAATCCTACAATGTAAGGCTATGGAGAATTAACTCTTTCCTGAGCTATTCTTCACAATAGCTCAGAGCATCCTGAACTAGGTAGGAAAAAACAAGCATCACAGAAATTACCTTTCCCCAAATATTACACACTCTTTATGCCTTTCATCCCATAGACTGCATGACTACACACTGACTGAATATGTGATGATGATAAGCATGAAGTGCATTATTACCAAAATAGATAAGCATCGTAGGAGAAGACTCTTGAGAGTCCCTTGGCCTGCAAGGAGATCAAACCAGTCAATGCTAAAGGAAATCAGTCAGTCATTGCAATATTCATTGGGAGGACTGATCCTAAAGCTGAAGGTCCAATACTTTGGCCACCTGAGGCAAAGACAAGACCCTAAGGCTGGAAAAGATTGAAGGCAGGAGGAGAAGAGAATGACAGAGGATGAGATGGTTGGATGGCATCACTGACTTGATGGACATGAGTTTGAGTAAGCTTTGGGAGTTGGTGATGGACAGGGAAGCCTGGTGTGCTGTAGTCCATGGTGTCACAAAGAGTCAGACACGACTGAGTGACTGAACTGAATTGAATCATTTTGTGAGAGAAAAGATCTTATATCTTTGAACTTTCCAATGAGTGTAGGATCAGTTCCTCCCATGTGAATCACTTTGACATTTAAAGAGTTCATGGAACCAAGAGAAAGGTGAAGCCCATCATTGTAAAAGGAAAATGTTGTAACCCTCATGGAATGTTCCTGGGTCTTTGCCATACAGAGGAAGCAACTTGAAGTGGATGGCAAGAAGAAAGTCACCCAGGTGATGAGCAGCCAATCAAGACACTTAAGGTTTGCAATCATCAAGGCAATAAAGTGTCAGCGTGGGCTCCAGTACTAGCAGCCCTCACTGCATTAAACATCATCTACACAAAATGTGATCCAAAGGATTAAGAGACTCAAGCCCTTCCTTTGCTCACTCCCCTAAAGAGTGAAACAGACGTTGGTAAATATTTATTTAAGAAAGATTCTTTCTGATAACCAAACTGGATGCCTTTTCAGAGTAACCACAGCGGTAGGATTAGAATTGTCTTGGTGAACTAAGAGGAGGTAGTTAGAGAGGGAAGTTGGGTGTTACCATGGAAAGCTGGAATCCTGCTCTACTGGTGCATTAGTCTCTGCCACTTTGGAATCTTTTAATTGCCACCATTTCTGGGTAAACACAATGAGACCTGGGTTTGAAAAAAGGAGGGGGAAAGCACAAAGAACAGAGAGGCAGCCTTCCTATTTAGCAACCAGCATTTCATCAGCTGGGAAATAGAATGAAAATGTATTGTATCTGAAACCTCAATAGGGCACTAAAAAGACCCAATATATTCAGAATTATCAATTCTAAAGCTCAAACCCTTACATAAGGAGAAGAAGGAGGAGAGGGAAGGTCTCAAGTTCCTTTGTTAACACTCCTGTTGTTTCTGGCCGGGGGGGGGGGGGGGGGGGGGCGGGAATCACCTTTTCCCTCCTCCATTTTATTGGGATCATCTCAATGAAGGAAACTAACTGTCCATAAGCCAGGCCAGGCTAGACAGCCTGGGCTTCACTGAATGCCACTGGCTAATTTTAACACCTGGCTTTCTCGTTCTTGAGTGTTAAGACTAGCAGTAATCAGAGGTGCTATGCTCTAGTTCTTTTTAATCCGGTTTTAATTATAGTATAAACACAATACTCACAGCAATAGAGTGATTTCCATGGATTGTTTTGGCAGGTATTAACTTGTTTCCAAATGAATGACTTATTTTCTTCCCTTTTTCCTAGCACTCTTTTTTCCCCCCCTGAAGGAACATCTTATTTGAAAAGCCACTGTCCTTCTTGTTAAATTAAATTACCTTTACTAAGTAGTAAAAAAACGTTTCAGATTTACAGCAAGCAAGGCAAAGAAAGGTGTACCTCTTTTAGTAAAAATGACCCCAGGTTGGAGAAATAAACTTTTTCAGAAAATAACTTTTGGAAATAATTAAACTTGTATTTCACAACGAAGGTGAGAAAAAAACTCTGATATTAAACTAGTACAATAAATAATGTATTCAAACTCAATAATTTTTAATTTCATTATAGATAGAAACTGCCTCATTTTCTGAATATTATTGTAATTGCTATTATTATATTACATGTGCACAGTAATGACCTCAACAGGTCATAGAGCCAACAGGAAGTGGAAGAGTTCAAATTTGGATGTGGAACTTCCAGCTCCAACGTTAATCATCTTTATTCCACAAACACTTTAAATTATCAGTAGTCCTCATTTTCATATTTTTCTCTATGTTTCATTCTCTTAATACCGTATATAAAAGTAACTAGATTAACCTTGGGTTAGTATTTCATCAGGGCTAAATTTATGAGCTATCTCCTTTTTACCTGCTATTCTCTGAGTATTCCCATAGTGTTTCAGGCAAAGTTTAACTTACTCAGTTCAGATGTGCTTTCCTACCCTACAGACTGCCTACCTTTCTAACTCTATTAAATGGGAATAATAATCGCAACTCTTAGAATTCTTCAAATATGATTAAAGCAAAAACGTATCTTCCACATTAAGCTTTGTTTTTAATTAGAAACGAATCATAAGCATCTATTAATTAAAAAAAAAAAAGAGCTGACAAGATTTTATTGCAAATGTCTTTGATAGACTAGGCTCTCATCCAACATAACTTGGTAGTAAGTTTAGAAAGTCACATAGGCAAACATTTTTTTCAAAAATATAAAGGAATAACAATGTGAGAGAATAAAGACATTTCTTTTCTTTCTTTCTTTTTTTTTAACCATGTGATAATAAGCAGGAGGGATTAGCAAACATTTAAAATTTTCATTTCTAGGTGTTGCAAAATTTCAAACTTAGCCTGACCTTTTTGGTGTTTAAGTTTGTCTCTTGGCATAAGATAATTTCCTGACTTTAAAGACATCAGGCAGCTCTTACCAATGAACGTTTTAATTATTCAAGTTGCATAAATGACTTGAAAACATATGGAATCAATTTCCCACACAATATTCATTGGTTAAAAAATCGTGAGAAAAATGGTTTTACTGTACATGGATTCAGTCTTCTTGAACTTTAAATTTTATGGGCTTCAAGGTAGAAAGATTATTAGCCCTCAGACAAGTCAGAATGGACAATGAGGCAAGGCCCATCCGAACTATTTCAATTATTATTCGCTTACACAGCAATTGGTTTTTATCTGCACAATATATTTATCACTGCCCTTCCCTTGCCCCTTAATACACTATCATATTATGCTTTAAAATGTTACTAAACCTCTGCAAGATAAATCAGGCCTCCTACAATCTACAGAATATCAAAGAGAGCCGAAATATATGATTTGTGGCAATATTCATTTTCCATGGACTTGTGATGGAAAAAAAACAAGCCCGTTTAATGATAAGATCATATTGGCAAAGGCCACCATTAATCAACTCACCAGTGTTTACCAAGCTTTCAACGCTTCCATTACATGATTTTCACCACCGCTTTCTAAATCTAAATTCCAAGCCATGGGGACACATAACCCTGCTGTTCTATTACTTATTTTTCTGTCACTTCACTTAATGGCACTGAGCATCATGTGGACTGTGTGGGATTATAGCACATGGTATGAGAAAGCTAGTGGGAGGACATTCCAGAAACAGTTATGTTGAAACGAAAGTCTGGCATGCACACGAAACCATCTTCCAATTCTTTCCCATTTCCAATTTTGGCCCTACTATCATATATTATTACTAACATTTATTTTGTTATCCTTCTGAATGATTTCATTTTGTGATATAATAACCTTAAAGTTTATATTTCAGTTAGTTTATCCCTAAAACTTCAGTAGAAAATGCATTATAATTTAAAGGGTACAGACTGGAAGCGAGGTTGATCATTACACTAATAATTGATCACCTAACTCCTAGTATAAAGATTAGGTTCATTGATTCCTCAGTGTGGATAGGAATGTAAGTGGCCACGAGATGAAAATGAGTTTTGTATGGTTTGTTTGCATTTACAGTTGAGTCTCTTTGTTCTCAGATTCTGCCTTTGTGAGTTCACCTACTCACAAAAATTTATTTGTAACCCACAGATCACACAGTTTCGTGGTCATTCATACACAAGCCCAGAGCAGTGACAGCAAGCATATGTCCCAGTGAGTAGAACAAAGTGACGCTTTCATACTGGAAATGTGTCATTTCTGTAGTCTCTTTAGTGTAACACTTTTTTTGGTTGCGTGTTTGTGCTTTTTGTTGTGATTCAGTGTTTAAAATGAACTCCATCACCCAGTGATGAAGTATTGTCTATTGTTCCTAAGTACAAGACGTCTGTGATTGTATCTTCTGGATGTGTATTAGATAAGGTTCACTCAAGCAAGACTTACAGTGCCTTAAGCTGTGAGGTCAATGTTAATGAATCAATGATAATAGTAAATAAAGTGCTTTTAAACAGAAACAAAGCAAGGTTATGTATTAATCAGTTATTGAAAATGTGACGATTGTAGGAACTTATCCCTTTATTTCCTCTAGGAATAGAGGTTTAATATTTAAGCCAATTTTATAGGACAGAGCTACCACAAATAAGGAGAACATAGGTTGTTTCCATGTCCTGACTACCGTAAATAGTGCCACAATGAACAATGGGGTGCATGTATCTTTTGGAATTATGATTTTCTCCAAATATACACACTACTATTTATAAAAGAGATAACTATGAAGAACCTACTGTGTAGTACAGAGGGAAGAAAAGGTATGGTCTTGTTTGTAGGACATATATTAAGTAACCTCAAAACTGCATTCCAGTATACATTAGGTATAAACAAATACTGTTCAACTCCACTTTTACAAGATATTTCAGTTCAGTTCAGTTCAGTAGCTCAGTCGTGTCGGACTATTAGAGACCCCATGAATCACAGCACGCCAGGCCTCCCTGTCCATCACCAACTCCCGGAGTTCACCCAGACTCACGTCCATCGATCCGGTGATGCCATCCAGCCATCTCATCCTCTGTCATCCCCTTCTCCTCCTGCCCCTAATCCCTCCCAGCATCAGAGTCTTTTCCAATGAGTCAACTCTTCGCATCAGGTGGCCAAAATACTAGAGTTTCAGCTTTAGCATCATTCCTTCCAATGAACACCCAGGACTGGTCTCCTTTAGAATGGACTCGTTGGATCTCCTTGCAGTCCAAGGGACTCTCAAGAGTCTTCTCCAATACCACAGTTCAAAAGCATCAATTCTTTGGCGCTCAGCTTTCTTCACAGTCCAACTCTCACATCCATACATGACCACTGGAAAAAACATAGCCTTGACTAGACGGACCTTTGTTGGCAAAGTAATGTCTCTGCTTTTGAATATGCTATCTAGGTTAGTCATAACTTTCCTTCCAAGGAGTAAGCGTCTTTTAATTTCATGCCTGCAATCACCATCTGCAGTGATTTTTGAGCCCAAAAAATAAAGTCTGACACTGTTTCCACTGTTTCCCCATCTAGTTCCCATGAAGTGATGGGACCAGATGCCATGATCTTCGTTTTCTGAATGTTGAGCTTTAAGCCAACTTTTTCACTCTCCTCTTTCACTTTCATCAAGAGGCTCTTTAGTTCCTCTTCCCTTTCTGCCATAACGATGGTGTCATCTGCATATCCGAGTTTATTGATATTTCTCCCGGCAATCTTGATTCCAGCTTCTGCTTCTTCCAGCCCAGCGTTTCTCAGGATGTTCTCTGCATATAAGTTAAAAAGCAGGGTGACAATATACAGCCTGACATACTCCTTTTCCTATTTGGAACCAGTCTGTTGTTCCATGTCCAGTTCTAACTGTTGCTTCCTGACCTGCATATAGGTTTCTCAAAAGGCAGGTCAGGCGGTCTGGTATTCCCATCTCTTTCAGAATTTTCCATAGTTTATTGTGATCCACACAGTCAAAGGCTTTGGCATAGTCAAGAAAGCAGAAATAGATGTTTTTCTGGAACTCTCTTGCTTTTTCAATGGTCCAGCGGATGTTGGCAATTTGATCTCTGGTTCCTCTGCCTTTTCTAAAACCAGCTTGAACATCTGGAAGTTCACAGTTCACGTGTTAACTGAAGCCTGGCTTGGAGAATTTTGAACATTACTTTACTAGCATGTGAGATGAGTGCAATTGTGCTGTAGGTTGAGCATTTTTTGGCATTGCCTTTCTTTGGGATTGGAATGAAAACTGACCTTTTCCAATCCTGTGGCCACTGCTGAGTTTTCCAAATTTGCTGACATATTGAGTGCAGCACTTTTACAGCATCATCTTTCAGGATTTGAAATAGCTCAACTGGAATTCCACCACCTCCACTAGCTTTGTTCGTAGTGATGCTTTCTAAGGCCCACTTGACTTCACATTCCAGAATGTCTGGCTCTAGGTGAGTGATCACACCATCGTGATTATCTGGGCTATGCAGATCTTTTTTGTACAGTTCTTCTGTGTATTCTTGCTACCTCTTCTTAATATCTTCTGCTTCTATTAGGTCCGTACCATTTCTGTCCTTTATCGAGCCCATTTTTGCATTAAATGTTCCCTTGGTATCTCTAATTTTCTTGAAGAGATCTCTTGTCTTTTTCATTCTGTTATTTTCCTCTATTTCTTTGCATAGATTGCTGAGGAAGGCTTTCTTATCTCTCCTTGCTATTCTTTGGAACTCTGCAATCAGATGCTTATATCTTTCCTTTTCTCCTTTGCTTTTCACTTCTCTTCTCTTCACAGCTATTTGTAAGGCCTCCTCAGACAGCCATTTTGCTTTTTTGCATTTCTTTTCCATGGGGATGGTCTTGATCCCTGTCTCCTGTACAATGTCACAAACCTCCATCCATAGTTCATCAAGCACTAAGTCATCAGTTCTAGTCCCTTACATCTATTTCTCACTTCCACTGTATAACCATAAGGGATTTGATTTAGGTCATACCTAAATGGTCTAGTGGTTTCCCCTACTTTCTTCAATTTGAGTCTGAATTTGGCAATAAGGAGTTCATGATCTGAGCCACAGTCAGCTCCCGGTCTTGTTTTTGCTGACTGTATAGGGCTTCTCTATCTTTGGCTGCAAAGAATATAATCAATCTGATTTCAATCAAGATACTTAGACTAGGCAAATTCATAGAGTCAGAAAATACATTCATAGTTGCCAAGGTCTAGGGGGTAGGGCATGGGGAGGGGGAGTGGGGAGTTAGTGTTTAACAGGAACAGAGTTTTGGTTTAGGATGCTGAAAAACTTGGGTGATGGATGATGGTGAGAGTTGCACAACAACATGAATGCACTTGGTGCCATTAACTGTAGAGGAAAATATGGTTAAAATACTAGTTTTGTATTATGTGACTTTTAACACAACAAACAATTAAGGAGAATTGATGGTATATATGGCATGTTCATCATCTTTAGAAAGGGTCAGATGGAGAGTTTACAGGAAGGTACTAATATGAAGCATTTATTTTAATGAGAAGCTGTGTTTACTATATGTCTCATGCTCATCATATCCTTTTTTTAGATGGCTTTTAATTCCTTTTTCAAAAATCTTGCTCTTGGTTGTTTTTCTTACTATGGTTTAGGTGTCATTGAAGATATTTCCTAATCTAAAGCTCAACAAAGAGTGACTTGTTCAGAGTTCCCTGGAAGAGAGCTGGCGGTTGTGCCCACCTGGCCACACAGGTCTTCTCTGGGTCTTCCAAGTGGCCACATTACTTCTTTGACAACAGCACAGTGACATGCAACAAAAAACAGAGTATTTCCTTTAAACATAAATGCATGCCAAGTCGCTTCAGTAGTGTCTGACTCTTTGTGACTCTATGGATTGCAGCCCACCAGGTTCCACTTTCTATGGAATTTTCCATGCAAGAATACTGGAATGGGTTGCCATTTCCTCCTCCAGGGATCTTTCTGACCCAGGGATCAGCATGTCTTATATCTCCTGCATTGGCAGGCGGGTTCCTTACCACTAGCGCCACCTGGGAAGCCCCTCTTTTAAACATGCATGTGTGCTTAGTTGCTTCAGTTGTGTCTGACTCTTTATGACCCTATAGACTGTAGCCTGCCAGGCTCCTCTGTCCTTGGGATTCTCCAGGCAAGAATACTGGAATGGGTTTTCGTGCTCTCCTCCAGGGGATCTTCCTGACCCAGGGATCGAACCCGTGTCTCTAGCACAGCAGACAGATTCTTTATTGCTGAGCCACCTGGGAAGCTCCTCCTTTAAACATTCAGTTCAGTTCAGTCGCTCAGTCGTGTCCGACTCTGCGACCCCATGAATTGCAGCACGCCAGGCCTCCCTGTCCATCACCAACTCCTGGAGTTCACTCAGACTCACGTCCATTGAGTCAGTGATGCCATCCAACCATCTCATCCCCTGTCATCCCCTTCTCCTCCTGCCCCCAATCCCTCCCAGCATCAGAGTCTTTTCCAATGAGTCAACTCTTCACATGAGGTGGCCGAAGTACTAGAGTTTCAGCTTTAGCATCATTCCTTCCAAGAAATCCCAGGGCTGTTCTCCTTCAGAATGGACTGGTTGGATCTCCCTGCAGTCCAAGGGACTCTCAAGAGTCTTCTCCAACACCACGGTTCAAAAGCATCAATTCTTCGGTGCTCAGCTTTCTTCACAGTCCAACTCTCACATCCATACATGACCACTGGAAAAAACATAGCCTTGGCTAGATGGACCTTTGTTGGCAAAGTAATATCTCTGCTTTTCAATATGCTATCTAGGTTGGTCATAACTTTCCTTCCAAGGAGTAAGCGTCTTTTAATTTCATGGCTGCAATCACCATCTGCAGTGATTTTGGAGCCCCCAAAAATAAAGTCTGACACTGTTTCCACTGTTTCCCCATCTATTTCCCATGAAGTGATGGGACCAGATGCCATGATCTTCGTTTTCTGAATGTTGAGATTTAAGCCAGCTTTTTCACTCTCCTCTTTCACTTTCATCAAGAGGCTTTTTAGTTCCTCTTCACTTTCTGCCATAAGGGTGGTGTCATCTGCATATCTGAGGTGATTGATAGTTCTCCTGGCAATCTGGATTCCAGCTTGTGCTTCTTCCACGTTTCTCATGATGTACTCTGCATAGAAGTTAAATAAGCAGGGTGACATGGATCCAAATTCAGGCTTTACTAGTTCATGCTTATTTAACCTAAAATGAGCTGTTTATTTTTCCATGTTTCTCTTTCCCTCTTCCTTTGTAAAATAAAGATAACAATACAGCTTACAAATAAAAGTTTACTAACACCAAATCTAGAAACCCCTAGTCATGGAAGAAGCCAGGTGTTGATTTGGGTGGGGAGCCCTTTTGCTCTCGCATTCCCCCAGGTTTTTCTCCCTATGAGGTTGTCTAGATTTTACTGCCCCTGCTAGCACCACTGGGAGGAATCCTCCTAGCCTTGATGCTCTCTTTAACTGATCTGAAGGTGATTTTGGCCTCTAAGACTCTTCACTCACTATCAAAGTATACAAGAACTCTGGGTAAGCATGGGAGGCCTATACTTATAGATTGTTCAAAATGGCATTTGGAATCTTATGAAGACTGAGTTCTAGTTAGCAACAGCTCAGTCAGAAATATACACTGTGGACATGAGTTTGAACAACGTCCAGGAGATAATAAAGGACAGGGAAGCCTGGCATGCTGCAGTCCATGAGGGCGCAAGGAGTCGGACACAACTTAGTGACTGAACAAAAACTAGGCTTATGTTATTGTCTTTTTATATCTGTGTCCTTTTCATTTTTTCCCTTATTACTTAGTTAAAACCCTTTAAAAACAGGGGCCTAGAAAACAATTTCCAGTTTTGCTAACGAACCCATTTGGGATTTCTGGCCATGTATTAGCTGTAGCTTTAAAAGGGGTGTAACTGGAGCTGCAAGGTAAGCGTAGTCTGCAGGACAACAATCTAAACTGAGAAACATCCAAGAAACTTTAGGGAAAAGAGTTATTTGGTTAGATGTAATTGGCTACTGGAAAGAGTGGCAAAGTTGTTGTCACAAGGACCAAGTGTGACAATGTATGTAAAAGTGTTTGATCCAATAATATGGTACATTCTTCTGAAATACTTTGACAAGTAGAAACACATATGCTAAAAGCAATGTTTTTTAAAATGTTTTCATAAGGAACTTACCAAAGTTCAATAAGAAAGGGGGAGGACAATATGATATTTTAAAAAGAAGTTGCAATTCCATCTATTCAGCTCAAACATATCATGTAATAAAATCATATAACTTTTTTTTTAATGAAGTCTGTGATAGGGACCATTATCCTTATTCTACCAAAGGCAAAAAGACGTTACATGCATATTTCCAAATCACGGGTAGAATTTAAATTAGGACTAAAAACCTTAGGCCCCTGTGCATAATTAGTGCTCTGTAGAACTTTTCGCCAGAGTTAATGTTATTGGTTGAATTCTACTGCTTCCTAGAATATGTCGCATTTTGTGATTTTTAAGTCTCAGGAAATCTGTTTAGTGTCCACTGCAAGACAAAAAATAAAAGTACTTCTGTAAATAGTGTTCAATGCCTCCTTCCGGCTGGTAGAATAAGGGGAAAAGGAATCATAGCCACCAGTTTATTTCCTGATTCAGAAAATGACTCACGATGCAACTTTGTGAACATTGCTTAACCTTTCAGCATTCCTGTTTCTACAGCTGAAAAACAAGGATAATATTTGTCCACCTTACAATGGTAAATGGTCTAGAAATACACACAAAAAAGTTAATCTCCTATCAAGGGACAGTAAAGCTGGTTTTTCGTGTACTTGAGATATCACTGACACATTCGCAAAGCAGTTTCTGCCAAAGTTGTGTGGTTAATGCTTCCAGATCACCTCCCTAAACACCACATTGTGCACTGAACTCTCTTTATCCTGCCCTGAATCAGAATGGTAATCGCCGCGGGGTGTGCTCAACGTGACTGACGAGGCACGACAGTAGAGCCTGTCTCACTGCTTGTGCCAGAGCGCTTTCTGCATGGTTGTCAAGGAAGACAGCACTCAACAGAAGGAAAAAGATCCATACGGTGGGAAGAAACTTTCTCCTTGAATTCTGATTCTGGGAAATATGACTAAAATTATGAATGAGCCAATTTCATTTGCAGTCTTCCTGCGACAATGTACAACTGTTCAGCTTCCCTCATATTCTGGAAACCACAATTTAGGAAAGATATGTATGTGTCCTTTCTGGTACTTGGTTTATTATCTCCTTTTGTTCCTTATATGTTTTGCTTTGAAAGAATAGTTATTTACAAATAACTCAGGATTTCCAATGGCTATTGCTTGACATCCTAGTAGCTTGCCCCATTATTCCCACAGCTGGTAACAATTACAGTTCTCTAAACTAAAATCACTTCCAATGACTTTCTTTGAAATAATCTATTGCTGATATGGAGCTTTATTTTTAAGTGCCAAATTCCAATATACCTCAACTAGATAGGGCAGCATGGCGTTACTACAAAGAGGGGATGAGCAGCCAGAAACAAACTACATGACTGCCTTGACCAAAGTTCTGCTGTCACAGAAAAGGTACAGGATTGATATCACAAAAGCCCATGAGGTTGTCACACACAACTGGACAAAAGCAGGCTCCAAACTGAGAAAGGGTGAAGAGAAGAAAGGTGGTTTAGAAAATAATTAAGATTTATTTATTTACAATACTCAGGACATTGAAGCAACCTGTCCATTAACAGAAGACTGGTTAAAGAGGATATAGTACATATATACAATGGAATATTACTCAGCCATTAAAAGGAATGAAATAGTGCCATTTGCAGAGATGTGGATAAACCTAGAGGCTTTCATACAGAGTGAAGAAAGTCAGAAAGAGAAAAACAAATCTCTTATGATATTACTTACATTGGAATCTAGAATAATGGTATTAATGAACTTATTTGCAAATGAAAAAAGACAGACATGTAGAGAACAAACATGTGGATACCTAAGGGGTAAGGAGAAGGTGGGATGAATTGGGAGATTGGGATTGACATATATACACTACTAAATACAAAATAGATAACCAATGAGAGACTATGGTAAAGCACAGGGAACTTTACTCAAGGCTCTGCAGAGACCTAAATGGGAAGGAAATCTTTAAAAAGAAAAGGGATATATATATATACACACACACATACACACACACACACACACACACACACATATGTATATATATGTATAACTGATTCCCTGGTGGCTCAGCGATAATGAATCTGCCTGCCAATGCAGGAGACATGAGTTCCATCCTTCAGTCTGGAAGATCCCCTGGAGGAGGAAATGGCAACCCCTTCCAGTATTCTCACCTGGGAAATCCCATAGACAGAGGAGCCTGGCAGGCTACAGTCCATGACGTCGCAAAAGGGTCGGACATGACTTAGCAACAAAACAACAACAAATAACTGATTCACTTTGTGTGTTAGCAGAAACTAACACAACATTGGAAATTTTAAAAGAAAACAATTAAGATTTTGCATCATGAAAGATTTTTTTTTCACCAAAATAAACACTTTGGGAGGGGGAAAAAAATAGCGTGACTTTTCTCAAACACCATATTCCTATTGTAAACACAAAAGAACATTTTCTAACTTTGTATTCCTAACTTTGTTTCTTAATTTTGTGATTTAATGCCACTGCTTTCAGCACTCACTGGCTAGCCTCCTCTCTGAATTTAAACTTGATTTTTTTTTCCTTTTTGCTTAACTATCCACCATAGCACACCAGAGTAGGGTCGTGTTCACAATTATGTCTCAAGAAGTATGGACGTCTGAGCATAAATACTAAATCCACACAAAACTGAAAGTAAAAAAAAAAGACACTGGTGTGTATGGGGCACGCTATCAAGATGTTTAGATACTGACAACACGATATAACCTAACCAGAAAACTTAGACCAAAGTTCAAGTGCAATTTTGTTCTACACTAGTGTTTTCCAACCTGCTTTCCTCAAAACATGTGAGACATTTTAAAGTGCCATAAAGTTTTATGTTTGAGAATTGTTGCTCACCACATACATCCCTCTCTTGGACATTCATATTATATATCAGCCTACCAAATATGCCAAAGTTATCTAGAAGGCAGTAACTTTCTTTAATTCAGCTTTCCCCAAAATTCTTTAACCAAGGAATACCTTCTATATCTTATTTTTTGTGGGAATTATAAGAGAAGCTCTCAGACCTTCTGATAAAGTTTGGAAACTAGTATCCTACATTTTTCAGTCCCTTTAATGTGGAACTGAACTTCTGACTCGCCTCTTTCATCAATAATTCCTTCAACATATTCTTACATGTATTTTATATTTAAAATACAAATAACTTCCCTATTAGCAGAGACCTAGTTTAGGTGTGACCTGGGAAAGGATTAACTACAATTCCTTTTTCTTCTGAATCTTCCTTTAGAGAATTTGTGGGCAAGCAGCTTCCTCATTTTGATGGTGAGCAAGCAGACAGTATTTGTTTAATTGAATCAGAGTATACCAACATTAGAAACTTCGATTTCCTACAATAAAACTTATTCCAAAGGATAACAAAAAAGTGAGATTTTTTTTCCTTCATTTATACATATTTAAAGAACATCTGCCAGGACAAAAAAATAGTGCGACGTTTTATGTGTTAAATAATTTTTATTTGCAAGTCCCTGTACTTTGAATGCAGAACTGTCCCAACACACAGGTTATACCGAGATGTGAATTAACAGTGAATTTAGGCAGGAGACACTGGAATGTGGTCTAGCCTTTCTCTTAGGGAAAAAAAAAAGAGAGAGAGAGAGAGAAGCACATAAAGTTCATATGTACTTTCCTTCATAAATATTAGTGTTTTTTCTTTTCTTCTCCCCACCCCTTCCTCCATTCCACTCTCTTCCCTTTTCAAGGTAATTTGAATTTCTCTTTTAGTTTTGCAATTAAGTATGATTTTGCTTTCACTTTTTCAGATAGCATCATAGAATTACAGTCCTTGAAGCTCAACTCCTTCCTTCTAATGATGAATGCACTTTATTACTTGAGTCTCCTGTATCTTTAATTTTTTTTTTTTTTAGTGAGTGACTTTCTCAAGTGTTCAGTCCCCCTTTTAAAGGTAGAGGACAGAACTTAGAGATTAGGTGACTTACACATTGTCACATAGTGACTCACCAACTTCCCTGAAAAAGAGAAACATTTTTGCTATCCATTCAGGCAATTTTTTTTTATTCTTCTGTTTTTGCCCTGAATCTTGTTTCCACTGTCTAATACATTTAGATGCTTTAGACACACATAACACACACACACCCTTTTACATCATTGCAGCATTATCCTTGGCTTTTTTTTTTAAGACATTTAATTAGCATTTGTACCAGGTCAATTCAAGTTTCCCTGTTATGCAAACCCACACCCATGCTAAGAGTCTCTAGGGTTAGGAGCACAGTGATGATATGACTTTTGGTTTCGGTGTTTGTGTAAAAGCAGCCCCGGGTCATTTCCAGAGAAAATCAAAGATCCTGAGGACAGCCTCACAGATGAAGTGGCGAATTCGTTTTTTTTTTTTTTTTTTCTTTTTGGTGATGGAAAAGAACAACCATAATAAAATGGGTCAAGGGAATATGGATTATCAAAAATAGACAAGAATCAACTCCCCATTCAGTCAAGAAAGTTGTGGAGCTAAATACGGAGTGCAATGGATAAGTGACTTAATGAGAACTCTAGGTGCTCAGAGAGAAGGAAAACACCCAGATTAAGAGACATATTATCTTGATGACAGCTCCTTGAAATTTAGATGGTGTCCGTGCAAACCCCCCCCAATTTTAAGGCTTGTGTACCTCTGTGATTTCTGCAACTTTCCTCTGGGGGAAAGTTCACATGAGCTTCTCTGCTTCTGGGCTTCTGTGTCTCTAATTTGGCCCCTGCTAAGCACAGAGATGATTTTTAGCCCTTCCCAGATTCCCACCAGACATCTCCTGCGATTCTAAGAGATGCCTGGATAGGACCCAGTGTATGAGTGGGACTGTGGAATGGTTTAACAGAGTTTACATTAAAGCAGTACAAACACTTCCAAATCAAACTTTAAGAAGGTCCAACTTAAATATCCTTTGTTGTACACTGACAACCTCCTCCCCATGCCCCTCCCTGCCCCAGAAATCCCAGGGACATTTTCACTTGCACTTTCAGCCACGCAGTTCCCCAGCACTTACATCGACACTGTCTCCCTTTTGGGGCCAACCTTATCCCATTACCTATTCTCTCCTCGTAAGCAATGACAACTATTTTTCACTTTCTCAAGCTGATGGAGAGAGCTCCCTTTTAGATGTCCATGCCCCCAGGGTCTCACTTTCTATTCCAGGCAACTGACAATGGGTTTTCCCTAAACAGTGGGATTCTGGGGCCATCTCTTTACAGATAGTCTCAGCCATGTCACAGTTTTGTTCAGGACCACTCAGGGCTTCTTCTCTCTCAGAGGCATTGCCACTTAGAGACCAATTTTGTGAACAGTTATTATCAAACTTGGGCTTCCGTGATGGCTCAGTCAGCAAAGAATCCACCTGCAATGCAGGAGACCCAGGTTTGATCCCTGAGTCGAGAAGATCCCCTAGAGAAGGAAATGGCTACCTACTTCAGTATTTTTGCCTGGGAAATCCCATGGACAGAGGAGCCTGGCAGGCTTATAGTCCACGGGGTCACAAAGAGTCAGACAGGACTTAGTGACTACACCACCACAATATCAAATTCAGGTGCTCAGTTAGAATGAGTCTTTCTCTATTCTCCTAAAAATTTGAAACTTTGTTGATTTAGATGAGAAAATTAGGATATGAAATCTTGCCCCGCCCCCCTCCACCACCAGTAAATCTATTATCTCCACTGAGACCACTCACTGCCCTATAGCAGCATAAAAATGGGTTTAAGAGACCAGAATCTACTAGTAGCTCCAGTAGCTACTGGTCCAACTCTGGTTCACCTCTTTTGTTTAAGAATTTTTTTTTAATGTGGACTATTTTAAAGTCTTTATTGAATTTGTTACAAAACTGTCTCTGTTGCATGTGTTTTGGGTTTTTTGATCACAAGGCCTGTGGGAGCCCAGATCCCCAACCAAGGGTCAAACCCACACCACCTGCATTGGAAGGTGAAGTCCCCGACTGCTGGACTGCCAGGGAAGTCCCCTGGCTCAGCTCTTAATATCTGGGTATCTCAGTTTCCTCATCTGTAAAATGGTAGAATCCACCTTGCTGTACAAGCAAAATCAGTTAATATGAAAATTAAATATTTCAATATTTTTTAAAATGCTTGACACTCGCAAGTGTGAGCTGTTTTTTTTTTTTTTTTTTTAACTTGGCCAAGTGACAAGGGCTAGGAAAGGGCTGGGCAGAGTACAGACAGACGGTGGCAACAGAGCTCGTTTGGTACAAGTTTTCCCCATGGGAGGCAGAAGACATGGTTGATGCTGCTATTGTAAGAGGCTTGAAAGTTCCACTTAGGAATTAGTCCTTTGGGCAGGCTTTTGGCTATAAACTTTTGTAGGTGGAAATCCTAAAGAAGTGATAGGTGTCTCTCTGGATCTAGTACTTCACATCTACCTGGGATTTTTTTTTTTTTTTTTTTTTTCTTTTTTCTGGATGAGGCTTTATTTTATGAGCAAATTTGGGTATTTTCACAAGTACACCCTAGTTTCCACTGAAATGTATTTCTGTTCCTCTCATGTTATATTCCTATATTTTCTGAATAAATGGACTTAAAAATCTCTGAGAGAAAAAATAAAAATAAATTGCATATACTTAACATAGGCCTTGCTCATTGTCTCTCTGAAGAATGCCTGTCTTGTAATATCCATAAAGTGCCTTGTACATAGTATATGCTCAATAATTACCAGTTGGTTTGATTTTCATCATTTAAAAATATCACTGAAATATCATTTTGAAAGACTGTCAACTTCTGCACAGGTTTAGCAGCAGCAACAACAGCAATTTAGACAAGTTTTCCATCCAATTCTTAAGGGACTTAATCACTTGGGTTCATATGTTAATTCGTTGCACATCTAACCACACAGGAGTCTCAGATCTGGGAGTAACCAGTGAGAAAAGAATACAGTTGTTCTCATTTTCAAGTGTCCTAGGATAAATTGCATTCTACTCACTGGTGCCAGAAGAAATCAATACAGACTCTAACAGTAAAAATATTCATTATTTGTGAAGAAGAAAGAAGCAAAAAGAAAAAAAAACCCAACAACAATAACAAAAACCCCATGATGATGGGAAACCACAGAGAGAAAATTTCAAAGCATATCAGGATCATCAAGTTAAACAATTCCAGAAGCTCCATTGTAGAAAAAAAAAAAAAAGTGAAATGTCCCCTGGAATTGCTCAAAAGGTGGCCTTGAAGAATACTTTCGGTGTCTAAAATTTTAAGTGACTTTCTTTATGGTCATAAATGGTTCATTCATATTTCTTTCTTTGTGTTTACATAGGGTGATCACATTTATCCATAAAATGATAACAACAACATTTTTTCAGTACTTACTACATGTCTAGTACTATCTAAGTATGCACATATTAATTCATTTAATTTTTACAAAAAAACAAAATCCCTAGGAAATAGGTATTCTTATGTCCATTCTAGAGATGAGAAAACTGAAGCCAGAAATGTAACTCACCCAAAGTTATACAGCTAGTAAGTAGTGGAGCGAAGGTTCAAATGCATTTGGTCAGTTTCCAGTGACTCAGGTTCTACAATGCTGCCTGATTTGTCTGGCCTTAGTACACGCCAGGGCATCTTGGTATTCATGGCTACTATGGCTGATGCCAACATTTCCTGGCTGGGTACACTGAGCATGAGCTTTTTCATTAGAATTTTAGAATTTTCAAGAGACTCCTCTCTCCCCTAAAACTATGGGGATGTCTGACTGCTTATGGAGCCCTTCAAAAACCACTCACTGAACAAATTCAGAAAAACTGGATGTCAACCCTTCTTAACATCCCACTGGACATTTTTGGAAACCAGGGACAAAATGTCTTCCTATTTAAGTAGTGAGAGTTGGTGACTCTCTTAAGCCCTGGAATGCCTCTTGTTCCCAGCACGAAGAAAGTGAGCCAACATCTACAAGGTCCTCTCCAAGGAGGAAGGCCCAGACGGTTTTGGATTCTACCAGGGGACCTCATTCATACTGTGGATTGTAAGACATCTACCTCATGTCTCATCTCCCATGTTCCCTTTGTGAGGAAATCAGAAAAAATCATTTTGAGATTTTCAGATGATGCTTACGTTTGTAAAGCAGTCATTTTACTTTAGTCATTTGATTATTCCCGGATCAGTAATTCTGCCCCATGACAAAATCTTTGGTAATCACTTGTGTTTTTTTTTTTTTTTTTAAAGAGAGTAATTTCCAAAAGAAAGTAGGTAAGGGAATTATCATAAGTGAATAGACAGTTAGCCCTTTGTATTCATGGGTTCCCCATCTTCGGATGCCACAAACTGTTATTGGTTTTTAGCTGCTAAGTTGTGTCTGACTCTTTTGCAACCCCATGGACTGTAGCCTACCAGGCTCCTTTGTCCATGAGATTTCCCAGGCAAGTATACTGGAGTGTGTTGCCATTTCCTTCTCCAGGGGATCTTCCTGACCCAGGGATCTAACCCATGTCTCCTGCATTAGCAAACAGAGTCTTTACTACTGAGCCACCTGGAAAGCCCCAACCAACTCTAGATCAAAACTATTTGGAAAAAAATTCCAGAAAGTTCCAAAAATCAGAACTTAAACTTACTACAATCCAACAACATTTATGTTGTATTTGGGCTTCCCTGGTAGCTTAAACAGTAAAGAATCCTCCTGCAATGCAAGAGACTTAAGAGACACGGTTTTGATCCCTGGGTCAGGAAGATCCCCTGGAGAAGGGAACCGTTACCTACTCCAGTATTCTTGCTTGCAGAATCCCATGGACAGAGGAGCCTAGTGGGCTACGGTCCATGGGGTCACAGAGTCAGACACAATTGAGTGATTTACAGCTATTTGCATAGCATTTATATTGTATTAAGTATTATAAGTAACCTAGAGATGATTTAATGTATACTGGAAGATGTACATAGTTTGTATGCAAATTCTGCACCATTTACTATAAAGGACTTGAGCACTTAAGCATCCGTGGATTTTGGTTTGGGGTGGGAGGCAGCCCTGGAATGATCTGCTGCGTATATGGAAACACGACTAAAATATTTGGGATTGTGAGATAGTTATTTTAGGCAAAAGGAGTAGGAAAAACAAGTAAGAGAAGAAAGGGAGCTTTTAGTTTTCTCAAAAACTAACAAAGTCCCACCTTAGTCAGGGAGTATCAGGTTAGAGCAGTTCTGAAAGGATCACCTGGCCCTCAACCCTTGGGAATTCTCAGCCCTGTGGTGTTTGCTTTTGTCTCCCAACAGAGGTGTGGTATGAAGGGGTCACACAGGAGGTGAGTAAGACGTTAAATGCTCCACTTCCCCACAGTAAAGTAACACTTCTTCAGTCAAACCAGGTGAGCTGAATAACTGGATATGCTTCTCCATGAAGCTAATACATTTTTATCAAACACTTTAACAATTCTTATTCCCTGACTGAAGCATTTTTGGCTATTAATGATTACAGGAGGATGAAACTAGTCAAAACACCCCCAAGAAAGAAAATGGCAAAGAGAATTATAGTTTATGTTTTCTATAAGAGAGATAATTCATAGTACACTATACTTGAATGAGTAAGAGATTTGCAGTTTGGTATAAAAACAGAATAACATGGTAAACTTGGAGTTTGGTTTTTTTGTTTGTTTTAGCTTTTTTTTTAGTCAGACTGGTTTACCAAGCATTGGTAGTATAGAATCAACCGATAATATTTGAGGGGAAACAACTGTTTAGGAAATCAGGCAATGAGGCTGAATAGATTCCAAATCAATCTGAGTCTCAGTTCCCTAATCTATGAAATAGTGGACTGGATTAAAGTATCTCTAAGAACAACTCTTGCTCTGAAAACTCTTTGGGGATTCCTTAATTCATAAACATATACTATACACTTAGTCACTGTGAACAAAGACATTTGGACAGTATTATTTATATTTTACTGAAGCTGCTTAGAGAACCTATCCTTGGTTTGTAGACAAAATACAGGAATAAAAGACTTTGAACATAAGCAATATATATATATAATGAAATTCACCAAAACTTTCATAAAGCTCTCCTACATTGCCGATCTACCTTACTGCATCACGTATGTCAAGTCGCTTCAGTCATGTCCGACTCTTTGCAACCCAATGGACTGTAGCCCGCCAGACTCCTCTGTCCATGGGATTCTCCAGGCAAGAATACTGGAGTGGGTTGCCATGCCCTCCTCAAGGGGATCTGCTTGAGCCAGGGATCAAACCTGCATCTTTTGAGTCTCCTACATCGGCAGATGAGTTCTTTACCATTAGTACCAACTGGGAAGTCCATCTGCCTTACTAAAATTTTCTTAATAGCTATTTATCTTTTAGAAATTCTCATTTGAATTACCAACTACCTGTCAAAAGGTCACAATGATTATTTATTTCCAGTGGAACTTTTATTTTCTCCTTGACAATGAACTCAGAAACTCAAAGAATCAAGGAAATTGGGATTACTTGGAGTTGCCAATGTAATCAAACTCCCTTAGGTAAAAGAAAACTTGCATGTTCTAAAAGGATTATATCAGTTGGCTGACAAGTTCTTGAACGTAAGAATCCACTTAAGCAAACCTACATAAAGTGGAGTCTATCACTGAAAGGTATTGATTCACTCAACGCATTCACTCCCACCTAGTACACCTCCTACGCTTGCCGCACCCTTTTACCTTTTTTTTTTCTTTCTCAGGCTCCTGCCGTTCTCCTTTGGTTTCAGATAACATTTGGCATCCTTATCCAACAGTTAGTACTGAGCATAACTAGAAGACGGTGTGTTCCACTGGAAAGAACATGGATTTTGTAGTGAAATGGATCTTCCTTTGAGTTCTCTGCCATTTATTAGCTAGGTGATTTGGGGCAAATTACGGATCCTTTCTGAGTTCAGTTTCCTCTCTAACTGAAAGGATAGCATTAACTTTGCAGGGTTATTATGAATAATAGTCATTTCATGTAAATGTTTAGTATCATAATAACATTAAATAAACCAGTTATAGCTAACATTAAGAAACTAACATTGATAGGATTTCTGAGTGAACATGTAAGCTGACTGATCGTGTTGCTTCCTACCTTTAAATTTTACTGAGTCCCTCTTGTTCTGAAAACTCCAGTTGTCTTCATACCCACTGCCCTTCCTGCTCTTATTCTGCCCTTTTGTCCTGTTATCTGTTCCCATACCTCTCATTGCACTCTGCTTCAACCCAGCTGAGGGCTTTGTTGTGGCTGTCGTGTCATGCTCAGAGAAAACTCATTCTTCTGCCTGAAACTCAGGTTTCCCTCTTTGACCTGCAGCTAACTCCTTGCCACCTTTCAGCTTTGTTTAGTCACTGCTACATTCAGTGTCTTCAATAGACTTCCTGAATCAGCCTAGATTATGAGTTACCATAACATCCTGCATTTCTTTTTTTTGTTGTTGTCTTAGTACTTAACCATGCTGTTCTAGGATTTCCTAGTTAAGGAACTGTGTCCCCCTTACACTGAGTTCATGGAGAACTGGATTGTGTCTGTCTTGGTATCTTACCATAGCCTAGCAACATGCCTGGCATGTACTATGCAATGACTAAGTAAGTCCTAATAGACAAATAAATGAATGTATAGTCTTTCAATTTCCATTTCTCCATGTTGCTACTTGTGGCTTGGCTGGTAAAGAATCTGCCTGCAGTGCAGGGAGACCTGGGTTCAATCCCTGGGTTGGGAAGACCCCCTGGAGAAGGGAAAGGCTACCCACTCCAGTATTCTGGCCTGAAGAATTCCATGGACTATATAGTCTATGGGGTCACAAAGAGTCAGACACAACTGAGTGACTTTCACTTTCATTCACTTATACAACTTTGGGCATAAATGAGAAAGATATGAGCTTTCTATTTCTTTCCTGCTCTCCACTCCCTGTTCTAATAGGAAAGGGAAATGTGGATTAGGCAGAATGCTTGATCATTAAGGGAAATTCTGCACATTGGCAGGAAATGTTAAGATATTCTTTCCTAACAGGTCAATCTTGAAGAAACAGGCTTGATCAGTAGAAAGAGGTGACTTTTTATAAAGTTAATTATTAAAAATTTGTAGTGTACTGCATATATGTTATAATTTCAATTATATCAATATATGTGTTCATATTTAATGCAGAGGAAAAATACCAGAAAAAAATAAGGAAAATTTCAATTAAGCATCTCTTGGTGTTTTTATTTTCTTTTATTTTCTCATGTTTTTCTGTACAGTCAAATTTTTAAAGGATTAATGAAAACAAAAATATTTGAAAAGAAACTTAAATTTTTATTTGTACCAGTTGCAAGAAGAGAATTCTGGGAAAATATTAATTTTTTTGTTTGGCTGTATCTATTACTTTCTTGGTACTATTTCTCATGGGTGCTAGACTGTCTCAGGCTTTACCCTACCTACCCACTCTACCCAGAACAAAATTCACTTCCTTTGCAATGTTTTTCCAGATAAGACACTCATCAAATGAGGAAAGTCTTCCTTCCTCTTCAGCAGAAATCCTGTAGCACATATTCTGAGGTCTATTTTCTCTGTTCATTTACTGTTGTCTTTTTTTTTGGTTCTTTAATTTCCCAATTTTATTTCCTGCTCCCTAAAGTTAGAAGCTTGCTTTTCACAGGGTTAATGGCTCTTAGAATGGCCCTGGTTACACAGAAGATTCTTCCAAAATACTATTGATGTAATGAATATTGCATCAGAAGATGCATTCTACAACAAATTAGCAAGTAAGAATGCATGTCCCTCTGTTCCCAGGATGCAGGTGATTAATCCCTGATGTTTTAAGCCATTATAGGATTTGGATCTCTAGTTTGTTCTCTGTTTTTGTTTTTATTTTTTTCCCAGTATGTTCTTTTATCAAGTGCAATGAATAACACACTTTTAATTAGGAACCCATAAAGGTTTTCTGTCTTATAAAAATCAAAATTACCTAGCTTTGGAAATCATTATGAGAAATTGTATCTGTAAGTATGTTGTCTTTAAACACAAAGGCAAAATATAATCAAATGATAATATAGATCACTAGATCATCAATGGTTCTTACCTGTTCACTAAATGAAATTTTAAAAGGATTAGAAGACACTTGCTCCTTAGAAGAAAAGCTATGACAAACCTAGACATCATATTAAAAAGCAGAGACATTGCTTTGTCAACAAAGGTCCATATATTCAAAGTTATGAATTTTCTATTAGTCATATATGGATGTGAGAGTTGGACCATAAAGAAAACTGAGCACTGAAGAACTGATGCTGTCAAACTGTGCTGAAGACTCTCAAGAGTCCCTTGGACAGCAAGGAGATCAAACCAGTCAATCTTAAAGGAAATCAACCCTGAATATTCACTAAAAGGACTGATGCTGAAGCACCAATACTTCGGACGTGATACAAAAAGCTGACTTATTGGAAAAGACCCTGATGCTGGAAAAGATTGAAGACAGGAAGAGAAGGGGATGGCAGAAGATGAGATGGTTGGATGTACCAGTCCCTCAATTGACATGAATTTGAGCAAAGTCTGGGAGATAGTGAAAGACAAGGAATCCTGGCGTTCTGTAGTCCATGGGGTCGCAAATAGTTGGACACAACTGAGTGACTCAACAACAACCAAAGGAAATTTTAAAGATTGTGTGAACAACTTTAAAACAATCATAGCACATTTCCAGCTCAATATTATGACAAGAATTGCTTAATAATGAGTCAGTAAAGATTTCTTACCTTTAAGTAACTCCAATGTGTCAGAACTATGAAATTAAGATAGAACTTTTAACACCATGTGAAGTTAAATGTATTAAGATTTTGATGATGCCCAAGCAGTTATTGGGCATCATCAGATCGATGTTTTGTTGATTGGTACTGCTGGTTGACAATTCCTCTAAAAACTGCTCCTTAAAAGAATAGAAATTAGCTTTTAGTATTACCAGGAAGAAAGTTCTCAGTTTTAGGAACTGCCCCCCACAAAGAGAAAAGAAACCATTTTATGGATCCAAAAATCATCAACCAGATATCTCCAGAACCCTTTGGAAGTGATCAGCATTGCTTGGTTTTGGACCTGGAGTCCTGAATTAACCTGAAAAGACAGGATCATATATTCTGAGTCTTAAAATGTCCCTTTACCCGAGCAAACCTACAAGCATAGGAAAGGAAGTTAATGCCAGCGCTCTGACCTTCATTCAAATCTCAAGGTTTTAGGGACTTGCAAGATTCAGAGTGAGAATGCATTTTGCCCTGCACATAGAAGGTGTGCTTCTATGTAATCCAGCTACTGCTTACCTAACTGCCGCATGAGATTACATTCAGCAATATCACCCAGAATAATCAGGAGAAATACTTAACAAAGAGCATGCTTTCTTAGAAGACAAAGGAAAAGGGTATGACAGTAAATGTCAAAGGCCCTGATTTCTAGATATAGCTGTGCTCTGAGTTTTTTATGTTTTCCCTTTATTCCTCTGAAAAATGAGAATAAAACCCTTGTCAATGAGCCACTGGAATGTTCAGGAGACAGTAAGTTAGTAACTGGAAAGGATTTAGGGTAAAAGGTGCTATGTGAGTTTACAGTATTTGTTAATGTTATTACTCAATCAGTTCTGGCCCAATGTGGAAACAAAAGCAACTTCTATTACAAATAGTGTAAGTTGCTAAAATAACCTTGGGAAAGAGAGAATAAATGAGTCTACAAAGACAAATAGGTACCAACTGGATTATTGAGACCTCATTTTGAGGTGGTAGGCTTTTAACACTAGAAAAGTTGTTATTTAATCTTCAAGGAAGAATCATTTGAGGAAGAAAAGTAGGCAACCTATTAATACCTATTTATGAAAGAGAGACATTTCTAGTTGCATATTAACAAATATGTTCATAAAAACAGTTTCTATTACAAGACTCAATTAAGCAGAAGTCTCCTTTAGCAGATTTTAGGAAAAGGGATATATAACAAAAGGTCCATGTGTGAACTCTGGGAATACTCAGGACTTTGCCAGCCTCCAGCAGGTTCATTTAGAACCTTAGAAGCAGTGCAAAGGGAACCGGTAAGTATATGTGCTGTGTGCTGTGCACTGTGATAAGTTGCTTCAGTCGTGTCTGACTCTTTGTGATGCTATGGACTGTATCCTGCCAGGCTCCTCTGTCCATGGGATTCTCCACCCAGGGATCAAATCTGTGTCTTTTATGTCTCCCTGTAAGGCAGGTGGGTTCTTTACGACTAGAATCACCTGAGAAGCCCATTCAATATATACATAATATTTAACTTATTAAAATTTGTATTAAATTTTATAAATATTAATATATATGTAAATTTGAACTGACACTAGCTATGACTTTACCATCTGCCTTTAAGCTATCTTCCAATCAGCTATTAAAGGATAGAATGCTGCCATTCCTGCTCATGGATAGCTATTAATCGTGGGTTGGAGCTATCAGAAATAGCTCATCCTTGCTCCTAATATTTCCCCTCCTTTTAGAGGGGTCTACATTAACATAGCAGTGCTGACATTTTTGCCCTCATAGGAAGAAGGAATTATTTAATTTTATTGAACCCCTTTATCTTCTCATTCTCCTGGGAGCTGGGTGCCTACAGAAAGCACACATTACACTTTCCTATTTCAGACCAAGTTTTAAAGGAGGACTATGTTGGCTGGATGGCATCACTGATGCAACAGACATGTCCATGGGGTCTCAAAGAGTCAGACATGACTGGGTAACTGAACAACAATGCTGTCCAATGCTGGAAAGGCAGCAGATAAGTCTTTCTAAATCTGAGATTCAGTATTAGTAAACTCCTTCTCCAAAATCAGCTCCATCAGGGAGAAGATGGATTATGTTCTCTATCTTACCATCTTGTTTGGTGGGTCAGACTCAGCCGGGGAAAGAGATGGGCCTCGTCTTGATCCCCCTACTGATGCAACAGCCCACATTATGATGGGAGTCATGCCTGCCTTTTCCAGGAAGGAAAGACAAATGTAAGTCTCCAGAGGCTTGCAAAAAAGTATCACAAACTCAGCTAAGTTAAACTCAGCCATTGATAAATGGGGTTTGTCTGTTTGTTTGTTCCTGTGGCTATTGTAACAAATCACCACAAAATCAGTGGCTTAAAAACACAGAAATTTACCCTCCCACAATCCTAGAGGACAGGAGTCCAAAATTACAGCAGGGCCGTGCTCCCTTTAGATGCCCTAAGTGAGAACCTAGTCCTTGATTTTTCTAGCTTCTGGTGGTTGCCTGCATTCCTGGCTTATGGCTGCATCCTACAATCTGCCTCTGTGATTGCATCGCCTCCTCTCCTCCTTGAGTCAAATCTCCTACTGTTTCCCACTTATAAGGACATACGTGACTGCATTTAGGACCTACTCTGATAATCTGGGATAATCCCCTCATCTCAGAATCTTTAACTTCTTAATCACGCCTATGAAGACCACTTTTCTACTCAAGGTTACATTTACAGACTTTAAGAATTAGGACCTGATATCTTTGGGAAACCATTTTTTAGCTTACCACACAAATTTAATAACCACAAACAAGTATCATTTTCCGTCCTTCCTTTATATTCTGAAATTTTACAATTTATGTGGTCTAAACACACAGTCTTATAGGACTAAGAAGGTGAATTTATCCTCAACTTAAACCAACCAAATGATATTTATAAGGAATATATCATAAAGCAATCACCTTTTCTGTACGTGTGTATGAATCACCAAATTTTCAAATACATACAGTATATTTTCCTACTAGAAATATGGCAAAGTATAAATTAAAAAATATAAATAATCTTTACTTATATCATTGATATTATAAATTCAGGATCATTTCCTGTTGAGCTATTTTTTTTAAATCTTGGTTGAAGCATTTGCTGAAATAGCTCAAGAATTAAGAATAAAGTCTTTTGTACTTTCTGTATACAAAGCATATAATGGAATTATTCGTATCACTGATATGAATTTGGCATTTTACTATTAAATTATAGACAATGTTCACCTTTTATCTAAGAACTGTTGCCTTCTTAAGCACACTAAAATTTATTTTACTTTATCTACCAGCAACTTACTGTTGTCATATTCCATCCAGATTCAAAATATATGCCACTTGGCAGTTATTGCTTATACTAAGGTGAGGTGGAGACAGCAATCATAATGAAAGGCAGGCACTCACTTTCTGAGTGCTCTCGCTAGCTAAGAATCCGTACTCAAGACCAGGTACCTACTCAAAACAGGTACACTGTTTTAGGATGGTCCATGCTGTAGTAACAAAATTATCTCCAGGGACTACCCTGGAATCCACCTTACAGTGCAGGGTATGTGGGTCAAGAATCCACCTTACAATGCAGAGAATGTAGTTTTGATCCCTGGTCATGGAACTAAGATCCCACAGGCCTGGAGCTTGGAGCTACTGAGCCCATGTGCCACAACTAGAGTCCATGCAGGGCAGGGAAAGATCCTGTGTGCTGCAACTAAGACCCAATGCAGCTAACTAAATAAAACTAAATAAATACTAATATTTTAAAAAGGAGAGATCTCCAAATTCAGCGTCTCAGAGAATAAGACATTTATTTCTCTTTCATTTAAAAGATCAGAGTGAGGGTTCCAGGTCAGTGGCAGT
Source organism: Bos grunniens (assembly GCF_055505025.1). Classification (NCBI taxonomy): domain Eukaryota; kingdom Metazoa; phylum Chordata; class Mammalia; order Artiodactyla; family Bovidae; genus Bos; species Bos grunniens. The sequence goes on along the minus strand of NC_141166.1, from coordinate 35,894,052 downwards.
CATTCAGTGGACCAGGATGACAGAGCTCTATCATTCAGGGCTTCCCTGGTGGCTCAGATGGTAAAGAATTTACCTACAGTGTGGGAGACCTGGGTTAGAATCCTGGGTTGGGAAGATCCCTTGGAGAAGGAAATGGCAACCCACTCCAACAATTCTCACCTGGAGAATCCTCATGGGCAGAGGAGCCTGGCAGACTACAGTCCATGGGGTTGCAAAGAGTCAGACATGATTCAGCAACTAAGCACACACACACACACACACACACACACCATCCTCACACCATCCTTTCAGGGTGGCTGTTGTTGGCTCCATATCTGGAAGACAGATGGTGGGAAGGCATGTCAGAGCCCACCTGTGCGAGAATGCGAGCATCTGCTCACACCAAACTGCAAGGGAAACCGGAAAATATAGTTCAGCTGTGTGGGGCTCAGGAGAAAGGGGAGAAGGGGTTTTGTGGGCAGCTTGCCACCTTTACCACATGCACCATACAAATTCTGCCTCAGCAAAATAAAAGATACTATATAAAGAGTGATTATGGCTTTTGGGGTTGTCAGAAGCATTCACAGCTATGAACTATAAGAACTGATTCTGCTCAAGTGTCTGTTTATGCTTCATCTCAGTAAGGGAAGAGAAAAGGAAAGAAATGCTTTATTTTCTTTGAGGATGATATAGGAGATAATATTAGCTTGTATAAATTGTCTTAAATAATGGTAATACAGGGCTAAAGTCTTTTTTTTAAGTATATTTTAGTATTATATAGTATATGTTGAGAAGCTTTTCTCTCTTCAGTTCTTCAATCTATTGAGGAAGGAAATAGGCCAAGGAAGTTAAACTTCTTTTCTCAGGGTGCCTAACTGTTGGCCCAGGCTGGGTTCCAAGAGCTGAAACAAGGGATAGTAACTGGTGGGGCTGTTCTTTTGCTGAATAAAGAGAAGAAAAGAAGAATTCCATGTCTGTTTCCCAGGCATAAGGAGGACCAGGAAGCAAGGAAATCTCCAATTTTCAAGTCCACTGAGCAGAATACAAGAACAGGATCAAAGACAAAGAGTTCTCCATTGAGAACCAGCAAGATGGAGCAATCAAGTGCTGTGGGCAGCTGAGCCTGGAAAGAAGCCCAGAGGCCACGGCATTCTTGAGAGGGAGGTTTCTCTAAGACCCTTAAGGAGCTGAGGCTTTGACATTCCAACCCTGCCCGTTCGCTTTAGGCTTGTCCACTACTTCCATTTGGAGAAGAGTAATCTGAAGCTAAATCAGACACATTATGAGAATACAAATCATGAAGGGAAAACAAGAGTTCACAAACAAAATTAGTCGAACCACCTGTAGGACCTGTGTTGAAAAAGAGATTAGCTTTCATGGAGAAGAGCTGTTATGCCATGGCAATTAAGCAACTGAATTTGCATTTTAAAAGAGTTTGATTTACTGCCTATTCCTGCCATTAGCTAGCTTGTGACTTTGGATAAGTGATCTATACTCTTTAAATCTTAGTTTCCTATTCTGTAAAATGGGAGATAAAAATAATACCTAACTCATATGTTTTCTTTGAGATTTAAATGAAAGACTGTTCAACTGTATTTAATAAATTATAGGAACTCAACAAATATTAGCCAAAAATATTTCCAAAAGTGGAGTTTTTCTTTCTTTCTTTCTGGGGTATAAAAACTGTTGCTTATACCTAAAAACCAATCAATCAAACCTCACCCCCATGACCTCTTAGGCTCTAGTGAGTACAAGGGGAGGATTAAGTTATGATAACTGACACAGATAGCAAAAATATATGTCAACTGAAGACATTTCTTTTCAGACATGAGTGTTCTACCACAAATCTAGATATATTTCTAAGATCTTAAGGAAATAAATACTATAAAACATGACATAGTTCTAGTAATGTAAAAACAAAATTTCCACAGGGACATCTCAGCATTCTCTCATATGTCCCATATGCTAAGGATTTATGATTCTCTGCAATTTATTTAATATTCCCCCAGGAAGCCATCTTTCCTATCGTTACTCTGTCCAGGTCAGTATACATTTCATTTTCAAGGACTCCTAGCCCTTTCTTAGGAACCCATCATCACTGGGCATGCCTGTACATCGTCTGGCAAACTGTGAGAACCATATTAGCTGGCAATTGTGAGAACAAAAGAAGATTTTTCTAAAGGTGATGAGGCAGAAAGGGAAAGCAGATGCCTGTGAAGAACAGGGAGAAATGTCAAGGGAATTGGTCTATCTTCTTGGCAGCCTGAGACCTGATGATGAGGGGGCTGTGCCAGTGAATTGCCGAATGAAAGGGAAGGATCCAGCTGATTGCTCACTAAAGATGACTTGGAAAAGGAAACTGACAGTCTTAGGGAAGAGGAGTTGCAACATAAAGTGAGAGGCATATAAAATTTACTGGTGTGATCAAATGCAAGAGATTTTCCCTCATGTGCTGGAAAATTAGTGGAATCTTCAGATTACCATGAAACTGCTTCATAATAATTATATTAATTATAGGTTTTAAAGCATCTCTTATGTATCCTATATTGGGCTAAGTACTGCTGCTGCTGCTGCGGCTGCTAAGGCGCTTCAGTTGTGTTCGACTCTGTGCGACCCCATAGACGGCAGCCCACTAGGCTCCTCTGTCCCTGGGATTCTCCAGACAAGAGTACTGGAGTGGGTTGCCATTTCCTTCTCCAATGCATGAAAGTGAAAAGTGAAAGTGAAGTCGCTCAGTCGTGCCTGACTCTTCGCAACCCCATGGACTGCAGCCTACCAGGCTCCTCCCTCCACGGGATTTTCCAGGCAAGAGTACTGGAGTGGGGTGCCATTGCCTTCTCCAGGGCTAAGTACTACACATGCTTTACTTCAGTTAATATCCTACCCCTAAGGGTAATATCCTACCCCTAAGGATAAGACCAATATTGTCCTCATTTATTCAGACTGGAAAACTGAGGTTCACAGAGGTTAAGTCCTTACCTTAGTCTTAAGTAACTTTAAGGAATGAATGTAAAATATAGAGCAAAAAATCATCTACATGAAACATAGCTAGGGAAAGAGATCTGTTCAAAGCTTACTTTTCAGTGATACTAAAATTCTAAGAAAACTTTGCTCACATCCTCCTGGATGAATTGATAGCTAGTTTTTGTGTCAGGAAAGGCATGTTTCTCTGAGGTCATGTTGCAGCATTTTCAAAAGGGTTTCCCTCAAAGGTGTTTCATCCATTAGTATCAGCAAAGATCTCACGGAATGACTAATTTTTAGTAGTTGTGACCAGCAAGCCTTATTGAGTCATTGTCTTTAGAATTAACCTCTGATTCATCAGATCTGTTTTTAACATTAATTATATTTAACATCTGACATCTTCTTTACCCATTATCCACATCATTGAATACCAGGGAAAAAATAAGCCAAACCCAGATTAAGGTTAAAATAATACTCAGTTATTAGTGATTTAAATTAAAATTGAGTAACCTCAACATCCCATTAAGTAAAAAAAAAAACAAAAACCTACATTTCATAAGGTAAAAAAGAACATAAAGTATTTTTCTTAACATTTGACGTTAATTTCATCCACAAGTTACATGATACAAATTGTATGCTTTTACATAAAAAGGATTGTTTTAATGTGATCATTCTAAGAAATGCAACGATCAGCAAGAAAGCATCTAGCTGCCCTTCCAGATCCTTGGGGCATTGCAAAATGACTGATGATAAATAGCTAAGGCTTCTAAAATTGCCACTAATGTTTGTATATAACCTGTGCCTAGGCCTTTAACTGAAAATGATTAGTATTCGAACTCCAAACATGCAGAAAGATGTCAGCAACACTGGACAGATAGACTATCTTAGAGAGAACTTCTTTTTCCCTTTGAGAAAACAAAAGTACCTGTGGTGAGCGTTTGTTGTTCTTGCCAGTGCAGCATCTCTTCCTCTTAGCTTGATAATGTCCCTCTGACTCTCTGGGGAATACCCATCCCCATCACGTGTCATCTTGGTGGACTCAAACTACAGACCAAAGTGCAAAGGGGTGGCATGGCACTTTTCATCTCTACTCTCACTTTCCAATCAGACAGGAGTCCTAGGAAATTGGCTCAAAGATAGAAGATGGTCAGAGGAGAGTCTTTTGGTGACAACTCCCCAAAGAGATTGTCCTTGTTTCTTCACCCAGATCCTTGTTACTTGTCCTGCTTTTGTCTGGAGTTCTGATTGTGCTTCCAATTCTCAGATCTTAAGAGCTATTCCACTTCTACTAAATTCCACTCTTAAGTTGATCAGTTTCTGTTGTTTGCATTAACAGGTATTACTTATGTCCTTTCTTTTTTTCACTGCAAATCTTAATGAACACTTTTTCTCTTTTTAGCATCCTAAAATGAGATCACGTCTTTCCTAACAGCGTCTCAGTCTTAACAAATGTAATATTTTCAGTCGGGATGAACTTTTTATTAAGAGAATCATACCAGAATCTAAACTATGTCATAACACATACAAATAACCACAGACAATAAAAACAAGAGCTCTTTTTCATTCTTAGTTAATTTCTTCTAAACACCTAATATTTTGAGTTATCATCACTGGGAAACAAATAGAAAATATAACTCTTCCATCCTTGAGCTTTTTCAAAATCTGCTTCTAGTGTATAATTTGAGCCAGCAAAAATATAATTATGGCTGTTTTCAAGTATTGAAACAGTTAAACTATCTTTCTGGGTTAGGCTAAATGTATATCCAAAGGTGTATTATAAAGAATGAAAACAATTTGCTTAGACAGTTCAGGTAAAATTCACTTAATCTCAATTATCTGGCCACCTAGATTTGAAATGGTTAGCAGCTTGAAGAGTTAATTAAATCAACTGAAAATAGATGTAGCCATTCACTGATGAGTCATAGTTACCAGGTTGGGCATGGGGATGCCCTCCCTCAGGACCAGCCAACATGCTAACCAGGCTGGGAGCACCGTAGACCTCTCATTCTTCAACCCCCATCATATCTGAGGTTTTCCAGTTCATAACATGTTTATACTGTGTAAAACATGTAAATACATTTTAAGAACAATTATAAGGGGAACACATTCAAAACTGTTATTACATTCATTATATTCAGCATTTTATATTTGCCTACTGAAGACTTCCCTAAACCCCAAGGGCAAGTTTCCAGGCAACTCTTGTGATTAACCTTAAGAGTCCTTGTCCTTATCCCTATCAGAGCATTTATCCTACTCTTTTCATCTTTTGGCCAGACCTCATCCATACCAGTGCTCACACATAAAGTTTATTAATGACACAGTGTATGCATTGTTACCACTCAGCCAGGTATGGAGTCAGTCACTTAGTAAATAACTGATGATAAATGAATGAATGAAAATAAACAAATGACCCATCACTGTCTTCAAGTAGCACCAAGGACAGTTGGTGGCGAGGAACCAGTAAAACAAAAACACAATTTGCTAGGTGTTTTGATAAGAAGAGTCAGGAGAGGCTGAGTGTCAGGAAATAGGCACCCACTTCACCAAATCTTCCTGAAAATGGTGTGCTGAGCCTTAGTGGAAAAGCCGGTGTCACAAGTTGAAGAAGGTGGCAACAAAAGAAAGAGTAAGCTACAGAAAAGTCAGGAGACCTGGTAGCTTGAGATGCTGTTAAGAGGCTAAAACACAGTCTAAATCAAGGGCTCTTAATCCAGACTGCAGGTCCTGAAAGGTCCATGGAGAGAATACAGAAGAGTCATGGACTTGGATGGGAAAAAAAATAATCCCTGTTTTCATTAATCTCTAACTGAAATTTAGCATTTCTTTTGATTATGAATGTAGGTGACAGCTACTGTATTAGTGATAACCTGTGACCTTTTTCATAAAAACAAATAATAGAAAATTTCATATCATAGTAGAGTCATTGTAGATATCTTAAAATACAGTTTATACTCATTGATGATTTGAATTGTGGCAGTAATTGGATACACAAAAGATCTTTAATGTTTTATTCATTTTTACACTGTTTACTTATATATATTTGAGATTTTCTAAAATAAAACATTTGAAAACATCAATAAAGAATTAGATTAAAAAATTGGTAGAATCACAGAATTCTATAGGATCCTCTTTTTAATATAATCTTAATGTTTTAATGAAAGTTTATAGGTACACATATTTACAAGTTGCTTCGTCATGTCTGACTCTTTTGTGACCCCCATGAACTGTAGCCCACCAGGATCCTCTTTCCATGGGATTCTCCAGGCAAGAATATTGGAGTGGGTTGCCATTCCCTTTTCCGGGGAGCCTTCCTAACTCAGGGATCAAACCTGCATCTGTTTTGTCTCCTGCATTTGCAGGCGGATTCTTTACCACTAGCACCATTTGTTTTAAAATACTTAGGTGGCTATTTCTCTAAAATGTATTTATATTTTGTTATTCCACGTACTTTATTGTATGTGTTTAAATATTTAAAAGTATTGTTAAGAAGGGATCTCTAAAGTTCTCAAAATTGGTAAAGGGGTCCATGATAACAGAATGTAAAGGCTCTAAAGTCTTTTCAGGGTGGAAATCAGAGAATAGGGACAGATGGAAGAATAAAAGGGAAATTTGGAACCAGTGTTTTCACCAGAGGTACCCACTCAGTCCTAGAGGAATTTGCTCTGCATGTTGTTATTTTCCCTTTATCCCTTCCGTGGGGCTCACCACCACAAAAGCATTATTTATGTTTAACTTTATCCAAGAAAAAACAAGGCAAAATTTTGCTAATTTTCATTATATCAGGACACAGCTTAGAGTTTTTGAACCGTCACTTTTTTCATTTTAAATTATGAGGAATAAGTGGCCAAATGTTGAGTTTTAGGAGATGAATACACAAATTATATTTGAAAATAAGTTTATGAAAAGAAAATCATAATTATCATTATAATAAATTATCTTGAATTTGTACTTCTTTTCAAAGAAGTTTCATATCTACAATGTTTGTCCTTATAAACAAGTCTTTGAAATAGGTAGAATATGGACACAGGGGAATGAAAAAAAGGAAATTGTGACATAAAGATATTAGAGTTGGTTGACAAACATAAGGACTCAGAATGCTATGCATTCATATTGTGTGTGACAGGGGAATAATACAAGGAATAAAAGACCGCATTTTTAGCTTCAAAGAATGCCCATTTTACTCCATGTATGGACCCTAACCATATGTCTGTGAAAGAGTATGAGACTGTTTAACAGTATAACTGGTGACAAAATTTACAAAGTAACTTATTTGAGTAATTTGAACACACATAGACTTGGGGTTGCTTCATGGAAAAGGCTTTTAAGCTCCACTTTTAAGCTCAAGAGTAATAGATGACTAATAAATATTGCATATTTAGTAGTTTCTGGGCACTGTGCTAAACCTTTGCCACGTTCCTCAGGGTCACACAACAGGTTAGTGATAGATCCTGCAGGAGAACACGAGACAGTCTGAATTCCAAGTCAGACCTCTTAAATATCGATTAATAACCTCCATGGGGACTAGGCCTGAGTCTCCCTGTTACGTTGTTTCTGGAGCAGCTAGCATGGTGTTTGGCAGACTTTAGATGTTTGAAAATTTGTAGTTGAGTGTATTTTAACTAAAGCAAGGAGGAAGGGCTCCAATCTAATAAGTGATTACACTGAAATTCAAGTTAACTGGCTGTTAATTCTTTCCGTTAAATTCATCATTCCAAACAACTAACAGCACAGACATGGGCAAAATCACACTTAATCATCCCTCCATTTCTATAGCTCCACACTGAACAACAACAAAATGAATACCTATATAAAGAGAGGGAGTGAGATGATCTTGCGTGTGTATTTTTGTGTGTGCATCTGTGTGTGTTATTTATGAGAAACTCCTGTTCATCATTCAACCCCTTGGTCTCCGTTTCTTTTTCTTATCACAAGGCCAGTATTTCTTCTTTTAATTATGATGTTCTAAATATTTTAATGTGAGCATACATTGGATTTTAGCCTCATTTATCATTTAATTTTCACCTTGTATCTTATCCTATTTCCATGAATCAGTCTTATGGACAGATGACAAATTGCTTATTCCTTTTATTTATTTCCAAATAGATTATCCTTCCTGGATGTATGACTCACTTGTTCTCTATTTTTTTTACCCAGTGCCCTGACCGGAAAACCACAGCTCTTGATTTCAAAAGGCTTGCAACTTGGTTTCCTTGGAATTACCACCTCCATGCTGCCTCTCCCCAGAAATCCTAGTTGAACAGTTCTGCTTGATTTACCCAAATCCTTTGGCATCTTCCAATTACCCAAGATGAGCATTTTGTAACTAATTACATCAAATGCTTCTCAGAGTTCAAATTTTAAAATGCCCTCTCTTTATTAACAAAATGGCTGTTCACATTGTCTCAGACAAACTCATGATGCTTATCTTAAATTAGTTATTCTTGATAAATATTGATTTCCTCTTAATTTTTGTTCTATGATTTTGCAAATTCTTGACAATCCATTCCCATGACAATATTTAGGAGATAATATCCACAGACAAATTCAGAAACAATTCCAGGACATACTATTTCCCAGCCAGGCTTTATTTCATCAGTGGCTCTTTGATTCAAGCACCAGTAACTAAACAAGGTATTCTCCCTACTCAAAGATTGGTCCTCACAGCACACAAACATCTGTATGTGTATGTGATACATCTGTATCACCCAGGACTATAGAACTTGGGCTCCCCTGGGGCCAACTGAATCAGAAGCTGCATTTTTAACCAGTTGTCCAGCAGATATTCTAAAGGTTTAATCTAGTACTTCTGCTCTAAATGATTAGTAGTGCATATTTAGGGATACAGTATTGAGATGAAGGGGCTTCCCCGGTGGCTCAGACGGTAAAGAACTGCCTACAACGCAGGAGACCTGGGTTTGATCCCTGGATTGGGAAGATACTCTGGAGAAGGGAATGGCAACCCACTCCAGTATTCTTGCCTAAAGAATACCATGGACAGAGGAGCCTGGCAGGCTACAGTCCATGGGGTCTCAAAGAGTTGGACATGACTGAGTGACTAACACACACACACACTGAGATGAAATCTTCACTCAAATTTGGATTCAATGGAGAAAAGTAAGGGAACTGACATGTGAGAGTATGATTACCTTAGGAGTGGGATAATTGCATTACCATTACAAACCCTTCCTAACTCTTCATCTCTTACTCTATCAAATCAACTATTATCTTGAATTTCTCCACAACATATAGTTTCTAATTTGGCCAGGACAAACTTTGCATTGTTCTGCAAATGTTGCATGGCTGTACTTGTTTTAGTCAGGATTCTCCAGCAAAACAGAACCAATAGGATAGAGAAACAGAACCCACGTGGATTTACTACAAGAAACTGTCTCATGTGATTTTGGAGGCCGCAGAGTGAGTCAGGACATTGGAGACCCTGGAATGCTGATGGTTTACTTCCAGTCTGAATCTGAAGACCTGAGAATCAGGAGAGAAGATGATGTAGGTTCCATTCCAAATACTGGCAGGCTCAAGACTCAGGAAGAGTTAATGTTTCAGCTCAAGTTTGAGGGCAGGAAAAAAGTCTATCTTTCTGTTTGAAAGGAATCAAGAAGACAGAATTCTTTTTCACTTGAGGGAAGGCCAGTCATTCTTTTCTAGGTAGGCCTTCAACCGGTTGGGTGAGCACCACCCACAGCAGGGAAGGCAGTCTTCCCTTAGTTTACTGATTTAAATGTTAACCTCATCTAAAACACCCTCACAGTATCACCCAGAAAATATTTGACCCAATATCTGGACACTCCATGGCCAGTCAAGTTGACACATAGCATTAACCGTGACACTTTTCATGTTTTCATTGCTTGGAATTGTCCCCTTTCCATTGCACACCTGTCAAGTCAGAGCTCAAGTCTATGTTTTCCAAGAAGATTTTCCTAACTTTCCTTCATTGATTTCTTCCTTGCCTCAACTACCGATAGCTCTCAGAGAGTCAATACTATGTGCTAGTCCAGCGTGATACACTACCTTAGTTTTTCTACTCTTGTTTTTGGTGTATTAGACTTGCCTCTACCCAAGTGGTGATAATCATCAAGGCAGGACTCCTGTCATACTTTTAACATAAACTTCACAGTGCTCAACACGCCTCAAATTTTGGCTAATTGGTTTTTTATTTACTTTCCCAGTTCTTATCTGAGTACTTTTACTAACTAGAAGATACTATAACATTCTTCCCAAGAAGTACTTACTACTGGAATACGCATTATTATTACATGCGTACTGAGACAGTCTTGGAGATAGCCGTGATGCTGAATTTTTATTGTACCACCTGTTGAGTACAAAAAAATGATACCAGTGTAGAGTTTGTCTTAACTTGCATTCCCACACTGACATAGGTTTTGCTGAAAAAGCCTTGGGAAACAGTATGTTCATAAAGTAACCTACTTGATGTTGAGTAGGCAGCAATTATATTGTAATGTCCTAGAGCTACTGATGCTGGGCTTTGCAAAAAGGAGATTAATGACACAGAAAAGACCATGGTGCTACACAATGAAGACATTTATTTTCAGCTCAGAGTCTACACAGAAGGTGATTCTTCTCACCCAAAGGAGTTTAAAATGTTCACTGGTTGGTTGACTTCAACAAAGAAACAGATGGACCGTGGACGAATGGATGAGACCAGGGTGACACTGGGGTCTACAACTAGGGGAACCTCTAACACCTCCCCCAGGACAGTGATTAGCTCTCCTGAGCACACCTGGAGGAGGTAGAGAGAGGTAAAGGGAGAGGCAGGAGGTTAAGTGAGGAGGAAGAACTGGATCTCTGTTCTTAAAACTGGGCTGCTGCCATTGATGAGTTTCCTTGCTATCTAGGGAGCCATGTGTGTCTTTACAGAAGCTCCCAGGGCTGGGTTGGCTACGTTCTCTCTGGCAATGGCACTGGGACATTAGGGTTCTATTCTTTGATAAAGTAATCCACATGTCCATGCTTCTTTCCCTAGAATGTTTCCCTCTTAAAAACCTCATTCTTATGTAGATTGTCTACACCTAAAGGAGAAAAGAGAACACTTTCTGTTTGCCTGTGGTTTGGGGGTCCTGCCCTAATATTCACAGGGCAGGATCAAGGGTACAAATGGAGGTCCATATACTGTATGTCTAAATATTTAAAGTTTAAGCCAACAAATGCTTGCATGAAATACATTCCAACCCACATCCTTGACCTAGAAAGCCTGGCTCAAATTTAAGCTTCATCGTAGCTCTTATTTATAGTTCTGTTCACAACTACAGCTTCCCTTTATCACAATCTTGGGTACAGTCTGCCCTTTGGAAGATGGACAAGACAAAGATACCAATTCAGATCCAATACACTCGGTGCCTGTTGGGTGGGCAATTCTGGTGTCTCTGGAATTTAGACATTGGCCTTAGAACTGGGGTCACAAACTCAGTGGGAAGGGAAACAGCCAGCAGGTGGCTACAGTCAAATCTTTGGTTCAGGAGCCCAGAACAGCAGATTCACCTCCCCAGGTCTCAAGGCAATACTGAGGCTAGGGGTGGGAGGCAGACAGGGACCCTTGTACATTAGTACAAAAGTTTTGCAACTGCAAATCAAATAAAATGCAGGGAATACAATCCAGTGGGAAACTCACACATATACTACTCAGGTCGGGGAGTTAAAAGAGGCAGTCTCAGGAAATTTCCGTACAAACAGGCACCTTGTCTTTCCAGCTGATTTTGGAAAGGACTCAAGTCCTCCACACAGGGCAATTGGAGAAAACTCCATACATAAAAAGCGTACTTGGTGTCAACTGCATAAAAAGAATTTGGGGCATCCTGTGATTTTTACCAAAGCCCCTGAAGCAAGAGGCAAATTCCCAGGATAATCAGGATAAGATACAGAGCAAAGAATTATTAGCAGAATCTAGGAAAAGAGGAATCCAGACCATCCTAGGTCAGAAATCATGTTCTTGGTTACAGATCTATGATATATCCTCATGATTCACTGAATAGCAAAATGTACATAGTACTATCAGAGTCAGGGTTCAGTCATTCTGAATATATCCCATTGTTATCTATATGAATTCTCTAGGTCAAATTATAGATTCTTACACCAGCTCAGGAAAAACAACTGAGCCCCTTCTGCCCGTCCCCTTCAGTGACTTCAGGATGGTTGCTTAAGATTGGTATTGATGGGAGTATTTTTAAACACCATTTGTTGTAGCTGTGTAGACACTAAGTTGTATCTGACTCTTTTTTAACCCTGAGGACTGTAGCCCCCCAGGCTTCTCTGTCCATGGGATTTCCCAGGCAAGAATACTGGAGTGGATTGCCATTTCCTTCTCCAGGAAATCTTCTTCACCCAGGGATCAAACCCACATCTCTTGCATTAGCAGGCAGATTCTTTACCACTGAGCCACCAGGGAAGCCCATTTTTTAACACCATAGAAAGCTACAAACATTACAAATTAGGGCTGTCTTCCCCTAGAGAGCCTTTTATTATTAATTTACCAGAACACAACTGTTTGTATGCCAAAAGCAGACAAAAATATCAGGTAAGTAGTTCTCTTCTTAATGATGCTAATTTCTCAGTAGGCTACATATTTATTATGCACAGCCATAATTTACATACTTATATCTAGATGTTTATTTGAAGATATATAAAGTCCAAAAACTAGATTTTGTTTTCAAAGATTATGAATGAGAAATATCTACGTTTAAAAACTGCCAGGGTCATCTGATATTTTTATCCAAATGTGATTTGAAAAGAATAATTTATTGCCCAGGAAAGTAATAAAAATTAGTTTTGTGTTTAGGAAAAAAGGAGAAAAAAAAATATTCTCCTGCACCTGGTCAGAAAGTGCTACTTAGCTTCTGAGACTAATTTTGAACAGAAGGAAGGCATTCTCATGTTGATGGTTTTACTCTGGGGTTTGTTTTCTGATGCCTAGAGCATCAGATCCAAAAAAACAGGTGTGTGTGTGTGCATTTCCTATGGGAGTCTGTCATCCCTTTGGTTCCCTTCTGTAAGAAATGGAAAAGCCAAGTTTCTTCGTCCGAGTCACGCTTCAACACGCCGAGGGCGGACACGGCACACCTGCTCCACCTTCGCCACACGTCACTCATCATCCGCAGAGAGAGAGACATCCAGAGGGAACAGGGCGAGGGCGGTCATCAACCACCTGAAGAACTGGGCATGGCCTCCTCAGCTGTTTTCTGTGTCTGAAGGCATAAAGTTACAAAATTTGGAAAAGTCAGAACTGCAGGGCAAACCAGCTGCATAACTCCTTTACAGGGAACGGGGATGGAAGAAAGTGCGGTTTTTCAGCTCTGAGCACAGTTTGGAGAATACTAAACACAGGTGCCATGACTCCAGCTGCTTCCTGATTTATCTGCAACATCTGCGGAGAAATCCACAGCCTAGAAAGAAATTACCTTGACAACTCCTTTTACCCAATGAACTGTTGGATTTTCTCAACATTCCTGTGTAATACTTGCACCCAAAACGCATTTGTGGAGTTGAATGGGAAAGATTTTCATTCGAATTGACTCTAACAATTCTGACCTGGTTGGGGTTAATTGGTCTAGTGAACAGTAAATATTTTGATTTCCTATGAAATTTTGAAGACTAAGTATCTTCTTTAGAATAAGCATTATACTGTAGACACCCCATTAATTTTTACTGTGGTAGGCTTAATGATGGCTCCCAAAGATGTCCATATCCTAATCTCTAGAACCTCCAGGGAATATGTGATGTGACGCGACAAAAGGGGCTTTACAGGTGTGACTAGGTTAAGATCTTGAGACAGGGAGAGTAGTTTGAGTTACCCAGATGGGCCCAGTGTAGGCACAGGAAATTTATAAAGGAGAGGGCAGGGGGGGGTGGCGGAGAGATTCACTATTGTGTTGCTGTCCTTGAAGACAGAACAAGGGGTGTGGAGCCAAGAAATATAAGTTACCTCTGCAAGCTGGAAAAAGCAAAGAAATGAGTCAACTCTGGAACACCCAGAAGGAATATGGCCCTGCTGCCACCTTGACTTCAGCCCAGTGGAAGACATTTTGGACTTCAGACCTCTAGAACTGTAAGAAAATACATTTTTGCTATTTTAAACCACTGATTTGTTATAGCAATAGTAAGAAATTAATATATTTATGAAGTAAAATTTAAAAATCCATTCAACTGTAAAGGGGGAATTTGTATCTGAAGTCTGCAAAGTTTAGAGACCATACCATTATGTTTCACAACACACTTGTCACAATTATATGCAAATGTCTATCCAGATTTATACCCAAGGCACTTGTGTTTCAACAACACTTTTTATTTAAGGCTAAAGGATAGTTTTTAGACTTAAGGGAAAACATATGATAGCATATGCTCTCCTGGGAAAGATTGAAGTCAGGAGGAGACGGGAACGACAGAGGATGAGATGGCTGGATGGCATCACCAACTCAATGTACATGAGTTTGAGTAAACTCCGGGAGTTGGTGATGGACAGGGAGACCTGGCGTGCTGCAGTGCATGGGGTTGCAATTGAGCGACTGAACTGAACTGATGATAGCATCAGTTAAGAGAGACATATTTAAAATACTAACGCATACTCAGCACTGCTAAAGCAGATAGGTTGCCAGTTAATTATGATAACTTGACTTTTTGATGAGTAAAATCTCACATTCTGTGGAAATGGAGTTTGGGTGTGTGTGTGCAGTTAGCTGGAAGGATAGTAGGAAGCAAAATAATCCATTTTAAGAATGCTATCTAAAACTTCAAGGGAAGTCTGTGTTCTATTCCCCCACTTCAAATAAAAACAAAAGGGGGGAGTGGGAGATGCGAAGGTTTTGAGGAGAGGGAGGTCACCCAGCAGTCATAGATTATAAACTCTGGAAGTGAAGTTGATAAGGTATGGGCAGGAGAGTGTCTTTTAGAAACCTGACAAATAAGGCACAATCCTACAAATGAACCATAAACCCATAGAAAAATTCAGGTTTTTAACCAATTTTTCTCTGACCTAAGAAACTGTGAGACAAAAAAAGTTCTATAAGGCAGAAGCCTGCCTTGGAGAAAAGCCAGGGTCAGTCAACTGTAGCAAAGCTTATTGTTGTTTTCATAAGGTAGATGGATGTGGATCCACCAGTGAATGAGGAAGGCATAGTCAAAGGTGGTGTTTCAGTTTGGAAGAAAAGCATCTCCAATGCTCCCTTACTGTGAAGTTAAGAGAAATAAGATAACAGAATTTACTAAGGTCTCAGAGGTTGGACTGCCGTTTCTGAAGTCTGCTACCTTGATGCAATTTTAGAAAACTATGCAGATTTGGGGGTAGAACAGCCCAACTCCTGATTCAGCAGTTCTCTTTACTCAGCAAATAGAAGGCTGTGTAAAGGCCCCCGGATGTAAGTCTCAGAGCTGTGTGATGAGCCAAGCACAACAGCAAATAGGTCCTGAAGCCATTTGCATCTGAGGAGGAACTCGTGAGTAGGATGCAAAGAGAGTCCGGATTTAGAGTGACTAAACAACAACAACCCTTAGACAAGCAGTACTTCATGTCAGTTTTCCAATGAATCCCCAAAGCTAGAAAACTCCTTTCTAGATGGATAGGATGAGGGTATCCTGATGCCTTCGAAGAGCTATGTTAATTTTCTCTCAATTGCTTTCAACATACCAGTTAGACTTTGCAGCAGTGACCAAGGTTTTCTATCTTGTACTTCCATGACTACCTACATGGCCTTGCTTTTACAAATTGTGTAGGAGAAGAGCATGCTCTATGTCACTCTTCTCTTTCTACCTCCCCACCCACATTATTAAAGCTACTCAACTTAGACCCCAGAGGCACAGTTTGTAAACGTCATTGTTTCACAGACCCCTTAAAAATCTAATAAAAGACATGTAACCCTCCCACTCTACCCAAAGAGGAGACTCTCTATACACACATAATTATACACCACATGCCACATATATTTGCAGGAGTTCATGAACTCCTGAAAGCCCATTTATGGAAGCCCACGTAAAAAAGCCCTCGCCCTACAGGATTTTCTTCACTCTGTTTTAGAGTTGCCAAGAGCTTTGAAAAGAGAGAGAGGAGTGCAATGATGCATGTGCCTTTTCAGATAGCTTGGATAGTTCCATGAGCTGTTGAAGAGTCAAAAAGCAAATAAACGTCAACAGTTCTGAATCCCAACATTGTTTAATGACAACCTTCCCATGTTTGCCAACTTGCTGCTTAACAACAATCCTGTTGACACTGTGGAAAAGGCTTTCCAGGTCCTCCCAGGTAAATAAGACACTCCTACCAATCACCTGGCCACCCAACTGAACTCTAATACACACAGAATTCATGACGATGAGTCACTCTCTTTGCCAAATGTACGTTGACATAGCATAGATTTTGCCTCTTCGTAAGAGCTTTTCATATACTAATCCCAGCAAAGATCATTATAAGAAGGCATCAATTCTAAGCAAAACTGTATGACTGAAGTGAAAGGTGTTGTTTTCACATTTGTGAGAAGTGTAAATGTCTAACTTTTCTGAAGCATTCCATTCCCATTGCTCTCAGGCCTTAGCATATGACTGGATGGGTGGAAGGATTTTTTTTTTTAACTTATTTCATTTGTTGCTGAAGTTTAAGTCTCACCAATTTACGTGCAACTCAGTATGTTACTGGGAACAGGGAAGCAAAATTGAAAATTAGAACATTCATCAATTCTTTAGAAACAAATGAGACAAGTGGTAGATTTCCTGAGGTAGAAAAACATGAAGAGTCAAGGGAAGCACAACTTTTGATGTTGAAAAGACAATTGTGGAGTGGACAGCAGATAAACAGCATTTTCCCCTGCTGGCTCCACTGCAGAAGTAACTTGATCACTCTGTACAACCTGGCAAGAAGCTTCAGGCAGGAGCAAAGAACTATCCCAGGCAAGTAGGGGGTGGGGTGTGGAAGTTGTTAGATTGGCTTACCAAACCCTTCCCTAACAGCCAAGAAGGAAGTGGATTACCTATGGCTGTGACTAAGGAACTTATGGCCAACAAGACCAGTTGCCTGCACAGAATTCTGCCAAGTTCAGTAGCTTCAGCTTTCGTGATGGTTTTACACAAGTTTGGAAAACAGGTGGGAATATATGGGGGGGAAAGTCCAGGAGGTAGATTTCATTTTAAACAGTAAATGAAGATAAGCAAGATTTCCCCAGTGCAGGAGAAGGATAAATTAGGAGTTGGGGATTAACATAAATACACTAACATATGTAAAATAATCAACAAGGACCTACTGTATAGCACAGGAAACTCTACTCAATAATCTGTAACAACCTGTATGGGAAATGAATTGGAAAAAAAATAGATACATGCGTATGTATAAGTGACTCACTTTGCTATACACTTGAAACGTGACACTGTTAATCAACTATACTCTAGTATAAAATAAACATTAAAAAGTTTTCCCCAAATCCAAAGTGATTAAATTATTAGAAACTACCTTAAATGCTAGAGGTCATATTGGAGGTAGACCGATTAACAAGGGCAGGATTCCTGGTATAAGAGGAACCTGATTTGGAATTGTTGTAGGCCAAGTTCAGGGACCCTGGAAATAGAGGATTGGGTGCAAGAGGTACTACAGTGGAAAACCAGTTATAGATTAATAACAACTGAAGACCCACAAATTAGAAGGTATCAAATTTAGCCAGGTGTTAGCATGATTGAGAATGAATTTTAGTGCTTTAACTTCTTGGGTTAGGAGTCCTATTTTTTAAAAAAGCACATTCTAATTGCTCAACTATGCAGAAAACCAAAACAATAGCATTAGTGAAGGGGGTTTTACCATTGCAAATGTCAAGAAGGGATGATCTACACAGTTCCTCTTACTTGAATAGAATGTTCTTAGAAATGTCATTCAGTGATTTGCCCATAGTGTGAATGATTTAAAATGAAGACTTCTAATTATTTCTAGCTATAAATTGAGAACATATTTTAAGTTAGGCAGCATTATTGGACTCTAATATTCGTATGAACTTTATCTAAGAAGCTGAAGGTCTAAAAACCTGTAGTAAAAAAGGACACCTTGACTTTATTAGTGTTTCAAAACTCCAGTAGAACCTTCTCCAAAGAGTTATAATATCACACAAAAGTAGGGGAAAGACTTCTAAGAAGTCTTCTGGAGCTTATGAAGGAGCTTCATTTACTGGAATTTATTTTATTTTTATTACTGAATTAGGAAAATGTGACCTTTCTAGGTGTAGTCAGAAAGTCTTTTTTTTTTTTTTTAACTATTATGATTATTCACTACAATAAGGTCTCTATTTGCTACAATAAGGTCTCTGTTCTATTATACTGAAATATTTATTTAAAATGTGTAGCAATGAAATTTCTTCACTATTGTATATTTTTGTTCTTAATACAGAGTGATTTGTTGTTGTAGTTCAGTCACTAAGTTAATGTCTGACTCTGCAACCCTGTGGACTGCAGCATACCAGGCTTCCATGTCCTTCCCTTTCTCCTGGACTTTGCTCAAACTCATGTCCATCGAGTCGGTGATGCCATCCAACCATCTCATTCTCTGCCACCCCCTTCTCTTGCCCTCAATCTTTCCCAGCATCAGAGTCTTTTTCGGTGAATTGGCTCTTCGCATCAGGTGGCCAAAATATTGGAGCTGCAGCATCAGTCCTTCCAATGAACATTTGGAGTTGATTTCCTTTAGCATTGACTGGTTTCATGTCCGTGCAGTTCTAGGGACTCTCAGGAGTCTTCTCTAGCATGTCTAGAGCCCCATGAACAGTGATTAAGATGTACTTTAAAAAAATATGGATCTAAACTCAAGCTAAAGAACCATAAAATTCGTTTTAAATCCTGATAATACAGTTATAATTTGGTGCTTTTTTTTTTTTTTCTAGTTTTTGTAGTTTCAATTGTTGGTTATCTACAGTTTTTTTTGTTAACCTTGGCTCAAGACACAAATTATCTACTTGGCCACCTAATGTGGTGATGGCAAGGCCACAAGAGAATTTACTGGGGCCCGAAAGTTAAACATCTTTCAAATGACTCCAAAGAGAATGTCTGAAAGATGTGAACTCTGTCCTTTTTATTTATATAATTTTCTTTGTATAATTATTTAAATTTTATGGCTATGTAGATATTTCAATAATAAAAATAAACTAGATTAAAAGTAAGCCAGTGGTGATACATGAAAGACATAAAGAAAGAAATGTCTAAAGTAGTTTGGACTCCTCTGAAGATGAATACATTAAAGAAGCAAGTGCTATACCAGTGTAATTTGTATTACCATTAATCACCAGAGCCCATGGGCTAAAACCTTATCTAGACACTAACTTCATAAAAGAACATGCAGAATATTTAGCAACTATTTTCATTTAAAAAAGCACCACATCCTCTATCACTTTCCTTTTAGTAATATCATGCATAGAATATCCTGTAGAATTTGAAATACAAAGTATAAAGAAGAAGGTGTATTGTGGTGTTAAGGGTGATGACAGTGGCTATTTAAGGACAGGACTTGTTTCTTAGGCATGAAAAGGCAATAGCAACAACCAAGCAAGTGATGAATTCATCCTGCCAGGATTTAGGAATAAACTGATGAAGTTCCAAGCAGAGTGACTCTGCATATCACTCCCATCTCTGAGAAACTGCCATAGGAAAGTTTCTCAATTATGTTTCCAGTTGAATTATCAGAAAGTGTTAATCAGAGCAGTAACTTACCCTTCAGAGAACTTCCATATTACTCATGGTATTTAGACCATTCTAATTCCAAACAATGAAGAGAAACCAGGAAAGAAGCAGAGTTCACTCTTCAGTCACTGGTTCTTGGAACTTACTTGAGCCAACCTACACATGCCAACACCTTTTTTTGTTGTTAATTTGCATTACTCTCTTGATCTTAAACAGATGGAGTCTTTAAAAATTAACACAAATATTTGGGATTTTGGTCTAATTTGGTTATTGAAATGATCAATTCCCAGACTGTGTGTTGTGCATACATTCTAGTCCTATATATATTATAGGCTCCTTTGGATCTTCTGCTCACAAGCCCATGGGAGCTGCAGCGCTTATTCTCCTCTACCATCATGATCCTTGAGGGCAAATGGTTTAATTGCATGTATTTCAATTGTATAAATAAAATGAAAGAAATGGGCAAAGCCACTCATGATTGAAAGGGCAAACTTAAAAAAAGTCTCAGTAATGTTTAGGGCTACTCTCTAGTTTTAGTGTGTGGGTTCCTCATTGAAGTGACTTTTTTGCAGAGCATGGGCTCTAGGCCACTCTGGCTTCAGTAATTGTGGCTAATGAGCTCAGTAATTGCAACTCTTGGGCTCTAGAGCACAGGCCTAATAGTTGTGGTGCATGGGCTTTTTTGTTCTGCAGCATGTGGCATCTTCCTGTACCAGGGACTGAACCCATGTCTCCTGCATTGGCAGGAGAATTCTTTGCCACTGAGCCACCAGGGAAGGCTGATGGCTCTCATTACTTTCTATAGTACCTACTTCCATTTGACAGCAAAAATATAACCTGTTCATTTCAAATGGTTGTATGATCATTCAGTCATTTCAGGGGTATGCTCAGTCAAGTTGAGGGTTTTGTCCCTTTTCTTCTATCCAGGGTCACAACTATATCCTGAGCTTATGTGATCATGGCATGGAGTGGGAGTTGAGGGGGCTGGAGATTGTCTGGTCCTTGGTCAACATCCATCTTCCTCAACTGCTCATCGAGGCAGGTAGGCTTGACCCATCTAGTTGTGAACCGTCATCCTTGATTTCTACTGCGCCCACAGATGTCTATGTTTGTCCAAAGTCTCTGGCTTGGATTGTCTAGATTCTTCTAGGTTCATTTGGTTCTGTTTATTACATCCCACAACCTACTGTCTGCCTATCTAGGTCCTCTTTGAGAAACTTACAGACCAAGCACAGATTCTCTTCACTCTCAGAGCTCCCGAACCTTTCTGGGGGGTCCTATTCTCCCCTTATCCCTGGATAGAGGGGATTGGGGGAGGAAATGAGAGAGAGTCTCTTCTCAGAGACCCACCCCAGTAGCTAACTGTAATGCTGTCTTTGATATAATTTTTCCCCACCCCCGTTCTTTTGGAAAACTGACTCTGATATTATCATACCTTCTTTCTGACTCTGCTATTGCTGAGGTAAAATATAAGATATGAGTCCTTCAGCCTCTTGGGCTTTCACTGCTCCAAAAGAGTTTTCTTGCTCTAAACAGCTTTGGGTTTCAAGAGTCCATTTTGCAAATCAAGATCCAAGAATTTCACTCTTTTTTTCTTTGCATTCGGCACTCTCTCCACAGGAGTAATAAGGAAGTCTTATTTTAGATGGAAGACTTAAGAGTTTGACAACAGGGAAGAAGAAGGGGCTAAGCAGAGGAATGTGAGGCTTAGAGAGGTGAAGTAACTTGCCTGAGAGAAGGCAATGGCACGCTACTCCAGTACTCTTGCCTGGAAAATCCCATGGATGGAGGAGCCTGGTAGACCCCAGTCCATGGGGTCACTAAGAGTCGGACACGACTGAGCGACTTCCCTTTCACTTTTCACTTTCATGCATTGGACAAGGAAATGGCAACCCACTCCAGTGTTCTTGCCTGGAGAATCCCAGGGACAGAGAAGCCTGGTGGGCTGCCATCTATGGGGTCGCACAGAGTTGGACACGACTGAAGTGACTTAGCAGCAGTAGCAGCAATGTTCAGGTATTAATAACTTTAATGCATTAACTATTATAATTCCATTAACCTATGTATTATATATATATTCTTTGCAGCCAAAGATGGAGAAGCTCTATACAGTCAACAAAAACAAGATCGGGAGCTGACTGTGGCTCAGATCATGAACTCCTTAATGCCAAATTCAGACTCAAATTGAAGAAAGTAGGGAAAACTACTAGACCATTCAGGTATGACCTAAATCAAATCCCTTATGATTATACAGTGGAAGTGAGAAATAGATTTAAGGGACTAGATCTGATAGACAGAGTGCCTGATGAACTATGGACGGAGGTTTGTGACATTGTACAGGAGACAGGGATCAAGACCATCCCCATGGAAAAGAAATGCAAAAAAGCAAAATGGCTGTCTGAGGAGGCCTTACAAATAGCTGTGAAAAGAAGTGAGAAGCAAAGGAGAAAAGGAACAATATTCCCATTTGAATGCAGAGTTCCAAAGAATAGAAAGGAGAGATAAGAAAGCCTTCCATGGCCATCAGTGCAAAGAAATAGAGCAAAACAACAGAATGGGAAAGACTAGAGATCTCTTCAAGAAACTCAGAGACACCAAGGGAATATTTCATGCAAAGATGGGCTTGATAAAGGACAGAAATGGTATGGACCTAACAGAAGCAGAAGATATTAAGAAGAGGTGGCAAGAATACACAGAAGAACTGTACAAAAAATATCTTCACAACCAAGATAATCACGATGGTGTGATCACTGACCTAGAGCCAGACATCCTGGAATGTGAAGTCAAGTGGGCTTTAGGAAGCATCACTACGAACAAAGCTAGTGAAGGTGACGGAATTCCAGTGGACCTATTTCAAATCCTGAAAGATGATGCTGTGAAAGTGCTGCACTCAATATGCCAGCAAATTTGGAAAACTCAGCAGTGGCCACAGGACTGGGAAAGGTCAGTTTTCATTCCAATCCCAAAGAAAGGCAATGCCAAAGAATGCTCAAACTACCGCACAATTGCACTCATCTCACATGCTAGTAAAGTAATGCTCAAAATTTTCCAAGCCAGGCTTCAGCAGTACATGAACCGTAAACTTCCAGATGTTCAAGCTGGTTTTAGAAAAGGCAGAGAAACCAGAGATCAAATTGCCAACATCCACTGGATCATCAGAATAGGAAGAGAGTTCCAGAAAAACATCTATTTCTGCTTTCTTGACTATGCCAAAGCCTTTGACTGTGTGGATCACAATAAACTATGGAAAATTCTGAAAGAGATGGGAATACCAGACCACCTGACCTGCCTCTTGAGAAACTATATGCAGGTCAGGAAGAAACAGTTAGAACTGGACATGGAACAACAGACTGGTTCCAAATAGGAAAAGGAGTACGTCAAAGCTGTATATGGTCACCCTACTTATCTAACTTATATGCAGAGTACATCATGAGAAACACTGGGCTGGAAGAAGCACAGGCTGAAATCAAGATTGCTGGGAGAAATATCAGCAACCTCAGATATGCAGATGACACCATCCTTATGGCAGAAAATGAAGAGGATTGGAAAGCCTCTTGATGAAAGTGAAAAAGGAGAGTGAAAAAGTTGGCTTAAAGCTCAACATTCAGAAAACGAAGATCATGGCATCTGGTCCCATCACTTCATGGGAACTAGATGGGGAAACAGTGTCAGACTTTATTTTCTGGGGCTCCAAAATCACTGCAGATGGTGACTGCAGCCATGAAATTAAAAGATGCTTACTCCTTGGAAGGAAAGTTATGACCAACCTAGACAGTATATTAAAAAGCAGAGATATACTTTGCCAACAAAGGTCTGTCTAGTCAAGGCTATGGTTTTTCCAGTAGTCATGTATGGATGTGAGAGTTGGACTGTGAAGAAAGCCGAGCACTGAAGAATTGATGCTTTTGAACCGTGGTGTTGGAGAAGACTCTTGAGAGTCCCTTGGACTGCAAGGAGAGCCAACCAGTCCATTCTAAAGGAGATCAGTCCTGGGTGTTCATTGGAAGGACTGATGCTGAAGCTGAAACTCCAATACTTTGGCCACCTCATATGAAGAGCTGACTCATTGGAAAAAACCCTGATGTTGGGAGGGATTGGGGGCAGGAGGAGAAGGGGACGACAGAGGATGAGATGGCTGGATGGCATCACTGACTCTATGGACACAAGTCTGGGTGAACTCCAGGAGTTGGTGATGGACAGGGAGGCCTGGTGTGCTGCGAATCATGGGGACACAAAGAGTCAGACATGACTGAACAACTGAACTGAACCTATGTATAGTATCTTAAAAATTGAAGTATATTTGATTTACAGTGCTGTGTTAATTTCTGGTGTACAGAAAAGTGATTCATATTCTTTAACATGATAGTTCATGTTTTCTTTTCCATTGTTTCATAATTATTTTTCATTATATTCTTTTTCATATTATTTTTCATATTCTTTTCCATCATAGCTTAATACAAGATATTAGTTCCCTGTGCTATACAGTGGGATTTTGTTGTTTGTTTTATATTTGTAGTTTGTGCCTGCTAATCCCAAATTCTTAATTTATGCCCTCATTTCTGTTTGGTAACTATAAGCTTGTTTTCTATGTCTGTGAGTCTA
This sequence comes from Bos grunniens, assembly GCF_055505025.1. Lineage (NCBI taxonomy): Eukaryota > Metazoa > Chordata > Mammalia > Artiodactyla > Bovidae > Bos > Bos grunniens. The sequence goes on along the minus strand of NC_141166.1, from coordinate 35,869,851 downwards.
TATCTACTTTGCAAATAAGTTCATTTATATCATATTTTAGATTTCATGTGTGATAGCATGTATTTGTCATCCTCTGACTTCACTTCATATGATAATAATACAGTATGATAATGATATCAGATCAGATCAGATCAGTCGCTCAGTCATGTCCGACTCTTTGCGACCCCATGAATCGCAGCACGCCAGGTCTCCCTGTCCATCACCAACTCCCGGAGTTCACTGAGACTCATGTCCATCGAGTCAGTGATGCCATCCAGCCATCTCATCCTCTGTCGTCCCCTTCTCCTCCTGCCCCCAATCCCTCCCAGCATCAGAGTCTTTTCCAATGAGTCAACTCTTCGTATGAGGTGGCCAAAGTACTGGAGTTTCAGCTTTAGCCTCATTCCTTCCAAAGAAATCCCAGGGCTGATCTCCTTCAGAATGGACTGGTTGGATCTCCTTGCAGTCCAAGGAACTCTCAAGAGTCTTCTCCAACACCACAGTTCAAAAGCATCAATTCTTCGGTGCTCAGCCTTCTTCACAGTCCAACTCTCACATCCATACATGACCACAGGAAAAACCATAGCCTTGACTAGATGAACCTTTGTTGGCAAAGTAATATCTCTGCTTTTGAATATGCTATCTAGGTTGGTCATAACTTTCCTTCCAAGGAGTAAACGTCTTTTAATTTCATGGCTGCAGTCACCATCTGCAGTGATTTTTGAGCCCAGAAAAATAAAGCCTGACACCTTTCCACTGTTTCCCCGTCTATTTCCCATGAAGTGGTGGGACCGGATGCCATGGTCTTCGTTTTCTGAATGTTGAGCTTTAAGCCAACTTTTTCACTCTCCTCTTTCACTTTCATCAAGAGGCTTTTTAGTTCCTCTTCACTTTCTGCCATAAGGGTGGTGTCATCTGCATATCTGAGGTTATTGAAATTTCTCCCGGAAATCTTGATTCCAGCTTGTGTTTCTTCCAGTCCAACATTTCTCATGATGTACTCTGCATAAAAGTTAAATAAGTAGGGTGACAATATACAGCCTTGACGAACTCCTTTTCCTATTTGGAAACCAGTCTGTTGTTCCATGTCCAGTTCTAACTGTTTCTTCCTGACCTGCATACAGATTTCTCAAGAGGCAGGTCAGGTGGTCTGGTATTCCCATCTCTTGAAGAATTTTCTACAGTTTATTGTGATCCACACAGTCAAAGGCTTTGGCATAGTCAATAAAGCAGAAATAGATGTTTTTCTGGAACTCTCTTGCTTTTTCTATGATCACAAAAATTAAATATTACAAATTCACAACACAATGTGAATTCCAGAGTTGTATGGAGTGCTATAATTGTTCAACCACAAACACTTGTCCATGAAGAAAACAGTTTGTTGAAAGGAGAAAAGAGAACTTGTATTTCATCTCTAAGAAATTTACACAAATATCTTAAACATCACTTTTGTCAGAAGATGATAATATAATTAAGGGCACATATCTTATTAAAAGTCAAAATATCTACTTTATACTTATTGACAAAAATCCTTTGGCATACTCAAGATGAAAGAGACTAGTAGCCTGAGTTGAGTATTCACTTATTCTTTCAATCAGTGCTCAGTAAACAAAGAGAAAAGCAGTAGAAGGGGGGAGAGTCCCCTTTTCCTTTCAGATTTCAACCTGTAAATCTAAGACAAGCTGCCTAAAAGTTTTAGGTACCCACTTGCCTAGACAAATATTTATATAAACACACTGGTGTATGTGGGGTGTGTGTGTGTGATTATGCTGTTGGCTGAGTTAGGGATGTTATTGTGGGGAGGTAGAGAGTGGAACCGATACTTACATAAGCTAGGGGGAGAGAGGGAGAGATGAGAGAGGTGAAGTCACTTGCTTATGGAGATGGGATCTGGACCTGGGTTTGTGCATTACCTTAAGTTCCATGCTCTTTAATTATACCGCACTGCCTCCCCGACAACAACCCTATAAAATAACCTCCTCAACAACTGAAAAGATCTTAAGTGGTGGTTTTCTCAGAGTGTGGAAAGTCTAAATCTCTCCACGGATTATCAATAATTAAATGCCCTTTCAGAGCAAGTGAAGTGTGTTAGTCATTCAGTCGTGTCCAACTCTTTGCAACCCCATGGACTGTAGCCCACTAGGCTCCCCTGTCCATGGAATTCTTCAGGCAAGAATACTGAAGTGAGTTGTCATTTCTTTCGCCAGGATATCTCTCTGACCTAGGGATTGAATCTGGATCTCCTGCCTTATCCCTGGAAAAGGGATAGGCTACCCACTCCAATATTCTTGGGTCTCCCTGGTAGCTCAGATGGGGAAGATTCCACCTGCAGTGCAGGAGACCTGGGTTCAATCCCTGGGTTGGGAAGATCCCCTGGAGGAAGAGAAGGGCTACCCACTCCAGTATTCTTGCCTGGAAAATCCTCATGGACAGAGGAGCCTAGCAGGCTACAGTCCATGAGGTCGCACAGACTCTGACATGACTGAGCGACTCAGCACAGCACAGCAGCACTCCTGCCTTGTAGGCAGATTCTTTGCCATCTGAGCCCCCAGGGAAGCCCTATAAGCTAGGAGCATTTGGTCAATTCCTTTGAAATAAGGCCATCTTGATATGTTCATTAGTTCATTCATTGCTTCATTTTTATATATCTTTAGTCTTTATTTCCTTTAAAATATTTACTGAGAATCAATTATATTCCAAGCATTGCTCTTATAATTATTTTTCCTTTCAAGTAACTAGCAAACTAGAAAATAAGTTAGTGTAATTCTACAGAGAAAATAACTCATGTACACCTGTGTCTGCTTTACTAATATCAAAATGATAACCTATTTTTAAAGAGAACTGAAACAAATGCCACCTAAATTAGATATTCACCTGGGGGTCTATGAGTCTTAAATAATTCAGTCAGTGATTAAATTATAGCAAATTGAAGAAATAAGTATCTAGGCAGTGGTGATTGGTAGGGGAGAGAACTGTGAAAGGATATAAAATGAATAGGGTAATTTATCTACCTTTACACTGAAACTGTATTGAAAAGCAAACTTGTCTTCTTACACACCCTTCCTTTCCTCCACAAAATAAGACGGGGTCTTTAAAGAAGTTATGAATCTCTGTTGCTATCCAAATTGGGAGCTCAAATTTGAAATATCCATGTCAGCAGCTGACAATACTTCCAAAGGAAATTTTGATGTATTTTCTCTTGTGTAGTCAGTTCTTTTTAATAAACCAGAATTACGCTTGAGGTGTAAGTACATAACAACCAAAAAACCCACAACCCTGATAGAAAAAATAAATCTTTTCTCCAGAGATGACTGACTGTTCCTTTGTGAGAAGTGGACTGCAGACTGCTACCCTTGAATTTTGCTCTGGGGGACATGGGCACCTTCCTACCTACATCCCAGCCCAGTATTACTATAGTATCCCAGGCATCAGTGGAGGTGTGCCATCGTTTTACATTTAAATGGAATGGATTTGAACCCTATCCTGCAAGTGATAGAAGCCCCACATTGCTCATAGTTTTTCCAAAAATTCTGGCAGGGGAAAAAAAGAAGGGTAAGGATGGTGTATGCTTTTCTTGGTCAACTCAGGCTCTCAACCACTTTTCAGTTTGTGATGGACTGTGAAGTTTTCCCCAAGAACGGTGTCTGTATGGTACCACATCACCCCTGAGGCAGAATACAGTGCTTTCTCCTTGATTTATCTCCTAAAATATCACACTAGTTAGTGTGAGTGTGTAGAACATCTTAGTGAAGGTTTGGGGATAACAAGGGAATTTAGTTAGCATTATAGTGCCTCTTCTGACTTTCCTGGTAGCTCAAATGGTAAAGAGTCTGCCTGCAATGTGGGAGACCTAGGTTCAATCCCTGGGTCAGGAAGATGTCCTGGAGAAGAAAATGGCAACCCACTCCAGTATTCTTGTCTGGAGAATACCATGGACAGAGGAGCTTGGCAGGCTACAGTCCATGGGGTTGCAAAGGGTCAGACACGACTGAGCAACTTCACTTTCACTTTCATAGTGCCTCTTGGGCTTCCCAGGGGGTTCAGTGGTAAAGAATATACTTGCAATGCAGGAGACCTGGATTTGATCCCTGGATTGGGAAGATCCCCTGGAGAAGGAAGTAGCTATAGTTGGGTTTTAAATAACCATTTGCTTTTTCTCCATTATACTTCATGTTCCTTGGTATTATAGATTTTACTTTTTCTGCCACAGGATCACAGGCAAAACCTTCTCCACACTGACGGGTTTGTGGACCATCAGTGGGTTGCCCAACAGTCTCAAGATCCAAATCCTTACTGGTCATGTCAGGACACTCTGATTAGGGAAGGGACAGAAACTTACAATTTCTTGAGTATCTACTGTATGTCCTGCATGGTAGATCTACATTCACAAGGACTGAGCAAGCAGGTCCTAGTGTTCCTGATCTTACAGATAAGGAGGCTGAGATCAGAGAAGAAACTCACATAAAATCACATGGGTATTGGAGGCAGGGCCGGGGACTGTGCCCAGATCTTCTAGCCAGCAAAGCTGTAATATGTGCCCTTTCATCAGATTGTGGTCTTAGGGAAAAAAAAGATGTTAAACTGTATTTTCCAGTATAGGATGCCCCCACCCCAACTGCTGGGGAACTTTGTTTCTGAGACTTTCTGAGACAGCTTCTCAGCTTCTCTTAGCAAGTGATAAGGTTTCACTATAAACTGCCTGGAGCAAAGAGCCTCAGGAGTCCAAAAGAACCCTTTCCCATGCCAAGCAGAGGGAGATTCAGCTGTTAATGTCAGAGATTGATAAGTAACTACTGAGTTGAAAGATAAAAAAAATAAAACTCTAAAGTCAGTTGAGAGATACTAAAGGTAATGGCAAATTGCATATTTGAAATAAAAATTTTGGATTGATGATAGGTTTAGAAGAGGTAAGAGGATTAGCTGGACACAAAGGGTGGTAAATGTGTAGGCATATGCGCTTATATACAAGTGGATACAGACATCCACACTTTTATGGCCTGCCTTTAGAAAACCACTTGACCAAGAATTGAGCTTCCCTGGTGGCTCAGGTGGTGAGCAATCCGGCTGCAATGCTGGAGACCTGGGTTTAATCTCTGGGTTGGGAAGATCCCCTGGAGAAGGGAATGTGGATTCTGGCCTGGAGAATTCCATGGACTATATAGTCCACAGGATCACAAAGAGTCAGACACAACTGAGCAATTTTCACTTTCACTTAACCAAGAATAGAGAAATGTATCATTGCAGCTGCTCTACTCTGTGTGTGTTGTAGTAAAATATATTATAAACATAAAAATGTTTAGAAAGGTTAATGTTAAGTGTCTAATTCAGCATATTCACACTAGTATAACCACTAGCTAGCCAGAATTTTATTATTCCAAACTCCATACCTATTAGACAGTAAGTCCCCATCCCTCCCACCCTTTAACCTTGGTCACTATTCTACTTCTTGTCTCTATGAATTAGAATGTTCTAGGTACCACGTGTAAGTGGAATCAAACAGCATTTGTTCCTTTGTGCTAGGCTTGTCTCCAAGGTTTTCCCTATTTGATTAAGAAGGGTAGCTTTCTGGTACCGTTGACTAGTGGCAACAACTTCTCTGGGGTGAAATAATTGGTTTGATCATGTCCAGGGATACCTATAATAAAGAAACTTTATAAATATGCAGATTAATCAAGCAAGAATAATGTATGTTTTCAAAAACAGTGGCACTTTACCAGATCAGCAAAATTCAAAATTACAAAAGGAGAGCTTTATGTATACATTCTGCATATGTACATGGCAATATTTTGACACTAGGAATGAATATCAAACTTCTGTTTATTTAGGAAAGTTTACCAAGTTCGTACTATATCAAAGATATCAAGAGAATGAGGTAAAGAGTGTTCTCAATAAAAACAATGGGAAAATTGTGTTTTTTATGCTCATTATCAGCCATTATTATAATCATCCCTCCAAAATATATAATAAGATAACTTAAAAGGGTTAAAAACTGGTTTACAAATATTATTTGTAGGAAGAAAGTCATTTCTACTTTAGGGGAAGCACTGCGGTTTCATATAGTGGAAAGTATATTAAGAACAATATAACTCTGGCACAATATAATTCCGGCAAAATAATGCTTAGAAATTGAAAGGCATCTTATAATCTATACATGAAATTGGGTAAATTGAATAAAATACAAAGTGTCTTCATTTTTTTCCTGAGCTTGTTTGTCTTTCTTTCAAGGGAAGTTTTGTTTGATTTGTGTGTCTATATGTGTGTGCAAAGATGGAGAAGCTCTATACAGTCAGCAAAAACAAGACCAGGAGCTGACTGTGGCTCAGACCATGAACTCCTTATTGCCAAATTCAGACTCAAATTGAAAAAAGTAGGGAAAACCACTAGACCATTCAGGTATGACCTAAATCAAATCCCTTTTGATTATACAGTGGAAGTGAGAAATAGATTTAAGGGACTATTTCTGATAGACAGAGTGCCTGATGAACTATGGACGGAGGTTTGTGACATTGTACAGGAGACAGGGATCAAGACTATCCCCATGGAAAAGAAATGCAAAATGGCTGTCTGAGGAGGCCTTACAAATAGCTGTGAAAAGAAGAGAAGTGAAAAGCAAAGGAGAAAAGGAAAGATATAAGCATCTGAATGCAGAGTTCCAAAGAATAGCAAAAAGAGATAAGAAAGCCTTCCTCAGCGATCAATGCAAAGAAATAGAGGAAAACAAAAAAATGGGAAAGACTAGAGATCTCTTCAAGAAAATTAGAGATACCAAGGGGACATTTCATGCAAAGATGGGCTCGATAAAGGACAGAAATGGTATGGACCTAACAGAAGTAGAGGATATGAAGAAGAGGTGGCAGGAATACACAGAAGAACTGTACAAAAAATATCTTAATGACCAAGATAATCACGATGGTGTGATCACTCATCTAGAGCCAGACATTCTGGAATACAAAGTCAAACAGGCCTTAGGAAGCATCACTATGAACAAAGCTAGTGGAGGTGATGGAATTCCAGTTGAGCTATTCCAAATCCTGAAAGATGATGCTGTGAAAGTGCTGCACTCAATATGCCAGCAAATTTGGAAAATTCAGCAGTGGCCACAGGACTGGAAAAGGTCCGTTTTCATTCCAACCCCAAAGAAAGGCAATGACAAAGAATGCTCAAACTACCGCACAATTACACTCATTTCACACACTAGTAAAGTAATGCTCAAAATTCTCCAAGCCAGGCTTCAGCAATACGTGAACCGTGAACTTCCGATGTTCAAGCTGGTTTTAAAAAAGGCAGAGGAAAAAAAATAAAAAAAATAAAAAAGGCAGAGGAACCAGAGATCAAATTGCCAACCTCCACTGGATCATCGAAAAAGCAAGAGAGTTCCAGAAAAATATCTATTTCTGCTTTCTTGACTATGCCAAAGCCTTTGACTGTGTGGATCACAATAAACTATGGAAAATTCTTCAAGAGATGGGAATACCAGACCACCTGACCTGCCTCTTGAGAAACCTATATGCAGGTCAGGAAGAAACAGTTAGAACTGGACATGGAACAACAGACTGGGTCCAAATAGGAAAAGGAGTTCGTCAAGGCTGTATATTGTCACCCTGCTTATTTAACTTATATTCAGAGTACATCATGAGAAATGCTGGGCTGGAAGAAGCACAAGCTGGAATCAAGATTGCCAGGAGAAATATCAATAACCTCACATATGCAGATGACACCACCCTTATGGCAGAAAGTGAAGAGGAACTCAAAAGCCTCTTGATGAAAGTGAAAGTGGAGAGTGAAAAAGTTGGCTTAAAGCTCAACATTCAGAAAACGAAGATCATGGCATCTGGTCCCATCACTTCATGGGAACTAGATGGGGAAACGAGGGAAACAGTTTCAGACTTTATTTTTCTGGGCTGCAAAATCACTGCAGATGGTAACTGCAGCCATGAAATTAAAAGACGCTTACTCCTTGGAAGAAAAGTTATGACCAACCTAGACACAATATTGAAAAGCAGAGACATTACTTTGCCAACAAAGGTCTGTCTGGTCAAGGCTATGGTTTTTCCAGTGGTCATGTATGGATTTGAGAGTTGGACTGTGAAGAAAGCTGAGCACTGAAGAACTGATGCTTTTGAACTGTGGTGTTGGAGAAGACTCGTGAGAGTCCCTTGGACTGCAAGGAGATCCAACCATTCCATTCTGAAGGAGATCGGCCCTGGGATTTCTTTGGAAGGAATGAGGCTAAAGCTGAAACCCCAGTACTTTGCCACCTCATGCGAAGAGTTGACTCATTGGAAAAGACCCTGATGCTGGGAGGGATTGGGGGCAGGAGGAGAAGGGGATGACAGAGGATGAGATGGCTGGATGGCATCACCGACTCGATGGACGTGAGTCTCAGTGAACTCCGGGAGTTGGTGATGGACAGGGAGGCCTGGCATGCTGTGATTCATGGGGTTGCAAATAGTCAGACATGACTGAGTGACTGAACCAATGAACTAATGTGTGTGCTTTAGTTTTAAGAACTTGTTTGACTCTTCCAGTTTCTAGTGCTGATAATCATATAAGCTTAGAATTTAAATGGTGCAGAACTCTGACCTTCATTTTTTATTCTCTCTTCAGACCATCACTGGGCAGTGTGGAATTTGAAGCAGAAAGAAGGTCTGAAATTTGTGATGCATAACTCGAGCCTTTCTCTATGCAAGACTCCGTAACATATCTGTGTTTGAATCATGCCTCTCCCGCTTATCTAGCTTTGTGATCCAGCAGGTTACTAAACCTCGCAGTGCCTCAGTTGCCTCAAATGGTGAACAATTATACACTCATAGTGTTATGAGTGTTAAGGGAGTTTAATGTAAAGCACCTTGGCTTTCCAGGTGGCTCAATGGCAAAGAATCAATGTAGGAGACACACGTTCATCCCTGAGTTGGGAAGATCCCTTGGAGAAGGAAATGGTAACCAACTCCACTATTCTTGCCCAGAGAATTCCATGGATGGGGGAGCCTGGTGAGCTAAAGCCCATGGGGTCATAAAGAGTCATACACGACTGAAGTGACTGACCATGCACTAAGCACCTACATTAATGCCTGGCACATACTAACTACTATCCACTGTTAACTGTTAACCCTTGAGCCTCACTTCCTTGATGTTCTCTCTAGACTCATGTGTTTTCTTCAACTTTCTTAAAGTACCCTCTTGGTTTATCACACTCCTATCCAAGCTTTCAGCAAAACCTGTCCATTCAACCTTCAAGATACATACAGATTTGACCATTTCTCATGATCTCCATTGCATTTGAAAAAATGTAATAGGTGGTCAGTCATATGCAGCTCTTTGCAACCTCATGAACTGTAGCCCACCAGGCTCCACTGTCCTTAGAATTCTCCAAGCAAGAATACTGGAGTGGGTACCATTCCCTTCTCCAGGGGATCTTCCTGACCCGGGGATCAGATCTGGATTTCCCACATTGCAGGCAGATTCTTTATCATTTGAGTCCCCAGGGAAGCCTATGGCTCAAACTGTCAATTCTTCCTTGACCAACTGGAGAAACTTTCCACTGATTTCTCAGTTTCCTTCCTCCTTTCTTCTGATATTTTATCTAGAGTAGTTCCTTTAAGTTGTGGCCTGTTATGTTACTCCTTTGCTGAAGGCCCTTCAATTACTTCCCATCTCATTCAGAAAAACTTTAAGTCCTAGCACAGCTTTTCAGGTGGCATCTTATCTGGCTTGTCTACCCCTTGAATTGCCTCTTCTCTCTCTCCTCTCTGTTCCAACTGCGGATGCCTTCAAATGGCTCATGTAGCATCCTGCTCTTGCTTCTCTTTTTTCACAAATACCAGGATGGCTAGCCTATTCCTTTATTTCTTTCAGGTCTCTTATCAAATAGGCCTTCCTTCCCTGATCACTGTGTGGAAACAGCATCCATTTCCCTCCTCACTGTATACTTTTTCTATTTTACTTTCTTCTTCGCACTTCTGCTGTTGTTAAGTCGCTCAGTCATGTCCAACACGTTGCGACCCCATGGACTGCAGCACACAGTGCTGTTCTTCACTATTTCCTGAAGTTTGCTCCAACTCACGTCCACTGAGTCAGTGATGCCACCCAACCATCTCATCCTCTGTCATCCCCTTCTCCTCCTGCCTTCAATCTTTCCCAGCATAGGGTCTTTTTCAGTAAGCTGGCTGTTTGCATCAGGTGTCCAAAGTGTTAGAGCTTCAGCATCAGTCCTTCCAATGAATATTCAGGGCTGATCTCCTTTAGAATTGACTGGTTTGATTTCCTTGCTGTCCAAGGGACTCTCAAGAGTCTTCTCCAGCACCACAGTTCAAAGACATCAGTTCTTCAGTCAGCCTTTTTTATTGTCCAGCTTTCACATCCACACATGACTACTGGAAGAATCCTAGCTTTGAGTATATTGCCCTTTGTTGGCAAAGAGATGTCTCTGCTTTTTTAATACACTGTCTAGGTTTGTCATATCTTTTCTTTTAAGGAGCAAGCATCTTTTAATTTCATGCTTGCAGTCACTATTCTTGCACTTATCACTACCCAGTATATTATCTATTTTCTTTCTCCTAGATATGAGAGATAATTTTCATTCAGGCTGTATCCCAAAGGCCTAGAACAGTATTTGGCACATTCCAGAGGCTCAGTAGACATTGAATAAATGAATAAAATAATGTGTCATTTTCTAAGAGTGATTTTGTTGGTACCCTCATTTGAGTGATTGGACTTCCCACTGCAAATGGATTTGCATTTATTTATCAGTCTGTGAAAGATTGGGTTAAAAAGAGCTTTTATGTTTTTTTATCATAAATTCCTCCCGAGGTTTGGACACGGTTTCTCTTACTCACTTGTTCAGAGCCAATCAATGTCACCCTTTAGTCTGCCAAAGTGGTTGCTGAGTGATGAGGCATTTTATCCCTCTGGGAGCTTAAGGTACTGGCTGTGTGGCATGTACAGTTGCTGCTGGCTATGAGCAAAAATCTAAGATTGATCAAGCCAGAATCTCCTAGTAGGGAGCACAGGCAAGGAATGTTTGGACTCTGGGTCAACTCAGAGGGTCTTTCAAGTCCTCCCTTTAATACTTGTCAGGATTTTAGTGCTCATGAAAGCAGAGCACCCCAGAGAGTTGGCTGTAGTCTAATACACTGCACGATCCCCACAAAGCTTCAACCACAGCTCTGCAGGGAGAACTGAGTCTCTCTGGTGACTAAGCTCATCATATACTTTTATAACTTAATTTCGAATAAAATATTATTTGAACCAAGAAAAAAGTCCCATGTGGATTTTGCTTTTAGAGCTGGAAAAATAAAGAACTTGGCTTTTTCTCATTAAGATCATTTTTGTTTTCATGCTATAGCACTAATGTGTGCTGTGTGCTAAGTCGATGCAGTAGTATCTGACTCTTTTTGACCCCATGAATTGCAGCCCTCCAGGCTCCTCTGTCCATGGGATTTTCCAGGCAAGAATACTGGAGTGGGTTGCCATTTCCTCCTCCAGGGGATCTTCCTGACCCAGGGATCCAGCCCTAGTCTCTTATGTCTCCTACATTGGTGGGTGGGTTCTTTACCACTAGCGCTACCTGGGAAGCCCAGCACTAATATAATGATTGCTTAATAATCTGGTGGTCTTACTCTGCTTGGCTACTGTAATATACACAATACCAAAGACTGGATGGTTTAAAGAAGAGAAATTTATTTCTCACAGTTCTGGAGGTAGGTAGTCCAGGCTCACAGACTTGCTCCTGCTGAGAGCTCGCCTCCTGGCTTGTGGATAGCCACCTTCTGGCTATGTTCTCCTATGGCTTTTCCTCTGAGCAAGTTCCTGGAGAGACAGAAAAAGGGGGAGGGGGAAGTCTATCTTTCTCTTCTTACAAGGGCACTAAGCCCAGGAGGGCCCCCACACTGGACCAAATCCAAACCTAATTATCTCCCAAAGGCCCCCACCTCCAAACATCATCACATTGGTGGTTAGGGCTTCAATACATGACATTCAGTCCAAAACAGAGGTTAAGAGCTTTGAAGGCAGAGAGACCTGGATTCAAATCTTGGTTGAGATAATTACAAAGTACATTTGGGCAAATTCAGGTGGTTCAGATGACAGTAAAGAATCTGCCTACAGTGCAGGAGACCCAGATTCAATCCCTGGATCAGAAGATCCCTTGGGGAAAGTAATGGCTACCCACTCCAGTGTTCTTGCCTAGAGAAATGCATGGATGGAGGAACCTGGTGGGCTATAGTCCATGGGGTCACAAAGATTGAGACACAACTGAGCAACTAACACTTCTACTTTTAGGCAAATTACTCAACTTTTCTGCTACTGCTACTGCTGCTAAGTCACTTCAGTCATGTCCAATTCTGTGCAACCCCATAGACGGCAGCCCACCAGGCTCCCCCATCCCTGGGATTCTCCAGGCAAGAACACTGGAGTGGGTTGCCATTTCCTTCTCCAATGCATGAAAGTGAAAAGTGAAAGTGAAGTCGCTCAGTCGTGTCTGACTCTTAGCGACCCCATGGACTGCAGCCCACCAGGCTCCTCCGTCCATGGGATTTTCCAGGCAAGAGTACTGGAATGGGGTGCCATTGCCTTCTCTGCAACTTTTCTAGGCCTCAGGTTTTTAGATCTGTAAAATGGACAGCCAACTACCTCACTGAAGTCGTACTGGCAAAGTCCTGCCCTCTCTATAGAGCAAATATTTAAATGGCAGCTGTCATTTCTGTCTTTTAAATGCCTCTCTTTACCTTATGTAATTGCTGAAAATATTTTGGGAATTAATACATATCATAAATAAAAACTGTCTTATTTCTGATATGTATTAAAATGTAAAATGTATTATCCTCCCCAGTGGAAAATGGCTTTATAGGTTCTTAAGTTTTTTTAAGGTGCCAATTTTCATATTATGTAGGAAATGTATGAAGTATTGTTTTATAATCATAAAACAAAATAAATATTAGATTGTAAGAATGTTATACTTAGAAACTCTGCACGTGTGTGCTCAGTCACATCCAACTCTTTGCAACCCTATGGACACATAGTGTATTTTAAATCAATCTAAGATGAAAGTAGAAAGTAAATGTGTTCTGAAAAATATATATACATATCTATTTTATTTATGTGAAGAAGTTAGCTAAGCTCTAAGCATATAGTAGATGTTTAAGAGATGTTAACTTCCCTTCACCTCAATATCTACATAAACATTAACATAAGTTTTATATAGAAACCCATGACCAAAATGTTAGCATTTTAATTTTTTAAATGTCAGTTTCTATTTTAAACATTTTTAATATTAACACTTTTTCATCTGCTTGACTTCCAAAATTTCTAATGCAGGCAGTAAGAGCTACGATAATTCTATTATCTAGAGTGGGCCCTTTAAATTGTTAATCACTAATATGACATTCTTTTGCTAAAATGTTCACTGCCAAATTCAATTGTTTATTAAGTCAGAACTTATTACGAGCCTGCTGTGGAACCTCCCTGATAGTCCAGCCATTGATACTCTGAGCTCCCACTGCAGCATCAAGGTTTGATCACTGGTAGAGGAACTAGGGGAGAAGGCAATGGCACCCCATTCCAGTACTCTTGCCTGGAAAATCCCATGGACAGAGGAGCCTGGTAGGCTGCAGAGTCGCTAAGAGTCGGGCACGACTGAGTGACTTCACTTTCACTTTTCACTTTCATGCATTGGAAAAGGAAATGGCAACCCATTCCAGTGTTCTTGCCTGGAGAATCCCAGAGATGGGGGAGCCTGGTGGGCTGCCGTCTATGGGGTCACACAGAGTCGGACACGACTGAAGCGACTTAGCAGCAGCAGCAGCAGAGGAACTAGGATTCTGCATGTTGTGTGGTGCAGCCAGAAAGTCTTGGGGGAAAAAAAAAAAGTGTGCTGTCTGCCAGGCACTGCACTAAGGCAGTGGGTGAATAAGACACGTAAGATCTCTCCCCTGAAGCAGATTAAATTCTAGTGTGGAATAACAGATAATAAGCAAACAGCCAAACCAACTGCAGATTTTCAAGAGTACTAGAAAAAAGAATAACAAATGAGACATATATTCCTTTCCATATCTGGCCAGAGAAGGCCTCCCAGAGGTAGCACCATCTGAGTTGAAACCTGAAATCTGAAATAATCAGCCAGGCAAAAAGCAATGAGGAGCACTGTATTGAGAGGGGAGTGCAAACCCACAGCCCCCAAGGCATCTTAAAGAGAGTTTACCTCCTTAAAAAACAGTGGGTAGGCCACTAGGAACATAACAAATAAGTGAATCTGCAAGGAGATGATGGGTGAAGTAGGCAAGGGCCAGATCAGATGATGTTATGTAGTCCAACAGAAAATTATAGATTTTATTCTGAATTAAGGAGGAGAGTGACATATTAATAATTTTACTCCATATTGACAATATTTTACTCCATAATGACAATGACAAACTGGACAATTGTGTGCTGAATCTGCTGCAGAGGGGAAGAAAAGTGAAGGCTAGGAGCCCAGGCTGGTGGCTTTTTCCATAATCCAGACTAGAAGTAATGGTGGTTTAGACTAAGGTGTGGTAGTAGAGAGAAGGAGAAATGGAGAAATCAGACTCTTCAATTTGAAACTTGAGCAAATGAGAAAAATTGCTGGAGAGGGGAAACGTTGCACAGGTTTTGACAAGATGGGGAGTTATCAGGAGTTCTGTTTTTAATATGTGAAACTTGACATGTTTATAATATACAAGTAGAAATGTCAAATGTTGTTGGATATGGGTCAAGGATAAAGACATATATTTAGGAGCTGTTGGCATCTAAGTGGTATGTAAATTCACTGGGTTAGGAGAAAGTATAGCAGGAAAAATTATAGTAGGCACTTGATCAAGTTCTGTAGCACTTCAACACTTAGAGGTCTCATTTATTATAAGAAAGATCCAAGAAAGAAAAATAGTGATGGAGCACTCAGAGCAGAAGAAATAAAACAAAAGAATGTGTCATTGAATAATATCAATGATGGCTAGCAATTCCTGTGCCAAATACTGTTTTAATTGCCTTAAACTAACTTAATCCTCATAATTTCAAAAGGTAGATAACATTATTACCCCATTCTAAACGCACAGAAACTAAGGCACAGTTAATCCATTTGCCTGTTTACACAGCTCATAAGTGGCAGATCTAGGACTCAGATGAAAGTTATCTAATATGAAAGGCAATATTCTTAATTGGGACCTGATATTGGTCCTCTAATTTGCAAGTGAAAAGTAGCTTTTTTACCCCCTTAATAATATCAAATCTCCCTGCAAGATAAAATAAGATGAGAGGAAAATATTTATTGGACTTGCAACATGGAGATAGATTGCTTCAATGGAGAAAACTTTTTAAGTGGAACATGGGTAACAGAAGACAGATGGGGCTTAACAAGTCAGCAGGAAGTAGGCAGTAGAAACCACAGTGTTAGATGGCTCTTGTGCAAAGTTCTATTGCAGAAAAGAACAAAGCAACAGGGCTGCAGCTATAGAGGGATTTGGACTCAAGGGAGGTATGCTGGTTAGGTCATCTGGGAAGCAGACCATCATATGGAGATAGAAGTACAAGAAATTAATTGGAGTAATGCCTTTGAAGGATAATGAAGAGGGAGCAAGAGTAGGCAACAAAAGCTTTGAGATTATGACACAAATTTGGGACCTGTGAATGGAGGAGGGAAAGGCAAAGAGAATTTGGTCAGGAGAGACTACTATGCACCTCTGAGAATGTCTCAGGAAGCTCTGTCATCAAGACTCCCCAGAGAGGAGTCTTCATGAGGCAGAATGGCCAGAAGCCTTGCCACAGTCAGTCTTTGGTTAGGATTATCTGAGAAAAGTCTTGCCCTGACTTAAATGCTGCAGTGGATGGCCAAGGTGCTGCAGCTGGAGTGTCTCAGCTAACTGAGCTCCTTATAGCTGATCAGCAAGATCTGTCTTAAAGGCAAATCTGAGTGTTTAGCTCCATGGCCATCCCAGGAAGAGGACTGTTTTTGTATATTGACTTTATATGCTGATGAGAATCAAGGTAAAACAGAGATAACACAGTTACTTAAAGTTTTTGAACACTAGAATGGGACTTAACTTTGCCTCTAACGCCAGAATTTTAGGCAAAAACTTCCTATTTAAATATTCGTTTAATATTCGTTTAAATGGTCCCAACAAAAGTATTATGTAACAGAACCCCAGACCCCGAGGAATATTAATTGGAATGAGATATCCCAGAGGTCTACATCTCAAAACCAAGACACAGCTCTACCCAACTGTGTGCCAACTCCACTGCTGGAAACCTCAGGCCAAACAGCTAATAAGACAGGAACATAGTCCCACACATTGAAAAAAAAATGAAATAACAAACAAAATGAAATAACAAACAAAACAGGTGAGATGTATGGAGAGAGTAACATGGAAACTTACAATACCATATGTAAAATAGATAGCCAATGGGATTTGCTCTATGACTCAGGGAACTCAAACAGGGGCTCTGTGACAATCTAGAAGGGTTGGATGTGGAGAGAGATGGGAGGGAGGTTCGGGAATGAGGCGACATGGGTGTACTTATGACTGATTCTTGTTCATGTTTGACAGAAAACAAAATTCTGTAAAGCAATTATCCTTCAATTAAATAAAATGGAAAAAAAAAATGTGTTACAGATGAAGGAGCAAGATAAAAAACTGCAAGACCTAACAAATGAAGAGGAAACAGGGAACCTATTTGAAAAAGAATTTAGAATAATGATAAAGAAGTTTCAAAATATTAAAAATAGAATGGAGAAAATGTAAGAAACGTTTAACATATTTAACAAAGGCCTAGATGAAATAAAGAATAAACAGCGACGAACAACACAATTAGTGAAATTAAAAATAGAAGCAATCAAGAGCAGAATAACTGAAGCAGAAGAACAGATAAGTGAGCTGGAAGATAGAATGACAGAAACAACTGCTGAGGAACAGAATAAAGAAACCAGAATGAAAAGAACTGAAGACAGTTCAGAGACCTCTGGGACAATATTAAACATACCAACATTCAAATTATAGGGGTCCAGAAGAAGAAAAGAAAAAGAAAGGTTATGAGAAAATATTTGAGGAGATTTATAGTTGAAAACTTCCCTACCATGGAAAAGAAAGTAGCCACCCAAGTCCAGGAAGCCCAGAGAGTCCCATACAGGATAAACCCAAAGAGAAATATACAAGACACATATTAACAAACTAACAAAAATTGAATACAAAGAAAAAATATTAAAAGCCACAAGGAAAAGCAAAAAATAACAAAGGAATCCCCATAAGGCTAATAGCTGATTTTTCAGCAGAAACTCTGCAGGCCAGAGAGGAGTGGCAGGATATATTTAAAGTGATACAAGAGGAAAACCTACAACCAAAATTACCCAGCAAGGATTTCATTCAGATTTGATGGTGAAAGAAGGAATTCCTGCCATATAGGACAACACAGATAAACTGTGAGGACACAAAACAAGCCTCAACAAATTTAAGTGGGTACTAAATTTAGTCTCAAGAGCTCAAAACACTTGGTAAATAAATGTCATTAAAACCTTTTTATTACTATGCCTGTGAAATGATGATAGAAAGTTACAACTGCAAAGTCTGAGTGATAAGGTACCAAGGTGAATTGTGTAAAAGATCACAAGTTTAGTGACCTGAAAACTGAAAAAAAAAAAAAGAAAAGAAACTCTTTTTGATACTGAATTGATGATAAAGCCAACAGACATGAGTCAAAAGTATTGGAAAACTAACTCTGTGCAAAGCACTAGTCTTGTTGCCTGCTTAACTAGATACAAGATCAACTGTGTAAGTTTTCACTGGGCTGGAAGACTACCTTGACTGATGTTTTGAAAACACACACACACTGCAAAATTTAAAAATCTTCATAGGTTACCAAAAAACAGACAAGATTTTTCTATACTAGATCAAAGTATACACACCTTTTAAGCAAACACACCACTTGTGGAACAACACTTTAATATATTTCCCCTCAGAGTTAATGGGCTTCCTATTAGAGGCAGAGTAATTCCTGAGATCTCAATTGCTTGGGGATTCTTGGTAAAATTACTCTAATAATCTGAGGCAGCCTGAAAGCAATAATATAGCAAGCATACAAAAATATTCACAGCTACTCTCTGTTCCCTGGGAATTTAGATGGGTAATCCCATACGGTTAATAGTACTTGTTATGTATGGTTGAGAATGATTCCAAAACAATAGAAATCACCAAGGAATAATAAGAGGGAGTTAAAAATGGAGGGAAATTTGCCTTTCTGAAGAAAATAAAACCACTGGGCATTTTGACCAGTGGTTGCCAAGACCATGTCTTTTTCAAACACACTTAGATGCTGATTTTGTTCAAGGACTGACTATGAAAAAAATTTAACTCATTCAATTACCTGTTTCATAACAACACAGTAATGATCTCAGTACAGACAACTGATTTCTTTCTCTTGTTAGGCTATGGATTTTTCAGCTATTCAGTGGTAAAGAATCCACCTGCCAAGCAGGAGACATGGATTCAATTCCGGGGTCAGAAAGATCCTCTGGAGGAGAAAATGGCAACCCACTCCAGTATTCTTGCCCAGAGAATCCCAAGGACAGAGGAGCCTGGCGGGCTACAGCCCATGCGGTTGCTAAAGAGGCAGACACGACTTAGTGACTAAACAACAACAAAAATGGGAATTAATATGAGTAGTTTCGTGGGGAGAGAGCAAGGATGACAATGTGTTCCCTCTCTACTATTCTGTATTTGTGAGGTGATTTCCTTCTGGGAAGGGCAGAGTACTGAACTTTATGTCAGTTCTAGACAACCCCATGAGTGCTACCCGTGTGTGAGGACCCGAGAAGTAAGATAAAAAAGGTCTCAGACTCATAAATTAGGAACAATAATTGCAGAGCAAAACTGATTTTGTGCGCTCAGGCAATGGGATTAAGTTAATGCCACAAGCTCTATGGTTTGTAAAAGGTAAACTTCTGGCTGAAGAGAACAGCAACAATTATTCAGAATTCCTGAAGTAGGCCAACCATTTGTCCAGAGGGCAAAGAAATCCTGCTTGACTAGCTTCTACTCGAAACCAGTGTCAAGTTCCTGACCTTATGAACTCCCCAGAACGATATTAGGTGGCAAAGGAGGAGCTGTTCTCTTTCGCTTCTTTTTTCTCTCTGCTTTGCTAAAAATCAGAGCAGGCGATGTGGTTATGTTTGCATTGGCATTCACATATTGTTTCTCAGAGAATTGTTATATTTTATAATAGACTTCCATCCTTTATAAGGTGGCAGATATTTTTCTTTCTCCTTCTTAAAATGATAGTGCTCATTAAGGGAATTCTTAAAGTGGCTGGAGTTAGTAGGTGAATATGTACATGATTGTAGATGTACTGTCTACATTTAAGAAGACATTATTGTATTGTTAGTGATCTACTGCCTCTCCTCTGAGTATTTTCTGAGTGGCACTGGTGACAGTTGGTCCAGGAACTGGAGAGAAGTAAGGAATGAAATATGACTGCCTGAAGTAGCAGCTCTTAAAATGTGAGATGTCACAGATCACCTTGAAAATCAGGTAAAAACTTGGAAGTACACTCTTGGCAGAAAAAAAAAAAAATTGTTTAAGCTTACAAAAATTTATATACAATCTCAGGAATTTCAGAACCCTCTTGATATGCATCAATGAGCCCTCACTCCAAAGTTTATGAATATCAGGTGAGTCCTATGACAATAATAAAGGCTTTCCTGGTGGCTCAGATGGTAAAGAATCTGCCTGCAGTGCAGGGGACTTGGGTTCAATCCCTGGGTCAGGAAGATCCTCTGGAGAAGGGCATGGCAACCCACTCCAGTATTCTTTCCTGGAGAATTCCATGGACAGAGGTGCCTGGTGGGCTACAGTCCATGGGGTCGCAAAGAGTCAGACATGACTGAGCAACTAACACTTTCACTTTCCCGTATAATAGAGGGGTGAAGAGGTTAACCCCTACCAAGTTTTGGAAGACTGAATACCCCACCATCCTTCAACCTAAAGCTAAAGTCTTTAGGTCATCTCAGTCAGCACCACTACTTTGAGTGCTGGGTCATCATGGGAAGTGCTGGGTATAAAGTAAATGCTCTACTTTATCTTCCTCTAAATGTTGAGTTCTTAAAACTTCAACCACAAATAGTGCATTGCAAAACTCACTTGAAGCAATTGGTAGTTCACTTGTGAGAAGATACACATGATTTCAAAACTGGCTTTAGCTGGATGATTTTGCAGTTGCCTATATGAAATGATCTGTCCATTTTAGTTTTGATCTTAGGGAAAGCAGCCACATCTTGATACATTCCTCATAATAAGCAGCTTGGATAATACTCCTACTCCTGAATTCAAAGATTAAAAGAATCTGGAAAAAGAACTTGCCTTTTTCTTCTTGAGACATTCCCTCCAGGGCAGGCCGAAGGTATACTAGCAAAGAAGGAAAACTTATCATTTTTCTATCCATAGTATCCTGAGCTGTCAATTCAGCAGCTTGCACAAGAACTAAACCTACTTTACAAAAAAAAAGCTTGAAAGTGTTGTACCATTAGCTATTCTGATTCTAGTCCATGCCAGGAAGCAAAGGTTCTTATTATACCATGCTCTATTTTTGATCTAATCCATATCAACAGCCTGAAGTCTCAGCATGGTAATGCTGGGGAAATTGTTTGATGATAATTGGAAACTGCACTGCCTTGCCCCTTAAGTGATACAATCTGACTGTCACTAGGAGTGTCATTTGGGCTTTAAAGAGTCAGGAAGAAGAAAAGTGGGCATCTGAACTCTCTGTGGAAGGCACTGCAGCAAGTCAGAGTCTCTTGTGAAGGTGCTCCCATTGGTGAGGTTGGGATATAGAAGGAAGATGTGTATCCCTACCCTCGTGTTTGAGAGCCTTCAGACAACTCAGTCTACTACCATCATTCAGATACCCAGACTGCAGTACCCTGACTCTGGGGCAGACAACATGGTATGGGAAGAAAAGTCACCCTACACAGCAGTTATTGAAAACAGTTAAATAGAACACCAGGCGTTAAAACCTGGTACCTTCTTGTCATGATAAAGATTTTAACAAGAACAGGAAATGGCACAGCACAAATCCGTTTTCATGATAATGATCTCATGAATGCAAAGAGCATAGGAAATGGAACAAATGTAACCCATTCCATTACCACCTTCAAACGGTAACCTCCTTGTCCTAGTCACATGCCCTACTTCTGGTCCTGATGAAATCACAAAGGAAATCAAGAGGCTGAGTGTGGCACGGGCAGCGGTTGGGGGGTGGCAAGCAAGACAGCCCCCGTTTATGTGTGCATATGTGTGTATGCCCACACATATTTCCCTTCTTGAACTCTGTTGCAGTAGAGAATTCCTTAGAGCTGATTCCCTAACTTTGACCTGCTTTTAGCAGGTCAGACCCAGAATGAACAAAGAAAACTAAAAACCCAGGAGTCCCCAGGGAATAGGCAACTCCCCTTTAATAACAGCTACACTGTTTATCAAGATGAGGAAACCTTGGCTTTGCCCTAAATAGAAGCTGTAAACAAAGAAGATGATTGACTGCCTTTCTTCCTTCCAGCACTCACACCTTCTCAGCTTCTTGAGAAAAATGGAGCCTCTGTCTTACGATGTGCTGTCTCTATCCTATCTAAGTGAAGCGCAAGTCCTCCAGGCGTGGCCGACTCTTTGCAATCCCATGGACTGTAGTCTGCAAAGCTCCTCTGTCCATGGGATTCTCGAGGCAAGAATACTGGAGCAGGTTACCATTCCCTTCTTCAGGGTACCTTCCCGACCCAGGGATCGAACTCCAGTCTCCCACATCGCAGGTAGATTCTTTACCATCTGAGCCACCACGGAAGCCCAATCCTGTCTCAAGAGATTGCAACTTGATTAGGGCTCATCTGAAAATATAAAGAAAGGTCTTGGGAAAGCAAGGAAGCCAAAATTGGTTGAGGGTGATTAGGCCAGGTCAGAGTCACTGCTGCCGTCCATTCCTCTTTGACCTGGCCATGTTTCCCAGGAGGATCTGCTCTCTGTGAAAAGCTCTTTAATACTATGTGAAATCTATAATAAATCTTCTTACCCCAAGATGACTGCTTCAGATATGAGGGGGAGTAGTGAGGCACGATGGCTGAGTTTGCCAAATAAATACTAGAGAAGACGAGAGCCAGATTGCCTGGAGTACTGTGCCCACACCCTGCCTCAACCAAATGTCACTCACTCTGCTCAGCTGGCTAGTAACTCCTTACATGGCATCCAAGTAGCTGTTCTATACATTTTCTTCCACTGGGGATTTGTCCAGGCAAGCAAGCCTGAATTCACTTTACATTTCAGGCATCCCGGATGTCTGTCCTTTCCAGATGATATCCCAATTACCAAATGACCCTGGTTGGTTAATAAGGAATGCAATAGTCTTCCTTGCCCTGGTTATATGTCACTTATTAATGTGATGTTGGGAGATTCCCAGATGATTTCACGTCTTAAGACAGCAATTGGTGATCACCTTATCAGACACCAGGTAAAAAGTTTTCTGTGGGTGCAGGAGTTTCCTAAGTGTGCTACCTTGATTCCCAAAGCAGGTTACATTGGAATTACCTTTTCAAAGAAAAGGGAGCCCTCAGTTTCAAATGATCTAAAAATTTAAGAAGGTTATAAGCACTGAGAAATAATCATTTGAGATAAGTACTGCATGAGAAAATGAATAAGTTGGAAAACTGGTTATGTACTTTTGGGTCTCTTAAACCCCCATAGGAGGTAATTGACTGATTGTATATGATTGTGGTGAGTCACAATAATGGGTCCCTTTTGCTTAAAACTATTCTACTCGCTATTAAAAAGTGATGTGATTGGGATAACTAGAATTTAGGTCAGATTATTGAACAGGCTTCTATCCTCCAGTTTTTTCTAATTCTATTTTTCATTCCCAAATGGCCACCTTACATGTAAGCATATCTTTGCAACATAGGTTTCATTCTTTCACTATTCTATGGGAGACTTTGTGGTGGTTTAGAAGGAGAACTGAAGTGACGACAGCACAGGGAGGCAGATTTCACTAACTGTACAGCCTGAGGATAACCCCTTGGTATTTCTGAGCCTCAGTTCTTTTATTAGTAAGATGAGAAACTGGGTCCACTTGGTATTGAAAGTCCTTTCTAGCTCTCAAGGAGACATTGGGTTTCTGTGAAATTTAAACCAGTGACATACTCATCACTTCCTTTTGTTGTTGATGTTGTCCTGTGAATTTTTGATGAATATCACTTGGAATGTCCTTTTTGAGAGGGTGAAAGGTCCGTCTAGTTAAGGCTATGGTTTTTCCAGTTGTCATGTATGGATGTGAGAGTTGGACTGTGAAGAAAGCAGAGCGCTGAACAATTGATGCTTTTAAACTGTGGTGTTGGAGAAGACTCTTGAGAGTCCCTTGGACTGCAAGGAGATCCAACCAGTCCATTCTGAAGGAGATTAGTCCTGGGTGTTCTTTGGAAGGAATGATGCTAAAGCTGAAACCCCAGTAGTTTGGCCACCTCATGCGAAGAGTTGACTCATTGGAAAAGACTCTGATGCTGGGAGGGATTAGGGGCAGGAGGAGAAGGGGACAACAGAGGATGAGATGGCTGGATGGCATCACCGACTTGATGGATATGAGTTTGAGTGAACTCTAGGAGTTGGTGATGGACAGGGAGGCCTGGCGTGCTGCAATTCATGGGGTCGCAAAGAGTCGGACACGACTGAGAGACTGAACTGAACTGAATCTTCTCTTTCCATGAATTTTAAATCTCTATTTCTTGCCTATTGTTCTTTATCTTTACAAGTAAAAGGTACTTTGTTGTTTCCAACAGAACTTATCGGTTTGGTTCCACAGTATCTTTAAGGAATAAGGATATGAGACTAGGGAACAAAATTATGAAGAGCATTAGATGGGAAGTTTGCAAGGCACAAAATGGACCTATGGTGGGAACACAGAGGAAGAAGGGTTTTCCAGTAGGGACACTGAATGTAAAATCTCCAGAGTAGGGGAATTATATCTTAAAGAACTACAACCGACTAAATGAAGGGATGAGTTTGTTTACATCAAGTTCTGAGCTGTATTTGGTGAGAAGACTTTTGACTTCTGCTGAGACATCAGGTCTCAGTTATTATGAAAATAATAAACCTTTCTCCAGGCATATAGTTAGAAAGAGAATGTTGGAAATTATTTCCCAAATCAGAAGCATGAGCCTGCTGTTGATTAATGCCATCTATACCTAATCCTGAAATGCCCCTAACCAGAACTACCCAGCTGGCAGAACTGCCACTGTCCCTGCCGTCTGCTCTGTCCCAGCACTCTCTTGGGTAACCCACCTCTGTTTAAAAGGCTTTCATGCTGTGGGACCAGAGATAAGACTTGTCTCAGGCTCGTGCAGACAACCACAGCAAGGTGCCATGAAGTGGTATTATGTGAAAAGGGAACTTTTCTCTGATCTTATCCAGGGACTTCATGCCATTTAAAATTACCCCACTTCAGCATCCTATTTCCCAATTCCACAGTCAACTTGGTTGTTTATTTGAACATTTGAGTTCACCTTATTTGAAATTATTTCCCATCTAAACCAATTTACCAGGTATCCAAAGCACTCACCTTGTGGTGTGCAAAGGATATACTGACGGCATTTTGTGCAAAGACAACCGGTAACAAAAAGGCATCTCTATTAGTTGCTTGTGACTAGCATGCTTCTCTGTGAATCAAGTGATATTTTGTAATAGGACTTTAGACTTGTGATTTTATCCTAAATTGGCCTCTGGTGCCAATATGTCTTTGAAAGTGAAAGTGTCAGTCACTCAGTAGTATCTGACTCTTTGTGACCCCATGGACTGTAGCCCACCAGGTTCCTCCATCCATGGGATTCTCCGGGAAAAGAATACTGGAGTGTGTTGACATTTCCTTCTCCAGGGATCAAACCTAGGTCTCCTGCATTGCTGGCAGATTCTTTACTGTCTGAGCCACAAGGAAGCCACATAGGTCCTTTGCCAAGCTAATAAAGTGGTGATCAAGGAGATGCAACTTCGTTTCCAAAGATTAGGAAGACTATGGAAAAAGTGAGCTTCCTTTGTGGCTCAGATGGTAAAGAATGTGCCTGAAATGCAGGAGACCCCTGTTTGATCCCTGTGTTGGGAAGATCCCTTAAAGAAGGAAATGGCTATCCACTCCAGTATTCTTGCCTAGAGAATTCCATGGACAGAGAAGGTGGGCTGCAGTCCATGAGTTCTCAAAGGGTCGGACACAACTGAGGAACTAAAACACACACACACACACACACACATTCACACACACAGAAAAAGTAGACCAAACACTACAAGTGATAATATGAGCACCTACTACAGAAACAAAAATAAAAGAATATAGAAAAACAACTCTTCTAAAGATTGCATTTTCACTACCCCGCTTGTCAATGAAAAGTATATTCCTACACATCTGGTAATCTTTACCAGTCCTTTAGAAAGATAGCAGCCAGAATTAGTGAGGTAATTACAGAGCTGTAGACACAGAAGATTAGTATTCGCCATCTCAACTATGGATTTAGGCGCGTCGTTCTAGATCAGTATATGTTTTATTTATGATCACCTAAAATATGTTTGAGCATTTATTGCTTATATCCGTGCATTTGCACTATGGAGAGAGCCTAAGATATGTGTTAGAGTGCAGTTTCTACTCAAGATAACCTAATTAAAGAAGAGTCAAACACATGTGATCATGTTCACGTTTGTACATATCTTTAAACTCATTTTATGTAAGAAGAAGAGCACATTGGTGAGATTGGAACCAACTGTACAACCAAGTGTTCTCTCTGAAAATGGCCCAAGAGCTTCATTAGCTTTTACTAAAATGGGAAAAGCTTTATATATAAAGTGGATTTTGAGCTGAGTATTGAAGAAAGTTCAGAAATGAATGTAGAGGAGTGTGGCTATAGGTTTATAGGCAGGTCATGAAGAAGCAAGTAGGAGAAAGAAACAGAAGTAGAGCAATAGCCGGGAATAACAATGGGAATGTTGACAGATGACCTCAAAACCCAATTTAGGCACCTAAGGGGTTTTCAGAAAAGAATTATGTGATCCCAGCAATGGAAGCCCGGCAGCAGCATTTAGATGAACATATCTGCAGAGAAAAGGGTGCTGAATATGAATAGTGGAGCAATAAATGGTAGCTGAGACCAAAGATAATCAATATGCAGAAGAAAAATGCAACTAAAACAATCGGGAGTAACAAAATATAGTGCATAAAATAAACTCTGAATTCACTGGGGGATTTCCAGGGCCTGATATCTTTTAATTTTCTAGGAATAGGAAAAGACTGCTGCTAGAGGTCAAATCTGGCTTAGTCTTCGGTCAACTAAATGAAAAGTTCTTCCCTCCTTTTCCCACTTCTACCCTCTACCTGTGGAAATGGATTTTTTTCTGATTTTGCATAAAGTATAACATAAAAACTTATGTTTAATATAATCTTCTTTTGTCTAATTCAAAAGGAATTTCAATTTCTTATGATGATTTTAAGTTTATTATTAAATATTTTCACAGGGATGATTGGGGAAAGTATGAAAGAATAATGTTGAAAAATTACCGGGTGTCTTCAGTGCTGGTTGCTATGCCATGGACTTTCCATATGTTTCCCTATATATTCAATCATTATTATTTTCTATAGTTAGTCCAGTTCATCCTTTTCTATTTTAAATAAACTATTGCATATTTTATATAATATTGTTCATCAGCTTAATTATTTGACGGTAGGAATGATTTAGGGCAAAAACCAGTTCAAACAAACAGCCACATGAGAATGAAGATCTTAAGTAAAATTAAGGAACTGAGGATTTGGGGGACGAGTTTAAAATTAAGATATATAGTTAGATGCCTACTTTAAAAGAAGAATAAGAAGAAAAGGGTCCAGGAACAGAAGAGTCTCATTCTGTAGAACTAGAAAATTCTGTAGACATGCATGATTGGATTTTAGGAGAAATACTAGGAGAGAAGAGCTGATATTTTGATTCATTTGCTGTAATTTTGAGACATTACTGAAATAATTTTAATCTACTCATGTTTCCATGGGGGCTGATGAGCAAATTTTGTGGACGATCAGGAATCTTGAGCAATATTAGCACAGATGCAAGATAATCTTAAGCAAGACTTGTATTTCTGTACATAACTGGAAAAACTAGGCCTTTTATCTTAAGATATATTTACTGAGAGATTCATTAGTTATAAAGGAATTTTATCTTGAATCCACAAACATGTTTTGAGGAAATAAATGTTTAAGTCACTATGTGCATTCTGAAAGGAGCATCATGTTAAAACCCCTAAAGATATATTTTCTCTAAGAAGCTTCCAATTAAGATTGAAGACAGTTACTCCAGAAGAGAAATACCAATGCATTAATTACTCTTTTCTTTTTGTAGTGTCTCTCTATGTACATGTCTGTGTGCTCAGTCGTGTCCGACTGTATGTGACCCCTTGGACTATAGCTCACCAGGATCCTCTGTCTATGGAATTTTCTAGGCAAGAATACTGGAGTGGGTTCCCATCTCCTACTCCAGGGGATCTATCTGACTCAGGAATCAAACCCACATCTCTTGCGTCTTCTGCATTGCCAAGTGGATTCTTTACCACTGCACCAACTGGGAAGCCCCTCTATGTACATAAGATTAGATAAAACAGTAATTCCAAGCCATATTAATGGAGTAAGAAATGTTTGCTGTCTTTCAAATAATTTAACCACTGTTGCTAAGCAGTGTCAGATGCTGCAGCTGAAAAAAAAAATGCTGAATATATATATAGTATATACATATATATATAAATTTATGCCAAATATTGCATTTTATTCTGTCTTAAGTAATACAGTAATTTGGAGTTTCTAAAATTGCTAAGTGTAATTACCAAAGAAAAGGAAAAATTAACCTACTCTAGCTATCTCATCTTCTGGGAGTGTATTACTATTTGCAGAGTAGGCTTTCTACACTGCCATCTTATATAACAGAATAAATAATACAGTAAAAGGGGTGTAAGCAGGAAATTCCTCTAAAGGAAGGCTGGAGAGGGATAGGTGTTAACCAAAGTTTCTACGGTGTGGATTAGAATCAATGGGAAAAAAGATACAAGGAACCTTTGTAGTAACATTACATGATATACGGTATTGAGAATTACAGGGCATATTTACAATAACTAATATAATTCAGCAAAAATAAAGACCTAAATTCAGGATACTCAAACCACTAATGGCATATGAAATAGGAATAGGCTATCCATATAGAAAACTTCTGGAAAACTGGATCAAGTATTATAAATGCTTAGCAGTTGGATGGATAATCTGTTAAGTTTTTCTTTTTTTTAATGCATCCTACCAACTTTTCTTTTGATTATTATTTATGCATTTATTTTTGGCTGTGGTGGGTCTTTGTTGCTGTGCAGGCTTTTCTCTAGTTGCAGCAATTAGGGGCTACTCTCTATTAGAGGTGCGCAGGCTTCTCACTGTGGTGGCTTCTCTGTTGTGGAGCATGCGCTCTTGGGCGTAGCAGCACTTGGGTTCAGTAGCTGCAGTGTGTGGGTTCAGTAGCTGCAGTGCGTGGGTTCAGTAGCTGCAGTGCGTGGGTTCAGTAGCTGCAGTTCCCAGGTTCAGCAGCTGCAGTTCCCGGGTTCAGTAGTTGAGGCACATGGGCTTAGTTGCTCCACAGCATGTGGAATCTTCCTGGACCAGAGATCAAAGCCATATCTCCTGCATTGGCAGGTGGATTCTATACCACTGAGCAACCAAGGAAGCCCCCTACTGCCTCTCCAATGATATTTGCCACGGTGCTTTCATGTTTAAATGAGCTTAAATACACCAAATATAAGCATATAATTCATGATTCGGAAATTTAATAGATGCCCAAGAAACGTTTTTCTTCATATGCTTTCAAATCTGTTACCTTGTTTTATTTTAACAACATTCCTATGATATAGGCAAGTTTGGCCTTTAGAATTATTCACATTTTACTGTAGAAAATGAGCTTGCTACCTGACCAAGGAGAGTAATATGGAATTTCTATTCAGATAACTCTATTGCCCTGATGTTCTTTCCAATAAAGTTTGCTGCCTTTCAGGACTAGAAACATGACAGACTGAACAAAAAGTTGGAAACGACCCTGAAAAGAAGAAATTATTTTGCAAAGACAGAGATGTGACTTACCAGGTAAAGACTGTGCAGTTTTATAATCCTTCTTGTTGGTTGGGTCAACATTTGTAATCTAATCTCTCACTTACACTTTAGAGAAATAACATTTCCTCTTACAGTATTTTTATACATATTACATGCTTTCAAAGCTGTTCTTTACCACATATCTCAAAGAGAAACTTAAAAATATTTGAGTTGCTACGGAACATGATGTAAATTCCTCCTGACCCCCATTTCTCACTTTTTCCCTAAAAACACAATTTTAAAAAATCACTTCCAACATGTAGTTGTATAACATTTGACAAAATGAGGTGACTATACTTGTGGTTTTCTCCTATTTCTTTCTTAGAAATCTTGTGTTTGTATGCTATGACTTCTGTGTGGCTGTGTCAAGTGAATATATATACCATCTTTTCTTTAAAAGTGATGGTCTTTATTCTGCTTAAGACAGATACTGCTGTAAACTAGTTCTTTTCCATAAAGCTAGAGTTCATTTTAGCTTTTATTTTTCTAGAGAAAAAAAATACTTGTTTATTAAACAAACTTTAATCAAAAAATTGGTGAGAAAGTGTTACGTCCTACCAATTTCTAAGAGATTTATTGTATTTTTGATACAGTTGTGTCAGCTCTGGTAGTGAGAGTTACACTAAAAAGTTCAATTGGCAATGCTTGTTTCTGTTTCAAAAATGTCAATTCAAACAAACAAACAAACAAACAAAAAATGTCAATTCATTGTTTGAAATTCTAAAGATTATTGGCAAAACTAATACAATTATGTAAAGTTTAAAAATAAAATAAAATTAAAAAAAAATAAAGATTATTGCTTCTTACATTGCTTAAAAAAACACAAGAAGTTATTGACTTACTGAATTTTTCTAAAATTTAAAGCAATCCCGCTGCTGTTGCTAAGTCGATTCAGTCATGTCTGACTCTGTGTGACCCCATAGACGGAAGCCAATCAGGCTCCGCCGTCCTTGGGATTCTCCAGGCAAGAACACTGGAGTGGGTTGCCATTTCCTTCTCCAATGCAGGAAAGTGAAAAGTGAAAGTGAAGTCGCTCAGTCATGTCCAACTCTCAGTGATCCGGTGGATTGCAGCCTAGGCTCCTCCGTCCATGGGATTCTCCAGGCAGGAGTACTGGAGTGGGTTGCCATTGCCTTCTCCTTAAAGCAGTCCAGACAAGTTAAAACTAAGCTAAACAGAAATGGCACCCCACTCCAGTACTCTTGCCTGGAAAATCCCATGGACAGAGGAGCCAGCTAGGCTGCAGTCCATGGGGTCGCTAGGAGTCGGACACGACTGAGGGACTTCACTTTGACTTTTCACTTTCATGCATTGGAGTAGGAAATGGCAACCCACTGCAGTGTTCTTGCCTGGAGAATCCCATGGACAGAGGAGCCTGGTGGGCTGCTGTCCATGGGGTTGCACAGAGTCAGACACGACTAAAGCGACTTAGCAGCAGCAGCAGCAAACAGAAAAGAGTAAACTTTATAGTTGAGGTTCTAACTCTTCTTTCAAAATTGCTTCACATAGCAAGACTTTAAGTACAGTTGGCCCTCCATATCCTTGGGTTCTGCATCCACAGATTCAACCAATCACAGATCAAAAATATTTGGAAAAAAGCTCTAGATAGTACCAGTAAGCAAAACTTGAATCTGCTGTGTTCCAGCAACTATTTTATAAATCGTTTTCATTGTATTTACAACTACCTACGTAGTATTTACATTGCATTAGGTATTATAACATATACAGGAGGATGTGCAGTATGTTATATGCAAATACTATGCCATTTTATAGAAGGGACTTGAGCATCCTTGGCTTTTGGTATTTGAGAGTGCTCCTAGAGTTCATCCTCTATGGCTAGTGAGGAGCAACTGCACTGTAAAGATAAGGTGGTATTTCTGTCACACTTCCAACATCGTCTGTTACAATTCTGGACAAACAATAGATACTTTACAATTGTTTAAAACAAATGCTTGTATCAGATGTCTCTTCCTTGTTCTCTTACTGATTTAGTTTGGTCAAAGCACACTGATAGGAAGTTGTTTCAGTGTTTGTCAATTAGAGCATTTAAAGATTTAAACATTGAGTTTAATATGGAAGGAGGATGCTAGAACTGGCCAATAGGAATAAGTGATTAACTCTGAAATAATGAAAGGGTGCAGCAGTAGCCATAACAGTCAGTTTTATGCTTGCAAGGAAATGATGAGTGGGAAATTTGTGACACCTGACTAAAAATCAATGCTCATGGAAGGTGATATAATAGCTTTAAGCTGGAAAAAAATAAGTACAGGGGAAATCAAAGCTGACACGGTGAAACTGCACAGAAAGAAGTGGGTAGAATAATGACAATGTCAGGCAACTAACATAGCTAATGAGGCATAACGTGATGGCACTAAAGATCTCATGTCTTCTAAAACAACTAGTTAATTTAGCTGACTAATTTCCTTACCTCTCCTACTATATCTCTTAAGAACACCCTGGTGGTCCCCTTATATGATACTTTGTATCATTTCTCAGAATTCTCCAAAGAATCATATTAGGATATACTTGGAAAGAGGAAGTAAAGGCTAAAAATCAGGTCCTTAACTTATTTATTAAGGTGATGATCATCTAACTCCAAAACAAATCTAAAGTTATTTTCTGTATGAGACAACATGAAGGAAAGAGAAATGAAAGTAAAACATACACCTCTATCTTTTCTGGCTCCCAGAGGAAAAAAATATTAAAATGAAATATTTGTACTGTGTTAAGAGAAGAAAATGGGGCTTCCCCGGTGGCTCAATGGTAAAGAATCTGCCTGCAACGCAGGAGATGTGGGCAGGAGACACGGGTTCGATACCTGGTCAGGAAGTTCCCCTGAAAAAGGAAATGGTAACCCACTCCAGTATTCTTGCCTGGAAAAATCCCATTTCATGGGGTCACAAAAGAGTTGGACACAACTGGGTGACTAAGCAACAGCAAAAGAGAAGAAAGCTTAATACCAAGTTAAAAAGTCTATACGTATGCTACATTTTCTTTACGTTAAATTATTTCCAATCTCCTGATTGGGTTGTAAGGAGATCAGACAATATCTTCCTTTGCGTTCTTCTTAGAAATAGTAAGAAAGGGTTGTCGAAGTGGCTAAAGGAGAGCTCTAATTAAAAGGGATTCAAAGACATTTGGATGCAGCCAAGCAAACTCCTTAAAATTGCAGGAGAGCTATTGTTTTCAAGGTAGCAGTCACTCCCTTTCTCTGAAAACTGCTTTAACTTGGCTGGGATAGGCTTCCCTGCTGGTGAGTTAAAGGGTCCCAAACAACACAAGATGTTTTATCTTGGTTAAGCTGATCATTTGTCCTACTTTAGCAAGTGATGCAAATTTCCCTGCAAAGCTCTTTGCTCATTAGCTCATAATTAGGGTAATAAATCTGGAATCACCAAACACATCCATGAAAACATCACAGTACTGTAAAAATGGAAGTGGGCTCTTTCTATTCTGTAGGAAGCAGTAGAGAATTTGCTGAAATCTATTCAATTTCTGAATGCAAAGCTACATGTAATTGACATAAATTTAACCCCTAGGAAGAAGAGGATTGGAGAAGGAAATGGCAACCCACTCCAGTATTCTTGCCTGGAGAATCCCAGGGACAGAGGAGCCTGGTGGGCTGCTGTCTATTGGGTCGCACAGAGTCAGACACAACTAACGTAACTTAGTAGCAGCAGCAGCAGGAAGAAGAGGAAAAAACAGTCTGAATGGCATGAAATCACTTTAATAGTCTACGTGAAAACTGAAAGCTTTAAATGCATTTCTTAAAAAAATATTTTAGAATTATAAGCATTCATTATGTATGAATTATTTTAAAGTGGGTATTTCACACACATTTTCACACACAAAGACTTTTGCAAGTAAGCACTTACTATGCTGCTAGGGGAAACTGGTGGCCTGAAGGTACCAAGCAATTAGTCACAATTCACATAGTAAGTCAAAATATTGAGTCAAGGAAAAAGCCCAGTAGAGGACTCAGCAAAGCACAAGGCCCACACTCCACCCTTAGTATACAGAATTCTGGGGTGGATGGATATCTTGAACTACTCTTGAGACAATGGAGAGTTGCAAAGTCATGAGAAATCAAGCAATTCTGCTTTCATTTACTTTTAACAACAACAACAACAAAAAAATGCTAATTCTAGGCCAGCTACTTGTATACTTATAATACGTCTTTCATTCTGCACTGCTTGCAAATTATTTGCAACAGTATGTTTGCAACTTGTTTACAAATATGACCCCTCCTCCCTCAAAACTCCTATTAACTGATACCAGTCCAGATCATGCCCATACATGCTAAGGATCTTCTGTTTATTTCTGAGCTCCACCCAACTTGTTCATTTTCCTCATCACTCAAGATTTAGAGAAAGTTGATTCATGTCAGTACTGTAACACGTAGATTGACTAAAACTAACTTCAAGATTAGGGCAGATACGTCTTCTCTATAAAAGTACCTGGAATTGCCCTATAAAAGTACCTAGAATCGCCCTTTTATTCCCTGTGTTTGTCCTAATCCCTGCGGCACTTAAACCACAAAGAAACTGAGT
This sequence comes from Bos grunniens, assembly GCF_055505025.1. Classification (NCBI taxonomy): domain Eukaryota; kingdom Metazoa; phylum Chordata; class Mammalia; order Artiodactyla; family Bovidae; genus Bos; species Bos grunniens. The sequence continues at coordinate 35,836,156 of NC_141166.1, read as the reverse complement.
AGTTTATTTATGTTACTACTGAGGATATGTTTCTTCTTGCTCAAAAAAGTGGTTATGTTGAGACCCTAAATGATTCCAGTCTCAGCAGAGAAGTCAGGATGAACTGCTTAGTGGTTATTTACTCCTTCAAAGGTGAAATTTTGCTTCCGTTATTCATTGGGATCTCTTTTTGAAACTAAAATGCAGACTTTTGGCTAAGAGGAAACTATTAGAAATACATGTCCTCTGAAAAGAAAAGATATAATAACAACCCCCCAAAAGCCACATAAAGTGAATGCGACATCTATTTATATTTTATCCTTAGAAGGTAACTTTCTAAAGGTGTGACCACAGTGGAACCTTAGTGTATGCTAATAGGTAAACAGGAATATATTCATCATATAACATCAGCTAAAAGACCAAATGTGCATGGTAGGCTCAAATAAAATATATTTTATTTTGTATTTAACTCCTTAAAGGTCTTCAGTAGTCTGACTGCAGCTGAAAATATTTAGAATGATGTACATAGGTATGAGAACTAAATCTAGTCATTGTGAATAAATCGTATCTACTTAAATTCTCCTCCAGCTTTTACCTTAAAAAATCAATTTAAATATTTCTTTGCTCACTTCCCCATTCTTTAATTTATTAAAGACCTACATATCCATTATCCTATCCCTATATGGGGTATTTAGCACTAATTTAACATTTCACCAAGATATTCTAACTTTGCTCCTTCGCCTTTTGGTAAAATCAAAAATTGCTATAAAATTGCTAAGAGGTTCATGTACTGCCTAGAAGTCTCTCAGAAAACTCTATTTAATAACTATCAGTTTTTCAAACTAGTAGAAGTACTGTGACATTTTCTGAAAAGCAATTGCAAGCAGCATTCCTTCTGGCAGATCCATAGGCACCATCCTGTGTAAAGGGCTTCAGTCCAGATTGGTAGTTACCTAAACTAGAGCATGGGACACAAAAGATATTTTCCAGAGCTACAGATATTCTCCAGAAAATGGAAGAGGAGAATCACCTTTAGATGCATTTAAATACTGAAGAATGAGTCATAGAAGAGAAACAGAAATATAAAGGTGAAAGAAATGGTTTAGAAGTGGTGCCCTGATGGCTTAAAAGGTAAAGAATCTGCCTGCAATGCAGGAGACCCGGGTTCAATCCGTGGCTTGAGGAAGGTCCCCTGGGGAAGGGAATGGCTACCCACTCCAATATTTTTTCCTGGAGAAGTCCATGGACAGAGGAACCTGGTGGGTCACAGAGAGTCATACATGACTCTCTGAATGAGTAACAGTAGATTGTTAGGGGGAAAGAAAAAGAAAACAGGAAGAAAGAAAAATAAAGCAAATAATAGAAGATATCAGATACTCTGAAGCTTCTAACTTTAGCACTCCATCAGCATTCCATTTTACTCACTCCAGGAGAAACAACCCTGCTTCTTGGTCCATCTCTCTCACCTCTCAGGAGAGCATCCCTGAATTCCAAGGTCACATTCTGACCATACTCCTCTCTCATCCCTGTGTGTCATCAGCACTGTATTTGAACAAAATGAGGGGCTAGATCCTCTTATTCCCAAACACTCACCCCCATCTCAAGATTTCTTCCCTATGTTTCCTATGATTTATTGTGTATTGTAAAGGAAGTACTTAGTAGGTCTTCTTTTTCCACTAGAATTAGGTGTTTTACATTCACTGGAGTGTAACCTGGACAGTGAAGTAAAAAATAATTCCTTGGGTTCTTGAAGATTCAATCAATGACTCCTTTGGCTGCCTCTTTATTTGGTGTTTTTTTTTTAATTGGAGAATAATTGCTTTACAATGCTGTGTCAGTTTCTGCTGTACAGCAAAGTGAGTCAGCTATGTGCATGCTCAGTTGTTCAGTCATGTCCAGCTCTTTGCAACCCCATGGATTGTAGCTTGTCAGGCTCCTCCGTCCATGAAATTCTCCCAGCAAGAATACTGGAATGGACTGCCATTTCCTCCTCTAGGGGATCTTCCCAACCAGGGACTGAACCCACATCTCCTTTGTCTCCTTCAACTGGCAGGCAGATTCTTTACTACTGAGCCACCTGGGAAGCCCCGAATCAGTTATATGCATACATATATCCCCTCCCTCTTGAAACTTCCTTCCATGCCTGACCCCCATTTCACCCATCTAGGTCACCACAAACCATTCAGTGAACTCCCTGTGTTATACAGCACCTTCCCATTAGCTATTTATTTTACACATGATAGTGTGTGTGCGTGCGTGTGTGTGTGTGTGTGTGTGTTTATCAATGCTACTGTCTCAATTTGTCCCATATTCTTCTTCCCCTACTGCTTCCGCAAGTCTCTTCTCTACATCTGCATCTCTTTTCCTGCCCGGGAACTAGGTTCATCTGTACCATGCCTCTTTATTATTGAGACAGAACACACTAAATGCGTGGAATCCTTTGTTTTATTAAACTAAAATAATTAAGTACACAAAACTTGTAGATCTCAACCCCAATTCTGTCTTTTCTCCCTTGGGGAATCTCCACTAGAAAACTCTCTGCCCCCTCCTATCTCAGGTACACTTCTCTCTGAGTTGAACTATCAGTGAGTTCTTTCTTCAGGGGGATTGGCATTTTAACCCTTGCATCCTATTTTGGAATGGAAAACTTTGCCTCAAAGACATTTCAGTTATTCTACCATGTCTGTACTTAAGAGACAGGCTCTGAAAGTTAACTTCCCTCATTAATTTTAAGGTGGTGGTGGTGGTGGGTGACTTTTCTCACACCCCCTGTTGTCTTCTGTACTGCAGGCCATGCAAGAAGCTGCTCCAGTGGCAGCTGCTGCACGCCATTTCCAGGAGGCAGAGATAATCATGGAACTCAGAGCTTGGCTGAAATTATTCTAGTCAAAACCAAGACATGGTGAACAAAGCAGAGCTTTATTCTGCTTCAAAGCTAGGCCTCCCCTCTCTTCTTTCTTCTTTCCTTGTCACGGTGCCCCTTATCCCCCTAATGCTGAGGTGGCTGGACTATGTGGAATGTTCATGTCCTACAAGGCTGGTGCACACAGGATATAAGCTGGTGCAAGGGGAGAGAAGTGTGTTTCATTTAGACCAATTCAGGAAAAACCGTTTACAGTCCATGTAAAAAAATTCAATATTAGAATAGCCTTACTCGGTCTTTTGTGAGGGTGCTGCTGCTGCTACTGCTAAGTCGCTTCAGTTGTGTCCGACTCTGTGCGACCCCGTAGACGGCAGCCCACTAGGCTCCTCTGTCCCTGGGATTCTCCAGGCAAGAACACTGGAGTGGGTTGCCATTTCCTTCTCCAATGCATGAAAGTGAAAGTGAAGTCACTCAGTCATGCCCGACTCTTAGCGACCCCATGGACTGCAGCCTACCAGGCTCCTCTGTCCATGGGATTTTCCAGACAAGAGTACTGGGGTAGGGTGCCATTGCCTTCTCCATTTGTGAGGGTAGATAGACTTAAACAAACTGAGATTAACCATTAAATATCAGTGGAACCCAAATTGGAGCCACTTCTTATTCACTGACATGTTGAAGACTGTCATAATACAGGACAATTTTCTAAACGGAATCCTAAGTATAGGTCCTCTATCAGTTGGAAAAGTCAGGAAGATAAAAACTTTAAGCTGGAAGATGCTCATCATGGACCTGGTATGTAATTCTCTTTAGGTCATTCAAGAAAACAGAATAATTCTTTTCAAATTTTCTATGAGGGAAGAAATAATTTCTTTGCAAGTGAGAAACAGAAAGCTTCAAACTTGAGTTTTGTGAAAAGAGCAGGGACTGAGGATGTGAACCAAATACTTAACTTTTAACATGAGGGCAAATGTCACAATTATCTAATTCAGCCTCCTAGATTTTACAGACAAGGAACCAGATCAGTTACATAACTTTTCAAGGCATTTACAGGGAGTCACTCACTTCAGTTTGATGACTGGTTCCCTCATTTTTCAATTGTGGGACATTAAGTCTATAACTTTACCATAGTTTTCTGTCTACAGAATTGGGATGATTTTATAGTATTACCTCATAAGGCTATTGCAAGTAACAAATTGTTCATCTCATATGTATAATCATATATATAGTGCACCCAAATCAGTATATGTAACCAGTCTGCACTCAATTATAGACTTCTTTCCATAATTCTCCTTTGACATGAGGGATTGTAATTTTACTCATGATTTACAGAATAATTTTCAGAATATAGAGAGACCTTCCATTTATACATCTGGAAGAAACAGCATCCCTATGAATGTCAGAATTAAAATATATTCAATTTTAGTTCTCGTCTGAAATTTAAGTGGATCTTTAACAAGAACTTTTGCCAGACTCGAAAACAGGTAGTAATTCAACACGCCAGACAAGCATTTCAAGTCTGACTGAGCCTTGAAGAATGGGAAAAAAGGAAGTGGAGGAGACTCCCCCATTGAGCGATAACACATCCCCACCCTGCTCATAACTCAGACAGCTCTGTGCTTTGAAGACCAGAGGGATAAAAACAAATGATAAGAAAATTAAGACTTTCTTGCAACTCTGCCTTTCTTAGAATTTCTCTTTCCATGAAAGTCTTCCTTTCTCTTTTCAGTTCTTAGCCTATCATTCAAGTTCATGAAAATTTCCCAAGATACTCAGCCCACAGTCACCTCTTAGTCTCATAAACTTCTGGCCCTTATCACCAAAGCCATTAATTTGGATATTAATCCAAAGCCACCCTCTGATAACTCCTCTGCTGCTTAAATAATTTGCTATTACTTTCCCTGTGTTTAATATTTTGTTTCCCAACTAGTAACTCGAAGTCCCTGGAAGATATCTTCTTTTTTTTTTAATTGGTTGACCAAAGAAAGAAAAGGCAACGCAGAAAAAGAAAGTAAACACTGTAATTCAGAAGAGTTCGCCAGAACAGCTCAAACACCAGCTTTGCTCCACAAGCCCCACCCCAAAACTAAGCAGGACTGAAACGGCCAAAGCAAAGTACTAACAAAGCTCAGTAAATATTTAGCTTGAGTACAGCAATAGACGGCTAACTAAACTTTTTGTCTCCAATCTCTCCTGTCCAATCCATTCTTCACACGACTGCTGGAGCTATCTTACCTATGCTGTTGAGGCACTCAATAATCAGTTGCTTAACTGAATTTATTAAGCATATATTTTTTTGCTAGGAAAAAATTATGTTGGTGATTTAACAACTGTATCAATGTTGTGCTGCCAGTGAAAAGACAGAACTTTGGCAATTTAAAGTATAAGAATGTCAACTTAAGAAACAAGGTCTGGTATAAGGTATCCGGGTCCTTTCTAAATTCATCAGGACAACTGCAAACTACAGCATGTTTCTGTTCACTGCTCTCTTAGCAACTCTGGAAAATACGAACTCTTTTTCTGCATCACACTATACAAAACATATAGTTTGACCGTTAGTGATCTTACTGGAATAATACTGATGTTAGAAACTGTAATTCAGGAAATATTACACCCAAAATAGGTTCATTCATTCAATCGACAGGTAGATATTCAGTACCTTCTACATTACACATACCAAGACTGATAAAATTACAACAGATAAAGCAAATACTAGGATGTTGTATCTTGTTAACTACAAAAAATTTTCTATCTTGTTAACTACAACAATATTTTGTTGTTAACTACAACAAAATAAATGCATATAGGTAAGATCATACCTTTTGAATCAGTAGAGCTTAAGCAGGAAACGGATGGCACATTCAAATGAAGGAAGTTTGAGAAGAGTATAACGTGAGCTTTTGTGAGCTGGGTAGGAGGAAACTCCAGGGCCAGTATCTCTGTGAGGCATTTGTGAAGAGAAGGGCTCTTCATGACCCTTGTCCTGAAGGCACAGTGGGGAAGGGTGCTCGTTATTAGAACTGAAGACAGAAAGCGTGCTGGTGAGGAGGTAGGTGGGCAGAGCTGGAACCTTTGACGTGGGGCAGGGACCTGCAATACACATGTCCCTCTCATTCTGGGTGCTGTCTCCTATGCCTGTCTGGAGGTCAAACAGTGAGGAGTCTCGCTGGTGGGATCCACACAGTTCAGACACCCCAGCTGCAGAGAAACTGCAAAGAACAGAGCATAGATCCAGAGATGATGCTGTTCAGCATCCTTTTAAAAACTTCATCACAACTAGGGATGCAGTCAGTACGGGTTGGTTGAACAGTACAAATCATTAATGAATGAGTGACTTAAAGTAGTGCATTTTTAAAACAGCACATTCTATTGAGATTCCTAAGGCAAGGTGTCAGAGCAGCTATCAACACTGATACTTTTTATAGAAAATGGAAAATTAAAGAAGCAAGAAGAAAACTGTATGTCCATGTATGTTCATTGCTTACCATTTATGCCTAATTACCATGTAGCACAATAATGTGCATTAAACATATGTAATATTCGCTTTACAGTAGTCACTTTGCAATGTTAATTTTACCCAATTAGCTCAGTCTAATTGGGTAAAGTTTTGTAGGTTTTGACTCATACAGGATGGTCTCTCTTTTAACTCAAAGTAAGTAATTTGCTTCAGTGATACTCTGTTCAATCATATGGTCTCCAGGACCCAGGAAATGAAAAAAAAAATGTAGTAGATCCTTTCAAAGTAATATTACTTACTTTAGTTGTGCTCAGAGCCAAATCAAAGTCCAGGATTGGGTTATCAACTCATTCCAGTCATGATATTAAGTAGGGAAAAGGTCATGCCAGACCCTTTATAACTCTTAAGTCATGGAACTCAGAATGCAGTCAACTGCCACCAGAAGGATCAAATGGGCAAGGGGTGTGCTATCTTTAGCAAATGCATTCTGGTCTCTAAGACCACACTCCATTTTTTGCACTTGAACTAGTTCTTAACTGTAGTGTAAACCTGGAGACAAAGGTGATTATGATGTATTAGTACTACATGTTTGCATTTCCAGTAATGATTCAGACATCTTATTGCTGAGGTTTTGCATTCATTGCAAAGATATTTCATAAATTTTTTTCCTTGATAAAGGGAGAATAGATTTAGCTTACACATTCTAGATCCTTTAAATTGCCAGATAGAATGCGTGCAATATACTATAGGTTGTTCTAAAAAGGTTCAGTTTAATTGTATCAAAAGCCATAATTCAGCAGTGGGCCTAATACTATAATTAAAGGAGGTTCAAGGTACTATGTGGTATGCATTTAAAGGATTAATCTACTTTAAAGAGATGTTCCTTTGATCCCAGCGAAGAGTTGAGTTGCTATGCCTCACATCTGGATAAGGATCTATACTCAGAAACGTCAAAGTGTGAACATGTGCTGGGGCATGGGCCATATTTCACAGCCTTACAAAATACAAGAATGTCGGGGATTCCACTCCTCCTTGGGGATTCATCTTCTAGGATCACAGGACCCCTTACAGTTACTGTCTCTTCACTGCAGGCCTTCACTTGTGATGAGAGGGGAGGGTGGTTATATTAAGACCCACTATGAAGCCAGTGAGAAAGCAACATGGCAATGTGGAGAAAGGCCAATTGTCTGCATTTTCACGTCATCCTCGCCTGCTGATGTGTTATCTGACCTTTAGACAGTTTGCCACTGTTGTAGAGAAGACTGCTAAATTAACCACTTAAATATCAACAGGCATTCATTGACTATCTGTGGTAAATAAATGATGGAATTATGACAGCTTAGGGTATTTTCTTATGGGTTAAAAACACTTCCTATATTATTAGGAAGTATAACTACCCTACATTGCTTGCCTATTTTCTACTACATATTTAATTGGGATTTTAATTCATTGATCAATCTTGTGAGGTATACCATATACCATTACATAGCTGGGTCTTCCGTGGTGGCTCAGATGGTAAAGAAGTGAAGTGAAGTGAAGTGAAGTTGCTCAGTCGTGTCCGACTCTTTGTGACTCCATGGACTGTAGCCTACTACGCTCCTCTGTCCATGGGATTTTCCAGGCAAGAGTACTGGAGTGGGTTGTCATTTCCTTCTCCAGAGGATCTTCCTGACCCAGGGATCGAACCCAGGTCTCGCGCACTCTAGGCAGACACTTTACTGTCTGAGCCACCAGGGAAGACTCCACCTACAATGCAGGAGACCTAAGTTTGATCCCTGGGTTGGGAAGATCCCCTGGAGGAGGGCATGGCAACTCACTTCAGTATACTTGCCTGGAGAATCCCCATGGACAAAGAAGCCTGGTGGGCTGCAGTCCGTGGGGTCACAAAGAGTTGGACACGACTGATTAACTAAGCATGCATGCGTGTTACATGGCTGAATGAAAACAGACATGAACCCATGGTCGCATAGCACACATAGGAGGAGGAGCCTGGGTTTGAGACCAAGTCTGCCCAGTTCTAAAACTCACATGCTTCCCACTATTCTGTAAGCCTTAGCAACACATTTCAGCTTTTCAGTTAATGGTTGTTTTCTTTTTTCTCCATGGAAATTTCCCAATTACCGCATACACATAAACCCACAGCTTATCCCTGACTCTCCTCCTGCTCTCTGTTCCTCTAAAACATCTGACTCAGAGTAATCTTCCTGAAGCAGCAAGATACTGAGGCTAATGAAGCAGAAGTTACTATTATGTCACTTGGGACAACGACCTATGGGCTGTGGTCAGTAGATTACAGCCTGGAAAGGTCACAGTTTGGGGGGGTCAGAGGTGATGATTCATATGATATCTTCTTTTATCATGATTGGTTTTAAGAAATGTCAGAAATGTCCAGTCATCCAAGTTTTCTAAGAAATCTGCTGGCAAAATAATAGTTTTTTTTTTTTTTCCCCCAAAGTTTAAAAAAAATCCACTTAAGGTGTTCTGTAACCCATTGTTTAGGGAGGACTGTCAGGAGTTAACAATTATAAATTTCTCCTTCCCAAGACTCACTCTGGCACCTGTGGCTTAGATCCCATCCCTTCCAAATTCCTCAAGAAACCTGTTACCACATGTTTTGCCTTCATCTCTAGAATCTTTAGTTTCTGCTTCATTCCACTTTTATTTTCTTCTGCCTTCACATTTCACCAAAAGTTTGCTCTGCTGTCCCCTCCAGCTACCATCTTCTTTCTCTCATTTTCATTGTTGAGCTTTTTAAACAAGTGGTCTCAGGATGCTGCCATCATCCTTGCCTCAAGTAAGCCTCCCTTCAGCCTCTGACATTCTGGCTCCCACCCCACCACCCTTTCCTGAATATGTAGTAGATTTTTTCTTTGCCAAATACATTGGACAGTCTTTACTCTTATCTCTGTGTCATGTTAATTTTAACTGCTCAATCCTCCTTGAAACACTGGCTTCATTCTTGGTTTCCTTTTGTCTCTTCCTACAAATTTCAGTAGCTTTTTTCCCTTCTATTTTCCCTTTGTGTTTTTAAAAAATTTTTCTATTTTAGAGTTTCTATGTAGTACTGCTTAATCTTTTTTTTTTTTTTTTTACTAATCTTTAGCAGCTTTATTGAGATATAATGGATATACAGTAAACAGAACTTATTGAAAATATACAATTTGATGTTGCAATATATTTATACACCAATGAAACCATCACCACAATCAAGATAACGAATGTATCCATCAGCCCCACAAAGTTTCTTCATGGCCCCCTGTAATCCTCTCTCCTCTCCTCTGTCCCCCACTTCTTCCCTAAGCAACCAATTATCTAGTTTCTGTCACTATAGATTAGTTTTCACTTTCTAGAAGTTTAATAAATGCTATGATTCAGTATTCACTTTTTTTTGACCTGACTTTTTTCACTCAGTATAATGATTTTGAATTACTATTGCATATATCAATAATTCATTCTATCGTTGACTTTGAATTCATTGTATACATAGTATACTAGGATTGGTCCACTCATGCCAATTCTAACTACTCTTTCATAAACATGTGGATTACTTCCAGTTTTTTGGTTATTACATAGAAAACTTCTGTGAAAAGGTATGTTCAGGTTTTCCTATGAACTATATGCTTTCAGTTCTTTTGAGTAAAAATCTTGGAAATGCATAAATCATGGGCAGTACATTTACCTTTTAAGAAGCTGGTACACAAATCTCCAAAGTGCTCTACAGTTTACATTCCCACCAGCAGTATGAGAGTTTAATTTCCTTCAAATCCTACCTAGTATTTAGTATGACCAATATTTTTATTTTAGCTGTTCTAATAGACGTATAGTTATATCTCATTGTGGTTTTAATTTGTATTTCTCTAATGACGTTGAACATCCTTTCATATGTTTATCATCTGTATATCTTCTTTGGTGAAATGTCTTTTCCAACTTTTTGCCTTTTTTTTTGTTTGTTTTCTTATGTTGAGTTTGAGAATTCTTTATTTATTCGGGCTACAAGTCCTTTATCAGATATATGACTTTCAAATATCTTTCTCTCCCAGTCTTCTTATCAGAGTCTTTCAAAAAAGTGTTAAACTTTGATGAAATCCAATTTATCATTTTCTGTTCTGATGGATCATGCTTTTGGTATCATATCTAAGAAATCTTTGCCTAACCTAAGATCACAGAAGTTTCATGTTTTGCTTTAGAAATTTTAAGTTCTACATTTAGATCTGTGATTCATTTTTTAGTTTTTATATATGATGTAAGGTATGAATCAATGCTCATTTAATGGCATGTGGATATCCAATTGTTCTAGCATCATAGTCAGAAAGGCTATCCTTTCACATTTAATTGCTCTTGAAAATATGTCAGAAACCAGTTGTCCACATGTGTATGGATTTTCTATTTAATTTCAACAATAACAAATAATTGCTTTATTTGTTATAGCAATTACATCACAATGTCTTCATTGCTATAGCTTTATAATAAAATTTTAATTTCTTCACCTTCTTTTTCAAGTTCCCCAAGTGTGGCTGTTCCTGTTGGAACTATTGTTGACTTGAACTTGAGCTTTCTCTCTAAACATGACTGGCCTTAATTAATTCTGGAAACTCTCTCCCAATTCCCATAGACACTTTCTTTTTTTTTTTTTTGCTAAAGAAATTAAAAAAAAAAAAGCAGAACCACTAACCCCAGTTTCTCTTTTGCCAAGCCTATACTTCTGCCACTGTACAGATGACTATAACTGTACTTGGAAATCTCAAGTCTTCAACTTTTCTGAAATTCTCAACTGACCTTCCCGATTCGTTCTCCCTCCTATTCCATGGGGTCACAAAGAGTTGGACATGACTGAACACACACACACACACACACTCCACTATGTCAACACTGCCAACATTCTCCTGTCTGTCCCTCAGACCTGAAACTTCATCTGTGACTTAGCTCTGTCCTACTTCCCCTAATCCAATAAATCACCATACCCTGGCCATTTTTTTTTTTCATTCAAAATAATTTTAATTTATGGCTTCTTCTGTCTTCTCATTGTTAATTCACATTTTCACTTTTCTCATGCCCGAATGATTGAAAACCTAACAGACCATCCCATTTTCAGGCTCTCCCTGCCCCAAGCCATTTTCTCAGATTTATCTTTCAAAAGCAAATTTGTTCTCAAGGCAAACCCCCACCCAGAAGTTTTCCTTTCTAGCTGTGTTTTCCTCTAACTCTCTTGACTTGTTCCAGTCTAGCTGGTTTTTTTTTACTTTCATTTACACACGAAACTAGCTAGTTTTTAAAAAAGTGTTTTCCAAGTAGAGCGGAATTTTCAGTAACATTTACTTAAAGACGTTGTAGCAAGGCTGTGAAATCCAGACACCATCACAGAATTCGGTTCTCTGTCTTTTTACTCTTTAGACTATACCTTTAGAGTTTTCTATGAACTGAAAGGCATCCAATCATTTGACATTGAAAGATTTTATTTAAACTTGTCCCTTTCCATCTATTCACACAAGAGCCTGCTGCTGCTACTGCTGCTAAGTCACTTTAGTTGTGTCCGACTCTGTGCGACCCCATAGACGGCAGCCCACCAAGGCTCCCCAGTCCCTGGGATTCTCCAGGCAATAATACTGGAGTGGGTTGCCATTTCCTTCTCCAATGCAGGAAAGTGAAAAGTGAAAGTGAAGTTGCTCAGTAAGTGTCTGACTCTTAGTGACCCCATGGACTACTATATGTTAAAAGAACAACGAAAATAAAAAAAATCTAGAGCAAGTTCTCTCATGTCTCTAAGAAACAAAGTAGACCAATTAGACTGGTCATCTACAGTGAAGAGGACAGATGTCTGTGACTATAGCAACTAAAGGAGAATTTTCAGAAGTGACAGGTTACTAAATACCTGCTTTCCTCAATTAAAAGTTCAACAAATTTAGTTACATTCAATTGAGGTAAATGCTCAATTACTCTTTAGATTTCCTGACCTTAATTGAAAGTCATGGGCAAGTACGTTTGTCAAAATAGAAACAAACTATAAAAGTTTACTTCCTTGTGATATTTTGCAGAAGATATAAGAAATAAGAAGTAAAACATTTTCTAATAAGTATATTTCTTCAGGGAAAAGTTAATATTTGAAGACCAATTATTCTGAGAATAAAAAAAAAATTAGAAACATCTATAGATACATAGGCATGTGAACTAGGAAACATACCTTCTCCTGGTTTTCAAGAATGGTGATATCCTAAACATGGAATTATTCAGATTGTGAAAATACCATGATATTGTAAGGGACAATACAATACCATTTAAGGCAGGTATTTATCTTTTTCCCATTAGCACTTAAAAAAAATACCTTATAGTAAGCACATATATATGTACTTAAAAATTGAACTCTATAATACTATTTTCCAAAAATTAACAACACTGACACAGTTAAACAACTGGCTTCAAAGGGTCAATTTGATGTGAATTTGCAGGAAGAAAATAAATGAAGCTATACAATTCCAAGTTCAAGTTAACAAAATAAGTTAACAAAATAAAATGGAAGACCTGTATTAGAGCAGGGCACCTGTGAGATAATTTTCAACTATGTAACACATATATATTTATAAATGTTGCTAAACAGTCACCATTAAGAAAAAATAATAAACTGAGTACACTGTAGTAGTAGAAAGATATTTTCCCCCAAGGAGGGCAAGTGTTTTTTGAAACCTGCATGTTTTCAAACACCTGCAGGTTCAGGTAAGGCACTTGTGTGGGGTAAAGGTGTCATAATCAGAACACTGGGGGCCTGTGCAAGCTCACAGTTCTACTTCATTTCAAAGTCTAGGAGAACTGAGTTTCCTAGAACTCTCATGAGTACAAGACAACCAGCTTATTTTTTTATCTTCCCACTTCATGGGTGAGGAACGAGGGCCAGAGAAAGGTGGTGGCCCTGTTAACCTCACATAACAAGCTAGCCCGAGCATTGCCTGACTACCCAAGGTGTATACTGCATTAACTTTCACCTGCTCGGGAAAGTGCAATGTTTTGTTTGGATGAAAACACAAGAATTCAGGTAAGCCAAACCAAACAGCTTAGCCAAGATGATGATTCAGCTGTTTAGGACTTGGGCAGGCAAATGGGGAGGGGGTGGGGTGAGAAGAACTTGGCTATTCCTCAGAAAACTCAATTTCCTACTCCCCAAAAATCATCAGGAAATTTTAATTTTTAATAAAAGACACACGATGATGCAGAGTAGGTAAAGAAACAGTTTGAAAAGAGACAGAAATCAAATTTACAAGTGGTACATGGCATGTGATTTCTGATCATTTTAGAAAGCCAATTTGAACATCAAGAGATTTGAACAGACTTTAAAAGGAATGGAGAGGGAGAAGAGAGAGTGAACTTGTCCATTTAAGCATGTTTTTTCCCCCAGTCCTTACTGCTCATCTGAAAACAAGAAGTAGAGCAGGTCAGGAAAGGGGTTATGGTTAACACTGCAAGATGAAAGATAAGCAGCCAGGCAGTTAGAAGCCAAAGCATTTTATCTAGAAGAGCAGGTCTGGCCTTGTTTCCATCTTGATAAGAATTAGATTGGAGAGCTTGTTTGTCTGTAGACTAGGATGGGGTGGCCGGGCTGAATAAAGGGGACAGGGAAGTCAGGGGCTTAGTTATGGAGTTGTGGCAAACCACTAATGTAGTGATAAGTCCTTCTTTTGTGCTGTACGTCTACCTGAACTTTGAAATTGTTAGACTTGTCTGTTTAGATAACATGGCTGTGTTTCTTTCAAATGTGCAGACTTAAATATCTAGAAAGTTTAAGTGACCTGAACAGGCTTATTATCCTCGTTTAAAATATTAAGACAATGGCTAACTGGTTAAGCCACTGACTCAAAACTTGAAGGAAATGACATTAACTCCTCTTTTTTTTTTTTTAAATTATTTTATTTTTTAACTTTACAGTATTGTATTGGTTTTGCCATGTATCTACATGAATCCGCCACAGGTAGATCAACTAAACTTTAAATTAACTCCTCTTTTAAAAATTTTTTTTCAGCAGTTTTATCAATTTTTATTGGAGGATAATTGTTTTACAATGTTGTGTTGGTTTCTGCTGTATAACAGTGCAAATCAGCCATAAGTATATATGTTTCCCCTTTCTCTTGCGTCTTCCTACCCCTCCAGGTCATCACAGAGCGCCAGGCGGGCTCCCTGTATTATACAGCAGCTTCCCTCTAGCTATATATTTTACACATGGTTGTGTATATATGTCAATGTTATTAACTCCTTTTAATGGTATGCTTACCTTTATTCTGAAGCATATGCACAAAATACTCTGGATTACATTTAAAGTTATGTTTTTATCCCACTTCAAACCCCCAACAGATTACAATTATAAGAGCTTCTAGTTTCTGATGATTTAACTGCTTGAACAGATTTTTAAAATATAATTATTAAAATCAAAAACTTCTGAAGTCATCAAGTTTCATTCTCGGTGTATTTAAAAAAGAGACATGGCTGCAGGTTTTCCTGGGGTTTTACTTGCTACTGCTCTTAGTATCTCAGTTTCTGAAAGAAACAAGAAATCAGAAGTTCAAAAGGAAATTAGTTATTTTTTTAAAATAGGTCTTCAGAATTATCTTAGTGGCTAACTGAAATGAATTTAGTGTGATAAATTTACTGCTCATGCCATGAACTGCTCAAGTAGGGTTTGAATATGTCAGATGATTAACACAGGAGGAAGCATCATAAAGTGGATATAACTCATACATTTGTTGGGGTTTATAATCTATACTAGGAAAAGGAAATGGCAACCCACTCCAGTATTCTTGCCTGGAGGATCCCAGGGATGGGGGAGCCTGGTGGGCTGCCATCTATGGGGTCGCATAGAATCAGACATGACTGAAGCGACTTAGCAGCAGCATAATCTATACTCTCGGAGGAATAAAGTAGAACACTTGTTGTCCAATGGTTATATAATAAAATAAGTTTGTATAAATGACAAGTGGGAAGAAAGATCTTAAAACAATATGTTCTTATCTTGGCTACTTTCCAAATTGTCTGACATCTAGGGTCTTATCTTCTCTGGACCTGAGGCTGTCCTATAGGTAAATAGCTGGACACTGCCCTGATGACCAGGAACAGTGTCCACAGCACCTTATAAAGAAAATACCCTTTCTAGAATGCTCCCAGTTTAAAATCTTATAACCTCTTGCCTTTGGCTATTTAGTAAAGTTGTAGTGGTACTGAAAGTCTGAGGCCAGAAGAAATTTTAATGGTAATCAATAATGATAATATAAAAATAATAGCATCCCTCATTTATAGGAAGCCTCCCAGGTTACAAGAGTCTATGAGACATTTTGCATAAGCTGTTTTTTCATTGGTTATAAATATGCTCTAACTAGTAGGCCCTATCTCTATTTCCTTTCACAAACAAATTTTGCCTAAAAGAATTATACAATTATTCTATATCCTAACTTCCAGGATGCTTTTAACTTTCTCTGCTAAAAATAATATGTGTATGTATATATACATGAGTATATATGTGTGTATGTATCTATGTATATGCACACACTCAAGTTAGAAATGTGTGTAAATTTAAAAGTGAAATAAAATGCATAATCAAACCATTGAGCTATGAACACTTTGATGTATAGCTTTTTAAAAACTGTCATATATACATATGTACACATTGTTTATTCACAATGGAGGCATTGTGTTCATTTGGTTTATAATTTTTTTCTAATTATAAATTATCAATGCTTTTCCATAACGTTCAATAGTTACCAATTTTTCATGGTTTTGTGTGTGTGTGTGTGTGTGTGTGTGTGTGCACGCACGCATGCTCAGTTGTATCTAACTCTTTGCAACCTCATGGACTGCAGCCTACCAGGCTCCTCTGTCCATGGAATTTACCAGGCAAGAAAACTGGAGTGGGTTGCCATTTCCTATGCCAGGGGATCTTTCTGACCCAGAGATCGAACATGCATCTCTTGTATATCCTGCATTAGCAGGTGGATTCTTTACCACTGCCCACCTGGGAAGTAGCAAAAGGTGCCCTGATAGTAGTTATCATTGTTGCATGTTATCATAAAGCACAGATTTCTTAAATCAATCTCAAGCCATTAGATATTTTAAGTATTTTTGTCTATATTTAACAAACACTCAATATAAATATAGTATTATTCACTTAATTCTTGTCAAACTCAATTAAGCAATAACAGTTTTTTCTGATTATGGTAATCCTTTTTACTATATTACAGATAAAGAAGTTGAAACTCAGAAAAGTTAAGTAACTTACCCAAGGTCACAGAGCTGATAAGTGGCAGATTTACATTCAAGTTGAGACAGAGGAGCCTGACAGGCTACAATCCATGGAGTCGCAAAGGGCAGGACACGACTACGTGACTGAGCACGCACACGCGTCTGGCTCTAGAGCGAGTGCTTGTAACTACTGTGATACAGTTACTATCATAAATAATCCTGTAATGGATCTCCTCATTTCTTTTTTTTTTCTTTTTTGAGAAAATCCCTAGAATGCGAAGGCTGAATTCTGGCTTTTCAAATGCATTGACACTTGACCTTCAGAAAGTTGATACTTTTCTTTCCCACAAGCTGTATATTTCTAGACCTTAGATAAAACTGAGCATTTTAATTTAAAATTAAATCTCCTGCCGTTGTAGTTCTCATTTGCAATCCTCTTGATTTAGTGGACTTTTTTGAGTCACCTTTGAGCACCCTTGGCCTTGGGTTATTTTCCCTCACTTGCTTCTCATGCAACTCTGCTGTTCAATGTGAGATCACCCTCTGCTGCTCCCCTCTAACTTGTGTTAACATTCCTTCTCTGTTTCCTTCACTGATACTTTCCCCTGACCTCCTTTTTAATTTTAGTGTTTCTTAACTCTCCACTTGATTCTCTTCTCATGTTACAGTCTCCCTGGGAAATCTCATCCACCCCTCATGACTTTAACAATTTAAATGCTAATACCATGCAAATCTTATCTCTTCCCAGACATCACCCCTAAATTCTAGACTTATATATGTAACTATCTATTAGACATCTTTACCAGGGATGTTCTCCAGGCTTTAAAAACCAGAATATATTTAAAATTGAACTCAACATTTTCCCTCTAAACTTCCTCTTCATCTTGTATTTACCATCTCAATTTGATGTTACCATCACACACCAAATATTTAATGTGAGACTCATTGTAAATTAGCACTTACACCGTAGGGTAAGGATGAAGAGCAATGATTTTGAATCAAGTAAATCCGGATTTGAACCTTACCTATGCTACTTAAAATCTGGAAGACCCTGGAAAAGTTGTTTAAACTCTCTAAACTCCAATTTTATTTTCTATAAAATGAGGATAAAAATACCCACTCTGCCAGGCTATTAAGAAGAAGAAATGGGATGGTATATGTTACAGATGTTCTCACTGGAGTTCCTGATATACTAAAACACTTAATAAAGAGTATTGCTATTGGGGGAATAATGTCTCACCTCTCGATAGGCAGGAAGTTAACCAAAAGCAATGAGAGGCAGCCCCTTCAGCTAACCATCCAATAACCACCTAATCCCACCAAGAAATGTATCAGGCCTGCAGCTAATATGCCCCCTAACATACTCCAAATTTGTAGCTAATATACTCCCAAAATAGTCAGGGACCATAAAAATCCTCTACCTACTGACTGGTAGGACCTTCCCTACTCTAGCACACCTGGCACTATCCTGTACTAAAGTAACCTTTGGTGGCTATTGGACTCATTAACTGCTCATAAATATCCCATTCATACATACATCTAATTATAACCAACTGAATTATGGGAAACACATGTGTGGTAGAGCATTTTGTTATGTAACCTGCAGCTGTCAATCAGGAACCCCATGGATTATGAAAATGACCTGGCTTTAAAAACTCTGTATCCCAGCCCTCCAGGGCCATTTGCCTCCCTAGGCATGGCACACCTCTTTCTTGAGGTGTCTTTCTGTTCGTTCTTTGTGTGGGCGTTCAGTCGTGTCCCATTCTTTGCAACCTGTTCTTTCTCTCGTTATTGATAATAAACTCTCTTGCAATGGGTAAGATCTTAGATTCTTCTTTGTCCTTACCAAGAACCGAGGCCCACCAGAGGAAAAGTCTCCAGATTCCCCTTCTACTAACACTCTCACATTCAGTTGGTTTCTAAATCTTGTTTCTAACTCTAACTTCACTCCTATAATCCTCTCTCTACCATCACTACTGACAATGCCTAATTAGGATCTAGTCATGTAAAGTGTCTGTCTGCAATGCCGAAGACCTGGGTTCGATCCCTGGGTCAGGAAGATCCCCTAGAGAAGGAAATGGCAACCCACTCCAGTACTCTTGCCTGGAAAATTCCATGGACGTAGAAGCCTGGTACGGTACAGTCCACGGGGTTGCAAAGAGTCAGACACGACTGAGACTTCTCTCTCTTCTCTCATGTCTACCTCAGTGACTGCAATTTTCTCTAACTCAGTGGTCCTCTCCATTTTGTCCTGACATCAACATGGGGTGATGTTCATATGATTCATTCCCTCAAATGCAGTCAAATATAATTCTAGAAGTGTCGGCTATAACTCTACTCCTTTCTTTCCCATGCCATGAGAAATGTACTAGAATAAGAGTTCAGAGATCAGATCAGTTGCTCAGTCGTGTCCGACTCTTTGTGACCCCATGAATCGCAGCACGCCAGGCCTCCCTGTCCATCACCAACTCCCGGAGTTCACCCAGACTCACATCCATCGAGTCAGTGATGCCATCCAGTCATCTTAGCCTCTGTCGTCCCCTTCTCCTCCTGCCCCCAATCCCTCCCAGCATCAGAGTCTTTTCCAATGAGTCAACTCTTGGCATGAGGTGGCCAAAGTACTGGAGTTTCAGCTTTAGCATCATTCCTTCCAAAGAAATCCCAGGGCTGATCTCCTTCAGAATGGACTGGTTGGATCTCCTTGCAGTCCAAGGGACTCTCAAGAGTCTTCTCCAACACCACAGTTCAAAAGCATCAATTCTTTGGTGCTCAGCCTTCTTCACAGTCCAACTCTCACATCCATACATGACCACTGGAAAAACCATAGCCTTGACTAGCTGGACCTTTGTTGGCAAAGTAATGTCTCTGCTTTTGAATATGCTATCTAGGTTGGTCATAACTTTCCTTCCAAGGAGTAAGCGTCTTTTAATTTCATGGCTGCAGTTACCATCTGCAGTGATTTTGCAGCCCAGAAAAATAAAGTCTGACACTGTTTCCACTGTTTCCCCATCTATTTCCCATGAAGTGGTGGGACCGGATGCCATGATCTTTGTTTTCTGAATGTTGAGCTTTAAGCCAACTTTTTCACTTTCCACCTTCACTTTCATCAAGAGGCTTTTTAGTTCCTCTTCACTTTCTGCCATAAGGGTGTCATCTGCATATCTGAGGTTATTGATATTTCTCCTGGCAATCTTGATTCCAGCTTGTGTTTCTTCCAGTCCAGCGTTTCTCATGATGTACTCTGCATATAAGTTAAATAAACAGGGTGACAATATACAGCCTTGACGAACTCCTTTTCCTATTTGGAACCAGTCAGGAGTGGTGCTACTAAAGAGGGTGACTTAAATCTGCTCCCATTTATTTCAGTCTGATACAAATTTGAGTACTAGATTTTCAGTAGCAAACTGCTTATAGCACATCTGTGTGCAACTGCATCATTGTCGAAAGTTTTGTGTTAACCAGTTTCCTTTCCCAGTTTTCTTACCCTACACTAATCCCATCTTCCTCTTTATTGTCAAAGTGAGCTAGTTTCTATTATGTAGACTTGACAAATGTTACACATTTTCTCTGGTGTAGAATACAACTTCCTTTGGTTTGGCACACAAGGCCCTTCAGACCTGGCCCTGTTTACCTTCTTCAGGCTTTTCCCTTTCCATACTTCACCTTGTATATGACTCTTGAAACAGCAAAATAATGGCATTCTCATCTCCTTTTCTTCCTCTTCCCCTCACTTGTCATCCCACTGTAGTCTGCCTGAGGCTCCAGATACTCCCTTGATGGTGACTTTCATCCTGGGAGCTCATGACCTATGTGTTACTAAGTCCACTGGGGATCTTCACTCAAAAGTGATGGACACTTGGAACACTCCCCTTCCTCCTGATTCTTTGGCGCCTCCTTTATTAACTGCATTTTGGGTTCTTTTTCTTTTCCTACCCATACTTCAATATTCTTCCCCAGGATTCTTTCCTATGCAGTTTTATTTTTTTGTTTTTTCTTAATATTCTACTGTCTTTGGGAGATCCTCTTTATGCTTTGTGGTTTCAGTTACCATCTGTATGCAAATATTAACAAATCTTTTTTTTTTTTCCTTTTAAGCATTACCTCTTTCCTGAACTCTATATACTCAGTTGCTCATAGGACTTTCCCACTTGATGGTCTTATAAGTAACATAATTGTGCACAGTGTCTCCAGAAGGACTTCGTTATTTCCCTCACCCTCCCAAACCAACTGTATGCTCATTCAAGTTGCACACTTCTATAAGTGGAATCTTCCACCAAATTTCTAAGCCAGAAATCTAGGAGAATCTATACTTGATCTCTGATACTCTTTTATGAAACATACATTTCAACCAGTTATCATATCTTGATTATACCTCATTAATTTCTCTAAACCCCACCACACATCTCCAAATCCACTGCTACACCTTAATCCAAGCTTCCATCTTTTCTTACTTAGATTAATTTATCTTCTTCCTCCAACTCTGCTGCTCACTAACTGATTATCCTCAATCCTCAACCAGTTATTGGACCCCAATTCAAATCTGATAATATAACCCTCATAACTTAAAACCCTTCAAGATAAAGTTCAAAGATTTAACATGATTGATAAGGCTTCAAGACTTGGATCTGGCCCCTCCTTCCAGCCCAGATTACTTGCCTTGTTCATTCTTACACCATATAGTCCAGCTACACTGAACGTTTTTCAGTTCCTCATATCTTTTTTGTTGTTGTTGTTGATTTTTTGTCTCTGATTTTATCTGCATTGTCTCTGATTTTATCTGCATAGGATCCTCTCCTTACCTGCTCTCTTCCTTTGCCTGGTTGCCTGGCTTATTCCTACTCCAGAGCTCAGGTTCTCTAGGATTGATTATGTCCTCCTACTATAGATTTCTAAGCTCCCAGTACTTTCCATATCATTATATCACATTTCTTCACTAAAAGTTTTCATTGTGTATGACTGCTAATAATTAGATTCAAATTGGGGAACTATAAAGTGCCATCTATACACATTAATTTTTTGGCCTAGTACTGTAAATGCACAATCACTCACCAGTTTTCTGATATAGGGCTATGAGTTTTGATTTAAAGATGAGTATGTTGACTGATGAGTATGTTAGCCATCATTTTTCTTTACCACAGTACACTATGTGTAAGTTCTAGTTCCACCTTACTCAAAGTGTAGTGATGACTTAAAATAGAGTAAAAAGTTAAAGACTTTGCCAACCAAGTCTGAATGCAAAATTTTCTGGATTTTTTTTTTCCTTTGAGTCTTTTCTGCTTTCCATCCTTTACCTGATTTTGATAGAAATGTTTTTAATCATTTCTTTTTACTGAGTCTTTCCAAAATACTCAACTGAATTTTCAAAGAAACAACTCTTTCATTTTAAAGTCTATTTCACTGAATTATGTAAGCAGTGTTTAATTATATTACATGGTTACAATAATAAATCAACTGTCATAAATAGTTTGGGCATAAACACAACTCATTCTTGGCAAGCATGCAGTTCAACCAGTAAGAGAAGCATGTAGGCTTTCTGGAGCATAGCCTACTAGCTGAGAGCTTTCACTGAACTCATAGTATCAATCAGTTTGTTTTGCAAAGGCAATTGATAGTATTAGTTAGCCAAGTCAGTTAAGTGGAGGTCTGTCTGTTAAGAGTGCTCTGTTAACACAGTTTTCTCTCTTCACATTGACTGTATGGATTGTGAGGACAGGAGAAGCCTGCATATCTTAGAAACAAACCACCTCTTTTTTTTTTTCCATCGTGATGTGTTCACCACCTTGTGCTGGCCACATAGTAAATATTTGCTGAAGGGCTGACTATTCATAAATAGGTGGAATACCTACTCTTCATAGCCTGTCTTTCCTCCAGTATAGCTCAAGTGTCAACATCTTAATTTATAGACTGACTTCCCTGACTTATCTTTCCATCTTCCAAAGTAAAATGTATAACTTCCCTTTTCCTGCCTCCACTGTACTTGACATCCACTTTCAACCTGTCTCTTTTAAATATTCTTGCTAACATTTTGTTTCTATTTTCCTTTAATCTATTGCATACCTCTTGTAGTCAGGAAATTATTCTTATGTCATGTTTAGTATATAAATGGCACATATAATATTTCCAAGAAAAATAAATAAATAGCTCTGCCATGTACATATACTTGTAATCACTTTCGATGAAGAACCTGAGCCAGAAAGATAGTGTAAGTAATATTACAAGGCAAATAAATCTTGGGGTCTCCTTGGTCCATGTACCCCAAAGCTCATTTTCTATTTCAACTCTGTCTCCTTTAACCACCTAGTAAGTTAAAACCTCTTCCAGGAATAGAAGTAAAGCATTTCCTGGCCTCGATCAATATTTGTTACTTGCCAGCTATTTGTGAATATTAATATTCTCTTTGCTTAATTCTTTCACAGATGCATAGGTGAATAGCAAGGAGGAAGTGCAGATGATGAATGCCAAGGAAAAATGATACAAACTTGAGCAATAAGGTGGAGTATGTGGTCTAAATTAGAGGAATGTGGAAATTGAGGTGGGAAAGATTATATAGAGCAAATCAGACCCAAGGATATAGGTATATCCTATGGCATTACTTAACCCATGGAATGAGAACATTTGTATAAATTATCCATTCCATTGTTTCTCTCCATGGGGGATACTGTTATTTCCCCTATGTGGTTTGGGAAGTCTTCTGGAGTAGATTGATCTCAAGTGGTATCTTGGATGATAGGAAAAAAATAGCTTAGGGTTTGGGAAAAAAGATCTAATTTGCAGGCTGAAAAGTCAGTGTTTTAGAAGGAACTGGCACAAATTAAAAAAGGCAAACGTGGATGATGACTAGAGTGAAGAAAGCACCATTGCTGTGCTGCAGTCAGTAGAGAAGCTCTGCACAAGCAAGCAAGAAAGGCGCACTGTCTATGTTAGAGATTCTCCCACCTCCCACTCCAGAACACTGACTCTTATATCCACTTTTGACTTTGTCCAAATCAGACATGCCCAATACTCATCTTAGTTATGCAGACATCATGTCTAATGTAAAATTTCTTAGTTGTCAAAATCATAGCTTCATATTTTTATAAAAATTCAGACATAAAATCAATTCTCCAGTTTTCTAAACACTTTTATAGCTGATTTACTCTCAGTATATTTAATAATGTAGCAGTTCAACAACAGTTTGTGTTTCACCACAAATTCTTTCATAATCTGATTTAAAACACATCCAGAATATACTACTATCTTTTCTACTGCTACTCATTTTTAGTTTTGTTCAGCAAAGATGTATATACTGTGCTGAATGTCTTCAATATCATTATCTCTGTAACATAATCTCTTTTATTTTTCTGTATTATTTATAAATTCCTAATCCACAAGCAAGGTGGGTGTGGTCAGTGGTCGCTCACTTTCCAACTATCAATTTATTTCAATTACTTTACCACAAATTTCCTTCCCCTAAAATAAAATTGGCTATCTTCAATGAAAATTAAAAATACAAAATTACATAAAAAATAAAATAATTATAAATATTATCTCGATATAGTTTATCTTCATATTTGTATGGCCAGATCATCACTTGTTAATGCCATAGGTTTAGGCAATTCATTAAACTCTTTTAAGTCTCTTGTCACTCCAACTAGAAAATGAGGTGGACAACAGCATCTACGTCATATGATTGTTTTGCGGATGAAAGAAGAAAAACATGGATATCGCCACAGTGACTTTTATATAACTTAATAAAAGGTAACTGCATTCATTATTACAATGCAGGATTATTTATATAGTTGAGTTTATCCATTAGGATAGATCAAATATCTGCTACTGAGTCCTTGGAAATGTGGCTGTTGAAACATGTCTAGTCCAAATTGAGATGGATTATAAATGTAAAATACAAACTAGATTGCAAAGGCCATGAAAAATAAAGACGGGAAAATATTTTATAAGTTTTCATGTGCTAATATTAGGTATGTTGGAATAAATAACAAATGCTATCAAGATTAATTTCACTTGTATATTTTAAATGTGGCTACTAGAAAAATTTTATATCAACATATGAAACTTGTATTTGTGGCACATATTGCATTTCTATTGCACAGCACTATGATACATCATAATCACCAAGTCATGAACGGGTTTAGGTTTACCTAGAAGTACTCTCATAAACTTTCTATTTCAGGTGAAACGTTGATGCCCATAATTAACTTTATTAATTTTTATAACATACACACATTTAATATATTTTGAGACCTCTTATAAGGTATCATAGAAGATGTTCTCTGTTAGTATAACAGATTTTAAATAATGTATCCATTTTTTATGATGTGAAATTCTTTCCATATTACATTTGTACTTGTCTTCCTACATAGCTTGCAAAAAAATAATATCAGGCATCATATAATTTATGCATCCCTTAATTTATATATGTGTGCCTAGCTAAAGATTTATATGATAATAAATGGGAAAACTTAGTTAATTTTACTGCAAGGCAGGCAGGTTACCAGAAGACCAGTAATAGAATGTGGTTAAAAAGTGGTCCCAGAGAAGCCTATTTAAGTAAAAGAGATCATCTAAAAGCTGTGTTGGGCTATAGGGTTGTTCTATAACTGTACATCCTGCCTTAGTGTGACCTTGAACATCATCTGACTGTGATGAAACCCCAGTTCCCAGTCGTGTGATTAGCTGGTATTGGAGAAAAAAGACTTATATAAATAAATTCACTGAAGCCTCATGGTGAGGATTCCTGTTTCTGTCTCTGTAAATTAAGATGAAATGTCTAGCTCAAAATGAGATGATAATACATGGTCGATGTATTATCATCTAAGTGCAAACATACACCTTTTTTTTTTAACACATATAAGCCACATTTAGTAAAAAAAAAAAAAAAAAAAAAAAAACACCTAAATGGTAGTCTATTGCATATATCACAAAGAAAAACAAAAAACTGTTGAAACCTTCATGAGAGGAGACACACATGACTGGATACCACACACCACCCCAGTTGAAGTATATGGGGATTCACTCTCTGGCCAAGTGGTGTCTGTGTCCGTGCCTGTTTGAGGTCTTTGGTTCTGCTCTGTTTCTCCTAGACACATTCAAATTCAGAGGAACTGAAAATTGAGGAATATTTCCCTTAGAATTTTTTTGTTGTACAATTTCAACCTTTTTAGTTATCTTTCTGAGAAGTTCCCAACAGAATTTTCAAAACCTCTCTTAAATCCCACCTTTTCTATGAGGCTATTCCTGGCCCCAACACATTTCCCCAGGACCTGCATTTTGATTCTTTGTCACAGATTTTATTTATAGTCATTTCTGTACATCTCATTCCTTCTATGTTTTATGCATTCCTTGATAAACCTCTTCCTACACTTTAATCCCTTGAGTTTGACTTTGTGGTGGTGGTGGTAATTTAGTTGCTGTCATATCAAACTCTTGTGACCCCATGGACAGAGGACTCTGGCAGGAACTCCTCTGGAATGACAACCGGAAGGGGTTGGGTTGTCATTTCCTTCTCCAGGGGATCTTCCCAACCCAGGGATTGAATCCAGGTCTCCTGCACTGCAGACGGGTTCTTTACTGACTGAGCCACAAGGGATGCTTTTTCACTGTACACTTTCTCTAGATGATCTCATCCACCCTGTGGTTTCATGTTACCATATATATGGTGTGTGTGTATGCACGTGTGTGCATGAGTGTGTGTGTGTGAATGTGTATATATATAGTATACACAACATATACTTTATATGTTATATTATGTGAAGTATCAAGTGGGGTTTATATGAACTTAAGCTTAGATCTCTCTCCTGATATTTAACTAGTATCTTTGATTTCCTACTAGACATCTCCACTTGGATGTCACATCGGTATTTCAACCTCAACTTGTTCAATATATTCCTCATCTTTCTACCCCTAAAATCTGTTTCTCCCCACTGTGATTTTAATCCTTTAATAAAGGAAGGGGTAATAGAGGATGAGACGGTTGGATAGCATCACACACTCAATGAACAGGAGTTCGCGCAAACTCTGGGAGATAGTGAAGGACAGGGAAGCCTGGTGTGCTGCAGTCCATGCGGTCGCAAAGTTGGACATGACTTAGCAACTAAACAACAACAACAAAGTCACCGCCAGGTACTTACTTTTCTGACTCAGAAACTAGGCTATCATCCTCAATTTAACCCTCTTCTTTAGCACCTACATACAACCAATTACTGATCCCACACTTCTAGTTTTTAAATATCTTTGGAGTCGAAGCACATCTGTCCATTTCTGGCCCACTCCCTTAGCATCAGTCACCATTACATTTTTCCAGGATTTACTAGAGCAGCGTCTACTTTCTGCCTGGCATCCCTCCAACATAGTCTCATATTAAAGCCCAAGAAACTTTGCAAATCTAACCATGTCACTCCCCAATAGAATCTTCACTAGTTCTTATTTCCCTTGGTATAATTTCAAATTCCTTGAATTAAAACAAAAACAAAAGCCCTAAAAAATAACTCTACTCACCTCTCCAGTTTTATCTCTTGCTATGTCTCTATTCTCAACCTATACTCTAGCCATATTGAGCATGCAATTTCCTGAAGATTCAGTTCAGTTCGGTTGCTCAGTCGTGTCTGACTCTTTGCGATCCCATGGACTGCAACATGCCAGGATTCCCTGTCCACCAACAACTCCCGGAACTTACTCAAACTCATGTCCACTGAGTTGGTGATGCCATCCAACCATTTCATCCTCTGTCATCCCCTTCTCCTCCTGTCTTCAATCTTTCCCAGCATCAGAGTCTTTTCCAATGAGTCAGTTCTTTGCATTAGGTGGCCAAAGTATTGGAGTTTCAGCTTCAGCATCAGTCCTTCCAATGAATATTCAGGACTGATTTCCTTTAGGATTGACTGGGCTTCCCTGATAGCTCAATTGGTAAAGAATCCTCCTGCAATGCAGGAGACCCTGGTTCTATTTCTGGGTCTGTCTGGAAGATCCCCTGGAGAAGGGAAAGGCTACCCACTGCAGTATTATGGCCTGGAGAATTCCATGGACTGTATAGTCCATGGGGTTGCAAAGAGTCAGACATGACTGAGCAACTTTCTCTTTCTTTCTTTCATCAGATGACTTACTGAAAATGTAAGGCAATACGCTCCTGAAGGTTACTGTTCACTTTTATTCTCTTTCTGATTCTCCTTAGTCCTCTCCATCTTGTCTACCTGTCTGTTGGTTTCTCTCCACCCTTCTCTCCAGGAGTTTGTAAATGTCTTCCCTCTGCATAGAGTCCCCTTTCCTCTCACTTTTCCACATGCATTAAATTTACTTCTCTCTCTCTCTTTTTTTTTTTTTTTGTAAGAAGGACTGCTTTCTTTTTTTTGGAATCTGGGTTTTTATAAAATTTTTTTTTAATTTAAATTCATTTATTTTAATTGGAGGCTAATTACTTTACAATATTGTATTGGTTTTGCCATACATGAACATGAATCCGCCATGGGTATACATGTGTTCCCCATCTTGAACCCCACTTCTGTTTATCCTTTTGGACTCAGCTTAGATGTCACTTCTACTGGATTGCTTTTATTTTTATTTGTCCCACTCCAGTGCTAAATTAGGTTTCCCTTCCTCTTATTTTCACAGCATTTTCCTTTTACATTTAGAGTAATAACTATCCCTGGTGGCTCAGTCAGTAAAATAAAAAAAAGCTATCTACAATGCAGGAGACCTGAGTTTGATCCCTGTGTTGGAAGATCCCCTGGAGAAGGGAGTCGCAACCCACTCCAGTATTCTTGCCTGGAGAATTTTCGGACAGAGAAGCCTGGTGGGCTGCAGTCCATGGGGTCGCAAAGAACCCATGACTGGGCATGACTGAGCGACTAACACACATCCTGTTTTATTCCTAACTGCTCTTCCCTGTAAGATAATTTCTTTGCATACACAGTGTGTGTCATATTCAATATTATGCCTTAAGCACACAATCTGACATATTGGAAGTATTGAAAAAAGAATGAAATCCTTATGCATGCTAAGTCGCTTCAGTCATGTCTGACTCTTTGGGACCTTATGGACTGCAGCCTGCCAGGCTCTGCTGTCCATGGGGATTCTCCAAGCAAGAATACTAGAGTGGGTTGCCATGCCCTCCTCCAGGAGATTTTCCTGACCCAGGAATCGAACCTGCATCTCCTGCGGCTCCTGCCTTGCAGGAGGATTCTTTACCCCCGAGCCACGAGGAAACTCCCTATAGTACTTAGCAAAGTGGCTTGCCTGCAGTAGGCATTCTAATCCCTTAACTTTTAGTTGATCTTACTAGTGAATACTGTAACAGGAACCAAACATGCACAAAAGAAAAAGATGGTATAGAAAGGGATAGAGCTTATAGTCTCCTCAAACTTTCCAAGTAGATTCTAATGTTAGACACAGACAGAAAACAGCAAAATTCTATAAAGCAATTATCCTTCAATAAAAAATAAATTAATTAAAAAAAAAGCATCTACACATTCTGTCTTCTTAAAGCTTCATCCTAAAGGCTAATTCTGTAGACATTTGCTTAAATTTCCCCAAGGACACAAGTGGTATTGCCAAGAATCCCAGAATAAGTAACATTCACTGAGTCAGAATTGTAGAATGAAAATATGTTGTTCATATGAAAATATGTTGTTTCATACTTGTTTTTGTTCTTCTAGAAGTATTTACCAAGTAATTTCTTCAGGGTTCTCAAAAGAAAAACAAACAAACAAAAAAAACCTTACATCTTCAAATGATAATAATTTACTTCCTCCACCTTGACAGAATCAGGTTTTTAAATCTAGGTTTTGAAAGGTGTACATGATTCCATAACTATGTCTTCTAAATATTCCATGTTTAATATTAATAAAATGATCAAGGACTTGGACCCATATGCAGCCTAACTTTACTTGTAGTAAAACATCAAAAGGCCTTGCTGTGTCATGAATTAGGTATTACTACATATCAATTAGGCCTGTTTCATACAGTGATAAATGCAGTGGGATAGGTCATTCATGTTTACGGTCATTCAGATGGCCAATGATGTCACTGTCCTTGTTTCTCCAGATTAGTTTTATTATGTAGTTCGGGCATAATAGCTGGGTAAATGGGATGAATTTAGATCTCACAGACCAAAACAAATTTTAGAAGTTAAAGCTCTTTTCCCATTCTAGACTATTGCACCTGTAATTTACACGGGTTCGAAATAGTGAAAGTAACTCTTACTTAAAAACGAGAAAAGTTGAAAAAGTCTTTGCTTCTGAGAAATACAAGGGTTATTTATAACCCAGCCTACAGAGAAATAAAGAACAAACAAAGTAGATCAATAGAAACCAGAGTTTACAGACTTAAAATGTAACAAGTGAACAAACTATACTAGTTGGCCCCTTACCCCTGTACTGGTGTATTATTACAGGTGACATTTGCTATCCAAAAGCAGAAGGCTGAGAGATCACCATCCCTAATGCTTAGACATGCCAGGTTACCATGGAACACTAGCATTGCCCAAAGCTACTTATCAACCTTTATGTGGTGACTAATAATTATAGTTGGGTTACACACATTTTGGAAATGTGGCTGGCAAGGCATACTGACTTCAGGCAAGAATACTGAAATGTGTAGCCATTCCCTTCTCCAGGGGATCTTCCTGGCCCAGGGATTAAAACCGGGTCTCCTGCATTGCAGGTGGATTCTTTAACATCTGAGCCATCATGGAAGCACAATATGAGCCACATGATCATACAAAAGAAAACACATACCCTCCATTAACTTGGTCATTTTGGGAGGATTTTTTTTTTAAACTGGGATTATTGTACCATGTTTTCTGAGTCACATACAGGAATTTAAAATCACTCTTCCAAGCATATCTAACATAATTCATCTTAAAAAACCTACATCATGAAGATAATCTACACTCATACAATGATATGTTAGCAAATTTTTTGCATGGCTTCAAAATCACCACACAATATCAAACTCTTCCATGTTAAGTTTTTTATAGTTTAGAAACTATAACCAGGATAAATTAAGAGGAGTTCAAAATGTAGTACAAAGGAGCATGTTACTAATGATGAACAATATCATATTTAATATGGTGGCAGGTATCTCAGGATATTTAATACTTTTTAAAAAGCCAAAACCAGTTTTATAATTAAGGCAGAGAATGGTTTTCAGTATACTATAGTTTAATTATATAATATCATGTGCCCATTTTAGAATTTCAATTTTAAAAAAGTATATATGAATAACACAGTGCTAATTCAAAAGAATTAAGCAATAGCTCACTTCATATCTCAAAGGCCTGAGAAAGCTACTCAAATTCTTCTTGGCAAATAAATGTTGTCCCTTTACATATGCCTGAAGCAGAATTTTTCTCCTGCTTATTATGTGTTCAAGTGATCACATTCTATAATCAGACCTGTCAGAACATTAAAGAAGAAGGCAGAAGACTCCGGGCTTATACTTGTAACTTGGAAAATGTATTAGTGTTATACATTGGTTATAGCCAACCTCTACCATTTGTTAGGATCGCTACAAAGTAATTTGGCTAAGAGTTTGGGAAAACCTGAGTCATTGACTGTCCCAGTTATTTTTTTTTCCCTTGAGTATTATCAAATGATAGTAATATATATGCATGTTACAATCTGATGCAAATAAATAAAACAAGAAAGGAGGTGGGGTGGGGTGGGGAGACAAAGGATAGACTGTTTGAAGGCCAAAATATCGGGTTACTTACTTACATCATAGAAGACAAGAGAACATGATGGTCGGCGTAACCACAGCAACCATCCCTGAAGACTGGGGAACTTGTCAGGTCAAAGCCAAGAAATTCCAGGTGGTTGTACATGTCTGAATCCTGAAGATACACAACATGAAGTTGGATTTTATCATAAATGTATCAGTCACTTCATGATCGCTAGAGTTGAAACTGGGTTGAATCTTGGCAACTCCCTTATGCTACAGAATTAATGATGTTAAAACTTAGTGGATAGATTTTAGCACCTGGCAAGAATAAGCACAATGTCCAGGCCACTCACTGAGTTTTGAAAGATACCATAAAGTGACAACTTTTCATTGCAAACACTTGGATATCATGGCCAGTGCTTCCAGTACAAATATCTTCCTATTACTCATGACAAGTTAGCTCAAGGTTTTTTTTTTTTTTTTAGATACAAAAGAGTTGGAAAACAAAGTGTAAATACTAGAAATTAAATTCTGCAATAAGGAAGGAAAATAAGTATGGGGATATGGATAGTGTGATTTAGAAACAGGCAAAGAATGCCATTAATTATGGAGGAAATTGGTAAATAAGCAAAAGTCCACACTTTCAAAAATCAAGTATGAAAGTAGTCTTCAGAAGACCATGTTTAGGATAATTGATCCATCCTTAAAGTTTCTGCAGAAAAATTTTAATTCCAATTATTTTTGCCCTGTTACTTAATGCTGTTTCTTAGCCTTCCTGACTGTGTCAAGGAGTTTTATCTGGAATCATTCTGTTTAAATATCACAATTAGCAAAACATTACTTATAAAGTATGTCTGTTGAAACATTATTTTTTGTTATCACTACCTTGTAATATTTTCCGTCCTTGTCCATTTGGCCTCATATAATAAAATACCACAGACTGGGCAGCTTATAGTACAATAGACATTTCTCACAATTCTGGAAGTCCAAGATCAAGGAAACAGTTTGTTCCCATTCTGGTGAAGGCTCTCTTCCTGGTTCATAGCTGGTGACTTCTTGCTGTGTTGAATGGAATAAGGGGCTCTGGGAGGCCTCTTTTTTAAGGGAATTAATCCTTCATGAGGTTCTACTCTCATGACCTAATCACCTCCCAAAGGCCCCACCTCCTAAAACCATCAAACTGCAATTAGGATTTCAACTTACGAATTTTAGGGGGGACACAAACATTCAGACTGTAAATTTATGGTTCCTGTTTATTAAACAGGATTAAATGGGATTTATCAATCAAATGCTGAACAAAGCTCTTTTGGAAATGAAACCCTGGACTAAGTATAGCTGGAGTAGTTTTAGCTTTTTCACGTATTGGGGGTATTTATGAACAAAATCACAACTAACCTGAACCTATTTAATTATTAATAAAATATCAGGTAGATGACACTTTCCATGATAATTTTGAGAGTAAACTAGATAAAGCCATTTACAACTATGCTAATTTTTAAAGTATTTTTTTAAAGGCACAGTTAAAACTCATATTCTCTTTGCACTAAATTATTCATATTAAAAGTGATTTTAAAAAGTGATTGTAAAAAAAAATAAAAAAAAAATAAAAGTGTACTTCAGATTAATTAGAATTGTGACAGGATGAAGAACAGGTATCAAATGGTACAACAGGTTATTTGAGACAAGTAGGGAAAGAGAAAAAATGTTGGTGTAGACACAGATAAGGAGGGGGTTGTGGACACAGATGAGCGAGGTGAGAAAGAAGCTGGAAAGAGATGTAGATGAACTATGTGACATAATGAGAAAAAACAGGGAGTGAAGGGAAAAAAAAGGCCACTTACTCCCTACACTGGGATATTCCTCTTCCAAGAAGCACGTCCACTTTGACTGCTCTAACAGCCAAATAGCCCAGGTCTCCCCATTCTGATTTCTGAATGTATAATATTAGAGTTAGAAACTCTCCCATATCATTTGCAAAAGCTGTGTGGGTCGCCATCTCTTCAGCTTTTATATCCACCAAACCAGAACCAATACAGGCCAGGCCATTGAGATAACAGGGGCTTTATTCCCATTCCCTCTTGGTTAAATTCTCCTCCTTCCCCATCAAGGGATTTCATAAAACCCTCCCAGTGGAGACAACCTGATTCTGATCCCAATTTCCATTAGCTCAGGCACCATGACTATGCTGTGTAACTATTGTTTCTTTAGTGACAGGCTTACCTAAGGACCAGAAGAGCCCCAAACATACACCCTTACCTTACTTCATTGCTATCTTTGGTTCTTCCTGTGCATTTAAAAATCTTGCTTCTTTGCATATGTTCCAACGGGTCAGATGATCAGGCTCATACAGCTGTTTTAAGGGCTTCTAGAACAAACAACTCAACACCAATATGGGCAGTAAATGTTTTTACTGTTTTGAGGCATTTGTCCTGTGCCTGACAAAACGTCAAGTTAGAAGCAGTTGGTCTGATCGAAGACACATTTTAGGATGAAAGAGCAGCAGTAAAAAGAAAAAGACTGTTTTTCTCAGACTAAGCATGTATCTATTTTCTGGGATCTCCTTTCACTTTCTCTATTTTAATATGGAATTATGGGCACATTATCCTGTTTGTTAATTCCTCCTCTGCCTGATAGGCTAGTTTATGGAAGCATCTCCCTCAAGTTTTGTGTCAAACCACAGAAGGGGAGCAAAATTCAGTTTTACCAGTAATTATCGTTGTTGGTATCTCCAGAGAGAAGTTAAAAAAAAAAAAATCACATGGGAAACTGTCATGAGGGCTATTAACAAAACATGAGGTTTTGTTGAATGTTTCATGGATCCATCTTAGTACTCCCTAATAGCAAGAGTCAGAGTTGCTAAAATGCTAAAAATGAACCTCTTTCACCAGATGGCTTGCACCATTGGGCTTGAGCATGTTGATAAAAAGCCTTACAAGCATATCAAGATTTCAATTATTTATCCTTTCTCTGATGCTACTGCAATAGAAAAACCAAGAACAAATGGCAGGCTTAAAATTTTTTTCATTTTGCTTTTGTCAATACTATAGGAGAATCTAACATTTCTGGCTGATCTTGAAGGAATTCTTCATAAAGTTAACACTGGGAGTAATTTATTAAATTCATCTTTTTTTTCTAAAAATTAGTATTTTGGACGAAAGGTTGGTCAATGAAATAATATTTCATTTGTAGTTTTCCTTCTCTGTGGCATGTGAAAGTGAAATTTTTGGGGAATGTGATAAATATCCATAAAATTCTAATACTTCTGAAGGAAAATTTTAATAGCCATTTCAAATGTGATGGTAGACTTTAACATGGCGTGGGGGATAAATGATAGCTAAAGCTCAATAAAATGATCTTATAATCATATGTGCTCTTTTACATTTCCAGTTATGGGGACATTTGTAACAACAAACTTCTTGTGTTAAAACATATTTGTAAAATCTGAAGCAATTATGACTCATGCAATGGTGGTAAAACATGAAGCAGAACAGACAACCCATGTTTGCCAATGTGACTGAACAATCTTTATGACTTAATCCTTGATTTCTTGGTCTGACTCCTAAGAAAAGCTGGTTTTGAATATGGTGATTGACCATTACTTGGACTGCCTGTGTAATTCACTCTGTCCTCTGGAGCAAGTCACAGCTTTCTTCCCTCAGGGCTTACTTTTTTCTTCTATAAATAGGGGATAGGCTCTGACATACATAATTTTAAGGTTTGTTGTAAGGGTAAAATCAGATATATATGAAATCTTCCTGAAGAGAAGAGAGATGTCATCCTTAACCAACCGTAGGTTATTCTGTTTTCTGCTCTAGTAGACTACACAGTAGTGATGGAGGTTTCTGATTTCATGCATCCACTTCTCAGGGTCAGGTAGTGTGACACATACATACAATGGCAGTGATAACTGAAGCCTAATAGGATTCAAGAGTTTTCTGTATTTGAACAATGTGCTTGTGTACAGAATTTTCACCAGAAAGTTTTTATAGCAAACTTTTTATGTCAGAAGTTTATTTTATTGGTAAAATATTAAATAATATACAGAATTAAAAACTGCACTTACACTTCTGAGAAGAAATAAATCTTGGACAAATTATATGCTTGTTCCTGAGATTCCCTAAATTTATTCCAGTAGCTGTGCACTCAGACAGTACAAACCTTTATAATATAATCCTTTTCACAAAGTATTACAAAGTTTCTGCAGCTTCTTTAGTTGTACTCACATACAAACACACACTCACACATGCATATTACAACACTCATACACGTATACACAATACCCACATACATGCACAGAACATGTATGTGTGTGCATTAAAAACAAATGAAATACAAGTCCCACATTTTAGTCTGCAGTGATAGAACTGTTAGCGGAGGTCTCCAAATTGGTGTATAGCAGGGTGACTTGTCACACAACTGCAAAGACTGTTTCAGTATTTCCATAGTAAACCTCATTTTCTGAGGTATGGTATTTGAGCCTTAAAAAAACTACATTACACTGAGCAAACCTGACATACAAGGTCTGGAATTTTAATTTTACATATATATTTATATATATATATATATATCTTTTTTAAACAATAGTTTTTATTTTCCCAAATTATTAGTTTGAAAAAAAATGAGGTTTACTGGTTTGACCTATCTTTTCTTTTCGCTTCTAAAACTTAAAATATCCTAGAAACTGTCTAAGCAATTAGTTTTTAAAGTAGTCTAATTACCTTTGGTATTGTTAAAGAAAAAAAAATTCTAAAATGGCCAAGACATATACTGTACAAATGCAGTAACTGCCTTTCAAAAAAATGCCAAAGAAATGTTATCTTTTTAATCAAAATATGTATTTACATTACAGCAGTTTTACTACAGGGACACAGATATAAAAAAAGAAAATCAGAATGCTACATATAAATATGTAGGATATGAAAAATATCTCTTACTTAAGTTGTATGAAAACAGGAGTGCTCCAAATATTTCTTAAAAATTTTCTCCAATAGGTGATAAGTGTTTAAAATTGAGCTAAGTGCTTTACTTTTATTTTAAAGTTCATTTCCAAAGGAGAAAAGAGAAATAGAAAAAAATATTAGGTTCTTAATTTAAAACACTGGACAACGGTCTAAGAAAAAAAATTCAGTCTCTAAGAATTTCAACTTTAGGATACATTTCTCAGGCTAAAGATTACTAATTTCAACAAAAATTTAGTCTAAATAAAGATACCATGAGATTAGACCAGTGGTTTCCACATTCTCTAATCTTTTGACTGTGGTGTGTTTTTCTTTTTGCTTGTTGTGTCCTTTAACATACCATAATTTTCAAGGGTTTCTTTTTGTTTTTAACTAAAGAAAGAATAAAAAAAATAACCATAATTTTTAAGACTTCAAGGAAAGTATTGCACTTGTACAGAAAGTAAAGAAAAACATCTTTTAAACTAAGTAGCAGAAGCAATCACTCTGGGACTGCAAATAACACATGGTCTAAAAGGTTCAACTATTAAGAGCAAATGGGGAGCCTGGAGAACCCACTCCAAACCTGGAATATTATTATAGTAATGTTAAAGCATTTTCTCCCAACTGGGAGATAGTTAAGACTTTTTGCTTTAGATTTTTAACATCTTTCTAAATTCTTGCAAAAAAATTGTTTAATCTCTCGTAACACGCATTTTAGGAGAACAACCAAATCAGAACATAAAATCCAGCAAGAAAGGAAGGAAACATATCATGTTCTTATGATTACATAATCTCTGAAGTCATATTTTAGATGCCCAATATTTGAAAGTGAAAGTAACACAAGGGTTATATACCTTACTCATTTTAATTCAACTACTTTTTAAAAAAATAGAAAACTACACTTGAATATAAAAATATGTCAGCAGATTATACAGCCAACAAAAATCATACACAAAAAATTAAGACTTAAGAGACCTATGAACTGGAAATAAAAACTTGACCTAATCCTCAAACTAGTAGGGGGAAAGAGAGGCAGAGACAATGATGGAGGGAACATGGACAGAAAAAAGAAAGGAGGTGGTGAAAGCAGGCAAAATTTAAGAGATCACAAAGAACTTCGATACACACAAGGGGACGTGATTTATGTTCAACATCCAAGAGTATACTTGACAAGTCAAAATGTTTTATCACAGTGTCAGAAACTGAACTACTTAAAAAAAAAAAAAAAAACACAAAAGAATAACAAAAAACAAAACCCAGAGTCTTTCCCTTGTTACAGTGTATTCATGAAAAAAAAAAAAAAAAAATCCATTTCCAGTAAATTAAGTAGAATCCTGGTAAGTGCATAGTTGGGGAATCAGTGACCTCCACCCATTGAAGAAGCTTTTCTTACTGTGTGTCACTTGAGGTAATTTAAAGGGCCAGATTAACTGCAAACTGGCTTATCGAAACCTATAAGAAGTTTTATGCTGTACTTTATGTGGCTTAGCAGAGGGCCTCTAAATTTTATATTTTATTCACAAAAAGGACATCTTAGAAAACTAGTCATTCACGTACCACTCTGTATGGGACACAGGTTAATTCACAATAAATTTATACAGAAAATATACAAATGCAATGTTATGGGAGAAAAACCCCATAAACAGAATTAGGAACTTATTTTCAAAGAGTGTGTGTGAAAAATATCCACAAACTTACAGTACAGCAAGAGAAAACTAAAAAGCTAGAAATATAATGTTACATAAAAAACCTTATGGAAATTCCAAAATTTTAGGTTTCTGCAATAAATGTAAAAATATTCAAGGTGTCATTATTTGGCCTAGCAATACACTATGATAAAAAGAAACACTAGCATATCACAGCTTCTTGGTCATATGACATTTGCTTTGAATAACAAGCAGCTCATTTTTTTTTAAAAGCCGTCATACTCTAACACATCCATTGCAAGTAATACACAACCATGGTAGGAAATCATTTGAGATTATGCTTTGGAGAATAGCGATATGATATGACTCTTCAATTCTGTTTTGTTCAAGGAGAATTAATGGCCTGCTTCTTTACATCATTCCACACAACATTAACAGGTTAGAAGAGGATGTTCTAAGACTAGTAGAACACTAGACTATAGGTGAAATTCCAAAACAATACTGTATTTTATTGATTCAAAATTCCACTAATAAAGCCTTGTTTGATACTAGAA
The DNA here is from genome assembly GCF_055505025.1 of Bos grunniens. NCBI lineage: Eukaryota > Metazoa > Chordata > Mammalia > Artiodactyla > Bovidae > Bos > Bos grunniens. Next base: position 35,797,856 of record NC_141166.1, on the reverse strand, counting down.
CTTATTCTTCCTTAAAAACAAAACAAAAATACATACCATACCATAATGCAATTCACAGCTACAATTTCCCTCCACCTCATATACTACCCGCATAATCTTGTAATGGTGTTCAGAAATACTATCAAACTAAAAAGATAGCAACATCTGGTTTCAAAGTTTTCTTTTACTTTAAGCAGATGAGCTGAAAGTCTCTGTATGGGAAATTCCTCTAATGGTTTTGACCTAAGAACACGAAGATGAATTATATAGTAATTTTAAGTGATTTTTAAAAATGCATAATACAAGTGTTGTAGAACTAAACAGCTAGCCAACACTCAATGCATTTTAAAAAGGCACAAACATAAATAAATTTTATAAGTATCTGATACATTAAATTCAGGATCTTAAGACCAGTTACTGTATATTTTAATTATTTTGCAGAAACTGGAGGTTTAAAAACATTTCTAAGATAACTTTTGTATATATAAACTTCAATTTCACCCCCCTACTCTTTTCTTCTTTTGCCTCTGGGGAATTTTCTGTTTTAGAATAATTTTCATACAGACAATATTTACTGAAATAATCTATAAAATAGAATGAAAAATGATCAAAAATTGTAACTTATCCCTTTTTGTAAAATGAATAATTCAAAATTAAAAAATAACATAGCCAATACCTCCTATAATCTAAGTTCTGTCTTGAAATCAGGAGCATAGAGTTTTTTATTTGTATTTTTGCAGACTTCTCTGTTCTTTTTCCATTCACTTTAAGGAATCAGTTTAAAGATAACAAAGTAAAACATCATTTTCATCTAAATGCCTTCACTGATGTAATTTCTGTCAAACATTTATAAAATATCATAAAAACTTCATGGTTTTGTGACGTCTAAGACTGAAACACAAAACCCATAAATAAAAACAATACCGAGCTCACTAAAACATTCTTGCCTTTCTCCATTTGCCAACAAGTAAAAGTTGAAAACTCTTCCTATTTAAGAGTAATTTGTGTTTCTTTCATTTTAGAGGTTATGTGAAATCAGCTTAACAGTTTTTTTTGATTCACTGTTTTGATTTGTTCTGGAAGTACATAGTAAAGACTCAAGGTTTAAGTTGAATAGTTGTGACCACTCCTAAAGATAGACTAGTAACTTTAATATTTCTCTATACAGTCTGATAAAGTAAACCTATTAAGTTGCTCAGGTATTAATCATAATTTTAACTCTCTATAGGCTCCTGTAACACACCTGATTAATTCATGAATTTTCTTTAAAAGAATGTGTATGTATACTGCGATGCACGCACACAGCAGCTTGTACGTCTGTAGGGGATACAGTCCCTCCTTGCAGCCAGATCGGAATCCTAGTCTCTCATTCTCCCATTTTGTCCCTCCAGAAGATTCACAACAGAATGTTTCAACAACTTGAAATCTCTTCCAATTTGCTTATTGGTCACTTTCACTATTGTAAAAAGCCAGATTAGAATGGCTTTAAAAAAGTGATTGACCACTTTTAGAGAGAGGCAATACATATCTTTTAACATGAGCTGGATATAAAATTCTGGGCAAAATTAGGGCAAAACAACATGATGCATTTTTGCCAAACTGGAAAATACAGAGACTAACCCATTTTCACGCCCCTCAAATACTCTAATGTGAAATCTCACCTAAATAAACTGAGCATATAACTGTTATGTAAAACTTGATTTACTTGGTGTCTGCCCCTCATATTTATTTTTAGGTGCAACCATCTTGCATATTTCCCTTTGTGAAGAAGCATGCAAATATAGCCATCCAGAGTTTCCCAGAAAGCACTGTGTCCACAAAAATTCTATCTAACCTACACATTGGAAGTGACCTTGTCCTCATTTGCCCCTGCTACACCCTAAGCCATCTTTATCCCTAGTTGTTTCTCCTATGAAGCTCAGAAAGTACAAGTAATACAGTGGTGGAAACGTTTTGAAAAAAGATTTTCAAAAAGATGGAATCAGAAAGGGAGAGTGCCATTAGTACTGTCCTCAGGGGGTAATTCTACAATTCTGTAGGTCCACTGAATTCAGTTACATCCCTGGGCAGGTAGGCACATGATTGTTCATATACTGAAAAAAAATTAGTAAGCAGGAAAAAAACTCATAGATGATGCCAGCAGAAGTTCACACATAGCCAAAATTATGAACATATTGACTGCCATCCAAATGTTTCCTTAAATTACAGTAAAACACAAAATCACTAACCTTAAATTATTTACCTCCCTCCAAAAGGAAAAAAAAACGAAATTCCAATTATATATGTGGGGTTGGGATAGATGGGGTATGTCTCAAAGACATGCTTCACCTATGAATAATACATTGTATGTTCACAATGTGGTAATGCACCCGAGCATGCAGGAAAAAAAGTGACAGTTGACATTCTATTTAAAACATTTCACATCTCCGATTTGGTGCTTTCTCTTAGATGTAAAGGAATAGTTTGGGTATTTCTCCAAAAATAATTGCCACAGAGGGCGAGTGAAAGAGAGCTGAGTTGTAACCATTTTTTGCCTAGCTCTAGCGGTATCAGTGCTTAGACGTTGATTACACAAGTGAATGGCAAACTGAAAATGGGTGATGAACATTATTGGGGCCAGACCTGCTTATCCATCATAGTTCTCTAGTGTTGCTAATTCTCACATCATTCTGCACTAAAAAACAGTTTCAACATCCCACTGAATGATTTTTTTAGAGCAGTTATCACTTACTGCTTAATGTAATTTTAACATGCAGAAATGGTTATCAGACAATCCAGTCATGGTCAGGCCTGTCCTCTCTAAACACAAGCAGTGAATTCTCCCTCCAAGTGGGCCCCCCACACATGAATTTAATCAATTTCACTCAGTTCCTCCCCTCTAATGCTGTTAAACTGCAAAGAAAAAACAGAACACCCATATAAATGAAATTAAAATCTGTCCATGAAATATGCCAACGTATACATGAATTAAAAGAAGAAAAATTCTTTAGTAAGGGACTGAGATTCATAAGAGCTTATATATATTAATAGTTTCATGTTTTCGAGACAGAAAAGTGTGGACCTGAACACTTTAGCTTGGAGGTTCGGTTGCATTCTAGACTCCAAGAAGGGTAAAAATAAGCTTCTGTTTTATCTATAATGCACCGGTTACAAAGAAGTTGCTTTTTCCTTGTACCAAAAGTTGTAAATATTATTATTGAAGAAATACTAGAATAAATAGCCCTAGTTTCATAACCTTATGCGGTTCAAGTTACCATACTTGGGTCAAATTAGCAACTGCTCTGAGGAGATTTTGAAAGAAATAGCCTACAGCAAGATTTTTAAGACTTTCCACCAGAAGAATAAAAGATGAACAGACTATGGACAAAACACTGGGGGGTCAAAGCTTGAAAAATAAAACTAGTGAAAAGAGAAATACCAGAAAAGGGATTTCTGAGTGGGTTTTTCCCCCCTACTGTTAGCCTAATTATATTGATATTTTTCTGCTGACTGGTTAACACTGATTAAATGCTGATAAAGTGACAATCGTAAGCGTACTTTTTAGAAAGGAATACGTATACTATGCTGCCATCACATTACAGCTGTAAAAGAAAACTTCCCAAACAAATTTAAGAAAAGCAGAGGTCCCTTCTGAAAACTACTGAATGCCTCTTAGCCACTCTTAGACCATATGTTATTCTGAAAACTAGATAAAAACACTATTTGTTAAAGGTGTTCAAAGTAAGGCTGCCAGGGTGTCTATAAAATGCAAGTCATCAAAACTATGGAAAAACAGTGCTTAAGTTTAGAAAAATAAGATCATAGGACCTCAGATGTATTGTAGCTGTCCTTAACTACCTGTAGTTTATAAGTTTTTCTATATGGTACAGGGTACAACATACCGTATTATAAATTCCACAGGGGAAGTAAACATAGAACCCACAACAACTACTCATCCAAGGAGTTATCATGGAAAATAACGTGTGTGTGTTCCATGATCTCTAGAGGAAAAGGAAAACAATTTACATTTTGAAACAAATTCTTCTTTGACCAATAAAATTACTTATCCCATTTAAAACTGTGAAAGTCCAACCCAGAAAATGCTAATCTTTCCTGCCTTTGCACAATCCTGAACATCAGTGGCAAATTAGAATCCTTAGATGAATCTTTATGAATCAAGTGATTTTTTTTTCTCAAAGCGTGATATACCTTATATCTATGCATGGCAGAAATGAACTGCTCTTAAATTCCCACACAATAAACAAGTCAAGCTGCTAAGGAACAATGTCCCCTGTCTCTTCTCTCTTCCGTTTCTTCCTTATTGTAATCAGGCAGAGCAAATGACACTGCGTCCACAAAATAAGAATTAACGACAGTAACAATATTTAAAAATAAAAAAAAAGGTATGTCAACATCTGAGGAAGGTGGGATTGTAAGTGCAGTATTTCTTCATGTGCAGTTCGTTACTTCATAGGGGTCCCCTTTGGAATGAAAAGGCCTAGTGGAATGTGTGCTCCCCTCGAACAATGTGTGATGAAAACTCATAACGGTCCTGGCTTCTGTAGCCACAGATGTTGCATTCCAGTGGGTCCCGGTAGCCATGGCAACCCATGTGAATGGTGTACATGACATGGTCTAGGAAAAGGACTCGGCAGTGCTCACACTTGAAGGCTCTAATCTGTTCACCTTCTCCATTGAAGACCTTGTAGATGTCCTTCAGTGAGCCCTTAGGAGCCTTGGTGGTATCCAAAGCCTTGACATCCTCCTTCATGTAAGCTGGGCTTTGTTTCCTCTTGGGATTTAAGGCAGGGTTTCCTTGGTAAGACTGGTGGTCATCATGGCTGCTTTCTGAGTCAGTAGAATCTAGGCAGCTATTGCTGGGAGAGGCCTCTCTTTCCTGGGGTCGACTCTTTGGTCTGATGAGAGAGATAGGGCCATCCATGTTGTTTTCATGACTATCGGAGGTTTCCCTGCTAATGGGTCTTTCTATCCTATTTGGATGATAGACCTGAGAATAAGCTGAGCTTATAACCGGGGCCACCTCAGCGATTGTGCTTGGCGGGTGCTGCATCAGTGGGTGAAGGGCCTCAGCTCCAAGGTAGGTGATTGCATTGTTGATGGCTTGGTCCATCATATGAGACTGCATCAGCTCAGCCTCCTTCTCATATGTTAAGTTCATATCAAAGTGAATGTCTGGGTAGCTGAATCGCATGATCTTTTCTCCTGAATGGAAGAGGGGGAGAAAAGGAAAAAGGGGGGGGAAAAAAAAAGAATACAACACAATGAATAGCTTGACTAAAGATATATACGTACAAAATTAACTAATCACTTTCATTTTCCATAATATGGTATATCATTCTTTAGATCAAGTATTTAGGCTCTTTAATTCTGCTGAGACTCACAAATACTCTTAACCTACAGAGAGGATTAGTAATAAAAATGTCACAAGTCATTTGCACTTGTTCTAATGCCATCATGAAAATTCATCTCGCCTGAAAGGTATGATTGAGTGTGTGTTATCTTATTTTCATTCTCTATCAAAGTTTCCACTTGTCTAGAGCTCAGAAACTGTAGAAGAAAGAAGAAATACCAGGTAAAAATAGTCAGAGATTTCCTTGTTTTTGCATATTTTAAACATCAGTGACCAAGCCTCAAAGATCATAAAAACGAGAGTGATACGGTTATAACACCTGTGTTATCTCACTATCATGTATGGTTAATTTGGTTGATTTAGCTGCCATGTTAGAGAAAGATTATAGACCAAATATATGTCATTCTGGAAAAATTTTAAATGCCACAATTAAAATACTTTTAACAGTTTAATTGATAAACTGAATGAAATTTAGGGCTATATAAAAATAGGGTATTTCCCAAAGCACTTACTTATTATAAACTTGAAAATGGTTGTTTCATTGTTTTGCTTCTTGAAATGGATAATCATTCATTTTTGCATCACCCCTTTCTTTTTTTTTTTTTTTTACTTTTGTATTTTATTTTATTTTATTTTATTTTATTTTTTTATTCTTCCAATTTTATTTTATTTTTAAACTTTACATAATTGTATTAGTTTTGCCAAATATCAAAATGAATCCGCCACAGGTATACATGTGTTCCCCATCCCGAACCCTCCTCCCTCCTCCCTCCCCATACCATCCCTCTGGGCCGTCCCAGTGCACCAGCCCCAAGCATCCAGCATCATGCATCGAACCTGGACTGGCAACTCGTTTCCTACATGATATTTTACATGTTTCATTGCCATTCTCTCAAATCTTCCCACTCTCTCCCTCTCCCCCAGAGTCCATAAGACTGTTCTATACATCAGTGTCTCTTTTGCTGTCTCGTACACCGGGTAATTGTTACCATCTTTCTAAATTCCATATATGTGCGTTAGTATACTGTATTTATGTTTTTCCTTCTGGCTTACTTCACTCTGTATAATAGGCTCCAGTTTCATCCACCTCATTAGAACTGATTCAAATGTATTCTTTTTAATGGCTGAGTAATACTCCATTGTGTATATGTACCACAGCTTTCTTATCCATTCATCTGCTGATGGACATCTAGGTTGCTTCCATGTCTTGGCTATTATAAACAGTGCTGCGATGAACATTGGGGTACACGTGTCTCTTTCCCTTCTGGTTTCCTCAGTATGTATGCCCAGCAGTGGGGTTGCTGGATCACCCCTTTCTTATTTAAACACATATGTTATTACTATATGAACACCCACTGTTAGTTTCTCTATATATTTTCTTGACTGAGAGAGATTTGTAGTTTTACTTTTTAACATTTACTTCAACTAATTTAATTTTACTTCAATATTGTATATCAACATAATATCTAAGCTTAACCAATTAAAGGGTTGGTGCATAAAATAATAGTTTAGGTTTTTCTCCTTCAAATATTGCCAGCTTTGGACAGAGTATTTTATCTTTTAAAAATTCTGCCATTAAATCAGTGTGTTCTCCTACTAATGCTTACTTTGACTAACATGTACACTGATCCATAGAATTGTATTCTGGAAAAATACTTTTATGTGGCTAGTATTATTTCAGGTTTGAAGGAAGGTCTCCCAGATGAGAGGAAGGTAATGATCAGAGTAATGAAAATTGAAAAAAAAATATGAGTAATTATTTCATAGCATACAATTAAGATATTACAGTGTCAAGAGTTTAAAAGTTAAGCTGTGCTGTGCTTAGTCACTACTCAGTAGTGTCCAACTCTGTGTGACCCCATGGACTGTAGCCCACCAGTCTCCTCTGTCCATGGGGATTCTCTAGGCAAGAATACTGGAGTGGGTTGCCTTTCCCTTCTCAAGGGAATCTTCCCAGCTCAGGGATCAAACCCAGGTCTCCCACAACGCAGGAAGATTCTTTACCGACTGAGCCACCAGGGAAGCAGTTTAGAGGGTGTGACAACGATTTAGAGATTATTTATAATACAGTGTGATATGTGGTATGGGGTTAACTAAGGAATATAAAACTCACAGTATTAATAAAAGAAAGCTTCCTGAAGAAAGTGACATCACAGAATGAATGTGATGACAGATATTAGCAAAGTAAAGGAAGGGTAAGGGTTGGAGAAGCTGGTAGGAAGGCTCAGAGGCAGGAGGGCATGACTCATCCTAGGGATTACTAACACTTTGCATGCGGCTGAGAATGGAAACAGATGAAAAAGTTGTTATCTGATAATATAGGGCTTATTCAAGAGCTAAATGAGGTACCATTTCACACCAGTCAGAATGGCAGCAATCCAAAAGTCTACAAATAATAAATGCTGGAGAGGGTGTGGAGAAAAGGGAACCCTCTTACACTGTTGGTGGGAATGCAAACTAGTACAGCCACTATGGAGAACAGTGTGGAGATTCCTTAAAAAACTGGAAACAGAACTGCCTTATGACCCAGCAATCCCACTGCTGGGCATACACACTGAGGAAACCAGAAGGGAAAGAGACATGTGTACCCCAATGTTCATTGCAGCACTGTTTATAATAGCCAGGACATGGAAGCAATCTAGATGTCCATCAGCAGATGAATGGATAAGAAAGCTGTGGTACATATACACAATGGAATATTACTCAGCCATTAAAAAGAATACATTTGAATCAGTTCTAATGAGGTGGATGAAACTGGAGCCTATTATACAGAGTGAAGTAAGCCAGAAGGAAAAACACCAATACAGTATACTAGCACATATATATGGAATTTAGAAAGATGGTAACGATAACCCTGTATACGAGACAGCAAAAGAGACACTGATGTATAGAACAGTCTTATGGACTCTGTGGGAGAGGGAGAGGGTGGGAAGATTTGGGAGAATGGCATTGAAACATGTGAAATGTCATGTATGAAACGAGATGCCAGTCCAGGTTCAATGCACGATGCTGGATGCTTGGGGCTGGTGCACTGGGACGACCCAGAGGGATGGTATGGGGAGGGAGGAGGGAGGAGGGTTCAGGATGGGGAACACATGTATACCTGTGGTGGATTCATTTTGATATTTTTTATATATATATTAAAAAAAGAAAAAAAATAAATAAATAAAACAAAAGTGTTGTTATAGAGTAAACTGAAATATTCATAGGTTAAATACATTGTTTCAGATTATTTTTATATTTCAGGCAAAAATGTATATATTTGTGATGGATGAAATAAGAAGGCTGCATGTTAAAAAAAAAAAAAAAAGGAATTTGAAACCTATCCTGAGAGAGGTAAGAACTGAAAGAGTTAAACGGGAAAGTGACTAACTAGATAATTATTTAGCAAGATGATTTAGGAAGTTGTTGCTACAGGGATGTAGAGATCATGGGTGGCTTCAACTAGTAGAGTAGCAGTGTAAATGGAGAAAACTAGATGGAATGGAGAAAATTTTAGAAAATGTTGCTAGAACTTGTTGATTATCTAGACACAGAATGAGAAAAAGAAAGAGGTTAAGTATTAAGCCCAGGTTTCTGGCCTGGGAAACTTAGTGGATGGCAATGGGATAGAAAAAATGGTGAATTCAGATTGGGGAAGACTATGAGTAATAGTCATGTCTAATAAGTACTGAGATACAGTCTCAAAATCAGGAGAGAGATTTGGGCTTGAGATACAGATATAAGAATCATCGGTTAATAGAAATTAGCTTCTGAAACCATAGAAATAGATGATATCACAAAGGCATAGGTAAAATGTGAAAAAGAGAAGGTCAAAAATGGAACCTGGAAGAACATCAAGATTTTTACACCTGCCCATAGACTAGGGCAAGTGAGATGAGAGTCCCACGCTTAGAGAGCCCTGGGTCTCACTCCTTATGAAGGACTAAGGAATGTGTAGGGCCAAGGGAGTGACTTAGCAGCAACAGCAGCAGGGCCAAGGGAATGTGCCAATCTGGAGCTTACACCCTAGACTACACTCTGGGTGCCCAGCATGCCAGAATTCTTTGTCCAAATGGCCCAGAACTTGCACTGAGAGTTGCAGAGTCCTCTTCACAGTGTTCATTCCCTGAGTACCAACTTTGTTGCTGGTAGGTACACTCTAAGGCCTGAAGAATGGTCAGTACACTACTCTTTATGGGCTGTGAGTCAGGTGGGGCATGAAAAGAATTTGGATGTGCATACCAAATGTCTACACATACATGCATGAGGCCCCTCTGTGGTGCTGTTTAGAATCAAGAGTGGGTTTAAAAGAGGGGACTGACTGCACACCAGGGGGGTTTGCTCTGCTCATGCCTTCAAGTTCTGGTGTGGAACTCTGAAGAATCTGAGAATTCTATTATTTGAACTCAGTCTTCCAGATTAGGAGGTTAGAACACAATAGTTTTTAATTTAAGCCTGATTTATAATATTAAAATAATTAGGTGTATGAATTTGAGGTCTCCGTTAGGACTGTAGAACCATTTGTATAACTGTTACGGGGAATCCATTAAGAAGATTGAGAAGGAGCAGTCAGAGAAGAAATGCAAGAGAGATCAGTGTCACTGAAATCAAGGAAAGAGAGTGTTTCTAAGGGTATTAACTATTCAGTAGTGAAAATACGCTTCAGTTGTGTAAAATGGTCTGAAAGTCCTCTGGGCTTGGCACTATAAAGAATAATTTCAGTAGAACATGAGGACAAAAGCCAGGCTGTGTAGGCTGGAGAATGAGTAGAATGAAAAAAAAAAAAATTATAGAAAGCGATCACAGAGAGCTCTTTCAACAATTACATCTTTGAAGAGAAGGAGAAAGTAGGTAGTAGCTGGAAGAAGACCTGGGTTTGATGTTAGCTTTTTTTTTTTTTAATGATGAGAATTTATCACATTGAATGCCAAAAGAAAAATGCCAATAGAAGGGACATGTTAAAAATACATGTGACAAAGGGGGAAAACAATAGCGCAAGTTATTTGAGGGGCTGGGATAGGAGAACTCCAGGGACCAAGAAGAAGCATTAATTAGAAAGAAGGATGCTGCTTTCATCCATGAAAGAAGAGAGCATCCATGTGGGTGCACATATCTTACAGGATTAGTGATAGTTGAAATCATGTCAAATGTTCTTATTTCCTAAGAATCGAGATGTAATATCACCAAGGTGTGAGATACCATATTTTGGGAGAGTAGAGAAAGGTTGAAATGGCCCTATGTGTTGAATATGAGGGAAGACTGTTCAGGGGTGGATAAAAGGAAGGCCGCTATATGGTAGGGATGGAACAATTAGTATTTGAGATCAGTTACTCATTTATTTACAGCGATGCCAATTTAAAAGGCTGTGGGATTTTCTCTAAAATTACTAGCAGCTATGTAGATGTGGAAGAGAGGTTCAGTTGGCTTCATTAGAGGGTAGGCATTTTACTAGTTGAAAGACAGAAGGACAGTAAGACAAGAGAGTCATGGAATCCAAACTGGATAAGAAAAGAGAGGATGAAACAAATACACAGCAAGTTCAAGGATCATTGGCCTGGAGAGCTTGATAAAATCAAAGGAGAGTATTTAACTGAGGAAAGTGATAAAAAGAAATTTATAGTAAGTGAGGAATGATGATATTTCTCATTTCAAAAGGCATCATAGAAAAACTACTATGCAATTGTTTGTTATACAGTTGACCCTTGAACAGCATGGGTTTGAACTGCACAGGTCCACTTATAGGAGGATTTTTCCCAACAGTAAATACCATAGTACTGCATGATCCATGCAGAAAGGTGGATATGGACAACTGCGTGTAAGGAGGGTCATCTGTAAGTCATATGCAAAGTTTCCACTGTATTAAGGCCATTGCCCCAAACCCTGTGTTGTTCAAGGGTCAATTGTGTATTACCACCAGGACAGAATCCAAATAAAGAAAAAAATATCATGAATTTCTAATAAAAAACTAATGTTCTTATTTTAGAATAAAAAAATTTTTTTAATGTATCCCTCTTTTCTAAGGGATGCAATTAAGTCAAATTGAGAGTAGCATCTAAGTCATAGGAAACATGAAAACATTATAAAGATGAGAACTAAAACAGAATAGTAATAAATTTTATATTTTTCCAATGACACAGACATTTAATAGACATCCAGCAAATTAACCAATTTTGTAAAACAGAAGAACTGGCATTTAAAAAAGGTTATTTATAAGCAGGAAGAAAGAGAGACAGAAATAAAAGTGACTCAGGGCCCCAAACAGATCTGAGTATATTCTCAGGGGCTAGTTTTAAACTGTGTGTGCTGCTAAGTCACTTCATTCATGTCCGCCTCTTTGAGACCCTGTGGACCACAGCCCACCAGGCTCCTCTGCCCATGGGATTCTCTAGGCAAGGATACTGGAGTAGGTTGCCATGCCCTCACCCAGGCAATCTTCCTGAGCCAGGGATTGAACCCATGTCTCTTAGGTCTCTTGCATTGGCACGCGGGTTCTTTACCACTAGGGCCACCTGGGAAGCCCTAGTTTTAAACTGACCTAGCATAAACTATGATCTTTGGGCTTCTTTCAATGAACTTTGTCAGTTAACTTCTCCAGCTTGTCTTAAAATTCATATTTTGGTGATTTGTTAGTTCTTCAATTTTAGATTGAAAAGAAATCTCTAAGTGTTTACTGGGATAGAAGAATTTTATCACCCTTCCCCTTATGAAATAACCAAAGCAAAGGTTTTCTCTCAGTTACTACTCAACCCTCATAAAGATGTTTCACAATATATTTTGACACTGGAATATGAGAATCTGTTTATTTTTTATCTTTCCAATTTTTACTCTATATAAGTCTATAAGAATATATATTATATATATAAATAATGAAAATTATGTATATTTAATCTGTTATTCATTCAGCTCTTTTTGAAAATAGCTAGATAATTCTGTAACCTCAGAGATAATTTATAGTATTATAGTATGCAGAATGATGCCAACCCTGAGTGTAACAAAGAATATCTGACGGCTTGGAAATGAAAGTCTAATATATCACACTTAATCTTTTCAGTTTAAAACATAAACTACATGAAAACAAAGATCAAATATGAAACATCTTGAATGCAGATTGCTGAATTACTTATTTTAATGCCAAATTGAAAAAAAATATTTCTCTTCATTCTAGATTAAATACTTGGGGGGGATGCATGCTCAGCTGTGTCCGACTCTTCGTGCAACCCCGTGGACTATGGCCCTCCAGGCTCCTCTGTCCATAGGACTTGCCAGGCAAGAATACTGGAATGGGTTGCCATTTTCTCCTCCAGAGGACTCCTCCCAACCCAGGGATCAAATCCGTATCTCCTGCGTCTCCGGCACTGATAGACAGATTCTTTAAAAGCATTAATTTTGTGGAAAGAAAATGGATTAAAAACCTGGCTAATAACTACAAAGAATAGTTAACAATTCTTTAAGTACTGTTATTTGTTATTACACTTTATGTAAGTACAGGCCATGAGGGCTACTTTGGGCTTCCCTGATAGCTCAGTTGGTAAAGAATCCGCCTGCAATGAAGGAGACGCTGGTTGGTTTCCTGGGTTGGGAAGATCCCCTGGAGAAGGGATAGACTACCCACTCCAGTATTCTTGGGCTTCCCTTGTGGCTCAGCTGGTAAAGAATCTACCTGCAATGCGGGAGACCTGGGTTCAATCACTGGGTTGGGAAGATCCCCTGGAGAAGGGAAAGGCTCCACTCCAGTATTCTGGCCTGGAGAATTCCATGGATTGTATAGTCCATGGGGTCGCAAAGAACTGGACACGACTGAGCGACTTTCACTTCCTTTATATAAGGCTTCAATTTGAGATAACAATGGAGTTCTATCACTCTTTCCTTCATTTCTCTTTCTTAGGCCCACATGCCTAAGGGTATGTAGTGTGTGTGTGTATGTCTGTGTGTAATGTCACACATACTTTGTGTGTAGTATAATGGGGAAAAGAGATGACCATTTATTTCATGAATTGAAACATACCATATATATTCATATATACATGGGAACATGCCTTTGCTCATTAAAATTAGCTTTTACAGAAATAAAATCCTTTGTAATGCTTACCCACAAACTTTTGTGGAGTGGAGCTTTTACGTTTTCCCATATTCCCTGTGAGCTTCTCTATGACAGCAGGTCTCTCAAAAGGCACCAGAGAAATATTGTTGTCCATAATAGGCTCTTGTTCCTTACAATCTTCCATAGGAGGTACTATATAAAACCATACAAAAAATGTAATCTGATAATTTCTTCAACATTTAAAAATATGCAAAGATGGGCTTTCCACCTCAACACGTGTTATACAAACATAAAAACTAGCATGCTAGAATAAAAGCAATTAGAAAGAATAACCTCTAATGTTAAACTATACTTTTAATTTTACACACACACACACAACTTGTTTTTATCCAAGTCTCTCTCAGATCAATGACATACACTGTTGCCACTACTGGTGGCCAACATGTTCTTTTTCTCATTTTATTCCTCTGAAAGTGTTTTTTAACACTGATTAAAATCAATACTAACTTTAAGACTGCACTATTCTCAAGGCTTTTGGAGTTTATTTTTCTAAAACAATTTAAGCAAGTCAACTTGTTTCAGATGAAAGCTTACACAGACACACAGAAGAGCAGCATATTTAATCAGTTTTTTTCACCCATGTATTTTCTTGTAGCAGATTTTCTATCTGATGAGCTGAAAGAGCTGTGAGCCCTGTTGGCTGTGGCTACCTACCTGCACAAAGCAGCCTTCATGAAGGAGATCCGATTCTGAACATGTCCGTGCATAGTAAACGGTGACAGCTTTATGATTGTAATTTATTTTAAAAAGAGCTCTTCAGCAGGATAAAAGAATCCATTTCCAAATTGGCATATTTGCTCACTAAACTACTGCTCTAATTCATCTGACATAAACTCTCCTGCGCTGCTCCCTTTTCATCCCATCTGTCTAAGTGGCTGTGGGTTAATATACTGGCTGATAGATACTGACATGAGATATTGACATGTATGGTATAGACACAGAACTTAAAAGTTATTTTTGAACAAAAATACTTTCAAAGGATATTTAAAGATAGAGTAACACTGGAGACAGACTGCATGTGTGTGCTAAATCACTTCAGTCATGTCTGACTCTTTGTTACCTTATGGACTGGAGAGCACCGCCTGGCTCCTCTGTCCATGAGATTCTCCAGGCAAGAATACTGGAGTGGGTTGCCATGCCTTCCTCAAGGGGATCTTCCCGACCCAGGGACTGAAGTTAAGTCTCTTATGTCTCCCGCATTGGCAAGTGAGTTCTTTACCATTATCACTACCTGGGAAGCCTGATCAGTGGATTAAAACCAACATTTGCAGAAAAGACCATAACTTACTATTTCTTGATTACTGTTACTTTTTAACAATTGAACTTGTGTTAGCACTGTTTGGAAATCTAAAGGTTTCATATCAGGATATCTTGTTCATCATGCACTGTAAAATGATTTACAGAATGATAGCTTTACAGTGTGAAATACAATGCATTATCCTTTATAGGGGCAGACACTACAAGTAAGAAGGCAAGAGATTAAAGTTAAGAAAATCCAGTGCACAATTCAGGTGACCTATTTAATAACCAATACAGGTTATAGATTTTGAAGAAATGAAAAATGGCATCAGAAGATGTTTTTGTAATTCTGACCTGCTTAAAGATATCGACATTCAATCTAAGTTTTGGGTTAACCTAGTAATAGGCAGGTGGATGGGCCAGAAAAATTCAATCTTCAATCTCTATTTTAATGACAAGGGATCCTATAATTTTTTAATGTTAATTTGGAAAAATTTCCAAGATGAGACAAACAAAGAAACACTTGTATACTGCTATAATTCATGATATACAAAAGCAAAAAGTATGTCCCTAGACATTACTTAAAACATGTCCTCTCTTAGGAACAACTGAATAAGAAAAAAAAAAAAAAAAAACTTAAAGCAAAGAATGAATGTCGATAGGAATTCAGGTAAGGGGGTCCAGGAAGATATGGTGGGTATTCATATAATTAGATATAGATTATTGTCAAAATTTTAACTTTTGCTTTAGATGTTGAATTCATGGTCACTTACTACATCATCAAAAAAATAACTATTTAATTGAAATACAGGCCATGAACAGGCCCAAGATGAAAATATGTCATGAACCAAGATCCAAAATAAAATAAGGAAAGAAAAAAATGTTTGTTGTTGTAAATTTTGCTAAAAAACAGCAAAACTGGTTAACAGGGTTTGCCCCAAAATTGAATATACTAATTAGTTTTGAAATGAGTTGTCTAGAACTTGGCAGTTTTGCTCAAGTCTCACCTTGAATTTTCACATTTGCACACATTTAACACTCAAAACGAAACCTGGGTGTGGGAACTGTCCCACACCACATCCACCTCAATTCAGGTGATTTGTCCCAAGTTCAATGAAGCTCATGTGAACTGAAAACAATGACTTTGGCAGAGTTCTGGTCTTACTTCTACTTCACAACAGACTTTTACATATCAAATAATAGTCTTGCTTCTACCATACTGGCAATAATAAAAACAACAGATTCACCCTATATACTAAGTACTTTTTAAAGGCTTTCCATTTGATAATCTAATTAATGCTTTCAACAACCCCCTGAGACAGGTGCAATTACCATTTCCATTTTACAGATGGGGAAACAAAGACCCAAAGATGTAATTTTCTCACTGTGCTTAAAAAAAAATTGTAGTTGATTTACAATGTGTTTTGAATTGAAGTACAGTTCATTTACACTGTGTTTTAAATTGAAGTACAGTTGATTTACAATGTGTTTTTATTTTTTCAAAAAAACTTAATTGAACCATTTTCTCAGTGTTTATATCTAGGTAGAACCTAAGTGGTATGACCCAGAGCAGGGCTCTTAGCCACTATTTGAGTATTGACTTTGTATAAACAAGTTTGAAATACATTTAAGGTTTCCACTGAGAGAAGATCTGATACATTTTATATATTATGTAACTAATCTCAATTATTTGCTTTCATGAATCTGGGTGCAACTCATCAAAATGTTTCCAGATATACATTACTTGAAACACAAAACAAGTTCTCTAGTTAGCAATGTATTAATAGTATTGTGTGACATTCAACTAGGCTAAAAAAATATCAACTTCACTTATTAGAACAAATTTCATAACCAAATATCTTTCTTGACATTATTTTTGAAGTTATAACCAGCATAAAATGTATTTATCCTTGCATTACTTCATTATCTCATCATATTGATAAATCACAAAGATAGAACCATATGAGTGTTTCCAACACTGCTATTTTGCCAAACAATCCACTCAAATTTCAAATTCCAGGAAGACATACTCTGAGAGACCTAGATTAGGTCACATGTCCACATCCCCCAGAAGAGGGTAGGGCGCTTCGACTGACAGTCCCACTGTGCCTTCACCCAATAGGAGAGGACAGCTCTCGAAAGGAAAATGGAAGCTTTGTTAACTACAGGAGAAGAAGGGCAAGTATGATAAAGACAACACATGTCTTCTATTTTGTCACACATTCTCTCCATGTTGAAGAACATAAAAAGAAATTTTTCATTTATCTTGATTATACTCTTGACAACAGTAGACAGTGCCCATACCTGAAATCACTCTTTCCATTTTCCCATCCTCTAGTCACACACAGCTTCATTGAGCTTCTTTTTCCCGCCTTCTTAATGTGTCCTTGTCTTTCTCTAGATGTCTAATTCCATACTTAACTATATAACCTTATAAAACCTGTTACTTTAGATTACTACCTATATAAGGATGGCTTCCACACCTTTATTGCCTACTGAGACTTCTCTTAAGAGCTTGAGATCTATATATTCAACTTCCTTCTAGACAGTTTTACTTGGCTGTCTCTCACAGGTGCATAAAAGATAATTTGTTCAAAAACTGAAATCTCTATTTCCCTCCCTAAACTTTCTCTTATTTTCCTAATTTCCATCTCAGTTAAGAGCACTATCTACATGGTCATCCATACTAGAGACGTGTGGCAAATCCTAGATTTTTGCCCATTCATCCAGTCTCCTCCTCCCTCCTCAGATATGCACTCATGGAGATACCAAATGTCTTAGATGCTACATTTATAGTTTTAAGTGTTCTGAATATTGATGGCTACTAGGCCCAACTCAACCAATCAGGAGACTGTTGCCATGGTCTACCTGGTCCTATCTTGACTCTTCTGATCTCCTGCCCACATTTCTAGCAATGAAATGTAAGCATAATAATATTTTTTAGGATAAAGAATAAAATTCATAAAATTCTTTGCTTAGCACAATAGGTCCTTCACTGTCTCTCTCAGGCCTCATCACCTTCCAATTTTTCTTGCCTTTAACAACTGGGCTCTAATTATACATAAGTACTTGGGGGTCCTTAACCCACCATGCTCCTTTAGATTTCTATTTCTTTATACTTGCTGTTCTCTCCACATGAAACACCCTTTTCTATTTATTTAGCTTGGGCAATCCACTCCAGTGTTCTTGCCGGGAGAATCCCAGGGACGGGGGAGCCTGGTGGGCTGCCGTCTATGGGGTTGCACAGAGTCGGACACAACTGAAGCGACTTAGCAGCAGCAGCAGCAGCTTGCTCTTCTGCCTTTCAAAACTCCACTCAAACATAATTTTCCCTAGAAATTCCTCTTGGACACCCACTGTGACTTAGATACCTGTCCTCTGTGCTCCCATAATGCTTATCACTCAGTGCTGTAACTGTTGGTTGACTGGTCTTTTTCTTCTAATAGTTGATAAGCGACCTCAAGCAGGGACTGCATTTTATTTGACTCTGTCTTCAGATGATGTGAGACAAATAAGAATCAGTGGATGTTTACTAAACAAACATCTTGAAATGCTGTCACTCATTAGAAACCAGTGAAAGAAGCTTACTAGGAAGTTTATATGTTACCAATTAAGCATCCATCCTTGCAATAAAGAAATTCCCTTTACCAAATAATTCAAAACATAAACCTAAGAATATACATTCTTGCTTTAAACTTGGCCATCTTTTTGGTTCACAGTTTCATTTTTGTCTTCAGGCAAGGAGGAAAAGCTAATTACATACTTCGCTTGTTAAAGCTTTTTCTTCAAGCTGAGAAGACTTGAAAAATGAGCATAAAATAACTTTTAAATAAGATAATCTGCCATAAAATTCAATTCATTTTTATCTTTACTTCTAAAACTGCAAGTCATTAATTTCCTCCTTTTTACCAAACTTGAGAACTTTTGATCCAAACTTGTAAATATATACTTTTCTCCTGCTGCTCCTCTTTATCTTTTCCTTGGCATTCTCACTCCTAGTCTCTCCTCACACTCCAGTCAGGCATCTATCCTATGTTCTACATCGGTGATGCTGTTTCTTAGAAGACATAGATTACCCCAGTGAAATTTAAAAACTGGATTAGCACGTAAAACTCTATCTCTGCATCACAACCTACTATTTTAGTCTCATTTCCTACCATCCCTTGAACTCCAACTGTGTTCAGTATCCAGAAACTTGTTAATGTTTATTTATACCTCTAAGTCTTAGCTTAAGACAACTTCTCATCCTGGGATGTATACTTTTTGTGAATCTGATCTGTGCAATTTTTTCTCATCCTTATGTATGGAGCAAAAACTTCATTTAAGAAACTTCCCTTGATTTCTCTAGAGTTAGGTGACTTTTGCATCTGTGCTTCAGGAGAAGTGTTTATATACCTTTATTAGAGCATTTGCTTCATTTTGTTTATCTTTTATGTATTTCCTACGAGACTACAAATATAAGAACAAAACTATGTCCATGTATCTTTATATTCTCAGAACATTCCATAGAGCTTGGCACACAGCAAGCCCATGATAGGTGCTTTCCTGAATCGAAGTGAAAGAAAGTCTCTTTGACTTCAGACTTCACTAGAAGCCAACATGAGGATGAACATGTTTTGGGAAAGAGAGGCTAGGAAATATAACAATGTCAGTTATGAAAAGGAAAGAATAGTCATTAATTTCAAAGAGCTAATGGGTGACCACAGTGATGGCAATCCCCAGTCTACAGCTAAAAGAAAAGGCAAAATAATAGACCCAGTGTAATAGAATAGTTAGACACTGTGGCTCTGGCAAAAACGAGATACATGCCAAGCTGTGTATATGAGACAGGTTAATGATGATCACTAGTAGCATTTTTATCTATACTGTCTCTCTTATGGCAATTATCAACTCCTACCTCAGACATTACACGTTAACAAAAGGAAGCAGAGGTTAAGGATAATCTCAACTTATTATTGCAACACATTTAGAAAAAGCGCAGCATGAAATAGCAGTCATATAAACTTATATGGTTTATATTGGATGGCTAAAACTCCATCCATTATTGAAGAACAAATATTTGGGTCTATAAATGATACCAAAACCTATGTGCCCGTCCCACACAGACACACACACTCCATCTTGCTTTATCTCCTGCCCTACCCAGTACCCGAGTGTCTTTCCAATTTTCCATACTCTTCCAGTTTCAAACCATCTGTAAAGGCATTTTGCCTGTCAAAGGCTAACCAACCTGGGGAACAGAGGTTGATGCTGAGGCTGCAACTGTTTAGAACTCTTTTTACCCCAGAATACATCTGTTAAAATTTTTTGGCACCACATATTCTATAGCTGATTAATCTCTCAAAAGATAGTTACATGCTGACTATAATTACTTATGTATGCCTTACCTCCCTAGAAAAATATATGGTCTTTAAGGAGAGATTCTATTTCATATACACATGTGTTTGCAACACAGTTTCATAAATAACTGTGAATGGAAAATTAGTTCATAAAACTAATAATCCAGTCAAATATCAAAATCACAATGAAAGAACATTACACAGAAAAATAGCAGTGCCATAAGGTGTCCTAGAAAACTCTGGCATGCCCCAAGCCTCCATCAGCTACCTTGCCTCAAATCACCTCTAAAAGCAACAATTTGAACAGAAACAATGTGCTCAGTAAATGAAACCTCAAAGGTCTAATTAACGTCACAAGTAACATAACTTTATAGGGGGTGCAATATTTATTTCTTAATATTTAATTACCTGAAATAGTAAAAATAACTATTGGGCTTTCATTGCCCATCCAATCACATTGAATTCTCACACCAAGACTATGATTAACACAGACACACACCACACAGCCAGACCAGAGTTGCTGGTCCTCCCCAACCAGGGATTCAAACTGTACTCCCTGTGCAGTTTAACCTCACAATTTTAACTTTAATGCTCTGGATCCTATGTTGCCATCATAAGCCCAGTAATGCAAGCTTACAATACCAAGTTTACAAAGACTTAAAACAATTCAAAAATGTTAATTAACGATAATATAAAAACAAAAGGACTCAGTCACAATAATGACAGAATTAATAACATAAATGACCTTCAATACAAAGAAACTTTTCAATTATTCGATGTAACAAAATAGTAACTGAAAAAATTTCTGATTCATCAAAAAGTAATCACTAGCTGTCCAATAAACACAATTCCACAGTTCCACAATCTCCCATAAATAATCCTTGAGCTGTCTGTAAATACAAAAGAGATGCTTACATAAAAGTGACTATAAGATTTCTCAACTGTACTAATTAATACTGACCAAATCTTTCCTAAATGAAAGATATAAATGTATCAATAAGTTACCATTTTTGTATATGCTTATATGAATAATAAAATCAATCATTATAAAAATATAATTTGTAGGACCAAAGAGATGCTCCAAATCTAAAGAATTAAAATTCATAACACTTTGTGAGGCTGATTGACTAACATTATTTTTTCGTTATAGAGAGTTTTTTAAAGATTTTTTTGATGTGGGCCATTTTAAAAATCTTTATGAACTTGTTACAATATTTTTCTGTTTTCTGTTTTGTTTTTGGCCTAGAGAAATGTGGGATCTTAGCTCCCCGACCAGGGATTGAAACTGCACTCCCTGTATTGGAAGACAAAGTTCTAATCACTGGATCACCAGGGAAGAATTTGGTAACAGAGAATGATTAGTTGAATAAACCTGAGGGACTGCTTGCCTACTTGTTATTGTGTATTGTGGAGGTCCAGATGTTTTGTTTGGGTTTTGATTTTTGTGGAGGGCAGTGGTACCTAATTTTGGTCTAGATTGTTTGCCATACTTGCAGAAAGCAAAATCAGTAACTTCCAAGATAAACCACAAGACAAACTGGAGACATTTTCAATTATATCACTGATTACTTACCTAAGAGACATGTAAATATACAAGTAACCAATTACTTATTTTAGAAAACCTATAGACTTACATGAAACCATCTTGAACTATTTGATGCAGTGAATGGAAAAGACCAAACAGTACTGTCCTTTGGTGTATTCAAGGCCATCTGCCATTATGATATTAATTCAAACACAGGCTATCAGAAATAAACTTGGGTGTATCGTCAAAACTCAATATAGCTTGTTTGCAAAGTGTCCCAAAGCTTAACTAATTTCAAGCACTTAAGAAGGAAATCCCATACAAAGTGAGTATGATCTACAATTGCTCTAAAACAGAGTAAAACTTTACCTTCATGCTGAAGGGTAGACAGAACTGTTTAACCCATAATAAAGGACAAAAGCAGCAGGGGAGAATGAAAGCGGGGAACGCCATGCTACCCACCATGGTGACTCATGACCTGCCCGGCAGCCTCCATGCTGACATTCTGGAGATAGTTGTGGCAGCGCTCCTTGTGCTCCTCCAGCGAGCTGCGCTGCTTGTAGCTCCGTCCACAGTAGTTGCACTTGTGAGGCTTACCCACTGTGAAGAGAACTCAGGATTAGTGTGCTGTCGGGTCTCAGTCCAAGCAAAATTACCAGCTAACTTTTGATAGTCTGGAGGAAGCAGTTATATACTTTTCAGACTTAAATCTCTTCCTCCTCCACACTCCGATTTAGGTGATTAAAGATAATAAACTTCTACCAAGATTAAGCGACAGCAAGCAAAGGCAGAGTGTACCTTTGGCGACAGGGGAAATACTGAATCAAAATCGTGCTGTCTCCTACATCAGGAGAGGCTGATGATCAGTCTTCAAAGTATCAGACTCTTAACATTTACACAATTCTCAAAGCTTTGACTCATTCAAAAGACAAATTATGAGTGTCCTAGATACATGGTGAGAATTATTTTTATTTATTCGGGTTAAGGATAGAGGATTTTACTGAGGGAAACTAAAATGCAACAACTCGAAATGTCATTGACTAATGAAAAGGTTATTCACCAATACCAAGAAGACTAGAAAGAACTCAAAGGATGAGAAAAAATACAGATAAAAGGAGAGTTTCTCTTTTCTTTCCACCTTGGTAATAACTATTCACACATGCAAAACTAT
This sequence comes from Bos grunniens, assembly GCF_055505025.1. NCBI lineage: Eukaryota > Metazoa > Chordata > Mammalia > Artiodactyla > Bovidae > Bos > Bos grunniens. Next base: position 35,775,170 of record NC_141166.1, on the reverse strand, counting down.
GCAGCACAACAGTTTATTCTCCCACCGCAGCGCTGTTCTTACATTACCAAGAATGTAGGTGCTTTAAGTTAAGGTTATTAACAATAACCACTGAAGCCTAACATATTTAGTTATACAACGACAGTGATACTTAATTATGTATTTCACATTCAGGAAGTGAATTACTTTCTAATAGCCATATCTCATGATACTGGTAAATTACTTCAGTGTTTACATTAAAGAAAAAAACTTTAAAAATTTAAGAAGGAAAAAAAAAACATATTTAGGGAAAGAGGTGTGTTTTAATGTATGACTATTCACAAGGGTATCACAAAATACTTTGATTTTTTGTTTTGAATGGATGCAGAAAATCCATAAAACACCAGGGCGTCTGTTGGCAGAGCCCTTGGTAAAGCACACAGTGAATCAGGCGAGCTGCGCTCATTAGACTCCCTTAGGAATCATTTTTTTTCGCCCAGAGAACAGACAGACAACTCTTTTTCATGGTCCAAGAAAGCATCCCTAATTCCAGGTCCTTTACAAACCCATGCTATTATACTGGTCATAAACAAACTGAAATACTTTAACAAGACAAGGTATTCACAGCTACATAAAATTTCACTACACTGATTTAAGAAACCAAACAAACCTTTAGATTGTATTTGAGGGCCATATAAACTCATATCAGTTATTTCACAGTCACAATTTTTTCTAAACTGTCTCAAAAAACAAAACTATCTAAGGCAGGATTAGTCATTTCTAAAAATACCAGGCAAAGTAACTTCTATTCATCAGAACCAAGAATTTCTGGGAAGTGAACACCAGGTAGCTTTGTATATCATGAAGTGTTGTGGCACTGTGAGAGACAGCATTAGGAAATACAAGAAATACTTTAGTCAAAAACATTAGTGTAAATGATATAAATATATTTATAGGTAATTGCATTCCAAGACATGTGGCTTGGGGCTACATATGACAAAAATCTTTGATGAATTTGCTTTGAACAAGTCTATTGAGCAATTAATACTTAAGCATATACACTGTATTTAATAGCCCACTATAAACTAGTTCCACCAGCTCTGTCTACCCCTTTCTAATCCTGTTGTATTGTGTCCTATGATACCTATGTTTTACTGTGAACATATCCTCTGATAATTTCTTCCTCTTATTTCTCTAAGCAACTTGACACCTTTTTAACTTAATTAAAACATAGTTCCAGTCCACTCGCCTTGGCTCACAACTCTTTATAAACACCCAACTCCCCAGATAAGGAAAAAGAGACAGTATACATTTTAACCTTCTCATTGTAGAACTCTATCCCATCAGCTTCTCTTACTTTGTTATCAATTTGTGTAAAAACATCACTCGCTTTTTCATCCCATCCTTGTTCTCTGTGAGTGTAACAGGTATTTGAGTAAACTGCTCTCCATTTCCCCAAATCTTCATCTGCATTCCATTCCAGCAATCCACATATTAGGTCTCAGGCTGGACTTTCACATCTTGTGTAAGTATTCTATATCCAAGAAATTTGGATATACTTCTCTTAGGTGATACATCTTTACAGAAAGCCTACCTTGTACCAACCCTGGGATGAGGTTGGAATGTAAAGTGGAGAGAAAACTGTCATGGTGCCTACCTTCATGAAAACAACAGTCTACCGAGGAAGACAGACATTAAAAAAATATACAAGCAATACATTACAAATTGTAGACTCTATGGATCTAAAGAACGGTAAGCTAGTATAATATGGGTACCCTGATTTAGTTTGAGAAGATTGGCCGGGAAGGTCTGCCTGAGGTTGAACATTTAGGCTGATAGCTGAAGAAAAAACAGAAGTTAGATAATGGGGATGGGCAGAGGGCAGAGGAGAGACAGTGTTTCCGGGAACTGCCATCATCTCTATTTACTCTCATGTTCTTAGCTCCTTCAAAGTCTAGATTGTGTTCCTGCTACTCTTTTTTGAAAATTGTTTCAAACATTATCAACAGTCCCTGCCAAATCCTATGGCTCTTCTATCCCTACAAGATCATTTCTTGTCAGTTCTTTGATATTTCTTTTTCTCTTTCTTTCAGTTTTATGGAGATATAATTGACAGACAATACTGCGTAAGTTTAAAGGGTACAGCAGAATGATCCAACTTACATACATCATGAAATGATTACAATAGGCTTAGTGGACACCCATATTTCCTAAAAATCAAGGTCATGAAAATATTTATACATAGGGAGTTTAACTGTATAATAGTTATCAACTCTATGAGTTAAAATGTATAACATAGGTATATACACAGAAAAGGACCACTCTTTTGCTACTTTTCTTTTTACAAATATTATTATTTACACAGTCTCACTATCTGAAACAGCTTCATTTAGTATTACTGAAACTTTTTTTTTAAAGTCATCCATAGTCCCTGATGTGCTAGTAGATTTTAATCATTCCTGCTGCTGCTGCTAAGTCGCTTCAGTCGTGTCCGACTCTGTGCGACCCCAAAGACGGCAGCCCACCAGGCTCCTCCGTCCCTGGGATTCTCCAGGCAAGAACACTGGAGTGGGTTGCCATTTCCTTCTCCAATGCAGGAAATTGAAAAGTGAAAGTGAAGTTGCTCAGTCGTGTCCGACTCTTAGCGACCCCATGGACTGCAGCCTACCAGGCTCCTCCGCCCATGGGATTTTCCAGGCAAGAGTACTGGAGTGGGTTGCCATTGCCTTCTCCGTTAATCATTCCTAAATCTTCCTAATTCCTTGAACTATCAAAATTTCACTAGTCTTGAATCTTCTGATTTTAGCTTCTGGCATCAGTTTTTGGGTCCTCACTCCCTAGCTTCTCAACCTTCTCCTGCCTGACAAATATATACGAACCTATGGGTTTTGATCTTAGAACAGTAGTCTCCCACTTTTCCCTCTTAAGCCTTCATTTCTATGAAATATCCAAATCAAGTCCTGAATAATTTCCCCCTGTTTGGAAGCTTTTATTTGTCACAAATATTTTAAAAGTGATCACGGTCATGGGAAGGTATGACCAAGGACATAGTTTCCCCTCTGTGCTCTCACAGCACTCTGTCCACATCACTTTTGATAATTGCATTGTAATTATCCATTTGATCTCTGCTTCTCTTATCCAAACAACAAGCTCTGTCATGAAGACAGAGGTTGTGTTTTACTCAATTTGGAATTATAGTGGAGGTGCAATGGTAAAGAATCTGTCTGCCAATGCAGGAGACGCTGGTTCAATCCCTGGGTCAGGAAGATCCCCTGCAGGAGGAAGCGGGAACCCACTCCAGTCTCCTTGCCTGGGAAATACCATGGCCAGAGAAGTATGGAGGGCTACAGTCCATGGGTCACAAAGAGACACACACGACTGAGCACAGAAGCAGCAGCATGTCTTGTATTATTAAACATAAGAGGTGCTCAGTATGTATTTGCTGAATAACTGCATTTTGGATTCTTCCTTTCAAATACCTTTGTAGCATGGCCTCATGCATATTTCTCTGAAATCTAAGATTCAATATATCCAACATTATCTTCTTCTACGAAATTACTTCTTTGTTCCGACTGGTCTTTTGTGCAAGAATTACCACTGTTTTAATAAACCGGACTCATGACAAGGAACCACTACTGCTGCCTCCTACCTCATTTCTCACATCCAAACTATTATTCAAGTTTACCCCTCCCTTTTCACTCTCTGAACCAATATCTGAGTAAAAGTCTTCATTATCATGAACCCAAGTGAGCTTAATAAGACTTCAAAGCAGGTCTTCTCTTTCCTTGTGTATTATTTACTCCCCTCCTCAACAACATTATTGAACAAAGTCCACAGCCCTGTACCTGGCATCAGCATCCTACTCTGGTCCCAAAGGAAACATTCCATCTTCTATCCCAGGATCCAGCCCAGATTACCCTGTATCTTTACACTTCTGAGTCTTAGTTCTTTCTGGAATGGCTTCATACAACTTCTACCTCTTGAAATCCTACTCACCCTTTGAATCTCCCTAACCATGTTCTGTCCATAAGCAATCTTTCTCACTAAAGAACTGTAACTGTACACACTTGGGAAACTTAAAACATTCTGTCTTGAGTTATATGTGGTTACATTCGCCTCATGAACAGTGGTTTGTACTGCAGGGGCCCATTTATATGTGATATTTTTTTTTCTGTATATATATACACTACAGTGCCACAGAGTTCCCTGGTGGGTCAGTGGTAAAGAATCTGCCTACCAATGCAGGAGACGCAGGTTCGATCCCTGGGTCAGGAAGAAGGAAAGAAATTGCAACCTGGAGCAGGAAATGGCAACCCATTCCAGCAGTCTTCCCTGGGAAATCCCATGGACAGAGGAGCCTGGTGGTCTACAGTCCTGATTGTTAAAGAGTCGGATATGACTGAGCAACTAAAGCAACAACATTACCACACAATCTGAAGTGGGCTGATTCCACAAATACGGAACCCTGGATATGCAGCACTGACGTAAAGTTATAGGTAGATTTTCCACTGCAAGGGAGGAGGGGTTGGTTCTCCTAACCCCTGTGTTAAGAATTGAGTTTCTTGAGAAATTGAAATAGTGTCTTATATCTTTGCAACCTCAAAGAGTTTAGTAAGATGATTTGTTCAAGAGCAAGGACTACTAAGTGGTGTTTTCATGAATGACGTCATTTCCTAACTTGTTAAATATTTTCCTCTCACTGGTTTTTGCTGCATCTTTTACTAATTTTAAAAGCAATGCATCTACATAGAAATTTTAAAAGTTACCAAAAAAATATTCATAATTACATCATTTCCAGATAGGTATCTTAAACATTTTTATATTATCCTATTGTAATTTTTAAACATGAACAAATATATTATGTTATGAAACTGGGTTATTTTATATATTGTATCATACAATCTATTTATGTAACTGAAAAATACATCTTGAACATTTCCCCATGTTATAAATAATATTTTTATTGCTCCCACTAGGTAACAATTTATTCCCCAGATTCTAGAATTATATGTTGATTTAGTTTGCCTTAGCATCCTTAGTCCTTTTCTTATTTAATAATTTTTTTTTCCTTTTTACAAGTTATTATGCCCATACTTAAGAAAATAAAGTAGTTCTACAAGGCACTTAAAAAGTCTTCCTCTTACCCCACCCCCATCTAATAACAATCTATTTCTTTGTCTTTTCTCTTTAGAATTTCTATTTATTTGATATTAGACCTTTCAGACTGATTCTTGAAATATCTTTTCTCTTTGTATTAACTATCCTTTTAACATTTTAACTTAAAAAAAATTCCTCCATTTTTCTTTGAATCCTACTGGGAAGTATTTTCTGTCTAACATAAATGTCTAGGAGTTCCTCCCTTTTTCTTAAAAATAGTATTGTTTACTTCATGGATATAACAACATTTATCTGAGCAAAATATTTTCATTTTAAAAAAGTTCTTTTTTATATTGTCTATTTTCTCTGGCTTTTTCCCTTTTTATATGGGTATCTGTATTTGAGCCTTTCCTTAAGTGTCTTGTGCCTTAAAGTTTATTGTCCATTCACATTTATTCAGTTCAGTTCAGTCGCTCAGTCGTGTCCGACTCTTTGCAATCCATGAATTGCAGCACGCCAGGCCTCCCTGTCCATCACCATCTCCTGGAGTTCACCCAAACTCATGTCCATCGAGTTGGTGATGCCATCCAGCCATCTCATCCTCTGTCATCCCCTTCTCCTCCTGCCCCCAATCCCTCCCAGCCTCAGAGTCTTTTCCAATGAGTCAACTCTTCGATGAGGTGGCCAAAGTACTGGAGTTTCAGCTTTACCATCAGTCCTTCCAAAGAAATCCGAGGGCTGATCTCCTTCAGAATGGAATGGTTGGATCTCCTTGCAGTCCAAGGGACTCACAAGAGTCTTCTCCAACACCACAGCTCAAAAGCATCAATTCTTCGGTGCTCAGCTTTCTTGACAGTCCAACTCTCACATCCATACATGACCACTGGAAACACCATACCTTGACTAGATGGAACTTTGTTGGCAAAGTAATGTCTCTGCTTTTCAGTATGCTATCTAGGTTGGTCATAACTTTTCTTCCAAGGAGTAATCATCTTTTAATTTCATGGCTGCAGTCACCATTTGCAGTGATTTTGGAGCCCCCCAAAATAAAGTCTGACACTGTTTCCTCTGTTTCCCCATCTATTTCCCATGAAGTGATGGGACAAGATGCCATGATCTTCATTTTCTGAATGTTGAGCTTTAAACCAACTTTTTCACTCTCCTCTTTCACTTTCATCAAGAGGCTTTTTAGTTCCTCTTCACTTTCTGCCATAAGGGTGGTGTCATCTGCATATGAGGGTATTGAGATTTCTCCCAGCAATCTTGATTCCAACTTGTGCTTCTTCCAGCCTAGCGTTTCTCATGATGTACTCTGCATATAAGTTAAATAAGCAGGGTGACAATATACAGCCTTGACATACTCCTTTTCCTATTTGGAACCAGTCTGTTGTTCCATGTCCAGTTCTAACTGTTGCTTCCTGACCTGCATATAGGTTTCTCAAGAGGCAGGTCAGGTGGTCTGGTATTCCCATGTCTTTCAGAATTTTTCACAGTTTATTGTGATCCACATAGTCAAAGGCTTTGGAATGGTCAATAAAGCTGAAATAGATATTTTTCTGGAACTCTCTTGCTTTTTTGATGATCCAGCGGATGTTTGCAATTTGATCTCTGGTTCCTCTGCCTTTTCTAAAACCAGCTTGAACATCTGGAAGTTCACGGTTCACGTATGGCTAAAGCCTGGCTTGGATCATATTTATTAGTGAGGTACAGAAAAGCTAACTGGAAGTCCGGGAAACACAGGTGAGGTTTGTGAACTATTGTAGAGTGACCAAGTAACAAAGCAATCTTTTTATTGTCACCCCTAAAAATAAATATCCATGTATTTTCTCTAGAACCTTTCAATGCCCTTTGAGAAGATGCCTCTGATTTCCAGCTCCTGCGGGGTTGGGTTGGGGGGGGGTGTTGGGGGACGGGGTGATATGAAGCTAGATGGTATTTCGGAAGTAAGGCAAGATATGGGGCCAAGAATCTAAATGTACAGTTGCAGTCTTTTACATAATCTTCCTGCTTTAAGTTTGCTTTACCCCTGTGCTTAGTACTTAGTCACTTAGTCATCTCCGACTCTTCGTGATCCCATGGACTATAGCCCGCCAGGCTCCTCTGTTCATGGGGATTCTCCAGGCAAAAATACTGGAGTGGGTTACATGCCCTCCTCCAGGGGATCTTCCCAACCCAGGAAGAAACCCAGGTCTCCCGCATTGCAGGCGTATTTTTTAACATCTGAGCCACCAGGGAAGCCCAAGAATACTGGAGTGGGTTAGCTATCCCTTCTTCAGGGGAACTTCCTGACCCCAGAATCAAACCAGGGTCTCTTGCATTACTGGTGGATTCTTTACCAGCTGAGCTACCAGGGAAGAATTTTTCCCTACTCTCTACCCTTCCTGGAGTCCCTAAGGTAGAACCTTTCCAATTTAATATCTTCAAAAAATAAATGCTATTTTCTTACAGTTGGTTGAATGTAGTGAGAGAGAGTGGCTCTGTGGCCTGTTTTGTATTCAGATTTTGAAATCCTTTTATATTTAATCCAGAGTTTCATCCCTACCATTAACAGTCCTGTTTCTTCAAAGTTCAGAGATTTTTCAGGATTCTGAAGCATCAGATGGCTTGCTACTCATCTTTTATTCCCTTCTATAATCACTCAAAGTTCCAGAGCTTCTGGAACTCCCTCTGTCTTCTTTCCAGCTTCCCCTTGGCTATTATTCAATCCTTTCCATTGTCTTTGATCTTATGAGTTTATACCTCAATAAATGTCTATGTGATTTCAGTAGAGATTAAAGAGTAAAGACAGATGTAGCTTGTCATTTCATCATGTTTTGACAGCAATAGACAATATCACCTTTAATTCTGGAATCCTATGGCTCTGGAAGAAAGTGCCATAACTCTCTATTTTGATAAATAGAAGTATGACATGATAGTAATGCTTAGCCTCCAAAAAGTAATCACGTATTTGTAAGACAAAGGAATATGTGGAAATGTAAAACTTCTTCCTCTATTCTATTCTAATCTGCTATTTATTTAACTGTTATAAAACAAGATTCTCTTCCCATATTCAAACATTATCATTTGCAATGATTCTCAAAGTATGAACTGCATGCCACCTTATATTAGAATGACCTGGACTGCTCTTAAAATGCAGATGTTTGGGTACCATTCAGTTCAGTCGCTCAGTCATGTCTGACTCTTTGCGACCCCATGAACCACAGCACGCCAGGCCTCTCTGTCCATCACCAACTGCTAAGTTTACCCGAACTCATGTCCATTGAGTCGGTGATATCATTCAACTATCTCATCCTCTGTCGTCCCCTTCTCCTCCTGCCCTCAATCTTTCTCAGCATCAGGGTCTTTCCCAATGAGTCAGTTCTTCGCATCAGGTGGCAAAAGTATTGGAGTTTCAGCTTCAGCATCAGTCCTACCAATGAACACCCAGGACTGATCTCCTTTAGGATGGACTGGGTGGATCTCCTTGCACTCCAAGGGACTCTCAAGAGTCTTCTCCAACACCACAGTTCAAAAGCATCAATTCTTTGGCACTCAGCTTTCTTTACAGTCCAACTCTCACATCCATAAATGACTACTGGAAAAACCATAGCTTTGACTAAACAGACCTTTGTTGGCAAAGTAATATCCCTGCTTTTTAATATGCTGTCTAGGTTGGTCATGGAGAGGGCAATGGCACCCCACTCCAGTATTCTTGCCTGGAAAATCCCACGGATGGAGGAGCCTGGTAGGCTGCAGTCCATGGGGTCGCTACAAGTCGGACACGACTGAGCGACTTCACTTTCACTTTCACGCATTGGAGAAGGAAATGGCAACCCACTCCAGTGTCCTTGCCTGGAGAATCCCAGGGATGGGGGAGCCTGGTGGGCTGCCGTCTATGGGGTCGCACAGAGTCGGACACGACTGAAGTGACTTAGCAGTAGCAGGTTGGTCATAACTTTCCTTCCAAGGAATAAGCGTCTTTTAATTTCATGGCTGCAATCACCATCTGCAGTGGTTTTGGAGCCCCCAAAAATAAAAGTCTGACACTGTTTCCCCATCTATTTGCCATGAAGTGATCGGACAGGATACCATGATCTTAGTTTTATGAATGTTGAGCTTTAAGCGCACTTTTTTCACTTTCATCAAGAGGCTCTTTAGTTGTTCTTCACTCTCTGCCATAAGGATGGTGTCATCTGCATATCTGAGGTTATTGATATTTCTCACAGCAATCTTGATTCCAGCTTGTGCTTCCTTCAGCCCAGCATTTCTTTCTTTTTTTTTAAATTTTATTTTATTTTTAAACTTTACAATATTGTATTAGTTTTGCCAAATATCGAAATGAATCCGCCACAGGTATACCTGTGTTCCCCATCCTGAACCCTCCTCCCTCCCCATACCTTCCCTCTGGGTCATCCCAGTGCACCAGCCCCTGGCCCAGCATTTCTCATGATGTACTCTGCATTAAGTTAAATAAGCAGGGTGACAACATACAGACTTGATGTACTCCTTTTCTTATTTGGAACCAGTCTGTTGTTCCATGTCCAGTTCTAACTGTTGCTTCCTGACCTGCATACAGGTTTCTCAAGAGGCAGGTCAGGTGGTCTGGTATTCCCATCTCTTGAAGAATTTTCCACAGTTTATTGTGATCTACACAGTCAAAGGCTTTGGCATAGTCAATAAAGCAGATAGATATTTTTCTGGAACTCTCTTGCTTTTTTGATGATCCAGCGGATGTTTGCAATTTGATCTCTGGTTCCTCTGCCTTTTCTATGCTGGACCTAGAATTTATGGGAGTCCTCTGAAGTGCCCATGCTTAAGAAGCTTGCCAGGTGGTTGCCTACATACTGAAGTTCAACAACAATGGTTTGTAGAAACTCATAAATCATCATGTTCTCTAGGTCTGATACTGAGTTAAAATTTCTTAAAGTGAATACTATTCTTAACTCTACCATAATGATTGTAATTATATTACTAAGGGAATTAAGATTAATTTTGCTATTTAAGAAATTTTGGAATTAAAATTTGAAAGTCTATGAATGAAGCATCCCTTTATTCCTGGTAATAATATTTAAAAAATATTAATTTTGATATGGGAGTTTACCACTATATGTTGATAATGTCTTTCGATAGCAATGATCCAGTTTAAACTTTGTATCAGTTTGACTTCGCACTGACATGTTTCTGAATTTTAAAATCAGGTGGAAAAACTTACATTGACCAATTTCTCTTAGACTGCTGATCATGCTGCTGAAGTCTTTTAAGAGGATTATATAGTGTTATTTCACATTAGAAAGAATAGCATGGAAATTAACCATCTCTATTAGTAAAAGATAAATGATTTGCCAGGGTATTGATTGTGGGAGACTATCACTTTAAGTATACAATTCAAGGAGCCTGGAAGTGTATATGTTTTATAACCATCACCACAATTAAAATATTTTCATTTCCATCACCTGAAAAAACTCCCTTTCCCACAGCTGGCTCATGGCAACCACTGATTTGCTTCTGTCAGTACAATTTTGTCTTTTTTAGGATTTCATATAAACTGATCATGCAGTATGTAGTCTTTTCTTTTTTTTTAGCTTCTTAACTCTGCATAATGATTTTGAAATTCAACAATGTTGTTGTATATATTGGTAGTTCATTACTTTTTATTTCATCATATGAATATACCACAGTTCATTCGTTTACTAGTTTGGGTGGTTTCTGGTCTACCAGTTCAGTTCCTTTGCTCAGTTGTGTCTGACTCTTTGTGACCCCATGAACCGCAGCACTCCAGGCCTCCTTATCCATCACCAATTGCCAGAGTCTACCCAAACCCATGTCTGTTGAGTCACTGTTGCCATCCAACCATCTCATCCTCTGTCATCCCCTTCTCCTCCTGCCTTCAATCTTTCCCAGCATCAGGGTCTTTTCCAATGAGTCAGCTCTTCACATCAGGTGGCAAAAGTATTGGAGCTTCAGCTTCAACATCAGTCATTCCAATGAACACTCAGGACTGATCTCTTTTAGGATGAGCTGGTTGGATCGCCTTGCACTCCAAGGGACTCTCAAGAGTCTTCTCCAACACCACAGTTCAAAAGCATCAATTCTTCGGCACTCAGCTTTCTTTTATAGTCCAATTCTCACATCCATACATGACTACTGGAAAAACCATAGCCTTGACTAGATGGACCTTTGTTGGCAAAGTAATGTCTGCTTTTTTAATACTCTGTCTAGGTTGGTCACAACATTCCTTCCAAGGAGTAAGCGTCTTTTAATTTCATGGCTGCAATCACCATCTGCAGTGATTTTGGAGCCCAGAAAAATAAAGTCAGCCCCTGTTTCCACTGTTTCCCCATCTATTTGCTGTTCTGGTCTATGGTTACTAGGAATAAAGCTTCTACAAACATCTACAGGCAAGTCTTTGTGTATATGCATCTTTTCCTTTTTCTTGGTTAAAACCTAAAAGTGGGATTCCTGGGTCATATGACAAGTACCTGATTCACTTTCTAAGAAACAGCTTAACTGTTTCTCAAAACAGCTGTATCACTGAGCATTTTCATTTTCATAATATATCTGCATTATAGCTCACTACAGCTGTAGGAGCTTTAGCAATGTCCTGTTTTCATTTTGGATGATGGTAAATTGAATGTTCGTTCTTTGTACTGGTTAACCTTGGCTAGAGGTTTACTCATTTTATTGACCTTTTCACAGAATCAGCCTTTGATTTCATTGATTTTCTCTATTTGCTCTTGCTTTCATTATTTCCTTTCTTAATATACTCTAGACTTATTTGACTCCTCTTTCATAACTTCTAAAGAAGTAAGTTTAATTAGTTTAAGACCTTTCCTCTTTTTTAATACAAAGACCTAATTCTATATGTGCCCCTCCAAGTACCACTTCTATTCTCATCATGTTCACGTTTTCTTTATATTCCTGAACATAAGTAGCAAATTTATTATAGCTGTTTTATCAACCCTATCTATTAGTCCCACAGTTTGGTCATTTCTGGATCTCTTTCAACTGACTGATTTTTCTACTGACTGTGGGTAATAATTTACACCTTCTTTGCACGTCTCTTCATTTTTTAATGGGTAATGGACATTGTAAATTTTACGTTAGTAGGTTCTAGCTTTTGCTGCATTTCTTTAAAGTATGGTTTACTTGCTCTGCTATGAAGTTACATTACTCCGACTCAGTTAGAGCCTTCTGGTATTTTCTTTTATGCTTCAAGGCAGATCTAGAGAACTTTTTCATCTCTAGGCTGATGTAGCCTCAGGACTATGGCAGTATCCTTCTGAGGACTTAATTCAATGCCCTGCACATGACAAAGTCTTTCCACATCGGCTGCTGAGAATGAACTCCTTTTCAGCTCTGCAAGAGCTCCAGGAATTGTTTGGCCTTCTGTTTTCTAGTGTTTCTTTCCCCAGCGGCAGGAAGTTTCCTAATACATACAGGTAGATCACTATTTAACCAAAGAGTAAAAGAAGGACCTCTGAAAAACTTTTTTTTTCCCCTGTGCAGTTTCCCCCATCTGATACTCTGCCTTGACGTCTAAGTACAGAGGTCTCCCTGAACTCTGATCTCTGTCTCCTCACAGTGAGACTGCCTAGCTCTATTTGGATCTGCCAATCCTGCACTGTGGCCTAGAAACTGCTTCTAGGAAGTAAGCTGGGGTCATCATAGCCCTCACTGCCTTTGTTCTCAATGTCTAAAAGTCATATAATATATTTTGTCTGGTATTCTAGGTGTTCAAAGCAGGAGGGTAAATCTGATCCCTAATCCTTATCATGATTGGAAACAAAATTTATATTAGTGTGTGGTGTGTTTAGTCACTAGCTAAGTCATGTCTGACTCTTTTGTGATTCCATGGACTGTGGCCTGCCAGGCTCCTCTGTCCATGGGATTTTCCAGGCAAAGACACTGGAGTGGGTTGCCATTTCCTTCTCCAGATTTATATTAGCAATCAGGTTAAATACAAAGAAACTAAATACCAGTAACTTTGTAAGTTTTACTGTGACTACACTTCAGGTAACTGAAATAAAGTTTCTTTTAAATGTAATTCTAAGAATATGTTATAAAACCAAGTGTCCTAAAACACAGAAGAGAGCAGGGTCAGTGTTCCAACCATCTCAAACGTTAACACAGTCTCTTCTTTGACATATTCTCCCTCACAAAAATCCTACACTAATCAAAAAGGAAAGAATTATCACTATAATCTGTCAGAGATATACAGACTACTGACCTGAAGAAGGAATTACAAATTAGAGATGCAGTAAAGAGAACTTGGGGCTTCCCTTGTGGCTCAGTGGTAAAGAATCCACCTGCCAAGGCAGGAGACATAGGTTCAATCCCTGGGTCAGGAAGAACTCATGGAGAAGGAAACAATAACCCACTCCAGTATTCTTGCCTGGGAAATCCCATGGACAGAGGAGCCTGGCCAGGCTACAGACCATGGGGTCACAAGAGTCGGACATGACTTAGTGATTAAAAACAAGAGAGAACTTGACAATTCTGACAACTATTCAATTAGAAAAAAATTTGCTATTATTTTCTCCATCTGTTGTTATGAGAAACTAGAAATAGGAAATATTGCACCTATACTCCTAAGAATCCCACATACCTACCCAAAAGAGAGAGCAAATCAAATAGCCATAAAGAATTGTGACGTAGAAATGTTTACCATAAATTCATAGGGTGTTATGAAGTTACATAGCACAACCAAGTCTTGTTCACTTATATTTTCTTGAAATGTCACTTCAAGAGTAATCTTAGTGAAACCTATAAAACAAATTACAATAGCACTAATTCAAGTGGTAAATGTTTTATTCTTTATGTAGATGCGTGTCTGTTTACACATACAGAAACATGTGAAGAAACACATCTATATACAGAAAATATATTTACCATTTGTCATCAAACACATAAAATCAGGAACAGAGCATTATGCACAGATCACATTCATTTTCCCTTAATAAAATTCTAGGTTCGATGTTTTGAATCATTAAGTTGTACATTTTATGTATGTTAGTTGTCTGCTCTAGGTTTCTTGAACAAATGATTTGGCTCTTGAATGACTGAAAGAAATCCCAGATCATTCTGTAGACCGCGCCAACCTCGATGGAGAAAAGAGAAGAAAAGTGCTTCTGATGCTGTAGAAGCCACAGACCAACTGCTCAGAAACGAATAGGGTTTTACCCTGGAAAGAGAGGAAAGGGATACAACTGGAAAGAAAGGGCTCATTCTGGGGAAGGAGGAGGAGTAAGACAGGCTTCAGAGAGTAGCAGGCTGGGCAGAGGGTGAGGAGCAAGATTTATCTCCTGTGCTGAACCAAGCCAGCTCTTAAGTGCACACTTGGCATAGTGTGGAGTCTCATATGGTCCCACAATCGTGAACAAAGTATTGTGGCTCAGTGAAAACAATGGGCTGGAGAGGTAAAAATGGGTGGAGTTATAATCGCAGAAAAGAACTCCAATTTTTGAATGATTTGCTGGGCTAAATAAAGAAGCATATATTTAAATGAAAAAAATAAAATTAAATATAGCCATTTCCTATAAATAAATGCTCAAAATAAATTTGATATGTTTTTCTTGGTCATTTCTTGTGCTTAGTTGCTCAGTTGTGTCCGACTCTTTGTGACCCCACAGACTGCAGCTCACCAGGCTCCTCTATCCATGGGGATTTTCCAGGCAAGAATACTGAAATGGGTTGCCATGCCCTCCTTCAGGGGATCTTCTCAACCCCATGGATTGAACCCAGGTCTCTCACATTGCAAGTGGATTCTTTACTGTCTGAGCCACCAGGGAAGCTGAGTATTTCTTACAGAATTATAAACTAATCTAAAGAAAGAAAAGCCCTGAAATATGGCAAAATTGTCATTAATTTTTTTTCTGTTTTTAGTACCCATAAGTTATAACTTGCCTGGTGGAGGGCATGACAACCCACTCCAATATTCTCGCCTGGAGAATGCCATAGACAGAGGAGCCTAGTGGGCTACAGTCCATAGGGTCGCAAAGAGTTGGGACACAACTGAAGCAACTTAGTACGCACACACAAGTTATACCTGATCTGAATTAGTGGTCAGTTTTACTGTGTGAACCTTGAATATAAACAATTTTAATGTTCTTGATCCCTTCTGCTATAATGATGCCTCAAAAAAGATTTTACCAATTCATATTCAGTCTAGTAGTATATAAGAGAACCATTTCACCATATTTTCAACAATGAGTACTCTCATTAAAATAATAAATTCTCCACTAATGTGCTAGTTTGTGACCCTTGAGTTATAGCAAGGTACTCCTAGGACCTAGAAGTACATTCTTAGGCAGGATATTTTAAAGCAAGATAGGCACAGGATATTTTAAATTCTGAGGGAAAATAATAATACTCAGCCAACTGATTGGAACAATTGGAATAATAACAGCCGACTCATTGGAAGAGACACTGATGCTAGGGAAGACTGAGGCAAAAGGAGAACAGAGTGGCAGCAGACAAGATGACTGGATGGCATCACTGATTCAATGGACACAAACTTGAGCAAACTCCGGGAGAAAGTGAGGGACAAGGAGGCCTGGTGTGCTGCAGTCCATAGGGTGTAAAGAGTTGGACACAATTTAGCAACTGAACAACGAAAATGAAAGTTAATTATGCAATAGCTGGTCATTTCATAGGGATTAATGACTAACAAAGAGTGGATGGCCCAAGGTACAGCCAAGGATCATTAACATCCACTGGCCATTAACTTCCAGAAAATTCCCAGCATCAAATTCCTTATTGCTATTATGAACTGAAAATGGAAAAGAAATATAGGCATATGGATTTTTAATGGTGATGCAGTTTTAATTAATATGTACAAGGCATTCATGGAGAACTTAATTTTTGTACATTTGTACATTATCTAATCACATTGCTGTTCTCATCTCTCATGGTTCCAAAGAGGCAGATACAACTTAGCGACTGAACAACAACAAATAATACTCAACACCCCTCAGGTGCCACGTGAATTACTTGCTCACTGTTTCAACAAGACATCACATTACATTTCTTTCATTGACATCATCTTTGTGAAACTAGGTTTCAGCAGTTGCTGCAAGACAAGGCAAGTTACCCTGTGAAAATCAGTGTGGAACAGGAAATGAGAGAGATTGTATTGAACCCGATTCCCAAATTGGGGGAGTTGTGTAGTTCCCAACAAGGTGTGCAATCCCATTAGTAACCACAACTGTTGGAAGAATGAAATGAAAACATTTTGTCTTTCAGTTTAGTGTTAGTCATCAGTCATGTCTGACTCTTTGCAACCCCACGGACAATAGACCGCCAGGCTCCTCTGTCCATGGGATTCTCTGGGCAAGAATCTGGAGTAGGTAGCTATTCTGTTCTTCAAGGGATCGTCCCAATCTAGGGACTGAACCCAGGTCTCCCTCATTGCAAGTAGATTCTTTACTGTCTGAGCCATCAGGGAAGCCCCAGCTTCCTCAATTTAGGTATACTATTTTTCAAATGGCTATTAAGTGGTTGGGACAGGAATACTTGAGTCGTTTTGAATTCCACTACTTAATAAATAAAACTGTTAGATATATGTATTTTAGGCCTAAAGGTACTGGAAAATCTTACTGAGACACTGAGAGCACTGTGAACCAAGAAAGTTTGGGGAATCTCTGTGCTAAACAACTTCAATATAATATTTCTTTTTAACTTGCATTATTGAAACTGAACATTAAACAACAAAAAACACTCATTTGTATGCCATTCTTTATCTATTCAATACCTTTACTTATTTATCAATTACATTATTATTGTTATTGTCTTTATCATTGATTTGTTCAATCTCTGTATCTATTAAGGCTAATAAACCTTTGACTCACTTCTTATAAATACTTACTTTATGACTTTTTGATGTTTAGATGATTTCATTTTTATGAGTTGAAACTGTTAGTAATTTTCCTCTGTGTGATTTATTTCACTGTTTCAAAATTCTGCCTGATACAGAATCTTTGAGAAATATCTACAACTATTTTTCTAAATCTTTAGAAATCTTAATGACTCTATATTCTTTATAGATTAAGTAGAAAGAGAATATTTTAGAAAGAAAACAAATTCCTATCTGAAAGTGAGCTATTTTCCAAAGAGAACCTGTTATATTAAATCATTTCAGTATAATTAGGTGCCCATCAAAAATTATTACAGTAAAATAACTTATATGTCTGAAGGCAGAATTTATCAATGACAAGGAAGGAGAATGTTAAATATTCAAATATGTTCATGAATTAGTACAATTAGGCGGACCTCACAGAGATCCACAATGTATATATGAGGAAACAAGGTTCTTTTAGGTGATTAGATTCAGTACCAACCAAATAAAATCTGTTTAACCCAATGTTTTTCCCAAATTAGTTTGAATATAAAAGTATTTTATAATACTTTTAATATAATAACAACTATTAATTTCTCAAGTAACTATTTTTCTATGGATTTACATTGAGCACCACCACACAATGATAATAAAATAGGCACACACTGCCAGAATTAATGTATTTTATTGTTTGTTCTTTTATAGGATTTGCCAAGTATTGAACAAGGACCTATAATTCTTGTATCATTCATTTAACATACATTTACTGAGAGTCTTAAAGTGGAGTGGATACAGCCCTGAATAAGACAGATGTTAGCCTTGATTTTACAGAGCTGACATTCCTTAACCACTCAAATATTTCCATTTGCTTTATAATGTAGTATGATTAATTTTCAAATTAAAACCTTAGCATAAGGACACAAACACCATGGAAAATAGTACATAAGTGTGGATGAGTCTTTTAAATGAAACTATCACAGATAATTGAAAGCAAGATAATCTTTTTTTATATTTAGCTCATGGTGGAAAAAATAAGCATAAGTGTAAAAAGAAAAAGTCTCATGTAAGGTTATTTTCGTAAGAGTATATATTGTTGACATCTACTTTTCTATCATTCTGTTTAAGTAACAAGTTTCACAAGATCACTTTAACCGAACACCTGAAATAAGGTACCTAAATGGAACTGAACAAAATATACACTGTACAATATTTTGGCAGTGTTAACAGTTCTGTTTTTCAGCTCTTCTTTATCATATAGAATATAATTACTACTTATTTCTATCTCTGACTATAAACTACTTAAAAAACAAAGATGTTAGAATCTCAGAATTTCTGCAGCTGTTAAAAGTATATACCAGTCAGTTGTATACACCATACATATTTAGCAACTATCGAAAGTGTGGTATGTACAATCACAATAATGACCATAATATTTATATACCATTGAACTCCAAGATATGTCTACTTCTTGCATAACAATATAAAAATAATTATTTAACTAACTGATTGATTGATGAATATAAGAAAAAGAGCTACTGAAATTACAAACATGAAAAAGTTATAACAAGGACATGATGGAACAGAAATCTAAGACACAAGACAAACAGGTATATTTGATACTGTTTCAATATTACAAATATGCAAAACAGTTACTATGGGAATAAAATAGATAAAACCAAAGAAGAACTTTCTGGGCCTATGGAATAAATAAATAATCCCATGACAGAAGCATTTCTTTTGGGTATAATTTCTATTCTCTCTTTAAACTACTTTTCTTATCTGATTTTCCAATATTATAATAACTCAGGGAAGTAAGCAAGGCTTTCATATATTATAATAACACAAATAAGAAATTTGGTTATCAAAGAGATCCAATTATATTCAAAGTAGGTAACCTGTTATACTTTATGGAATATTCACACAGGGTAAAGAATGATATATATACATATATCCATACTATGGTTTCAACTTAGTTTTCTAATAAGAGCCCTAACACTTACCACCTATGTATGAACCCTAGGCTGAGCTAAATAAGGCACTAGTCGTACCTTAGTCATAGCATTTTTGTAAAAATTATAAAAATATGCATATAGAAAACAAGATACTTGACATAGTAGATGCTTAATAAATGGCAACTTTTCTTCTACCTGTAGCCTTCATCAGCTTATACAGTATATAGTTAACTTATTATGTTTATTATTAAATATAATAATTATCACTCTTACTTCACTGAAAGGTTAAGTTTCACAGGGCAAGATATTTTTTCTTCATTTCTGTATCTCAAGCACCTAAAAAAATGCCTGACATACAAATAAGGGCTTCTCAGGTGGCACTAGTGGTAAAGAATCCACCTGTCAATGTGGAAGATGCAAGAGACACAGGTTTGATTCCTGAGTTGGTGAGATCCCCTGGAGTAGGAAATGGCACTCCACTCCAGTATTCTTGTCTGGAGAATCCCATGGACAGAGGAGCCTGGTGGGCTATGGACCACAGGGTGCAAAGAGTTAGACATGACTAAAGTGACTTAGGAAGGATGGATTGAAAGCATTTTTAAATTTCTTCACACGGTACCAAGGATTTTCAACTGAGAGAGGCCATCACTTAGGTGTGTTATGTTTATTATCCAGAAGTGAATAAAAAAGAGAACTCTTGAGCTACATCTAATTTCACAAGAAAAAAAAATATATGTATGTATACTGTGTAATTGACAAATGTGAAAAATATGTATTAGCTGATTCTATAGAAATTAGAATAGG
Organism: Bos grunniens; assembly: GCF_055505025.1. NCBI lineage: Eukaryota > Metazoa > Chordata > Mammalia > Artiodactyla > Bovidae > Bos > Bos grunniens. The sequence goes on along the minus strand of NC_141166.1, from coordinate 35,755,547 downwards.
TCAGTGTTTTCTTTCCTTTTCTTTTGATGAGAATTTTTTTAGAGTAGGTACATTATACCATAAGGCCCTCATCATTCAATTAATCAACAAGTATTTTTTGCCAAACACCATTCAAGGAGCTGGGAACACCTTAATAAGTAAGACAGAAGAGACAGTCTCAGAAGCTTATATTCAAGTGGAAGGAGACAGGTAACGTAGGCATAAACAAACAAAAAAGATAATCACAGATTCTGATTCAAGTTTTATAAGACTCTAGGCTAGACAGAGCAAGACAGAGAGGACCTAAGAGGATGCTTTAGCTAGGGTGTTTATGGAATGGCATTATCTCCAAGGAGACGACACTGAAGCAAATATCTGAAGGATACAAGCAACCATGCCAAGAACTGGGGGAAAAGCTAAAGGCAGAGACGTCTAGGGTCATTAGTAGAAAACCCCAAGAGTAGGATAAAAATTAAGAAACCTCAGGTAGCAAAGAACACGAAATGCGGGGTAAAGTGGTATGTGCTCAAACAGGAGAGGTGGGCACAACTTCTACTGGCTTGATTAACAGCTTAATTTTATTATAAGAGCAATGCAAAGCCATTAAAAGATTTTAAGCAGAGAAATAGCATGATTTAAACTGTGTTTTAAAATAACAATCTGGCTGTTATATGAGGCATAGATTTGAAAAAAGGGGTATGGTGGCTGAGAGCAAGGACTCTAGAGTCAGGCAAAGCAATTCATATCCGAGCTTTACCTGAATAAATTGGGAATCATGTGAAATATGCATAATGTAGTTATAATGGCAAGATTTTGACTATAACACAGCATAATTTTGAAAAGCACTCTCACATAGATAACATTCTATTCTTCAGTTCAGTTCAGTCGCTCAGTTGTGTCCCCATGACTCTTTGCGACCCCATAAATCGCAGCATGCCAGGCCTCCCTGTCCATCACCAACTCCAGGAGTTCACTGAGACTCACGTCCATCGAGTCAGTGATGCCATCCAGCCATCTCATCTTCTGTCGTCCCTTTCTCCTCCTGCCCCCAATCCTCCCAGCATCAGAGTCTTTTCCAATGAGTCAACTCTTCGCATGAGGTGGCCAAAGTACTGGAGTTTCAGCTTTAGCATCATTCCTTCCAAAGAAATCCCAGGGCTGATCTCCTTCAGAATGGACTGGTTGGATCTCCTTGCAGTCCAAGGGACTCTCAAGAGTCTTCTCCAACACCACAGTTCAAAAGCATCAATTCTTCGGCGCTCAGCTTTCTTCACAGTCCAACTCTCACATTCATACATGACTACTGGAAAAACCATAGCCTTGACTAGACGGACCTTTGTTGGCAAAGTAATGTCTCTGCTTTTTAATATGCTGCCTAGGTTGGTCATAACTTTCCTTCCAAGGAGTAAGCGTCTTTTAATTTCATGGCTGCAATCACCATCTGCAGTGATTTTGGAGGCCCCCAAAATAAAGTCTGACACTGTTTCCCCATCTATTTCCCATGAAGTGATGGGACCAGATGCCATGATCTTCGTCTTCTGAATGTTGAGCTTTAAGCCAACTTTTTCACTCTCCTCTTTCACTTTCATCAAGAGGCTTTTTAGTTCCTCTTCATTTTCTGCCTTAGATTTATTTTATTCTAAATTTTTATATGTCCTCCAGCATTCTGGGACACTTTTATTCATTTAAGCATGATACATTTCTTTAGTTTTATTATGTTGAGCATTTTTTGTGTGCTTGTGTGTGCGTGTTTAAAATCTAATTCAAGCAAGAAGCTCAAACCCAGTGCTCTGTGACAACCTAGAGGGACGTGATGGGGTGGGAATTGGGAGAGAGGTTCAAAAGGGAGGGGGCATATGTGTACCTATGGCTGATTCATGTTGGTGTATGACAAAAGCAACTATCCTCCAATTAAAAATAAATTAAAAGTCTAATCCAAATAATACATTGTTGGCAAAATGAAAATTTAAAAAGTAATGTAAAAGAATAATAACATTACTAAGATAAAACTTGACATAAGGGATCATACACATGATATTTCAAACTATAGACTGTGCTGATATTAGCATCTCTCTCTTAAATTTGACTCTACTTAACTGTAAAATAAGGCCCTTAAAATAGTGCTTGTCACAAAATAAGAGCCTGTTAAATGTTAGCCAGTAACTTTAATTTTTACAATAGCCTGACATTTATCATCTGCTAGGAAACATAACCATAACTGATCTCCAGTAATCTTAAAAAACGAACTTCCTAATTAACCTAAGAATTTTCACCTGAAAGCACCTGTAGATTCTTTCATTCATTCAATCGATACAGCATAAGGAATACAGATGCAAAAGAGAATACAGTAATGTCTTTCAAGATGCAGAATTTAGGATGTTTCATTTTTATCATGAGTATTATCATCCTATTTTTGTACAATTTAAAGAGAAACCATGTTGATAGATGATTTATGATACCTTAAGCAAAAATTTAATTATATCCTAAATATATTTTATATGTTTATAACAAATGATATTGGGTTATAATATTTACCTCATTTGTATGGTTATCTGCCATTTGGGAATTTTCTTACAAGATTTGGCAAGACAGTACAGGCTGTGGATGAACAAGTTTCTTTGACTCACATGCATGGATCAAGTAGGAAAAATAAAAGGAAAGGGTGGAGGTTAGCTTACAAAAAAAAAAAAAAAACCCTCAACAAAACAGAAAACAGTGTGATGTGCCTTTTTGGACACTGGGTGAGTGAAGAAGCTGGCATGCTGCCCTTACATTTCTGCCATGGAGTTCCAAACATGCCAGGCCTGCAGACTCAGCACTGTGCAAGGAATAACATGAAATAGCCACAAGCTCATACCGTTCACAGTAACAAACAAGTAGGATGCAAAACTGAATTACTAAAGCTGTCTGCAGAAAACTGAGAATGAGAAATAGGTCCATGGTTCCTGCTTACTTCTTTAGAACTCCTGAGAACAGAGAAAGGTAAGGAGGCAAGGTTCAGGCAGTCAACTAATCTGACTTGGTCTTTGAACCAAAATGGAGAGCTCTATCAGATAAGAATGTGCTAGAGAAGAAAGACTGCTTTTCCATTACTCCTTCTAGAAATAAGTGTCTAATTAAAAAAAAAATCATTTGATTTTATATTGGAGGAACTCCCATGGACAAAGGAGCCTGGTGGGCTACAATCCATGGGGTCGCAAGCGAGGCAGACACAACTTAATGACTAAACAACAGCCAACTAACAATTCTGTCATAGTCTCAGGCGGGCAGTGAAGGGACTCAGACATATGAGGACTGTTCACCCCCAAACTCCCTTCCCATCCGGGCTGCCACAAAACATTAACCAGAGTTCCCTGTATTATACAGCAGGACCTTGTTGGTTATCCATTTTAAATACAGTACTGTACATACGTTGATCCCAAACTCCCTAACTATCCTTTGCCCCCATCCTCCTCCCACTCTGAAACCATAAGTTCTCTAAGTCTGTGAGCCCGTTTCTGTTTTGTAAATAAGTTCATTTATGTCATTTCTTTTTAGATTCCTCATATAAAGGTTATCATACAATATTTCTCCTTCTTTGTCTGAATAAGTGTCTAAAATTTAAAGAAGCATGTTGTGTATACTGCTGCTTGAAAATTTAATGCTATTAAAAATTTAATTTCTTTTATAAGGAACACATAAGGAAGAGTATATAATGATTATTTGGGGGAAAATATGTTCTTCTGGGCAGAAGTCACATGAATTGTCACTGCAGCTGGCCTGACTGAAAGTGGTTTCTCCCTCCATGGGCAAGGTGTTACATGTGTGTTTCAATCAGGAATGGAGACACTAATCCCATTCCCTCTCTTCAGTGTTTATTGCAAAGCGTACAGAGAGGCTCCACAGGCTAAGTGCCAGGACTTGATGGGTGAAATCAGCAGAACACAGTTATGCAAATCAAGTGTGCAAATGACACTGCTTGTGTAATTACCAATGTAATCCTCCTCTATCAACCACCTCCAGGAAGGAAAGGAGGGGTAGAGGGTGGGGAAGGTTCACACTTGGCAGATCACCCAGAGAGTGGGCCAGGTGCCAGGTCTACAATCAGGTGAAAACAGTTTCTTCTCAAGGGAAGTCTGCAGTATAAATTATACTACACTTTATGCACCATCACTTCTATGAAGGAGCTGCACTAGACTTCGTTTCTATAACCAGCAAAATTTAATCCAATATGTCTTATCAGTATACTGATCATTGTCTTAGAATTTTTTAAATGGATCTCTTTAGCAAATTGGGTAGAAAAGTCATGTCGATCTGGTTTTAAAACAATGTCAGTATGGAAATAACTGATAATGATAGTCTTTTGGCCACATACCCAACTTTCAGACATTTAAAATCCTTCTTTAACAAAATAATCAGTCCTATTAATGTCTAAAGGTCTATAACCTGTAGCAGATCCATGTTATAAAAAGCAGTTCATATGTAACAGAAACATAAAGTACTTAATTATATACTTGTTTACCTCAAAAAATAAAGTGGGATAATATTGAAGCAAACATTGAAGGATTAGGGGAAAAAATCTATTAGAAAAACAGAGTGGAAGGCAGAGGAGAGACAAGAGGGGAAGATAACTTAAAAAAAAATATATATATATATATATAAAAGAAGGAAAGGGTGTGTATTTCAGGAGACAGTTATTGATTATAAATGCCACACTGCTTTGGAAGACAATCAGTTTATGGAACTCCTGATCAGCCAGGAATTTAAGGAAATAATGTGACAGTCCCCTAATAAGGAATGATAGCATGCTATGCTAAGTCACTTCAGTCATGTCCGACTCGGTGCGACCCCACAAACAGCAGCCCAACAGGCTCCGCTGCCCCTGGGATTCTCCAGGCAAGAACACTGGAGTGGGTTGCCATTTCCTTCTCCAATGCATGAAAGTGAAAAGTGACAGTGAAGTCGCTCAGTCGTGTCCAACTCTTAGCGACCCCATGGACTGCAGCCTAACAGGCTCCTCCGTCCATCTGAGGGCATAATCACTCTCATGGCAAATTAACAGATTGTCTCGTATGAGAATACAGAATTAGAGCATTTGACTTTCACTTGTTTAGCAATATGGTCAAAGGTTAGCACTATCTCAAACCCAGCCAGATGCCACTTTTGAACTTCATTTTCAAGAAAGTTAAAGAGAATGAAAAAACTATATTTTCTTACCAGCTTCTCTGACAGCATGTAGTTTATACCTTAAAAATGCCTGCTAGTTGGTTTAATATTGTACTAATGTGAATATCCAAATATATTCAAAAGCAGGGAAACAGTCCTTATCTAAAACAACGAAAAATGGTGGATGTTATTGTTTTAACAGATGGGTTCTTATATGTTACATCTGGTCCAGTTGCTTTTTATAGGATAAAATAGCTTTAACCTGACAATTAGATATAAAGAACAAACTTCTTAAGCAAAATTTGTCAAACTCTGAATAGATTACAAAACTGTGTTGTGAAAAATCAACATAACTGAGGTGTTTTGGAAATAAAGTAGGCATCTGCTCAGAATAATGTAGGCTTATTGATCTTAAGTCAAAAGACTGACACCGGAAGGTTCCTCAAATAGTTCTTACTCTAGGGTTATATGCTATAGATACATCATATAAACTAACTTTACAAAGTGTTTATTTTTAGGTGATATATTCCAGTAATTATATAATAAATACTGATTTAATTGAAAGCTAATTTAATTGAAAGCTAAAATCAGAAAAAAAAAATTCCTACATTTCTCTGCTTACTCAAGGGTATTTTATTTATATATCTCTGAACAATAATGTTACAATAAACAAGGAACAAGAGACAATGAATACGCTTCCTTGGGATATTAGGATTTTTCATTTTCAAATGAAAAGATTCCCTTTTTAGCAATGATTTTTTTTTTTTTTTTTTTTTTTGGTAAGAATGCAAGTGTAGTACAGGCTTTCCTGGTGGCTCAGTGCTAAAGAATCTACCTGCCAATGCAGGAGATCCAGGTCTGATCCCTGGGTCAGGAAGATCCCCTGGAGAAGTAAATGGCAACCCACTCCAGTATTCTTGTCTTAGAAATCCTTTGGACAGAGAAACCTGGTGGGCTACAGACCATGGGTCGCAAAAGAGTCGGATATGACTTAGCGACTAAACCAACAACAAAGCCCAGTACAATTCCATGGCCAAAACTAAATCATTTGGGACCGTGAAAAAGGCATTCTTACTTACTTTTTTCTCTTTACTATTTATACAAAGAAATTTATAAAGCATATATATTATGTAAGTTTTCATACATTAAAAACACATACTCTTCTATTACGTTTTAAATATTTAATTTGAGCACCGTATTAAGTACAGGAGAAATATACCTGAAGTTCTAATTAGGAAAATATATGCACCTTTCATTCCTCCTTGATTAAAAAATAAGTATGGTAAGTACTGCTTTGATTAATAGGGGTCCAGGGCTTAATTGAAACACTATTTCCCCAGTGTACTGGGTAAATAAAGACAATTAAAAGAAGTAATATATAATGTATGAAGCACACTAATCAAATTTCTAAGAAATAAAAGGATCACTTGTTAAACTAAAAATCTAATAGACAAAACTAATAAAATAATTTTTTGTAGCAGGTGCACTGATTCTCTGATTTGTCACTAAAAACTGACAGAAATACTATGTTATATTATAAACTTATGTAAAGAAAAGCAGGCGATTTGTGTGTAAATCTAAGGTTAATGGGTAAAGTTTACACTTTGCCAACATAACTGCCATAGGCAACCCACTCCAGTACTCTTGCCTGGAAAATCCCATGGACGGAGGAGCCTGGTAGGCTGCAGTCCATGGGGTCGCTAAGAGTCAGACACGACTGAGTGACTTCACTTTCACTTTTTACTTTCATGCATTGGAGAAGGAAATGGCAACCCACTTCAGTATTCTTGCCTGGAGAATCCCAGGGACAGAGGAGCCTAGTGGGCTGCCGTCTATGGGGTCACACAGAGGCGTACACGACTGAAGCGACTTAGCAGCAGCAGCAGCCATAAAATAAAGTAATTCTAATGAAATACCCAGCATCAAGACCAGTAGAATAGCTCTACACCATAATAAATGAAAATAGTTTTAAAAAATAAAGAAATAAACACTGATGATTGTTGTACAGACAAAACTTAGATTGCATTATTTCACTTTTTTCCCCCTGAATGGACAATATTTCAGAAATGAAATATAGCACTGCCATAACAAATAAAAAGAAAGTTTGATTTCTCCTATTATAATCTTAGCAAGTTGGGAATAAAATCTAGGCATTGTTAACAGGAATTATCTACTCCCGAGAAAAGATGATCATATCAATCTATTTCTAGAAATAATATTATACTGCTTAAAAATTATTGTTAGGAAACAAACTTCTCCATGTCAAATACTGGAAAATACTACCAAAATATTTGTGCTCTTTAAGGAGCCCAGATTTATTAATTATTCATAAAATTGGGCATGCTTTCAAAATTAAAAACTGTTATCAATGACTGTAATCAAAATTTAAAACAAGCAATCAAATCAAGTAATCAGGGCTTTGTACACTTAAGCCCATCTTTTCATTCAGGTACTAACAGGTAAAAGAGAAGGAGGGAATATTCAACACTGTTTTACACTTTCACTGGTATTCAGCAACACAGAGAGAGCTATTTCAAAAATATTCTTTAAAAAGAAATGCACTTTATGCGAACAAACTATATCTGGAATTAGAATGCAAAATCAGAAACTCTCTATATCAAGGTTTTTTCTGAGATTTATGTTAGCAGATAGTTGCAGAGAAGTGATGCTGTCCTATGCAGGTCATCTGAAAATCTTTTAAGACCTCTTCCATTTTATGCAAATTTGTTTTGAAAGTTAAAACAAACAACAGCAAACAAACAAAAAAAATACTTTGGGAGTGGGGAATACTCTTTTACTCTGTAAAGTTTGGTTTCAGTGACTAATGAGCAGCAAAATCCCAGGAGAAAAGATAACAGATTATATAATATGAGCAGCACAGGGAGATTAAAGATTAAATTAAGTGATGTGACAAAGCCACACAGCTAATTTGCAATGAGCCTGTTCTTAAACGCAGATGTCTTGACTTTTGACTTCCAGATAGTATTCAATTTATCACTTGGAGTTAACTTTACACAGTTTAGCAGTGAGTGAGTAAAAGTTGCTCAGTTGCGTCCAACTCTTTGCGACCCCATGGACTATACAGTCCATGGAATTCTCCACGCCAGAATACTAGAGTGGGTAGCCTTTCCTTTATCCAGGGGATCTTCCCAACCCAGAGATCGAACCCAAGTCTCCCACATTGCAGGCAAATTCTTTACCAGCTGAGCCACAAGGGAAGCCCAGAGTTTAGCAAGACAGAGGAAAAAATAAACATATGAGGTTGTATCATTTATTCCATAGCATGGAGTACATATTTTGGAGTTTGACTGTCTTGGTTTGAATCCAGGCTCTGCCTGTGTGATTTCTCTGTGCCTCAAGTCTCCTCACCTATAAACTAGGAATAATATTAACAAGAAGCTTTTCTGTCTCTCCAATCCTTTGAAAAACACTGAAATGCTGGTGCGCAAAGGCTGCTCTTTGGGATGCCCACATAGACACTTCTGGCAGTTAAACTGGATACTTACACTGAGTCAGTTATGATTCCATCCAAATTTATTTATGCCAGCTGTACCTATTACTATAAGTCAAGTCGCTCAGTCGTGTCCAACTCTTTGCGACCCCGTGGACTGTAGCCCACCAGGCTCTTCCATCCATGGAATTTTCTAGGCAAGAGTACTGGAGTGGGTTGCCATTTCCTTCTCCAGGGAAGCTTCCCAACCTAGGGATTGAATCTGGGTCTCTCACATTGCGGGCAAATGCTTTATAGTCTGAGCCACCTATTACTGTAATTAAATAAATTAACCAAATACACATATTCTAATAAAATAAGTACAGAAAAAAAGTTATTTCTATAAAAACTAATTTTACCACTCTGGAAAGATTCAATAAAAATGAGATGAAAATAACGCTGATAAATTGATAAATAGGCAATCTTAAAAATTAGTGACAAAAATCTGATAAATTTAATAGAAGTCTGACTGTTTTACAAGGTCTTCAAGTTTTTAAAGAAACTAAAAATGGAATTAGAGATGATGTGTTATGAGTATGGTTTAGGTCAGATAAACTACAAGGAATTCCAAAACCAAATTCCTCACTGAAAGGAAAGGACTTGACCTTTTTATTGAAAGCTTCTCATATTGCTAGATTTACTGTTTTTAATTGATAAACTACCTGGTTTTGCTCTGTCAGGTAAGAGATTTAATTAAATGAATAATCCATAGGATGTGCCTTGTACAAGGCTATAGAGAGTTCAAGAAATTCCAGACATGACCTGTCATAACCTAACTATTAGGATTATACAATCAAAATCAAAACACTGCCTTGTGTCCTCTAGAGCAGTGGTCCCCAACCTTTTTGTAACAGAGACGGGTTTTATGGAAGACACTTTTTCCACAAACTGGGGGTGGGGGTATGGTTTCAGGATGATTCAAGCATGTTAACACTTATTGTGCAATTTATTTCTATTATTATTAACATCATCAGGCATTAGATCATGGAGGTTGGGGAACCCCTTCTCTAGAGTTTGCAAGAGAATTCCAAATAGAAACTTTCAGTTTGCATGGGACCTTATAGGGCTTTAAAAAAAAGAGGAAGAAAGAAAAGAGCTAACATTTATTGAATGCATACTATATTGGATGTATCTATTCTAAAGGAAAATTAGTCCTGAATATTCATTGGAAGGACTGATGCTGAAGCCAAAACTGCAATGGCCAAAACTTTGGCCACCTGAAGCGAAGAACTGACTCATTTGGAAATACCCTGATGCTGGGAATGATTGAAGGCGGGAGGAGAAGGGGACAACAGAGGATGAGATAGTTGGATGGCATCACCATATCAATGGACATGAGTTTGAATAAGCTCCAGGAGGTGGTGATGGACAGGGAAGCCTGGCTTACTGCAATCCACGGGGTCTCAAAGAGTCGGACATGACTGAGTGAATAAACTGATACTGAACTGATACTGATATTATATCCCAGATATTTTTCTAAGTGTTTTCTCATATTTCTCTATGACATATAAAATGTCACAGAAATATGTTAAGTGCACATCAAAACCAAACTCATTATTAACCAATCTACTGGAAGGAAAATGTTCTAATCTAAAACAAAGGAAACAAAGATGCAATATAAATACCCTAGAACACAACAGCTAACTAAAGAAAATAAAATGAGCACTCATTACCCAAAGTAAGGGTTGGTATGGAGGAGGAGGAAGCAAGTTACTTTGTACTAATAATATTATTCATAAAAAACTGAAATTAAAATCATTATATTACACTTAATACCCTATACTAGTAAGTTTAAGCACTAGTTCTTATATTTAGCTTATCTGTAACATATTCTCTTTCACCTCCATAGCCATTTTTCACCTTTTGCTGCTCTGCTTCTGCAAAAAGCTAATTTCTATCAGCTTTATCCATAGGCTCCTTTGTCCCCTGGCTTCTGGTCATGCTCATTTAACATAAGGTATTAGCAAAAGAGACAGTAAAGAAGCCGCCTGCCAATGCAGGAGACATAAGAGATGCAGGTTCAATCACAGGGTCAGAAAGATCCTCTGGAGAAGGAAATGGCAACCCACTCCAGTATTCTTGCCTATAGAATCCTATGGACAGAGGAGTCTGTGGGCTATAGACCATGGGGTAGCAAAGAGTCAGATACGACTGGGCGACTAACACACATCAGCAAAAGAAGAGAGATGGAAAGAGTGAGGCCAAGCTGTTTATTCCTCAGTCACAGGTTAGTAGGGGTATATTCCTCCACTGAAGGTGAGTTTCAAAACCGTCTCCTACCTCTCCTAATTTCAGTGACCTCTTCCAGGTGGCGCAGTTGGTAAAGAATCTGCCTGTTAAGGCAGGAGACACAATACATGTGGGTTCGATCCCTGTATTGTGGATACATCTCCTTCCCGACAGGAGATGTCGGGAAGATCTTCTTGAGGAGGAAATGGCAACCCACTCCAGTATTCTTGCCTGTAAAATTCTATGGACAGAGGAGCCTGGCAGGATGCAGTCCATGGAGTCACAAAGAGTCGGACAAGACTGAATGCAAGTGCACACACACACACACACAGAACAAACACTTTGGACATGGGATTGCTGCTGCTGCTAAGTCACTTCAATCGTGTCCGACTCTGTGCGACCCCATAGACGGCAGCCCACCAGGCTCCGCTGCCCCTGGGATTCTCCAGGCAAGAACACTGGAGTGGGTTGCCATTTCCTTCTCCAATGCATGAAAGTGAAAAGTGAAAGTGAAGTCGCTTAGTCGTGTCTGACTCTTCGCGACCCCATGGACTGCAGCCTACCAGGCTCCTCCGTCCATGGGATTTTCCAGGCAAGAGTACTGGAGTGGGGTGCCATTGCCTTCTCCACATGCGATTGCTAATGGCTTCCTAATACTGCAGCCTTAGAGTATTCCAACTGTCCCTTTTATGCCTACTCTTTCTCCTGTAAATTTTAGTGCTTCGTCAATGTCTCCTGCATTTTCTCCATTTGAGTGTCTCATTGCTTTCCTATCAAGGCCCTGATGCTAGTTATTGGTAGCAAGAGTGGCCCAAGGCCTCAGAGAATCCACAAGGCATTTTGACATTGAGTTTCTCATGCTTGAAGAGAACAGAAGGGCCACCTATCAGGAAGTTAGTGAAATCCTAGTAATTCTATGTATGTGCTGGCAACCTCATTACTCAAATTATCACTGATGGTATCACAGAATGAGTGAAAGGAAGACTTTTGGAGCTGTGGTCTTTATTTGTTAAAAGGACAGTAGTGGTGTCTGTGTGAAGACTGTACTGTTACATGGCTACTTCTGTTAGCCCAAAGGATTATACGAAGGAGAAAGAACAAAATGAAGGTCCTGAATCATCTTTAAAACAGTCCTTATTTACTTAAGGCTTGGGTAAATAAGGCTGAAGATCAACTCCAGAATCTGATTTGAAGGGTGATGGGATTGCCGTACTGAATAAAATGGGCAAAACCAATACCATTAGGTCTTTTTCTAAATATATTTTTAATAATTTTATTTTTTAATTTACTGTCTGTGCTGGATTTTCATTGCTTTTCTCTAGTTGTGGCCAGTGGAGCTACTCTCCAGTTCCAGTGCACGGCCTTCTCATTGTGGTGGCTTCTCTTGTCGCTGAGCACTGGCTCTGGGGCATGTGGGCTCAGTAGTTGTGGCACAAGAGCTTAACTGCTCCATGGCATGTGAGATCTTCCCAGACCAGGGATCTAACCGGTAACTTCTGCATTGGCAAATAGATTCCTCACCACTGGACCACTAGACAGGCCCACTGTTAGTTCCTGATAATGGGGTAATGGTGGGGAAAGAGTGAAACATGTGTTGATAATATGTGATGAAATACTGAGGCTCAGAATGTTTAACTCCTAAAACCCTACAGAACATGACTTGCCAGAAGACATATTTGTCTTCACGCCTCCCCATTCAAGGAAACCAACTCTCACATAAATCAGCATTCCCATATAGTAAGAGGACTTCCAATTGGTTCGGAGAATGGCAGTTCTATTCAGAACTCATTTCTATTACCATTCACAATCCCCAGGCTCATGACAAGCTAGATCCTAATATAGCCAAAGTCAAGGGATATCCAGGAGGTGACAACCTTATACACTGAAATAACTGCAAATCTTTGCCAATTTTTATCAGTAGGAGTCCAGTTAGCATGTAAGGGAATGGATTGATTCTAAGGATTTTAAATCAAGAAGGTGAACTACAATGTTAGATCAGGCCAATTTATCTATAGGAACATTCATCTGGGATTTAGTATTTTATTGTCTTGAGCAGGTGGGAGTGACTGGTTAATTGAACCTTTGATTCAATGATAGCTTACATAGTAAAAAAGTTGAAATGGCAGAATGTTCTTGGCATAGCAAAGTAAAATTCCAAAATCTCAAGAATGTAAGAATATTGGGAAAGGATCTATTATAAATAACAATACCCTGCAAGGGCCTGTGGGACATCTCCTTCACCAAAAAATTACACTGGTGAGGAAATAACCAGCATGCTTGAGAAGCTTCCTGGTAACTGTCTTCTCTAGGCTGGAGAGAACAATGATAGATGTTGCAAACAGATCTGAGCTTCTTAATTTAAAGATATATATTGTGATCTTCTGAGATGGCAGAAGCTATGTGGTAGAAATTAATTTCAGGAAGGTAAGGCTGCCTTAACAAGCCACAGGGATGAGGTAAAGATCAATGTGTTTTGTGCCACAGGGTTCTATGGGAATGACTAATGGGTTTCAGATTCCCCAAGAATGAAAAAACACTTGGAATACCAAACTGCTAGCTGTCTTACATGGACAGAAACCCTCTAGGTCTTGTGGGCAAAAATCCAACTTCAGTCACCACAGTGGGATTCATGATCTCTTATCCACTGCCTAGACCTAAGTATATTCACATATCCAGAGTCACATAAGTTTAGGTGGAGACAGAGTCCATGAAACCTGGCCATAGCTGTATGCTATGAATTTTCCTCATAGCCATTTCAGAACCACCTGTGGCCATTTATGACAGTGACTGTGAACTGGGAGAAGGATAATACCAAATCCTTCCACAGGTTATTAGACAGTTGTATTATATTACCTCTGAATTGCCATTAATCCCTGGAACCCAAAATACAACTATGGCCCACCAGTCAAGTGGGAGCTTATGGAAGCCAAGGTATATATGAAGACTTCACCCAAGCCCATCTTACAGTACCACAGGAATAAGTGCACTCAGTAATGGAAAGAATCCTTACACTGGTTCCCTGACCCAGGGTAGGAGGGCTATTATAAAAAGACAAGAACAGTGCTGTCTAATGCAAAATGAATCACATATATAATTTAAAATTTTCTAATAGTCACATTTTTAAAAGGTGGAATTCATTTTCATAATATATTTAATAAATACCATTTCAACATGTGTTTTTTTTTAATTTATTTAATTAGAGACTAATTACTTTACAATATTGTATTGGTTTTGCCATACATAAACATGAATCCGCCACGGGTGTACACGTGTTTCCCACCCTGAACCCCGCCCCCCACCTCCCTCCCCGTACCATCCCTCTGGGTCATTCCAGTGCACCAGCCCCAAGCATCCTGTATCCTGCATCTAACCTGGACTGGCGATTAGTTTCTTATATGATATTATGCATGTTTCAATGCCATTCTTCCAAATCATCCCACCCTCTCCCTCTCCCACAGAGTCCAAAAGACTGTTCTATATATCTGTGTCTCTTTTGCTGTCTCGCATACAGGGTTATCGTTACCTCTTTCTAAATTCCATATACATGCGTTAGTATATTGTATTGGTGTTTTTCTTTCTGGCTTACTTCACTCTGTATAATAGGTTCCAGTTTCATCTACCTCATTAGAACTGATTCAAATGTATTCTTTTTAATGGCTGAGTGATACTCCATTGTGTATATGTACTTCAGCTTTCTTATCCATTCATCTGCTGATGGACATCTAGGTTACTTTCATGTCCTGGCTACTATAAACAGTGCTGTGATGAACATTGGGGTACACGTGTCTCTTTCAATTCTGGTTTCCTCAGTGTGTATGCCCAGCAGTGGGATTGCTGGGTCATAAGGCAGCTCTATTTCCAGTGTTTTAAGGAATCTCCACACTGTTCTCCATAGTGGCTGTACTAGTTTGCATTCCCACCAACAGCGTAAGAGGGTTCCCTTTTCTCCACATCCTCTCCAGCATTTATTGCTTGTAGACTTTTGGATCGCAGCCATTCTAACTGGCATGAAATGGTACCTCACTGTGGTTTTGATTTGCATTTCTCTGATAATGAGTGCCAAAGAATGCTCAAACTACCGCACAATTGCACTCATCTCACACGCTAGTAAAGTAATGCTCAAAATTCTCCAAGCCAGGCTTCAGCAATGTGTGAACCGTGAACTTCCTGATGTTCAAGCTGGTTTTAGAAAAGGCAGAGGAACCAGAGATCAAATTGCCAATATCCACTGGATCATGGAAAAAGCAAGAGAGTTCCAGAAAAACATCTATTTCTGCTTTATTGACTATGCAAAGCCTTTGACTGGTGGATCACAATAAACTGTGGAAAATTCTTCAAGAGATGGGAATACCAGACCACCTGACCTGCCTCTTGAGAAATTTGTATGCAGGTCAGGAAGCAACAGTTAGAACTGGACATGGAACAAAAGACTGGTTCCAAATAGTAAAACAAGTACGTCAAGGCTGTATATTGTCACCCTGTTTATTTAACTTATATACAGAGTACATCATGAGAAACGCTGAACTGGAAGAACCACAAGCTGGAATCAAGATTTCCGGGAGAAATATCAATAACCTCAGATGTGCAGATGACACCACCCTTATGGCACAAAGTGAAGAGGAACTAAAAAGCCTCTTGATGAAAGTGAAGGTGGAGAGTGAAAAAGTTGGCTTAAAGCTCAACATTCAGAAAACGAAGGTCATGGCATCTGGTCCCATCACTTCATGGGAAATAGATGGGGAAACAGTGGAAACAGTGTCAGACTTCATTTTTCTGGGCTCCAAAATCACTGCAGATGGTGACTGCAGCCATGAAATTAAAAGACGCTTACTCCTTGGAAGAAAAGTTATGACCAACCTAGATAGCATATTCAAAAGCAGAGACATTACTTTGCCAACAAAGGTCCGGCTGTGGTCATGTATGGATGTGAGAGTTGGACTGTGAAGAAGGCTGAGCACCGAAGAATTGATGCTTTTGAACTGTGGTGTTGGAGAAGACTCTTAAGAGTGCCTTGGACTGCAAGGAGATCCAACCAGTCCATTCTGAAGGAGATCAGCCCTGGGATTTCTTTGGAAGGAATGATGCTAAAGCTGAAACTCCAGTACTTTGGCCACCTCATGTGAAGAGCTGACTCATTGGAAAACAGTCTGATGCTGGGAGGGATTGGGGGCAGGAGGAGAAGGGGACGACAGAGGATGAGATGGCATCACTGACTCGATGGACGTGAGTCTGAGTGGACTCCGGGAGTTGGTGTTGGACAGGGAGGTCTGGTGTGCTGCGATTCATGGGGTTGCAAAGAGTTGGATACGACTGAGCGACTGATCTGATCTGATCTGATCTGATAATGAGTGATGTTGAGCATCTTTTCATGTGTTTGTTAGACATCTGTATGTCTTCTTTGGAGAAATGTCTATTTAGTTCTTTGGCCCATTTTTTGACTGGGTCATTTATTTTTCTGGAATTGAGCTGCAGGAGTTGCTTGTATATTTTTGGGATTATTTGTTTCTCAGTTGCATCATTTGCTATTATTTTCTCCCAATCTGAAGGCTGTCTTTTCACCTTGCTTATAGTTTCCTTTGTTGTGCAGAAGCTTTTAATTTTAATTAGGTCCCATTTGTTTATTTTTGCTTTTATTTCCAATATTCTGGGAGGTGGGTCATAGAGGATACTGCTGTGATTTATGTCGGAGAGTGTTTTGCCAATGTTCTCCTCCAGGAGTTTTATAGTTTCTGGTCTTATGTTTAGATCTTGAATCTGTTTTGCGTATGGTGTTAGAAAGGGTTCTGGTTTCATTCTTTTACAAGTGGTTTTTTCCCCAGCACCACTTATTAAAGAGATTGTCTTTAATCCATCGTATATTCTTGCCTCCTTTGTCAAAGATAAGGTGTCCATAGGTGCGTGGATTTATCTCTGGGCTTTCTATTTTGTTCCATTGATCTATATTTCTGTCTTTGTGCCAGTACCATACTGTCTTGATGACTGTGGCTTTGTAGTAGAGCCTGACATCAGGCAGATTGATTCCTCCAGT
The DNA here is from genome assembly GCF_055505025.1 of Bos grunniens. Lineage (NCBI taxonomy): Eukaryota > Metazoa > Chordata > Mammalia > Artiodactyla > Bovidae > Bos > Bos grunniens. Next base: position 35,738,676 of record NC_141166.1, on the reverse strand, counting down.
TCCATTCTGCTTTCTCAAGATTGCTTTGGCTATTCGAGGTTTTTTGTATTTCCATACAAATTGTGAGATTATTTGTTCTACCTCTGTGAAGAATACTGTTGGTAGCTTGATAGGGATTGCACTGAATCTATAGATTGCTTTGGGTAGTATACTCTTTTTCACTATATTGATTCTTCTGATCCATGAACATGGTATATTTCTCCATCTATTAGTGTTCTCTTTGATTTCTTTCACCAGTGTTTTATAGTTTTCTATATATAGGTCTTTAGTTTCTTTAGGTAGATATATTCCTAAGTATTTTATTATTTTCGTTGCAATGGTGAATGGAATTGTTTCCTTAATTTCTCTTTCTATTTTCTCATTATTAGTATATAGGAATGCAAGGGATTTCCGTGTGTTGATTTTATATCCTGCAACTTTACTATATTCATTGATTAGCTCTAGTAATTTTCTGGTAGAGTCTTTAGGGTTTTCTCTGTAAAGGATCATGTCATCTGCAAACAATGAGAGTTTTACTTCTTCTTTTCCAATTTGGATTCCTTTTATTTCTTTTTCTGCTCTGACTGCTGTGGCCAAAACTTCCAAAACTATGTTGAATAGTAGTGGTGAGAGTGGGCACCCCTGTCTTGTTCCTGACTTTAGGGGAAATGCTTTCAACTTTTTACCATTGAGGATAATGTTTGCTGTGGGTTTGTCATATATAGCTTTTATTATGTTGAGGTATGTTCCTTCTATTCCTGCTTTCTGTAGAGTTTTTATCATCAATGGGTGTTGAATTTTGTCAAAGGCTTTCTCTGCATTTACTGAGATAACCATATGGCTTTTATTTTTCAATTTGTTAATGTGGTATATTCAACATGTGGTATTATCCATATGCGTGTGCTCAGTCTTAGTCATATCAGACTCTCTGTGACATTATGGACTGTAGCCCACCAGGCTCCTCTGTCCATGGGCTTTTCTGGCAAGAATACTGGATGGGGGTTGCCATTTCCTCCTCCAGGGGATCTTCCTGACCCAGGGATTGAACCTGTGTCTCCTGTATTGCTGGCAGATTCTTTACCACTGGACCACGGGGAAGCCCATGTGTACAGGTGCTTAATAGCCACAGATGGCTAGTGGCTACCATACTGGAAATCACAGCCCTTAGAACTGTCATTTCTTCCAAGACAGTAAACTAAAACCAAAAGATGCTGGGGTGGTCATTCCTACTACAAACCCATTTAAACTGTTTGTTAGGCTAATGCAAGACCTAGATGGTTCTGTGGATGAATGAAGATTTAGTTATATCAGAATAGCAAATACAGAAGGAGTTCTAGCTATATTATCTTTGTTGGAGCGTATTAACACAGCCCCTGACACCATGTATGGAACTACCAACCTAATTTCTTTTAAAAGTAATTCCTTATCAATAAAGATAATCTGAAGCAGTTTGCCTTTACAGTGCAGGGACACATACTTTCACCATCTTACCCTAAGGCTAGGTCAACTCTCCTCTCTTTGCCATAATATAGGGCAAAGAAATCTTGTTCATCTTGACATCTCACATAACATCAACCTGGGGCATTACCTTCATGGTAGTATACCAATTGGATTTGGTGAGCAGGAAGTAGTAAACACTAAAATGTCTTATTAAGATATATGCCAGAGGATAGGAGGTGATCTCTATGAAAACTTTAGATACCTGCAGCAATGGTGAAATTTTAGGGGCCCAGTGATGCAGGCATGTGGAAACAGAGCTTCTACAGTAAATGATAAGTTGCTGTACCTTGTACCTTTCATCATGAAGGAGGAGGCAGAAAATGAGGTGCCCCCTCTTTGAATTTTAGAAACAAGATATACTATGTTTGGGTATTCCACTCTGATACACGTATTCAATAATCCACAAGGCTGTCAACCTTGAGAGAGGACTGGGGCAAGAAAGGTATACTGGGACTGCAGTATACCTCTCCTGCAATGAAAGCTGCCATGTAGATCTCTGGCTCTAGGATCCAGCAATGCCATGATTTTTGGAAATACATGTGTCAAGCAAAGATGGTGTGTGATGTAATTGCTACTGCAGGATCGGAGCACAGATCCCCAGTGGAGGAAATATATGTGCTCTTTTCAATAATGATTTGCCATTTGAAAAGTAGCTCCTAATTTGCTATTGGACTCTTGTTAAGACTGAGTATTAGGACACGAAACTCCAAATGACTGTGTGGCTCAAACTATACAAAATGAACTATGTGTTAATCTGATTCAACATACAAAATAAGATGTGCATAAGAGCACTTCACTATTAAATGAAATGGACCACACAGGTCTGGGAAACCCAGGTATATACTTCATGAGCAAGTAGCTCATGTGTCTCTGATACCTGCCACTACTGCTTCACAATCTCACAATCTGGCCTCATGGGGTGTTCTCAATGACCAATTAACATAGGATAAAACTGCATGAACCCAGCCTGTGAATGGACTGCATGGCATTTGGTACTAGCTGCAACTATTGTACTAGAGGCCCAATGAAGAGGGCTCCCCCTAAATACTAGTAGTGAAAAGATAACCCCTCCAGCTGTACAGTTTGCATGTAAGAAAAGATAGATGAGGAAATGATAGATGGCATGGCCATATAGTCAAGGACTTAGAAAAACAAGACTGGAAGATTGGAGATAGAAGGTTTCGGGGAGAGTTATGCATATGTGCCTCTTAGACCTGGTACAAAATATGACAATGTGGTATTTTACATGAATTCCCTCCAGAGGGCATCCATTGTGGAGGATGCTTTGAGTAGTCTAGAAAAGATTACGTGATGGGTGACTCAAAACAATCAGATAATCTATACTATGGGTATTAGATTCTTTACCTAGTTACCCTAGTGCCTGCTTAAGTGGCCCATGTGAAAAGAGGGGCAATAATGGAAACTCTATAACTTCAACAACATAGATTTCACCTGCTCTGTGACTAATGTAACTACCACAACTGCTGAGTTCACCACCTTCCAATGATGGGACCCTGATATGGCACTGTTCTCCAAGGGGATCAACCAGTTGATTAGTGACTGGCGGATTACAATGAACTTTCTACCTGAAGGAGGGAGAAATTTATTCTCATAGGAATTGATAGATATTCAGGATATAGATTTACCTCCCCTTCCTTCGGTGCTTTTGTATGCTCCTCTTCACCTGGATGTAACAGAATGCCTTTAAGAACACTATAGTATTCCTTAAAATATTGACTTTAAGCAGGAAATTCTTTTCAAGGCAAAGGAAATACAGGAATGGTCCCAAACCATTTCCAGATTTCACTAGCCATATTTCACGCCACATTATCCAGAATCATTGGGTCACATGGAGTATACTGGCCCACAAGTGGCATGGTTCATGTATGATTGCTAGCTGGGATAAGTTTGAGTATGTTCTGTAGCATATGATAAATGCCTAAAGTCATCTATCTTCCCCATTGCCATAGCACATGTTTGATTACAAAGAGGTTAAGGTAGTAGTGGCCACAATACATCAAATAACCCACTTAAAGGGTTTTCACTTCCTGTGCTAAAACCTTGGGATTGCTGGTTTTGGAGATGTCAATGCCCAAACGTTTCCACCAGGGATCAGAGTTCTGTTACTATTTTACTGAAAGCTGAGACTACTCCCTGCCTATATGGGGCTTTTCAAGCTACTGAATTAACAGAAAGAGACATAGGCTATTGGCTGGTAAACTTTTCAGATTACTAAAATGATTTGGGGTTGTTGCTATATGATATGGGCAAGGACAACTAAGTTAGAAGCTTAGCAGATTTACTGGAACATCTCTAACAAAAACTTGTCCAGTAATTCTGGTTATTGAAAAGCTATAGTAATCCAAGGATGAAAAGGTCACCAAATACTTAAAACGTTTAGGAATTAGGCTGTGATTACCCATCAAAGAACCTTGTCCAGCCCAGGTGCTAAAAAGAGGGTAAAAGTAAGGGGAAGATGGAATAAGCAGTGAAAGAAGAAAATTATAATGACCAACTTGAGCTTTCTGATCAGTTAGAGAAGCATGGACTTTGGCAGCTATGTTTTATGCTTCATCTATTATGAACAGCATTGGTGATGGCTAGTATTTTGAATTCAAAGTATGTCTGAGCTAATATCACACCTTAATGAAGCAGTAGTTGGATGACACCCATCTGTCCCTTTCCTCTCTCTGTTAAACTCCCCTTATTAGCCAATTTGAGCGTATCTGTTTATATATCTGCAAAAGCCATAACGTAGTATACCAAATTGCAAATTCATAATGGCAATTATAGAGACTTATATCTTTTTTTGTTTGAACCTCAAAGTAGCAAAGTATTTATTTACAAAATTTACAGTTTCATAGGGAATGCCCTAGCTGTGAAGTGGTTAGGACTATGTGTTTTCACTGCAGGGTCACAGGTTTGATCCCTGGTACAGGAACTAAGATCTTGCAAGCCATATAGAACAGCCAAAAAAAAAAAAAAAATTATAGTTTCTTAGAAACAGCTTTGCTCTATGCACATAAACTTTATAATTATATTGAACCATATAAATTATGGTGTCTGGCCTTGCCAAAGCCAATGTAAGGGGCTTACTTTTGAGCACCATCTTTCCCTCCCCTCACTCCACTAGACACCAAATAGGAGCCCCTAGATGAGCCATGCCTAATATGTATAAAGAAACTGAGTGTAGCTGCCCAGCTCAGTCTAATACAAAAACCAAGGTGTCTTGACTTCTTAGACACTACCCACAGGGATTAACCTCTTAAAAGAGCAAAAAAGAAATCAAGGAAACAGAAATTGAGGTGAAGGTTAAATGTCTTCTGGAGGTGTCACCAGACAATGAACCTTGAATCTAGCAATCACCAGGTACAGTAAACGTATACAGCAAACCATGATACTGAAAACAACACAATTTTGTAAATTTTGCAAAAAGTGAAATACATGCTTACAGCTATATTTTTGCCTCAACTTCATTCCCATGGAAAGCTACGTTTTATATTAATATAATCCTTTGTCAACTGACTAATGCTTTAATAAGCCAGAGCTCATGGCCAGCTAAAGGAAATAACTGTCAGGTCTTAAAAGTATTTTTCAATAAGAATACTTCTTATAATAAAACAATACCACTTTAATATATAATTTTCACAGCATAATTTCTAATTAAAATATAATGTGTCATGGTTGGAGATGAGTAAACTGCCTTAAGTCAGGGAAGAATATAAAGCATATACTTAAAATATTTTAATATTTCATTAATTTTATTTTTTAATTGAGTTAATGTCTAAATAGTTTTACATATTTCTCATTCATGTTAAAAAACTGGGTAAAGCCTTAAGGATTAACAGGAAAAATGTAAAGAAAGATAATACAAGCATTACCTCACAACCCACAGTACTCTGTCAATTTGTCAAAGTAGATGAAAATATCACTTTCATCATATCTTCATATTAAAATTAAATTTTAATATGTCATTATGAACAGAAGGAGCATATAAAACTGGCTTAAGAGTATTCTATATTAATTTTCCACCTTTAACTTCTTGGTTATAGCAATTCATGCTAAAAATCAAATGAAATCCATTCAGATTTCTAATCATTCTTTTGCTTTTATGTACTATATTGTGGCATTTAAAAAAATCAAACAGTCTAGATTTTTCTAATGATTTATGAAGCAGAGAAAAGTTTCAGAGAGCATCCAATGACTATGGTTTGAAAGTTAAAGAAACAAGGAGAGTTAAAATGAAATATAAAATACTCTCACAGCCAATTTTCTTTCTTTTTTTTTTAATTAATTAATTAATTTATTTATTTAAAATTTTATTTTTAAACTTTACATAATTATATTAGTTTTGCCAACAATTTTCTAATGAACATAATATTTTCAAGTTTAAAATAGTTATATTTGACACCCCCTGAAGTCCCAGCCCAGGTACTCTATCAGTCAAAAAACATCACAGCTTTCCTCTCCTCTATGCTAACATCAACATGTAACTATATTTTTTTTTACTGGGTTTTCCATTATTCTGGATTAACCACAATTACTTCATTAATAATTATAAAATTTAAAAATTATAGAAAATCTATTAACAGATGTTTTCATCAATGGCTTGAAACTCTTCAGTTGACAGTACTCCTTTCTGCCAAGTCTATAAATTTAAAAAAGAAGGGCCAAATGCATCCTGCAAAATCTGTCAATTATTCAATGTATACAAAAAAAAAAAATCATCTACCTCATTCTCAGCTATGTACCAAAGCTATAAGTTGCTTTGAATTATTCTATAGCACACTTCTGAATTCCCACATTTTAGTTTTCTTCTTAAAGAGCTGGTGCCACTTACCAGAGTGGGTCCTGAGGTGTCCTGTGAGGGCGTCCCTTCTTCTACAGGCATAGCTACAGAAAGGACATTTGAACGGCTTCTCTCCAGAGTGTAACTTTATGTGTCTCAGAAGGTTGCCCTTCTGAGTAAAAGAAGCTCCACACTGGTTACAATGAAACGGACGTTCACCTGCAGAAGGGTAAAGAGGTGGGGAAGATCAAGTAGGTTATGTGCAAGTGACTAATTGGATCTACAATGTTAACCAGAACCAGTTCTCTGTGCTGAGAATGTCCATCTCCCTCCTATGTCCTCTAAACCTTTATCTTCCTCGAATTTGCTTTGCTAATACCAAAGTCCCAAACTTTAGGACAAGTGCCATTTCCTTTCTTCGTATAAATTTTACAGGATTCTTGTCACTGACTGGAAAGAACAACAGTCAGAACATTGGCCACTGGTTGAACAACTAGGTGCCATCAATTAACTGGTTTTACAGGTTGCTTTACATACAATATTTCAAACCACAGGATGGCATTACTAGTTTGGTATTAATAACTTCAATTTACAAATAAACAAACGGAAGTTCAAATATCAAAGCATCTGATTACAGTCACAGATAATAAGTACTGGAGCTGAACATGACTCTTGGTCAATCTGACGACAAAATCTTGCTCTCTTTATTGTACCATGCTATTATCTCTTTAAAAAAAAAAAGTGACAGAAACTTTGAGCTGAAAAGGACCTATAGTCTAACTCTCTAGATGATCATTTTCTTATCAGGGGGCCAAAGAGGTTCAGTGAATGAACTGGGTTACAAAGCTCATTACCACAAATATCTCAAAATAGAGCTTAGGTCTACAGATTTACCCAGTCATTAACAATAAAACCTGTGGCAAAATTTCCTGATAGAATCAGAGAAAATCCAAAGAAAATTATTCGTTCAGATATTTCCCATACATATATTCTCTTTTTCTTGTGAAAATAATTTATTTGATGGGAACGTTTTCTACTATTACTGATATTGCTCTAAAATTGTTTAAGCCAGAATTATCAGTTGTCTGTCAACTGACAGCCATCAACAGGCTGTTAAGAGAGTCACCCAAGTTAAAAACATGTAGTTTGGTGAGCATGTGAAATTGGTAAGTAGGATCAAACTAATAACATCACCAAACCATCATGAACTACTAGGAGGGATAAATAAAATAAACTATGGTCACCTTCTAGCAGTTACCACTGCACATTCTATCATATAAATTATAAAGCCTAAAGAAAAACTGACAGATCAGATGTATCTTGAAATCTGTAGTTCTTGTTCATTTTGGAATTCAATGATATACATATATATATATATATATATATATATAAAGGTAACCTGTGCGTGTGTGGGTAGCAAAGTTTTAGGTTTTTTTCTTTGGCGATCTTATGATGTAAGTTTACAAAAAGTCCCTATATTGATGGTTGAAAAAGAATTATCCATAATGTTAACATTACCTTAAATTTTATCTAGTTTAATTTGTTTGATTCATTTGGTAAAACTGAAAAATTAGCACTAAATACAGGTTAAAATGGAGACATTTAACCTAAAACCTCTCATATAATATCTTATAAAATAATCAAAGTTTAAAAATAAACTTAATTTTGGTAAATCATTTAAAAAATTTTATACACACAGACATACACACATATACAACTTAATTCTTTGACTTTTTCCAATGGAATAACAGCCTAAAGGTTTTTAAAATCATAATATTCTACTCCTCACTCATGTCATGGAATTAGTAATAAAAAGGAAAGAGGATTTTATTATTGAAATTAACTTTTTAGAGAGTAAAAAAAATAGCAAACGCAAATTACACATTTTAATAAATATATTTGATTTAACTTTTGAAATCCTATGTAAGGTTTCCCAGGCAACCACAAATTAGTACTCAATAACTATAAAACAAATTAGTATTTGAACAAAAATACTTGAAATCATATTTGCCTTGGGAAAATACTCCTGGTAGAATGCTAAATTTGATTTTATTTAAGCCTCCTACAATCCTTGAGTTGAAATATTTTAAAATCCCTAATTTAGGTTACTGAATTCATCATTCAAAATAATGCTAATCTGAAAAATAACAGTAAGGATCATTTTTAAAAATAACTGTTAATTCACTTAATTATGAGACTAATGACAGGGTAATTTAGCTGTTACATTTACAAAATACTCCAGATATCCTCAAATATTTTTAATAAGAATTATTTCTGTATTTATATGATCATCTTAAAGGGGTAGGAGAAATGTCTAATTATAGCCAGAAACATTGCCCTGTTGCTGAGTAAGTCTTAGTGAGAAGGTGTTTTCTAATTCTGTTCCCATGGCCATGGGAAGGGAAGAAAGAGGCATGAGGAAGGTAACGGTCATGAGCCCAGTTGTGGTGAGAGGAAAGAGACTGGCAATAATGCACTTTGATTTCAAGCACATGAAGCTTTGAGAAATGATTTTCCTGGCCTACATCTTACAGAGATATGTATAAAATTATCTGATAATTAACTGAAAGGTTCAGTTGACTAACTGTATTGTCTATGTAACTTGAAACAATACATCTCAGTTATTTTTTAATAATTCTTTTTTTTAATACATAGCCTGAATCAATTGGTCCTTTTCAAGTTGGTTTAAATATATATTAAATATTACATATTGCCTAAAATATATATATTAATGACATTCATCTCAGGTAAAAACAACTTTCAGGAGAAATTTACAAACTTACTAAACACATCAGTAACTCTATCGAGTTTAGGTTTAATTCAAAAACATTAAGTAGGCTATTGTATCTGTGATAATCTTGTGATGGGTGGGCAGCGAAGTCAGATTAAGAACTCTGGATTCAGGAGAACAATTAAGATGTAGTCATGAAGCCACGTTATTGTTCATTTCCATCCTAAATCTGTTTCTTTTTTTTAAATCAATCTACTCATCTAGTCAAGGACCATTTTTATTCACTGAGTGAAATCATCTACTATTCTTATTATGGAATAAATTATATTTCAATATTTTATATATTTTCATAAACACATTTCTAGATCTGTGTTTATTCAATTGAAATGCAAATATACATGCATCAGTTTACTTTGGTGAATCAAAGGCAGAGGGTATGCCTCTGTTGGCTGGAACACCACCTACAAATACGAAAAATCCCAACTATGTGTAGAGAGGGCCTTGGAGCAAGAGAATGGCTCCACAAAGCTGCAATGGACAAAATATGGTGTTGAAAACTTAAGTTACAAAGATGAGAGTACTCTACCCCAAAGAGAGGCAAAATTAAGAATATTCTATATTTATAGTGTTGTATCAATTTGTGTTCATGCATGAATTGATTTACTACCCCTACTTCTTTTCTTCTCACTTCATTCCCAGCGAAGAGTGCCTGGAGTATCCGATGACAATATTACCTGATTATCTACTAAAGTAGCAATACCAAAGAGGTAACACTGAGCCATTAATAAGGCACTGGAATTGACACTTTAGTAGAGTATGAAAGAAGAAGAAAAAGAAGTGAATTAGAGCTGATACTCCATGTCATTTTAATAAATTGAGTGATTGTGTATTTTTCCACTATCAATTTTATATTAGACATTCTGTGAGCTAAAAACACAGAAGCTTATGTTTCTTAAAGGGATTTAAGGATTGAAGACAGTGTCTTTTATACTAGCAAGCTATAAATGGTGAAAGGGGGAAGTTCTAAAATGAAGATGGTTCATCAAATTAAGGGGAAAACATTTGCTTAATGTCTATATTTCAACTTCATTTGTTGCCAATCTAAAGAAACACAAATAGACTTTCTATTCTCACAGTGCTAAAATGGAATTGAAAATGTCATGACCCACTAAGACACATAAACTGGGTCATCAGAAATACACATAAAAATGGCTAATTTAAAGACACATCACAATTTCATGGTTAACAATGTGCGGCAAGTAGCCCAAGCACCTCTATGAATTATTAGTAACTTTTAACAAAAAACCACCCAGATCTTAGAAAAGTATAAAAATTTCCCAATACTCTAATAAATATTTATTAATATTAAAAATTCATAGAGTTCCAAGAATATTTTTTAAAAGTCTATTTAGTTTATTTTCCTTGCCTTTACCAGCTGAATGAATCCTATACTCCCAGGACTCATGGAAATCTGTGTAACTATTTTTTTTTTTTTCTGTGTAACTATTTAGAAATAGTTTCCTGGTGGTTCAGATGGTAAAGCGTCTGCCTACAATGTGGCAGACCTGGGTTCAATCCCTGGGTCAGGAAGATCTCCTGGAGAAGAAAATGGCAACCCACTCCAGTAATCTTGCCTGGAAAATCCCATGGACGGAGGAGTCTGGTAGGCTATAGTCCATGGGGTTGCACAGAGTCAGATATGACTAAAGTGACTTAGCAGCAGCAGCAACAACTCTACTTTACTGTAGTAAATATCAAATGGACAGTACAGTAGGTGGGTAATTATTTCTGCATTTATAAACCAACAATCCTCATGAAAGTCACTGTAGATACAGTGAAACATCAATTAACCTAAATTTTCAACAGAGTACACTCAAATTTTTTGAATGTTTTTAACTCAGACCAAAAAGGTTTATTAAAAATGTTACAAAAATTTTTTAAATATATTTTTCAACTTTAAAATGAATACTATTTGCAATTCAACTGAAAAGTCACTCTACTAATTTTATTTAGTTTCTACATTGCTGGATGTGAGACGGAGACATCCCAAAGTGTGTTATCTCCCTCAATATAATCTCTCTGAGATGATGGGTACATCATAACTTTGTGGATCTCTTCTTTTAGACCTGCAGTTAGAATAACTTCATGAGCACAGAAACAGAGTAGATTCATGTTTTACAGTCTTTTTCTTTTCTTATCAAACATGATACTTAGCTTGATCTTTTGTTTCCATGAGACATTTCTAACAATTAAAAGAAAAACCATCTTCACTAGTAATACAAATATTACTGTAAATTCTAAAAAATATTTTAAAAATATGATGCTATTTAAAAAGGAAATTCAAAACAAAAAGTAAAAATGTAACTGACTGTATGGTTGAATAAGAGTGTACGCCCTGAAGTTGATGATTTCAATTGAGGTAACAGTGATTCTAAGGTGTAGTTTCTCACTATAATGAAACTATCAGCCTTAGAGTATTGATATACGAAGCACAAAATATTTGAACAAAACCTCTTTGGACATCAGGAAACACTGAGCCTAGCCTTTAAACGCTCTTAATTACATAAGGAATGATGGATAAATTACTTAACTGTTTTGGGCTTCATTTTCTTCATGTGTAAATGAGAAATGTGGACTAAGAAAATGTCAATGTTCCCAGGATGTCTCATGTTTTAAGCATCTATTGACTAAATTGATTACTTAGAAGTCTTTTAAATCAATGTCTTTACTGTGATTTATCTCTCTTCCAAAAGAGTGTCATATTTTAAAACTCTGAGTGTATGACTTATTACTGTTTTGCTCTATGATACCTCTCTGAATTATAGTTAAAGCTATCATTACCTTTAAATCAAATTTCATATGACTGAAACTTTTTAAGAGTCAACGATCCACCTACCTTATCACAGTATCATTTCTTGTGTTTACATCAAAAAGAATTTAAATTTTTTACCAAAGGATTTAAAGAGATTTAAATAAGGCCTTCTAAATGAGTTGGTTTTTCTCATTACTCAGATGTCTAAAAGTATATTAATCTGAGGTCCTTTTCCTCACCTGATTCTATGAGTACACATTCCAACCACCCTTTGGTACATTCTACCCGATGTTATCTCCTTGCAGGAGTTATAGTTAAAAATTACAGGAAAAGGGTGACATCCTGGAACTGGTGAAAATAAGTATCTGTCTCCTACACAGACCCATGGAAGGCAAAGACTGATTGAAAATTGTATTTCAAGAAGTTAATTAGATAAGGTGAAAATGATCCACTATTATACAAATACATGAGGACCACATTATAGGATAAATGTTTACCTAGCAAACTCTCTTCTCTGCCCATGGGTATGGTAAAATATGTATAGGAGTACAAAAAGATCAAGTTACACAATGAAATTCTCCTATACCTTTTGAACCCTCATCATATTATTGCTATATTAAGAACTGTGGAAACTGAATCCCAAACTTCTTTTTGAAATGCTATTCAGATCTGAAGGCTGGAAGTCAAGACCCAGGCTACTTGCTGCTTTTCAGCAATCCAATACTAGCAGAATTCTGAAAAAGGAGTTTCACCATTGCCACCCCTGAATAAAAAGGAAAGAGAATAGATGTCAGGTAATATCAACATCAGATGTCACAGGCAGTCATCAGGTTATTCTTTCAGCTGCTTACCAGTATGACTCCTTTTATGTACCATAAGCACATTGGGCCCAATGCAAACCATGCCACAGACGTCACATTTCAGTTTACCATTCGGAAGCCGGATTCCTCCCTCGCCTTGAAGCTCCTGGACTTTCCTGTTGTCTGCCACCTCGCTGCTTTCAATTAGGGGTTCTTCTAGGCTGCTACCCTCATCATGGCCCCTGATCTCATCTTCGCGGCTCAGGGGTTTCCTGTCACACTCTTCATCACTCTGCATTTCTAGCTTTACTGAATTTGCTGTAATTTAAAGAAGAAAGAAAGACATTTTGAGTGCATGTTATATGTAGTCACCTACATCTCTTTCCCACACGTTGCCGTTCTATTAACATGGCTGGAAATACTGTAGAATACAGCATATTCTCTATAGAATAAAGTCCATCCCTCATGCAACATTATATGTGCTTTGCTCCAAGGTACTCCAGTGAAGCTTCGGTATGAAAGTGAAGATGACCTAGGGAAGCTCAAGGTAAAGAGAATGATGCTTTACTTTTACACACATGTTTTTCTTTAATTCAGGGGTACACTTTTTAAGCAACTCTTTAAACAACGGGTATTGTTAGATTTTTGAGTTTGTCATTAAGGTGACTGAGACAGGATTATGAAAAGGCGAAGATGAGATACTACTTAACCCACTGAGCTACACCTTTTCTTAACTATATATATATATATATATATATATATATACACACACACATCGGAGAAGGCAATGGCACCCCACTCCAGTACTCTTGCCTAGAAAATCCCATGGACGGAGGAGCCTGGAAGGCTGCAGTCCATGGGGTCGTTGAGGGTCGGATACGACTGAGTGACTTCACTTTCACTTTTACGCATTGGAGAAAGAAAGGGCAACCCACTCCAGTGTTCTTGCCTGGAGAATCCCAGGGACGGGGGAGCCTGGTGGGCTGCCGTCTATGGGGTCGCACAGAGTCGGACACGACTGAAGCGACTTAGCAGCATATATATACATACACACACACACACAAGTCATAGTCTCTGTTTTCCATTAGAGCGCTTGTGTAAACCTGCCTTTGAAATGAGCAAGAGAAACAACTCGGGATGTTAAGCCAGCAAATGTCTTAGACACATGAAGTCATCCAGGCAAGGCAAATATTCTAAAAATCAGACTAAATAATACAGTCAGTTGAAAGTTATATAGATAAAGGGCAGAGTGCACAGAAGTCACATGCTCTTAAGCTACTTTGCTTTTTTATTTCCTGTGTGAAAAAAGTTCTCCATAGAACATATTAGTCTGCAAATCAAAGTATTCCAACTTTAATCTATGCACACCAAAAAGCAGTGAATGACAGGAATGGCATAGCATGCATGCACACACTTGTGACTGTTAAGAAATTTAATGCCTTCTGTTTGCTGTTTTTGGATCATCCCACAGAAAAGTTGGAATTTTGTTAGCACAGCCCTCATGCTGGATTGCTGACAGAGTCCTTTCACAGAGCAGAAGCAAGGTTTAAGAGAATACCAGGTTTTATCCACTGATCTTGAAAATTTCTCAAGAAACCATATCAAAGTTACTAAGCAAAACAAATTATTTGGTATTACTTGAATAGAGGAAATATTTTCATAAAAAGGAAGTACATTTTTTTTTACGGCAATTGTTTTCTTAGAGAAACCACCCCTTCTCTGCCTCGTTGTTAGTTCTTATGACAGGCAGCACATACTATCAAAATGACTCCTCCATGCTCCCTCCATGGAACTCCCCTGTGAACCACAGACAGTGTGGTACAACGTGGGGATCACTAGATTTAGTTAGGAGAACTGGCTTTGACATTTACTGCAATATAATCTTGAACCAGTTACTTAACATCTGAATCTTATGTCTTTCATTTACAAAGTGGAGATGAATTCAGATTACAGAATAAAGTTTAAGCACAATAGTTTAGCTATTAAGAGCAAAGTTTCTAGCAGTGGCACTTAGTATTATAAAAGGACTGTCACGCTGTGCATATTACTAAGTTCTCCATGACCTCTACAAAATCGGGATGATAATGGCACCCACTTCCTAGGACAGATGTAAGCATTAAATGTCTAAATATAAAAAATGGGCTTACCATTATTTTTCTTTGGACAAAAGTGTTTTTATTCCACAAAGTTTTTGTAAAGATCAATTAACGTAACAGTACGTAAACTAACCTAAGAACTACAAAGGGATACACAGCCTTCTTGCCTCATCTCTAACAGAATATGTATATCTTGAGTTTTACCCTATTTACAAATTAGCACTGCTTTACTGGGTTTTGAGAAGAGTATGGACAATATTTTCCATCTTAATATTTCCAATATGCTAAGATATTTGTGGCATACAAGAAGTATTTCAGGTAGTATTCCCTGAAGCATTTTAATTAACTGATTAAGAATTTTCTTTAAGGTATTTTCTTATATGTTTAAAGAATCCATTAACAGAATAACAAAAAATGAATCATCGTAAAGGATTAGATTCAGAAAAGGCAGAGGAACCAGAGATCAAAATGCCAACATCCACTGGATCGTCAAAAAAGAAAGAGAGTTCCAGAAAAATATCTATTTCTGCTTTATTGACTATGCCAAAGCCTTTGACTGTGTGGATCACAACAAACTATGGAAAATTCTTAAAGAGATGGGAATACCAGACCACCTAACCTGTCTCCTGAAAAATCTGTACACAGGTCAGGAAGCAACACTTAGAACTGGGCATGGAACAACAGACTGGTTCAAAATTGGGAAACCGGTATGTCAAGCCTGTATATTGTCACCCTGCTTATTTAACTTATATGCAGAGTACATCATGAGAAACACTGGGCTAGATGAAGCACAATCTGGAATTAAGATTACTGAGAGAAATATCAATAACCTCAGATATGCAGATGACATCACCCTTATGGCAGAAAGCGAAGAAGAACTAAAGAGCCTCTGATGAAAGTGAAAAAGAAGAGTGAAAAAGCTGGCTTAAAACTCAATGTTCAGAAAACGAAGATCATGGCATCCGGTCCCATCACTTCATGGCAAATAGATGGGAAACAATGGAAACAGTGAGAGACTTATTTTGGGGGGCTCCAAAATCACTTCAGATGGTCACTGCAGCCATGAAATTAAGACGCTTGCTCTTTGGAAGAAAAGTTATGACCAACCTAGATAGCATATTCAAAAGCAGAGACATTACTTTGCCAACAAAGGTCCATCTAGTCAAAGTTATGGTTTTTCCAGTGGTCATGTATGGATGTGAGAGTTGGACCTTAAAGAAAGCTGAGCACTGAAGAATTGATCCTTTTGAACTGTGGTGTTGGAGAAGACTCTTGAGAGATCCTTGGACTGCAAGGAGATCCAACCAGTCCATCCTAAAGGAAATCAGTCCTGAATATTTGTTGGAAGGACTCATATTGAAGCTGAAAATCCAATACTTTGGCCACCTGATGTGATGAACTGACTGATTTGAAAAGACCCTGATGCTAGGAAAGATTGAAGGAGGGAGGAGAAGGGGACGATAGAGGATGAGATGGTTGGATGGCATCACCGACTCAATGGACATGAGTCTGAGTAAACTCCAGGAGTTGGTGACGGACAGGGGAGCCTGGTGTGCTGCAATCCATGGGGTTGCAGTCAGACACGACTGAGCGACTGAACTGAACTGAACTGAGCTGAAAGGATAAAAAATGAAAATTATGTCCTTTTCTACCTAAAGTTCACCCATTCCTCAGTTCTGGTCTCAAAATCAACCATAATCCTTGTCTTCTATTTAGAATTGTGTGTGTACATGTGTGTACATATGTGTATACATGTGTACATACAGCTCACTCTTTTTACACAAAATGAGCTGACTTTAACGTTCCTTTCTTCAGTTAATAATATCTGTTCAATATTTTCCACATTAGTACAAAGAAATCGGGCTTCCCAGGTGGCTTAGTGATATAAAGAATCCTTTGCAGGAGCTGCAGAAGATGTGGGTTCCATCCTCGAGTTGGGAAGATTCCCTGGAGAAGGAAATGGCAACCCACTCCACTATTCTTGCCTGGGAACCCATGGACACAGGAGCCTCATGGGCTACGGTCCATGGGTCACAAAAGTGTCAGATACAACTGAGCAACTGAGCACACAGGCACAAACACAGAAATCTACACTGTTCGTTTCCAATACCTGCATAAAATCTATTTTACAAACATAATATATTCACCCAGGCTATTATTTATTTAGTGCTATTATAGACATTATTGTCTAATATACCATACAAAACTGTTAATCTGCTAAAAACCAGTTATTTTACTTTAGACTTTCAATCTGCATTTTTTATTGTGAATGAAGTTGGGTATCTTTTTCATGTTTAAATGTGTTCTCTCTCTTTTTTTTTTTAGAAATGCCTATCAAAATTCTTTGCCCATTTTTCCACTAGGTTGTCAGCCTTTCTCACTGAATTTAAATGCTTTATATAGTAAGGAACTTAGCCCTGTGTCTGATATGTTTTGCAAAAACTTGGGTATATCTTTTTACTCCAGGGTATTTTTTTGGCATGTATGTTAAATTTTTTACATTTTGAATTTTAACATTTTTGTTAAACATAACATATTTAAGCCATAACAATTATGGCTTCTGGATTCCATATCTTGCTTCAATAGTTTTTCCATATTCCGAGAAATTCTTCCATTTTTTTCTGAGAAGGAAAACTGTTCTAATCAATGTAAAAATACTACCGGTTACTCTACACAGTCCCATGTTTCATTTGTAACTGTCACATAAAGGGAAAATTAAGAAAGAAAACAAATGAAAAATATGACTTAATGTAGCATGATTTCATATACCAGCCTGTGAGCAAATTTTCCCACACATTAAAGTCATGTACTAAAGATCACAAATTTCACGGCAATGCTATCACTTACATTCTTAAACTAGTCAACATCTGATAAGCTGCCTTTAATGAGTATAAAGTCTACCCACATTTCATTTCAGGAACTGAAGAAAGGTATATCTAAAAGAAGGTAAGTCTGAACGTATGGGCCTCTTCAATTTCAAAAGAGTACAAAATTATGACTTGATGTTCTACTAAATTATCTTTTCCCTCAGGAGAATATTAGAATATGGACAGTAAAACAACATTAAACATTAGTAAAAATGTCATTTAACAAATTTATCAGGGCTTCCCTGCTGGCTCAGTGGTAAAAGAATCCACCTGCCAATGCAGGAGACATGGGTTTGATCTCTGGTCCAGGAAGATCACACATGCAACAGAGCAGATAAGCCCAAGTGCCACAACTATTAAGCCTGTGCTTAAGAGCCCAGGAGCCTCAAATACTGAGTACCCACAGGCCACAACTGCTGCAGCCTGAGAGCCCTAGAGCACATGCTCTGAAACAAGAGATGTCATTACAATGAGAAGCCCGTGCATTACATCTAGAGGGTAGCCTCTGCTTGCAACAACCAGAGAAAAGCCCATGCAGCAACGAACCCAGCAGTAAATAAATAAAATTTAAAATAGTTTAAAAAGTCCAGTTTATGAGATGTTACCATTATGGTTAGAACTTTCTTTTCTCTCTATAGAAGAACATACTTGAGATGAATATCCAAAAGCATAGATTTACTAGAACTAAATATAAAAGAAGTGGTAAACTATAGTAAGAAACTAAGATAAGAAAGCTTTCTAAAGTGAACAATGCAAAGAAATAGAGGAAAATAATAGAATGGGAAAGAATAGAGATCTCTTCAGGAAGATTAGCAATACCAAGGGAACATTTCATGCAAAGATATGCACAATAAAGGACAAAAATGGTATGGACCTAACAGAATTAGAAGATATTAAGAAGAGGTGGCTAGAATACAGAGAAGAGCTATATAAAAAAGGTCTTAATGACCTGGATAACCACGATGGTGTAATCAGTCACCTAGAGCCAGACATCCTGGGGTGCGAAGTCAAGCAGGCCTTAGGAAGCATTACTAGGAACAAAGCTAGTGGAGGTTATAGAATTCCAGCTGAGCTATTTCAAATCATAAAAGATGATGCTGTTAAAGTGCTGCTCTAAATATGCCATAAAATTTGGAAAACACATCAGTGGCCACAGGAATAGGAAAGGTTAGTTTTCATTCCAACCCCAAAGAAGGACCATGCCAAAGAATGTTCAAACTACCACACAACTGTACTCATATCACATGCTGGCAAAACAATGCTCAAAATCCTTCTAGCTAGGCTTTAACAGTATGTGAACTGAAAATTTCCAGATGTGCCAACTGGATTTAGAAAAGGCAGAAGAGCCAGAGATCAAATTTCCAACATCCACTGGACCACAGAAAATACAAGAGATTTCCAGAAAAAACATCTACTTCTGCTTAATTGACTATGCCAAAGCCTTTGACTGTGTGGATCACAATAAACTGTGGAAAATTCTGAAAGAGATGGGAATACCAGACCACCTGACCTGTCTCCTGAGAAATCTGTATGCAGGTCAGGAAGCAACAGCTGGAACTGGACATGGAACAACAGACTGGTTCCAAATTGGGAAAGGAGTATGTCAAGGCTGTATATTGTCACCTTGCTTATTTAACTTATATGCAGAGTACATCATGAGAAATGCTGGGCTGGATGAAGCACATGCTGGAATCAAGACTGCTGGGAGAAATACCAATAACCTCAGATATGCAGATGACACCACCCTAATGGCAGAAAGCAAAGAGGAACTAAAGAGACTCTTGATGAAAGTGAAAGAGAGTGAAAGAGCTGGCTTAAAACTCAACATTCAAAAAACGAAGATCATGGAACCCAGTCCCATCACTTCATGGCAAATAGATGGGGAAACAACGGAAACAGTGAGAGACTTCATTTTGGGGGGCACCAAAATTATTGCAGATGGTGACTGCAGCCATGAAATTAAAAGACACCTGCTCCTTGGAAGAAAAGCTATGACAAACCTAGACAGCATAATAAAAAGCAGAGACATCACTTTGCCAACACAGGTCCATATAGTCAAAGCTAAGGTTTTTCCAGGAGTCTAGTAAGGATGTGAGAGCTGGACCATCAAGAAGGCTGACTGCTGAAGAACTGATGCTTTCAAACTGTGGTGCTGCAGAAGATTCAGTGAGAGTCCCTTGTAGGGCAAGGAGATCAAACCAGTCAATCCTAAAGGAAATCAACCCTGAATATTCACTGGAGGGAATGATGCTGAAGCTAAAGTTCCAATACTTGGGCTACCTGATGCAAAGAGCTGACTCACTGGAAAAGACCCTGATGCTGGGAAAGATTGAAGGCAGGAGGAGAAGCAGACGACAGAGTATGAGATTTATGGTATCACTGATTCAATGGACATGAGTTTGAGCATATTTCGGGAGACAGTGTCGGACAGGGAAGTCCAGCATGCTGCAGTCCGTGAGATCACAAAGATTTGGACATAACTTAGTGACTGAACAACAAAACTATAGTAATCTTTTCTCTAACAGTATTATACTCTGAGGAATTATATATTTGCCTTGTATGAATATATATGCTATAGTAAATAATAATTTGTATTTATTGATATAGTAAATCAATAAAATCCAACACATTTTAATATATACATGGCATAGGTTTTTTCAAAAATATGGTGGATGTGTTTATTCACTCAGTCATGTCTGACTCTTTGAGACCCCATGGACTGGAGCCCACCAGGCTCCTCTGTCCTTGGGGATTCTTCAGGCAAGAATACTGGAGTGGGTTGCCATTCCCTTCTCCAGAGATCCTCCCATCCCAGGGATCAAACCCAGGTCTCCTGCATATCAGGCAGATTTTTTACCATCTGAGCCACCATGGAAGCTAAATATGGTGTCCTATTGTACAAATAAAATTCCATTCTAATTAATATTTAGCTCATCTTACCAAAATTAAGTTGAAATTCTAAGATAAAAGTGATTACTTAAATTGATCAGAATTTTAACTGTTAAATAAAATATTTTTCCTACTTAAAGAACCTACAAGATATTCTCCTATTATTTATTTCTACTACTTAGGATTTTTCTAATTAATCTAGGGCATCTAATATTTTAACTATTAATGATTAGTATACTCTAAATTATAAATTACATAATGACTGTAGTTACATGAAGTCACTATAAATTAATCACGGAATAAAAATCAAAGTCGTGGCACTATCAAATTTTTGAAATTAAACTTTAACTCTTTATCATATAGTATTCCTTTTATAATTTGGTTAAAAGAAAGGCATTCTAATACATGGCTAATTTCTTCTAAGAAAATGTTAGTATAAATGAAATCTTATTACTATATATCAACAACAAGAATTACTTTTCATGCTTATTTTCTTGATAGAAAATGAAGAATGTAAAAATTCAAGCATATCCGTGTGAAATTATACACATTTTAATATATTGAGAAGCATTAACAGTTTAATGAAAACAATATTTTGTCAGAATAATTAGCAATGAAAAAAGGATGTGAAATAAGATTTTAATTGATTAATTTGTTCTTTGTTATTCAATATTGTAGCCACAAATAACTATGATATACAGATAGGTGAATATTTTCAATGAAAAAGTAAAATGTTTATTATAGGTATTTTTTTTCCCTTTAACTTGAAGGAGATGATACAGTTCACAGTTTTAAATAAAGAAGAGTCGAATTTTAAAGTATCCAAAAAAGTTACACTGATTCTTTGTTAGGTTGATTCTTTTAGTACACTTGGAGGTTTGTAAACACAATTAAAGGATAATAATTGTTGACTGAAAAGACTTTTATAATCAATTTTATACAGATAAAGCTTTGAATATATTTCAGGATAAAATATTCTACATATATAGTTATGAAAAAAATTGCTTCATAATGCAAACGTTTAAGGATTAAAGATTTATCCCCTTCTTTGTGCTTTCCAACTACTATTCTTGAACTTTAGGATATAGTTTATAGATTCTATAAAAATGCATGTTTTAATCACCTCCATTTACATGTGATCACCCCAATGCCAAGAAGTAAAGAGATTCACATAAAAGCTCTTATAAATGATTCCCAGGCCAAAGAAATTTCAATAATAAAAGCTTTTCAGTAAACATACTGGATTGTCTACACTCAAAGCCTTCATAATTATCAGTTTCAAGATACATACTACTGAGTGGATAAAGTTACACTGGACTTGTCTTAAATTCAGTAGCATGGTATTAAATAAAATGATAACCTAATAAGGGTATTTACACAGCTAAACATATATACAGATCACTGCTTTTAAAAAAAAAAAAAGGGCAGAAAACCAAATGGGGAAAAATCATGCTGTTTTGTGTAACTGTTAAAACATATTATTTTAATTCAGTCTATTTCATAATGAAGTTTTCATTACCACTACTATACTTTAAAAACTAAAGACAATTCAAAATCCAAATGTATACCACTTAAAAATGAAATGCACAATGCTGTTACATACATTAATAGACCTCACACAGTAGAGCCCATCTACTTCAACCAATAAGACACAAGGACCAAAATGAAATCTGTTTAAAACTCATTGAGCCAGCAAATATTTATTATGTGCCTAATATTGTGCCGCCCAAAAAGTTTATTTGCCATCGATACTTTGCTAAAATTGATTATGAAGGTTTAAGACTAAAAGCTGAAGAATTTTTCACTTAAATAAGAAACCTGTATTAGCAGGATGGTATGTACCCAGCTCAAGGAAGAGTTTATGAGTAAGAAGTACAGGAAATATTTTACTAGCATGTAATTTGGTTACATACTGAATTTATTGACCTAAATAGTACATAAATGTGGAGAGATTTTTCCTTAGAAATTCCTATTTTTTATTAACTTGACCAAATTACCAACTTATGTAAGATGGTATGAGAGCATTTGATTTTGCAATGTCTGGCACTTGATGGCTTCAAATAAAATTCTCAGCTTTTAACATCTGGGGGGAAGATCACTTTTTTACACACATGGAGAAATATATTCAGTTAATTTTGAATTATAAAAGTGGAATAAATTATATCCTCATCGTTAGAATGAGCTTTTCACAGATAAGCCTATCATTTAAATGTCAAGTTTTTGAAAAATCATAGAAACCAGAACCTAAAATACCATTATTGAAATATTTTCAAAATCTAAATTAAACTTTATACAACTTAAAACTTTATTATTAGTATGAGTTGATTCTATTCATCCATGAATAGATTATTGAAATTTCCTAGCCAGGAAAACAATGCAAAGGGATTATGATTTATTTGCTGTATTTGAAAAGATACAATATTTATCTTATGGAGTATAAAATAGGCCTTCTATCTTAATTACTATTCACCTAGTGATTTATTTTTGTTTAATTTCCAAACTATAATTTTCAACTCAATTTTTAAGGAAGGAAGTAGTCAACACTATGGGAGCTAAAGAAATATTTCTTTCACAGTGCTAATAATAAAAGATAGCTAAAATGCCATTCTTATCAAGTTTGGGGAAAAAACCTTTCAGGTGTGATGTGTAAGTAGACTTTCATATGCTTGGTTTCTGTTGTGTGAACATTTAAGAGGACACTTACATTGTGTTATTACTTACAAGCATCAATTTCTCCAGGGCTATGCCAGATACTTGAAATGGTGTTATACACACTAATTGAATCAATATGTCTATCTAATAATCTGTTGAAGTTGCCTCTGAGCTCATACAACTCTGGTTTAAACTTTCAAAAAAGAAACACCAAACATGATTAAATTCATGATAACAGCACAGCAGCTGTTTAATTAATGTGTTAAAAACACAAACTGCTTTCCAAACTCTGATGTAAAGCATAATTATTTACTAACCAACTTTCCAGCCATCTACACAATTAAAGTAAAATCCTCACAACAAAAATTAAGGTATGTGCAATCATTTTTCAAAGAATTTCCTCAACAAATTTTCACACAATATAAAAACTCTGTTCCTTTTAACTGGAAATAAATTAATACATACATCTTACAAAACAGCTCCCTCATAGCATCCTTAAAGTATTCATTTTAGAAATGGTTGGACAAGTCCAGACACTGGTGTCACTCAACTGCAGCTGAGGCATTTGGGGGTAGCATTCTAAGTCTGCACATCACATTACCTCGTTTTCTTTAAGTCCCTGCTCTCTCTCTCTCTCTCCTTTCCCCAATATAGTTAGATTATATATTTCTTAAACCTACTAGAGTAACTTGATCAAGACAGTCCTGGTTCTGAAATATGATTACTATTCTAAAAGCACTATAGAAGAAAATTACTCTGCACTTGATTGAAGGAAACCAGGGTCTTTACTTCCCTTTCTGCCACTTAACTAGTTCTGGGACCTTGGGAAATGTTTATTTTGACTCAGCCTCCTGCATCACCTGAAACATGGGGAAAATAACACTTGATGTTCCTGAAAACAGAAGCCTAGATAAAACAGTCTCTACACTAAGGATTTAGAATCCTTCTAATAATTGTAATAATACAAAAATAATTTATAATTCTTATTGATTTAAAACAATTCACATTGTCTCATTGGATACTCAGAACCACAGTGGATTATAGGTAGGACAGACACAGATAAATGGAGGTTGGTTGCTAAGTAACGTACCCAAGGATGCTAAACTAGTAAATATCAATGCAAGATTTTCTGCCTTTTGTCTTCGCCATCTTCCTATGACACAATACTGCCTGTCCAATTAAGCAAGTAACTAATAGTAGTATTACATTTAGAAAAAATATCAGTCCTGAGAAAATAGATCTTTCTGATGCTATAAAACTGTGCCCATAAGTTGAAGAGGATACCAGGAATTCAAGCCCACATGGGTCAGATAAAATAAAAATACATTTCCATAAACTGAGGTGTAGATGAATACTTTCAAGTCTGGGAGGCTTGTGCCTACTCAAATGAAATACTTTTTCATTTGTAGATTTACTTTGGTCTCAAGGCAGGGATAGGGTCACGTAGTGCAACAAGTTCCTGAAGAATCTGCCAATATTCAATCCTTTTCCTGATCCCTACTTTTTCTATATTCCCTGTCATGACTTACGGGTGGTGGGTAAAGACAGCCATTTGAGGAATAAGTCGCTATTATCAACTTTAATCTCTAAACCAACAGTTATAGACGATGGCATTTTAGGACTTCCTTTGTGGTCACATTTTGACAGTCTTGTGTCAATTTTTGTTACAAAGATAAATCCTATTGATGAGCAGCTCATGCAATATTTCATGTACATTTAAAGAGATCGTCACAACAAAATAAATACCAAAAAATTACTCTACCTCCTTGAAAAAGAAAAACCAAGTAAAACTAAGGAGCTGAGACCTGTGACCCTTGATGCTCTCCCACAACACACATGACCTTCTACAACAGGCCCAGCAGCAGACCACACACCTTTACTGACCAGCACAGTGGCACCACTGCACCCAAGGATGAAGTTTATATTTTCCGGCACACAACTAGTTCTTGGGAAATGTACAACGTGGAGAAAATAAGCCTAGTTTAAACAGAAATGCCACAGGCAAACAAGAGTCTATCCTGTTATCCATCCTTTAAATAAATGACTGCATTTATCAAGTCCCAGAGATTCAGTATCTGCCATGTCTTGCATATCCAACTTCTTTTTGTTACATTTTAATGGGCAACACAGAACTCCTTTTAAGACTGCCCATGTCCTCTCACCTGGAACAATTTCAACAACTTTCTAGCTGGGTCTCTCTTCAGGATTTTGCCACACTCCACACCCCCCAATTCTCTTCCTAACGCTGAGCTCATGTTACTCTTTTAAATGTTTTCCTTAACTGGACTGTTTGCTGCCTACAAATTAAAGACAAAGGTATCAGTGTGGACTTTAAGGACCTCCACAGCACAGTTCCATCATTGCTCTTGGTCCTATGTCCTATTACTCCCTTAGTTATTCATACTTTTTCCAGCCATTCTTCCTGGAACTTATCCCATACATCCCTATTTACTTTTTTTTTTTTTTACTGATTCTTATTTTTTCTAGAGTCTTTCTCCTACTTCTATCAATGTCAGCATATCATCAAAGCTCATTGCATGTAAGTCACTTCAGTCATGTCTGACTCTGTGTGACCCTATGGACTGTAGCCCACCAGGCTCCTCTGTCCATGGGATCTTCTCCAGGCAAGAATACTGGAGTGGGTTGCCGTGCCCTCCTCCACAGGGTCTTCCTAACCCAGGGATCAAACCCAGGTCTCACGTCTCTTGCACTGGCAGGCAGGTTCTTTACCACAAGCACCACCTGGGAAGCCCCTCAAAGCTCACTTATCTTCTACCTTTTTCATGAAGTATTCCCTGTGCAAAAAGATGCATTACAGTGATTTCATTCAAATATTTGCCTTTAACTCTACATTCCCTGATAGCTCACCTGGTAAAGAATCCACCTGCAATGTAGGTGACCCCAGTTTGATCCCTGGGTTTGGAAGATCCGCTGGAGAAGGGATAGGCTACCCACTCCAGTATTCTTGGGTTTCCCTTGTGGCTCAGCTGGTAAAGAATCTTCCTGCAGTGCTGGAGACCTGGGTTCGATCCCTGGGTTGGGAAGATTCCCTAGAGAAGGGAAGGGCTACCAACTCCAGTATTCTGGCCTAGAGAAATCCATGGACTGTATAGTCCATGGGGTTACAAAGAGTCAGACATGACTGAGTGACTTTCACACACTACATTCCCTATGGTATAAGATTTTTTAAAAGAAATGTTTTATTCACAATTGTAAAACTGTCTTCCCCTTACATATACTAGATGCTCAGTGAATGTTCATTGAACTCTTGTTGCAGCTGATTTACCTATCATATTTCTTTTTTTTTTAAGTTACAGAGACTGCACATAAATAATTATAATAGAGCTAGGTATTAAACACAAATCAGCAACATAACATTAATTAAAGGGCCACTGCATAAAAGAAAAGACTTTAAGTGCATTATATACATCACTGATATAATCATAACAGCTGCTCTGTGAAGTATACAATACTACCTTCATGTTACAGATGAGAAAACTAAAGCTCAAAATGGGTGAAGTAACTTGTCCAGGTCACACATCTATTCAGAGCCAGATCTGAAACTAGAACTGAGAACTAAAGACCAAATTCTTGCTATTTCCCCTGTGTCATCAAAAGCAAAATCAGTTACCAGTTAACAGTAAAGGAAAACAGGGATGCCAGTATGTTAAGGAAGAGTAACTCTGGATCGGTGTGTGCCATCTGCCATTTTCTCTACTGCATGTAGAACACAGGTGTAGTAGTTTGCCAGCTTTGAGTAAAGAGAAATTTGTCTGAGAGACTGTTCTGGAAGAAGACCAGCTTCCACTGCCAGATTTTCTGAGCATGGATTTTATTTCATATAAGAGCAATCTACTTTGAACTGGTGTTTGGCAACCATCTGCTTAACATAACTGTGGGAGGTTTGTGAAGCAAATTGCATTCTGAAATTCTCTCTTTTAATAAGGGGAGTACAAATTTTCTAACCAAACTTCTGTAAGAAATAAAATCATTACTATAAAATCCAGCTGAGCGGGCATATTCTCGAAGGGATCCACACATGAGATTGCCAGAGGTCACTGAGGACACTTAAACCAGGTCAGAAGGCAGTGCCGCCGGCACGCTAAAGAGAAAGAGATAAGAAATGGAGCAAGGTTTCCATTACGGGGCAAGAATGACAGAGGAAAGAACCAACGCCAGGAGATGCACTTCATCAGCTTTACCGAGTCTCTGAACAGAAAGTGACGGAGGAACCCAACAGCTTTCCTACCCTGGGTTCAAGTATCCCTGAGTGCCAAAACCCACAACAAACATCAAGCCTACAGAAGTTCTTTCCCTGATGTTCTTTTCATAAACACTTCACTATTTGTGTGAAATAAGCAGAGTCAATATTTGGCCCTGAGATGCAGAGGACTGTTTGGTTAAAAATGTTAAATCAAGAAAATGAATCAAGCAGTAGCAAAAAAGAAAACTTATAGTTGTGATTAAGAAAAATGAATCTGGACAATCACCCGGCAAATTTTATTTCCTGCAGTGTTGCAGCGGTAATATTTTTATTTGTTTTTATTTTGCAATATTCATACTTGTTTCCTACCCCAAATGAATAGACACTTTAGTTGGTTTTATAGAGTGAACCTGTTAAAAGATAAAATAATTACAAAGCACCGTAGGAGGTATTAGGTGAGTAATAGAAATGCTGGATTAGAATACCTTTATTTAAGTACATATGTGAACATTAAGAAGTCATTTAGCAACTTCTTTGGCAGTCCAGAGGCTAAGACTCCGTGCTCCCAATGCAGGGGATCTTGGTTTGATACCTGGACAGGGAACTAGATCCCACACGCTGAAACTAAAGCGTTCACGTGCTGTAACTAAAAGATCTTGTGTGCTGGAACTAAGACCCAGAGCAGCCAAATAAATATTGTGGTGAGGAAGTCATTTAACACTGTCCCTGTTTCCTACTATGTAAACTGGGGATAATAACCTCGATATAAAAATCATAAAGCTTGGGAAGCAGAGTCACTTTAGTGCCAGCAGAGAGCCTATGGCTAAGAGATTCGGTATTCAAGAGTTTAAGGTCAGACTCTTTCATTTATTAGTGACATGACCTTAAGAAACCTCAAGAAACCTCTCAGTCTCCTTTTTCTCATCTATAAAGTCAAGATAATGATATTGCCTGCCTCCTAGGGCTATTCTGAGCATTAAATACAACTGTATATAAAACAACCTTAGAGCTATTTCACTTCTTATCAATAGAGTTACCATACGAAAGCATATTATAAAACACAGGATATTAAACAAATGTAACTACAGGAGTTTGTTTACTACAGGGAAGCACAGGCTTCATGAAGTAAGTGTCATTTAAGACAGTACTTACAGGCTGGGTATGCCATATATAATAAAGAGAGGAGGTAGGTGGCACTTAAGATGGGCGGCAAGCATAGAGAGAGGAAAGATGTATGAATACATGTTGGTTTTGAATGACGCTATTTTTTTCTGGAGTGTATATATTCAATGGGTAACATGAATAGAAAATATTTAAAATTAAAGAGTTTAAAATAGAATGATGGAGATTAATGGGGATTCATGGTTACAGGCAGAAACTTAAAAGACAAGTGCTATCAACTTATTAGAAGACTGTGTTTCAATAACCACAGTATGAAAGACTGTGAAAATTCCTTAGAATTGCTTCATTTATCCATTCACAATTACTGAGCACCTGCTCTGTGGCAGGTACGGCAATGCAGACAGTGAACGGGACAGATATGGTCCTTGCTTTCATGGTCTTTCTGACATTTATACATACATACATATATATATATATGTATCATTTTTGTTTTTATATATGGGCACCTATGCACAGCAAAATATTATGATGTGAAATACAATGATTTGTAAGCCCTCCCCCAGCATGTGCTACTACTATAAAATCTCACTGCAAAATGCAGAGCATAAGTAATCAAACAATACTTTCAGAAGATCACTGCTTCAAAAAAAATAGCTTCTTCTGAATTGCAAATAGTTACTTTAAGCATGTCATTGATATGTGAAACAAAGTTCTGATTAGTGAATGTGTTGTCTGTTTCCATTTCTGGAACATCCTTTAACCGGCTTTCTAACTAACGTTCATAGCTAAAGTATATGAAACATACTTAAAATGATGACTTAGTTTGTTCTATGTATCGTAGAAAGCAAATTAAACAGATGTGTCTGATATTGTTAAAGGGCATACAAATAGCTTGTTTTAGCTTGTAAACATAAGCTACTACAGCTATTAGATGCAAAGGAGCCCCTTATTCATTTAAAAAATACTTTCTTTAAAATACTTGATACTTTTCAATCATAAGACTAAAACTTATACAACTGAGTTTTATTTCTTCACCTCTTAACTTATGATTTTGTGCTGATCTTGCATCTCTGTCACCTGTGATTGGATGCGTTACCTTCTAAGAGACTTAGCTTCCTCATCTGTGAGACCTAGATAATGCTACTTACTTGTGCAGATAAAAGCCTACCTGCCTGAGGCCATGATTCTTGAGGTCCCTTCTGTCTATGGTATATGTAACTTATAGGATACAAACAGACTATCCTTGAAATTTTATGTAAAAAATGATTTGTGTAATCAGTAATAATAATTAGCTACTTAGTATCTCAATGTAATATTCTCTATACAAAAAATCATTGCCAAAACTGATGTCAAGAAACTTATGCGCTATGTTTTCTTTTAAGAGTTTTATGGTTTCAGGTTTAAAATTTAAGTCTGTAATCCAATTTGAATTCAGTTCTGTGCAGGGAGTAAGACAGTAGTCCAGTTTCATTCTTTTACATGTGGCTGTCCAGTTTTAATAGCACCATTTATTGAAGAGACTGTCCTTGACTCATGTCTTCTCTTGGCTCCTGTGTTGTAAATTTACTAACCATACATGCATGGGGCTTTTTCTGAGCTATTTTATTTTCATCTGTGTCTATTTTTTTTTTTGGTAATATCATACTGTTAGGATCACGATAGCTTTGTAATATAATTTGAAATCAAGAAGTATAATGCCTCCAGCTTTGTTGTTCTTTCTCAAAGGTTGATTTGGCTATTCAGAATCTTGAGTAGCTTAATACAGATTTTAGGATATTTTTCTATTTCTCTGAAAAGTAACATTGGAATTTTGATAGGAATTGCATTGAATCTGTAGAATCCTTTGGGTCACATAAACATTTTAACAATATTATTCTTCCCATCCGAGAACACAAAATATCTTCTCATTTATATGTGTCTTCCTCAATTTCTTTCATCAATGTTTAATAGTGTACAAAGTTTTCAATGTACAGATTTTTCACCTACTTGGAAAAATTTACTCCTAAGTATTTCATTTTTTGGGGTGCAATTATAGATGGGATTGTTTTCTTAACTTTTCTAATAATTAATTGCTAGTGTATTCAAATGTAACTGACTCTTGTATATTGATTTTGTACCCTGCAACTTAACTGAATTTGTTAGTTCTAACAATTTTTGAGTGGAGTCTTTAGGGTATTCTATATATATAATTGATCTGCAAATAGAGATAATCTTACTTTATTCTTTCTGATTTGGATAAATTTTATCTTTTTTTAAATAAAGTCAAGATATTGAAACAATCCAAGGTGTATTTCAATGACTGAATGGATAAAGAAGATGTGGAATATAACTACAAGGGAATATTCAGCCATAATAAAGAAGAAAATCCTGTTTATAACAAAATGAAAATAAGTCAGATAGAGAAAGACAAATACTGCACTGGTATCACTTACATGTAGAATCTAAAGTAAGCCAAATTTACAGAAACAGAGAATAGAATGTGTGTGCCAGGAGATGGAAGGAAGAGAAAACATGGAGAGATTAGCAAAAGGGTACAAACTTCCAGCTAGAAGATGAATAAATCTGAGGATCTAATGTATAATATGATAACTAAAGTCAATAACACTGTTTTGTTTAATTAAAATTTGCAAAGAATGTAGAACTTAAGTGTTCTCACACACACATAAATATGAGAGGCATGGATACATTTACTAACTAGATTGAAGGAATTCTTTCACAATGTATACATACATCAATCCATCACTTTAAATATCTTAGTTTTGTCCATCTTCAATAAAGATGAAAGAAATTCAAGAAGCTTTGAAAAATAAATAAAAATGTCTTTATATAAAATATGTTCCTGGGTTTGGGGTTCAGAAAAAAATCTAACTTTTATATTTGACTTGAAAACAGCATACCTGTTAGTGTATTTCTGAAGATCACAAGTAAGAGCTTGTTCAGATGTGAATATATGTGTTTATACATAGTATTTATGAGTTCCCCTGGTGGATCAGACGGTCGAGAGTCCGCTGCAATGTCAGAGACCTAGGCTCGATCCCCTGGAGAATGAAATGGCAATCCACTGCAGTATTCTTGCCTGGAAAATCCCATGGATGGAGGAGCCTGGCGGGCTACAGTCCACGGGGTTGTAAAGTTGGACACAACTGAGTGACTCACACACACACATAGTATATGTACTGCAAACCAAGTTGACAGGTGTGTAGGATGTTCTCTCTTAAGCAATAAATGTTAGGTACTTAAGCAGAAGATAGTATAATGTGATGAATGTCCCATCCACATGTGTTTCCCTCAGCTGAATATTGGCTGGCATCCAGAAGGGTGGGGGGCGGGGAAAGCTAAACAAACACAACATATTCAAATCTTAAAAAAAAAAAAAAAAAAGAGTACTACAACCTTCACAAAAAGCACAAAGTCCTTGACTCAAATAATGCTATGAAGACTTTTTGAAATTTTCTTATATTCTACAGTGTCCCTGTCAGGATGTGAACCCTGCCATTATGTATAGCTTGCGGCTGTTTTCAAGTTTCCTCCCCATCTGGGACTAAGAGGCAAACTGCAGGTTTCCAGGGAGGGGGAAATGCATTATAGTACGGATTTCCTCAGTACTTCACATGGACAGTACAAGCCCAGGGATACCAGCTATACTTGATCCTTCCAACAACTGGTCACCAGGTTTTATACATGCTAAGTTTCTGGAAATGTAATACAAGTTGTTAGTTTTAGAAGCCTAGAATTTTTCTTTGCTTGAACCTGACAGGGTATTTTTACTTCTTGCCCACTTTCAAAATGAATGAAGTGATTTCAGGGGCACAAAAAGACCCAAATCTAGGACTTTTGTCACAGCTCACCGTCCTCTTCTCAGTAGGCTGCCTTTTTTGCAAGGCAGCACACACTTACCAAAAGTACCTCATTCCGTGGAAGCTGTCAGCAATTACTGCAATGAACTTTAAATCTTTTTCCTCTAACTACTATAGTAGTCCAGAAATAATGACACGACTTCTCCATACTTTAAAATGTCAAGCTGACCACTCAAAAATTGAAGTGAGGTTTCTCCAGGAAGGCCCAGACGATAAGACATTTTATGAGCCTTTCGTTTCATCTCTTGTTCCATTACTATGCTGCCTTAACACCTTCACAGTGTAGCAACACCTTCTGGGGCAAGCTGAAACTAAAACAGACCACAAAAGCTGCCACCTGAACAAAGTTAACAGTATGTGCCTGGCCAAGTGTAAGCTATACATATTTTTTTCTTTCCTTGATCTGACAGTATCATTTGAATTAATTTTATTTTCTTCCTTTAGTGCTATTTCTAATAGTTTAAACATGCTGCACGATTAATTTGCCTAATGACAAAGTATCCTTCCTTTAATTGGACAGCAATATTTTTAAAAAATATATACACAGTATACTCTGTTATTTTCATGCATTCCAGGGCTAAATTTATTTTCAAATGTCTGCTTCAATGTTCATACTCGGAGATAAAAAAATCTCTCTCTGAAATGTGAACTAACATCCTTAAACTCATGAAGCTTTAAACTCCCAGCTGACACCAGAATTATAGATTTTCAAGGTTAACGGAATATAATAAAATCTTGATGTAGTTTTTCAGATAATATAGAAAGCATATGATATAATTTTAACTATGCTCAATTTTGGCAAAGAGAGGTACATTATTAAGAAAGAGATGTACAGAGATCAAATAAGGTTTAAATGGCATGTTTCATCCCTTTCCCATAAAAATAAGAGATAAGTAAGCAAATCCATTCATTCATTACATATTCAGAAAGTGCAATTTACACACTACACTGCTAAGTGTTGGAGTATATGTAAGGGTGAAGAAGACAAGCTTGGCTTATGATGGAGACAGAGATGGTGCCAACCATGTAGGTGGTTCTCCAAGAGGAATAGAGTGCCAGGGGAACACAGGTCTCGTGACAAGTACAGAGTCTGAGAGGAGGAAAAAGAAGACAGGAGAGCCAATGATGGTGTCCAGGCCTCTCAAAATAGTACTCTAAAAAAGAAAGATACAAGAATCTCAAAGGTTAAATCCAGTATCAGTGGGGCACAGGAATTCATTCATTATGTGGGTCAATTTGAAATGGCTACTAGCCATGGAAGGAGTAGACGAAGAGACAGAGAGAAGTACTAACATTTGGTGAAGGCCAATTTTGTTGAGTGTTGTCAACATTAGCCATTTAATTCCCAAACAGAACTAAGTTCTGGTAGTTATAAGTTATAACTTCTGGTAGTTATAAGTTATAAGTTATAGTTATAAGTTCTGGTAGTTATAAGCTTCATTTTACAGAAGAGGAAGCTGAGGATCAGGACAACATCATAAAGCTATGATGAACACTATGCCTCTGAAATCAGCCAAATACCCTTAGAATATATTTCACTGGTTACAAAGGGAATCAAAGAAGGGGAGGGGGAACCAACTTCCACACATATGGGAACCAAAAGGAGGAAGAAAACAACTTCTACAACTATGGGAATTCAAAGTTCATTCTCTATTGATGGTGCCATCCTTAGCTGTATTTTACTGCGTATTCTACACACATGTGTGTGTTAGAACTGACCTTAGAATACAGAATAAAGGTACACAACACTAAACAAAACACAAACTCATTTACTGAGTAACATGTAAGTAAGTAAAATGAAACAAATTACACCAAAGTACAAAGAATCTGCATAGACAAAGAACAGAATGCAATGAATAAGTCTAGGAATTAGACTTTTATGCCTGATTCTGAGGTGGCAGAAGTGTAAGTGTTCATTCACGCCACAGGAATGTTTGGGTATAACTTTTGCCCCAGATGCTTTGCTAAGCACTAAAAATAGAGTAACAAAATCAGAGAGAGTACTTGCCTTCATACTCTGCTCATGTCAGGTGGAAGCAAAGGAGGACAGCAATCACTCAAGAGTCTGTCTGGAGGGAGTCAGCATAATGGCAAAGAGTTTAGAACAAGAGAGGTTCAGAGCAAGTCACTAAAATTCCTGGATTTGAGGACTTGCAGCCCTACCATATACCCTTTTATCAGAAATCACTTCAGTTCATTACTGTTCTAATGATGTGAGTTTTTCTTTTTAGCATGTAAACAACTAGGGTTCCCAGGTGGCTCAGTGGTAAAGAATCCGCCTGCCAAGGCAGGAGATGTGGGTTTAATCCCTGGTCCAGGAAGGTCCCCTGGAAAAGGAAATGGCAACGATTCCAGTATTCTTGCCTGGAAAATCCCACGGACAGAGGAGCCTGGTGGGGCTACAGTCCATGGGGTCACAAGAGTCAGACAAGCAAACAACAAATGTAACTAACAAGAAGAAAGAGATGAACAAACAACAAATGGAAACAACCAACAAAGCAGAATATTTACCACTGAAAAATATACATTTAAGTAGCAGCTGGTAATGGCACCCCACTCCAGTACTCTTGCCTGGAAAATCCCATGGACGGAGGAGCCTGGTAGGCTGCAGTCCATGAGGTCGCTAAGAGTCAGACACGACTGAGCGACTTCACTTTCACTTTTCACTTTCATCCATTGTAGAAGGAAATGGCAACCCACTCCAGTATTCTTGCCTGGAGAATCCCAGGGACAGGGGAGCCTGGTGGGCTAACGTCTATGGGGTCGCACAGAGTCGGACACGACTGAAGCGACTTAGCAGCTTAGCAGCAGTAGCTGGTTAAGTCTCACTAATAATTCCTAGAGTTCCCTTACCACATATATAAACAAATTGTCTAATTGCCTTTTTCCACTATGAAGGTAGCCCAACAATTTGAGCAAACCCTAAAAAAACTAAAACATACACACACAAAATTTGAATGAAAACTTAAAACATCATTAGATACAAGATCACTCTGACATGTAATAGAACGTTTGGTCAAAAAGTAATGGCTGGGCTATAATTTCTACATGCTGATAATAATCACTGCAAGCTTTCACTATGCTGCCATTTTCTCGGTCTTAATGAAATTCACTTGTCAGTTCCATTTTGAAACAATGCATTCTGGCCTTGCATGACAAGGGTAACATTAAAATCTCTTTTCTTTTCCTAATCAAATCAGCTAATACTGAAAAAAAAAAAAAAAGAAGAAGAAGAAATTCTTCTAACTAACTGGTCAAAAAAGATTAGTTTTCCTGTTTCTTTCCTTTGGTTTTCTTTCTGTTTCCACTGCTGAACTCTTCAAATATTACCATCCGCTTCTTTAAAAACAAACAAAAACCAGTCTGTCGTCAACTAGTATATTGAGTAAAACCAGCCAAAATATGTAGTACTATACAAAGGTAGGGAGTAATGTGGTAGATAGTCTAGAATTTACTTCTACTCCAGCTGTGGGCTTTATCAGCATTATCTTTCACTGGTATTGAACCTGTCCTATAATGGAACATGTCACAAAGCAGCTCATTCTAAAACAGAGAAGGCAAAGAAACCTGTCTCCTTATCCTGACTTTAATTATAAATGTCTATAAAGCCTTAGTGAATTTTAGCACTCTTAAAAGTAAGCCTGATAAGAGAACGGGTTACTATTTATCTTTTTATCTCTATTCATAGAGTATCTTTTCAAGTCTAATACACTAGACTACATTTTCTATTGTTCTTATTTTGTGCTTTTCTTTAAGTGTTAACCCAATAGAAATTAAATATGGCCCAGAAAGGGATGTGAAACTTCAACTCATATGACACATGAACCTGATAAAGTCTAGGCCACTAAAACCTATCCAGTTAGACCCTGAATTTATGTTCTTTCTAAATATTTTATTTCTGCTTAACATTGTAACATACTCTCTAATGATGCCTAATGTTTCATTTACTCATTAATTTAATAATGCATAAAAGTAACAAACAGTAAAATGCTTATCACTCAGTACTAATATAGTTCTGTCATGGGTGCAAGATGGCAGAAGGTTTACAAAGGATTAGAAATAAATATTTTCCTTAAAAACCTTAAAATACTTCTTAAACAATAATGATAAGTCCATACTCTTCATGATGTGTGGAAAGAAAAAAACCACATTTTCCATTCCTTTAAGACACATAACAAACAAAGGTCAATAAAAGAAATGAATGCAGTTAATATGGTACTAGGAAATGATACACAATAAACCCATCACAGGACTAGAAAGATGCCTAAATTCTACTACTTCTTAGTGGTGGGCTTCAGTGAGTAAAATTGAAGGAAAACATTTTGTATCTCAGTTTCCTAATGAGTAAATGGAAGTAAACTAACTCCATATTTCCCACAGAATAACTTTATAAAAGTCAAACAGAAAACACTTCCAGGGAAGTACTATACAAATGTCTTCTCATAATCATGAAAATGTCTTACAGTTATGATCAGAGTTATTCAATGCTTGATGGGTAAATTGATAGGGAGCATATTACACCTTTGATGGATGTACTTTCTATACCACAAGAAAAGCAGCTAGCTGAAATTCAACATAAATTTTTACCTTTCTAAACTGCAAAGCTCATATTAAACACATAAAACTCAAATCAGGAAAGTGAAAACCACACTGACCTAAAGAGTCAGAGGTCTGTACAAACTCATAAGTTAAACAAATCCAGAATGAAGTGAAAAACTGTCTCTAAAACCAACAAAATCTACAGGTTGAGAAAAAAACAAATTTTAATTTTACTTATTAATCCCCAGGGATCAGAAACATAACTATTTGATCTAGTTCCTATAACATTTCCCCAATCATGTAACTGTTCAACATTCTCTCAAACTTAAAAAAGTAACAGTAATTTTCATTGTTTTGTTGTAAATATCCAGAGCATTGATCTAAATATCAGACCAATTAACAGTATAATAAAATAGCAAAAAGTAAGGGAAAAGAACTTGGATGAGACACTAACTGAAAAATGAACAAAATAAGTGTTACTTGTTTTTCATGCTTTCCCTTCACTAGTAACCTAATATAAAACAAAACATAAAGAAACAAAATTATTCTAACATGTCTGTAAGTATACGGGAGTTTCCAGGCAAGAATACTGGAGTGGGTTGCCACTTCCTCCCCAAGGGGATCTTTCCAACCCAGGGATTGAATGTGGGTCTCCTGCGTTGCAGGCAGATTCTTTAATGTCTAACCTACCAGGAGAGCCCCATTCTGACATTTTATAAGTATTATATTCAAATATTTTCTGTCAAAGATTAAAATCCAGACAGAACATTAGTTAGAATTTACTAAAACACAACAAAACTCTTAAATCCAATTGACTGGCAATTTTTTTTTTTTAAAGACTAACAAAACAATAATTGCTTCATTGAAGTCATGGTATAAATTTCACTTGGAATCTAGACTCTGTTCTGTACTTCAATATTTACCAAGTTTTACGAGTAATAATATATCAAATTTTCTGAAATGATTCCAATGAGAAAGAAACTCTTTTTTACATATTCTTTAAAAATTTTACTCCTCAAGCTTTTGAGCATACTAATGTGGTAATATTATTAGCACATTAATAGTATTATTATTATTACCACAGGAGATTATTATTACAGTTTTATTTAAAGTTTCACAAAACGTACTCAGGCCAGAGAGATACACAGAAATCCTGATCATAAAACAGCAGTGTCTTTTCTTAAACTAACTTTTAAGATTTTCACATTTGAATGATTTGTGTACATTTCTATGAAACTGATGCCCTATCATTAACATGATTCAGACAGTCTCACCTAAAAAAATGCTGAAATCTACATGAAATTAAAAGACGCTTACTCCTTGGAAGGAAAGTTATGTCCAACGTAGATAGCATATTCAAAAGCAGAGACATTACTTTGCCAACAAAGGTTTGTCTAGTCAAGGCTATGGTTTTTCCAGTGGTCATGTATGGATGTGAGAGTTGGACTGTGAAAAAGGCTGAGCACCGAAGAACTGATGCTTTTGAACTGTGGTATTGGAGAAGACTCTTGAGAGTCCCTTGGACTGAAAGGAGATCCAACCAGTCCATTCTGAAGGAGATCAGCCCTGGGATTTCTTTGAAAGAAATGATGCTAAAGCTGAAACTCCAGTACTTTGGCCACCTCATGCGAAGAGTTGACTCATTGGAAAAGACTCTGATGCTGGGAGGGATTGGGGGCAGGAGGAGAAGGGGACGACAGAGGATGAGATGGCTGGATGGCATCACTGACTCGATGGACGTGAGTCTGAGTGGACTCTGGGAGTTGTTGATGGACAGGGAGGTGTGGCATGCTGCGATTCATGGGGTCGAAAACAGTTGGACATGACTGAGCAACTGAACTGAACTGAACTGAACACTGCCTTATTCTGATCAGTTTAAAAAGTTTTATTTTGTTCTGCTGGTTTAATATAGCCTTATCCATATTTGAATGTATGTTTCGTTCCCATTCATTAACCCTAAATATGAAATAGTAGATCTCACTGGGAAAAGTTTCCTAAAAATTATGGCATGTATTAGTGATATAATCCATTAGCACACGCCATGTATGTTTATGTTCATTAGCAAAATGGTTAATTAAATACTTAAAATCAGCATATCAGCAGCAATATTTAAAATTAACCAAGAAATAAGAACAAGGGCTACTCAGTAAAAAAATACATATATATGCTCTATGTGATTTAAATGTAGGTAGATGTTCTGACAATGTCATTAGTAGAAGTGTATTACAATTTTTTTTTACATTTGCTCTGGATTTCATTTAAAATATATTATCTATTGACTGTCATTTGACAATTCTAGTTCAAATATTGCTTTTCTGTGGCAGTATAAAAACCTTCTTTAAAAATAAAACTAGTGTCCTCAAAGGAAATAGCTGATTAATTTTCCTTAATTGACAAATATTAACAAAATAACCATTAGGTAATGTATACTAAAAACACTAAACTTATTTTAATACTCCTTTGGGGTGAAAAATACACATAAAATGTCTTCATGTGACTTCTATCTGGGTATAATTCAAGCACTGACATACAATCTGAAGAATATGGAAAGAAAATTTATGATCTTTCCTCACCTGGGATGAACGGCTTCCCAGGTGGCGCAGTGGTAAAGAATCTGCCTGCCAAGGCAGGAGATGCCAGAGATACGAGTTCAGTCCCTAGGCTGGAAAGATCCCCTGGAGTAGGAAATGACGACTCACTCCAGTATTCTTGCCTAGAAAATTCCATGGACAGAGGAGTCCTGCGAGCTACAGTCCATGGGATTGCAAAGATTCGGACACAACTAAGCACAACACAACCTCAACCTCATGGGCATAAAGTAATTAAAAGCAAACACTAAAAATATGCCACCATCTAGGCACTAGACTTTACCAAATTTAGGTTAATGGCACACAGCAAAATGCAGAGGAGTTGTGGCATTACAGCAATTCACATATACATGGTAAAGAACACAGACACACAAAAACTATTTTTTAAATTGCTATTTGTAAAAATCAATATAGGTGTTTTCCAAACCTTTTCTACACATGAGAACATTTAAGCTAAAACTAGATTTTTGCAAACAGGGAGAAAAAATGAATTAAGCCTCATAAAACCCAAGATTCTTTTCAGGAATGAACGTGTCATAGGAATTATCTCACAGTTTTTCATTTACACAGAGAAACCCACTTGTAGATAAGATGTTCCATTTGTTCCAATATACAGAAACATGAAAGGATTCCAACGACATAATGCCATTACTAAAATAATAATAGAATTCCTAAATATAAGATATACATAAGACATAAATGAGACAGAACTATTAGGAAATAATGTGTATTGAGCATATAATGCTAATCTGAAAATTAAATGACAGCTTGTAATTTAGTTTCACTGACATAGCATCTATGGATCTATCTATTCAGTATTTGTACACTAGTCTTTTAATTAAATCAAATGAGATAATGTATGTGAAATACTTTTCAGCTCTAAAGACAAATGTATTAACTACAGTTATTATGACAGTTCAGGAATTAAATATTTAACACATAAATGAGGGGAAATGGAATACTGTCATTTCCTTTCCTCAATACTATGGTATGGTTATTCATTTTCAAATGTTCAGGAAAATTTCTATAAGCTATTTTAAATTAAGAAAAGCCTGCAACACAGCCCACTTCCACATCCAATTCACTATAAAAAATCCTACAATTCACTATAAAAAATCAAGCATATGCATTTACAAAATCAGGACACATACAATTAAAAGTCTTCAAGGAAAATTCTGGTTACTTCAGAATAAAAGCTGGTTACATACTGTCAAAGCTGTCTATTGTCACCCTGTTTATTTAACCCATATCCAGAGTACATCATGTAAAATGCTGGGCTGGATGAATTATAAACTGGAATCAAGATCTGTAGATGACACCACTCTTATGGCAGAAAGCAAAGAGGAACTAAAGAGCCTCTTCATGAAGGTGAAAGAGGAGAGTGAAAAGCCTCACCTGGCTTAAAACTCAACATTAAAAAAACTAAGATCATGGCATCTGGTCC
This sequence comes from Bos grunniens, assembly GCF_055505025.1. NCBI lineage: Eukaryota > Metazoa > Chordata > Mammalia > Artiodactyla > Bovidae > Bos > Bos grunniens. The sequence goes on along the minus strand of NC_141166.1, from coordinate 35,697,807 downwards.
CATCACTTCATGGCAAATAGATGAGGAAAAAGTGGCAACAGTAGCAGATTTTATTTTCCTGGGCTGCAACACCACAGTGGACAGTAATTACAGCCATGAAATTATAAGACACCTGCTCCTTGGAAGAAAAGCTATGACAAACCTAGGCTGTGTATTAAAAAGCAGAGACAACACTTAGCCAACAGAAGTCCATATAGTCAAAGCTGTGGTTTTTTCAGTAGTCACGTATGGACGTGAGAGTTGGACCATAAAGTAGGCTGAGAACCAAAGAATCGATGCTTTCGAACTGTGCTGGAGAAGACTCTTGAGAGTCCCTTGGACTGCAAGGAGATCACACCAGTCAATCCTAAAAGTAATCAACCCTGAATATTCATTGGAAGGTCTGTTGCTGCTGAAGCTCCAATACCTTGGTCACCTGATTTGAAGATGGATTCACTGGAAAAGACTCTGATGCTGGGAAAGACTGAGGGCAGGAGGAGAAGGGGGCAACAGAGGATGAGATGGATGGATGGCGTCACTGACTCAAGGGACATGAATTTGAGCAAACTCTGGGATATAATGAAAGACAAGGAAGGCCGGTGTGTTGTAATTCATGGGGTTGCAAAGAGCTGGACACAACTTAGCAACTGAACAACAACATAAGAATTGTTGTGTAAAACCAGACTGAAATTGTTAATGAAATCTGAAAAAAAAATGCATAGCTTATTCAAATTTTTGATGAAAACATTTAAAGAAAAATACACATTTTTTTAAAGGCAGAATTTTCCCTTATATACAGATTATAAGACTATTTTGTCTGTTTACATTATAATGGAACTCATACTTAGATAGTTTCATATAGTTCATAGAAATTTTTGAAATCTGCCATCTCATTAGATTGTCACACTACAATATAAGGTACATGTATTTTCTAAATACATATAAAGAAACTGAATCTCAGGGAACTCAATTGACCTAAGTAAAATTACAAAATAAGATGAAGAGTCACAACTTACATTTTGGTAGCTGTTTGTTTATTTTTGAGCCAAATATTGGGCTTTGTCTTTAAAAGTAAAGCCAGAAAGGAAATTTTACATTTTGGTGAAATAAAGTGAGTTGCTACCTAATTTTGATCATTAAGTCAATTATCTCCTTCATAAGAGTAAAAATTATTAAAGGAAGCTTCAACTAAAACTAGAGTCAGGAAGATCTGCAGACAGAACTCTCAAGATGTATCTGCTGCTGCTGCTGCTGCTAAGTCGCTTCAGTCGTGTCCGACTCTGTGCGACCCCATAGACGGCAGCCCACCAGGCTCTGCCGTCCCTGGGATTCTCCAGGCAAGAACACTGGAGTGGGTTGCCATTGCCTTCTCCACTGTGTGAAAGTGAAGTCGCTCAGTCACGTCCGACTTGTAGCGACCCCATAGACTGCAGCCTACCAGGCTCCTCCATCCATGGGATTTTCTAGGCAAGAGTACTGGAGTGGCTTGCCATTGCCTTCTCCGCAAGCTGTATCACGCCTCATCAATTACCGTAAGAAGGAAGTGATGGACCTTGCATCTCAAACAGGAAAGTGCCTCTACTTTGCTACTAACGGGAAAGTGCCTCTACTTCCCCTGTAAGAGGAAGGAAGATTTTCTTCTTGTCCAGTAACAAGCTCAACCAGTGAGAAATGCCACAGCTTGGCCAATGAGAAGCCATCACCACCCTGAACTCCTACCCCACTGAACTTTATTTTGTAACACCTGCTGACAATTCCCAGTTTTTGATATAAAAGCAAGTTCCCCTCCCTTGTTCTCTGGACATCCTATGCTCCACCACAGCTTTCATTTCCCAAATTGGAATTCCTCTGCTCATTCCTGAAGAAAATTCATTTTGCTGATGAAATAACTGGCTTTGTTAAAGTTAACATTACTCAGAGTCAAAGGGGATGGAAAAAAAATTCATAGGTACTCTAATATACAGGTTTTTGTTAAGCTTAAGATCTTAATAACAAATTGGATAACCTTAAACTCTAATAAAAAAAAAAAACAATTGCTTTAATGTTTTGTTTTCCAGAGGTAAAGAGCTTCTTTTTCTCCTCTCCTTTAAGCTATTTATAACTTAGAGCAATTTGGTAAAATATACCTTTGTAACAAAGGTTGAAGCATTAATCCTTTTCTCCCTCCATGATCCCTCAAAGGTTCTGAAACTCTTGTTAAATGTTCTTGTTTTTCAGAATAGTATGTATTTATGAAAAGCCAACTCACTGGAAAAGACCTTGATGCTGGGAAAGACTGAGAGGAGGAGGAGGAGAAGGGAGCAACAGAGGATGAGATGGTTGGATGGCATAACTGACTCAATGCAAATGAGTTTGAGCAAACTCCGGGAGATAGCGAAGGACGAGGGAGCCTGGCATGTTGCAGTTCATGGGGTTGCAAATAGTCACACATGACTTAGTGATTGAAAAACAACAAAGTATTTTCATGGGTTCAGTGGGAGTCTGTTCCCCTTGTAACAGGACGTCTAATGCACCTGTCTACTGCTTCCTGTGACACGTGGCTGTTAAATGTGCTACAGAAGTCAATACTGACATACCAGTATATTTAAATAGCCTTTTGATGTATACTAATATTATGTCTGAGCATTGGCTGAATGATGTTAATGTCTCTGTACCAGTGAATGGGTCCAGAGACACTGTCAGTTATGCAAACCTCCTGGCTACATCTTTACATGTGGAGGTCCTGGTAAGGCCTTTATGCTTAGGCAACTCACTGCCTTGACAGCAGAAGGATAAAAGGACAGTGTGCACTTGCTGCATTTACTTTTCTGTTCTCTCTTCATAACATAATAGAAGCATCCCACTGGTCTATCTCATTAAACCTCTATAATCACACTCTAAAGGAGAACATCCAATAAGCATATGTGGTTCTGGGTCTGCCTCCATAGTTAGAGCTTTCTTTCTATAGATGGGAATAAGTGCCAATGGAACAAATGATCAGAAATCTCTCCCTAACAAAGGTGGCCAATTCCATAGCCAAAGCAGTTTTAGCTCAGCAATGATATCTGACTCAATGGCTAAAATAGTACTGGATAATAATATAGCACTTGATTATCTACTTGCTGAGCAAGGGAGTGTCTGTGTGATAGCCAGCATCTCCTATTGCACATGGAAAACTGCCTCTGGAGAGGTCAAAACACAGTAAAATTAGGAAACAACATTTATAACCATGACAAAATACAGACTGGATAAGAAATGCCTGAGAGTTCTCCCAACTACCTTTCCTTGTTACTCAAATGTGGCCTCAAGCCATTTCCAGTCTGCGCACTTTCTCTCCAACATGGGACATGGCAAGCAGGAAAAGTCCTTGCTGGCATATAGGGACAAACCACTAGATGTGGAGAACCTGACTCTTGATAAGCAATGCTTTCAAGAAAAGTTCTTAATCAAAAGGGGGGATGTGAAATTAATAAAGGAAATCTCAACTAAAATTAGAGTCAGGAATACCTGCAGAGGGAACTCTCATGCCCTACCACTTGTCATCAGTTACCCCTTAACAGGAAGAGTTGTACCTTGTATCTCCAACAGGAAGATGTCTTCACTTTATTCCCCCAGCAGAAGGAAAGAAGATTTTCTTCTTGTCCAGCAACAAGCTAAGCCAAAGGAAAATGCCATATCTCTGCCAATGAGAGGCCACTGCCACGATGAACTTTTACTTTCCTCCAAAGAACTTTCATTTAGAACATACCTCCAACTCCCAACTTTTCCTTATGAAAGCAAGTTCCCCTGCTTTGTTCTTTGCATTTGCCTATAGACTGCCATAGTTTGCATTTCCTGAACTGCAATTCCTATGACTATTTCTGAATAAACTCATTTTACTGGTGAGATAACTGGCTATTTATTTTTTCAAAGTGACATAAGCATGGGCCAGATAGAAAATCCCTAAACAGGATGAGACTCTACTGTAATTTCCTGCTATACCAAGGTCATCCTTCTCTCCCATGTCAACCTCACAGCCAATCTGTATTCTCTAGGAGTTTTCTGTTTCCGGATCCATGAAAGACTACAGTCACATGATAAGTACTAACTTCTGAAATCCCAGGTTGATAATAAAAGGGCTAGTCCATCATCATGAGGTTAATCTAAAAAACTAGAACTACTGCATGTCTTAATTTTTTTTTTTTTAACGTTCTTAATTCTGTGAGGTGAGGTGAAGGAATATCTATGAGCAACAGGCTTGATCCATAAATCTCCATCGTAAAATTTTTAACACACTACCAAGAGAAGAAGCTTATATCATCCCACCACAATTGGGCAGGATATGTTTGCCAGTTCAAACAAAACTGTATAAAATGTGAATAAAATATCCGAAATTTTTTTTTCTCTTTTACTTCCATTTTACTAAAAATACGAGGGACAATAAGGCATCTAATTGACCATGTTTTTCACTCTCCAGTTTGATGTCTAGTATGTTCTTTCCACACACATCCTAAATGAACAAGACTCTGTATATGCTTTCTTATCATCTGCCCCAATCAAAATTCACCTATCATTTCCTTTGTTCCCTGGAACCCTACCAAAAGCTTTTAAGAAACCAACTACTTAATTCGATAAATTGATGAGCTATTTCTAGCCCCCCAAAAATTAACACTTAAAAATCACTTGTGCCCCAATTCAACTTCCTATAACTTACAACTAGAAAGTTCAAAGGAACAAAAGGAATAAAGATACTCTTAAGAAAAAAAAAGGCACCAAGTATGAGCTACTCTATAACCTGAGGTATCTATAAAATATAAATATAAATATATCTAGTATATTCAGTTCTGATATATAACTACATACAAATATCTGGTATATTCAGTTCTAATGTGGTAACAGGTAAAGTGTCAGAGTTACTCATTCAGCCATGTCCAATTCTTTGTAACCCCATGGATTGTAGCCCACCAGGCTCCTCTGTCCATACAATTTTCCAGGCAAGACTACTAGAGTGGGTAGCCATTCCCTTCTCCAGTGGATATTCCTGACCCAGGGATTGAACCCAGGTCTCTTGCATTAGAGGCAGATTCTTTTACCACCTGAGCCACCAGGGAAGTCCCGTAGTAGATAAAAGAAAGTCTTATTTTGCTTATCCAGTAATCTACGCTTTATTAGTGACAAATTAATTTTATTTATTCCTAAGAAGCTGAAGATTTACTTTAACATAATTATTTGGGGAATATGCTAAAAAAAATAGAAGACTATGAATTGATAACTACTGAAGCTAAGTGATGGATGCGTGAATGCTCATTAAACATCTACGTCTCTATTATTCAAATTTTCCATATTAAAGCAAAAGGGACACTGATGTATAGAACAGTCTTTTGGACTCTGTAGGAGAGGGAGAGGGTGGGATGATTTGGGAGAATGGCATTGAAATACATATAATATCATATATGAAATGAGTTGCCAGTCCAGGTTCGATGCACAATACTGGATGCTTGGGGCTGGTGCACTGGGACAACCCAGAGGGATGGTATGGGGAGGGAGGAGGGAGGAAGGTTCAGGATGGGGAACACATGTATACCTGTGGCGGACTCATTTCGATATTTGGCAAAACCAATACAATATTGTAAAGTTTAAAAATAAAATTAAAAAAAAAAAAAACTAAAGAGAAAATAGGTAAGAAAATCAATCAGTTGATCAATCAGTCCAGAGGCAACAGTTATAAAAGTGTAGCAAGTGTAATTTAGAAAGACAAGAACCTTGAAAATGATTCAAATAGAAAATAAGTGATCAAACCTTTAACAATGTAAAACAGTAAGAGATATGGGTAAAATGCAAGTGACTAAAACTGTATGTAAAGTAAGTGAGAAGTGGTAAATATTTAGAAAATACTTTCAAAGAACTGCTTAAATATAGTAAAATTTCACAGACCTCATGGATACTTTTAAAAGCCCAATATTATCTTTGAAACAGGGGAAATTTAAGATAAAATATCTGGGTTAGTCATGGTAAAGAATGATTTGATGATAATTTACCAAAAACTACACGATGCATATCACTGACTCAAAATCCTAACTAATTTTGATCACATTAATAACTGCAACACACATGGAGGAAAAATAAGATCATTTACTAAGTTCTCTCCATAATCCTAAATTTAGTTGAAGATGAAATGCTTGGTATAGTCTTGATGTATTCTTAAGTCATTCCTGATCATTAAAAATTCCTTTCATAAAGAGTATTTTCTAAGCGGAAGGCTGGATTTTTTAAAATATAAATTTATTAAAATTGATAAAAAGTAATTAGAATTCTTCTTCATTTTCCAACATTTATTAACCTAGGCAACTTCATAAACTCAGAGGCTAGAAAGATGAATGAGGCAGAACCACTGCCCATAAAACTCAAGAGCAGACATATCAGGCCTGGGAAGAGTGTAAGAAATAGTTTAGGAAGACTTACAACACACAGAGCTGGCCAGTGTTTTCCAAAGACTCAAACTGGGACATGAACCAAAGGTACACTGAAATCAAGATATTAGCCAGAATAGAAGGGAAAAAAAAAAGTATATGAGTATATCATTATTAGGTTCAATTCCACTCCAGTATCCATAATACTCTCAAAGCAGATGCAAGACAGGTGATGGGCAATGATTCAAAATGAAGTAGCAGAAGTCATTCATTCTTTCAAATATATACTGAACTACAATGAGCTCAAAGTCTGGTAGAGACAGAAAGTCAATAAATAGTGAGAATACCGTGGGATGCGTGCAAATAGATAAGCGGACTTAGATATGGGAGGAAGTGTAAAGGGAGGGAAGACCAAAGAAGGCTTCCCAAAGAATATGACAAAACTTCATCTTGAAACATGAGGTTTGCCAAACTGTGTGGGAAGACATCCAGGAACAGGGAACAACATGTATGAATGTAGTATGAGTATGAAATAATAGAGTAAAAACAATTGCTGCTCTGAAGCTAGTTATGGGGAAAGGGCAAGAAACTCAAAACCCTGAAAGCAAACCACACACTCGGGCCCTAAGGAACTGAGGTACCAAGGTCAGAGCAGGACTAACAAATGTAATTCTCCACCACACAGCTCCTAATGTCCTCTCTGGTTAGGGTCCAGAATCTCAGTCTGTTAAGGATATTCAGCCGTTAAAGTCAGAGGTCAGGCTATAAAGTAAGACAGATTACTAAATATACTTTAATGAGAACTAAACTAGAACTAAACTAAACCACAGACCTAATAAAAGCATCCAAAGAAGTAGTGGAACACAGAATCAAGTTATAAGTGAAGTTGACTACAAGTTATCCAGTATATGAAAAATCCAGGATTTTTAGTAATATGCCAAATAGAAATTAATTTTTCTAGTTTTATTCTATTCAGTGCTATACACTACATGTTAATGCAATCTGCCAAGAACTCCAACAGCAATTTATATATACATATATAAGTGAAAGTGAAGTCATTCAGTCGTGTCCAACTCTTAGCGACCCCATGGACTGCAGCCTACCAGGCACCTCTGTCCACGGCATTTTCCAGGCAAGAGTACTGGAGTGGGTTGCCATTGCCTTCTCCAATTTATATGCAGAGTACAGAGTACATTAATGTGAAATGCCAGACTGGATGAATTACAAGCTGGAATCAAGATTGCCAGGAGAAATACCACAACCTCAGATATGCACAGGATACCACTCTAATGGCAGAAAGTGAAGAGGAACTAAAGAGCCACTTGATGAGGGTGAAAGAAAAGAGTGAAAAAAGCTGGTTTAAAATTGAACATAGATCGGAGAAGGCGATGGCAACCCACTCCAGTACTCTTGCCTGGAAAAATCCCATGGACGGAGGAGCCTGGTAGGCTGCAGTCCATGGGGTCGCAAAGAGTCAGACACGACTGAGCGACTTCACTTTCACTTTTCACTTTCATGCATTGGAGAAGGAAATGGCAACCCACTCCACTGTTCTTGCCTGGAGAATCCCAGGGACGGGGGAGCCTGGTGGACTGCTGCCTATGGGATCTCAAAGAGTCGGACACAACTGAAGCGACTTAGCAGCAGCAGCAGCAGCAAAACTAAGATCATGACACCTGGTCCCATCACTTCATGGCAAACAGAAGGGGAAAAGTAGAAGCAATGACAGATTTTACTACCTTGAGCTCCAAAGTCACTGCAGATGGTGACTGCAGCCATGAAATTAAGATGCTTGCTCCTTGAAAGGAAAGCTATGACAAACTTAGACAGTGTATTAAAAAGCAGAGACATCACTGCCAACAAAGGTCCATATAAACAAAGCTATGATTTTTCCTGTAGAGTTGTGACACTTGGACCATAACGACTGAGCACTGAAGAACTGATGCTCTTGAATTGCGGTGCTGGAGAAGACTCTTGAGAATCCCTTGGACTGCAAGGAAATCAAACCAGTCAGTCCTAAAGGAAATCAACCCTGAATATTCATTGGAAGGACTGCTGCTGAAAGTTGAAGCTCCAGTACTTTGGCTACCTGATGCAAACAGCTGACTCACTGGAGAAGACTCTGATGCTGGGAGAGACTGAAGGCAAAAGGAGAAAGGGAGGCAGAAGATGAGATGGTTAGATAGCATGACTGACTCAATGGATATGAATTTGAGCAAACTCTGGGAGATAGTGGAGGACAGAGGAGCCTGGTATGTGGTAGTACATGGGGTCTCAAAAAGTTGAACACAACTTAGCAACTGAACAATCATAACCATTTTATACTTTCAACAGAAGATAATAAACTTTCCAATCTTCAGTTAAAATGAGCCATATAAGCAAAACAATATAAAAAACTATAGCATAGAAAGGAAGAAATATTAAAATTAAGTATCAAAAACCCTCTGCTTTTACAATAATAAAGTTTAAGTAACCTACACAAGCTCTAGGGGAAAGAGCAGATTTTAAAGTAAGTTAGGCCTCAGTTTAAATAACAAATCTGAGGCTTATCATTTACCAATTATTCAAACACCACTGTTGAAGCCACTGTAAACTGAACACATGCTGTGGAATCAAACCATCTTGATTTCAAATCCCAAAGCTGTCACTTACAGCTGTGTATCATAGAGCAAGTTAGTTGGCCTCTGTTTCTCTCCCCTAGAATGTTTCTCCAATATAAAAAACTGAATGAAAGGCACTTCCCACAGATACTTTCCCAGGACTAAATGGTGTAAAGTATTTGAAATCGTCTCACCTAAGGCCTACCACATAATGCTGTTCAATAAAAGTGGCTTCCCAGGTGGTGCTAGTGGTTAAGGATCTGCCTGCCAATGCAGGAGACGTAAGAGATGGGTTTGATCCCTGGTTCAGGAAGATCCCCTGGAGCAGGGCATGGCCACCCATTCCAGTATTCTTGCCTGGAGAATCCCCTGGACAGAGGAGCCTGGTGGGCTACAGTCCATAGGGTTGCAAAGAGTTGGACACGACTGAAGTGACTTACCATGCACGCACTCAAGAAAAGTTAGTTCTCTTTTTCTCTCCTTGCTCAAAGGATTCTCCAAACCTATAGTTTGTTCACCCAATATTAGTTTGGCTCCTACAATCAGTGTTATGTATTTAGTAACTATTTTTATTATAGTTTGGGACACAAACATTAACATGTATGAGATCTAGAAGCAAAGCAAACAAAAATATCTTTGAAACAATCTTAAAATGATAAAAGATATAAGTAAAAAACCATTTGCCGCTTTAAAACAGAAGTGTACTTGAGAAGAGAACAACTGTTGACTTCCCCCAACCTTAAGGTTCTTAAAGCTCTTAAGGAAAGATATGTGATGATAGCAAGTATCACATCTATCTTAGTCACCTGACGTCTTCTCAACATCAAGGATGGTAGTAGGTATATAGCAGATAGTGCATTAGCACTGCTGTACATATCAATCCAAGAATGAATGAATGTGCCAGGATAACATTCTGTAGCCATTTCAGATACTGGAATAATCAGAGAATATAAGATACCTATGTTTTGTATGTCTGAGGAAATAAAAGAAATCCTTGAAAACATGAAAAAAAAAAAAAGAATGAATGAAGTGTAAATGACATAATAATTCTCTTTCCCATCAGAAACTAAGCGACTTCAATCTCAGTTAAGTTCTTCTTGCTATTTATTTGAAAACCTCTGCAGCCTTTAACATTTGAGAAAAACAGGTCCCTTCACCATCTCTTCTTGAAATATTTTCTAAGTTGCAACAAAGCCCCAAGATCTTGTTGGAATGGGCATTACATGAAAAAATATATTGCTACCACTTCTCTAAACTGAAAAATAGCAATAACATGAATTTGTGGAAGTTGTATTTTGCAACTTTTGCATCAGCTCCTCTCTGCTTCCCCACCACACACTGGTCCAACGCTCTTTACTCACGCATATTCCCTTTCATTGGATGTCCTTGTTTGTCCTCATTTTCCTGCTTTCATCATACCAGGTACAGCCCCAAATCATTTCCCTAGAGAATATCCTTTTCTAATGAATTTTGGCAAAATTAATGGGTGTTTTCAGAATAGTGAATCTACACCCCAACAGTAAGGGCAGTGATATGACTTAACTGTCTCTTCTATTAAACTCTGATCTGAGAACAATCTTATTCACCTCTGCATTCCAGGCACTTAACACAGTGGCTGACACATACTAACATGCAGAAAATGTTTCCTGAATCCAACTGAATCTTTTTCCAAGTTATCTTTCTGATTAGTTATAATATAAACAGGTGATAAAAGCAATTGTTCTAAGAAGCATTTTTTAAAGTAAGAAGTTGAACTCCTTTTATTAAAAGGTGCTAAAGAACAGCTATTTTGTGGATTATATATATTATAAAAAATAGAGGCTTCGGGACACATCCTTGTTATCAGCCAAATTTGCCAGTGAGTTAAGTGACACCATTGACATCTTAAAGGATGAAAGGCATGTATACTAGCACGTTTACATCAAATATTAACATAGTTCACTATGATTTCATTCAAATAAGGCTGTGTTAAATAAAACCCGATTAAAGACTTTATTCATCATATTCTGATTCTACAAAACTATTTTCAAATCTCATTTACAAAAGCTAGTAGAGAAGGAAATGGCAACCCACTCCAGTACTCTAGTCTGGAGAATCCCCATGGACAGAGAAGCCTGGTGGGCTACAGCCCCTAGGGTCTCAAAGAGTCAGACACAACTAAGCAACTAAACAAGCACAAAAGCTAGTAAAACTGGAGTGTATTCATCAACCTGTGAGAATGTAACGTGCAGGTTTCACTCTGGTGTAATAAAAGAATGAGAGAGTAGGTATCTACTCAGTAAAGGTGTTGCAGCATTAATGATAGGGAAACTGACCTGAGAAAAACATTTGAAACCCACAACATAATCAGCAGAATGAAGGAGGCGACATGATGCAGGGTTAGCCTGCTGGTCAATATAATGCACTCTGTTGAAAAATTATCTTATCCTGATGCATAACCTCTGTATGTTTTGTTGTGCATACAGAAGAGCGGGTCTCTGTTCTCAATTATCCCGAAGGAGGTTGCACCTTGTTAACGATAGGTGTCAAGATCTCCAAAAGAGATGGACTTTACTCACTGGAAAATGTTGAGACTTTCCGGGATCACTCTGGCCAAGCTCTTAAACTTGAGAAGGCGGTGATTAAAAGTTAGCAAGCGGCTCTGTCTTGGTGAGATGTGGAGTAAAGTATAATTGCTAATCCAAACAGCAAGCCACACCAAATATTAACTTCACCGAATTACAGATCTCAAGACTGCTCAGAATAGGAATCATCACCCCATTAAGAACAGGAATTCCCTGGACTTAGGAAAAAACTTCTGAATTTTCACCTGAACACTATATTAATATCTTAGGTTCTTTAATATTCAGTAGCGTTCCTCAATATTTAAGTAAAACTCTGAATGTAAGCATGTAGAATCCAGGGAAAGAATCTCTGGAATGCTGTAGTTGTTTGAATAGTTCCTATCCTGCAAATACCTACATCCAAACAGGAAAAAAAAAAAAGGCTGAGAGAAAGCTACATAATGTTACTAATTTACTAGTACTACACTCTCTGAAAATACTGAACAGTGCAAACTAATATAAGACATGAGGTGTGATTCACAAAAAAATAGACTAACTTTCCGTAGACGAGAATTCACCCGTGGATGCAGGTAGAAGTGATCTCGATGTGGTATTAAGTTCAGATGAGGGACAAGAGTCCTCTTATTTTTCACACAAAACACGAGCCACAGCAGGGGCGGCTCACCTTTCTTCCATATCCCCACAGATGTTGTCTGGAGGTTTCTGGACTTCCTCAGCAGAAACTACTGGAACTAACCACTCACGCCGAGCGATACCCCCCACCCCTTATACAATCAGGCACCAGTCCAGCAGCCCCTGGCGGTGCTTGAGCAAAGAATTTTAGGAATGGGGAAAGGAATGGCCTGTTCCCTAGAGAGGTTAGCCTGGAATGGGGGTGGAGCGGGGAGGAAAAGGGGGCACCCTTCACATCCCTGTCAGTCAACTATTATTAACTATTATGCTGATGGAATGGAATCTAACCTTATACTGGCCATGCCTGGCCCTCTTCCAGGTTCAACGGGATGGGCAAAGGAGAGACTGTGGTTTTATTAAGTGATCAGGCTTTTGCTTCTTCAAGATAGCTCTGTTCATGTAATAGAAAGAGTCTTAACATAATATTCTCTAGGATACATTTACTCTGTTCCAAAAATAGTTCCATAATAACTGGTACACTTGAAGTAATCTTCGGTTTAAAACAAAATTTAGAAGATGTCAAAGGAATGGAAAACCTGAGCAAATCAAAGGTCTTGATATGTAACATATGGTAAGATTTAACCCTAGTACAGCAGCCCCCCCCCAAAAAAAGTGATCTAAATGCTGTCTGCTTCTGTATTTGACTCATTATTTCTGTGGGAATTTTGATCTGCATAAAGGTAAGCCAGATCTTATGAGACAACAAATACCAACTCGTATCATGACCATATTTCCAACTCAGAAAACCCCCTCAAGGGCTTATAAAATGCAGAATTCTGATTTTAACACTTTGCAGTTCTTTGGAGGTACAAAAATGCTAACTAATTTTAATAAGAAAAGGTCTCTTTTATCTATATATGTGTAATAAACATCAATTATTATTTTGTCATTCATACCTTGTATCATTGCTAAATATTTCAAATCAGCTTAAAAATTAATATTCTGTTTGTCAAAAATAATCATAATGGAAGATATTTATATTACTATTCACATTTCAGGCACTGTACTAAGATTTTCACAAATATTACCTAATGTAATCATCAAAACAACACAGTCATTAAGTAATATCATCCCCATTTGTAGATAAGGACACAACATCTTAAAATAGTAAATAACAGGCATATCTTCCAATTATTAATAATAAGAAGCAAAATCTTGGAGACTAAAGATTTAGAAAAAAGAAAAACAGACAAAGATAGAAGAACAATCAGGGTCCACCATACATAAAAGACTGCAACACGTGTCAGCAGGGAAGTCTCATGCATGATGTTCCAGTGTCTGGCAGGTTTGGACCTCAATGACATTGTAAGGAATTTCATAATTGCCTTGCCCTGGAAGAACACGCTGCCTCTCCAGTGCTTTGGATAAGACCCTTTATTTAAAAGTCAAGACTTCTATCTTCATGTCTTATAGAAATGAATCTCAAACTTCCTCTATTCAAAACAGAGTTCCTCACTTCAGTCCCCAGATCCAAACCTTCTCTCAATCCACCCATATCAGTAAATGACATCTCTATTCACCAGATTGCTTAGGTCAAAACGAGCGGTCATTCCTGACGCCTCTTTTTCCTCCACATGCCACTTCCAATCCTTCAGCAAGTCTGGAAGGTTCATACATCTGACATTCCTCATGCTCTCCTCTGCTCCTGCTTGAGTTGGTCCATCACCATCTTGCACATAGATCACTTTCCTCCAGGTTACCTTAATGTCACCTTGTTTGCACAACTACTCCTTTTATCCATGCCCCACAAATTATCCAGAATGGCCTTTTGGAAATATTTATCACCCCATAATTTTCTTCTCCTCATCTGCACTATTATTAATTGCACTGGTCTTGCTATTCCTCTAATATGAAAAAATATTATAATTCCCAAGAATAATCCTAAAACATAACTCAGTAAATCTAGTACTTTATGTAATAGGATACTTTTGGCTTACAGATCTAGGGCCCCAAAAGTCATCTCCACTCTCATGACCCAATTCTGTTTGCAACCATTCATGAGCATGAAAACCTTCACCCCATAAAGAAGAGAAAGGAAACTGAATTAAGGGTTAGTAATAGAGAACTATAGAGGCCAAAGTAGTTTTGTATCTGTTACCCATGGGACTCCTTGCCTGCCATTAAATGCTTATAGTAGAAGAATTAGGGCCAAAAAAAATGATGGAACTTCATGAGAAATGAAATTCTGGAAAAGTGACTATGACCAGAAACCTATGAAGAGGCACTATGTGATAATCTGGATACTAGCAGCCTTTGTTCAAGGCCAGAGGACAGGGTATGACACAGAATTGGTGCCTCAAAAAAAAAAAAAAAAAAAAATCTCAGAAGCTACATATGGTATCACTGATATAAGCACTGGATGTCTCCTGATAGACAGTGACAACAGAGGGTCTTTGTCAATGAACTTCTTGTGTTGCAGATGTAGACATTTGAGCAATAATGGCAGTAAGTCTATGGTAGTGATAATCCAGAGAACAATTTCTAGTCATTTGTGAAGTGATAGTGGACTCCCAAAGGAGTTGGTAACTAGGAACACCACGAAGAAGGTTAATCTCCATGAACCAGGTGTGTGGGGCTGGTAGTCGGAATCCCAAACCACCTTAATCTGCTCACTAAAGTCTATGTGTCATTACCTGCAAGTCACAGGCTGGTGATATCTGTAACACTTAGATTCTGCCTACGGGTGAGATATAACTTTTTTCTCTCATTTTTAAAGCCTTCTAATGGAGACAAAACAAACATGGTCTTTTGTGTTACTAGTTCCAGGCTCATTTCACATTTTTATTTGATATTCTGGCCATATATACAGAGGATTAAACAATGAAATGGTTTTATATCATTCTTCATTTTCACCAAGAAATAAATCAATTTTAAAATTAAAGATTTTTAAAAATTATAGATGTAATTAAGATGAAGGTGACTAGGATTCTTATAAAGAGGGGAAATATGAACACATGTGCACTATAAGAGAATGCCATGTGAACATGAAGGCAAAAATCAGGACCATGTAGCTACAAGCTAAGGAAAGACAAAGATTTCCAGCAAACCACCAGCAGCTAGGAGAGAGGCATGGAACAGATTCTGTCTCACAGCCCTGAGAAAGAATCAGCCCCACGAATACAGTATTTTGATCTCAGACTTTGAGCCTTCAGACTCTAAAACAATCAATTTCCATTGTTTAAGTCTCCCAGTTTGTATTACTCTGTTCCAGCACCTTAGAAAATTAAAACAAGCTCAGATAAGGTCAAAGAGATGCAGAAGTGATCAAGAAACTACTCACTACTGTAAGAACCTTTTGAAAGACTATAGAGAAGAGGAAAGGGGCCACAGCACCACTGGTGGGGTAATTTTAACTTTTAAAGTCAAGGGACGTGAATTCTGCAAATGAGATAAGTAAGCTTATGATGAACCTATTAAAATTAGTAAGCAAATTAGCTGTCTGTGCAACAACTTTTTTAAAAGTTCTAATATGGGTTCACTAAGGATAGCACTTTTATTATTGATTCAATTAGGCTGGTAGATTAAAATACATGGACTTTGTTCACTCTGAACTTACAAATCTGAAGAAACCTTTCCAAATATTCTTAAGGTCCAAATGGAGAAATATGCAGGAAATAATATGAGAGTTAGATACCTTCATAACAGGTTAAACAACCACACCCAAAAAGTGTTGACTAATGAAAAGATGTTAACTTGAAGAAAAGTCTCAAGTTGTATGCCATGGGGTTACATTAACCAGATTGAAAAGAAATATGTACAGCATGTTTGTCAAACCTGTGGATGATACGCAGCTGACAAGGATACCTGATCCTCTGAATGGCTGAGTCTGGATTCCATAAATCATCCCACTGAGGAACCACTGAAGGAACTAGAGATGTTTAATGAGGAGATAAGGAGCAATGTAAGGTAGGTACCAAAGTTCAAGGCTGGAAATATGGAAGACGTATAGGAGCAATAAAGTTCTTGCAGGAAGAATTTGACATCTTAGTGAAAGAAAGAATATTTCTGTCTACTACTATCACTCTAGCTCTAATTACTCTATGCAGAGTACATCATGAGAAACGCTGGCCTGGAAGAAGCACAAGCTGGAATCAAGATTGCCGGGAGAAATAGCAATAACCTCAGATATGCAGATGACACCACCCTTATGGCAGAAAGTGAAGAGGAACTCAAAAGCCTCTTGATGAAAGTGAAAGTAGAGAGTGAAAAAGTTGGCTTAAAGCTCAACATTTAGAAAACGAAGATCATGGCATCTGGTCCCATCACTTCCTGGGAAATAGATGGGGAAACGGTGTCAGACTTTATTTTTTTGGGCTCCAAAATCACTGCAGATGGTAACTGCAGCCATGAAATTAAAAGACGCTTACTTCTTGGAAGGAAAGTTATGACCAACCTAGATAGCATAATCAAAAGCAGAGACACCACTTTGCCAACAAAGGTCCGTCTAGTCAAGGCTATGGTTTTTCCTTTGGTCATGTACGGATGTGAGAGTTGGACTGTGAAGAAGGTTGAGTGCCGAAGAATTGATGCTTTTGAACTGTGGTGTTGGAGAAGACTCTTGAGAGTCCCTTGGACTGCAAGGAGATCCAACCAGTCCATTCTAAAGGAGATCAGCCCTGGGATTTCTTTGGAAGGACTGATGCTAAACCTGAAACTCCAGTACTTTAGCCACCTCATGCGATGAGTTGATGAGATGGCTGGATGGCATCACTGACTCGATGGATGTGAGTCTGAGTGAACTCCAGGAGTTGGTGATGGACGGGGAGGCCTGGCATGCTGTGATTCATGGGGTCACAAAGAGTCAGACACGACTGAGCGACTGAACTGAACTGAACGGAACTATTATTGCTGGTTTCCTAATGTCCACTAGTTTCTCCATTTTTTCTGTTGCATTTGCCAATCCATTTTCTCAAAATAAGCCATCTTTAATACATTATAACCAAAATGACTTGCTGTGTCATGTTAAGGTTTGATTGTGGTCATATTTAAATTTTTACTTTATAACAGGCTAGGACTCTTGCTGGCCCTAGACATGCAGTCTACAAACCATACTGCAAGGAGGAGTCAGGAGCATTAATCAGTTTGCTATCCTCAAAGCTCCAGTTCTTTTATCACCCATCAATGCTGGTCTTGTCTGTCCCAGCACCATCCTGGGTCCCCTAGTCAAGCCACGGTGGCTTGATGATCAGGTTTTACACGGTGCCCAGCTCTGTCATGGGTGCCCTCACTCTATGATTCACACTTGAGTATAATCGGCTGCTCTTCCTCAGCATCTAAACTATCCTGACTATATATATCTACACGACTTTCCAACATCAGCCCCATGAACTGAAAAGCCCTTCTTGGTGTTGGTTCCCAGCCTGAGTTTTGACTTTCTATCCTCAGGAAATTTTTCCTCAAGGTAATTTTATTTCACAATTCCCACTGCCCTTTTCTGAGACTGAGTTTTGGGTGGGGCCACACAGTTCCATCTCAACAAAGACCAAGAACTAATGTTCTTTCTCTCTAAGGAAACTCTAAGCATCTTGTGTAAATTGACCTCCTCCTCCCCAAGAACCAGATTTACAGAGCAGAACACACCTGTATTCTCAGGGAGTGGTGGCTTTTGATTAATGAAGTCAGAAAGCTTTCTGTTCTAAGATGATGGCTGTGCTCTTGCTCTACATGTGCTTAACTAAAGAAGTCATTTAATTAATACAGAATATCAGCCTTTCTAAATTAAAAAAAGTGCCACCGCCCCTCCAAAAAATACCCACAATTCAAATCCTGCCAACTCAGGGTTTAAAATTTTCAATAGCTGCTCATTTGCATTAGGAGAAAAATCCAAACTTCCTCCCACCATCTACAAGAAAGTATTTGTCATATGGCTCCTTCCTACTTCTCCCATCACAACATGTCCTGTCCTTCATCTCACTCACAAATGCTAGGCCCGACTGCCTTCTTTCAGAGCATTAATCAACAAAAATACTGTTCTCCTTCCTATGGGCCCTGCACACATATATACTCCACTGCTCTGTGAGTTTCCCCTCCTTACCTTCTCTCTAGCTAAAAGTTAACCTCTTCTAAATATTCAATATAAAC
This sequence comes from Bos grunniens, assembly GCF_055505025.1. Lineage (NCBI taxonomy): Eukaryota > Metazoa > Chordata > Mammalia > Artiodactyla > Bovidae > Bos > Bos grunniens. The sequence goes on along the minus strand of NC_141166.1, from coordinate 35,679,543 downwards.
TAAGGCCCTAATGCTCTCTTTGGCCTCCTATACTTCTTTTTTTCATAGCACCTATCGTAAAACATCATTACGCATTTCTGCATGTGCCTACAGTTTTTTATATTTTACCCACACTGGAGTATAAGCTCTTTTAAGGCCAGAGCTATGTTTGTTCTATTCATTACTACAGAATAAGTTAAGTGTCTGGCACATAGTAAACAGCTGAAAATACTGTATTAAATAACTAAATAATAACCAGAGATGTCTAAAAACAGAACCACCAGTTTTGCAGCCTTGAGAAACATCTTCATTGTACATCAAAGGTTTTTCAGAAAGGATTGCTGAGTTAGAAACATCAACTAGGTGAACTCTAACTTTCTAGTTCTAGAACGAATACTTTGTAAGATATAGGCTGATACAGATTATAAGAAGTAAAGGTCATGATAAACCTAAGAAGTGACCAAAGGTTTCAAAGCTGAGGTAGGACTTAAAGGAAATGACTAACTTGGAATGGCACAAGATAGAGAATTTCCGAGAATTTTTCAGGGCAACGATGAAAAGGAAAATGAGAGCACCGTACGTGAGAAGATCAATCTGAGAGGCATGAAATACCAAGCAGAAATGGTAAGGTCATTTGATAAAGGGTTTGAACTGAGTTCTGATTTCCATCTCTTGGTCAGAGGAGTGCTGAAATTAGGAAGAGTCTTCTGCCTAGGATGAATACGTTAGAGGGAAAAGTAGCTAAAGGTAAGTGGCCAGTGAGAGGTTACTAACCCACGATAATTATTATGAAGTAAAGACTGGAGTGACAGTCTTCATAGCTGACCATTACATACATTGAGACACTGTAGAGAGGCTGCAGCTCCCAGAAGCACCAGTAGAAGAGAGCTGGCAACGAACTGGCAGAGCTTCAAGAGCCCAGACGGGTACTTGGCATTTGCTGGGAGTTGGGGATGAGTTACCAGCACTGCCACCAGGGGTACCATCTCTCTTAAAGCAGTCTGTGCCCCCAGTAGCCTGGGAGAGGAGTTTCATAGGAAGACAGAGGCTGCTATGCATAATCTGAGACAAGCTAGCTGGCTAGCTGATATCATATTAGGCAAGGGGGCACTCATCAAACTGTCTTTGTGGACAGAGTCTAGATACTCGTAGGACTTGGGGCTAAAAGCTATTTACCAAACCTGCACAAAAGCATTTTGGTATTATAGCAACCAGCAAAGCTATACCTCTGAGTGCTGGGTCAGTGTCAACCCTGGGAAAAGAAAGCTTAAAGTGAGACAAGCAGGAGCAGGATGAGAGAGATCAGGATTAAACCAAGAGAAATCTGAAAGGAAAAAAAAAAAAAAAAAGAAACTAAAGGAAAGGTATGAGAAACAACATACAGTGATCAGTGATTCCAATATTTCAAGCCTAAAGAACTATATGGAGTTAAGGGTTATACTAATGACAGATAAGACATTTTGGAAAGAGAATAAATTTGAGTGCAGTGGTATATAAGAATTCTGAGTTTTTAGTATTTTGCGCTTAAAATGTTATTTATAGTTATTACTAAACATCTTAAATACAGCTAGAAACATTAATCTTAAGTTCAGACCTGAAGTCAAAGTTTCAGACTTTGGGAAAAACTAAGGAAAAATGAGGATAAATGTCAAAATTGCAGATAAGCTTTTTAAGTGCATGCATGCTCAGTCACTCAGTCTTGTCTGACTGTTTGCAACCCATCAACTGTAACCCACCAGGCTCCTCTGTTCATGGAATTTTCCAGGTAAGAATACTAGAGTGGGTTGCCACTTCCTACTTTAGGGGATCTTCCTGGCTCAGGGATTGAACCCATGTCTCCTGCACTGGCAGACAGATTCTTTACCACTGAGCCACCTGGGAAGACCAAGCTCTTTAAGTACTGAACATCATAAAGAGTGACTAATAGAGAAGTATCTTTTAGGATAAAGTAAATTAAAATCAACCAAAATATACCACAAAATTAAAAACTATGGTGCTACACAAGCACAGAATAAATCATTAAATAAACCCAATATTCATTTAAAAAAGTGATCCACAACCTAGGAGGCACTCTAGAATCATGCATGTAAATCATTTAAATACATTGATTGCTATGGACTAAATAGTATCCCTCCCCTTCCAAATCCATATGTTGAAGCTCTAACCCTCAATTTGATGATATTTGGAAATGGGGTCTTTGTAAGATCATTGGATTTAGATGAGGTCATAAGGGTGAGGTCTTCATAATGGGTATGCTGCTGTTGCTGCTAAGTCACTTCAGTCGTGTCTGACTCTGTGTGACCCCAGAGATGGCAGCCCACCAGGTTCCCCCGTCCCTGGGATTCTCCAGGCAAGCACACTGGAGTGGGTTGCCATTTCTTTCTCCAATGCATGAAAGTGAAAAGTCAAAGTGAAGTTGCTCATTCGTGCCCAACTCTTAGCGACCCCACTGACTGCAGCCTACCAGGCTCCTCCGTCCATGGGATTTTCCAGACAAGAGTACTGGAGTGGGTTACCATTGCCTTCTCCCATAATGGGTATAGTGTCCTTTTAAGAGAAGACACCAGAGGGTTTTCCCTCTACCTCTACCTTTCCCCCTCACATCTACACAGTGAGATGGCTGCCATGTACAAGCTGGGAAGATTCTCTCAGCGCCAGACCCAACTGTGCTGGTATCCTCATCTCAGACTTTCAGCTTCCAGAAATGTGAGAAACTAAATTTCTGTTGTTTAAGCCACCCAGCCTAAAGTATTTTGTTATGGCAGCCTGAACAGACAAATATACTGATATTTAACCAGTTAAATAAGAACCACTGAATTAAATCATATTCAAAGGTTACGAAAATAAGTGTATCTAATTTAGTCACCCAACTAATTGAAATATTTTAGTAGGAAGATCTGTGAATAGGAAAAAAGTATCCAGCACACAACAAGCACTCTAGAAATGATTGTTACATGAACAGATACATGAATGAATGAGAAATGCATACAAGCATAACTAAACAAAATGATCTTGTGAGAGAACACACATGAAGTAAAATATCACAAGCCGAGAAAACACAGAAACGTAAATACTCTTCAATGAAAAAATATATGAAAATAAAGATTTATCTAGATAATGAAAATAGTTTTAAACATTACTGAAGAGTAAATTACATAGACTTATTTTCACAAATTTAATTGCTAAAAGATTTACCCTAAAAATAGATAATAATATCTAAAAACATCTCTAGGAATTGTAATTCAAACCTGGGCCCCCCAAATAAAGCTTCAGATATTTATATATAAACTACGGTTTTCCAGTTGATTATCACAGCAATAGGGTCTCATTACATAGAAGCAGTATATACAATATAGATAAACCAGCATCCACAATCTATCCCTACTTTTAACATTCTAGCATTTCTCTTTCTGTTGTTTCTTTTCAAAGAGAGTTGAGACCACAAATGGATAGATAAATTATGTATTATTATCCTTTTCAAAGAGTTGAGATGGTATATAAATAATACACACACATATAATACACATTATATAGTATATATTATTTACTCCTCTAAAATAATCTAATCACTTTCCATTAAGAAAATCTTCATCACATAATTTTCTAATGTTACATAACACTTCTTTTTATGTAGTAACCATAATTTACTAAGCATTGTTTCCAAAAACAGTTTCCAATAATAAAGCTTTTGTGAACATATTTATGCATAAAACTCTGTCTGTATTTCTAATTAGTTTCTTAATATTAGAGTATTAAAAGAGGAATTAGTAGGTAAAAAATCATTATGGACAATATACAGGTCTTGATATACACTATAAAATTTCCTTCCAAAATGAAGTACCATTTGTACTTCTGTGAGTATGTGTATTGTGTGAAAACTACAATGTTACCAATAATGTTATCAATGAAACCAATATCAGCCATGTAAAATAATCTCAGTAATTTTAATCCTTTTTTAAGTATCATGGATGTAACATGGTATTTCATTTTTTTTTTTTTTTAGTAAGGCAAGCAGTCACTTGGCACAATCTTTTTTATGCTGTTTTTTAAGTGAGAAGACTGATTAATGTGAACAGACTTTCATTTTTAAGTGTATTTCATTTTTAAGTGTCTATTTCATGCTTGCAAACAGAAATGAACATTATTTTTCTTTTTCTAATTTTTAAAACATTATAAAGATGAGTTTGTCACACAAGTTATTATCCCCTAAAATTAAAAACAAATTTTCGCAAACTGCCAACTTAATGTCAGTCACTGAAAGATGGAACTATTATTGTTTTCATATTTTAAGACTGAGATAATACATTGAATATGTAGTAAAATCAAGGCTGATGGCAGACTTCATAACAAGATGCTTTACTGTACTCATTTAGTAGAATTGTGGGATCATCTTAGATGTTCAAGTTAACTATAGGAATTCTAGAAATGTTCAGTAGTTGGAAAGAATCAAACTTGTAATATAAATTGATATGCAATATTTTATTAGTGAATAATCATATCTAAAAATTAAAGTAAAATTCAATCTCTGCTATAATTATCAGATTTTTAAAAATTATCAGATAGATAAGAAAAAAATAAAACTCTTCAGAGTTAACCAAACAATTATACTGTATAATATGTATAATACCAATTCTCTTTCTCAGGACTTTTTTAATCACAATTATTTTTGCTGACAAATATTTTAAATCGATCAGTTCATACCTGATTTAACATTTTTCAAGCACCCAGAAATCTCCACATTTATTCTTTCTGTGCAGCACATAAATTACCTTAGGTAACTTTTAGAATCAATCATACCCATGAGATTCTATGACTTAGTGAGATATAATCAAATTTAATTAACAAATGCTTGCATCCTGATTTCTTCATAAACAAGGGGAAATAGTGATTACTATACTAGAGAATATTGTATTCTAGACCCTGGCACATAGAGCACACAGAGGCTCAATAAATGTGAATCTCTTTCCTTCACTCCTTACTCTCCCACCCTTCCCTCTACCAGTATATTTGATGGCAAATCAGTTATTTATGTGTAATTAAATATGATAAAATATGATAAAAATTATATGATCCTTCACCAAATATCTTTATATTCCATACTCCATTACTGGCAGATACAATTTGCCAACATGCAAGATCATATCTAAGGACACTTTTCTGACTCAATATTGAAAAACAAAAGACACTGTGAATTATACTTTTTTTCAGTTAACACATAGTAATTAATCCCAGAAAATCCCCAAAGTTAGGTCAACTATATCATTCTATATTGGTGGTTCTAGTCCTTCACTATCAGAATTATCCAGGGAAATTAAAGGATCATTACAGATGCCTGAACCCACCTCTGAAGATTTTCACTAAATTGGTCTGGGGTGGGGCCAACCATCAGTATTTTTTTTTTAAACATCCCCAGATGATTCTAAGGGTTTCCCTGGTAGCTCAGCTGATAAAGAATCCATCTGCAATGCAGGAGACCCCGTTTTGATTCCTGGGTTGGGAAGATTCCCTGGAGAAGGGATAGGCTATCAAGTCCAGTATTCTTAGGCTTCCCTGGTGGCTCAGATGGTAAAGAATCTGCCCACAATTACAGAGACCTGGGTTCGATCCCTGGGTTGGGAAGATCCCCTGAAGAAGGACATGGCAACCCACTCCAATATTCTTGCCTGGAGAATCCCCACGGACAGAGGAGACTGGAGGGCTACAGTCACAGGGTCGCAAACAGTCCCATTCGACTGCATGACTAAGCACAACACAGCACAGATGATTCTAATGTGCATCCAGAGATAAGAATCATTGATCTCAACTCAAAAGAAAGTAAATTACAGAGGAGTAAAATCAAAGGAAGCAAAGGAAGACAGTGAAGCAGCTGAGCCTAAGAATCCAAATCTCCACTTTTAAGAAATATAAGAAAAATCTCACTGTAGAGTCTAAAGAGGTTTGTGTCTGATGTCACAAAACCTGAAAATATTTAAGCACATTATTGAGGCAGGTACTACATTAATCTCTATTTAATTTCACACAAGATGCTGATGGTCAACAGTCATCCTTACTATTGCTCCCTTAACTAATATTCCCTTTGCTTCTTACTCTAAACAAACAAAAAACCGTTAAAGACTAATATAAACATTAGCAATCCTTTTCATTACAGAAGAAGAAATATCTTCATAACTAAGTTGTTCTGATACAAAAAATGAACAGAGTAAAATATGAACAGAATGGGCAAAGAGTCCTCAAAGCAAAGCACTCTCTCACTCTGTCCTGGTTAAAACCTGTTTGTCTGGGGATTGGCTCAGTTGCACCAGTTCCAGCTTCCCAGCCTTCCAAGGCACTGACGCACTGATGTGACCTCAGTCATCCCTCTGCTGGAGCTGGATCCAACTAACAAAATCCAACACATGCAGGCACTTGTTTCTCCATTTTATCCAGTGCCTTTATCATTAGCAGAGAACCAGGAGTCAGTCATCCCTTCTAGTCTCGCCCTGGACAGTTTTTATCCTCAATCTCTATAAACACCCTCCCAAAGGTGATCAGGCAGATAAACACATGAATCATCAGCAACAGAATGATCAAATGAAGACAAACAAATTATAATATTAGCTAGTTGGATTATAGAGCTTTAGGGAAGAAAAGCATCTAGAATACCAACTGAGTTTACCTATCACTGATGAAGATCCAAAGGCTTATTTTGCTGAGGACTCTACATGAGGAAAGTCACAACTCCTCCCTCACACCCCTCCTTCCTTCTTTTCATTTGCAAAGATAAAGAGAAAACAGATTATTAAAGACGTGGAAGAAGGAGAAAAATACCGTAAATATTGCTTTAAGATGCCAGTACTATGTACATATATCTCGAGAGCTGGGTAACTGTGTCCCCATGATGAGTTGGAAAGTCTTTCAAAAATCACATCTCATCCCCCTTTTGAGATGAAAGATCTTACCCTATGAACAGTATCAACTATAATTTGAACACATTATCCCTAAAATTTTGCACTTATTAATAACTGGTACGAACAGACTCTGAGGTCAACATGTATCATGAAGACTCATCTTACTCCTGTACCCACTTACCACTGGAGCAAATACTTGAGTTTTCCTTTTCTACACCTAACTAGCTCCTGGTTTTAGAGCACAATACACATAAAAAATTAAAATCTAGATGATACCACCCTTATGGCAGAAAGTGAAGAGGAACTCAAAAGCCTCTTGATGAAAGTGAAAGAGGAGAGTGAAAAAGTTGGCTTAAAGCTCAACATTCAGAAAACTAAGATCATGGCATCTGGTCCCATCACTTCATGGGAAATAAATGGGGAAACAGTGGCTGAATTTATTTTTTGGGGCTCCAAAATCACTGCAGATGGTGACTGCAGCCATGAAATTAAAAGACTCTTGTTCCTTGGAAGAAAAGTTATGACCAACCTAGATAGCATATTCAAAAGCAGAGACATTACTTTGCCAACAAAGGTCTGTCTAGTCAAGGCTATGGTTTTTCCTGTGGTCATGTATGGATGTGAGAGTTGGACTGTGAAGAACGCTGAGCGGTGAAGAATTGATGCTTTTGAACTGTGGTGTTGGAGAAGACTCTTGAGAGTCCCTTGGACTGCAGGGTGATCCAACCAGTCCATTCTGAAGGAGATCAGCCCTGGGATTTCTTTGGAAGGAATGATGCTAAAGCTGAAACTCCAGTACTTTGGCCACCTCATGCGAAGAGTTGACTCATTGGAAAAGACTCTGATGCTGGGAGGGATTGGGGGCAGGAGGAGAAGGGGACAACAGAGGATAAGATGGCTGGATGGCATCACTGACTCGATGGACGTGAGTCTGAGTGAACTCTGGGAGTTGGTGATGGACAGGGAGGCCTGGCATGCTGCGATTCATGGGGTCGCAAAGAGTCGGACACGACTGAGCGACTGATCTGATCTGATCTGATACAGCCTATAGTAAAAGCTCTGCTCTTTTAGAGGCCATGAAGAGTTGGCCCTCATTTTCATTTTAGTCTCATTCATAAAAATCATGTGGTATTCTACACAGGTAGGTTAATGATATAGGTTGGTTTGGGATACGTTTGTATTTTAATATGTAGCATTTAAGGTAACTGACATGGAACATATAGGTGCCTTTCCTTATGTCACATCCTCTAAAGCAATGCTTGTCAAAGGATCTGTGGAGGGCCACCTTTAACAAATCTTCTAATTTGTCACAGACAAATATCTTTGTTTAATACAATAAAAGTAAAAGTTGAAAAAGACAAACTACAAGCTCCAAACTGTATTATTCTGTCAATCTTTTTTAAAAGCTTTAAACACTTAATTTCTGTATTTATCTCAAGGCCAACTGGTAACAACACTTCCTGGCCCATAGACTGAACATTAAGTAGAACTGCTATAAAGAATATCTGATATTAGGAATGATGGATAGGGACTGGTTTATAATAAAACCAACCAAAAATTAAAAACTAATAATCCTTCTCATATTGATGATGTTTCATTTACATGGACCTCAATAATTCAAATGGGATATTAAAAAAAACACAATAAAATAGCCAATATACCATTTTGAACCCTTCATAAAATCCACATCATTAATTTACTACTTTGAAAGGCTACTGAATGAAGGAACTAGATTTTAACTTAGTATTGATTTAGTATAGAGCAGTATAGAATAACTTTTATACTGTAGAACAGTCACTAAATAAACTATGAAAAACAACCAATAAGAGAAACCTCCCAGGTTTACATATAAATTATTAAATGAAATTCCTCACACTAATCTAGCTACAATATAGTTTAGAATACTTGGTGACTTTAACAAAACCTGTTGCTACTCCAGACGGCACTATAAAAAAACAAAAACAAAAAAGTGCTACATATTATACCTGCACAGAGCTAAAGAGAAATCCAACAGTATAAAGCCAATAAAGTCTGTAATATATTAAAAAGTTCAGTTTTTCTTATAGAATGGGCTGTTCTGTGCTTAGTCACTCAGTCATGTTCGACTATTTACACCCCATGGACTGTAGCCCACCAGGCTCCTCTGTCCATGGGGCTTCTCCATGGCAAGAATACTGGAGTGGGTAGCCTTTCCTTTCTCCAGGGGATCTTCCCAACCCAGGGATCGAACCCACGTCTCCAGCATTGCAGGAGGATTCTTAACCAGCCTAGCTACCAGGGAACCCCTTCTTAAAGAATATATAATGCTTATTATATCTTTTCTACGGTTTCAACACAATCTCTCATCAGTTTTGGCACTAATGCAAATAACAATATAGACTCTATCTATGCAGTCAAACTTCATTAAGGCTGACCTTTTATATATGCATATTTTATATATTTATGTATTTTATATGCATATAAAATGAAGGGATAGATATATCCCTTTATTAATGAAATAAAAATCACCTGTATCTCTATCCCTAAGAAGAGAATAACACAATAAGACAAGATGAGTTAGAGAGAAAACATTCTTAAGTCTATAATGACAAAGTCTGGTTAGTCACTCAATCACTTCACACCTTTCAGGCCCACCTAAAAAAATCTCAGAAACCAGAAATGTTTTCATTGGTTATTTATAAGTCCAATGGGCTATCCATCACGCTACAGAGCCATTTTCTCTGGTTATTTAAAACACTATACAGTGCATGGCATTGGAAAGGAAGGTAAAAGATAATCTAAACTAACATTACTGGGACTGCCCTTGTGGCTGGTGGTTATGACTCTCCACTTCCACTGCAGGAGGTGTGGCTTCAATCCCGGGTCAGGAAGCTAAGATCCCACATGCTACCGATGGCCAGAAATAAATAAATAAATAAACCAGCATTACTCATTATTCCTCCCATCCAAAAGAACTTTTCTTCTTTCAGATGTCAAACTAAACATTTCCTTACCCAAGGTAGTCCTGAAGAGATCAGGAATAAAATGGAATGGATACCTTCACTCCAACATGCCTTAAAGAATTCCCTAGAGAAAGGACTTATGACATATTAGCTTTCTTCACTTTGAGGTTTTTCTAGAGACTGAATTCACTACCAATTATGAAGATGATTCTGAGGTTACAAAAACAAATGAGTTTCAGATGGAAAAGAGCCTTCCCTAGGTCCAAATTAAATTTATATTTCAGTTCAAAAAGCAATGATTAAAAATGCTTAATATCTACAATGGAAAATAACTTTTAAGACCCCCTTGTATAAGGTCACAATAAGTTATCAAAAAATAATCCAGGGCCTTTGAAAGCACTTTTAATCAGTCTCTATATTCCCTCATACACAGAATATAGTACAGCTTGTTCCATGTTTGATCCAAGATGCTAATGATAATAGCTGTGGCAATGAAATCAGTAACACAAATGATACTACATTTACACCTAAAGTGCAAAGGAGCATTCTTACCATTTTATTCTCACTTTAGTTCTGTCCAAAGGACAGGAAATAATGTCATTCCTGTCTTAACAAATAAATCTAACATTTCAGACAACTGACCCATAACCAGTTACTAGTATGTAAAATTGACACTTAGAAGAACAGTGTCACCATTCAAGCCAACAGGAAGTGAATCCCAGGCTGTAAACCTCAATCTGCTACATAGATTTTTCACTTTTTTTGGTAAAACCAAGAAAGAAGTACATACAATAAATAGTTTTAAAGTTGTGGCAATTCTTTTTTCAATTATATTTTAATTCTAATTTGTAAGTGTTATCTTTCAGATGGAACAGATACACAATCCTAGAAATAACTGACGATCTTCTGTCCCCAGGAAAGCCAAGATGTGGTACTGTTAGCAGTTGTCACGGTATCTGTTTGTCCAACTTTTCTCCAGCTGGAGCAAAGGTAACAAACTCTTGGAGCATAAAGTAAAAGGGAAAAAAGAAAAAAAATTGCAGATTGAATTTTCAGTGCTGAATTAAAATGCACTGTGCAGTACAGAATTTGACCATAAAATGCAATTCTAATAAAAATATACCAGAGCCCTTCACAATTCACCAAGTTGTTTTTCTACCTCTAGTTTCTTTTCAACATAAAAACATAAAGGCATTTTAAAAAAGAAATATTAATATGATGTCAATTTCTTAATATACCAGTAACTCACTATCAGAAACTAACAAAAAGAATGCATAAGGACCCACCTGTGTGTATACTCAATCCTATCTGACTCTTTGTGACCTCATGGACTATAGCCCACCAGGCTCCTCTGTCCATGGTTTTATCCAGGCAAGAATACTGGAGCAGGTTGCCATTTCCTACTCCAGGGGATCTTCCCAACCCAGGGAGTGAACCAGCGTCTCTTGCATGTCGTGCACCAGCAGGTGGATTCCTTACCACTGAGCCATCTGGAAGTCCATAAGGACTCAGAGTATAGAGTAAAAATTTTTGATAAGACCATAAATATTATTCTAAAGAAGGAGGCGTCAGTTCTATTGAGTTTGTAGAAAAATATACTGTTGATTTACAAATAATGAAATACCTGACTCTTTCTGTCATATCCCCAGCTGTACCAGAGGAAGAAAAAAAAAAAAATGCTAAGGAGTGCTACATCAGCATTCCTCCACTACTCTACAGCAGCATGTATGAAGGCATGGAGATAGGAATGAGCATGACCAAGAGGGCAGAGAAAATGATTTTTTTTTTTTTTACTCTATAATACTGTGGACTAGACAGTAATGGAAAAAAAAGAGAGTAAGAGACCATGGAGGCAAGAAAATAATTGCAAGGTCAAGCCTACAGAGTAGTCACAATATGATACTATAAACAATAACAATAAGAAATAACTGAGCTCCTATACTGTTCCCAGTACTACAGAGGAGGCTTCAACATATACCTCATCTAGTTCTGACAAAGTCAACAAATGTAAGTATTATCACTTCTCCTTATATAGGTATAGCACCTGAAACTCAGAGATATTAACTTATTCACATGAGGTCAGAAAGCCAGTAGCTAGCAATGTTTTGGAGTAAATGATGATCGATCATGATCAATGATGATAGACAGACATGTATATGTGTTTATCACAGCTAACAGAAACACCTGGATTTTAACCTATGACTATCTCCAGAGCCTGAACTGCCTAAAAAATATTCTTATTAATGCTTACAAAAGATAACCTGATTTACTATATCAATAGACTTGAACTGTGGTGTTGGAGAAGACTCTTGAGAGTCCCTTGGACTGCAAGGAGATCCAACCAGTCCATTCTGAAGGAGATCAGCCCTGGGATTTCTTTGGAAGGAATGATGCTGAAGCTGAAACTCCAGTACTTTGGCCACCTCATGCGAAGAGTTGACTCATTGGAAAAGACTCTGATGCTGGGAGGGATTGGGGGCAGGAGGAGAAGGGGACGACAGAGGATAGGATGGCTGGATGGCATCACTGACTTGATGGACGTGAGTCTGGGTGAACTCTGGGAGTTGGTGATGGACAGGGAGGCCTGGCGTGCTGCAATTCATGGGGTCACAAAGAGTCGGACGTGACTGAACTGAACTGAACTGAACTGAGACTAACAAGGAGAGGCTTAATATAAGTTTACCAGGCACTTAATGAATGTACATTCAATGAAATAATAAATGAAAGAGGGCATACAGACAAAAGATAAATAGGCTTTGTTTTTTAATTTTTTTTTTTTAGGAAAGAGCAGAAAAACTCTTTAGCCTTTCTTACTGTTACCTTCATTCTCTGAAAGAAAATGTTTTCGTAAAATGAATCTTAATCTTCAATAAATGTTTGTTTTGTAAACTTTGGATAATTAGTACAATATCTGAAGGTAAAAAGAACTATCTTAAAGTGTATATAGATTTGCTAGAGATGTTGGAACGATTATTACCAAAAAAAAAAAAAAACCACTGTAAAATTCTTTATTAATCACAAATAAGGTGTTCAGATTTATGAGGATGTTAAAATTGCAAAAAGAATAGTATATTTTGAAATGCACTAAATAAAAGGAATGCTAATTATATCCTATAAAAGGCACATTCAGTATATGTATATATTTTCTGCGTAAAATTGTGTTTTTGTTTCCTTTATTTTGGTGCTCACACACTTCAGATTTCATTTGCAATATAAAGTAGAAGGAGAATAAAAGGGTTAATATTCCATGTCTTGCAAAAACCCTTAGCAAAAAAAAATTATCAGCTGGGTTAAAACAGAACCTGTTAGCCTATCTCTTAGGCTACCCGACAGTTGCCTTAAAGACTTGTTTTGCTGTGGTTTTGAACCTGAGTGTGATCGAGACCACGGCTTGCAACAGACCAAAAAAACAAAGAGTTAAAAGGCAAATACAACAATACACCAAGGGGCAGAGACAAGGCTCCCTCAGCCCATTCCGTAACAAACTTGTTGCCAGGCCTGTCTGCACCATCCTAACTCCTGTGTTTCTCTGGCCTTGAGCCAAGAGTATCATTTTACTCCCAGTGAAGAAAAAGAGTTTCATTCTTCCAATCTTGTACTACTTTCACCCCGACCTTGTAATCTTGTTTTTCCACATTTTCTAACTACTCAAACAAAAGCCTTCCCCCCTAAAATATGCACAAAGGATCGGGAAAAGAGGAGAATGAGAAGGAGGTGTTCTCTTGATAGATGGTACTCATAGTCCTGGGTGCTATTTTAAACACTGATAAGGACAAGCTGGAAGCAGGGACTCTGCTTGCACCCTGTGAATTCAGGTAATGTATCCATTGTTCCACATCACTATGGTCTGGGGACAGGAACCCCAACTAGAACAAGCTTGCCCTGCATTTTCCTTTGCATTTAGATGTCAACTTTGATAAGGTCACACCTTAAAAGATCCACATAGCAAGCAACACACAGATAGCAGTAAAGCCTTCAGCCATTCCCAGACTCAGATAAACTGGTAAAAAGAGGAGGAAATCAGGACAGCATTCACAAACGCAAACAGATTTACACAGCCATCCAATTTGTAACTACCACTACTTAGATCCTTCCTCACACCAGGGACCTCAGTGGAGCCAACAACATAAATCGTGGAGAGACTCCACTCCTCTCGCTCCTTGAGTCTATCCCAGAATTTTCTTGAAGGAGCTCACTGTTTTGCCTCACTGGTCTCCTTGGAGGAGAATCCAAAAGACTTCCCTCATGGCTTTGTTTCTTTCCATTCCAATGACTCCCTGAAGTGGCCAATTCCTGACCCTTTATTCCCCTGAACCTCCCTGAAGATTTGATTCCTCTCCTAGTGCAGAGCCCGCTCCCATGAGCTACCCATAGAAACCAAATCCCCAAGTGCCTTCCCTCCCAGTCATTCCCCAAAGATCCAATCCTCTTCTCCCCTGCTGTTTTCCTTTCCACCTGCTCCCTGAAGAACCTGACATCACTATTAGTGAAAATACACCACTGAAATGAAGGAAAGGGGACACACACACAGGATGAAGGAATGATATTCTAATTCCTGAACTGGTTTTTCTCTTATAGGAAAGTTTTGTTTACATACAATATATTACATCACCTCTGATCAACTCAAACTTTCCCAAATCATTGGATGAAGTGATTTTATCTAAAACATTTCAAGAAGTATAATAGATGTGTGTGTATTTCCCTACCAAAAACAACACAGTTTACAGAAAGTTTACCACCTTATAAAACTGTCACAAAAATCAAGACAGGGCAAAGATCCTTCTTAATCTATCAAACACTGAAAATTAAAAATCTAGGGCAAAAAGAAAATCTCTTCAGAAAAATTACTGATAGACTGGCATCATGTTCAAAATCTCTCTTGTTAGATTGCTATGCTGTAGCTTACAGTTTAACCAAACTCTATCAGAAAACGATTTCATGGTAACATTGAGACTAAGAGCTTAAGAGTTTTGAAACAACTTTTTTCACACTATTTAATTTTTGCCTACTTTAGATAATAAAATATCACTGGGGCAAAAGATAAATGTATAACCTGTTTGAGAACATTTTCTTTATACTTTAATAATCAAAAATATGTGATTCCATTTTTCCTTTTAAAGATACAAATTTACCTAAACTTACTTAACTTAGTTAAATTGTTAAACTTCCTCATTCACTACTTTTTTAAAAAAGGTGTACAACTATAATGAATGAAAATAATAAATCAAATAATTAGCATTTAAATATGTTAACATTGATCCTATTTAAATTTTTTTCCCATGGCTTCTTAAAAAAGCAATTACGGAAAGAGGGGGCCAAACTCTTTCTAAATGAAAAGGTGGTCTAACCACTCTTAAGGAAATACATTTGTTTTTAGTAGATTTTCCATTCTGATACCAAATATCTAAAAGCCCTTTGCCACCTGGAAAATCTAAAAGTAAATTGTGTTAATTCTCATTCTCACAGATCTTGCTCACACTTAATACCAAGATGAACACATTAAAAAACACATGTACTTAACATCTGATTAATATGTAATATTTGAACAATAGTACTAAAAAGTATCTCTCCCATTTTAAATAGTTTTTCAGCTAAAATATTTTTAAATTATAATGTAATTTTTATTCAAAATATCTCATTGCACTCATTCAGTCATAAGTTAAAGAAGAGATACATCATGATGTTGAGAAATGAGAAAAATAATAACTTTAGAAATAATTATATCATTAGGTCTGGAGAAGGCAATGGCAACCTGGAGAAGGCAATGGCAACCCACTCCAGTATTCTTGCCTGGAGAATCCCATGGACAGCAGAGCCTGGCAAGCTACAGTCCATGGGGTCGCAAAGAGTCGGACACAACTGAGCGACTAACACACACACACGTCATAAGGAGGGCTGAGTTAGCCTGTACAGATTCAGAAACACTTAGGGTTCTCTCAGATACATACAGAAAGGTCATCACAAAACACCTGGATTGTTCATAAAAGACAAACAAAATAATGGCCCTCTGAATATTCTTTATAATCCCTTGCCCTTGAGAACTTTAAGGCTCAGCAAGACAAAAAAAAAAAGAAAGAATTACTTCTTACTTGGGTGAAATTCATTACATGTATGTCAAGAGATGATAATTATAAGGTCTCATGACTTTTGGTTGTAGCTTTTGAAAGAGGGGAATCTTTGATCCCAGACATACTGCATGCTTTATTGCTAAGTATATATAGATTAGGACTTCCCTGGTGGCTCAGACAGTAAAGCGTCTGTCTTTGCGGGAAACCCGGGTTCGATCCCTGGGTTGGGAATATCCCCTGGAGAAGGAAATGGCAATCCGCTCCAGTACTACTGCCTGGAAAATCCCATGGACAGAGGAGCCTGGTAGGCTACAGTCCATGGGGTCGCAAAGAGTCGGACATGACTGAGAGACTTCACTTCACTTCATACATAGATTACATACATTTTTTCCAGTTCCAATAAAATCTCAAAATTCTAAGTGTAGAATTGTCTCTATATAATTCTCTCACTATAGAAAGAACAGATTTAGTCATCTGTAGTGAGAACCGGACTCAAACTTAATAGGTAACATAAGTGAATTGTGATTCAAGTTCAAATAATACAAGAACTATATTCCTACTTTCATGTGCCAGAGGTTTCAGTGACAATTTAGATAATTTGATACTTTATGTATACATACATACATACATACATACATACATATATATATATATATATATATATCTTCCTCAGGAATATATAGGGGAGAAAAAAGAATTAAACATACATTGCACATATGTATTTCTATACTCCCAAGAGAGATAATATAAAAATCTTAGGCCTTTCATGACAACATTTTTGAGAGTTTTCAAAAATAACTAGAACATGGTAGACCATAATACAGCCTGAATTAGAAGTCAAAAGTCTTGAAATTTATCTATTTACTTGGACAATTCACTAACTTTTCAGTGTCTGTTTTTAAATCTCTAAAATGAAGGGGGTTGAAATCTGTCTCAAAAACTATGATTAAATAAAATGAAAAGTATCAGGGGCATGATCCTATATTAGGCGGACAGTAACATAAAGACAATTGGGACACCAAACTGAATTGTCAGAAGGGTGGAATGCATATAAATTGAGGGGAAAATGATTGAAATTGCTAAATAAAAACCCACAAGACATTCTTTTCAGTGTGTAACTCACTGAATATTCCCAAAGTATTCATAATGAATGTTATGTCTGGTGTGAACCAGAACAGCACTAGCTGCTGAAAAATGAGATAATGAAAACTATATAAGATATGGAATTATTTCACTGGAAAGTAGGGTATTTGTTTAAATTGAACAGAAGTCTGGCACAACTTTACCTATTTCTTTTACATTTTACCCATGTTTGCAGAGCATAAAATAATTGTCCTTATATTAGGTTGATATACTACTTGTACCATCCCCAGTGTCCTGTGATCTGTATCTGGTCTCCACAAGCAGATTCCGATACGTGAAAAGACATAGAGATCACCTTCTGAAGCACCGTGAGCGTGGCCCACAATTTAAGAGAGCTGAGCTACACTGAGCTACTGAACTGATGTGACCTGAGATCTGATCCCACTTCAGTAGCCAACAGGCTACAGTGGTAGTGTTACTTTACCAAAATAAACCCCTCCTTGATACGAAAATGTGCCAAGAGTGCTTCCAGGTGCCAACTTCTACACTTCTGGAATAGGATTCCACTAACAGAGTTAATAAAGCTTTGAACTGTTTTTCTTTAGGAGGCATGTGTATTAGGATTCTACTCATCCTGAAATCTAGCCTCAAAGTAGATATAAAAACACACTGGTTTTTAAATATTATACATATATGCAATACCTGCTTATTGTAGAAAATTCAGAAATCTAAAAAAGGATAAACCAAATATCATAATTCCAACACTGAAAGATAACTACTGTTAACATTTGATATATATTCTCCCTATCTTTTAAAAAGTATACATACAATTATAAGTGGGTTTGTATTTACAAATTTGAGACCCTACTAAACAAACTTGTGCAGCCTTTTACATTTAGGCTGTATCTTATCCTCTCCAGTGGATATCCTGTTTTTTTAAACAATCAACCATTATTTAAAACATTTCAAAGAATTTAAATGGAACAGCTAATTCTTCACATCAAATATTCTATTCAGAGAAATTATTTTAAAAGTGATTTTAACAATTGAGTCTACCAAACTTTCAGTAAATAAAGAATTCAGTTAGACACAAGCTTAAAATTGTAATTGTAATCAACTTCCCTTTTTTCATTCAAATAAAATGAATTTATCATTCAAGTAAAATGAACTGAATAATTATAAATATTCAATTATAGGTAGGGGCCAACTGTACACACTGCCTAAATAAAATTCATCTTGGAATTTTAGGGTTGCATATCACAATTAATATCACCACAAAACTAATAAGTGCTTATATTCAGCATCTACTATGCTAAGTTTTTTTCAAAAGCATTCACTCTAATCGTGACCACAACCCTATGAGACAAGCACATATTGGTATCTTTTTTACACATTAAGAAACCAACTTTCCAAAAGGTTAAATAATTCTCACAGCTATAAACGAATCATACCAAAATATAAGATGTAGCTCTTGAACCCCATATTGAACAGATGTTCAATTTTCTCATTTATATTTATATCCTGTATATTCATATTTATTAACTGTATTTTAATGTTAATGAAAACAAGCTCTTAACATCAGCACTATTACCATCATGTTACAGCATGCCAAACTGACAATATTATACTGCAAGGAGATAAGCATAAGCAAGACAAAATATATTCAGAGAGCTATAATAATATTACAGTTTTCAGAGTTATATAATATGTTATATAATTATATAATATCATATAATATAATTACATTATATTATAATGTCCAGGAATGTTTAAGATTAATTCCAGTCCTAATTTTTATTTAACTGTTTTTTTTAAAATACCACTTACACATATTTTTGGATAAAGGTTGCTTGAAGGTATTAAAGTGTATAAACCAAGACAAATGCAATTAAAATTATTAAATGTGTACAGTAGAGAAACTATCAACAAATGATTTGAATGTGCAGAATTTACATCTAAGTTGTGGAGGGAAAGAAAATTAACGGACTATGCTAGTCTCTTACAGTCCCACTTGCATGGAATCATGAGAATGACATTTTTAGTACCACTTGTGAGGCAAATTACTGAATAACGTTTTTTTTTTCTTTTCATTGTTTACCTTTTCTTTATTTTGTTGACTAGATATATGTATTTGTAGTGCTCAAAAAAAGGTTTTAAGGTATACAGTGAAAAGTCTTGCTTTAACAAAGTATAAAGTATAGAGTCTTACTTTGAATCCACTCCTTTATCTACTTGGCTCTCAACCTTCTACTCTCTACCAAAATACCCACAAAACATATTTATTTATTTATTGGTTTCTTATATAACTTTTCCTGTATTTTTTAATATAATGATCAAATATATATTTTTAAATACAATTTCTTTTTTGCACAAATGTAACTTCACTTTCACTTTCATGCATTGGAGAAGGAAATGGCAACCCACTCCAGTGTTCTTGCCTGGAGAATCCCAGGGACAGGGGAGCCTGTTGGGCTGCCATCTATGGGGTCGCACAGAGTCAGACATGACTGATGCGACTTAGCAGCAGCAGCAGCAGCTTCTATTATTCTGTACTTTTTTTTTTTTGTACTTTTCTTTTTAACAGTAATATATTATGGAAATCTTTCCATAGTCATAAGATTCACCATTTTACATACACCCTTGTTAAAGTACCTAATTTATTTAACTAATACTCTACTGATGGACATGATTTTCATTTTTTTTTAAATTTTTTTTTCTAACTACAATTTTATTTTATTTTTAAACTTTACAAAATTGTATTAGTTTTGCCAAATATCAAAATGAATCCGCCACAGGTATACATGTGTCCCCCATCCTGAACCCTCCTCCCTCCTCCCTCCGCATACCATCCCTCTGGGTCGTCCCAGTGCACTAGCCCCAAGCATCCAGTATCGTGCATTGAACCTGGACTGGCCACTCGTTTCATACATGATATTTTACATGTTTCAATGCCATTCTCCCAAATCTTCCCACCCTCTCCCTCTCCCACAGAGTCCATAAGACTGTTCTATACATCAGTGTCTCTTTTGCTGTCTCGTACACAGGGTTATTGTTACCATCTTTCTAAATTCCATATATATGCGTTAGTATACTGTATTGGTGTTTTTCTTTCTGGCTTACTTCACTCTGTATAATAGGCTCCAGTTTCATCTTTCTGGCTTACTTCATACAGAGTGAAGTAAGCCAGAAAGATGAAACTGGACATGATTTTCAAACATTTTTGCATTTTTACTATAAAACAACTGCTGCAATGACTACATTTGTACATTTAACATTTTATCAACATATCATAAACTTGTAGAAATAGGAATATCAAATCAAACCTTATGCATATTGTTTAAAGTCATAGTCATACCAACTTACACTCTCATCAACAATGTATAAGAGTCCTTATTACCTGGTAGTCTTTCCAGTATAGTATGCTATTACACATTTGGTAGTTTGCTAATGTACTGTATTAAAATGCTATCAAGCATAGTTTCAGATTTTTCTGTTTTGAAACTCTTTATAAGAGTCACTGGTATTTTCCCTTGAACTACGTAATAGCATAATATGACCAGATATTCATTAGGTGTTCTTTGTCAATTATTAGGTTTTGTTACATAAAGGGGAGGCAAGATCTTTAGCCATAATGAGTTGCAACTTTTATCTTCAACTTATTATTGATGGTTTTGCTAATTGTTTTGCCAAGTGGAAATTTAAAATTTTATAAATTCAAATACTTATTCTTTTAAAACCAACTTTCATATTTTGAATTTTATTAAAAAGGCCTTTTCCATACTAAGACCATAAGAAATTTATATTTTCTTATACTGCCTTTATAGTTTCATCTTTCTCATTTAAAACTTTGTTCCAATTCAAAGTTTATCCTGATGTTGAGTATGAGATATGGATGCTGTTATAGGTTTAGTATGTGATATGGACTGTATGATATACTTGTCAAAGAATACAGTGGTTCTTCCCATTTTTAAGTACTCTTTGTCATGTTTCTTCGTTAGAAATATTACATAATTAAATAAAACATCTGCTAATTTTGAACTTTCCCATTACAAAGTTATTGCTTGTGATCATTTTTCAACTAATTGATTCTCTGAGGTTTGTGAGTATAAAATCTTATCATCTGTAAATAGTTATTGTTTTATCTCTTCTTTTCACATTTTTGTATCCTTTTATCTAACTGCATTGACAGTTTTCTCTAGTACAGCATTAAATACTGGTAGAGAGAGTGAACTGGATTTTATCTTGCTTCCAATTCTGTTAAGCATGCTTCATATGTTCCTATCAATCATAATGACTTTTGAGCTTTTATAAATATATTTTATAACACTGAAGAAGTCTCCTTTCAACCCTATTTTATTGGATATGAAGAATGGTTGTTAATTGTTGTTTTCATATGTCTTTTCAGTGTCTATAGAGATAGGTTCATGTGATTTTTATCCTTAGTTTAATATGATAAACAGCAGATTACCTACTACTGAACTATCCATGTATTGCTGAAATAAAACCCACTTGTTGGCAATGTGTTACTACTTTAATGGAACCTAGACTGTTGGTTGACTTATTTTTTAGGAATTGCCACTTATTTACAGCCATTTTAATTGACAGTATTAAAGTGTAAGAGACCAAATCTTAAAGTGATAAGAAATTCCCAATCAGAAAGATTTGGGGAAGAGAACTGGAATTTAGATTTTGGGATTAGATAGAACTTAATTAATTATATTGGATTGTTGCAGGTGCATTGGTTAGGAACTATGGAATTAACATTTTCAGTTATACTCATCAGGAAAATTACATGCTCAGTAAAGCCTTTTAGCCTAATACTTTGTAGGGAATTTTAAAAATGTAACAAAACATTAATTCAACTTAATAAAGATATACTGAACATTTATTTTTTCAAGGCATTGACTGCTCTATGGTGTAGTTCAGTGGCTTAAAATTTTTGACCTAGATGCACAAAAAGAAATACATTTCTGAGTGTATATGTATATATAACATATATATATATGTATAGAAATATATTGTATATTACATGTTTAAATATATGCATATGGTTATGAAAGTGGTTTCACAGAATATTTATATTTACTACATGGAATGTACATTTGCTACACATAAATACATATATTCTTTTCCTTTTTATTCCATATCATTTTTATTTAACTTCTAGTTAAAAACACTATATTAATTTTGCAACCCACTAATAAAATAGAATCTGTAGTTTTGGAAATATTGTCATACTAGTTAAGAACATGGACTCTGCAGCAAGAAAATCTAGGCTTGAAACACAGTTCTACTTCTTAATGGCTTTTAATTGTAGTTCCATGTCTCATCTTTAAGATGTGGGCAACAGTATCTACCTATGAAGATTAAATAAGTTATCCTACAGTTAACAAAAGAAAAACAGCATCCATAAAACACAGAAACTAAGGGGAACAAAACATTAAAAATATAGATTTCCTAAGATCTATTAGAAATAATGATGAGCATGTCAATATGATCTAAACATCTCATCTGGACTGTGCCTTCCCTCCCAAAGCCTTGGAAATAATAAAAATTTGTTGAATTAAATAAGCATTAAGATTTCTCTTTTATTCTCCCTTTTATATACAGATGCACATAAGTCCACTTAAGGACTTTATAAGCCAGTAACCATGCTAAATAGTTATAATTTACCAGTTCACTTCAGTTCAGTTGCTCAGTCACGTCCGACTCTTTGCCACCCCATGAATTGCAGCACGCCAGGCCTCCCTGTCCATCACCAACTCCCGGAGTTCACCCAGACTCACGTCCATCGAGTCAGTGATGCCATCCAGCCATCTCATCCTCTGTCGTCCCCTTCTCCTCCTGCCCCCGATCCCTCCCAGCATCAGAGTCTTTTCCAATGAGTCAACTCTTCACATGAGGTGGCCAAAGTACTGGAGTTTCAGCTTCAGCATCATTCCTTCCAAAGAAATCCCAGGGCTGATCTCCTTCAGAATGGACTGGTTGGATCACCCTGCAGTCCAAGGGACTCTCAAGAGTCTTCTCCAACACCACAGTTCAAAAGCATCAATTCTTCGGCGCTCAGCCTTCTTCACAGTCCAACTCTCACATTCATACATGACTACTGGAAAAACCATAGCCTTGACTAGATGGACCTTTGTTGGCAAAGTAATGTCTCTTCTTTTTAATATGCTATCTAGGTTGGACATAACTTTCCTTCTAAGGAGCAAGCATCTTTTAATTTCATGGCTGCAATCACCATCTGCAGTGATTTTGGAGCCCAGAAAAATAAAGTCTGACACTGTTTTTCACTGTTTCCCCATCCATTTCCCATGAAGTGATGGGACCAGATGCCATGATCTTCATTTTCTGAATGTTGAGCTTTAAGCCAACTTTTTCACTCTCCTCTTTCACTTTCATCAAGAGGCTTTTTAGTTCCTCTTCACTTTCTGCCATAAGGGTGGTGTCATCTGCATATCTGAGGTTATTGCTATTTCTCCCGGCAATCTTGATTCCAGCTTGTGCTTCTTCCAGTCCAGCGTTTCTCATGATGTACTCTGCATATAAGTGAAATAAGCAGGGTGACAATATACAGCCTTGACGTACTCCTTTTCCTATTTGGAACCAGTCTGTTGTTCCATGTCCAGTTCTAACTGTTGCTTCCTGACCTGCATATAGGTTTCTTAAGAGGCAGGTCAGGTGGTCTGGTATTCCCATCTCTTTCAGAATTTTCCAGTTTCTTGTGATCCACACAGTCAAAGGCTTTGGCATAGTCAATAAAGCAGGAATAGATGTTTTTCTGGAACTCTCTTGCTTTTCGATGATCCAGTGGATGTTGGCAATTTGATCTCTGGTTCCTCTGCCTTTTCTAAAACCAGCTTGAACATCTGGAAGTTCACGGTTCACGTATTGCTGAAGCCTGGCTTGGAGAATTCTGAGCATTACTTTACTAGCGTATGAGATGAGTTCAATTGTGCGGTAGTTTGCGCATTCTTTGGCATTGCCTTTCTTTGGGATTGGAATGAAAACTGACCTTTTCCAGTATATAATTTACCAGTACACTATAAAGAGCTTCCCTAGTGGCTCATGTGGTAAAGAATCTGCCTGCAATGCAGGGGACGCAGGTCAGTACCTGGGTGGGGAAGATTCCCTGGAAGAGGAAATGACAACCCACTCCAGTATTCTTGTCTGGAGAATCCCATGAATCCCACAGAGGAGCTTGGGAGGCTACAGTCCGTGGGGTCCCAAAGAGTTGGACACAACTGAGCAGTTAAGCACATGCACAGTACACTATAAAGAAGCTACCTACACTGTAACTCAAATAGCAGATGTAGTCTTTTCCTCCTGATTTTCAAATCTGTAAACTTGATGATCAAGAAACGCTTCTATGCTATTTCTTAAAGACACTTAAAGGACATTCTAGCTTATTGTCCGTCCCCTAACTCCTTAATATTCTGGTTGAGACCCTTGATGTAACTACAGGTATCCATAAGGAACTCAGTGATCCAGTTCTTGAAATCATAGGTTTAATGTCTTTTACCCAGAACTCCTATTGGAGATGCTTGTGGCACTAAAAGAGGTGGTAGGAACACATATCCTTCCTTCTCTAGATTTATATGCTAATTATTAGGGGATTCAAAATGAAGTGGAGATAGCACAGAGCAAACATCTGTATAAAAGTATGTAGGTATCCAGTGGTCATTCTCACAATAATAGAAGAATATGAATCCTTTTATTTTATCCACCAAGACTAACAGTGCACACCCATGCTGGCTCTGGGCATGTCTGTAACAAAGAAAAATCCAGAAGATATACAGTGGTGCAACTCTCACTCAGTCTGAATTGTAGGACAAAAGTACCCTAGGTTTTACAGTGTGTGCATGTGTGCTCAGTCATGTCCGACTCTGTGATGCCATGGACTACAGCTCACCAGGCTCTTCTCGTCATGGAATTTTCCAGGCAAGAATACTGGAGTGGGTGGCCATTTCCTACCACCCAGGGATCAAACCCATGTCTCTTGCATCTCCTGCACTGGCAGGCAGATTCTTTACCACTGCACCACCCGGGAAGCTCAATTTTTACAGTTCAGTTCAGTTCAGTTGCTCAGTCATGTCAGACTCTTTGTGACCCCATGGACTGCGGCACACCATGCTTCCCGGTCTATCACCAACTCCCGGAGTTTACTCAAACTCAATCCCATTGAGTGGGTGATGCCATCCAACCATCTAATCCTCTGTCGTCCCCTTCTCCTTCCACCTTCAATCTTTCTCAGCATCATGGTCTTTTCAAATGAGTCATCTCTTCGCATCAGGTGGCCAAAGTATTGGAGTTTCAGCTTCAGCATTAGTCCTTCCAATGAATATTCAGGACTGATTTCCTTTAAGATGGACTGGTTGGATCTCCTTGCAGTCCAAGGGACTCTCAAGAGTCTTCTCCAACACCACAGTTCAAAAGCATCAATTCTTTGGTGCTCAGCTTTCTTTATAGTCCAACTCTCACATCCATACATGGCTACCGGAAAAACCATAGCTTTGACTAGATGGACCTTTGTTGGCAAAGTAATGTCTCTGCTTTTTAATATGCTGCCTAGGTTGGTCACAACTGTTCTTCCAAGGAGCAAGTGTCTTTCAATTTCATGGCTGCAGTGACCATCCACAGTGATTTTGAAGCCCAAAAAAATAAAGTCTCTCACTGTTTCCATTGTTTCCCCATCTATTTGCCATGAAGTGATGGGACCAGATGCCATGTTCTTAGTTTTCTGAATGTTGAGTTTTAAGCCAATTTTTTCACTCTCCTCTTTCAGTTTCATCAAGAGACTCTTTACAGTATTTTTATAGTATTTAGGTGTAAAAGCAACTTAAATCCAGTCTGGAAGATAATATTACCATATTTCCTCCTTAACTCCCAGCATTTCAGGGTCTCTTGAAAGTGAACTTTGAAGCCAATGAAGAATACGTATTTATTAGTCATGGGTTCACTTTTCCATCAACTTGCTGGAATTTGACCACTATACATACCCAATGATACTAATAATTATGCTACCTCTGATATATATGTTACATTAACATCAAGTACAATCTCAAGAAATCCTTTAACTATACAAGTGTGTGTCTCTCCACAAAACAAAGAGAAACTCATGTTTAAAAGTTAACATTTGAAGTAAAAAGTTTTGTTTTTCCTATTCTCTCTCTTTTATTTTCCAATTGTACCTGTTGATATTTGGAACATTTTTTTTCTAACTGAGTGGAAGGGGTGAAGGAAGGTATTTGTTTTAGATGTTCCTAAATCTGACTTGGATTATGTTCTTAAAATGTTCATGTATTCAGCAAGGAAGGGCAATGGGCACCCAAATTTGAAAGAAATAAAAGTAAATGGGTATTTTCATACTTATCACAAGAATGGCAAGTGCGAGGGCAAGTGCGAGCAGGCTGGCAGAACCCTGTGACCCATTGAAGCTCTAGCACTGCCCTCTTCTTAATAGGCCTCTAACAGTCCTGCCTGATACATATGCTGGGGTCTTGCACTCTGTCTTCCCACGTCTTCCTGAATTCCTTCAACATCAATGCTCAATCCAAAACTCAGGTTCAAATAACAGCTGACTGGAATTTTTCAACACTTTTTTCACTGCTCATATTTGCTAACGGTGACAATGGGATTTCTTGGGGGGAAAAAGGTATCTTCTTCAGAGAAATCTAAAATTTAATCTGCATCTAAAATAAGAGGGTGTACGTACGTGTTTGTGTTATAGGAAAAGAGTTGTTTTTTAATGTTGTTGTTGTTGTTGTTTTCTGATGAGAACTCTAATCATTTTGATAGGTTCTAATGGTAAACTGAAACAGAAAAATTAAAATATTATTTTTATTAAATACAATGTTAAGTAAGAAAGATCTCTTTTTTTGCTTATTAATACTCTAGCCTTTCATGTTTTACCCTTTGATTTAGTCTTGGATGGGCTTGAGAGATGTAATTATTAGTGATCAGATTGACTATGTGATGTACAACATCATATGAACCAAATGTATGAACCGTCATGAAACAGAGTATCTGAAAAAGAATATAAAACTCAAGCTCTGAGATTGTTAAAAAATCTCCAGAAAGGTGTAAAGATCTGATCCTCCACAATGTCTGGTTTAATGTGATTTTGATCAACATATAAACCTCTGAAGTAACAAAAGCGTTAAGCCCTCCTGGGAAAAGCTTTGTAGAATTAAAGGAAATACATATTAACTCTTAAAGCCTGCAATACAGTAGATTCAACTGATCACCAAGAAGGCAAAAACAACAGCTTAATTAGGTAATGGTGGGACACGGTAGCTATGAAAAAGCTGGAAGATAAATATACACAATCACACATATTATTATAAATCACATTTCATGTTGCTACACAGTTCTTCAACTAATTTCATTCATTCAGTATTCAATAAGTTTACTGAACTTTTAGTTCATGCAAGGCTCTGGCCTAGGAAAATAAACATTTGTATGTCTTACAGATGAACTAGTCTTAAACTGAGGTAGGAGGAAGGGAAACAGACTGAAAAGGAAACTCAGACATTAGCCCTCTGGCAAATAAATCCCATTAGCTGGATGAAATTCTATAGGCTTGACATAGTGGAGGAATTAAAGCTCAGATAGAAATTTTCCTTTTATTTCTTCACCACCTTGAGAACATGTCTGTTTTCAGAGTGAGTTCTCTCAAAATGATAGGAGACTAATTGGTGCAGGTTCCTGAGATAATGGAAGCTTGCCTGGCTAACTAGGCATCCTGCCCATCAACTCTGGATCCACATATCTTACAAATTACAATCAGAGACTGGGGTTCACACCCTGAAACTAATCCATCACTCACATCTCCTGCCTTACAAATAAATTAAAGGGATAGTTGAAGGGACTGCATAACTTAAACCATGTGGATCTCAACAAATATGTCTCTTTTACTATCATGGAATAATCATATTGGGATTAGAGCAAGGTTTTACTATCAAAAACAAAGATAACAGAAATGTTACCTGCCAAAGTCAGGAAACCTAGAAAGTCAAATTATTCACATGGCATAACATTAATAAATACTTAGGTCTTATTTAAATTTATAGCATCTCAGAAATGAATAGCTATCTCAGAATCACATTGCTCGGGTGTATAATGGAAAAAAATAGCTGTGTTGCATCAGATCTTTCTTACTTTATACACAAAAAATCAGGGTGAAACTCTTAGATACAATAATGTACTACCTGAACCTCTTTTAATAAGAATAATAGATGATACTTTATTAACTTTCTGGTGAATAACACTTAATTTAGGAGAAACAAAATGATATTATCAACATCTTAAGTGGTAAACTCTCCAATGGTTACAGAGCACAAAAATGACCTACTGGTAGGTTCATTACCACAGAATGAAATACTCAGTAGCTGTTAAAAATCATGAGATAAACATATACACAAACACACACACACATATATATACATATACATACATATATGTGTGTATATATGTTTAATATATGAACAAGGAAACTGTTTAAAATGTATACTATTAAGGAAAAAACAATTAAACAATAAGCAATCTTTAAATATACGATCCCAGCTACTCCTGTGTTTATTAAGGCATAGAAAATAACCTTGATATACTTATGTTGTTAAATAAATTACACTCAAAGCATTTAGAATGGTATCTGATACACAGTAAATGACATATAAGAATTTCTGTTATTATTATTTTGCACAGCAATTGGTTCTGATTGTGAGATGAGTGCTGTACCCCTTTTTTTAACCTAGGAATATTTTCCTTTTCTCCTTAATTAAACTACATTCTTTCTATAAAAAGCATTGACAATAAAATGCATTTTTCCCCCCTTTGGCCGTGCCACACATCATGAGGGAATCTTAGTTTTTCAGCCAGGGATCAAGCTCACTCCCCCTGTAACTAACAGAATCCTAACTACTGGACCACAAGCAAGTCCAGAAAATGCATATCATTAAAATATACTTAATTAAATCATGATTTTTCACATCTAATAATCACAATCCAGGAAGACTAACTGATACTATAAATCCTTCACATAACTGATATACCTCATAATTTTCACTCAATGACACTTCAAGTTCAATAGGAAAAAAGCTCAGAATTAAAGGTATATATAAAAGAGAAGAAACAAACATTAGTTTTAGACATCTGTGTATTCTATGCTGCACTATGAAAGAGATTAATTTCCAATGCTCCTGACCTTAATCAAGGAGTTCACGTGTAAATGAGCCATCATCATTCAACATTGCCTCCCCAATACAGAAAGCCACAGGAGCCAGTGCCATTCATCCAACAGTTATGTAATAATAGCATTTCACATTCACAAGATCCCTTCCTATGTGCCCCAAACCCTGTTAACAACTTCATGCTTCAGCTCATGTAACCCTCCCAGCAGCCTTACAAGAGAAGTGATCTTCACAATCTTTAGAGTGGAGGACAAGGAGGCACAGAGAGGTTAAGTAACTTATACAAGATTGCACAGCTCGTAAGTAGAGCCAGGATTTCAACCTAGGAAGAAGCTAGGATGAAGCTAGACTCCAACATCAAGTCACTAGTTGAGCATCAGCTCTGTGTAAAATGTTAGGCATATCAACACTGTTGCCCTGCTAAGGTCAGGTTCTTGATCAATTACTCTCAGTCAATCCTCTTCCAACTCTCAACCAGAGCCCCTACCTCAAGCACAACAGTCATCATGACTGCATTTAGCACTACTACCACCAGAACTCCTGACTATACAGGGAGAAATACATTCCTCAAGTTCTGATTTTTGATTTGAAATGTTATTTCCTCAGAAATTGCTAGTCTGCATAATTCTATTGATAAGATAAATGTCATATTAACTAAGCTTTATCAATGGTTATTCTGGAAATTTAACACCATTTTACCATGGTTTCAAATGAAAAGTACATTCCTTCCCAACATTTTAACTTTTAAATTATCAAAAAAGAAAAAATTGAGCTTTACAGCATGGATTGATTCATGTAACCACCACCATAATCAGGATATGGAACAAAAATACATTTTTAATAAAAAAGAAAAAGTGTTTTACAAACAGACTTAAAGACAATCCCCCGTTATATTAAGGACTTCCTGTTTTGTGTGTTCCGACGAACTGACTACGTTATCCCTCTTTCCCAAGAGAAATGCATTGGATACCAAAAATAGAAAAATTTGGTATATTTTTGGAAAACATATTTTTACACCTGAGGCAATCTCATCTTTTTATGTTTGGGTGTTAGTCGCTCAGTTGTGTCCAACTTTGTGATCCCATGGACTATAGCCTGCCAGGCTCCTATGTCCATGAAATTCTCCAGAATTTCAAGAATATTGGAGTGGGTAGCCATTCCCTTCTCCAGGGGATCTTCCCAACCCAGGGATCAAACCCCAGTCTCTCGCATTTGTAGGCAGATTCTTTACCATCTGAGCCACCACAGAAGCCCCAATTTCATCTTTACGGATATTTAAACGCTGTCATTTTAATGGAACCTTACCAAAACAGATGCAATTCTTTTCTATAGCAGTGTTTTGACAAGTGTGGAAATTATTAAATTAAGCACACATTTCCACACCACACATGACAGAGCACTGCTTATCCACAGAGAAGGGCTGGGTGGAGGTCTACTGCCGTAAGATTATCAAGTGCATATTTCTACAATATCTAAAGACATTTGTAAATGTATCTGATATTTATAAAACTATCCACAAGTTCCTTATATTGAAACAAAACAAACGAAAGTAAACAATACCCACTCCAACAAACTGACAAGGGTAGTTTCAAATCTTGTTGTGAGCTCAAGCTCTTGTAAGGCTTTACAGATACCACCTGAGACTTCTCCTACCCCAAAAATTTATTTGGCACAGGGTCAAGGTATGGCCAGGGGTTTCCCAGTAGCTCAGTGGTAAAGGATCCGCCTGCCAATGCGGGAGAGGCAGGAGATGTGGGTTCAATCCCTGGGTTAGGAAGATCCCCTGAAGAAGGAAATGGCAACCCAAGCCAATGCCTGGGAAATCCCATGGAAAGAGGAGCCTGTCGGACTACACTCCATGGGGTCACAAAGAGTTGGACATGACTGAAGATGTATACTGGCTTCCCTGGTGGCTCAGAGGTTAAAGCGGACACACTCACGAAAAGAATGGCAAAGAAATCACTTCCAGATCCTAATACTCTCTAATTTTTTTAACCACGAAGTTCATCTTTATTGCTGATATTCTGTGCTCATGGCGGGGGGAAAAATCTCAACACAGGTCAAATACCACTTTGGGGCTGGAAAAAGTTACTTTAATGTTATGAATTCTATAGAAAATAAAAGGAAAATATTCATGGGCCCCAAACTTTTCCTCCATATCTTCTAATGTGACTGGATGCTTGAAATTCCCATGATTGAAAGCGTATTACAACAGCTAAAAACTGCATTTCTAGAAAAGCCTCTATCTAAGGCACACATGCTGCTATAAGACAACTGTAATACATTAAACTACCTGCCTCTAAAAACTTAGCTTGAACGAGTTTACCGAACTGTTCTATGACAAGACAGAAAGCTGAGATAAGGATTCCTGCTGCCATAGACAGGTTTTGATTTGGATAGAGTGGGATAGTGGAGCCAAATATTAGTATCACACAACCCTGAAAGGGAGGCAGGATGGAGTAGGGCAGTGAAGCAACAAGAAAGTACCACAAGGGAAGTGGGTTTCTAAAAGGAGTGCTAAGAAAGAAGAAAGAATAGCAAATGGGCTAGAGACAACTCAGATGCTTCACTAAAGCTAGCCTTATCTACATAACCTTGATTGGGGCACCAGTGGCATGCCCCTTCCTGCAATGTTCTAAGTACTCTTCCCACCACAACCTCTTTTTTTTTTTTTAATGAAATAGGTCAGCTTGACAAAGGGCAAATGCCTGAGCTGAAACAAATTTCCCTAGGGTTAGCCAGAGGAAGTTTCATTAGAAGTCTAAAACCATGAGCCAGCACAAACAGGACAGATGCAAGTGTGGGAGAGAAGAAATATGAGAAGGACGAAGAATAAAGGGTGTACCACTGTTATTATTCTGTTACAGATGACACATAGCAGGAAGTCCATAGGAATTTTGCTTATTAATGCTCCAGCCTACTGTGAGGCCCAGCTACAGACGTGTATCCATACTGTGCTCAGTCCTTCAGTCATGCCTGACTCTTTGCCACCCTATGGACTGTATGTAGTCCACCAGGCTCCTCTGTCCGTGGGAGTCTCCAGGCAAGGACACTGGAGTGGGTTGCCATTCCCTTCTCCAGGAGAGCTTACCGACCCAGGGATCAAACCCATGTCTCTTAGGCTTCCTGCATTAGCAGGTGGTTCTTTACCACTAGAGCCACCTGAGAAGTCCTTCATATCCATACTACATACTTCATATTCATACTTGTAGCGCCAAACTACAAGAATAAGCAGGAAGCGAGGCCTAAGGAGGCTTGAGTGCTGAGGGCAAAATTATCCCCACGATCTAGGTTTAGATGTCACCATCCTTTATAGATTCCTACTGCATCCTGTTCACATCAGGGCAGGTGAAATAAGACCAAAACTGGCCTTTTCTTCTTGATCTTCACCCCCAACCAAAGGGGACTCCATCTGTCTTTTCCCAAATGCAATTCACTACCATCTACTTTATGAAAGCCCATCCATTCTCCCTTAGTCTTTTGATCATAAAACATTGGAGAGGGATGCACCTATTCTGTACCTGGTGCAGTTGCATGATCACGGGTTCAGAGGAGATGAACAAGAGATAGGCTATGCAATGGAGGATCTCAAAGGCTAATATGGAAGACAGGTATAAAACAGTAACAGTAGAATGCAGTAGATACTATAATAGAAATATGCACACACTCAATGCTACAGGATTACCGGGGAACAACTAAAGCTTTAAAGAAGCAGTAAAGTTTGCTCTTTAAGGATTGGGAGTTTCTTGGGAGTCAAGGAAAAGGGACAGAAATTCCAGGAAAAGGGATGGGCTTATGCAAAGATGAGACAATTTGAAAGAAACTGTTATGTTCCAGACAGACGTGGCAAGTGTCTGTTTGAATCATGGTGTATGTGGAAGGGAACTTCAGAAAATGAAGATTAATAAATTGTGTTATTTAATAAAGGGTATAGTATAAAATGAGCTTCCCCCATAACACAGTAGGTAAAGAATCTGCCTGCAATTCAGAAGACTTGGGTTCAATTCCTGGGTTGGGAAGATGTCTTGGAGAAGGGAATGGCTATCCACTCCAGTATTCTGGCCTGCGGAATTCCATGAACAGAGGAGCCTGGTGGGCTTCAGTCCATGGGGTCACAAAGAGTCAGACACCACTAAGCAACTTACACCTTAACACACTGGAGGTAATATAGTTCTTTATAACTCCCCATAGTTAAAGGGAGTCATGAATGTTTTAAGGAAGGAGAATGATAAAACAGATTTTTACTAAAGAAAGAAGTAGATGACAAGGCTACAGAAAGAAAATTATTGATTCTATGTCTCTAACTAGAAGGCAGATGACCTCCAATTCTTCCCCCCAAAAATAAGTGGATCCTCTGCCTTAATTATATGGATATATTTGGCAAACTGATGCTTGTTGACTGCCTCAAATTCACATCTAAAATGTTCAACTGACATTTAATTTTTTATATATTTATTACTTCTACCTGTTAAGTTTCATTCTTTTTAGAGGAAGAGCAATAAATCGGTTTCACGCTCTGTGATTCTATCTTTTCTATTATTTCTATCGATTCTCTTATGTTCTCTGATTCTATTTCTAGTCTGTTTCTACAGACTGTTAGAGAAGTGTAAGGTCAAGTAGGTAAGTATTTGCACAAGTGCATTTAAAGCAGGCCTCTCCTCTTTCCTTTTGGCTGCAAGTCATGGGGATATGGCATCTTATCTTAGGCAAATCAGTACTTGGGTGCCAAACTGTACTATTACATATATTTCTTACATTCAGTAGTAATTCAGTGTGGAAGCTGGAATCTCTGTGAAACTCTTTAGCAGATCACATAAGATATTCCAATTTTTTTTTCTAACATTCAGAGCTGTTGTAAGTGAAAGGACTCTAATGAAATTTTTGCGATTATTCTTGAAAGAGCTGCTTTTAGCAAACTGGTCAGCTATTCTGAGGTACAATAAAGAAGCAGTGGCAGTGGCCTTTTATAACCACAGCATTGCTTTAAAATGATCATTATTACGTTTTTGTATAGACCACTAAGTAGCACAATATCGGTTACCATTCTTAAGAATTCCCTCTCAGTTTGGTTAGAACTGAGCACTAATCAGCTGTTGAAATCTAAACTGATTATTTCAGTGCTGAAGTGTCAACAGATGCACAAGCTCCCAAGCTGAAACAGGAACATGTGTCTGGCTTTTGTAAACAGGCTGAAGGAATACAACTGACAGAGAAGTGGAGAGAGAAACTACTCCATCTTGGAAAACACAGTGTGAAAATGTTGCACGTGGTTTTGTTAAACATCCCAGACAAAGTAACCCTGAAGGCCAAGAGAAAGGAAAATGACTGAAGGCAGATAGAGAAAAGAAAAAAAAAAAAAAAAATGAGAAAAAAAAAGTAAAGATCTTTTGCCTGCTGCAATAAAGCAATGGAATATATTTTTACATTTTTAGCTTTTTCTTGAAAAGAACAAACTCCACCTTTCCTTTCCCCCATCCCCTGAAAACTCTAGGGACACAGTCCGGCATATTCTTTTTGTATCATCACAGGAAAAAGAAGAGACATTTTAGTGTTTGATAGTAATGTGCTGTAATCCTCTAGCTCCTTGGAGCAATCACTGCCTTTTTTTCCCAAAGCAGGCCTTTCCAGTTTCTTGCATAGATATTATTTGATAGTGTTTCCTAAACTTGCCTGATATCAGAATCACAGACTCACAGATTTCTTCCTTGCTGATTCTGATTTAGTTCACCTGGAGTGAGGTGTGGGCCTCTAGTTTTATAAGCATCCCAGATGATTCTTGTGATCAAACAAGTTGGGGAGACAGGGCTATCTGACACAACTATTTTTAAAATAACTTGGGTAAAAAGATTATCCTTTCCTGAGAATTTCATGATGTTCCTTGCCATGACAGCAGACCCAATGGTATTATATGAACTTGCTGAAGCACCCTTAACAAACCTGCAATGGCATCATTAAATGGGCTAACAGGTTTCCTGAACATATATCCAACCATTTCTCAGCTAGGGAATCCCCAATTAGATAATTCTTCAAAATAAAGCAAAGACATGTCTGACAAACCCTCGCCTGGCTAATCAAGAGAAATTCCCAGGGCTAGTATATCTAGCTTTACTTCCCCCATAAGTATAGCTCTGAAGTTAGGGTCCGCTTCTCCCCAAATGCTCACACACAGACAAAGCCAGTTAATTCCCCTGTTAAATGTGAGTGAGTCACCATCCTAACAATTTAGATTGCTAAGGTACACATATTGAAATATATGCTTCCCGGCACAATTCCATATCCAATTATAATAGTAAATCCAATAAAGGCATAGTGAAACTGCCACTCAGGCAAGGAAGAAAGACAAAGTCATAAGCCAATTTAAATATTGCTAATGCCCTGGGAGGAACAACTGTGGGTGCCTACAACCCCTGTCAGGAAATTTCATCTTATCTTTTTCACCTAGGACTCTTTCACAAGAAATTTTGGCTAGAAAGTTTTGGTTAGGTTTCCATATCCTAAATTATATGAGTGTCTGAAAGATGATCCCTTTTTTTTTTTTTTAACATGAGTTTTGCAACATCTTTCTATATGCCCTTCCCTTTTAAGTCTTAGAGCAACAAGTTTTAGGGGAAATAGTAATGCTAAAAAGTCAAAATTTTGCATTCCATTTGAAATGGAAACATAATCAGTGAATTTCTGTCTTCAAAACATGCTAAGTTTTCAGGCAACATATTGTCTTAATCTGAACTGTCAAAAGACTTACAAGTGATTTAAGGGTAAAATAACTTACTTTTGATTTTATTAAGATGTAACTTACTGAAAATAAAGTCAAGCTTTTTTATTTTTTGTTGCTTCACCAAACTTAAATGGTTTACTTGGGCAGAGATGGAAAAAGACAGGCTATATATGCTAACTATGGTATTATTCCTCAGAATAAATTATGACAGTCTTTTAAACATGGGGCCAATTCAAAACTCTAAAAACCCACAATGAAAACCTAGGATTACAAGCACTAATGCAGAACAAAACATCTAAAATTCCCCTGAGATGTCTAGCTTGTCTTTGTAAAAGGCAATGACATTCCAGAGAGGCAGATGAGGGCTCAATATAAAGAAGGACTTTCTAAGAATCAGAGCTGACCAACAATACCACAGCTTCTCTCGCAGAGAAGTGGTCAAGCAAAATCCCAGAGACCACCTGTCATGCGTGCTGCCAAGAATATTCTTGCTTTGTTTAGGAAGTTGTTCTAAATGACCTCTGGGGTCACTTCCAAGTAAAGTGTTTGATGCACCAAGGTTATTTCAGTGGTGAGATAAAAGACATGGGTGTAAACACACACACACACACACACACTTGCAGACCCAGAGCAGAACTTAGAAGCCTGATATTTTTAAATGTGATTTTATAGGCAAAAAGCAGAGAATGAATCAGCCACATCCTCAAACCACCATTCTACAGAAGAAAGGGAAAAAGGTTCAAGTTTATTCCATCTCAGGATGTTCTCTGAGTCAAAGAACAAGCCCAGGTCCTTGGTGACCTCTAGCCTACTCTTTAACAGGTTGCCATCAATCTAGATATTGGGACAGACTGGGAGCTACAAAATGACAACACATTTGGATATATAATTGCTCATATAAAACACAGATGTCATGAAATGAACTTTTCTCTGCTTTCAAGCATGTTTCAGGTTCTCGCATGAGAGCAACCTATTGTTTCCTGAAAAAGCGTACCAGAAAGCAAACAAACAAAAAGAGTCCTGGACTTCAGCCTTCTTCAGGGTAGGCCTAGCCTGTGAGCTTTTTCTAGACAATTCTACTTGCTTATGAGCTGACCGACTCAGAGATCTCCGCCAGTCTTGAAATAAAGAAGGAGAATTCAGGTCCCATGTAGGCAGTTCCTTAGCTCATTGCTAAGTCGCTTCAGTCGTGTCCGACTCTGTGTGACCCCATAGATGGCAGCCCACCAGGCTCCGCCGTCCCTGGGGTTCTCCAGGCAAGAATACTGGAGTGGGTTGCCATTTCTTTCTCCAATGCATGAAGGAGATAAGTAAAAATGAAGTCACTCAGTCGTGTCTGACTCTTAGCGACCCCATGGACTGCAGCCCACCAGGCTCCTCTGTCCATGGATTTTCCAGGCAAGAGTACTGGAGTGGGGTGCCATTGCCTTCTCCGCCTTAGCTCATTAAATAACCCTATAAAACATCCCTCCCTATTCAAAAACTAGCACCTTTGATGTAATTAATCAAACAATTTTTAAATAACACCTTATTTTTCTTTCTGTGTTCTCTGCTTGCTACTTCTATCTTTGAGATACATAATCTTTTCTCCTAAAACAATTATGCTACATGGACAGCCAGGTTTCATGGTTTAACAATTAAGATTTTGTAAACCTCTGAACTTTATTGAAGTGCTGTACTAAATACCTTGAGAGTTTCTTATGTGATTTAGCAAGATGAACCAGTGAAATAAAAGCAGAAACAGGAATAAAAGCTACATTTTCTGTCATATTTAACTTTTGGAAGTTTTTAACATCAATCAGTATCTTCCCATTAAATCTGCCTTGAAACATGGATCCCAAGTAAAATCTTTTTAATTCTTTCTCCTAGTTCTTAACAGAGATTTTAATTATAATTTCTCCTGGATGCTGAAGCAGAAATGCTCTTCATGGACAGAAATTAAACACAGGCATCCCAACTAACAAACATATGAAATAATGTTTAAGTAACCATAATTGAGATACGTCAAATAATCTTAGAAACAACAGTGTAATCCTACTGGTGGGCTTCCCTGGTGGCTCAGCAGTAAAGAATCCGTCTGCCATGCAGGAGACCTGGGTTCAATCCCTGGGTTGGGAAGACCCCCTGGAGAAAAAGAAGTGGTAACCTACTCCAGTATTCTTGCTTGGGAAATCCCATGGACAGAGAAGCCTGGCAGGTTACAGTCCATGGCGACACAAAACAGTCAGACATGACTTAGCGACTAAACAGCAGCAACAAATCCTACTGGTATTAAACGAAAAGAAAAAAAAAAAAAAAACAGACGTGGTAGTTTATATTCTAGCTGAACTAGCACTATCCTGAACACACTAGAATATAAAAAAATTATGGCAGGATAATTAAGAAATCAGTAACATGAGAATCAGATGACTGGGATTTCTGGGCAGTGGGGCTTTTACGTTTCACTTTTTATCTTTCTCTACTGTTTAACTTTCTACACTGCCCCTCTGCCACTTTTATTTAGAATCTTTATTTAGACTACTCTGCAGCCTCAGACCATGGCAGAATTTTGTAACACTGGCCACATCCCCTGTGGGATGAGGCTCACTACCCACACCCCCTCGTCCCTAGCACTATCATACCATAACACCAAAGTTCCAGCTCGGAACTTACGTAATGGATGGTTTCAGAGCTGACATTTCCCCCACCACTTTTCTTCTTTCTTCACATCCTTATGTTATTTGTGCTGATTTTGGCCTCTCTTCCTCTAAAACATAGGCTGGTTTGAGAGCAGGGTCAATGCTGATGTTTTTAATCCTTGCTTCCCCCAACGGCACATGGCACACTAGTTAACAAGTATGAGTGACACATGAATGTTAGATTTGCTTTTTATGAGGAGAGTATAGCTTTATGGTTATAATTTTATTTTAAAGGGGAGAAACTACCACACTTTCCTTGTCACGTATGTTTGGTAATAAATCACCTACATGTTGCCTAAAGAAACGCTGAGGTCCTTAAAACTTATAATTATTATTAAACAACTAAGTAAAAGATGGAGAAAAGGACACCAAAACATTAAAGGTGGTCTAAATAAAAATTTCAAATAGTATGAAAATATGCAGCCTTTCATTAGGTATGCCATATGGTGCGAGAGAACGCAGGCAAAGAAAAAGGAATCGGATTGAAGAAAGAAATGTTATAATAATCCCCTCATTTCCAATAGTGTCAAATACAATTAAAAAAAAAGGCACTGGTTTCAGCTCTGAGTACACATTTATAACAGTGAATAGGAACTACACATCAGAATGGAATGATTATTGATTTCTTAATGGATTACTGCTGCAGAAATTTACACTCACCAAAAAACCATCCATCTTTGGGTAATAATTATAAACCTATCACAGTACATACAGCATTCTGACTGAATTGAAACTTACTGCTATCTGCCGGGAAATGACCAATTTTCTATTTCTCCAGCTCCAACCACAATACAGAATGGTGAGCAGACACTTACATCAAACGCTATTATAGTACATGGTAGCAGCCACAACATGCACCATCTGTAAATGGCTATTAGAGAGGTAAACAATCAGGTCCTGGTGGACATTTTTCTTATAATTCATTAGCTATGAAAACTGTAAATAAAATGGGCATTAGGCAATTACACTTGTCAAAGGCCTATCATTACTGGCAGGTTGTGGAGAAGGGGTCAAGGGCAAGCAGTACATTAGCTGAAGTCGTGCTGTTCTGACTTTGCATCCTAATTTCAAACCTCTCCCCAAATCGACATCAGAAGTTCCAAACCAACAAGCTACAGAGCTTAGGTCTCTTTCTAAACACTAAGTGCGTTCTTAGTGAATTGCATTTTACTAAATACCCAGCGGAACCCCATTACAATTCAAATATTATTTTCCAAAAAGAAAACTCCAGTATGTCAGTTCCACGTAGCAGGCTTTCATCACTGAATAATTATGTAATCCAGTATTAATGAAGTTTCTAATTCTCATATTTTCCAGCTGTAGGGTTTCGATTAACACCACTTCCTTCCAGATAGTTAATCCCATTCTGAACACCTTATTGATCCATATTATGGAAAGATAGTCATGGAATGAAGAGAGTTAACCCAATCTGAATAAAAGTAATTTGCAATCAATGGTATCTTGTTTTCATGTTCTCTTTAGATTCTAATCTATTATCAGAATTTTTGGTTAGATATATCAATTTTCTTTTCTAAAAATTATAACGTGTAATTTTTTTACCCAATTAACTAACTTAAAAAACTGCATTTCCAAAACATCCAAAGAACTAAAGAAATCAATTTGATTGTTTTTATGAAAGATTCTTTTCCCTAAGTACTAACAGACTATTAAATTATCATGATAATCAACCATAATAATTAAAATACCATTAAGTATAATATAAAATCAAATAGAAAAGCTAAATAAAGTTACCAAAATAAAACAAACTTGTGAAACACCACAATGGATTTGTGAAACAGTGAAATTTGAAGATGGCAAATCTGTTTGTTTAGTGGAAAAGAGTATTCTAAATGTTATAACAATCAAATCAGAAAAATACACATATTCTCTAAAAGGCAAGAGATAATTTTAGACTGACTTGATACTAATTGTATTTCAAGTAATATCCTGTGCTGTCACTTCAGTCATGTATGACTCTTTGCAACTCTATGGACTGTAGCCCTCCAAGCTCCTCTGTCCATGGAATTCTCCAGGCAAGAATACTGGAGTGGATTGCCATTCCCTTCACCAGAGGATCTTCCTGACCCAGGGATCAAACCCGCATCTCTTATGTCTCCTGCGCTGGCAGGCAGGTTCTTTACCACTAGTGCCACCTGGGAAGCCCAAGTAATATCTTAGGAATCATATCTAAGAACTATAAAAAATCATATGCAAATATTTATAACCTACAAGAATAACAGTTAATTGTGCCAGAAAATGAAGTTCTTTATGGAAGTTATTACATTCATTTCTTAAAACCGTATGACAGGTATTATGATCTACAGCTGAAGAAACTGCATGTAAAAAATACAAGGAACACTCCCAAAGTTACATAACTAGAAAACAATAAAATTTCAGCAATTTCCTACATGCATCTTAAAGTAGGGAGCAGAAGCAGAACTTGACCCCAGGTCTATGTAATTTGAAAATCTCAACCACCTTCACTGGGCCCCATCCCAAAACATAAGGACAGCTGCACCCACAGGGACAGCAGTGTTCCAGAACAAACAGGTACCCAATATTTATTGTAAATGAACAAATGAATGAAAAGAAGGACTGAGCATATTATGCAAGGGAAGCAACACCAGGCCAAGACCAAGAACACAAGGAAGCACTCTGCTACTCTCTCCCCATGTGACCTTGGGCCCCAATACGCAGATTTCTACAATACAGAATTTGGAATAGATAGTACAGTATAAAACATTATGATTACTATACTGGTGCATGCACATGCACACACACACAGACACACATACACAATTCTATCTATGGAAGGGAAAGGACAGGAATCCAATGAGACTTTGAATCCATATTTATCACCTACTATGTTCCCGGCCCAGTTCTGAGTATTGGGTTACATCAGTGACCTACACAAATGTTCTTCAACTGCATGGTGAGAGATAAGACAAATAAATTAGATAACTTCAGATACTGTAACATACAACAAAATAGAATAGGGTAATGTCACAGCTGTTGGGGTAGTTCAGATGGTAAAGAATCCACCTGCAATGCAGAAGACCTGGGTTCAATCCCTGGGTTGGGAAGATCCCTAGAAGATCCCCTGGAGAAGGGAATGGCAACCCACTCCAGTATTCTTGCCTGGGAATTCCCATGGACAGAGGAGTCTGGTGGGTTATAGTCCATGGAGTTATAAAGAGTTGGACATAACTGAGCAACTGACAATGTCACAGAATGCCTGAGAGGGGCTTATTTATCTAGGGTGCTCAGGAAAGGTCTCTTCAAAGGAGCAACAGATGAATGAGAACAAAAATGAAGACGGCTTCGTGCAAAGTTAGGAAGAGTGTTCCAAACCCTCAAATGGGATTGAACTTGCCATGTCCAAGGAGAAGAAAGAAGGGAAGTACCTTTTAGAGTTTAGCAGACAAGAAGAAGAATGGAGGAAGGGGAATCAAAGACAGAGGCAAGACCCATGTCCTATGGGATCTTGTAGATTCTGGAAAGGAATTTCAGCTTTATTCTGTTTTAATAGAAGATTTTTGTGTTTAAAGCAATGTATGGTTATAATCTGGTCTCGGTTTCACAATGTGCAGGTCTGACTATTGGGTGGATTATGGAACAAAGAGAAGAAATAATGGTTGCAGTAAGACCAGCTACAAATTTTTGTAATATTTTAGGTTTAGAGGACTAGGAAATGATGATAGTTCAGACTAGAGATGTAGGAGTGAACACGGTGAAAACTGTGTAAACTCAAGATATATTTTCAAAGTGGAGCCAACAGTTTCTGATGGACTAGATGCAGAGTTTGAGGAAAGGAACAGTACCAAATACAGACTGGAAAGTCAAAGCATCAGCAGTAACTAAAGAAAGAAACTGAAAAAGAGCCCATGATCTGCAGATGGAAACATAAGGACTGCTAATGGATGAAGGTGAGTACTAGATGTTTTCTGTTCACTGAGGAATTGATAGCCACTGATTATGACACTTCTAACCTAGATAGCATATTCAAAAGCAGAGACATTACTTTGCCAACAAAGGTCCGTCTAGTCAAGACTATGGTTTTTCCTGTGGTCATGTATGGATGTGAGAGTGGACTGTGAAGAAGGCTGAGCGCCGAAGAATTGATGCTTTTGAACTGTGGTGTTGGAGAAGACTCTTGAGAGTCCCTTGGACTGCAAGGAGATCCAACCAGTCCATTCTGAAGGAGATCAGCCCTGGGATTTCTTTGGAAGGAATGATGCTAAAGCTGAAACTCCAGTACTTTGGCCACCTCATGTGAAGAGTTGACTCATTGGAAAAGACTCTGATGCTGGGAGGGATCGGGGCAAGAGGAGAAGGGGACGACAGAGGATGAGATGGCTGGATGGCATCACTGACTCGATGGACGTGAGTCTCAGTGAACTCCGGGAGTTGGTGATGGACAGGGAGGCCTGGCGTGCTGCGATTTATGGGGTCGCAAAGAGTCAGACACGACTGAGCGACTGATCTGATCTGAATGAAGTCACTCCCTCTCTCTATTTCTTTCTCTCAGACAGGAGCAATAGATGTTTTCCCACTTTTCTATCAAAAGCTTGTAGCTTTCAGACAGCAACTAACTGGAGCATTTCCTTTATCTCAATAACCAGCAACCTAAAAAATCAAAACACATGGTAAAAACATAAACTTGGAAATAAATACTAATTACCAAGCCCAGGGTCTCTCACAGGCAGCAAAGAAGTAAAACATCAAATCAAAGCATGAGGGCATTTTAAAGCAAAAAAAAAAAAAAAGGCTTTATTACTATACAGTGAAAAATACAACTAATAGGCATTAATTGCCAGAGATATGTTCCTCCAGATCCAAAACCTCCATGAGCTCCACATTTGAAAAGCAAGCAACTGGGGTAGTGCTGAAGTTCTCCACCATCCTGAAGAGCCACCCAAGTAGGTAACAAGGCACTTTGATTAAAAACAACCTTTCTAGCAGCAAAAATATCTTACAATAACTCAACTCCAAGGGCTCACACAATAAAGAAAAAGATGACAAACAGAAAATTACAGATTATCGCAAAGAGTTGGACATGACTGAGCAACTGAACTGAATTATCCTAAAAGGTTCTTTTCAGCATAAAAATGCAGATGCCCTGTTATATTAAATTCCTAGGATAGAGATACAAGCACTTTCAGTTCAATTAGGAGTAAGTACATTGCCTTCCCATATATGCCAGTTAAATATTATGGGCTTAATTTACAGAACCTCAGCAGTAAAGAAACTGCCTGCCAGTGCAGGAGACACAGGTTCAATCCCTGGGTCAGGAAGATCCCCTAGAGAAGGAAATGGCTACCAATTCCAGTATTCTTGCCTGGGAAATCCCATGCACCAAGAAGCCTGGCAGGCTACATACAGTCCATGGGATCACAAAGAGTCAGACAGGACTGACACACAGCAGCCCCCAACACACACACACCCAGGGGAATAACACTTCATGAGCTTCCAAATAACATTTAAACATTTAAAACTGCTTGGATACCCTTAAAACAATTATTTCAAGAAAGGATACAGATAAAAACCAAAAAAAAATTTCCTAAAGGTTGGATAGCTGACCTTAAATACTGTTAAAATAATTATATCATGGGCAAACATGATAAGTATCACAATTGCTCTAAGAAATTTGCAGTCTGGCTTCACCATCTAGCATAAGCAAAACTGTGCAGACTTTCAAGGAAAAGGTATTCAATTCATGGGTTTTTAAACAATTTTGAGGATTTACCTACTGGTTAAGAGTTGACCAAAAACAACAGCAGTAATACTCCCATTTTCATATGTGTCTACTCAATGGCTAAGCCATGATTTGAAAGATCTTGAATCATAGAACTTAGAAACCTTCATTAGATATAATAATAACTTTATTTTTATTGAATTATAGTTGTCTTACAATGTTGTATTAATTTTTGCTCTATAACAAAGTGACTCAGATATATATATATAGAGAGAGAGAGAGAGAGATAGATATGTACCCACACATATATTCTTTTGAAAATTCTTTTCCATTATGGTTTATCACAGGATACTGAGTAATAATTTTAAAACTATAAATGTTGTCAACAATATTTCTTACTTCATACTACTTAACAACAAATAACCAAAATGTCTAGGGATAAATTTCAATTAATATAATATACATAATATGTTTATACTATGTTTATTATACATATATATAAAATCAAGATTCTCTACAGATCATTTAGAGTCTTTATAAAATCTATCTCAGTATTGTAGAGCAACACTGGCCTAAAAAGATGCATTTTTATGAAATCATGTGAAGCTTCTAAGCACTTGAAGTTTTTAGTCTAACAGTATTCTGCTTGAATGAGAGTTGAGAAGAGAGTTTAAGAGCCTAAGCTAGTGCTAACTTTAGACCATTTATTT
Source organism: Bos grunniens (assembly GCF_055505025.1). Taxonomy (NCBI): domain Eukaryota; kingdom Metazoa; phylum Chordata; class Mammalia; order Artiodactyla; family Bovidae; genus Bos; species Bos grunniens. The sequence continues at coordinate 35,634,595 of NC_141166.1, read as the reverse complement.
TAAAACTGCCTTGTGGGTAAAAAGACTAGCTGGGTGATGATGTATCCTTAGGACAGATGACTGAAGGGACCAAACTTGTGGGATTAATCTAACCAATAACTTACAGAAATAACTGAGTTACATCTCTAAGGTGTCCAGCCGGATAAGCAATTCATGTTAACTCATAGGTAATGAAAAAGTAACAGGCAAGCTTCTTGATTGAGAGACACATGTATAAGGCACTGTACTAGGTAACTTCTGTGGAAAAGAGAAACTAATATTTCTTGAAATGTGTTACATCCTGTGATAGAAGCTTTACTGAAGTTATTAATTGTCACAACAACCCCGAGACAAGTACTAACTCCGCCTACTTCTTGTGCTGTTGCTGCTGTTTAGTCGCCAAGTCATGTCCAATTCTTTGCAACCCCATGGCTTGTAGCCCAACAGGTTCCTTGACAAACAAGGAAATGGAGACTAATACACAGCTTAACCTGAATCACAAACCCAAGTCTGATCAGCAGTCAAGTCAGGCTCTGACCACTACCCTCAGGCAGTGGAGATTATAGTCAGTTTCCCTGCCCTCAAGGAGATTCCAGTCTTACAGGGGAGATAAGATGTACACAAGCAATGGAATAATGATACAAGATAGGAAGTGATAAAGCCTTTCTAGTTTTTAGGGAGGAAACTATTCAGGGATAATGATGGTCATTTGGTGTGAAGGACTAACTGCACAGTCACTATGCTAACAGGAACCCAGACCCAGGAAGACGTAAACTTCAGACATGAAAAGCAAAATGAGTATCTTTAAATGATCTCATTGGGATTTACAAAGATTTCTGCATCTTTTAGCCAAATGACCTATGAGTAATTTATTTATATGTACTGCTATAAAATCTTTTAAAAGAACATCCGCTTTTCTTTTTGACTGTTCACAAGAAAAGAGGGAATAAAAAGGACATGACTGGGGTCTGATACATAGTTCTGAGAATTCCAGATATGTAATAGAGAGATGGGTAGTTACCTTGTAGGATACACAGCTCTGTGAGTATGAAAAGTCATGGAATTTCAGAACCACACTGGGCATTCCCTCCCCAAAATATCTAGTAAACAAGTAAACAAGACCCTCCTCTGGGCCAGGTCAGGAGAGAGACACACTCTGCAGTCAAATTTTTCTACCAAACACATCTTTGGAACTGCCATCCTCAAGTGAAGTGCGTTCCTACCGCATAATTACCACTTCAATTACACCCCTCACAAACAGAATAGGTTTATTTGTGATTTGCATTAATTAGGTAATTTCAGTTTCATTTCTTTAGTAACTGATTTGAATACAACAGAATTAATAACTGCCTCATATCTGCACACACATTTCTTTTCAAACAAGGACGACCTAACAGCACTCAGACAGATGAAGAGCAAAAATATTCAGTGGTGCAGGTATATCTTGGGTTTTATCGGCAATAGCTTTGGACTACTTTTTTAAAAAATGGTTGTTGATTAAAGACAGCTGAAAAGCACAGCCTTTGGAGAAAACTATTGATACAAATGTATGTGGGATCTTTTTCTTGGTTATTTGATTCAAGTTTTTTCTCATACTCTTTTTATCTAACAATCAAATAATAGCCACAATTCTAGTTAGCTTACCACATGCCAGTCATCATTCTGGAGACTTTATGTATATTATTTCTAATGCTCGCCACTTCTCTGACAAGGCAGATTATTAATATCCCTAGTTTACAAACTGAGACACTAAGAGATGAAATATCTGTCTAGAGGTTACACATTTGATATATATCAAGGCTCACTTTTTTTATACTACATAGGAAGGGGAAGAAGAAAATTCATACAGATCTGTATTTTTAAAACTATATGTTCATTATTTTTTAGTAACAAATAAAATGCTTAAGTAATGCCAGGAAGAAGAGATTCCTCTGAGACTGCTTAAATAAATATTAAGATCAAGTTTTAATGAGCATATTTTATGTTAGATGTGAAAGCATTCTGAATAGTCTAAAATATTTTACTGAATAGTTTAAATATATTTTATTGAAATATATTACTTTTAATAGACTTAAATCTAATTTATTCTTAAGGCAGTTAAACATATACCCTGATCTTGTTTGCATTATTTATGGACTTAGCAAACCCTCCCTTCAACAATAATACATGTGTAAACTTCATCTCACATCTGATAATTTTTACTAATAATTTTTATCACAAGGTTAATTTTAGAAGAGTATTCCAGGGGGTAACAGTTAATCTGGGAATTCTAAATCTCTGACAGGGTATGATCTCAAGAAAGTCTTTTGAAACAGTGCTTGTGTCTTAGATACTTCAGGAGGAAAATGGAAAAATGAGAGATCAGAGAACAAAAACTGGATGCAAAACCCATCTTATCTGCTCAATATCAAGTTCCTTCTTCACTGTCACCTCCCATGACAGTAAAAAGGAAGAAAGCAGAAAAACTTCTTAATGTTTCTGGCAGGTTTATCGTCACCCTAACTCCCTAATGCCCTTTCCCACTGAAGGGAAGTTAAAAGGCAACTGGGGTACAAAACCAAAATTTACTGCATCCATGATAATTTAGGAACAAAAGATACCTCTCAGACACAGCATTTATTTCAGTCACTTTTGTAAAAGATAAAAACAATAGATTATTAGTCCGGGATGGCCCTCAGTAACACCCCTGGTTTACAACAGAAAACAATCTATTCTAGGTACTACCAACTGCTACTACTAAAATCTTCCCATCTAATACTCTTAGGAATCCAGTTCTTCTAACTGGTCGACCCCCATCTTTCACTCTACGGCATTCAGACATCTGAAAAACTATACTTCTTTCTATCGACCATCAATGTTTATCTTCTACCAGAAACCACCTTAATCTTATGGCTACATTCTTCCTCATCCAAGCAGAAGGTGACTTCTTTAAGTATATAAATTTAGGTATGTATTTATGGTTTCTTAAAGAAGAAAAAAGGGAGGGGAAGACCCTATTTTTCATTTGTGTATTCCTTCTCTTGGATCCGCTAAATCAGTTCAGTGGCTTATCCCTCCCTTCAGGATTTGCCACTGGTATTTTTTCTTTAACTAGCTGTCTTCTCTGTTCTCTGTACTTCGCACTTCTACTCTTTGCTTGCAATGAGCAACACTCAATGGAATTTTAAATTGATGAACATGAAAAACAGACTAAGGGTCTTTTAAAAAAGTAAACTTGATTGTAATATACAAGGTAGAATGGAAAACCTAAGGATAAGTTTTAACTTACTCTACTCACCTTTCTACTGGCTTCATAATGCTATCTACATGTATTTCTACTGGCATCATAATGCTATCTACATGTATTTCTACTGGCATCATAACGCTACATGTTCTGGCAATTGCCAAAAGTACATTTAAAAGTACATTATTTACTTTATAGTATCTCATGCTTTGAATGAATATCACCCAAAAAATGTCAGAGCATGAAACTCTGTTTGGAAATTCCACTATATCAGAGCCATTAAGAAAACACACTCAGACTAAATCTAAAATAATATCCAATAAGTCTGTTGACAGCATTTGCAATACCCCGACTTTAGCATTGGTCATCATGTAAAAGATCTTTTATAAAAGATCCAAATAATGCAGAACTATTTAGAATAAATAATAAAACGCCCTATTTGCTGTCACATAACCCAAAGTGAACACTACCAATAATCTGATCTTTCTTCTTTCCTTTCTTATTCTTTGCTTTTACACACATACTCACACAAGCTTTTAAAACATAAATGGCACTCTCATACAAATAGTTGTACGAAAACAACTGTTTAGTTAACTATAGTTTCTCCGATTTGCTTAAAAAAAAAAAGAAAAAGAAAAATGGATCTTTAAATTCATTACTAGTTATTGTACTCAAACTGTGAGACTAAAACTATTCAAATTCATAAAAAAAATTTTATGTAAATAGTCTTATGGTAAGCACAATTTATGTAAAGATAATTTATTTTAAATTATGTTTTCTTGGGGAGGTGTGTCTCTTTTGTTTGCTTTTGTTTCAAAAAAACTAAATTCAAAAACTGTCATTAGGTCATTAATTTGTCATAGTTCAGACAGATGGCAGTGTGTAATTCATATTTCGGGGGTTTAAAAGCAGCAGACTCACAGAAAATATCTCGTATTTCTTTTTCTAGTTCTCAATTATGTTCAAACAAAACCTATCACCACTTTTAAACATTTTGCATTCAGCAACATATTCAGCAATATATTCAAAGCTACATCAGAATCAGTGTTTTTAAGTATTTATAATTTTAAGCAGTACCTAGAAATGATTAGATACTACCTACTTATTAACAATACCTAAGAAATTCTTAAATGCCCAAATTTTAAGCTCTAAGTGATATATGGATGATATGAATAATCATTTCTAGCAAAAATAAGTGAACCTACTTCAATCAGGAATTAAACATAAACCTTCAATCCTAAAAGGTATGTAAATGCTACTTCTCTAACAAAAAAGGTAACAAATGTATTGAAAACAAGCAATCTACTTCAGACCATCTAGATACCAAAGGTATTGACATAAGTTTGATTAAAAGACTTGAAAGATATGTCTTATAAAATAAATATATTTTCATATGTAAATATTACTTGCTAAAATGTTTTGAACAACAAAAACGAAACAAGTCTCTTCATGAAAATGACCATTATGGGGAATGTTTTATATAGTCACAAAAAACAATAAAAATTCCTCTTTAGAATTCAGCCAGAAATTCAACAGGAACATCAGTTTCCCAGCACTTCAAAATACGGCCAAGCCCTGCATACTGATGTCTCAGTAAGTAGTAGGTAAAGTTGATGCCGTCAGGTGTAAGGAGAGCTACAGCTTCCATGATAATAAGAGAGCAATGACAAAAATGTCAAAGGTGTAGACACCCAGAATGTTAATTTATTAGAACGTGACTTTACACTGATTAATTATATGCTCCTCAAAATATCTGGAGAGCATAAGAAAAGTTAATTGAAGCATTCCATTTTGTACATGCAGTTTTAAATAAGTGATAGAGAACTGATTCTAAAATTATAAGAACGTGGTTTGAAATCTGTAAACTCTAAATATGCCATATAAAGATATTGTAATGAAGATGATGAAGATGACTATAAAATATTCATGGAAACATTTACACTAACTTGGATTCTACTGAATATGACTAGTGGTGGTGGTTTAGTCCCTAAGTTGTGTCCAACTCTTGTGACCCCATGGACTGTAGCCTGCCAGGTTCCTCTGTCCATGGGATTCTCCAGGTAAAAATATTGGAGTGGTTGCCATTTCCTTCTCCAGGGGATCTTCCCAACTCCAGAATCGAACCCAGGTCTCCTGCACTGCAGGCAGATTCTTTACCAACTGAGCTATGAGAGAAGCCCAAATATGAATAGTATGAAACTTAAAAGATGTTTAGAATCTTGAAGATCATCAGTTTGGATCTGATCTGAAGATTCCAAAATCATTTTGAAACTGAGACATGGTATAAATACATATCCTAATAAAGAACATAACAAGACGGAATTTCAGAATTATTTCAACATCTAAGAAATCAACTTTCCAAACTTCTTCAAACAGATCAGAAACACATTATTTAAATACATCTATGCAATATGCTAATCACAAGTAGTTCCTAAATTCAACAAAAAATTACTGGACTCCTACAATGACCCACTATGATACTATATACTGGGAATAAAGAATATTGGGTTAGCCAAAAGGATTGCTTAGATTTTTCCGTAACATCTTAAGGAAAAAGCCTAATGAACTTTTTGGCCAACCCACAGATAAGAAACTGACATTTTCTGCAGAGATTCACATCTGGAAAATCTCTAATTAACTTCTTTATAATCAATGTACAGCCCCAAAATAAAGTTGTGTGCTTTGAAAAAATATTCTTAAATTCACACTCAGTAATTAAGACAAGCTTCCCTATTAACTAACCTAAAATACTATAATTTTCTATAAAATCTCATTTGCTGTGGTTGAACTATTTCCAAGATTTCATGAAACTAGTGTGATGTTTATTTCTCCTGACCTATAAACTAGAAGCTCTTCAAGACCCCAGCTTATATAAGATGTCTTTCTCAGGTAGCAGTACTACTATCTTCATTTAAAAGTGAAAGTGAAGTCATTCAGTTGTGTCCGAGTCTTTGTGACCCCATGGACTGTAGCCTACCAGGCTCCTCTGTACATGGGATTTTCCAGGCAAGAATACTGGAGTGGGTTGCCATTTCCTTCTCCAGAAGACCTTCCTGACCCAGGGTTTGAACCCGGGTCTCCCACATTATAGGCAGACACTTTACTGTCTGAGCCACCAGGGAAGTCCTATCTTCATCTAAGGCAGATATTAAAACCTCTTAAATCGCTGACCATATCACACATCAACATTTCTGTGAATGGAAGTTTGAATTTATGGTAATAGTAGTTGGGACATCCTTTATAGTATTATAAGATAGGTTTCATAGAGTTAGGCTGTAAAATCAACATTTAACAAGCCTAAGCAAAAATGTAAAATGTACACTAAAAAAAATGAATGGGTCCTAGGCTAGCAAGAATTGGTTATAACCTGATTATACGTATAAGTTAAAAACTGAATCTGGAGGATTTAGCTAAGGAAGTCAAGAAAAAAAAAAAAAAAAAAGACTCAAAAGTATTTTTGCTCAGCCTATATCTAGGGAATCTAAATTTATGTCCATTTAGGGAAGAAGGACAGAGAAGGCAATGGCACCCCACTCCAGTACTCTTGCCTGGAAAATCCCATGGATGGAGGAGCCTGGTAGGCTGTAGTTCATGGGGTCACTAAGAGTCAGACACGACTGGGCGACTTCACTTTCAGTTTTCACTTTCCACTTTCATGCATTGGAGAAGGAAATGGCAACTCACTCCAGTGTCCTTGCCTGGAGAATCCCAGGGACGGGAGAGCCTGGTGGGCTGCCGTCTATGGGGTCGCACAGAGTCGGACACGACTGAAGCAACTTGGCAGGGAAGAAGGAAATACACAGGAGACTTCAACCATAATGATCCAAATGGCAATGCTATCTCTACTGTGAGGTGGAACATATTAGACTCTCTTGGTCTAATGCCATTAAACACTTGAATGATATAACTGACTCCCTGTGTTTGGATTACTTGCTAACCAAATGACTTTTGTTGCTTTACCCATATAAGTCAGTTCACAAGAAAAAAATGATTTGGTTAAGTCAACTGGAGTGATCAAGATCCTACATTAGTTCGAGGTTTATTTTATTTTTAATGAAAATACGGACATAAATTGGCATTCCGATTTGAAACATCAACTTTGTAAACTTGTTTAATGTGAGTCAACCATGAGATATGGGATCACTCTATGTGTGCCACTAATCAAGTTTTGGAACTTACAAGGCTGAGAACCAAATACTAGATTATAAAAAATTTTCTTGAGGAAATGGTCTCCACTGGGAATTTATTTTAGAAGCTCGCTGTGTTTTCGCCTTTGTTTCATTGTGCATCTTTAGATTTATACACTTTTGAAGAATTCTCAGGTGTAAAAGGTGAGAAGCAGTTTATTTATTGACAATCGATATAAATCATGGTGAGCACATCACACTTATTTGGTTCTAACTGCAAGAGGATCATTAATATCACAAATAAAATATGAATTCATTTGGACCTTGAAAGATAACATCCTCCTCTAAAAAGATCCCTAACTTATTTTTGATGCCCGAGTATCAACAGTGAATTACACAAAAAAACATTAAAAAACATTTGTTGGATCAACAATTAAAAGACAAAAATGTCTCTATAGCGAGTTCTGAATCTCTACATAAAGGAAATCTCAGATGAAGTTCTTTTCATCATCAACATTCACTTGAATTTTCATGATGTCTTGGGTAGAGCTTACATTTCTAAGATAGAGTTCTATAATATATATTTTGAGGAAATAGATTAAGATGTATTCTATACCACACTTTCCCCCCTACATTCCTTTATCCCAAGTAGCACAATATCATAAACTTTAAAACAATTCTATACCAAATGATTTTCAAATGATATATATCATGTTGCATATTTATGACAAAGTTTTCAAAAAGACTCTGCTTAAAATCATGAAATTCTTTAGCTAGTAACATAGCAGAACTGACTAGTACTTTTTAATAAATCTTTCCTCATGTTTTAAATTATATATTTATAGATGAGAAAGAGGTTACAGAATAAAGACAAACCATTAAGATAGAGGACTTGGAGTATTTGCTGTACGTTAGCCTTATGATTTTTTTTAAATATGTAACCATCATAGTTATGATATTATATATACCACAAAATGTGAAGTTGAAAGGCTAGCATGTTTTGCTTAAAAATCAGAGTCAGTCACAACAACTAAGCCAACTTCTGTGCTCCGTCACTCAGTCGTGGCCAACTTTTTGCAACCCCAAGAACTGTAGCCCACCATGTTCCTTTGTCCATGGAATTTTCCAGGCAAGAATACTGGGGTGGGTTTCCATTTTCCTCCTCCAGGGGATATTCCCAACCCAGGGATTAAACCCGTGTTTCCTGCATTGCATGGTGGATTCTTCACCACTGGACCACGTGGGAAGCCCTTAGTCCAACTTCAGACACTAGCACAAAAGGACTCCATTAAGCAAAAAGAGTTCATTAAAACCTGTGCTCATGTGTTTCAATATAAAATTTTGATTTTATGGGGGCAGTTGGGAAAATATGGTCAATGATGAAATGTTGAGAATTACTTAGGGAAGAATTTTTTTTTTAAGAAATACTGAACTATTGTTAATGTAATACAGGAGGAAAAATAACAAAATCATAAGCTAACATGTTAGATTTCACTAGTTAGGAAAATTCACACTTAGTTAATCTATCCTCCTGCCTGATTGCTAGCCTCTCCCAAATTCCACAGGTGCGTCAAACACTCTGTATGCAGGATTAAACTAAACTAAATCTTATCTGGGAAACCTGCTTCACTATTTTGTATCTTCCCTGATGGAACCTACTCCATCTATCCAATAATCTAGAGATCATCATCATGAAATTTCTCCTCTCCTTAAGACTTCTATCCAAGTCCTGTCTACTTTAAGCTATTATTTCCCAAATCCTTCTATTCCTTATTATATGCACTACCACTAGCTCTCATGACTTTTCATTCTATCACTGCAGAAGCCTATTAAAGAAGTCCCTGCCTCTGGACTGGTTCCCATCTACAACATTTTTACTCCTGTTATAGCTGGTATGATTCCTGTCAATATGAAGACTGAAGTCATCAGCTTTGTTTAAATCTTGTGCTCCCTTGAAAATGAAATCCAAGTTTTCTCTTATATAAGATACTCCATTATCTTGCCCTGATTAATTCTCCAGAGTCATCTCAGGCTTCAGATTCCAAGATTCCAACTTCACACTCCACAGATACCAATCTGCTTTATTTCCCAGAACATAATCGTATTATTTCTCAGCTCCCATTGTGGGTTCATTGGTGAACAAGCCTTCAGCTTCTCTCCTAAATCCTATTCATTTAGTAGTCTCAGCTTAAAGAGCCTCTCCCTCCAAGAAGTCTTCCCAAACCAGTACCACTCCTTGCTCTCCATAATAATAAGAACACTGAGCTTATCACAGAATACTGCCTTGTTTAGATGTCTCTTTAAATTAGAGTATGAGCTCCAGGAGGGCAAGAATAGTGTACCATTTACCTCTGAATCTACCCTACAGTGCCTGACACATAAAAGACTGCCTACAAATATTTGTCGAATTAATCAGCTAGAACAATATAGCAACGTGTCAAATGCCTATAAGTGATAATTATATTTTAAGTTGATCTCAAATTTAAAACACCTAAACTATTACCCTCAAAATGCACAATTAACAACAATCAGGCCTACAGTTTGATCAGGTATCATCAAATGAGAATTTACGGTTCTACCGCAAGCAACAAATGAGGTAAAATTTTAGATACAGATTTTCAAAGAAAAAAACTGATTCTAGATATGGCTAGGTTACTCTATTAAGAGGACTTTTTCTATTTGTAATAACTGGTGTCTTTATAGTACCAATGCTGAGCGATGATTTTCTTGACATGTAATCAAAAACATAAAACTATGCTCAGGAACACTGAAGCCCAATTAAAAAAAAAAAAAAAATTCTGCCATACAGACGGACTCTTACTTCTTTCTAATCCAAATCTTCACAGATCCTTTAAATAACAGAGGTTCTTTTTTTCCTGCCAGTTTTACCCTAAATTAAATGCCTATTTCTGTTCCATGGACCTCTGTAGTAAAATGGAAACAGCAAAAGACCTGAATTTCAAACAAACATGGATTTGAAAAAAAGCTTTCTTATGAATCATGGACTGGTGCAAAAGTAACGTGCCTGCTCTGAGTGTTAGAGCAGTGATTATTTATTAGATGTTAGCATGTGCCAGGAAGTGTGCTAAGTATTTTGTATATATTGCCTCATTTAAACCTCACAACAGTCCACTGAGGTAAGGATTGTTTATCCCCATGCTACAGATAAGGAAACTGGAGCTCAGAGATGTGAAGTAAGATGACTGAGATCACACAGCAAATCAGTGGCAAAGCAAGAATTCTAACAAGGCCGTGTATAACTCCAAAGCCCATATTTTTAACCACCTGCAATCTATTACTTCTAAGCCTCAGTTTTCGGTATTATAAAGCGAAGTATCCTCACAGAGCTGTTGTGGAGACTAAGTGAAGTAAGAGGGATGTACTTAGTATATAGCACTACGCATCCTATATATACTCAATAAATTATACTCCCCTTCTCTTTCTCACACCAGTGCGATTAAGCATTTATAATAAAGAGAAATAGTTCCTAAATACTCTTTATCTATTTCAACAGAGATTCCTGAGCCTGATTAATTCGTAAAAGGAAACTACTACCATATCACTAAGTATAAAATATACTTAGTGATATGGTATATATATATATTTATGTTTATATACTGTTCATATAAACAGATATAAAGGAAAAAGGCAAAGAAAAACAACACGGTCTCCCTCATTTTAGGACTGTCACACAGCTACTAATCTTTTAGAACATTATAAAATTAAAATATATTGATATTCAAAGTGAGGAGAGAAAAGCTTGGGACCCAGAGATCTGAATTCCTGACAGCTTGAAGGAAGAGTCCCAAAAGAACCTAACCAATCATGTTATACTGTTTTCAGTGTATTTTCATTGGAGAAGACAAATTTAGACAAAGATAGAGGCAATAAAAACAACACTTCTACAGTGAGCTATTGTGTTTCTCCAAGACAGACATTTATTCTTATTTCAAAGCAGACTTAAAAGATGGGGAGGAGGCAGAATGAGGAGCAAAAAAAAAACAAAAAACAAAAAACAGCAATTTTGCTGTTAATTCCCTGCTCATATATTCTTCCTTTAGTTCCTTTCTTTTTTTTTTTTTTTTTTTCTTTTTTGGTACATGGCCATGACACTGCTGATAGCTATAAAGAAATCAAGTCAAACTTTTTAAAAATATTTCCTAACAAGTAAAAAGGAAATGTAAGGTATGTTGCGTATATATACAAACTAAGTACTACAATTGGAAAACAGAATGAGCTTTTACATCAAGTCCATCTGGTGTTATATCAGGGTGTGTCCTATGGAAATCCAACCAAGGGTAACTGCCAAGCTAAGCTACAGAAGACAACTCAGAAAGCTGGTGAGTCTCAAGATACAAGCCATATTTTTTAAAGTGCATTAGAGCATCTGCTTAACAAGATTATCTGTTATCACTCCACCCTCATAATAACCCTATTCTACTCCTGTAATACTGTTTTTGTCACTAAAACATGGGTCAGTTGTGGACATGGTGGGCACCCTGAGATAATGACATTTTACAGATATCAGTGATATAACTAACCCACACGGTAGTATCAGTGTCCCAATCCTGACAACTTCATCCTTTTCCTAAGGAACCTTAGAAGACAACTGATTTCTTCAAGCCTCCATTTCCACACAGGAAAAATAGAAACCATAATATACTTACACTTCACAAGGTTCTAAAAATGGAAACCAGCTAAGAAAAAAAAAAATGAATGTGAAGCACTCCGAAAAGAATAAACTAGATTCGCTGACCTGATTATTGGTCAGTCTTGTAAAACTAGAATTACTACTTCTTCCAATTCCACACATGCCACTTGGCCATCAAACTGACTGATAAATGGTATTGACTGCAAAGTGGATCTATGTAAAGGTTTTAAAGTAATAGGAAAAAAATTTGTGTCACAAAGCACTTTCACACCATTAGCTATCTATTTACTGGCATTATAAAAGTAGACAATGATAAGGAAAATAGGACTAATTACAATTTTTTGAACCTTAAAACCCTTTCAAAATACTCAGCAGCAGTTACAGAATAATCTGAAACCAATACGGAAACAAGTATATAAGAATTGGAAATGAGCTAACCCAGAGACAGAAGGAATCACAAAATAAAGTCTCATCCGATGGGCCGAAATACAATATGGATTATTTTTATATTGTTCTGTCTGAGTTGTCTGTCTCAGATTCTTAACTTCCAGATGCTATTTTTAAAATCACTTAACACTGTGTATTTCCAGTAGCCATCAAGGCACAGACTGTCATCCCTGACACAGGAGACTGTCAGCAGACTCAATATGTACACTAATGATCTCAGGCAACAATGCCCATCTTCTTATCAAAGAGATCCTCATTCTAGAAGAAAAAGTCCAAATTTCTCTAAGAAAATTCACTCGAAAACATAGGAAGTAGTCATTACAAAATGTTAAGTTCACGAATACCTCTCACATCTTTTTAAGATTATCTTACAAGCTGAATTTTAAAACCAAAGACTGTCAAGCATTGTACATTTTTAGTTCTCTCCCAAGTCACCGATGCTCTCTTCTAGCACTGTCAAATAATGATAGCTGCTGTCATTACTTTTTATACAATAGCTGGCAGCAAGTTGCACAGGTACCCTTCATCTTAGAACAGTCGTCATATAACCCAAACAAATGACTATGACCTCAGAAGACAACTGACCACTTTCCTACAGTGAAAATAAGTGGGTTCTCACATGGCAGTGTTACTTTACTGCTAGGACGTTAGTTATCTCATAAAAATTAAAGATACTATTTCTCTTATTTTTTTAAACTGTTTTAAAATAACTTTTCACCTCTTACATATGTACTCCTGTCCCCGCCTTACTGCTACGGAGCCTATCTTATTCTATCTATAAAGGTTTTCACATTTACTTTCAGCTCTAATACTTTCAATCAAAATTGCAATTCTGTTTCTGGAAGTCACAGCCCTTTAGGAAGACTATTTGAAGATATTAAAGAAATGCGGAAAATAAATAAGATCTTTTCACAGAATAAAGTCAGCAATGCATATAAAGAGATTTAGGTAAACTACTGATCTCGGCCACAAGTGATTTGCCAAGTTGCAAATGTACAAATCATTATTCCAAGTCACAGAAAAACATCTGAGTGACCAACTACAGGTTTCTTATTCTAATTAACAGACAAGAGTCCCTCTCTAGTGCTATTTGCTTTGGCAATCTAAAATGCTGATATGCTCCTAGATCTAAAAGAGAGGAAAAATGGGTATCTTCTCCATCTAACACCTAAGTGGGTAACCTAGATACTGTAAATAGAGGCTATGTAAAGGATGCAACAGACAGCTCTGAAGTGAGAGCCAAAATATTTAACCTGCAACTCTTTGGAAAAGAACATGAAAACACATGTAGCTTAGCCAAAAACTCTACTAAGATGGAATTGCCACAGGCTAGTAAGTTAAGAAAAAGAAGAAACAAAAACAAAACCTCTTTACCAAACATAATTTTACTGTTGTTGGGTGAGAAAAACTCAAAGGTCAAAAGCACAGTTCTTATTTGTCCAAATTGATCATGTCTACAACTGCAATGTTTATTCAAAATAAGAGTGAACTGCCTTTTAGAAAGGATTACTTCAAAACCAAAATCAAATTCACAAATAAAGGATCTAATTAACCAATTAACAAGCATTTTCCTGCTGATATTCTAGTGGTGGCTCAGGGATAACAAAGTCTGATTATCTATTATTACCTACCCCTTATACTCAACGTTTCTAAAGACAATATTAAGCTAAATATTAAGCTAACAGAAACTGCATATCAATCTATCTTTAGGAAATTAAATGAAAATTATCTGAAAAATAAAAATCTATATTGCCAAGGACCTAGTCACATTAAATATTAAAATGTAAAAATTATACTCCCTATATTGCAACAGTATGTAACTTTTATCAAATTAATAGTCAACTAGCAAAAAAATTAATTAATGCTACAAGATCCATTATAAGAGATTAGCACTATAATTTAACATGCATTCCCTTACTATTAATTTTTCTTCCTATGTGATAAAGGAATTTCAGTGACTGCTTCTAGAATGAAATCTTCCTAGGAAGTGATTCCCATTAATAAAAACAAAGAAAACTTTTAAAAAAGTAAAGCAAGTTCATACAGCTCAAACTTTCAAGTCAATAGCTAGAGTCGCTTAAAGATAACAAACTGCAAAATGTATTTACCAGTACTCTATATACTGTTGCTTATAATTCAGAAGACTTAACTACCTATGAAGCTAGTAACTTTACAACAAACTCAAGTTTTGAAAGCTATAAGAGGGAAGTGGAAAGAAAAATTTGTTCTCTCAAGATAATCAGAATTAACATATTAAGAGTATGCTCATAATTCATCATATGATTCAGTTTTCTTGTTATTAAATCTTCTTTAAAAAGAAAAGAAAATGCCTTTCCTTCAAATGTCACCCAAATAGAAAGCTTTTAAATTAAATTGCATTTAGATGGAAGTCAGATGTCCTTTCTATATAAGAATATAACACATATCAGAAGTAAAAGGGAAACAGATTTCAAATTAAGTAGGAGTAATAAAGCATGTGCACTTGACAACTTATGAAACATCATAATTAAGAGAAAACAAACCAAATCCTTAATAAAGTATTTATCTTCTGTCACTGACAGCATGCAAGTTGCTTTTTTATTACACAGAAACAATGTTTGCTATATCTTGATATAAAGAATGACTCTTTATCAAAAAGAGTAGCCAAAACTATTCCAGCAAGTTCAAAACATCCTTCCAAATTTTCTCAGTTCTTTTCTGACAGCCTAAAACAAAATGCTTTCACTTCGTCAGAGAAATGATGTAAATGAGTTCTACAAATTTTCAGTCACATATTACTTCCAATGCTTTGGAGGAGAAACTTCCACGTTTTCTTAAAAAAGCAACTAACACTACGATTCTACCACTAATGTATTAGCTTTGTGCCAAGGCAATAGAAGATAATTTTTTCCTTTTCTTTTTTTTTTTTCTATGAAGTAACATGTTTCCATATTTTTTTTACTCAACAACAAAAAATAAATCGTCATAAACCTGGCAAAACAAAAGAATAACCGGCAAAGCCTAACATTTCTTACCTGATACAGGTAAGCACCAGCTCCCAAATGCCACCTTGGGATAGTTCAGACTAGTAAGGAGGCTCATGTTTTATGATACCAAAATGAGCAGGAGTAAATCTGTGTTGTTCTTTCTTTAGCAAAATCTATAGCAGCAGCTACACCACAATGTGAGTGGACCCTACAGACCTAACAAATTCAAGTCTATCACTAGAGAAATAGGAAAAAAAAAATCATAAAATGAAGACTTACTGCTTGTCATGTGACTCGGTGAGGCATGCTGTCCATTGGGTGTGCTTGAGGTGAGGTCAATTGCCATATTGGAGTGCTCCCTTTCAGGTGAAAGCTCATTGTCACCTGTTTTCACAAAATAAAATCTTTTGGTCTCTATTCACTTTCACCTAAAATCTAATTACCAACTTTGTAATCATATATGCAAAAGCATGCATAGTCTTGAAATTTTCATGAAATACATTTTTCCCTCAAAAAATTATAAGGAAAAGTTATTTAGAAATATATAATAAATGAATGAAATGATGAAAAGCCACAACCAGCACACAATAAAACATTTTTAAAATTTCACTACCACATTCATCTTAATTGTAAAATAAGGAAAAATGCAGTAGTTAATTTCTAAAGTATCTTCTACTTGAAAAAAATTTTCCTTTAACATCTAACTTAATCATTAAGCACCCGGTATTTTTAATGAGTATTTTCAAACTCGTTGGCCAGAGAGCTGGATGTTTGAGAGTTTGCTAAAAAAAAAAAAAAAAAGTCAACTTAAGTGAGCTAATTCTCTTTCATATCGTGTGTGTGAAAAATTAGGTAACAGAGTACTAAATATTTAGTACATGCGATATTAGTAGACATATATGTAACCCAACCTAGTCTAAACTTAAGTGAAAAAAATCAAGTAGGAAAGTTTTGATCTGCTAAACTATTACTGACTGAAATAATACCCTTAATATGGCAAGTATGTATCTATAGTTCCTTATTTCACTTTCCTGCTATTTTCTCAAACTCATTTACAAGGTGAAACTGTGAACAGACAGTAAGAGTATACAATTCTTGATAAAAATTTCCAATTCAGAAGTTAAAATACAGGTAACAAACATGCTTTTATTTACCAATAACAGATGAATGAAAATGAATACTTACACGTTATATAGCCATCAATAGCCTCTGTTTCCATAGTCAATGTGCAGTGCTGCAATACAAAAGATTATACCCTTAACACAAGGATTCCTTTCAGTCTCTGCCATTAAATGCTTAACTTATATGAAGCTCCAAGCAGTTAGCCCACGTTGCTGCGGCTGCAACCTGTGCCCAAGAAACATACTATGGTGTACTGCATGTGCTCATTTGCAAGTCACTGAACTCTTTCTGCAAATGATCTGATTCCTGCTGGAGATAGGATAGGAAAGATAAGTGTGCTGTGAGATGGGCTGTATCGAGAAAGTAATGACTCTTTTCACCAGAATTTACTCAGTTTAGAGGGAAAAAAAGAGGAAGGGGATACACCTCAAATGTGCCCGCTTTAACTGGGACTGAAGTATTTTACCATTCACTACTTCCTACAATCAAGCTGCAGTCTGAGGACTTTCCGAGTATACAGATAGCTCTATTCACAATTGTTGCAAGTTGGTTCATCATGTTCTAACAGGGAGGGGGGAGGACAAACAAACAGAGGAAAAACAAAACAAAACAACTTCGCGCCCAAGTACCTCTGGAAGGTTTCTGCAGCAGTTACCCAACTGCCGGGCTTGTATTGACATTTTAGCCAGCCCCAAGTTCTGTGTGAGCACCTGTTCAATATAACCTTAATTTACTGCCAGACCATGGTTGGGTACTAATGCCGAGACTACTTAATACATTCCAATTTGAAAAAATTCATATACTTCTTGCTGTGGGGAAGGAGATCACTTTTATAAAGTTTGGGGAATTATTTTCATGCACCAATGACACAAACAAGAACTTACTTCTCAGAAACAAAAATAAATTGTATGAGATGACACCCCCTAGCTTTGATTCCACATAATGAAAAGATCGATAAGCTAACTGTATTCTTTGAAGAAAAAAGTTTAAAGAATTGACATGTCCTGAGATGATTTTTACTTATTTTTTTTTTCCTTTGGCCCTGGTCCTTTTTGCCTTTAGTTTCAAAACTCTCACTGCACCAGCAGCTAAATTATTCACAATGAGCCATTTCTGTATTGATCGCCAAGTATATTTAGCCCTGGCTCCTGGAATTTCTCCATTACTTACTGGAAAACAGGCAGCTTCACTTCTTGTCTCCAAAACCACTTCCCTTCTCCCTCCCCTCCCCTTCTTCACCACCACCCTCCCTACCACCCCCCCCCAAAAAAAAAAAAACTTTTCTTCTTTATGGAATAATCAGATCAAATTCCCAACTCAGTCACTACACAGCACTTAAATTTCAACCTGCTGTACTGCTACCAAATTCTTTCAAATTATGGTTACATAAGGCTTTAAAGAAAGGCATCCATAAAGTTTAAAAGGGGAGCAGTTTCTTCGGATATTTTACAAATGAGTTTATCTCTTTAAAAATGTACACATTTAACACACACATATTAAGAAAGAAACGTCAGGAAGAAGCGAAAGAAGTCTGCCCCATCAATGAAAAGATTTTTAACCCTCAGAGAAGGAAAGAAAGAAAAGGAGAAAGAGAAACGAAATGTACATACAAAAGAAATTGTCCTTTGATTAAAAAAGATTCATCACCATTTCCAGCTCTGTCGGGAGATCTCAGCTTCTTCTAACCCCTCAAAGAGGAGGTGACAATGTCGTGCTGAAGATAAACGGAGAGAGAAAGAAAGAAGTTTTTTGTGTTTCCCCCTTCTCTCTTTCCCTCCCTTGCCCCTTCCAAGCCAAGCCCCCTGCAGAGTTCAAGGCGAGGAGGAAGGAAAAGCACTTTACAGGTGGGTCATTCCGAGCCCAAATCCAGCAAACAGATCGGCTGATAAACAAAACCAAGAAATGAGAGAGAAGGAACACCCCCCTTCTCCTCCACCACCACCTCCTCCTCCTTCACCCCTCCCCCTCGTCCCTTTGGGATGGTCTAGTAGGAAAAGTCACTCAGGAATGGCACCACGTACTTTCAGGAAAGAGGAAAAAAAAAAAGAGAGAGGGAGGGAGGTCAGTCAGTGCTACAGCAATGCGATTAACAAGAAGAGAAAAAACTTGATCCACCGGTTCCTTAAGAATCGACCAAAAGCTAAGACAAGAAAACTGAAAGAAGGTGGGGGGGGGGGGGGGGTGGATAGGGGAGGGACAGTCAGGGGGAACCCAGCAAAGAACCTAGGCCAACTTCACAGGACAGTTTTTCGCCCTTGGCAAAACAGTAATAATAAATTAAATCTTAAGTCCATCTCTTTCGCCCACACCAGAACCTGTCAAAGTGATTTAACTGCTGCCTTTTTACGTGTCATACCAGCTTGTTGTTGTTGTTTAATTCCAACAGGATTTGGATATTCCCTTATAGCTGGGATAGATACACAGCTGCAATTTATTCCAAGCTACCCCACCTTTCTTGGAATTCAAGTTAAAACAAAGCAAAACAAGTCCAAATCCATGACAGCTATAGAGATGAGAACTGATTAATCGATTAACATCCCAGAAACAGATTATAAGCAGGGGACGATAAATTAAGGCAGAAGACATCATCTTCAACCCGATTCCCTGAGCGTCCTTTACAGAAATCATTAGCCTAATCATAACCACAATGCATCCCTCCCAGAGAAAAAATATCTATAGTATCTATATCTTATTATTACTGGTTAACAGCAACAAGTCATTTGATCACATCACGGTGCAAAACGAGATGCTATATAATTACACTTAACTTTGAAAACACTCCCCCCACCTTGAAAATCAGATACACATATTATATATAATCTATGAATCAGAAGACAAATAAAACAAGAGCTGTTCTTCACCACGCAAAAGCCAAGCGGAGATTTACCTCAGCAGTGCATGCAGTAAAATAATCCCATCACCCTTTTGTTTGTGTTTACTGTTAGTGTGTCCTCTCTCTTTCTTTCTTTCCTGTGCCTAACGTGTGTTTGTGCACTGCAGTTGGTGGTGGAAACTAAGGCAGTGGATCTGTAGCTAAGGGTAATCCTGTTTTTACTTCCTCCATCTTCAGCGAGAAGCAGGGTTAGCCCGGGACAGCTGGTCAAACCCCGAGAAACCGATCCGCCGGAGCCAGAGCACATCTCCCCCGCCGGCCGGGCTCGCGCAGACGCCCGCGGGCGGAGGGCGGGCTGGCGGCGGGTGGCGGAGCCCTAGGCGCGGGCGGACGTGCGCGCGCGCGCGTGTGTGCGGGGCCGGGGCGCTTGTGCTTGTGTGTGCGTGTGTGTATGTGTGTGTGCGCGGGCTGGCGAGGCGCGTGTGCGCGTCTCTGCGCGCTGGGCCGCTCGGCGCGCTCGGCAATCGATTACAGGACAAGTGCTGCCCCGGCGGCTCCGCGACGCGCTCCCTCCCTCGCGCCCACCCGCGCGCCGGGCCGCGTCGCCCCTGGCCGGGCGCCCCCGGACGGCGGACCCCGCCCCCGAAGCCGGGGCGGGGGGATGGGGACCAGGTAACCCGCTTCCGAGAGTGCCCCGGCAGCCTCCCCCATCCACTCCTCCCCGAGTCGTAATAAATCTCACGTTTTCTGCCGGCTCGAAAGGAAGAATTGCAGCGACCAGGGGATCATTTCGGCGTCGTGAAGTTTTCTTTCAAACTGGGATCTGTGGTGAGGCCGGGCGAAGGGCGCGGGACCGAGATCTAGGCGCGCGACGCGGAGCTCCGGGCTCCGCGTCCTGGCCGGAGTCTGGGTTTGCGCGTGGACCCACCCACTCAGCTTCGCAATAAACTGTGCGGTGCGATTTCAGAAACCGGCGCCCGACCAACCCGGACTCGGAGCAGGAGAGAGGGGTCCTGGGGAATGGATTGAGCAGGAAAGGCAGGTCTGATATGCAGCTCAACTATTACTATTTTGAAAGTGCTTTACAGTGCAAGTTTAAAATTAGAGTGTCTACTTGCTTTTTCTACCCCGGGCATGTGGCATATCCACCACAGTCAAGGAATGAACGGGTAAGGGTCTAAAAAGTTGTTAGGAGTAAAGCGCTGTCTCTCAGTGTCATCAGTTAGCTATAGCGCAGCTTTTGTATTTGGGAAGAACTTCTGTGAATCGTCATGAGAAGAAAAAAACAAAAAACAAAAACGTTCTTTCTGCAAACAGTCGCATGTAGCATCTTTCTTGACCACAGTTGCAAAAAGAGGGAATAGAGACTTCTATAATTAAAGGGAAAAGGAAAATGAAAGGAGCTGAAAATACTGAACTGTGTAGTCTGGATGGCTTAAGTTTGAAAACACGTGAAATTTTCAGCACTGCCAAACAGCATTTCTGAGAAACCATATCACAGATTGTGTAGAAAATCAATGCTGAAAGAGTAGGAGCAGGCGCTGTACTCCTACTCCTTTGAAGAATCCCAGAAATAGTTGCTGAGGTTTTTTTTCTCTCTGCTGAGGGAAGAGAAATGATACATTGAAAATAAAATCGTCAACTGTTATGTTAAGCGTCACTGTGTATATCTGGGAAATTTTGGATAATGTCTTTAGATTCGGAGACTGGGAAGGAATTCTTTTCATATTGATACACACTAAATCATGGACATCCTGTGACTTGTATAAACTTTAATATTTTTAATGAATTCCTTTTTTAAAGTTTACTTCATTTGTTGGATTTATTAAACAGCTGTACTAAGAAGCTTGTTTTTTAAATCATGGAAAATGGTGGTTGGTGCTGTGCTGTAAACAAGATTAAACAGTTTTCATTGGCGAGCAAATCATTTGGACTCAGGCTAACAACAAATTTTAAGACGATTTTAAGAACAGCTGTGAGTTATGTGATAGTAAAGCAGGTTTGTTTTTTGGTTTTTTTTTTTTTTAACCTGTCAAGTGTCTAAATAAAAGTCATTTTCCTAAAGTTATATTTGGGAAAGACCATAGAACTCCACAAATCATTCTAATCATCCGAATAGATAGCAAAAATTTTAATCTTAAATTATCATACAAAATTGAAATGTTCATAATATATAAAATTCCCAGCATACAAAGGGTAACATAACTTTTCTAGACTAAGCCGAAGTGTTGAAAGTTGTGGAGGTCCTTAGAAAAGATGAATTAAAACATATTCAGAATTAAAATGAAGTGTCTGGATAGTTTAAGCAATTTAATTCTGTAGTAGAAGTGGATTCGTTGTGAAGTTCTAAGGAATCATCTTCAAGTTCCCCAAAGCCACCACAGCTGATACAGTCTTTGCCCCTGGCTCATTAGAGCTTAATTTAGCTCCCTTGAAAGCCTATCCTTCTCCTGAGTTACTTTCATTGGCTCCCTAATCACCAGAGGCACACTCTCTCCCTCTAGTGGCTAAGTATTCAGACACTTGACATTTGATGGCCCTGTCTCCCCAAGGATGGGTATTTGGGCAGGAGGTAGTGATTCCCAAATTTTAAAATGGCAAAGTGACTCATGGTTACTTGTGAGAATTAGATCATTTGGGGAAGCTTCCCTCTTCTTAACATCCGATGTTCCTTTCTCATTTGAAGATCATGGTATATCACACTCATGCCAAAGAAGTCAAGATCATGTTTACATACAAAGACTAGGGTTCCGTTTCATCCTTTGCAGTCAAATAATCCTGGCTCTGAAACTCAACAGTTCCACTTTGGGAAGGAAAAGAAAGTGAAGTCTCTCAGTCATGTCCGACTCTTTGTGACCCCATGGACTCTAGCCTGCCAGGCTCCTTCATCCATGAAATTTTCCAGGGAAGGATACTGGAATGGGTTGCCATTTCCTTCTCCAGGGGCTTAAACCTTTGTATAAACTAGAAATTCCCTTTGTGCACAGTTTTTCTCAACATTGTTTGTGTAGGTCAAAGGATATCTATATTTCCAGCCTTTGCCATAACTGCACACATTTTTAAAGTACTTTTATAGTTACACTTTACACAAAAATGTATCCTAAGAAAGTACAATAGTATGTTCATTGGCTACTATATCCAGTTGGATAAATTTTCACTTTGAGGGCGGGTTGAGGAGGTAGAGAGAAAACGTACCCCACCCCCACCATTTTTCATATAGCTGGTTCTTTGTCCTCCTTTCTATCCCATCCTATGAAACTCCCTCCAGACACTGATCCCTGTCTTACACTGGCATATTTCTTTCATTATACATTGTGTAAATGTTACTCATTTGTTGAGTTTTTAAAAGTAAATCCCTGCCACTCCCCCCCCCCAACCCCGCAAGAATGTCATCTTTTTAAGGACAGAGATTATGTCTGTCCTGCTAACTGTTGTTTTCTCAGAATTACCACAGGATTTGACAGGAGTTAGTACTCAGTAATTATTAAATGTATGAATGTGGAGCTAGCCCCATACTCACCTAGCTTCCATGTGTTAATCTGTTTTCAAGGGCCAAAAAGTATACAAGATCAAAGATATACTCTAATTCCATAAGTAATTTGATCAATTCTTGGCTCATAAGTCATGTTACAAATAACGTTAACAGGTCGACTCTGTCTTATGACCCATGTGAAGAATGTGGATACCTTAGTAGATAATATAAAGTTTTACATGTATGAATAGTAAAATTGGTTAAAATAATTTTGAGTAAAATACATTTATGTGACCTCTCTGTTTCATAAATTATTTCATGTTAATATCTGATAGTTCATAAACCAAGCTATCAAAGAATGCAACAGATTTAATTCTATAATTACTGAGTACAGTTAGCAAAGAACATTTTTAAAAGGCAGAGTAGATTAAGGGTGGGTACATCATGAGGTATTAATATTGTTCTCTTCAGAGAATTTATTTTGTCTGATTTAGATTTAAAAGTCCTAGTACCCTTTAAAAGAATTAGACTAAAAGTTCATTTTTGTTTATTCAAGCAATTAACTTTATGTTTTTAAGTTTGGGTTTTATTTTTAGCAGAGGGAAGAAAGGGACAATTTGAAACACTGCAGTACTTTCCTAATATCAAAGAAGACATTTTTTGGAAACCAGTTATATACTGATTTTTCTTGTTTAGTTTTATTGTGGTAGATATAGAACATAACCAACCAGAGAAGGTGCCTTAAAATTATTTGAATTCCTGAAAAAGTTAAGTTTGCCAAGCACACATAGGCACAGTGTTTTAAATCTGATTGCTTGTTTTATTTTGTCAGGTGGTGGTGTTCTCTTTGAAGTGTTGTTCTCTTTTTAAGCAGGATATGGAACAATGGTCTCACTTTCTCCTGTCGACCTAGATTGGCACTGTGAAGAAGCAAGGAAGCCCTAAATGGAACCATAGTTTCAAAGAAAACATCCTAAGATATCAAATCCATTTCATAAGTAAGGTGTGTAAATATCTTCCAACTTTGCCTCCGTGACTACATTGATGGTCTGGAGTCTGTCCTGCTGGCATGTGAGTCCCACATGGTAGGGGTCTTCTCATTCCATCCACCTTGAACAGTAGTTTCTTTGAACAGTTCTTGAGAGTGTCACTTTGCAGTTTGATAAGGCTCTTGTGCACATACCCATGTCCCTAGAAAAGGTAACATTATGACAAATTCACGGTCCAGTAGAATATCAGATTTCTTCTAGAAAGCACATTTTGATGTAGAGCAGGTGATAAGCTGTCTCTATCCCAAATGAGAATTATAAATCGTGGGAGTTAAACTAAGACCAAGGGGATAAGACAGGAGAGATTTCTGGGGAAAAGAAAATGAAAGTATACATTTCTAGATATGTCATTAGAAACTTCCATAATTGCTTTAAAATGTAGGTGTGTTCATCATTTGAAGAAATGAGTATGATCAGTGCAAAGATGAAGGAACTTTGAATTTGGACAAGTGCAGATAGATGACGCTTGTAAAACAATTCCAAAAGGCATGGGGAAGAAGATTCTTCTAGCAAGTCATGAAATTATCAAAGAAAGAAAGTATATTGAGGTTATTGGAAACCTCCAATTAAAATATTAGTACAAGGAAATAAAAAGATGATTCAAATTTTGAAGACAAAGTTCATGAATGGAGGATAACAGTAAAAGAATACGTTGTCTCATGAGCATTACTTTAGATACAGAATAATAAACACCCTCTGAGCGCAAGAAGAAAATCAAAAGTGATCATTTGACTTTGGAATTGGAAGGTGAACATAGGGCCAACTAGCCTAGAGATCTATAGCATCAATAGTTGGATTCTGCTGGAGATATTCATAGTCTAAAGCAAAGTGATGGCAGATCGCATCTCAAGAGAAATATTTGGTAGTCAAACCATTGCCAATAGGCATATGATCCTGATTTTTTTAATACTCAAAAAAGCTCACAGAACTGTATGCCTGGTGTTTGTGAGAAGCCTCAGCTCTTTGTAAGATTGTTTCACCGTCTAGCAGTTTAATCACAGGTTTAAATAATCCTGTATGTGTGTGTGCATGCTCAATTCTATTCGACTCTGTGACCCATGGAACTGTGGCCTACTAGGCTCCTCTGTCCATGGAGTTTTGCAGGCAAGAATACTAGACTGGGTTGCCATTTCCCCCTCCAGGGTACCTTCCCAACCCAGGGGTTGAACCCAAGTCTCTCAGGTCTCCCACATTGGTAGGTGGATTCTTTACCACTGAGTTACCTGGGAAGCCCCCAAACAATCCTGTATCGATGGAAGAAAGTAGAACTCATTAGCAATAGTAAGTGTAGGAAAGAATCCAGGGATTCAACCGTCCTCTTTTTATAACCAGATAGTGGCAACCTAGGGAATTAAGAGCCTTACAGGGATAGGTATTGGAAGCCGTTTCCTGTCTGATGAATCTGAAAGAGGGCTTGAGGTATGGAAGGAGGGAACTGAATCAAGTCACTCTCAGGTAGTAAAGTCAAATGTCATCTAGTTTTCATGGCTTGTGGTTTAGAGAAAGGTTAGCTCAAAATAAAGGCTAGTTTGGCATTCTTAAATGTCCCAAGACATGAATTATGAAGATGAGAATAGCACCATCAGAATCTCTCCCCCAGAAGCTCTACTCAGACTTCATAAAGGTACAGAAAATTTGACGTCATGGTGAGGTGCTAGACACCAGGGAAAGTCCCACTTAGTAGACTAAGGATATCATCAAATGTCCCATAACCATATTCCAGAAACTGCTTCATTGGAAAACTGTGTCTTTCAAGTGTACTATTTTTGAGAAATAAATCTTCATGCAGAATCTACAGCACTTCATTTTTTATTATATTTTTTATTCTACCTTGTTCTAGACTGATTTAAAGTAGCTTATAAGGATATATGTTTATATAATTTATATAATTGTATGTGCTCAACTTATATAAATGCATGTGCTCAGTTGCTCAGTCGTGTCTGACTCTGCAACCCCCATGGACTGTAGCTTACCAGGCTCCTCTGACCATGGAATTTTCCAGGCAAGAATACTGGAGTAGGTTGCCATTTCCTTCTTTAGGGGATCTTCCCAAACCAGGGAATGAACCCACGTCTCTTGAGTTGCCTGTGTTGGCAAGTGGATTCTTTAACAATAACACCATATATTTACATTTATATAATTAGTAAATTATATATAGTATTATATTTACATGTATAATATTAAATTTAGAGGTGCAAGAAGAAAGTAAAACATGTGAAAACATTAAGTGAGAATAGTACTAAAGCTACATAAAATTCCCATGTAAACATTTCCTTAAGTCAGGCCACAAAATGTGTAGCTTTCTAGCAGCCAACTCAAAAACAAAACTAAACATAGCAAACAAGGTATTCAGGTACATTTTTCATGGCACCTGTGATAAAAACTGAGCAATTATTCAGCAACAATACAATTATTTGAGGTATCCAGGTTCGATGCACAATACTGGATGCTTGGGGCTAGTGCACTGGGACGACCCAGAGGGATGGTATGGGGAGGGAGGAGGGTGGAGGGTTCAGGAAGGGGAACACATGTATACCTGTGGCAGGTTCATTTTGATATTTGGCAAAACTAATACAATTTTGTAAAGTTTAAAAATAAAATTAAAAAAAAAGAATACTGTATAATGTAATGCAGTACTTTAAACTGATGATTCAACTAATCTCAACAAAATTGGGGTGCCATCGGGACTAAGAAAGCCATAGATTTTGTTGTCACTATAAGCATTTATTTTATGCCAGGCATCATAAGCCCCAAGTTAGAGGGATAATACTAGCCACATATTTCGTATGAAGAAATTGAAACTTGGAGACATTATTATCTAGGCCAGAGCCCTACAATGTCAGAGCTGGACTTAAAGATATGGTTTAAGTTCTAGAAACCGCATGGTAATTACCAGTATGCTATTCTGTCTTCTTAATAACTAAATATATTTATTAATCATACAATCCTGTTGTTGTAGTTAAATCCAGCCCATTTAGTAACCCACTGTCTGATACTGAAACATTTGAAAGGAAAACTGAATGTCTAAGATGTTCTTAGGAGGTTATTCAAATGTGGTGCCAGCATGGAATTCTACCAAAACCAGTGCTTAATTGTGTGTGAAACAGAACTTATTTGACATCTAATACTTTAGCATCAGATATTCATAAGTACTTACCTTGAGCTCTTCTAACAAGCAAAGACAAGAGAACCACTGAGGATGAATTAAAGGATAACTACCTTCTAAAGAATTGAGTAAAGAGATATAGACAAGAACTTAATTTTAAATTCTGGATCACCAAGCATATTTGCACATTTTGTTTCAAAGGGGGTCATTTCTAATTTATAGCACCAAGAAACAGAAGCATCAAACTCCTCCCTTTTGTAGACTTACTTCACCTATATGTGCAAAGAATAAAGGAGTTTTTGTGGTGAACTTTGTGATTTTAAATAGTTATGGTGTTCTTCAATGACATTTTAAATTTCAAGAAACAGGTTTTGTCTTAGTAAAGAGCAGCTCTCAGTTTATAGTAAAGGTCAATTTGGACATTTTGCTAGGACCCATTAAGTGAAGCCTGTGAGATTAGATTTTTTATTTCTGTTTTAATCTACAAATACAGTGAATATTGGAGTAGATGGGTAAACCTGTACTGTTTTAATTAGTTTTTTTTCTATCCAAGTTTGCACAGGTGTAAAAGTTACACATTTGTTCTCTCAATAGGAAGGTTTTTTTCCCCTAAAATCAAAAAGAAATAATACCTTTATTGGGGGAAATTTGCTTTAGGGCATTTTGAATAACCTGCCCTAATCAGAAGAGCTTCCCCAAACATTATGGAATAGCCAACAAAGGAAATGAACAAGGGGTCTGATATCTTCATAATATATTCTTAGAAATAATTTAACATTTCCTAATATTTAATATCAATAACCTCAGATATGCAGATGACACCACCCTTATGGCAGAAAGTGAAGAGGAACTAAAAAGCCTCTTGATGAAAGTGAAAGTGGAGAATGAAAAAGTTGGCTTAAAGCTCAACATTCAGAAACAAAGATCATGGCATCCGGTCCCATCACTTCATGGGAAATAGATGGGGAAACAGTGTCAGACTTTATTTTTTGGGGCTCCAAAATCACTGCAGATGGTGACTGCAGCCATGAAATTAAAAGATGCTTACTGATTGGAAGGAAAGTTATGACCAACCTAGATAGCATATTCTGGAGAAGGCAATGGCACCCCACTCCAGTACTCTTGCCTGGAAAATCCCATGGATGGAGGACTCTGGTAGGCTGCAGTCCATGGGGTTGCTAAGAGTCAGACACGACTGAGCGACTTCACTTTCACTTTTCGCTTTCATGAATTGGAGAAGGAAATGGCAACCCACTCCAGTATTCTTGCCTGGAGAATCCCAGGGATGGGGGAGCCTGGTGGGCTGCCGTCTTATGGGGTCGCACAGAGTCGGACACGACTGAAGTGACTTAGCAGCAGCAGCAGCAGATAGCATATTCAAAAGCAGAGACATTACTTTGCCAACAAAGGTCCGTCTAGTCAAGGCTATGGTTTTTCCTATGGTCATGTATGGATGTGAGAGTTGGACTGTGAAGAAGGCTGAGTGCCGAAGAATTGATGCTTTTGAACTGTGGTGTTGGAGAAGACTCTTGAGAGTCCCTTGGACTGCAAGGAGATCCAACCAGTCCATTCTGAAGGATATCAGCCCTGGGATTTCTTTGGAAGGAATGATGCTGAAGTTGAAACTCCAGTACTTTGGCCACCTCATGAGAAGAGTTGACTCATTGGAGAAGACTCTGATGCTGGGAGGGATCAGGGGCAGGAGGAGAAGGGGACGACAGAGGATGAGATGGCTGGATGGCACCACTGACTCGATGGATGTGAGTCTGGGTGAACTCCAGGAGTTGGTGATGGACAGGGAGGCCTGGCGTGCTGTGATTCATGGGGTGGCAAAGAGTCGGACACGACTGAGCGACTGAACTGAACTGAATATTTACGTTAGGTTTCCCTGGTGGTTCAGTGTTAAAGAATCCACCTGCCAAGCAGGAGGTGCCAATTCAATCCTTGGGTTGGAAGATCCCCAAGAGAAAGAAATGGCAACCCACTCCAGTATTCTTGCCTGAGAAATCCCCATGGACAAAGTTGCCTAGTGGGCTACAGTCCATTGGGTCTCAGAAGAGTCAGACACAACTTAGCAACTAAACAACAATGGTATTTATGTTTGAGGATGAATGCTTAACAGAAAGCTAGTTAAATATTTAACCAAGCCAATTAAACCTAGACAGCAAAAATTTAAAGTGGTCATCTTTTTCACAATGTAATATGAATTTGAGAGGAGTACCTTACTCTGAAGTCTTTGGGAAGATTGCCTTCAGAGGTCATTCCTGAGGTGCAGGTGGACAGTACAGGCTCTGAGACCTGGTACCATTAGGCAAATTATCATACACAGAGGCCCTTAAATCAAGTTCAAAACCAACATTAGCAACTTTGTGGTATTTTCACTCTTCATGTCATTTTCCTATATGGCAAGAACAAACTTGGCAATTATGTTTTTCTTTATGAATAAATGATGTTTCTTGGATTTTGTACAACCATGTATTATGAGTTTAGGCAGTTTTAGTTAATAGTACACCTAGGAACTTGAATTTCTGCAACCCCACAAGGCTAAAGGCCAGACCCTGAACAGTGAAGCTCCCTAAGGTCATACCACTGTGTACATGACTCTTGTCCTTTGGCCAGATTTCTCTTCTGACCCCTGAGAATATTATAGACTCATCCTTTGGCCTGCTTTAGAACCTCAATGGATATTCGGCTTCAACCAGGCTAGCTTGCTTATGGAGATTTGTGAGGGACAGCGGTATTTTTGAGATAAGCTGTCTAAATGGAACCATTCAGAGATCTGAGATGGAAACCTAGAGATCTGAGAAAGAGAGAGAAAGAAATTAACTGCAACAGATGATGCCTGTAGTGATGACAGCAAAGAACAGATCAGAGTTGAGAGAATAAGCGAGGCAGAGAGGCTGTATGGAGCAGGAATGTCCCTGAGTTTGGCTGTGAAAGTAAAGGCAGAGGCTAGTAGCTGGAGGAGGATGTGTAGTTGAGGAAAGTTTTGTTTTTTTGTGTAAGACATCAGCATCCCTCCGTGCTGATGAGAAGCTGTCAATAACAATTTAGAGATTTAAGATAGAAGCAAATTGGTGAAGTTCCTGAGGAGACAGAAAAAAAAAAAATAATAACCTAGAGCACAAGTGAAATAATTAGTTCCTGATGAGGAGATAACCTCTGTACTTAAGCAAGAAACGATGGATGCAGATGCAAATAAGTTTGTTAGTTGACATAATGGGGAGTTGGGGAGGGTTTGAAGAAGATATCAGTGTTATTTATTAAGAGTGAAAGGAAAAGTGACTGTATTCCAAGTTTTAAGAAAAGAGTGAATAAGCTTGGAATAGGTTGCTACAAAGAATATGAGAGAGACTAACTTTAAAAAAGTATGGAAAATTGATGGGTGAAATAGAGGAACCAGTTGAGGCTGGTGACCACAAGTAAGCCACCAGTGTGCTCCATGCTGTAACAATAGCCAGTCTCAGAGCCCAGGAATAATCTGGAAACAAAATGAACCACGTGTGTCCAGTGTAGAAATTCCAGCAGGTAGGGAGCTGGGAGACTGATCAAAGATCTTCAGTTAAAAGAAATAGATTGAAACAATGAACAACTGAGTAAGCTATACAGAGAAGAATACTAATAGGTCAGGTACTGACCAAGAGGAAGTAGAGCAATACAGACACCTGGGATTCCACTGGGGTTGAATAACTTGTATAAGAGGGAATTCTGAGTGACACGTATATAAGTATAGAAGACCAGGAAGAGAAATTTGGTGTCTCTGCTGAGGACAAGACAGCAGGATCCAGACTGGAGGCTGAGAGTCCTGACCTCCAGAATGTGGATCATGAGAAAAGTGACAAGATAATCAGGAGTCTTGGGAGAACAGGAAGATACTGAACTAGTCTTTGAAGAATGAGTCCCCAGGAGGCAGCTGATAAATAACAGCAAGGGAGAGAGGCAGTGAAGAGCAGCAGCAGGAGCATCAGAGGAAATGGAAATTATAGTTAGGGTGACCATGGCATCTAGTTTGCCCATAACAACCCTGATTTACACCTGTGATCCTGACACAGTTATTAATAGTGCTATATTTTACTCTTAAAAGTGTCCTTGTTTCTATGTGAAGTAACATGTTCCCCCCTGCCTTAAAGGGGAGTAGTAGCCCCAAGGAAAAGTTCTTTCATTTAGGAAATAAATTATTTTTAAATAAGTGAGAAAATATAATATGGATTTGCTTATTTGTTTGTTTTGTTTGAAAGAAGAGTTCCAAAACTATATAAGAAAGATTTGGAAGGGGATGAAGTAGTGTGTAGTCATGTATGAATGTGAGAGTAGTCATATATGGATCTGAGAGTTGGACTATAAAGGTAGCTGAGCACTGAAGAATTGATGCTTTTGAACTGCGGTGTTGGAGAAGACTCAAAAGTCCCTTGGACTGCAAGGATATCAAACCAGTCAATCCTAAAGGAAATCAGTCCTGAATATTCATTGGAAGGACTGATGCTGAAGCTGAAACTCCAATACTTTGGCCACCTGATGCAAAGAATTGACTCATTGGAAAAGACCCTGATACTGGGAAAAATTGAAGGTGGGAAAAGGGGATGACAGAGGATGAGACAGTTGGATGGCATCACCAACTCAATGGACATGAGTTTGAGTAAGCTCCAGGAGTCAGTGATGGACAGGGAAGCTGGGCAGTCCATAGCGTCGCAGAGAGTTGTACAATACTGAGTGACTGAACTGAACTGAACTGAAGTGATGAGGCATTGAATCAGAGGAGCTGCTGCTGCTGCTGCTAAGTCGCTTCAGTCATGTCCGACTCTGTGCAACCCCATAGACGGCAGCCCCCCACGCTCCCCCGTCCCTGCAATTCTCCAGGCAAGAACACTGGAGTGGGTTGCCATTTCCTTCTCCAATGCATAGAAGTGAAAAAAAGTGAAGTCCCTCAGTCATGTCCAACCCTCAGCGACCCCATGGACCGCAGCCTTCCAGGCTCCTCTGTCCATGGGATTTTCCAGGCAAGAGTACTGGAGTGGGGTGCCATTGCCTTCTCTGGAATCAGAGGAGAGGAGATACCAAATACTGATAGTATTTGAACTGAGAGTACAAAAAAAATATGTTGATCACTGGAGCTCCCATCTCCATTTCAATTTTCTTACCAACTTTCTGACTCCTTTAAATTGGAATCAGATGAACAATGAGGCCTTTAGAGGTTAAATATGCCTGTTATTATCTATATCTTAATTTTGTGGCCAGAGATTGTAGCAGTTCTTATTTTACAAAATGAATGATTCCAGTAATAGGTCTTTACAAACAGTTAACATTGTCCAAGTTCCTACAGATCGTTGTCATAAAATGACCACTAGTCTAGATGATAGCTTGCTTATATTAATTCTTGCATTTATGTTTCGAGCACTCTTTCCTCTGAACTTTGATGGATTTGGCTTTCTCTGCCAACTCAATTCCATTTCTTCCTTCAAATCAGGGTAACAAAACAAGCCAGCTTAAGGCCTCTGGATCACATAAAGTCTGGTTTATTCACCAAAGTCACTGGATTTTGCCAAGCATTATACACTGAGAGCTGATGGCAAAAGGATAAGAGAAAGTGTCAGATGACAATACCAAAAAGTAAATAGAAATTAACAGTCTTGATAAAAGCAAAATATTCTTATGTCTGTTTCTTGTCACAGCCATAGGCCATAATGTGCCTTTAAAGACCAACGTAACATGTAATCAAAATAGAATTGAAGAGTCTTTTCTTTAAAAAAAGAAACAGTTTTACTTTCACTAAAAACAGAAATCTCCATTGCAGATTATTCAAAGGAGACCTTTAAGTCAATTAGATAATTTGTATTTAAGTCTACAAATAATATAGGATAATACAACTGAGACATAAAGCTTGCCAATGTAATTTATGGAAATATAGATGAAGCCATTTCCCTGAGCTATAGATATTCTTCAGTCATCTTGGTAAATAAATATGCAAGTTAAAATGAGTGGGATTTTTCACTTTCTAAAAATGTTCATTTTAATTTACAAATAAATTGTCCATGGGAATGCTTAATGTAGAAAGCATGCAACATTGATTTAAAATATGAATCATTTATTTAAAAATCTATGCACAGTTTTTCAGAATTACCTGATGATAAGAAATCAGTCTCACTGCCTAAAACTGTGATTCACAAACTTGTTTTCTGTTTCTAAGCCATCCACATGGCTTTGAAATATTTTTCTATGTAGCTATGTCTTTCATTGCATGCTAAAATTCAAAGCTAGATTACCCATTCCTCTCCTTAGCTTTCCACTCCATTCTAAATGAATATCAGAGTATTAGAAGTGGTGTAGAGGTTCAAAATATGTTTCCTATAACAATGTCTTTCAAATTCAGGTTGCAACCCATTCAGTTCAGTTCAGTTGCTCAGTCGTGTCCGACTCTTTGTGACCCCATGAACTGCAGCACGCCAGGCCTCCCTGTCCATCACCAAATCCTGGAATCCACCCAAACCCATGTTCATTGAGTTGGTGATGCCATCCAACCATCTTATTCTCTGTTGTCCCCTTCTCCTCCTTCCCTCAATCTTTCCCAGCATCAGGGTCTTTTCCAATGAGTCAGCTTTTCGCACGAGGTGGCCAAAGTATTGGAGTTTCAGCTTCAACATCAGTCCTTCCAATGAACACCCAGGACTGATCTCCTGAGTGTTATAACCAGCATTTTTTTTTTAAGAAATGAAAAAGAATGGAACAGTGACCAGAGGTTCTGGTGCTACTGAAGGAAAGAATGAATGCCTTGAAAAGGTCAAAATTAACTAAATATATGTGCTTTTATCATTAAATACTAAAAGCAGTTAAGATCGCTGGTTTCAGGTGAGCTTTCCATTTAGTTTAACCACGTCTTATCTTAAATGTTTGATGGAAGTCACTGCTGGTCTTCTGTAATTTTTTGATTTGTCAACTGGAAAACAGAAGTTCTGTTCAAGACTGATTTCTGGTTACTGTTGCTATTGTTCAGTCTCTCAGGTGTGTCAGACTCTTTGCAGACCCATGAATTTCAGAACACCAGGCTTCTCTGTCCTTCACTATCTCCTGGAGTTTGCTCAAACTCAGGTCCATTGAGTCAGTGATGCTGTTCGAAGTTGATGATTGGTTGATCCTCCAATACTTCCTAAAAGAATTTAAACTCAACTCTAGAGAACAATAATATGAAATCCTATGTGTAACATAAAAGAAAGCAAAGGGAAAAGAAAAAAAAAATTTTTTTTTGGTTCCAAAAAGCTGCTCTGCTGCTGCTAAGTCACTTCAGTCGTGTCCGACTCTGTGCGACCCCAGAGATGGCAGCCCACCAGGTTCCGCCATCCCTGGGACTCTCCAGGCAAGAATATTGGAGTGGGTTGCCATTTCCTTCTCCAATGCATGAAAGTGAAAAGTGAAATGGAAGTCGCTCAGTCGTGTCCGACTCTTAGCGACCCCATGGACTGCAGCCTACCAGGCTCCTCCGTCCATGGGATTTTCCAGGCAAGAGTACTGGAGTGGGTTGCCACTGCCTTCTCCCCCAGAAAGCTGCAGTTGAACACAAAACATACTTCTGAATTCATAGTAATCAGGCAAAAGAGGAAACGTGCTATAGATGACATAGTCCTAATTATCTAGGAAGCTGTGAAATCGGCAGCCCAAACACACTACATTTCCCAGCTCAGTGCTCCAAGAGAAATTTGACCCAGCTGATAGTGACAGAAGTGCTATTGGTGCTACAAGGATCCAGAGTCTTCAATCCGGAAGGCCTAGGGTCAGATCCAAGCTCTGTCATTTACTGTGTTACTTAACAGTTGAAACTGTTTCTTAAACTCTATTTCCTCATCTGTTAAAGTGCATCCTAATGATATAAATTAACTCATAAGGCTTTTTTTAATAAGAATTAAATGAAGTAATATTTGTAACTGATCAAAGCAAGGCTGAGACAAGCTCTGCTCCCTGGTAAAGGTTATATTGTGTTTCTTTACTTAATTAAGTAAGCAAATATTCTGAGTGGCAGTTTTACAAAAGACGTTCTGAAGTCAGTGTGATTGCAGTTAGGGCAATTATTAAAATGACATAAAAGCTGACCATTGCTTTGTATCTTATGTTTCTATTGAGCTCCTTCCCAGTATCTTTATCGCTTTCCATTTTTTTAAAAGGAAAATCAGAAAAATAAATATGTTCTCTGCCACATCAGTCAGAATGCCCACATCTCATGCTTATTCTTCGAAACATCCTCCTCCTAATAAAATATCTCAGATTGAGACTTTTTTATATGGACCTCAGCCAACTGAAAACTAGAGCCTCTGTGTCTTGACTTGAAAAACCTCACCTAGCAGTAAAGAACTCAACTCAACTATACTCAGGTCTGGGATGAAAAGTTTACAGTTTGCAAATTATCTCCCTCAAAGACTAAAAAAGAATCCAGTTTTTGTTTTCTCTTGTTGAGAATCTTTAAGATGGAAAATTTTGACTTGAGCATTTTTAATGAAATCAAAGACAAAAAAAAAACTATAGACAAAAGCTTTGTGTATGAAATGACACTGTATTCACTCACACCTTATGCGTAAACTGCTCTAGTTATATTGAATCATTAAGCCACGTTTTGTATTTATGTCCTGGATCTATGTTTCTACCATACATTATAAATACACCCTTTGTAATTTCATTTAGGTTAACTTATTTAGGCATCTACTATCAACATCAATAATGTTATCATTTAACTCACAGTAAAATCTATTTTTTCATGCGTCCTGAGAAATCTGTATGCAGGTCAAGAAACAACAGTTAGAACTGGACATGGAACAACAGACTGGTTCCAAATTGGAAAAGGAGTACATCAAGACTGTATATTGTTACCCTGCTTATTTAATTTATATACAGACTACATCATGAGAAATGCTGGGCTGGATGAAGCATAAGCTGGAATCCAGATTGCTGGAAGAAATATCAATAACCTCAGATA
The DNA here is from genome assembly GCF_055505025.1 of Bos grunniens. Taxonomy (NCBI): domain Eukaryota; kingdom Metazoa; phylum Chordata; class Mammalia; order Artiodactyla; family Bovidae; genus Bos; species Bos grunniens. Next base: position 35,598,664 of record NC_141166.1, on the reverse strand, counting down.
TGCAGATGACACCACACTTATGGCAGAAAGCGAAGAAGAACTAAAGAGCCTCTTGATGAAAGTGAAAGAGGAGAGTGAAAAAGTTGGCTTAAAACTCAACATTCAGAAAATGAAGATGGTGACATTCAGTCCCATAACTTCATGGCAAATAGATGGGGAAACAATGGAAATAGTGAGAGACTTTATTTTGGGGGGCTCCAAAATCACTGCAGATGGTGACTGCAGCCATGAAATTAAAAGACGCTTACTCCTTGGAAGAAAAGTTATGACCAACCTAGACAGCATATTGAAAAGCAGAGACATTACTTTGCCAACAAAGGTCCATCTAGTCAAGGATATGGTTTGCCCAGTAGTCATGTGTGGATGTGAGAGTTGGACTATAAAGAAAGCTGAGTGCTGAAGAATTGATGCTTTTGAACTGTGGTGTTGGAGAAGACTCTTGAGAGTCCCTTGGACTGCGAGGAGATCCAACCAGTCCATCCTAAAGGCAATCAGTCCTGAGTATTCATTGGAAGGACTGATGCTGAAGCTGAAGCTCCAATACTTTGGCCACCTGATGTGAAAAATTGACTCATTTGAAAAGACCCTGACTCTGGGAAAGATTGAAGGCAGGAGGAGAAAGGGGCAGTAGAGGGTGAGACTGTTGAATGGTATCACCGACTCAATGGACATGAGTTTGAGCAAGCTCTGGGTGTTGGTGATGGACAGGGAAACTTGTCATGCTGTAGTTCCTGGGGTCACAAAGAGTCAGACATAACTAAGCAACTGAACTGAACTGAACTGAAAATCTATTTTTTCATGCGTCTGCGTCTTATCTCCCATAGTATACTAGAGCAATTTTATAGAAAGACTGGGTCTTTTTCTTTAGAATCTTTATTTCTTGGTACAGTGATTTACACAAATTTGGTATCATTTTTAATAAAGATTATCATAGAGGTGAATCCCTCATCAATAATATAGTATAAAATACTATAATGCTGCCTAAGTATTCATTCATTAAAAATCACTTTTAATGTAATTTCCTTTTTCTTTTTCTATTTTCAAATATCTATGCCTTTTAAAAAATTTAGGCCTTTGACTATATCAACCAAACTATTACTGCCTTTTGCAGTTATTAAATAAACATCTCTTAAATAAACATCTCTTTGTTTCTCCTAAATCTTTGCAGGGTTTAGAAAGAGCTTCGTAAGTGTTTTTAATCCTCTTCTTTAGAGATTATACTATAGTATTTCAGTTCACATTGTGCACGTCTAGCATTGGTGTCCATTTAGAGTAGTATATTCATATTATCTACTTTTTAAAAAGTGAGCTTATGTCTTAAAATAGTGTATGACTTCAATGTGGTCACAGAACTAAAACTAGGATTAAAGTCTAGCTTTCAAAAACACCTGTTACTTATTCTCAATTTCTTTTAAGGCTAGAGAAGATGGTGAACTTTTAATTTTTAATCTTTAACTTCTATTTATTTTTATTTTAGGTAATTTTAGTATTTTTACCTCTCAGTAAAACTGACAAGTTTTCATTTGAATGAAAATAAAAAGTTACTTTGGACATTAAATTGAAAGTAAAATTAAATGTATAAGCATATGATACTAATAGTAATGAAGATTTATAGCTCAATATATTAATATTTTAGACTTACCTTTTATGTTTTCATCTAAACTATTGTTCTGTGGTAGATTTCTTTAAGAGCAATATATTTTCAGAATTGTCAGAATTGTTAGTTCATCTCCTTTCCACTCAGTTCATATCTTTCATTTAGCTACATCAGAATTAAAACTTTTATTGGCAAATCCATGTTGCAAGTTGGATGGAGAGGGTTTTTTTTATTGCATGGAGTGAGAACTTTATTGTAATTAATTCATTTTTATTATTTAAACTTTGATTAATGCTAAGAAATATTGAAGGTTACTGTGGCAGACTGATTTAAGAATCTGGAGAATTAACTTGGGAAGGTATCAATGACCACCATGGTATAGGATTAAGTTTAAAGTGACATAATGAAAGCACTGTAATATATTTTGACACAACCCATTCATTTGATATATTATTTATCCTATCTATATATTCCAGGATGTCCAAGTCATAAACTTTGAATATCCTTTTTAAAATCTCTAATAACTGAAGTGAAATTAATTGTGATGTGAAATAATAAAATTGTAAAAAAAAAACTATAGCTTGCAGATTATTGTTACTTAGCTTTAATTCTTTACTAAAAGTTGATATGTTGCTACCCATCTCCATAGACAGAATAATGTGTGTTTTTGGAAAATCATCCAATGGTTCTTATAATAAGAACCAGAAGATCTTTTCAATAGAACTAATAAATATTGCTTACTTTTATAGTTAACAAAGCAATTTTTATAGAGACTTATCTAGCTAAGTACAATAACAATAATAGGGGAAAAATCAAAATCTCCCTCATTACCTGCTTCTGTAATTGTACATGCAAGTATGCTTGAAGTCTTTGAAAGAGACATTGTGCAGCTTGAATACTAATTTTGTGAGTACTGTAATTTCACGTCTGCTATCCATGTTCAAGCTGGTTGTGCTCGAGGAGCAGCTGAAGCTTTATGGAAAACTTTGTAAAACATTCTATTTTGAAGCAGTTTTTTTCCTTTGCATCATGTGCTCTGGGTATTTTTCTTCTTTTGTGTCTTATTTTGAGAACATTTGTATGAAAACAAGATCTTTGTTTCTTACAAGCACATCTGCTCTTGCTGCTTATAGATTACGAGAGTAATCATCCTCTGTGACATCATAAACATTTCCATGGCAACCCATTGGGCTTACTTTTTTTTTTTCATATAATAAAAAGTTACAGTCTGTCAGCAGCAGCGAAGTGTTTGTCTCAATACGGATACATAATAACTTCCCAGTTTTCTGCATCCACTGCCCATGGCCTGTTCATTGCAAAACACTGAATTCCCTTAGAGTCCATGACACTGTCAATTCCAGTTATCCACAATTTAGTGAAAGAATAGGATGCTTGAGGAAGCAAATCCTGAGTGACCAACTGTAGTGTACAGGTTTGGCTGGTATTAGTTCAATAATGGAGGAAATACACGATACCTTGTATTTTATGTTCTGTGGTAAATAATGATGTAATTTGAATAACAACAGAAAGATCTTGAAGCCCTTTACTTGAAATGATTTTATGAACAGTTTCTACGTCCACTCAGCCACTTCACTGCTGTCACTGCTGTGATGAAATGTAGCTATGAGAGAGACCTCAGTCTGTAATCATTTGGATAGTAAGCCAAGGCTACTAAAGAGGACTGGAACTAGGAACAGACTTTCTGGCATGTTCCACTACATCAATATCAGTCAAAATTATTTAGTCACAACAACCAAGCAATCCATAAGAAAATATTTACTGAGTACTTGCTATGTGCATAGCACTTTTAAGGTAGTATATACATAGTCCCTGACCGTCCAGACCTTCCTTGAGATTAATGTCTGATTAGGACAGTATCAACATTTTTCCCCCCAGTACTACTTAGTGCTGAGGGCTTTCCTAGTGGCTCAGTAGTAAAGAATCTGCCTTCCAATGCAAGAGACACAGGTTTGATCCCTGGGTCTGGAAGATGCCCTGGAGAAGGAACAGAGGAGGCTGGCAGGCTACAGTCTATGGGGTTGCAAGAGTCGGACACAACTTAGCAACTGAAACAACAATTTAGTTTTGAAGTAAATCCTTTCCTCTTTTATTTTAAGCAGTCCCATTTTATTTTAAAAAGTTTATGTGTTTGAAATGAACCACATTAGTTCAGGATAGTTGGTGAGCTAAGCCCAAATAACCTGTTCTGTGTTGAATGCTTAAGGATATTTGGAGAGAGAGCTGAAAAGCAGCTGCTCTCTGGGTATGCTTAGACTCAGAATGGCAGAAAGAAGACACATGATCCTGGGTATGAAGCAAGTATCATTTGGACTTCCTGAGTCTGAAGATAGGTCAGGAATGAGAAGATGAGCACGGGGTTGGGTAGCATCACCGACTCAATGGACCTGAGTTCGAGCCAACTTCAGGAGGTAGTGAAGGATAGGGAAGTCCAGCATACTGCAGTCCATAGGGTCTCAAAAAGTCAGACAGTACTTAGCAACTAAACAACAACAACATCTAAGGACAAAGCATCCAAATCCAAGGAAGAAGGCCTAGGAGATCTACTCAAGCAGAGGCAGGGCAGGTATTGGGCAAAGGTAATAACAGCAGGCAAATGGCAGAGGTCTAAGGAATAGAGTGTCCAGTGCTGTAGAGACTGAAGAGCATGAGTCAACAATCCATTCAAGCAAAACTGAGCTCAATCATGGGAGAGCCATTCACCGTGTACCAGAGGACATGGCAGGAGCCAAGTGAAGAGGATCTGAAGTGTTAAATGTCCCAGTGAGTGAGTGTAGGTTTTGCATATTTCATATACTTATTTATTTATTCACTCGTTCAGTAACAGACACTTTTATTGGACACAGGAGTTAATAAAACTGACAAAGTTAAGCCTATGAAACACATTCTCCTGGATAAAACAGACAATCAAGAATTCAGCAATTAAATATATAATGAATATCTGTTTTACATGTCATGATGGAAATAAGCAGGTGTCATAATAACAAAGAATAAAGAAGTGCGGGTGGAGAGGTGCTACTTAGGTCTCACAGAAGGTCTCTTAGAAACTATATACAATACTGGTTTTTTATAAAATCTTCTTGACCCTACCCCTCTCCACCATGCCTTACCAACTTTAAAACCATAACATACACATCCATGGTTAGTTCTAGACCCAGATGTTGCAATTAACCAGTGGCCTCCTGCACCAATGATTCCCCACCACCAACATCTTTAAGTCCCTGAACTGACCCTTGTGTCTGTCCAGTCTCCAGGATCAGCTGACAACCTGACTTGTCCTGTTGCTACTTAAGTCCTCATGATGATAAATCTCTGTTAAAAATAGCTTCTTATGAGGGTAGAAGTTTCTCTTATTCAGAAGAGACTAACATAATCAACAAGCCTAAATATCTCAGGGGTTTAACACATTAGAATTTTGTCCCTTGCTCAAAGAATTTAGTGAGATTGAGGACCTTTCCAAATTTGCTCAATCATCTCTTTTGGGGATTGGAGGCCTCTGCCAAAATCTCTGCTTTTCCCTGATGAACAAGGGAAGGAAGACAGCGGGGGATCATGGGGAAAGTATCTATGGCCAAGCACAGTGCTGGTGGGCAGGCATTCTTGCATCTCTCTGCCCACATTCCATCTGACAGGTCTCGGTCTCATGGCATATCTACCTATAAGGGAGGCTTGGAAATGTGGTCTAACTCTGTGCCCTGAAGGAAAAAAGAAATAGGTTTTGTTGAGTACAATAGTCTATCTCTTTATTTAACAAGTATTCATTTCACTTTTTTTCCCACACAAAGAGCTTACTCATCTCTCCCTAAGTGAGCTCATCGAAGGCTCCATCCAGTCACTGAAAGACTGTGCTTTGATTGAACCAATAACTTGCTCTGAACACAGAAAGAAGGCAATGGCATTCTAAGAAATACGAAAGACCAAGGAGCATCATTAACATATCCTCTTCTCTTGTGCTGTCTTTCCCTGTATTAGCCAATCACTTACACAAAATGATGCCATAGAAGGAAAGGGAAAGATGGAGCAATCATAGTTCCTTCTTTCATTCCTTCCTTACTCACCAGTGAGCCAAAAGTAGTAAAGCAAATTGAAGGAATGTGCATACAGAGATAAGCAAAATAAAAACAGTTGAATAGGGAGTATGCAGCATTTCCACTGGTCTAGCAGGAACAAAATGCATAGCATACTTGAGCCACAAAATAAGAGTTGTGTAATTTCAGTAATTCCACATGAGTTAAATGCTCTCATATTTGCATTTAAAACTGGCATGGCACAATAGAGAGATGAGAAATAAAATTAAATATTATTTAGAATAACTAAGTAGCAAATATAAAATACCATTAAGTCAAAAAATGCTGTAAAAGAAAGGATAAGGTTTTATAGCTTAGTGCCTTTAATGCAGTGGTCCCCAACCTTTTAGGCACCGGGAACTGGTTTCATGGAAGACAATTTTCCCCTGGAGCAGGAGTGCAGGATGGTTTCAGGATGATTCAAGTACATTATATTTATTGTGCACTTTATTTCTAATCTAATGCTGCTACTGATCTGACAGGAGGTACCAGTCCATGACCCAGAGGTTGGGGACCCCTGCTTTAATGGCAACTTTCCCCAGGGGCCCTACATTTTTATTTTGTAGTGGACACTGCAAATTGTGTAGCCTTCCCTAGGTTCACTGAGCTGCGTCCCTCCCCTAGTGTAAGTGCAATAAAAGCTTCCAGTCAGAAAATGAATAGGATACACACAGCTGTCAGTGACCCACAAAAATGATGAATCCTTTTGGGTAGGCACTGTCTACCCAAGGCTGACTGCCCGAGACGCAGTTTCTCGTTCTGTCCCTGAATCTGCTTTCTACGACCCTTGGCTCATCTCTCTGAGAGCTTCTTCCTTAGCCGTTATCCTCAGCAGAAATATCTGACATGGTTGTTGAGGAAAGCCCTCCCCTTGTCGATTGTGAAGCTTCGGTATCTTTCTTCTTGTCTAAGGGTGGTTTTAACGACTTTCTGGCTCACAGTTTCCCTGACACTAAAATTCCTTCAAAAAGTCTTTTAGGGGTGACTTCCTTGGTGGTCCAGTGGTTGACTCCAAGCTCCCAATATAGGGGGCCCAGGTTCAATCCCTGGTCAGGAAATCGGATCCCACATGCTGCAACTATACCCAGTGAAGTCAAATTAATTTTTAAAAAATAATTTTTGGCAAGTTTCTGATGTGTTCCCTTCCAGTTAGTTCCATATGCCAAGGTTTTTTGTTTAGTTTTGTTTTTTTTTTTAAACTAGGCATAGTTATTAAACTTGCCTTATTTTCTGTTTCCTGATCCCTATGTTTTTCTTTCAATTTAAGGACAGGTACCTTGAGGCACCCCAAAAAATGACCTTTTCATTATAGGGGACTGGAAGGCAAAAGTAGGAAGTCAAGAAACACCTGCAGTAACAGGCAAATTTGGCCTTGGAACATGGGATGAAGCAGGGCAAAGGTTAATAGAGTTTTGACAAGAGAACACACTGGTCATAGAAAACACCCTTTTCCAGTGACACAAGAGAAAACTCTACACACAGACATCACCAGATGGTCAACACCGAAATCAGATTGATTATATTCCTTGCAGCCAAAGATGGAGACGCTCTATACAGTCAGCAAAAAAAGACTGGGAACTGACTGTGGCTTGGATCATGAACTCTCTATTGCCAAATTCAGACTTAAATTGAATAAAGTAGGGAAAACTACTAGACCATTCAGGTATGACCTAAATCAAATCCCTTACAATTATACAATGGAAGTGACAAATAGATTCAAGGGATTAGATCTGATAGACAGATCGCCTGAAGAACTATGGATGGAGGTTTGTGACATTGTACAAGGGGCATGGATCAAGACCATCCCCATGAAAAAGGAATGCAAAAAAAAGGGCTGTCTGAGGAGGCCTTACAAACAGCTGTGAAAAGAAGAGAAGCAAAAAGCAAAGGAGAAAAGGAAAGATAAACCCATTTGAATGCAGAGTTTCAAAGAAGAGCAAGGAGAGATAAGAAAGCCTTCCTCAGTGATCATTGCAAAGAAATAGAGAAAAACAGTAGAATGGGAAAGACTAGAGATCTCTTCAAGAAAATTAGAGATACCAAGGGAACATTTTATGCAAAGTTGGGCACAATAAAGGACAGAAATGGTATGGATCTAACAGAAGCAGAAGATATTAAGAAGAGGTGGCAAGAATACACAAACTGTACAAAAAAGATCTTCACAACCCAGATAATCATGATGGTGTGATCATTCACCTACAGCCAGACATCCTGGAAGGTGAAGTCAAGTGGGCCTTAGGAAGCATCACTATGAATGAAGCTAGTGTAGGTGATGGAGAAGACACTGGCAACCCACTCCAATACTCTTGCCTGGAAACCCATGGATGGAGGAGCCTGGTAGGCTGCAGTCCATGGGTTCGCTAAGAGTCGGACACGACTGAATGACTTCACTTTCAACTTTCACTCTCAGGCATTGGAGAAGGAAATGGCAACCCACTCCAATGTTCTTGCCTGGAGAATCCCAGGAACTGAGGAGCCTGGTGGGCAGTCATCTATGGGGTCTCACTGAGTCGGACATGACTGACGTGACTTAGCAGCAGCAGCAGCAGCAGTGTAGGTGATGGGATTCCAGTTGAGCTATTTCAAATCCTAAAATGTGATGCTGTGAAAGTGCTGCACTCAATATGCCAGCGAATTTGGAAAACTCAGCAGTGGCCACAGGACTGAAAAAGGTCAGTTTTCATTTCAGTCCCTAAGAAAGGCAATGCCAAAGAATGCTCAGACTACCGCACAATTGCATTCATCTCATAGGCTAGTAAAGTAATGTGAAAAATTCTCCAAGCCAGGCTTCAACAGTACGTGAACTGTGAACTTCCAGATGTTCAAGCTGGTTTTAGAAAAGGCAGAGGAACCAGAAATCAAATTGCCAACATCCTCTGGCTCATCAAAAAAGCAAGAGAGTTCCAGAAAGACATCTACTTCTGCTTTGTTGACTATGCCAAAACCTTTGATGTGAGGATCACAATAAACTGTGGAAAATTCTCAAAGAGATAGGAATACCAGACCACCTAACCTGCCTATAGAGAAATCTGTATTCAGGTCAAGAAGCAACAGTTAGAACTGGACATGAAACAACAGACTGGTTCCAAATAGGAAAAAGAGTATGTCAAGACTGTATATTGTCACCCTGTTTATTTAACTTATATGCAGAGTACATCATGAGAAATGCTGGGCTGGAAGAAGCACAAGCTGGAATCAAGATTGCCGGGAGAAATATCAGTAACCTCAGATATGCAGATGATACCACCCTTATGGCAGAAAGTGAAGAACTGAAGAGCCTCTTGATGAAAGTGAAAGAGAAGAGTGAAAAAGTTGGCTTAAAGTTCAACATTCAGAAAATGAAGATCATGGCATCTGGTCCTATCACTTCATTGCAAATAGATGGGTAAACCGTGGAAACAGTGTCAGACTTTTTTTGGGCTCCAAAATCACTGAAGATGGCAATTGCAGCCATGAAATTAAAAGACACTTACTCCTTGGAAGGAAAGTTGTGACCAACCTAGACAGCATATTAAAAAGCAGAGACATTACTTTGCCAACAAAGGTCCATTTAGTTAAGGCTATGGTTTTTCCAGTAGTCATGTATGGATGTGAAAGTTGGACTATAAAGAAAGCTAAGTGCCAAAGAATTGATGCTTTTGAACTGTGGTGTTGGAGAAGACTCTTGAGAGTCCCGTGGAGAGATCCAACCAGTTCATCCTAAAGGAGATAAGTCCTGGGTGTTCATTGGAAAGACTGATTTTGAAGCTGAAACTCCAATACTTTGGCCACCTGATGCAAAGAATTGACTCATTTGAAAAGAGCCTGATGCTGGAAAAGATTGAAGGAGGGAGGAGAAGGAGACAACAGAAGATGAGATGGTTGGATGGCATCACCAACTCAATGGACATGAGTTTGAGTAAACTCCGGGAGTTGGTGATGGACAGGGAGGTCTGGCATGCTGCAGTCCATGGGGTCGCAAGGAATCAGACAAGACTCAGAAACTGAACTGAACTGAACCTTGAGGCAATCAGCAACAATACGCTATAGTGGAAAAGGCTCTCTCTTAATATAAGGGAGGAGTTGTTTGGGAAACTTCACTAGCGTTTGTGACTCAGGGTCAATTTTTAATTAAGGTCCTAAAGCTATTCCCATTTCAATCATGGAAGGCCCTTGATCCCTAAACTTTCTACTCTTGCCATTCTCCACATGAAAATCAGCCCAAACTCACCTGAGTGCATGTCTTTCTTGGATAGATAGTGGCCAATACAGTCTTGCAGTGAAAGTTCCAACCTCTTTCCCTAGAGCTACAGACTCAGTCCTTTGTGGTTAGCCTTCCAAGTTCTCCCATAACAGCCTTACTGAAAATGTGCTGAGGCATGGCAGAACTCTCCAGAGATCCTGGCTGCTTTAGTATACATCCTTACTTTCTGCTGGTCAGTCACTAAATCACTGTCACTTATCTTGGGGTTTTGTTATAACAGCAGCAGATGTCAAAGAACCAATTTCTTTTTTTTTATCTGTACAGGATAGCTACAGTAACTGAACACTAAAATCTCAGTGCCTTAAAATACTAAAGCTTACTTTTGTTCATATAACAGATTATTGGAGGTTTATGAGGAGTGAGACATACCTCATATGAGGTTTATGAGGCAGTGATTAAGAGAACTAGGCTCCCTCCATCTTATTTTATATTGTATGACCAAAACTTTTATTTTTTAAAATCTTGGTTTAAAACTTTTTGCTGAAGTAATGAAAAGGTCTGTTTAGAAGTTCAGCTTAATACTTATCTTTTGTGGCTATCACATCTGAAAAAGAGCTCCTCATCATCAGAGGTGGAGCCAAATGGAAGACATATATATTTATTTGCCTGCACTAAAAAAACACGATATTCAGTTTTCAGTTCTGTTCACAAAATTGCACAAAGATTTTGTTGAAATTTGACTTCTAAATTTGAATTTCCATCTTCTCTGATGTTGATTAGTGGTTCTTACAAAGCAACTAAAAGGCTGACTATTTTAATTTTGACAAATGAACTTCAAACTCACTAAAATATTTTTAAGCAAGTCAAAAAATTCTATTTTTAAATATTCTAGGTATGAGGATTGAGAAGTATTTTTAAAGGTGGCAGCTTTATTTATATTAATCTACAAAAAATTATATTAAAGTCATTTCAGAAATTCCTTTTCAAAATATATCTTCCATAGTATGACCTTTTTTGAAATAGCAATTCTTATTTTATTCATTGTTAAAACATTACCTCCACCGTGAAGGAATTGGTGATTTAAATGTTTGCAAATGTCTATGGGAAGTATGGAGAAGGCAATGGCACCCCACTCCAGTACTCTTGCCTGGAAAATCCCATGGACGGAGGAGCCTGGAAGGCTGCAGTCCATGGGGTCTCAAAGAGTCAGACACGACTGAGCGACTTCCATTTCACTTTTCATTTTCATGCATTGGAGAAGGAAATGGCAACCCACTCCAGTGTTCTTGCCTGGAGAATCCTAGGGACGGGGGAGCCTGGTGGGCTGCTGTCTATGGAGTCGAACAGAGTCGGACACGACTGAAGTGACTTAGCAGCAGCAGCAGCAGCAGCATGGGCAGTATAGCAACAGAATATATCTCTGACCAGAAACTGAGTGTCAATGGCCTCCCCAAGAGAGAAGCCTGCTCAAGTAACACTGACTACATTGGGTTTGAGGGAGAGAGACTAAGAAATGGCCTAGAAAATCCCATCTGATAGAAGCAACTCATGAGAAAACAGTGATCCCCTCTTTCAAAGATCACTTAAATAGATCTAGGGTGATGCCAGGGTCAACCCATGTATTAAATATCAGTAGATTTTAAAAATATATTCATTTATTTGGCTGCATCAGGTCTTAGTTGTGGCATGTAGAATCGAGTTCCCTGTGTGCGTGTTCAGTCTCTAAGTTGTGACCAACTCTGCCTGCCCACTAGGCTCCTCTGTACATGGGAGAATACTGGGGGCAAGAATACAGGAGTGTGTTGCCATTTCCTTCTTTAGGGATGTTCCCTACCCAGAGATCGAAGCTGAATCTCCTGTATTGGCAGGAAGATTCTCTACCACTGAGCTACCTGGGAAGCCCTCTTGGTTTCCTGACCAGGGATCAAACCCGGGCCCCTTGCGTTGGGAACTCACAGTCTTAGCCACTGGACCACCAGGGAGGTCCCCAAATGTCAGTGTATTTAAATAGATTTCTTTCTTAGATAAAAAATAGCTACAAATTCTAAAATTTTCTTCCTTTAACCCCAAGAGATTTTTCTGCAGACCCCCAAAGGGTGGGCATACCCCACTTTCAAAACCACTGGGTTAAAGACTCTACCATTGGACCAATGTTGGCAAGTTTAGTCCTATCTCAGTTCCTGGTAAACATCCCAGCCAAAGGCAGAAAGAATTCCATACCCTGTGCTCGTGTTCAGTCACTAAGTCATGTCCAACTCTTTATGACCCCACAGACTGTCGCCCGTCAGGCTCCTCTGTCCATGGGATTATCCAGGCAAGAATATTGGAGTGAGTTGCCATTTCTGCCTCCAGGGATCTTCCTGATCGAGGGATTGAACCTGTGTCTCCTGCATCTTCTGCACTGGCAGGTGGATTCTTTACCACTGAGCAACCTGGGAAGCTCAGTTCCCCTCTAATACGATTGGACTCTCATCTAGGCATACCAAAATCAGTTTTAACTTAGCCCTACTCACAGCCAAGCTTCAGGCCCATCTTCCACTGAACATGTTCTCTGACTCTGTGGGTAGCTTAGCATCAACCTGTCACCACCGCTCAGCTGTAAACTGAGTGCTATTGACAGGATGTCAGCCTCATGATTATATATGAAGGACAACATATGTGTCAATGCACTTAAGTCTTTCTTTAATCCGGTATGAGAGTTAGAACAATATTCTTTTTTTATCTGCTTGACTCTTGGCAAATCAAGCAAGAGGTTTTAAGAAGAAATATAATGTAGTTTATCCAATGAATATAATTTTAGGTTCCTGCCCAATAGCTTCTTAATCAGAAAATAATCTAAAACAATAAGAAAACTATAAAGGGAAATATTAATAAATGACATCTGCAACTTTCTTCTCTCCTTTTGACAGGAATCACTTTTAAACATAAACTTTTCATTTAAGAACAGTTTTAGATTTATGGAAAAATAGTTGCAAAGATAGTATAAAAAGTAGACGCATAGTTTCTCACCCAGTTTCAAATCCATTTAAAAAAAATTTTGTATGTTTATTTACTTAGTTAGATTGGTTTGCTTTTTTTTTTTTTTTAAATCATGTGCATTTAAAATTGTTTCAACAAATCAGGGCAATATTTTCAGTATTTGTTTAAGGCGATACCACTGCTATATTCCAGGGATTTAGGGTAATGGAAACACCCTACTTAAAATTCAGAGCTATGACCTCTGACCTTCTTAAGTAGGTTTAGAAGAGCTTAAAACTGCCCCTGTGGGCAAATATTTTAGGAGTTGATGAGCATTCAGTTTCACTTAAGATACAGCTTGTCATCAATACACCCGAGAGACTGACAATCTCTATTTGTTGCTTAATGATAGTGAACCCGGAGTCTACTGAAATTCCTTGTCAGCTCCAGAACTGAAAAGGAGAGTCATTTTGAGGAGAAGATAATCTTTGAATGACTCATAAAGTTACTAGTATTTTAAAGAGTTTGCAGTAGCTTAGAAGCTTGCTGTCCAATAGCCCAAAGAGGAGAATGAATGAACTTGAAACGAGGGAATGTGATTGCCCCTTTGTCACTGAAACCTCATGCCTTTGAAATATACATTACTTGAGGGCAGAGGTGCTGATTCTACATGTAGAAATTGTGTCTGACACATAGTTGACACTCAATAGATACTTGTTGATTGACTCACTCTGAAGAAACTTAGCAAACCCTACCCTGTATAAAGAGTAAGAAGAGGCTACTGAATTGTCAACATAAGAAAGAAGCCTTAGCAGGAAGAAATTCATGACTTTGCATCCTATTTTTAAACGTTCGAATTCTGTAGGGAAGATGCATACATGGTCCAAGTAGCAAAAAAAATACAGTAGCCCCTGCATAGAACACAGAAACAATTTCTTACTGAAATCTAGAGCATTTGAAAGTTGGCTGTAGTTGAGAATGGTCACTGGCTAAGAGGAAACTGAACATAGAAAGGCTTGTCAGTAGATGTCAATGGTGCTGATCACACGTGGCAGTAGTAGTGAGATTCTGGTTACCTAGGATGGCTTTGACAGATACTTGTTGGAGGACATGACACTTGGTATAAAAAGATGCTTCTTTGGACAATTCTCATTGATTCTCTCTTTGCACACTACCTGTTGCAAAATATATATGTTGATATTTCATGTAATAATTATTGGCATGCTTGACAAACCTAGACAGCATATTAAGAAGCAGAGACATCACTTTGCCAACAAAGGTCCATATAGTCAAATTTGTGGTTTTTCCAGTAGTCATGTACAGATTTGAGAGTTGGACAATTAAAAAGGCTGAGCACTGAAGAACTGATGCTTTTGAACTATGGTGTTGGAGAAGACTCTTGAAAGTCCCCTGGACAGCAAGGAGATTAAACCAGTAAATCCTAAAGGAAATCAACCATGAATATTCATTGAAAGGACTGACGCTGAAGCTCCAATGCTTTGGTCACCTGATGCGAAGAGCCAACTCATTGGGAAAAAAAACCCTGATGCTGGGAACAATTTAGGGCAGGATGGAAGAGGGTGATAGAGAATAAGATGGTTGGATGGCATCATCGACTCCAATGGACTTGTTGTTATTGCTGTTGTTCAGTCGCTCAGTCATGTCCGACTCTCTGCGACCCCATGGACTGCAGCACACCAAGTTTCCCTGTCCTTCACTATCTCCCAGAGTTTGCTCAAACTCATGTCCATTGTCGTTGATGCCATCCAACCATCTCATTCTCTGTCTCCCCCTTCTCTCCTCCTGCCCTCAATCTTTTTGGCATCGGAGTCTTTTCCAATGAGTCGGCTTTTCACATCAAGTGGCCAAAGTATTGGAGTTTCAGCTTCAGTATCAGTCCTTCCAATGAATATTCAGGGTTGATTTTCTTTAGAATTTACTGGTTGCCTGTCCTTGCTGTCCAAAGGACTCTCTAGCTCTTAAGAGTCTTCTCCAGCACCACAGTTTGAAAGTATCAATTCTTCAGTGCTCAGCCTTCTTTATGGTCCATCCCTCAGATCCATACATGACTACTGGAAAAGCCATAGCTTTGACTATACAGACCTTTGTCAGAGAAGTGATGTCTCTGCTTTTTAATATGCTGTCCAGGTTTTTCATGGCTTTTCTTCCAAGGAGCAAGCATCTTTTAATTTCATGGCTGCAGTCACCATCTGCAGTAATTTTGGAGCCCAAGAAAATAGTCTGTCACTTGTTCCATTTTTTCCCTATCTATTTACCATGAAATGTTGGGACCATGAGTTTGAGCAAACTCCAAGTGCCAGTGAAGGGCAGGGAAGCCTGGTGTATTGCAGTCCATGGGGTCACAAAGAATCAGACACGACTGAGCAATTGAACAACAAAGTCAGTGTGCACCAAGGGAAAGTATTTTTTGGTTTTTATGTAACCACTGGTTAAGCCACATAATAATATCTTAGAATAATAAATCGCTTTTATATTATGGATATCTTCTAATAATATTTACTATTTAATGGGCACTGACTAAGTGCTCAACAGAGTGTGAAGTGTTTTGCTCTAATCCTAAAAAAACTCATATGGTTGATAATATTATAATTTCCATTTGAAATATGAGGAAATAAGTCCTAGAGAAAAGTTAAGAAAGTCCCCCATACTCACGCATCTAATAAATTTGGATTGAAACCTAGATTTTATTGATTCAAGAGCCTGCAAGCTTGATCATTATGTTAAATTCATTAAAAAAAAGTTAAATAAAGTGAACTGTGTGCTTTCTTATTACATTGTTTCATTATTCTGCCAGTAAACAATATAGCTTAAACCAAATGTATAATAAACATGTGAATTAGGGTTTGCTGTCTTAGAATCAAGTTATTCTCCATTTACTTCATTCAACAATTCTGTACTTTACCTTCCTTATGTATTTAGCACTTCATAGAAAATACAAAGAAACATAAGGCACAGAGCCTGCCCTCAGGGATTCTGTGTCCTTGAGAATAAGAGCCCCTCCATACACATGACAAATTAATCATAAAGTCTATATTAAAGGTTCCAAAGTGAATTGTAGAGACACATGTCGCAGGTGTTCAGAAGAAACAGGAACCACTCTATGCTTGAGTCGACATGGATAGTCTTATGGGGGTGGAGATTTAATGATTTCTTAGAGTGAGAAGGACTTGGTAGATACCAAAGTAATAACCTACTTCTCTGCCTCCTTCTTCTACAGAAAAGAGGGTGAACACAGATTACAAAGTAAAAATAATCACTGATGTATCCATAGGGAAGTAATTAAACTAGTTTAAGTAGAAAGTATAATTTGTACTGGGAAACCATAAGAAAAGAAAAGGAAAATTATGAACATGTGAGAAAAGCCTTGAAGGGCCAGTCAAAGCTTTACTCTGTGGGGCAGGGGAAGGAACCCGGGACTTAGATGGTTGCAGCAAGAAGGGTTGGTTGTGCAGCAACATGGATGGAGTTAGAGATTGTCATTCTGAGTGAAGTAAGTCAGACACAGACGATCACCACAGATATCATATGTATCATTTATATGTGGAAACTAAAAAAAAAAGGACATAAATGATTTACAAAACAGTAGAGTCATGGATATAGAAAACAAACACATGGCTACCAAGGCATAAGGAGGGGGAAAGATAAGTTGGGATATTGGGATTGACATATACACACACTGCTAAGTATAAAATTGATAACTAATAAGGACCTGCAGTATAGTACAGGGAACTCTACTCAGTACTCTGTAATAGCTTACATGGGAAAAGAATCTAAAAAAATAAAAAGTGGATATATGTATACATATAACTCTTTTACTTTGCTATATACCTGAAACTAACACAACATTGTAAATTGACCGTAAGCCAATATTTTCTTTTTAAAGGGGTCCCTGGACTGAGTCAAGTGGAAGGAATCAAATAACTAAGCTCTGGTGGAGGGAAAATAAATAATAAGTACAGTGGGAGAGGGACAGATGATAGGTACATGTACGGTCAAAGAGGGAGAGGATTAAGACTGAAATCTTGGTAAATCTGAACCCTATGAAAATGCCATCTATAAAAAGTTGGTCATGTTTGTGGAGCACCATTATAGAGAAGGCATACATTTAATGGATTTAAAGAAAGCAAAGAATTTTAAATGCATTATATAACATGAGCATTCAACAAATAGTCTGAAATTGTTGATGACGGTACTCAGTTTGTTTATATTTTTTATTGGTCCACACCACAGCATGTGGGATCTTAGTTCCCCGACTAGGGATTGAACCCAGGCTCCTTGAAGCCTAGAGTCTTAACTTCTGGACTGCCAGGTAGGATATGGTACTTGGTTTTAAGGACAAAGATAAAAATGCAAGCCATACTCTGACATTCTAAAAATGAAAAGGAAGAGTCAGGTTTGCTGGGGGAAAAGGGAGGCAGAGAGAAAAAAAGGAAGTGCAAACAGTTAAAAAGTGGTGAATGCTCTAAATATCAAAGGAAGTAAATAGAAAAAAAATGATAATGATGAGTTAAAGATCTGGAGACCCAAGGACCAGTCAATTTCTATTTTCTCCACTGAGTGATATGAGAAGGGCAAAGGTGTGATCTACGCTAGATACTAAAATATACTATGATATTTTCCAAAAAAAAAAAATCCGGTCTTGCTTAAGAAAAATGTAATGAAATAAGATCATAAAATGATTATTTCATTTAACATTTTTCAGTGACAGTTATACAAACTGTGCAAGAGAAGTTTAAGAGAAATTTTATAATACATAGCATCAATAGAAAGAAAGGACTCACCGTGGGAAATGGAGACAAAATCATGAAATCAAATTTGAGAGTTGGGAAGATGTGGTGGGGGAGGGGGTGGCTGCAGTTTGGACCTTAGAGGGAGCCTGGTGGATACAGTTCACAGCATTGCCAAGAGTCGGACACAACTGCGTGACTGAGCACGCACACACGAGTAACAGGAGTTAGGGTAAGAAGTTAGTTCCAAGACTACTGAAGAACAGCACAGACATTTCCAGGGATAGGATATCAGGAGAGGTAAGCCTCTGCACAAACATGGACAGAGAAAGATAAGTTTCACTATCTTGAATAGAATGCTACTGTTTTGAAAAATTTTGACTTTGAGAGGTTCCTTGGACAAGTGGGGGTGGACGCTTCCCCGGTGGCTCAGAGGGTAAAGAATCTGCCTGCAATGTGGGAGACCTGGGTTTGATCCCCGGCTGGAGAAGATCCCCTAGAGAATGGCTACCCACTCCAGTATTCTTGCCTGGAGAATTCTATGGACAGAGGAGCCTGGTGGGCTATAGTCCATGGGATCGCAAAGAGTCAGACACAACTGAGTGACTAAAACTTTTCTCTTTTTCACTTTGGATGAGTGGAGAATGAAGGGGAGATTCTTTATGAAATGTAGGAAGCATAACAACTCTGCCTCTAGGAACGTTGTCTTCCGTAGGAAACTAAATGTCCACCTGGGAGACTTGAATAACTGACATTTTACTGCTCCTTCACTCCAGTAAGGGCTTCCCTGATAGCTCAGTTGGTAAAGAATCTGCCTGCAATGCAGGAGACTCTGTTTTGATTCCTGGGTTGGGAAGATCCACTGGAGAATGGATAGGCTATCCACTTTCAGTATTCTGGTGAGAGAGTCATTTCCTAGGCAGGTTGATAGGGAGTCTAGGGGTCCCCAAGGAGAGAGGGGTCTGGAATTCTCAAGGAGGAAGAAAGGACAAACCTTTCCTTCTCTACATTCCTTAGTATTATATAATAATAATGTATCCTGCCTGAGGACACTCTCTGGATTAAGGACAGTCTTTGGGTTAAACCTTCTGGCTAATTCTGTTATCTTAAAATGTAAATTATGGGAGTAGGTGTGGTGAGGTCTTTACAACCTCCAGACACTCTTTGGATTCATTGGAGAGTATATAACTTCGTTGTTCACACTAGCAAGCGGGTACTCTTTCTGCCCCCTTCTGATGCCTATGTCAGAAGCTTTCTCTATCTCCTTTATACTTTAATAGAACTTTATTACACAAAAGTTCTGAGTGATCAAGCCTCGTTTCTGGCCCCGGATTGAATTCTTCTCCTCCGGGGGCCAAGAATCCCTGTGTCTTCGCGTGATTCAACAACAACCTTTCACTGGCCTGGAGAATTTCATGAACTATCGGGTATCAAACAGTCAGAAGCTACTTTCACTTTCGCTTTTCACTCCAGTAAATTGAATATAATGATGTCTTTAAATCATTAGAACATTTTTAAGTGTCCCTGATATCATCAAAAGAAGAATGGATTCTTGTATATTTCTTTCTTTCCTCAGTCATCACCACAAATGATATTTCTTTTAAAGGCTTGTGTATGGAAAGAAGCGAGTATATGAATACATGGAGGGAACCCTAGTGGAGTAGTTGGTTAACCTCAGGGATTCTTTCTGCAGTACCCATTGTCTAAAACTCATGTGTTTTGACAGAAATTGGGTTCATCTAGCTCCTTTAAGGCTGTAGTCGTTAGTGATACCAATTTGAGTTATACAGTCATGATGTCAATCATAACCTAAACCAACCTAATAGGTGGAATTCCCCAGCTCAGTTCAGTTCAGTTCAGTCGCTCAGTCATGTCCGACTCTTTGTGACCCCAGGAACTGCAGCAGGCCAGGCCTCCCTGTCCATCACCAACTCCTGGAGTCCACCCAAACTCATGTCCATTGAGTCGGTGATGCCATCCAACCATCTTATCCTCTGTCATCCCCTTCTCCTCCTGCCTTCAATCTTTCCCAGAATCAAGGTCTTTTCAAAAGAGTCAGTTCTTCCCATCAGGTGGCCAAGCATTGGAGTTTCAACTTCAGCATCAGCTCTTCCAGTGAATACTCAGGATTGATCTCTTTTAGGATGGACTGGTTGAATCTTCTTACAGTCCAAGGGACTCTCAAGAGTCTTCTCCAATACCTGTGGTGGATTCATTTTGATATTTGGCAAAAACTAATACAATTATGTAAAGTTTAAAAATAAAATAAAATTAAAAAAAAAAAAAAAAGAGTCTTCTCCAACACCACAGTTGAAAAGCATCAATTCTTTGGCACTCAGCTTTCTTTATATTCCAACTCTCACATCCATACATGACTACTGGAAAAACCATAGCTTTGGCTAAAGGACCATACTGGCAAAGTAATGTCTCTGCATTTTAATATGCTGTCTAAGTTGGTCATAACTCTTCTTCAAAGGAACAAGAATCTTTTAATTTCATGGCTGCAGTCACCATCTGCAGTGATTTTGGAGCCCCCCAAAATAAAGTCTGTCACTGTTTCCATTGTTTCCCAATCTATTTGCCATGAAGTGATGGGACCGGATGCCATGATCATAGTTTTCTGAATGTTGATTTTTAAGCCCAAATTTTTCACTTTCCTCTTTCACTATTATCAAAAGATTCTTTAGTTATTCTTTGCTTTCTGCCATAAGTGTGGTGTCATCTGCATATCTGAGGGTATTGATATTTCTCCTGGCAATCTTGTTTCCAGCTTGTGCTTCAACCAGCCTGGCATTTCTGCATATAAGTTAAACTGGCAGAGTGACAAAATACAGCCTTGACATACTCCTTTCCAAATTTGGACCCAGTCTGTTGTTCCATGTCCAGTTCTAATTGTTGCTTCTTGAACTGAATAAAGTTTTCTCAGAAGGCAGGTTAGGTGGTCTGGTATTCCCATCTCTTGATGAATTTTCCAGTTTGTTGTGATCCACACAGTCAAAGGCTTTGGCAGAGTTAATAAAGAAAAAGTAGATGTTTTTCTGGAAATCTTTTGCTTTTTCTACGATCCAACATGTGTTGGCAATTTGATCTCTGGTTCCTCTGCCTTTTCTAAATCCAGCTTGAACATCTGAAAGTTCACGGTTCACGTACTGCTGAAGACTGGCTTGGAGAATTTTGAGCATTACTTTGCTAGCATGTGAGATGAGTGCAATTGTGTGATAGTTTGTACATTCTTTGGCATTGCCTTTCTTTGGGATTGGAATGAAAACTGACCTTTTCCAGTCCTGTGGCCACTGCTGAGTTTTCCACATTTGCTGGCGTATTGAGTGCAGCACTTTCACAGCATCATCTTTTAGGATTTGAAGTAGCTCAACTGGAATTCCATCACTTCCACTATCTTTGTTCATAGTGATATTTCCTAAGGCCACTTGACTTTGTATTCCAGGATGTCTGGCTCTAGGTGAGTGATCACACCGTCATGATTATTTGAGTCATGAAGAACTTTTTTATGTAGTTCTTCTGTGTATTTTTGCCACCTCTTCTTAATATCTTCTGCTTTGTCAGGTCCCTGCCATTTCTTTCCTTTATTGAGCCCATCTTTGCATGAAATGTTCCCTTGATATCTCTAATCTTCTTGAAGAGATCTCTAGTCTTTCCCATTCTATTATTTTCCTCTCTTTCTTTGCACTGATCACTGAGGAAGGCTTTCTTATTTCTCCTTGTTCTTCTTTGGAACTGTGCATTCAAATGGGTATATCTTTCCTTTCCTCCTTTGCCTTTCACTTCTCTTCTTGTCACAGCTATTTGTAAGGCCTCCTCAGACAACCATTTTGTCTTTTTGCCTTTCTTTTTCTTGGGGATGGTCTTGATCCCTGTCTCCTGTACAATGTCACAAACCTCTGTCCATAGTTCTTCAGGCACTTTGTCTATCAGATCTAATCCCTTGAATCTATTTCTCACTTTGACTGTATAATTGTAAGGGATTTGATTTAGATCATACCTGAATGGTCTAGTGGTTTTCCCTACTTTCTTCAATTTAAGTCTGAATTTGGCAATAAGAAGTTCAGGATCTGAGCCACAGTCAGCTCCTGGTCTTGTTTTTGCTGACTGTATAGAGCTTCTCCATCTTTGGCTGCAAAGAATATAATCAACCTGATTTTGGTATTGACCATCCTGTGATGTCCATGTGTAGAGTCTTCTCTTGTGTTGTTTGAAGAGAGTGTTAGCTATGACCAGTGTATTCTCTTGTCAAAACTCTATTAACATTTGCCCTGCTTCATTCTGTATTCCAAGGCCAAATTTGCCTGTTACTTCAGGTATTTCTTGGCTTCCTACTTTTGCATTCCAGTCCCCTATAATGAAAAGGACATCTTTTTGGGTGTTAGTTCTAGAAGATCTTGTAGGTCTTCATAGAACCATTCAACTTCAGCTTCTTCAGTATTACTGGTAGGGGCATAGACTTGGATTACTGTTTTATTTAATGGGTTGCCTTGGAAATAAATGGTGATCATTCTGTCATTGTTGAGATTGCATCCAAGTACTGCATTTCGGACTCTTTTGCTGACTATGAGGGCTACTCCATTTCTTCTAAGGGATTCTTGCCCACAGTAGTAGATATAATGGTTATCTGAATTAATTTGCCCATTCCAGTCCATTTTAGTTCACTGATTCCTAAAATGTCAATGTTCAGTCTTCCTATCTCCTGTTTGACCACTTCCAATTTACCTTGATTCATGGACCTAACATTCCAGGTTCCTATGCAATATTGCTCTTAATAGCATCAGACTTTACTTCCATCACATCACATCCACAACTGGGTGTTGTTTTTGCTTTGGCTCCATCTCTTCATTCTTTCTGGAGTTATTTCTTCACTGATCTCCAGTAGCATATTGGGCACCTATCAACCTGGGGAGTTCATCTTTCAGTGTCCTATCTTTTTGCCTTTTCATACTGTTCATGGGGTTCTCAAGGCAAGAATACTGAAGTGGCTTGCCATTCCCTTCTCCAGTGAACCATGTTTTGTCAGAACTCTCCACCATGATCCATCCATCTTGAGTGGCCCTATACAACATGGCTCATAGTTTCATTGAGTTAGACAAGGCTGTAGTCCATATGATCAGATTGGTTAGTTTTCTGTGATTGTGGTTTTCAGTCTGTCTGCCCTTTGATGGGAAAAGGTAAGAGGCTTCCTGATGGGAGAGACCTCTTTGCGACCCCATGGACGGTAGCCTACCAGGCTCCATGGTCCATGGGATTTTCCAGGCAAAAATACTGGAGTGGGCTGCCATTTCCTTCCCCAGGGGACCTTCCTAACCCAGGGATCAAACCCGGGTCTCCTGCATTGCAGACAGAGGCTTTACCGTCTGAGCCACTAGGGAAGCCTGACTGAAGGGGAAACTGGGTCTTATTCTGATGGGCGGGGCCATGCTCAGTAAATCTTTAATTCAAATTTCTGTTGATGGGCAAGGCTGTGTTCCTTCCCTGTTATTTGACCTGAGGCCAAACTATGGTGTAGGTAATGAAGATAATGGCGACCTCCTGCAGAAGGTCCCATGCATGCTCTGCTACACTCAGTGACCCCAACCCTGTAGCAGGCCACTGCTGACCCACACCTCTGCCGGAGACTCCTGGATACTCACAGGCAAGTCTGGGTCAGTCTTTTGTGGGGTCACTGCTCCTTTCTCCTGGGTCCTGTTGCACACAAGGTTTTGTTTATGCCCTCCCTCCAAGAGTCTGTATCCCAGTCCTGTGTAAATTCTGGTGGCTCTATGGTGGGTTAATGGTGACCTCCTCCAAGAGGGCTTATGCCACACCCAAGTCTGGTGCACCCAGAGCCCCTGTCCCTGAAGCAGTCCACTGCTGACCCATACCTCTGCAGGAGACACTCAAACACAGGTCTGGCTCAGACTCTAAGGGGTCTCTGGGTCCTGGTGTGCACAAAGTTTGTTTGAGCCCTCTGAGAGTCTCTGGTGGGTATGGAGTTTGATTCTAAATGTGATTTTGCCTCTCCCACCATCTTGTTGGGGCTTCTTATTTGCCCCTGGGTGTGGGGTATCTCCTCACAGTTGCTCTAGCGCTGTGCAACCACAGCTCTCCTGCTCAGAGAGATTGGTTAAGAGTCAGTAGAGAACTTAAGTGGTTCAATAAGAAGGAAGTCCAAGACTTCAGGTAGTGATTTTGTTAAGAAATTTAGTCAATCAATCATTCTCTCATGCTTTCTTTTTCTAACTCCCAACCTCTTATTGTGGTTATTGGTAATTTTGTAACCACAAGGTTAACTAGCCTTGGAATACATTTGCCACTCTAGAAAGTAAACTGGAGAGAGAAACATACTGCTCCTTGGTGAATACCATAGAGCTGCCGGATCAAGCCTTGCTTGCAACTTCTGCTACAAGTGATATTCTGAGTCTGAGAGTCAATAAATTGCCTTTATTGTCAAGGCTAGTTAAGTATCATAACTGGCACCCTTTCTGAATTATATTTATACTCATCTACTAAAATGTTTTATTTTTGCCATTTATTTGAATCTCAACATGTGCTGTCTTGCACTGAATTTATTTAGCTATATTTCTTATCTTTCTGCATAGTTTTTGAGCTCCTTGAGGGCAAAGACTACAATTTATATATTTCCATCTTGCTCCTAGCTTTCAAAATATTTCTTTGCATATAGTAGTCCTTAATAAATATTTGTAAAATTAACAAATCAAACATGAAAATGTGCATTTGATCTCATTAGCATCATACTGTAGTTAACATATATTAATGATTCTTAAAACTGTTAAATAAACTGAATATGAAAACATCATTGTTTTATTGTTTCGTATTTTGCTTGTTTGCTTGTTTCTCTTCCTTGTTATAGGAAAGGCTGTGACAGGAATTTCTGTTTTCACTTTTCCCCTCAAACCACAAAAATTCCTAAGATGTCAGGACAGTTCATCTAAAGTTCTAAAGATTAGCAAGAAATTATCAGTGTTCTCAGTTCTGTTAATGTAATTCTAGCCAAAAGCCAAGTATCTTGACATTTTATTTAGCTAATGTCGTCTTATCTTAAGTAAAGGAAAGATTTACCTTAGGATTTGGATATATTGAAGAAAACTAAAGGCCAAAAGGAATCTTCTGTGGGTTAGTGTCTCAGTCCTGTCTGACTCTTTGTAACCCCATGGACTGTAGCCCGCCAGGCTACTCTGTTCATAGAATTCTCCAAGCCAGAATACAGGAGTGGGTAGCCTATCCCTTCTCTAGGGGATCTTCCTGAGCCAGGGATTGAACCCAGGTCTCTCGTATTGCAGGTGGGTTCTTTACCATCTGAGCCACCAGGGAAGCCAATAAAGGAATCTGGGTGTGTGTGTTAGTCGCTCAGTTGTGTCTGACTCTGCGACCCCATGGACTGTAGCCCACCAAGCTCCTCTGTCCATGGAATTCTCCAGGCAAGAATACTGGAGTGGCTTGCCATTTCCTTCTCCAGGGGATCTTCCCAACCCAGGGTTTGAATCCAGGTCTCCTGCATTACAGGCAGATGCTTGACTGTCTGAGCTACTAAAGTTACAAAGGAATCTACCTTGCTTTTAATTTAAGCCTTGACTCATACAAGATGTTTGACCTTGACAGAATTATTTTATTTCTCTTCATCTTAATTTTCTCATCTCTAAAATGGAGATATTTATATTATCAATCTTTTAAGATTGTGATAAGGATCAAATGAGGTCATAAAACCAAAGCACTTAGATTAATTTTAGCTATGTGCTCCATTGCATCCAACTGTTCAGAGCCCTGTGGCCTGTAGCCTGCCAGGCTCCTGCCCATGGAATTTTCCAGGCAAGAATACTTGAGTGCGGTGACATTTCCTCCTCCAAGGATTATTCCCAACCCTGGGATCAAACTCATGTCTCTTGCATCTCCTGCTTTGGCAGGCAGATTCTTTACCACTAGCGCCCCCTGGGAAGCCCAATTTTAGTTATAATAAATATTTAATGAGTACTGTTTTTCTTTTCCTTCCTCTTCCGCTCTTTCATCTTCTCTTCTACTTCTTCCCTCCCCCCCCTTTTTTTTGCTCTATCACACTGTTTCTTTTAAAATATTTACTTGTTTGTTTGCATTGGACCTTAGTTGCAGCATGCAGGAGCTTTGCTGTGTCAAGCAGGATCTTTTACTGCGGCCTACGGCATATAGACTCTCTAGTTATGGCCCGCGGGCTTTGGAGCACGCAGGCTCCGTAGTTGCGGCACATGGGCTGAGTCACTCCTAGGCATGCGGAATCTTAGTTCTCCCACCAAGGATTGAACATGCATCATCTCCGTTGCAAGTATTCTTAACCACCATACCACCAGGGAAGTCCTTCTGTTTTGATGTTATTACCATCCAACTTGGGAAAAAATTGTAGTTTTCCCCCATGTTAAGATCACTTTTTCTACTTCCAGTTTCAATTAAGCATTATGATAAAGAATCCACCTGCCAGTTTGCAGGAAATCCCAGAGACTCAGGTTCAATCCTGAGTTGGGAAGATCCCCTGGAGTAGGAAATGGCAACCCGCTCTAGTATTTTTATCTAGAAACTTCCATGGAGAGAGGAGCATGGAGAGCTACAGTCCATGGAATTGCAAAGAGTCAGACACAATTGAGCCCACAAAGGTTGCTACTTCAAGATTAAAATATGATCTTCCCCCTGCCTGGTTTAGACAAAACCTGTTTGGTCACTTTTTCAGTCTGTGCAAAAAGTCTACTTATGAGAATATTAACAAATGAAGGAGCCCTAGAAGAGAGTATCAAAGTTACAAAAATAAAATAATTACAGAAATATGAAGTACTTTTTCAGTAAGAGAAACACAGTGGTCTTTAAAATACATTTAAGACAGGAAAATTTTTAGTTCGTAAAAAAGTAGGTTTTTAAAAACTAATGTGATTTTTATTTTACCTCCGTGTTTAATAAAGTTAAATTGTGTAATTACCTTTCATTGAAATTTTCATTGCAATAATTATATACTCACATACAATTATAAGAAATAATTCAGAAAGAGCCCTACACACTCTGTTCAGTTTCTCCTGTGGTACCACTTTACCAAACTATAGTATAAAATATTATCGCAACCAGTATATTGACATTGATTCGATCCAGCCATTTTATTCAGATTCCCAGGTTTACTTTTCCTCATTTGTGAGTGTGAATACATGGTGTGGAGTTCTTCAGGATTTCCTCACCTGTGTTCATTCCTGTATTCACAACTACAGTCAAGACACTGAACTGTTCCAACATCACACCCCTGCTCCAGGCCTTCCTATACTTACTTTTTGAACAGAGGAAAATTAGAAATTAAGCACCCCAAGAAATGTGAATTCTACTACTAGATTAAGAAGGACCAGGATTATTTACAAATGATCATGTGCTTTTGATGTAAATTTCCCTGAGCAACACTCAGGAACATCTGACTCTGTGTTTTTGTAAATGTACAAATACTTTTCTCTAGCATCTCAATACCTATCTATCTCTGTCTAGAATAAAATTGAAAATGCAAGGATTCATTCATTTATTTGCTCCACATTCAACTCTCATTTATATTAATTACAGGGATCTGGTGGCTCACATGGTAAAGAATCTGCCTGCAATGCAGGAGACCCAGGTTCAGTCTCTGGGTTGGAAAAATTTCCTGGAGAAGAGAATGGCTACATACTCCAGTATTCTTGCCTGGAGAATTCCATGGGCAGAGGAACCTGGCAGGCTACTGGCCTTGGGGTTGAAAAGCGTTGGACACAACGGAGGGACTAACACTTTCACTTTCAATATTTTAACAGCAACCAAGGAGGGACTTGCAACCTGGCATAATCACACCAAACTCTTATACCTTCTCAATATAGCATTTTTAGGGCTTCCCCAGTGGCTCAGTGGTAAAGAATCCACCTGCCAATGCAGGAGATCTGGATTTGATCTCTGGGTCAAGAAGATCCCCTGGAGAAGGGAATGGCTACCCACTTCAGTATTCTTGCCTGGAAAACCCCATGGACAGAGGAGACTGGGGGGCTACCATCCATGCGGTCACAAAAGAGTCAGACGTGACTTAGTGACTAAACAACATTTTACCCATATTTATCAGACATAAATGACATTGAAGTCCATTTATGGAAATTATTAAATTAAATGTATGCTTTATATGGTTTCTATTTTAAGTCAAAAGTTATTTACATGTACTTTTCATATATGATATTACAATATACAGATTATCAGTGCTTCCTTGGTGGCTCAGTGGTAAAGAAACTGCCTGCCAATACAGGGGATGTGGGTTCAGTCCCCAAGTCAGGAAGATCCCCTGGAGAAGGAAATGGCAACTCACTCCAATATCCTTACCTGAAAAATCCCATGGACAGATAAGCCTAGTGGGTTACAGTCCATTTGGTTGCAGAGTCAGACATGACTGAGCATCTACACAAAAACAGTATTCTCTAGGAATAAAATTGTAGTCAGAAATGCCTATTAGCCAGTGAATACATTGATTAAGATATGAGAAATTATAGAAAACTTGAAATTGATGGCAGCAAAAGGAAAATGCAAGAAGATGAACTTAGAAGGTGTGCCATGAGTCTTTTAAACGATCTCAGTGCAGAGAGACCACGCATTCAGGAGCTACTTTGGAGAGTACTTGCCCAGCTGTGCTCCCTTCCCAGTCATCGGTCTGTCAGCTGAGGAGCTCTCCTGAGGTTTTCTCACCAGGAAATGGAAATAAGTCCATTATTTGTAAGAGATTAAATATTGATCACAATTTTATATTTATTTCATATTAAAATCTATATGTAAGTGCTTCATTATTGAGTTCAGTTTCTGTATGATTCTTCAGTTCAAAAAGCAACATAAGAAAGTTTGCTTCTGCTGTCAACATAAAAAAATTAATACTGCATCACAGAAAATGTTGATGATACCATTCCATGACATTTTGTAAGGTGTGTTTGATATTTGTGTCCTCATTCACTCAGTCGCATTGGATCCTTTGTGGCCCCAGGATCCTATATATAGCCCACCAGGTTTCTCTGCCCATGGAATTTTCCAGGCAAGAATACTGGAACTGGGTGCCAATTCCTACTCTAGGGGATCTTCCAGACCCAAAAGAAATGCGGACGAGTGAATGAATGGCCAACATGATAAAATATTGGAGGAAAATAGCCCACGGGAAATGAACATAGTGCTGTAGTCAGATGTAAGAGTTCTTGTCTGTACTGCTGAGCAAGCAAAACATACCAACTCTCTGTGTTTCAGCGTCTTCATTTGTGAAATGGCAGTAATAATAGTAGTAGTTATAAAATCTGTTGTGCAGGTTAAATTAGTCGAAACATGTATAACACTTAAAAGTTTCCCAAGTACATGCTTATTGCTCAATAAATTTGAACTCTTACTAAACAAGACATATTGTTAAAAGTAATATCAGCTTTTTTCTGAGTATCTTAATTATGTAAAATTATACTGAGAAATGACATTTACAGTTGTTCAAAGAGCAATCTCAGAGATCTTGCAATAATACTCTGAAACAATCATTGAACTTGTTGATTTTCCTGTTTGAATCACTGTCTCTTTATCATAAGAATTAACAATGAGCAACACAACTCTGTACTGTAGAATTACAGAGAGACCCATGTAAAAGTTTGCCAACTAAATCTACATATTCCTAAGAGGGGCTATTTCCAGAGATTTCAAAATGCTGCAAATTTTACCAGTAAACAGTGAATATAGTGGAAAGATTGAGGTAGAACTGAATATATAGGCTTTGAGCCCTGGTATGATATTTCATTTTCCTTTCTTTTATTTCCGCTGTCATCATTTCTCTACTCGACATTTCCCAGCACCTTGCTGTCTGTTACTGCTTATTTATCATATACCATATTTAATACCAAGCATGACATTGTATTGATCAACCCATTATGTCTTTCTAGCCTGTCCATCTCCTCTGTTCTGATGGTTTTACACATTAGCTCTTTTGAATGATGGTGTAATTTGATTCAGAGTCTCCTGGTACCTACTATTTCTTGAGAATGTATTAGGCACTTCAGTATGCTGCTTTAATTCTTTCTGGGCAAACAGAAATAAGGTTTTTCTTTTTACCTGCTGACTAATCCTTCTTACTCTCCTTTGCAAGCTCTTCTTCCCCTGCCTGCCTTTTATGTGTTTTTCTTCATGTTTTCATCTGATATTCTTTTCAACTTCTTATCTTCATAGTCTGCTTGACTGATCTCCTCTTCAATTACTCCAGATATAGTCTATATAATAAATAACTCCAAAATCTAAACCCTAAGCTAGACCTCTCTATTGCTGGCCTTATGAAAACTCCATGTGGGTGTTCTACAATCATCTAAACTCAGCATGACCACACTGAACTGATTAGCCCTCAAGTCAACCCATCCCAGAGAATGACACCCATAACTATGTATATTATCTTTAGCTCCTCACTTCAATTACCTCCCCAGCCAATCAGTCACCAGTTCCTGATGAATTGTTATTAAAAAGGCTTTCTAATTGTTTCTTTTTCCTCCATCTCTATCTCTAAAACCTTATTCCAAGCCACCAGCTTCTCTTGCTGATATTATTGCAAATCTTCCTAAGTGGTTTCCTGCCATCCAAAATATTTTCAGGGATTTTTAAAAATAATCTTCCTTAAATGTGAATCCATTTGTGTTACTCTTCCGTTTGAGAAATTTCAATAACTTCTTGCTCTCAGAATAGAACCACAACTCTTTGTTTCAACTCCTAAGGATCCTCATGACCTGGCACCATCTAGGAGTCAAGCTCTTTCATGGTGAAAACATACTTTGGGATTACATGTCTGGATTTAGATCTTAACTATTTATTCATCCATCCATCCATCCTTTGTTGAGCAACCATTGCATCCCTGGCACAGTTCTTGCCTCAGAATGCAGCAGTGAAGAAAATAGACAAAGACTGCCCTTCTGGGGCTTTCATTCTAGAGGCATAAGACAAGTAAATACCAAGAGAACATATATAATATGCTGGATAATGATAGAGTGCTCCAGAGCAGCGGTTGTGATGAGATGTGCATATTTGGTGTCCATCAGAGTGATGGAACAAAGAGGACAAATCTCTGAGGTAGAGGAGTATTGAACATACTTTTTTTCCCCCTTAACTTAAATCATTTTATTGAAGCTAAATGTCTCTGGAGGACTTTAATTTTATTTATCTTAGTATCTAATAGAATTTTTATCTGCTGCCTGGAGTAGGGCTATGAGGAAATGAATAGAAACAAGATGATAATTTTTAAAATCTGTTTTTTTTTATATTGGAGCAGAGCTGATTAACAGTGTTGTGTTAGTTTCAGGTGTACTATGACATGATTCCTTTACACATATTCATCTATTCATTTTCAAATTCTTTACTCATTTAAGTTATTACAGAATACTTGGCAGACTTCTCTGTGCTATATAGTAAGTACTTGTAATGTGTACATCTCAATCCTCAACTCTGGGTGGGTGATAGTTAAGAGGCTATTTGCAATTGTTAAGGACACAGATCCAACTGGAACAGTAACAGTGGACATGGTGAGGAATGGTCTGACTGTGAGAATATTTCTAAAGCAAACCCCAGATGATGATGATTTAAGTATTGTGTGTGTGCATAGTCGCTCAGTTTTATATGACTCTTTGTGACTCCATGGACTGTTATCCACCAAGCTCCTCTGTCCATGGCACTTTCCAGGCAAGAATATTGGAGTGGGTTGCCATGCCCTCCTCCAGGGGATCTTCCCGACCCAAGGAATTGAACCCAGGTCTCCTACATGGCAGGTCTATTCTTTACCATTGGAGCCACCAGTGAAGCCCAAAGTAAAGCCCAGATGACTATGATTTGATTTAAGAATAGTAAAATACCAGAAAAGGAGGGGAGGCATCAGGACCACTTAAAAGTTTTAATTTGAGGAAATGCAAGTGGTAGAGCTATTCACTGAGATGGGAAAGAATGAAGGACGATCTTTTGGATTTCAGAGGGAGAATCAAGGATCAAGAATGTGTTGTATTTGAGGAGCTTGGTACATATCCAACTGGAAATGTTAAATAGGCAGCTGGATGTGACAATATGAGTTCAGCTAAGGAGTTTGGACTAGGCTATAACATTGACTGTCATTGGTAATTAATGATTCTAAAGCCGTGGGCCTGAAATGAGGATACCAAGGAATGAGTGCTGATCAGAAGTGTGCTAATAAATATTTAATGAGTGACTCTGTATAAAAAAAGTATAGTATATATACATTTTTACATACTACCCCTTGACTTGTTTTCTCTAATTTGCCACAGATCCCACTACACACTAGGCTACACGTATGTACTTAGACGGAATCTAGTCACTTACTTATACTATTTGGCCACAGTGACACTGGAATTTGTTAAACAGGAGTAGTTTTTCATTCTGAATCCTATTCACTGTGTTTAGTTACTTTATACTTCATTTCATGCTATTTATCTCAAATGCCCCATTGTTGGTAAGACCTTGTATAATTAGTGCCAGCTTCCTTAGATCCAGACCAGTGTCAATTTGGGGACCGAAAGGACAAGTTAGAAATTCTCCACTTTGTTAATTTGTTTTTCAGTGTATGTAAAGATTACTTTTCATTACCTTGACATTTCTTCTTTTGAACCGAGAAGTTGTACACTGTGTGTAGCTCCTGGGGTGTGTGTGGCTTAAGAGTTGTCTTTCCAAGAGGAATTAACAGGTTGCCTTGAAATGACTAGGTTGAGTATGTTTTGGGTATTGTCTTGGGAATGAGAATATTGGTATGTAATGAAGATTAATGTTAGCTTTGATCAGTCTTCAGAATTAAGACTAAAGGTTGCAAAAGATTTTTAAAAATCATTTTCCAAATATAGAAGACACATTTCCCTTAATTTTTTTAAAGTAAAGCAATAATTTCAAGTATAATAAAAAGAGTCACAAAAGTAATTTATTATGCAAATGATTCAGAGTAGAAAAATTATATTCTGAACAGTCATAAACCAGTTTTGTTGCTAGGTGAATATAAGATCATAGTGTTACAACTGGATGCTAAACACTTACTGAGTTAATTGCCACCTCACTGAGGGCAAAAGGATTGCTTTCAGCCATATCCCATAATTTTTTTAGTGAGTATTTTCCTTGACTGGAAAATGTATGAAATATAACTAGAAGGCAATGGAAAATACTTCACATTAAAACAGAATCATTACTTTCTAGCCAAATAGAGGTCATGGTTTTCTCCTTTTTTAAATTCCTATCCCTCTTTCTGTCATCTTTGGTCTCACATTCTGCTCCACCTAACTCTCCTTTCATAGGTTTACATGTCTTATGATATTTTTTTCTTTTTTCTGAAGAGCATAGATATAAATTCCTGGGTAGCACTCAATATTTCCAAGACCTAGGATGTTCCTTGAGAGGTATGGTACTATTTTGAGGTAAGTTACAGCATAAAACTGCATTAGCTACCTCATTTGTGAAAATTATACCAAATTCCCAGATATGTGGTAAGCAGTTGCTGGTAAAAACACAATCCTAATGGCTTTCATAATTGATGTTTTCAAAACCAAAAATAATTCTGACCATGCTGCAGCCCCCTTTTAGGACGTGAGTGGTGAAAAAGGATTCTGTGTTTTATGAGGTTTAGTAATATTATATTTAGGCTATTTTGCTGCTAGATTTCTGTAGCAGAAAGACTTAAGAAGTGTATTTCTTATACTAGTTTCTGAAACACTAATGGAGTGTATATATACATACACACACGTATACACACACATTTTCCCTACTTTTATTAATATAACCACAGGAATATGTTTTTGTGGCAGATGATTCCACATGGAGTATGAACATTTTTCAGCTAGTAGTTTATAGCTTTAAAAGAAGACATTGTTATACTATTCTGTTTACCTGTTTCAATAAAATGTAAGATTCATTGAGGGTTCTCTTAGTTAATTTTTAAATTATTTTTGTCCTATTCCAGAATAGCTTTTGGAATTAAACTTTCTGCAGTGCTTATTGGTCTACATATTAATTATAAACTGCTTGACCTTAATCAATTTCTCTTCTGTTAGTCCAAATTTGTACTTAATGTTTAATAACTTAAGGTATATGACCTAATTCATGCAAACTTCCATTGACTTTTACTGGAGTCAGTGAAGTTTTGTCAGACATCCAGAATCTAATTTGTTGCTCCATCCCAGAATACAAACTATAAATGAGAAACTGGTGAACTTTGTGCTGTCCAGCAGGTTAATGTTCCTTTAATGTTTTTCCTGGTCTCAATGGAATTTTTTGATAAATCCATAGCATTTATCATGACATTTAGATTCCTGGTAGATAAGTATTAATTTATAATAAATACAAATACTTAGTGAGTTTATTATATAAATATTAACATTGCCATCTGTTGTCATCATTATTGTTTTTCTTTAATGTTTGTTTCTAGGTACCTTAGTTAAATGAAGTCTGTGTACAGAAACAATTCATTCTTGTTGATTGTTCATTCCTGAAATATTTAGGCATAGTTTGGTGATATTGGGTAGCTGCAAAACGTTCCTCATGTAGATGGAAATGAATTAAAAATTATCTAAAGTAGGATAAATCACAAGGAAGCTAACAAATCCAGAAGTCTAGTGGCATAAAGGCACATACTCTACTGCCAATCAAAAAAAAAAGGACCTCTTTGATCAAAGTAAAGAAACCACAGGGGTAAGGTAAAGTGAGATGGGGGATAGGATGATTATTTTGGAAATGGCACCAAATAGAGACCACAGACATCCCAAGTTGTCTCCCAAATATTGAGTTGAGAAGTGAATTAAAGGAAGATGCCATATTTTGGAGAGTGTAACAATCTTACAGGAAATAAAGGAAATTCTGGCAGGAATCAGAGGGACAAAGATTGGAGCTGCAAGCTGACTCAGAAAGGATGGGGCCTTGGAGCCTCTTTCCTATCGTGGTTCGACAACATTCCAGGGCCCTGCTGGCATCCCAGGAATGTAAAGTGAGCACCCAGCCCCTCCTCACTTTGTTCCCCTGATCTGGCTTTTTGACAGTAGCCTGAGTTCCTTCAGTTGAAGAAGGGAATCTCCATCCTGTGAAGGAGTAGGTCTGAAGTGGAGAGGGACAGGAGTAAGGAAACCAAAAGAGGTGAAGAAGGAAATAGCAACCATAAGGCAACAAATTAAAAATAGAGGAGTCAGCATAAAGCCTGGAAAACCACTAAGATGACAGAAATAAGCTTGCTGTCTCCATTCTGGAACGCTGATTCTTATTAAATGTGTGCACATCTCTTAATCTGTTCATGCCTCAGTTTTCTCATCTACCACATGAGGGTAATAAACACCTTATGTGTGAGGATTAAATGGTAATATGTCACTTATATAAAAAAAAGGATTGTGACAGCACCTAGCACATACTATGTTCCATAAATGGTGATTGCCTTAATTACATTAAATAATTTAATATATTTAGTTTAAATTATTAAATTTAAATTCTATTATTAAATCTAAATGAAAGTGGTTTTCCACAATTCATTTCTTCCTCACTTATTTAAAAGATGTACGCTCAAATTAAGTTGAAAACAGTGTCTAGGGTGTATAAAAGGAAGACAGCTGAAACAAAACAACTCAAAAATTAAAAGAAAATTAAGAGTATGGTAGAAAAGCTGATTGATACTACCCAGACACATTTAGTCCATGTAATATTATCCTAACCAGAGGATAAAGGTCATGGTCTTCATCCCTTAACCTTGGCCGGTCCCTGGCTCCGGCCAAAGGAATCAGAGATGGAACCAAGGACAATCAAGCCATGGTCTGACTAGTGTCCTGTGCTCTGTGTCTCAAGCTGAAAAAGGCTTTGGAAAAAAAAGAGATTCATCTCTTAAATTTGGGGAATTCGATGAACTGAGTAGAAGAGTGTTGGAGTGAATTGGTAACTCCTTGTAGCCTTAATTGAAGTGCAGCAGTAGAAGAGATATATTTAAGGAAGTTTGTCCTGGGCTTCCTGGTGGAGAACAGACAGCGAAATGCATAGATAGTTTGTCGTTGTAGCAGGAAGTGTTTTCTGCCCTTGCTTCCTGCTCAGAGACCACTGAGTGATAGCAGCAGAGTCCTCTATTGAACCCTATTTCTTTGGTTAAGATTGAGACCCTGACAGGGAATAATGTTACACTAGGGAATAATGTTGTACTGGAAAATGGAGGAACTGGACATTCTTGGAACCCTGGCCTCTCTGAGGTGCTTTCCTGTACAGGTTCATTCCCTTATGTGATGAGACTTCCCTTTATAAATTCATCCTGTGACCAAAGCTTGGAATGCAGAATGGGCTTTTAGAAGTAAGCAAAAGCAGATTAAGGAAGAAAGGCCCTTTACTGGGAGTTCTAACTGATGTTTCCCTTCAGGGCCCTGAGGCTTAAGCCTTTATTTCTAGAAGAATGGGGAGAGGAGGAGTTAGTCCCATTTGTTGCTAAGCAACCAAAGCTTTGCAGGCCTGTTCTCAGGTCACGTTTACAGCTATTGAGAATCAGTGACAAGGTAGATGTAGCGATGCACGGAGAAGCTTCCTCTTTCAAAATTTCTGGTGCTGTGTTTTAAATGATGGGGTTTTCAAGAACAGGATTGATTGGAAGCCTATCACCGTTCTTAAAAAATGATGTTTTTAGAAATAAGGCCTGAGAAGCAGGGGTAAGTTTCACACTTAAACCAATAACAGGGCATCTTATCTCCCATACAAAGTCCAAGAACAATACAAAGGATGTCAAGAATAAACTTAATGAAAAATATAGCGAATCTGTGTGAAGACATAGCAGAAACCAACCAGCTAAATGGAGA
The DNA here is from genome assembly GCF_055505025.1 of Bos grunniens. Classification (NCBI taxonomy): domain Eukaryota; kingdom Metazoa; phylum Chordata; class Mammalia; order Artiodactyla; family Bovidae; genus Bos; species Bos grunniens. The sequence continues at coordinate 35,562,296 of NC_141166.1, read as the reverse complement.
TGAAAGGATATCAGGATAGAGGGAGAGACAGTACATGTCCTTGATGGGAGAATAAACACTATAAAGGTGTGAATTTTATGTAAATTTATTTATAAAGAAATATACCACATAGACCCCTTCTGTTTGTTTTTTATTTCTTTTGTTTTTTTTTACATGACAACACAATCTTCATTTAATTGGAAAACTAAATATATGAGATTATTTGGAAACATTCTGAGAAAGCAGAGTAATGAGTAGGACTTTATCAAAGACAAAGTAAACCGTATTGTTAAGGTGTGACAGTTGAAGCAGTGTAATGTTGTGTAAAAACAGCATAGGAATAAATAGGTAGAACAATGGAGGAGATTAAACAGCCCAGAATCAGACACAAAAGGAAACTGAGCAAGCACTATAGGTGACAATTTGATTCAATGTATTGAATGGATTTTTAAAAAATATTTTGGGAAAGTATATTTAAAGTGTACAGAAAGTCAACCTATGACCCAGCAATACCATTTTGATATATTTACCCTAACTGATGAAAACATATGTCCTCAAAAAGACATATAAAAATCTTCACAGTAATTTTATTTATAATAGTCAAACATTGGAATCAGCTCAAATGTCTACCTTCAGGATGACCGAACTATATTTATGAAATGGAAAACGATTGAGTGGTGAAAAAGGAGCAAACTATGGATATATATAGCACAATCTATAAAAACGTTATGCTGAACGAGAGGACACCCATAGAAGAACAAACACTCTGTGAGTCCATGTTAATGGCTTTCTAGAACAGGCAAAAGTAATCTAAGTAATCACAACAGGGCTGGTTTCTAGTGGGAGTTGTTGACTGGAAAGGGGCAGGAGGGAACTATCCAAGCTGATGGAAATGTTCTATATCTTGATTTTCGTGGTGCTTACATGGTTATACTCCACTGCCAGACTCCTTAAACTATACCCCAGAAGTTCATATATTTTATATACTGGAAATTAAATATCAATAACAACAGCATATCTTTAAGAATTGCCACATATAAAATAAATAAATAAATAAAATACAGAAAGCATACTTTTAAAATGACAGAAAATGAAGGTAGATTAAAAAATCTTACATGAGGAGCCTCAGAAAATAAGAGCAAAAAGGCCTTATAAGGTCTAAGGGTTTAAACATTTGGGGAACATGAACTTAGAGCATAAGGTGTATTATAGATGGAAGGTTGTAACTAAGAAGGGTTCCTTGACATAGATGAAAAAGAGCTTGAGAAATACAACTGGATGACGGAGGAGATGTATCCTGCCACCAACCACGAGTTTGTCTGTCTAAGTGTATTTCTCCAAGTGGAGGTTTATTCCTAATGTGGAGACGCATACATCAGGTTTTCAAAATTTATAATACCATTAAAAAAAATTCTCTATTTACTTTTGGGTCTTCACTGCTGCCAGGGCTTTTCTCTGCTTTTCACAGAGCTGGGGCTACTCTCCAGATGCGGTGCACTTGCTTTCCTTTGCGGTGTCTTCTCTTGTTGTGGAGCACAGGGTCTGGGGGCATGGGCTTCAGTAGCTGTGGCTCCAGGCTCTAGCAGGCTCGATAGTCACGGTGCACAAACATAGTTGCTCTGTTCATGTGGATCTTCCTGGTTGAGGGATCAAATTCAAGTCTCCTGCATTGGCAGGTGGATTCTTTACCACTGAGCCACCAGGCAAGTCCAATACCAGTTATTGTGGGTAAAAATAATGTTTTAAGTCACTTCCTTCTTTCTTACTACATGAAGCATTGTTTGGTTGCTTGCTCCCTGAAGTAGTGCACACTAAAGTTTCTGGGTTCAGTTTTTTTTTTTTTTTTTAAAGAAGCATATTTGTTTCTTAAAAAGTTCAAACAAGTCTGTATATTGTTGTTCAGCTGCTAAGTTGTGTCCAACTATTTGCAACCCTATGGACCATAGAATGCCAGGCTCCTCTGTCTTCCACTATCTCCCAGAGTTTGCTCAAATTCATAGCTATTGAGTTGGTGATAGTATCCAACCATCTCATCCTTTGCCACCCTCTTCTCCTTTTTGCCTTCAACATTTCACAGCATCAGGATCTTTCCCAGTAAGTTGGCTCTTTTCATCAGGTGGCCAAAGTATTGGAGCTTCAGTTTCATCAGTCTTTTCAATTAATACTGTATAGGAACTTATTTGTTGGAAATCTGTATTACCCTTAATATTATGTGACTTTTGTCAATTTTATTTTTTAACCTTTTTTTTTTGCTTCCTAAGAAGTAAAAAGTATATTTAAAAATATGCAAAATTCACTTTTTATGAACTTAATAGTCTGTTGTGTCGATCCCACAACATATCCAAGATGCTAAAAATTCCATGCTGGCGTTTCAAATGGAAGTGAAATAACGTGCTAAACTGTTTTCAGTAACCCTGGTGCCAAATGATGAAAAATTAATTTTTAAAAAATTTATCATGAGTCCATTGAAGTACCAACATTTAGTATTGAGGGGGAAAATACTTTTGCCTTTAGTATTGAAGAGGAAGTCAACAAGAAAGGAATGATCTCCCTGGTGGCTCAGATGGTAAAGAATCTGCCTGTAATTCAGGAGACCTAGGTTCAATCGTTGGGTCGGGAAGATCCCCTGGAGAAGGGAATGGCAACCCACTCCAGTAGTCTTGCCTGGAGAATCCCATGGACAGAGGACACAAAGAGTAGGACATGACTGAGTGACTAACACACTGTATACATCAGACTCTCCACCACCATATCATTTTTGCCGTCCTTTGGAAAAAGGAAGATGTGCAGCCATGTCTTCAAGTCTGCATCCATATGTGTTTGATGAAGTGTTTTGGTGGTGAGGATACAGCAAGAAGGGGCTGGGAACTTTGTTAAGAGAGGGAATTAATCAGAGGAAATGAAGTGTTTAAGGGGTTATATATCCTGTGGAAAGTAAGTTCCAAAGTGTGCAAGCCAGAAAGAGCAATGAAAACAAACACAAGATTGAAGGATGAGAATTGTTACGTGTAAGGGAAGTTTAGTATTTGGAAGCTTCATTACAACCACTGCTTATTCTATCCCACCCCACCACATCCAGCAGAAGTGCTTTTATTTTTTTTTTCTTTTCTGAAGAATACATTGTTTTATTTTTATATATAATTAAAAAAAATTTGACCACACATTGCAGCATGCAGGATCTTAATTGCCTGACCAGGGATCGACTCTGTGCCCCTATGCAGTGGAAGGATGGGGTCTTAACCACTGCAAAGAGAAGTCTCTCTCTTTCTCTTCTTATTTATTTATTTTTTGTATTATTTTAATTCATGACATTTTAAGGTTAGCACTATACACGAAATTTATATCATATATGCATTATTTTTTGAAGGATAAAAACTGTTCCTTCAAATATATTATTCAGTTCAGTTCAGTCACTCAGTTGTGTCCAACTCTTTGCGACCCCATGGACTGCAGCACGCCAGGCCTCCCTGTCCATCACCAAGTCCTGGAGCTTGCTCAAGCTCATGTCCATCGAGTCAGTGATGGATGTCATCCAACCATCTCATCTTCTGTCATGACCTTCTCCTATAGATTTAATATTAGCCAAGAACTTCAAAAGAGAGATCAAAGCAATGCTGGTTGTTTAAGACATTAAGACATTTACAAAGAAGCAAAAATCTAAGAGTAATTTAAGCAATTCAAAAGTAAAATTTAATATAAGTACACATTTTTAGATCATAATCAATTGAAATTAAAAGTGAACTTATGAAATTTTTCTGAACGTTTTAGATAAATGTTTAGTCAATAATATGTATAAAATGGGCACAGGATTTAGATTACTCCTCCTGTTTCTTAAGTTACATATTTGTGTTTAAAAACACATTGAAAAAAAAAAAAAGAAAAAAAATTGAAAAAAATAAAAACACATTGACCGTAATAAATATATCATAATCATGTTGCATTAAAATAACTTCTAAAGAATTACAAAATAAATTTATATTAAGACAAGCATATGTACATATATATTACTAATGACAAATATTTTAAGTTTTCAGCAAAACTGAATAGCCTCTATAAATCAGTTTGATACATTTATTAATATAAAAGCTTATCTTTAATTTTTTAATGTTTTAGGAGATCACAGTTTTTCAATCCATTTATAAACTGCTTTTTAACAGGCAGCTGAAAAAACTTTCCACTGCATAGTCTTTTTTTATGTGATAAGATTATCAGCAACTTTAGAGATTTAAGGTCAGCCTTTCTGATTATTACTATACTCATTTAATACATGTAACTTGTTATTTAGAATGCAGACTTGCCCTTTAAAAGCATTCCCAAATGAATATATCCAGTTTTCAGATGGTTAAAAAAAATATGATTTCTTATTTTGAGGTAACTGAAAAACTTCTTTGTAAAAAAGTTTGGTAGAATATAACCTTTTAACAAAGGAAAGTTTCCAAACTTGAGAATGTCACAAAATATAAAGGTTAGGTGGAAATAACTATGACTGTATGTCCTAAGCACCTGTTTACCCATTAATGAAAAAGTTCTAAATATAGTGTTTATATACTCAAAATTATCCTTGAGAATCAATGGGTTTTAAACAAAGTCAATGATTAAGTTTATTTTAATCATTTAATTAAGTGTATTGTCTGATTTTATCTAGGAAATAACAACTCTCTCTAATCATTTGGGAATATAACTTTGTTTATTTGATTATCACCCTGTATTTGTCTACTAATTAGTAGTGTTCAAAGCCCTCTCATTTATGTAATTTTACCATTATGTAAAATTGTTTTAGAAAAGACAGAGGAACCATCAAATTGCCAACATCCGCTGGATCGTTGAAAAAGCAAGAGAGTTCCAGAAAAACATCTATTTCTGCTTTATTGATTTTGCCAAAACCTTTGACTGTGTGGATCACAATAAACTGTGGAAAATTCTGAAAGAGATGGGAATACCAGAAAAATTGCCTCTTGAGAAACCTGTATGCAGGTCAGGAAGCAACAGTTAGAACTGGACATGGAACTGGTTCCAAATAGGAAAAGGAGTATGTCAAGGCTGTATATTGTCACCCTGCTTATTTAACTTATATGCAGAGTATATTATGAGAAATGCTGGGCTGGAAGAAGCACAAGCTGGAAACAAGATTGCTGGAAGAAATATCAATAACCTCAGATATGCAGATGACACCACCCTTATGGCAGAAAGTGAAGAACTAAAGAGCCTCTTGATGAAAGTGAAAAAGGAGAGTGAAAAAGTTGGCTTAAAACTCAACTTTCAGAAAACTAAGATCATGGCATCTGGTCCCATCACTTCATGGCAAATAGACGGGAAAACAGTGGAAACAGTGGCTGACTTTATTTTGGGGGGCTCCAAAATCACTGCAGATGGTGACTGCAGCCATGAAATTAAAAGACACTTACTCCTTGGAAGGAAAGTTGTGACCAACCTAGACAGCATATTAAAAAGCAGAGACATTACTTTGCCAACAAAGGCCTGTCTCGTCAAGGGTATGGTTTTTCCAGTAGCCATGTATGGATATGAGAGTTGGACTATAAAGAAAGCTGAGTGCCAAAGAATTGATGCTTTTGAACTGTGGTGTTGGAGAAGTCTCTTGAGAGACCCTTGGACTGCAAGGAGATCCAACCAGTCCATCCTAAAGAGATCAGTCCTGAGTGTTCACTGGAAGGACTGATGTTCAAGCTGAAACTCCAACACTTTGGCCACCTGATGCGAAGAGCTAACTCATTTGAAAAGACCCCAACGCTGGGAAAGATTGAGGGCAGGTGGAGAAGGGGATGACAGAGGATGAGACGGTTGGATGGCATCACCGACTCAGTGGAGATGAGTTTGAGTAAACTCCGGGAGTTGGTGATGGACAGGGAGGCCTGGTGTGCTGTGGTCCATGGGGTCGAGAAGAGTCTGACACAACTGAGCAACTGAACTGAACATTGTTCAGTGGAAATACCATCCTCCTCTTTTAAATGTGGAAACTGAGAGATATTTATTCTATCAATCATTATATATTAACTTTTATATGCCTGGAGAAAGCAATGGCACCCCACTCCAGTACTCTTGCCTGGAAAATCCCATGGACGGAGGAGCCTGGTGGGCTACAGTACATGGGGTCGCGAAGAGTCGGACACGACTGAGCGACTTCACTTTCCCTTTTCACTTTCATGCATTGGAGAAGGAAATGGCAACCCACTCCAGTGTTCTTGCCTGGAGAATCCCAGGGATGGCGGAGCCTGGTGGGCTGCCGTCTACGGGGTAGCACAGAGTCGGACACGACTGACGTGACTTGGCAGCAGCAGCAGCAGCAGCAGCAACTTTTATGTGCCAGACGCTGTGCTAGACTCTGGAGATACAAAAGTAACAAAAGCTATCATACCATTTTTGGCTTGAAAGACTCGGCAACAATAACAGTGCAGTTTGAGCATTGTAAAGATAGCAGCATGGATGAGATGTGCTGAGACTACATAGGAAAGAGAATAAATTCAAAATTGGATAAAGAAAGGCATCTTAAAGATGAGGCTGAGCCAAGTTTCATGAATTGGTATTAGACAGGCCAAGAGGATCATGGCCTTGAAAGGATGAGATTTTTTTTATAGAAGCTGCAGACTGGGCAGAGGCACCAACGACAGAGTATATTGCCTATTCTGGGAACAGCAAACAGGCTCATTTTAGGTTGGGATGGAAGAGGGGAGAATAAATGGTGAGGGATGGGGAAGGGAAGATATTCAAAGACTAGATTATAAAAGGACCTTGTACACTGTGCTAAATGGACTTCATCCTGAAGGGTGTGGAAACCTTTTCCGAACCAGGAAAACTCATCAGACTTGATTCTTTGAAGAAAACACTAGGGTTTGGAGAATGGGCTAGATTGTATGGTAGTGAGTCTTTTTTGGGTGACTCATAATAAACCGGATACAAAACCAGTAAGGATCCAAAGTAAGGGAGGAGTAGAGGAAAAAGAAAGAAAAAGATTACTTGAGTTTATTTAAGACATTACACTGTTTAACTTGAGAATAAATGGCTATGATTTATAGTGTCAATAAGTTGAAATACAAAAGACATATGAACACCTTTTTCAGATGTGTAATCGTTTGTTAAATTCAACATGACCATGGGATTTTAGAAAGAATGACTGTATAAGAATAGTCCAAAAAGTTTTTTAAATTAAATAAAATAGGACACTTGTATCATAAAATATTAAAATACTCTAAAACTGTCACAATAAAATATTGTGACTTTGACACAGAAAGACTCAAATCAATGGGACAGACCTTCAAAACAACAATAAATGTGGGTATGTCGAAAAGCATCATGAGCAAAATTAAAAAGCAAACCACACACTGGAAAAACACATTCAACAGACAAGAAAGCGTGGGCTCCCCAGGTGGCTCAGTGGTAAAGAATCGGCCTGCCACTGCAGGAGATGCAGGAGACGTGGGTTTGATCCCTGGCTTAGGCAGATCCCCTGGAGTAGGAAATGGCAACCCACTCCAATATTCTTGCCTGAAAAATTCCTTGGACAGAGTAGCCTAGGGTCTACAGTCCATAGGGTCCCAAAGAGTCAGACATGGCTGAGTGACATAGCGCATGAACAGAGATACGAGAAAGATAAGGAACTTATTCATAACTTTAGTGAATAAGGGGGGATCTCTTGGAATTATGCAAAAAATGGATAGTACACTGACAAAGGATGTACACTTCTCCAAATATAAGTGAGTGGGCAATAAGCATATGCTCATTGGATAAAGTCCAAATTTGTTCTTATATAGAAAAATAACAAATTAAGACAATAACATGTCATTTCTACACATTGAGTCACAGAGTAGTAAAAAAGTAACTTGAATCAGTATGTGTGGAAGTGGCCACTTTTATATATTCCTCATGAAAGTGAACACAGGACCGTGAACTCCAACGTGTTTCTGGAGCGCAATTGGACAATATGCATTTGAACCTTAAGACTGTGTTTTGAGGGACTTCCATGGCGGTCCAGTGGTTAAGAATCTGCCTTCCAATGCAGGGGATGAGGGTTTGATCCCTGGCCAGGGAACTAAGATGCCACATGCAGCAGGGCAACTAGGCCAGCGCACTAAACCAGAGAGAAGCCCGTGTGCCGCAACGAAGAAAGAGCCCACAGACTCCGATGTAAAGATCCCACAGGCAGCAACTAACACCTGATGCTGCAAAATAAATAAATAAAAGAATGTACTTTGACAAACACAACATTGTAAATCAACTAAATTCCAATAAAAAAAAATCAAAATGTGCTTTGACTCAGCAATTCCAGATATAGGCATTTACCCTCAAGAAACATGAATACGTGAAGAAATTTAGTGTTCTAAATTTCTTTGCTTGTGTTCTCTGCCCTCCCCACATGCGGACCCTGAAATGAAGATTTGTGGGTATGTCCTTTATTAGAGCAGGACCCCAGGGAGCAGAAGTGAGGCTAGGGGAAGAGGGGAGGGGAGCAGGACCAACACAAGGCTGCATTATTGACTTGGTCACAATTATGGACAAGAGGTTGCCCAATATCACGAGACATCTGGGAGGCTTCAGGTTTTGCAAGAATAAGTTGCCCTCACTTCTCTGAAAGAGGAGCTATCCAAGTCCAATTTTCCAGATCCCCTTCAAAGTGAAAGACACCCTTGTCTTTACAAAAATCTTAATATAAGAAGATGAGTGGAAAAGAAGCAAATGAAACCAAAACAAAGTAAAACACCTTACAATCTCCACTGATGCTGCTGGTCCTGAGATTGTGAGTGCTGTTTATCATTTCCCTTCTTCACCCCCAACTCAAAATTTCTCTCACTCATTGCCAGCACTTGGCTCTGAGAGTGGAAAGAGATCTAATTTAATCAACCTGCTCAAAATTAGTTTCTCAAGGAATGATACTATATCACCTGTTGATCTCTGCTGCTGGCAGGTTGGTCATTCAGCAGTGGTCAGTACTGGTGCGGAGAAGGCAACCTACTCCAATATTCTTGTCTAGATAATCCCATGGACATAGGAGCCTGGTGGGCTATAATCCATAGGATCCCAGAGTCAGACATGACTGAAGAAATTAGCACACAGAACAGCACATTCAGTTAGGTCAATACTGATGAAAGGAAGCCCATATAGTTGAGTCTACATGTAGCTTCAGACTCTGCGCCTATAGCCACTGTATTTCTAGTACAGCTAGTACAGCTAAGGAGAGAGTCAAGTTGATATCTAAAGGGTCAGTTCAGTTCAGTTCAGTTCAGTCACTCAGTCGTGTCCGACTCTTTGTGACCCCATGAACCGCAGTATGCCAGGCCTCCATGTCCATCACCAACTCCCGGAGTTTACTCAAACTCATTTCCACTGAGTCGGTGATGCCATCCAATCATCTCATCCTCTGTCATCCCCTTCTCCTCCTGCCCTCCATCTTTCCCAGCATCAGGGTCTTTTCAAATGAGTTAGCTCTTTGCATCAGGTGGCCAAAGTATTGGGATTTAAGCTTCAACATCAGTCTTTCCAATGAACACCCAGGACTGATCTCCTTTAGGACTGACTGTTTGGATCACCTTGCAGTCCAAGGGATTCTGAAGAGTATTCTCCAACACCACAGTTCAAAAGCATCAATTCTTTGGCGCTCAGCTTTCTTTATAGTCCAACTCTCATAGCCTTGACTAGACAGGCCTTTGTTGGCAAAGTAATGTCTCTGCTTTTTAATATGCTGTCTAGGTTGGTCACAACTTTACTTCCAAGGAGTAAGTGTCTTTTCATTTCATGGCTGCAATCACCATCTGCAGTGATTTTGGAGCCCCCCAAAATAAAGTCAGCCACTGTTTTCACTGTTTTC